>NC_139143.1:153611000-154869757 GCF_964270905.1 Leucopleurus acutus
CCTTCCCACAGATGGTGGGTTTGGCCAGAACAATGTTTGCTGGCTGGTGAGCTGGCTGGTGGTTGGTTTAATGTTGAGTTTGAGGGTCTAGGAGCATGGCTTTCACTGTTCAATTTGCCACTACGCCCCCTATTGTTTCACACCTATCATTGCACATACTTACATTATAAACCCATCTTCTGAAGACATTTGAGCTTGTGACCCTGGTGTATCTGATGGGTAAGAGGTGAGGCTGTAAAAGAGAACAAGTTAATAGGCGAGGGACGTGTATAAACAAAAACATAGACATAGAAAGCCACGGAGAAAGAGCTGGGATCAATGAGGTATTGTGGGAGCCAGAGTGTATGAGGAGGAACCCAGAGACAAAGATGTATGGATTGTCCAGGGTCCTCCACGACCTCTAGTGTGGCGGAATGCGAGTGTGAGGTGGGGAGTGGGAGAGATGGGTCAAGAGAAAACTGCAGAGAAGACAGCAGGAACCAGAGCCCAGAGGGAGGCCTTGGATACCATGTTTAATAGACTTGGGCTTGCTCTAGAGAAAGCATGGAACCCATCAAAAAGGGGTTTAAGTCAGAGAGAGACGTGGTCATACCTGCATTTGAGAAATGTCACTGTGGCAGCAGTGATAAGGATGGATTGGACAGCAGCAAGGAGAGAGGCTGTTGCAGTCCCCTCCGGTTGCTGATGCAGATGCAACCCTGAGGCCTGAACCAGGGCAGAGGCAGTGCAATGGAGAGGAGGAAGACACAAACGCCATTTCTGAGGTGGACTCCATAGGAGATCCATTTCTGAGGTAGACTCCATTGGTTTCCTACCTTGGGGAGATAGCAACACTCCTGGCTGGTTGGAGCCCTGGCTGCTGGGCCCACTGGGTTTATAGGAGAAAGTACATAAATGGAGGAATATTGACCTCACACCTGACCTTCTAAAGGGGAATCGAGGCTCATGGGAAGACCAAAGTTCAGTGTGAGAAGGGAAGAGGAAAGACTCTGATTTGGGTTTCTTAGTCTCTCCTCTCTTGGCTTTCACCATAGCAGCCAAACTTTGCCAAATTTTCATCTGAATTCTCATAGCTAAGCCTGATTTTACAGGTCAGAACGCTAGGCTTCCCAACGATCAGCTACCTTCCCAAAGCTACTGGTGGTCGGACATTTTTTGTCATATCATTTCCATATTTAGGAAATTTATTTCTTTTTCTTTGTATCCATATGATTGCTGTCTGTCTATCTGTAAGTCACCTTTCATGTTTATTTCTCTCTCTCTCTCTCATTCTATGTCTTTTTGTTTCTGAGAGTTTCTCTTGGTGTGTTATTTCTCTATCTCTCCCTCTCTGTGTTTCCCTCTTTTTCTCATTTTCTCTCTCTCTCTTTGTCCCACCCTGCCTCCCCCCTCCCTCCATCCCTCTCTTACCCTATTCTGTCTCTTTCTCTCTATCCCCAGTTCTGATTAGACAAATGACTCAGGGATGCAGCCAGTCTCTGCCCGGTGGCTAAGCTAATTGATGGCTGCTATAGAATTGCCTAAACAAGGAACTCTTGTCATTAGCAAGAGATGGGTTGCCTTGGCCTACAACTAGGAAACCTTTGAAATCCTGCATCTAAATTGCCATTCTTTTGACTGCTGCTAGTGATGCTAATTAGTTGTGTTAATTGGATGTTTTGATATTTGAAGAGTAAAACAATCCAACTCCTTCCTCCAGAAAGCCAAAATTATTAATGAACTTGGCAGCAGTCTTGGCTGTCTTTCCACAGTGGGCACAGCCAAAGATTTTGGGGCAGGGGAAGGGGTCGTTCTGAGGAAGTGTCTTGCTATTTCCTGGGGAGAGGGAGAGGCTACGAGTCTGGCTATGGAGTTTCTTAGTGGTGAAATCACACAGTGGGACAGGAGACCAGAGACCAACATTTGGCTCTGCTCTGCCATTACCTGCCATGAGCCAGGGCAACCATGCTTGAACTTTTGTATCCTGGTGCCTAGCACCATGCCTGGCACACAGTTAGCATCTAACACGTATGATTGAGTGAATAACCAATATGAGCATTGATTTGGGAGTCAGATTCAAATCCCAGTTCAACCACTTTCTAGCTTGATGATTTGAGCAAAAGTGACTTCACCTCTTTGGTCTCAGATTTCCCTCCAACACATATTAGTGAACTGTTCTGATAAATATCATTTTCTCCCACTTGCTGTATTTTCATCCCATCACAAATGGTACCTGGTACCCTGCCTGCCTAACCTGCCTCATGATCTGGCTTAGATTATAAAACAATGTGCTTAAAGCTAAGGAAGAGATAGGTACGGAATTCCTTGGGTACATAGAGAACAGAGCAATTAAGCAACTAATTCAGTCTTGAGGGATCTGGGAAGATTTCCTAAATAGGACAGATTTTTGAGCTGGGTCCACAAGGGTGATTAAGTATTCACCAAGAGGATAAGCAAGAGTGGAAAAAGAGGAAGACACTCCACAAGGGCCTGAGAGCCCAGAGCCATGGATGAGCCCCTCACTGCTCTGAACTAAGAGGCATAAGTGATCTCTTTCAGCATTTCTCAAGGGAGAAAACTACAATCCAGGGCAGGAACAAGAACTAGGGAAGGGGAAGGTTGGGTGTGGTAGAGAAAACTTGACATCTCATTCACCATTGGAAGGAACTTTCTTTAGGAAGCCAAGCCCAGTCTCGTCTGGTTAATTGACTTTAGGGATGTTTTCAAACACCATAAGGAGAGGCATAGCTCGGACAGATTGATCATGAGTTTCAGAGACCCAGCACAAGGATTAATGAGTGACTACTGCATCTTAAAAATGTCACCAAACCAAACTTGGGTCCGTTTGCCCGCCACACAACAAAGCCAATCTAATGACACCAGGTTGTGGTGAAGGAAAGTACAGTGTTTATCACAGGTGCCAAGCAAGGAGAAGAGGCAGCAAAAGACCCGAACTCCCCAATGGCTTTCAGGGAAGGGTTTTTAAAGGCAATATTTGGGGAGGGTTGCAGGGTATGTGATCAGCTCGTGGACTTTCTTCTAAGTGGTCGGTGGTGAGGTACCAGGGTGATGTTTTGGGAATCTCAATCATCAACCTTCCATTTCTAACCAGTCTATGTGCTTATGCTCAGCATGTAGTCACCAACCTTCACCTGGTTGGGGTCTTAGTTACTGCACAACAACTCAAAGATCTGTGTCATATTGTTATGTATATCCCTTGAGGAGCTAGGACTCTGTTTTATTGCTGAACTCTTGTTTAAGCTATCAGTACTTTTCTTGCTTGGCTGATTTTCCTTTATTTCTGCATTCCCTCACTTCTCTAATAAGTAACTGCTTGAGTCTGCTCTTTGGAACTCAGGGAAGGCCTAGGACACTAAAGCCTTTTTCTAAAAATAAGAAACATGGGATATGGAGGGGTTTTCGTACCCGGGAGGGTCCTGCAGGGTCCTTCTCAGTTTTAAAAGTGTTGGTAGAGCTGATCTGATTTAATCTTCCCTTTTAATAGAAGAAAGAAAGAAGGAAGGAAGGAAGGAAGGAAGGAAGGAAAGAAAGAAAGAAAGAAAGAAAGAAAAAGAGAGAGAAAGGGAGGGAGGGAGGGAGGGAGGGAAGGAGGGAGGAAGGAAGGAAGAAAGGAGGGAAGGAGGGAGGGAGGGATTATCAAATATTTAAGGATCACCTACCACGGCCCAAGGCCTAGGATAGAGAAAGATGCATCAGACACAGTGGCTGTGCTCAAGGACTAGTCTGAACCTGAACATCTCAAGACACAGACACAGTTGAGTATCTCTCAGTATCCATGGTGCCCAGCATACACTGGCTCCAAGAGTTAGTTGAATGATTGATTGAAGGAACTTGAGGAGACAGGGAAGAAAAGACATCCATATATATCTTATGTCACCCATGTGTATCTTATATTATGGGTGGAAAGCTGCAGGTATTATGAAAAGAGGAGTGGAGTTCAGAGGAGAAGAGAGTGCTCCCAAGAATAAGGTTCAAAAATTTCATGAAGGACGTGGTGGGGTGTAGGCTAAACCTTGAAAGATGACCAGGACAGAGACTAAGGTGGAGAACAAACACGAGCAAAGGCACAGGCTCCGTTGGTGATTATGTAACAAGTGTCCACTCAGTGTCTACTCTGTGCCCGGTACTGTGAGAGCAATGGGGATACTAAACTGCTCTCTCAGAATTTATAATCCCAGAGAGGAAAGAGGCAGGAGGGTGTGTGTGTGTGTGTGTGTGTGTGTGTGTGTGTGTTGGTATAGACTGGAGGAGGACGGTGGCACAGGATTAAGGGGAGGGGCTGGTGATTTGGCTAGATCAAGAACGTTCAAAGGATCTAAAATTTCAGATTATGTTAGGCCTTTATTCTCCACCAGCTATAAAAGGTGTTTGATGTGGAAGGAAAGGAAACTAGCACTGACTGAGCTCCTGCTACACACCAGTGAAAAGTGCTTTGCATACAAGATTCTTATTTAATCTTCTAAACCACTTTGAAGTAGTTCTGTGTATCCCCATTTTACAAATGAGGAGGCCCAGTTTAAGCGACTAGTTAGCGGTGGAATCTTTGTGGCTCCACAGTCCTTGATGTTTTTTATACAGCACCACGCTGATCAGACAGCAGGCTCGTTCTGTACCCTCTCCTTGGGCCTTAGTTGATTGGGGGTTGGGAGGAGTGAGTGTGTGTGTGTGTGTGTGTGTGTGTGTGCACGCGCGCATGCATACATGTGCCTGTTCGTATTTGCCTTGCCTGCATACAGGTACCAACTGTGGACAAGGGAGATTCTGATTACTTCCGTCCAATTAATGCTCTGTTCACTCTTGCTGTCTCCTTGTGATTAGAATTAATTGCTGCTGATTACACCGTGTGGAAGAGAAAGGACAGTCATCAACAGTTTGGCTTGGCGGATAAGAACATTGTCATGCAAAATAAAGCTGGTTCCTGAGGACTTGAATTAAGAAATTCTCTCTGTTGGAGAAAGATTAGGCATTCTTTGACCAAGATCAATGTTCTATGACCCTATCCAGGCAGGAGGACAACATGCTCCTGTTCTGGTCAGCAGCAAAGATAAAAGCAAGTGAGGCAATATATTTATTTGGAAAATTGATTGTGTATAAAAGCTGTGATTTTGCAAATCTCTTCCTCATCTGTAAGATTAAGACACTTGACGAGGTAAACTCCAAGGTCCTATATTAGTCAGAATTCCTTCGGTTGCAAGTGACAGAAAACCCAACTCAAACTGACTTAAGTAAAAAGGGGAATTAATTAGCTCACAAAATTTTGAAGGCCAAAGGAATACTGGTTTTAGGCATGCCTGGCTCAAGAGACTCAAGCAGGGTCATCAGGACTTGATGTCAATCTGCTTCCTGAATATTGGCTCCATTCTCTAACAGGCTCTCTCTCCTCCAGATGAAAAATGGCAGCTCTTGGTGGATATCCCATCGTCTCACCATTAAGGGCGATTTCCTCTCTCCCAAGTCCAGAACTGAGTCTCATTGGGCTTATGCCACGGCTGACTAATCACTGTGGCAAAAGGAATTCAGTGCTCTGCTTGCCAGGAAAGGGTTGACTCTATCCCCATGGAGAGTCTGGGTGGAGTCAGCTCCTCCTGAGCCACAGGGATTGAGAATGGGCATTCAATGGGGAAAAGTGGGGTGTTATGAAAAGAGAACAGATTAAGAGCAGGAAACCAAACAAGGCAGATGTCCACTATTGGTACCCTCCTGCTCAGGCATTTTATGATTCTCTAACCACTGCTGCACTGTCAAGTTCAGCCTAGAAAATATGAAGGTCAGTGAAGTTCAGGGAGGACTTGGAGTCAGGAGGTGTGTTTAAAGGCATAGGAGAGAAAAAAGTATTTTTGAGCACCTGCTTTATGTTAGGGTCCGTAACGAGTGCCCTCATGTTCACTGTCATTCAATTTTCACAAGACTTGATTTAGTAGCCATGGTCATTCCCACTTAGAGATAAGGAAATTGAGAATTAGGGGGGGAACCACTTGTCTAAGTATGTATTCATTTACATATTCTTCCCACAAAGACTTCTTCGGTGGGATTGTATTAGACTGTGGGGAAACAAGGATGGGGAAGATGCCGGCTCTGCCCTCTAGGACCTCACAGTCTAATGCGGAGAGAGAGGCAAAGAGCAGTGGAGATCATGGGTGCGGTGGGTTCAGTCCTGGTCTGGAGGGTGCCAGGACACGCTCCCTTTTGTCCCCTCCAGGCACAAGTCCAAGCTTCCCTGCTCTGCATAGGTGGGACATTGTTCTGAGAGTCTGCGGTTCAAGAGGAGCTTTTGTCCCTGGAGGCCCAGTGGTACTCAATTGGCTTCACCCTCCAGCTATAACTAGTTGTCAAAAGAACCTGGCTCCTCTAGCCCAGGATCACCTTCACCATACTAGAGGGTCATCGTTTCCTCCACAAAACCTCTTCATCTCTGCATCCGGGCTATCGTTGGTGATAGTCAGGGCCGCCTCTTTCTTCCCTTCATCAGACAGTCCTTCTTCAAGGATCCCTGCTTCTGGATTTTTCCAGCTTTGCTAGAGTGATAGAGGACGAACAAGGCCACTTTCCCTTCTGGAGTTTGTGATATTTGCTTTCAGCCTTCCTCTCGCCAACGTCCGCGCCTCAGCATTTCTCTTCTCACCACCACATTCTCTCCATCAGTCACCAGGAAGTGGCCTCCATTTCTCCTCCCAGCAAAGTCCTGAGACAACCTTGGCTCAGGAAGAAGGAGGGGCCAGACTGGGCTCCAGATTCCTACCATTAGCAGCAAAACATGAATTGAACACCTAACGTGTCATACACTCTGCTGGGCACAGGGGAAATGG
Source organism: Leucopleurus acutus (assembly GCF_964270905.1). NCBI lineage: Eukaryota > Metazoa > Chordata > Mammalia > Artiodactyla > Delphinidae > Leucopleurus > Leucopleurus acutus. The sequence goes on from NC_139143.1 coordinate 153,617,807, forward strand.
TGGCAAACAAAGCACGCAGATGTTGCCATCGTGGAAGTTGGTAGTCTAGCAGAGGAGACAGTATCCAAGCCTACATATATGCATGTAAAGTTACCAACATGAAATGACCATGAAGGAGTGCCAGGAGGTCCAGGAGGGGATATGATGGTGGCACTGACACGGACAGGAGGCTTTCTTGAGGAAGTGGCCATTGAGCAGAGGGCTAAAGAATTAGTAGGAGTTCCTAGAGCCAGTGAGGCAGGGGGTCTGCCATGGAGGGAGAATGGAACGGCACAGAACTGGTCTAAGAAATCCTGTTGCCCAAGGGATAGATGAGAGCATGAGATAGCACATGACTTGTTGTCTTATTGTTACTAACACAGAGCAGGACTGCATGAGATACGGAACAGGCATGTTTGATACCCTGATGCTGAGCAGACCCTGGTTAGTGTTTGTCAGAGACAGAGAGGCAGCCAGGCAGACAGACAGGCCAGCTGGCCCAGCAGAGGTGTGGGAGAATGAGAGCAGAAAAGAAAAGCTCCAGAGGAAATACGTTCCATCCTAAAGATTGGATAAATGTGTTAGTCTCATGGGAACTTTAAGCCCAACTTGTTACCCATCCTGGGAGTGGGATCACATCAGCTTTGCCTGACATGAAACCAAGATGTCCCCCAAGGAGCAGTAGATACCAGGAAATGACAAAAACCAGACACTACAATGGAGCTTCATTGTAGGAATCAGAGGAGTCGCCTGGCACAACTGTGCAGCAAAATTAAATTAGGTAAGAAGGGTGCCGAGGAAGCCACTCGAGGGAGCACGGAGCTCCCTGGCTTCTAGAAGCCATATTGAGACGTCCTATCCAGAAGCAATGGGGACACCTCCACCCGGTTCCTCAAGATAAGAACCTGGTATGTTCGCCTCGATACCTTTCCTAGTTCAGCTACCTCTGTAAGCGCCCTACATTCAGTCCCCAAGTCGTGTCAGTTTTACTTTACAGATATTGCTAATTCTATCCCTCCCTCCTTACTCCATGGCTGTGTCCTACCTCAGGCCCTCACCAGCCTCCCTGGATGAGAATGTCCTCCCTGTCTCTAGTGTTGGTCCCTTCCAAACCATCCTCCCCCAGGGCCACTGGAGTGATCCTCCCGAAGCCACACCTGACATTCTCTCTCCCTCCCCTAAGACCCTGCCATGGCTCCTCATTTCCTGCAGGATAAAGCTTACGCTCATTACATCACACAAGGCACTCATGACCTGTCTTTGTGTGTTTCTTTCTTCCTTCTTCATCTCGTAGAAGGCATTCCAGCTGTGCCGAATGTCTTAGAGTCTTCAGAGGGAGGGCCAGGCCTCACCCTGCTCGCACATCATGCCTCTGCCTTTGTTCAGGGATGCCTTTCCCTGTCCTCTTTCTCTTTTCACCTGGCCAACTCCTATTTTTCCTTCAGGTGCCCCAGATTTCAACCTTATTCTTCACCTGTTTGTTTATTGCCTATTTTCCCCACTGTGATATGAGCTCCGTGAGAATAGAGATCCTGTTGTTTTGTGCACAGTTGTATCTCAGCATCTAGAAAAGTGCACATTATGTAATAGATTCTCAATTATTTGTTAACTAAATTGTTCAGTGAAGACTCATCTCAAAAACAAAAACAAAAACCACTGGCCCCCGCCCCCCACTCAGTTCAGCTCAGAAGTCTAAGACGTCTTCCGGGTCCCTCCAGTGTTCATTCTTACCTTCTGCGCCCCACGTCCCCTCCCGCCTTCTGCTGGAGTAGCCAGTGCCCTGCACTGCAGTTTTTATTCACAAGGCTTCTCCAAGGGCTGCTCAAGGGCAGGGACTGACTTCTCATCCCAAATCCACAGCAAGTGGCCCAGAGCCTTACATAGCACATAATCAATTTTGAATAAATGAATGAATTCATTTTAAGACAGTGAAAGTACTATTCCCATTTAGGTTGTTACAGAATATTGAGCACAGTTCCCTGTGCTATACAGTAGGTCCTTACTGGTTATCTATTTTAAATATAGCAGTGCGTATGTGTCAATCCCAACCTCCTATTCTACACTCCCCCCAACATTTCCCCCCTGGTAACCATATGTTTGTTCTCTAAATCCGTGAGTCTGTTTCTGTTTTGTAAATAAGTTCAATTGTATCATTTTTTTTTTAGATTCCGCATATAAGCGTTATCATATGATATCTGTTTTTCTCTGACTTACTTCACTTAGTATGATAATCTCCAGGTCCATCCCTGAAACTAAGACAACATTGTTAATCAACTATACTCCAATATAACAAAAATTTAAATAAAATAAATTTACAAATTAAAAAAAGAAAGTTAAAATAATTTTTTAAATTATAGCATAGTTTTTACAAGCCGTAGGGCTTGGAATTGGACAGACCTGAGCTTAAGTCCTAACCAGTTGCTGGCTGAGTCGTGTTAGACAAGTGACATCTCTCAACCTCAGTTTTCTAACCTGCAGCGTGAGGATAATAAAATCTACCTTGCTTGTGCATAATAAATGAAACTAGCACAGTGCCTGGAAGATAGGAGGTAGTCATAAACATTTATTCCATCCCCTGAGTTTCAAGTTCAAAACAAGTTAAAAAGTTAAAAAGAAAATAGCACAAGGGTGAGAAAGTCATAAGGTGTTAAAGCCAGGAGGACCCTAACGCTTGCAACCTGCTCCAAGGTGCCACTGCACCAATATTTACTTTGGTCTTTGGTCTTGTTTTTATTGTACACCAGCTGAAGCTTCTGATAATATCTAGGAGCATCTCTCAGAGAAGCAGGCCCTCCTCTTAGGCTGCAGCACATCCAAGTCCCAACAATTGCTGAACAGGGCCCAGCTGCACAGGCACAGCCGATTCTGAGAGCCAGTTGCCAGAGCTGTGGTCAGCCATCAGTGGAAAAGGGAGGTACGGCTGGGGAATTGCTGGAGCCTAGAGTGAAGGAGGAGGGGAGGAGAGGGAGCCACAAAGCGAGCGATAGCATGGGGGCTGGAGGGAGAGATTATTAACTTCCCTCTTGGGTGAGCAGGGGGCCCGAGATAGACAGAAGGGCTATAAATAAAGCAGTCCAGGGGAAGTCAGGAAGGGAGAGGTCCTCGGAGACTGAGGTGTGCTAGAGATGGAGGGGGCCACGGTTCCTGCCAGAGTGACTGGAGGGGGCGTTAGACGTCCATCCTGTGAAGGCAAGGTAGCCCGTGAGGGCAGCTTCCTTTCCCCTCCCGCTGTCTCCAAGGATCTATTCAGGGAGTACTTTTTCCAGGTAGGGCTGCTGAGGCAAGTCAAGCTCTGACCCACTTCTCAAGCTCCTGCCCACACCCACCTCTCTCGTTTCACCTGCTGCATCTCCACCAGATCCTGTGTAACCCCCAGACCAGTGGTTCTCACCTAGGGGTGAATCGTCCCCACAGGGAATGTGTGACAATGTCTGAAGACATTTTTGGTTATCCCAAAAGAGTGGCGGATTCTGCTGGCACCTAAAGAAAGAGGCCAGGGATGCTGCTAAACATCCTGCAGTGCGCAGGACAGTTCCCTACACCGTGGGCTCATCCAGCCCCAAATGTCAGCAGCGTCTACACTCTCAGCAGCCCGAGGCAGGACCACCAGTCTTTGTTTATATACTCAGCGTGTGTACTCTATAAGCTATTACATGGCCCAGCACATAGGAGGTGCTCGGTAAGTGTCTCTTGAGGGAATAAATGAGTAACAAATGATGAATGAATGACAACAACATTCCTAATGTTGTTTTAAGTCCCCAAATCCCCCTCGCTCTTCCCTTCCAGACTCAGCACACTATACCTGAGGTCAGGTCTCCATCTGTCCTGCCCCGGCCAGCCTCTAGCCTAATTTCTCTTCTAAATACACTGTTAGAGGGACAGGCACCACCCTCACACCTGGTAAGGCTGTGCCTCGTCTGAGTGGCAGGAAAGGATATCCCCTGCTCCAGGGATGCACGTCTCCTAGGGAAGAGCAGAGAGAGAGTGAGCCTTAGGACTAGAGGTCACCTAGGTCCACCTCCAGCCAATTTTATGGGAGAGGAAACAGGCCCGCAGCATGGAAGGACCTGCAAGGTCTTATCCCTATACATCCAGGAAACAGAACTTTAAAAATCATTTCTTTCTCTCTCCCTCCCTCTGTCTCTCTGTCCTTCTTTTTCTCTTTCCCTTACCTTGTTTTTTAGCTTGTGTGTTTGTCTTCTCCCTGCTTCTGTTCATAGGCCTAACATGTGTAAAATGACTCTGGAAACAAATTTGAACCTGACAGACCCTCGTCCTTAAAGAACTCATGCTTTGTTGGCAATGACAGGCTCCTAAATCATAGTGATAATTTTAAAAGCTACTACATAGCAACATTGTGCTGGGTGCTTTGGATATACCATTCCTAATCAGCACAATTGTACTGTGAGGTAGGTAGCATTATCCATTTCAGAGATGAGAAAACTGAGGCTCAGAGAATATAAGTATCTTGCCCAAGGTCACACAGCTAAATGTATAGCAGCCAAGATTAAAACCCACGCTTTTCAGATTCTAAAGCCCACATTTAAATGTACAACAGTATACAGTGTCAGGGGACAAGGCTTAAGACCAGAGTATAGAAAGCCAGGAATGCCAGATTTCAGAGTTTAGATCTTACCCTGTAGGTGACAGGGAATCAGCATGGGGTTGTAAGTCAGGAAGTGACAAGGTTAGCAATTGTGAGAATGGGACTCTCAGCAAAAAAGGGGAGAACTTGAAGGCAAGAAGGCCAATTAGGAGGCTGAAGCACAGTTCAGGTAAGAGATAAGGGTCTGAACTAAAGGACTCATGGTGGTAGAAGAGGAGGGGGCAGGGTTACGACGTGTTTAAGAAGCAAAATAAGCAGCACATGGTCCGTTACAGGTATTTCCTGCCCTTGAGAGGCAGCAAATAATGCAAGTACAAAGGACTCTGGAGTTAGACATATTTGGGTCCCAATCCTGGTAAATCCACTTGCTGCTTGTGCAGGAGGTGTTGGACATCTCTGAGTGATACTGAGGGTCTGGTGGGTGGTGTGGGTAGAGCGCCCAGCACAGAGCCAGAGCTCCACCCCTGACATTCACAGCGTCTTCACCCTCAGCTCTTAGCTAAGCAGGTGAACTCAGGGCACGTACTGTAAGCCCCAAAGATGTCCAGACCTCAATCCTTGGAGCCTAGAGATACGAATGTTACCTAATATAGAAAGAAGGTCTCTGTATATGTCATTTCTAGGGATCTGGAGGTGCGAGAGTATCCTGGATTACCTGGGTGGGCCCTAAATGCAATCATATGTAACCTTATAAGAGGACGGCACAGGGACGTGTGACCATAGAGGCAGAGACTGGAGTGCTGTGGTCACAAGCCAAGGAATGCCCGCAGCCACCAGAAGCCAGGAGAGGCCAGAAAGACGGTTTCTCCCCTAGAGCCTCAAGACGAGTGTGACCCTGTTACCACCTTGACTTTGGCCCATTGAAATGGATTTCAGTCTTCTGGCCTCAGGAGCTGTGAGAGACCACATTTCTGTTGTTTTAAGCCACTAAGTGTGTGGTACTTTGTTTCCGTGGCAATAGGAAATGAATATAGAGCCTCATAGCTATCTGCAACTTTCAGCATTCTTTAGTGGTTTAGACACCTCCCCACCATTTATACCTGTGTGCTCATCTCCAGCCTCTTCTCTGAAGTGAGCCTCTCAGAAAATACCCACCCTCTTAAGTGGTACTTCGCTTATCAAAGAGGAGGTGTCCCTTCCCATCAGTCTGTCTCTCCCTTCCTTCTGTCTGTCCTTCTCTGCCTCTATTTGTGCCTTGCTCATCTCATTTACTGTCTCTCCTCTTTTTTTTTTTTTTTTTTTGCAGTACGCGGGCCTCTCACTGTTGTGGCCTCTCCCGTTGCGGAGCACAGGCTCCGGACGCGCAGGCTCAGCGGCCATGGCTCACGGGCCCAGCCACTCTGTGCCATGTGGGATCTTCCCGGACCAGGGCACGAACCCGCATCCCCTGCATCGGCAGGTGGACTCTCAACCACTGCGCCACCAGGGAAGCCCTACTGTCTCTCCTCTTATGCCTGTGTTTCCCTGTTTCTTTCCTTTTGTCTCTTTCTGTCTCAACCTCTGCCTTTCTCCCTTTCCTTCCCCCCATCACCCTCCCTGTGGTCTACAGTTGCATGTTTCTCTCCCTTTCCTTCTCCCTCTCTCAGTGTGTCTCTCTCTCTCTCTTGCTCTGTCTGTCTGTCTCTCTCTCTCAGTCTGATTCTCTCTTTCTCTGTCATCCACTTCATAGGTTTCTGTCTCTGCCCCTCACTCCTTTCTCTCCAGTTTTCAAGTTTGAGTTTCTCTCGGCCCCCATCTTTCAGCTCCATCCTGACGCGTTTCTCCCTGTATCTTCCTGTCTGCTTGCATCTCTCTCTCTGTTGGTCTCTGCCCCTGCCTCTCTCTCCCTGTCTCTTCCTCCCTCCTGCTGTGTCTCCCTGTCTTTCTCTCCCATTCGTGGCCTCCTTACCTCAGGGGGTGCCTCAGGACTTGCATGGCATTGGAGAGGAGTCTGCAATTATATCTGCAGCCTCTGCACCGCACTCAAGAGACAGATTAATCTGTTTAGTCATGCACCTGTCTGACACCACGGGAGGATGGGTGAGGCAGGCAGAGACAAAAGATCCTTCGCATCCCACTGTTCTTCTGCCTTTACCTAGAGGCTCCTGGGAAGTTGCCTCTCAACATTCCAGCAGCGCTGTCAGCCTTACCAAAGAGAAATCACTTTTCCTTGGCCGACTCCTCTGCAGAATTAATCAGTCCCCTTTAATGATAATCATCTTTTGCTGGCGTGAGTAGGAGTGTGAGAAGAGAAAGAATTCTAGGTGGGGGCTTCCCTGCAGGGAGCAGGTAGGAGTTAAATTTTAGTATTTGGAGGCAGGATGATGGCAAGGGAAGACCTTCATGAGGACAGGGACTGCGTCTGTTTTTCTTGTCATTGTATCCTAGGTCCTAGAATGGTGTCCGGCACGTCAGGATTATGTGAATGATGAATGAGTGAATGAATGAACGAATGAATGGGCTCCAATCCTCTGTGTGCCAGTATCTGGTGAGCCTCAATGGACAAGTCCCTTCTGATTTTTCATCTGCAAAACGGGGATAGCGGGACTTCCCTGGCGGTCCAGTGGTTAAGACTTCGCCTTCCAATGCAGGGGGGGCAGGTTCGATCCCTGATCGGGGAGCTAAGATCCCACATGCCTCGGGGCCAAAAAACCAAAACCGAAAACAGAAGCAATATTGTAACAAATTCAATAAAGACTTTAAAAATATGGGGAGAGCAATCAGACCTGCCTGCAGCACACATCTGTGGGGAGAGAGGAAGCGAAATATGGTATCTGCTGAGCGGGCCGGACCTCAGCTCCCTGCAGGGCAGGGAGGCCAGGAGTGCTGAGCAGTGGTTCTGGAAGAGCTGCAGGGAGTGAGAGGTGTGGAGCCGGCTTCAGACATGAGGGCCTGGGGAAGGAGCAGGCTGGGGAAGGGAGGCCACAGGCCAGGCGGGAGGATGGGTGTGAGATGCGTCCCCTCTGGCTTTGCTCTGGGAGGTGAGGGGGAGCTTCAGTCGGTCAGGAAACTGCCACGTGCCAAGAAGGAGGTGTTCCTCAATCCCACCCTGGAGGCTGACTGTTATCCCCAGTGGTGGGATTGGGCTGGACTTAGCAGGAGACCAGTTATGAAGTGACTGGTCAGAGGTCCTGTTTCAGACGAGGAGGGTCACTCATGCTTGATGCTGCCCAGGTGCCCCGCCTCCTCCAAGCCCGCTGAAGCCCCACTTTAATCCATGAGGACTCCTCTGACCACTCTACTTTCTGCTGCGATCTGCTGCCTGCCCCCAGCCTTCCCCTTGCCCTTTTCCTTACCTGCTTCATAGCGCGCGTCACTGTCTGGCATCTCAGTCATGTACGAGTGTACTGGATTAGCAGTTCGTCTCCAGTAGCTAGAATGTAAGCTTCATGAAGACAGGGATCTCGGTCAGTTTTGTTCACTGTGCTAAGCACCTAAATAACTTGGCACAGAGTAGGTTCTCGATAAATATTTGTTGAATGAAAGAACGAGGATGGGATTTTTCATAAGCTTATGGTGTTGAGGCCTTTGCTTTAACATACCATGTTAACGCTGGAAAGAACTTGAGAGACTATACACGTTACCCGCAGAGAAGTTAAGGCCAGAGAAAGGAAATGGCCAAGATCACACGGAAAGTTACCGATTGAAACCAGGTTGGTCTCTTGATTCCCATTTATGGGCTTATTCAATGCACCAGACCTGAGGCCCTGAGATAAGAGAACAGAGGGTCCTGCAGTCACTGCCATTCTCCCAGGACCCTTGGGTGCCCTCTGAGAGCCAGGGGCAAGAAGATGGAGAGGGAGCAGAAGGGAACAGGCCATGCAGTGAGCAAAAGTTTATGGCGTGAATAATCCTAGAGAGGTGGTGGTTCAGAAACCATTTCCATTATTGATATCTTCCTATTTCTGATTGAGGACCTGGGTGTCCAACATCTCACAGGCATCTTGAACTCAAGCTGAACTCCTAACCTCTCCCCTGAGCCTTTCCTCCCTCAGTCTTCCACATTCCAGAGCACAGCACCCCCATTCACCCAGCTACCGGGTCTAAGTATGCGGAGTCACCCTTCCTTCCTTCCTCTCTCTCAAGCCCCACATCCAACCTGTCAGCAGATCCTGCCAGTTCTTCCCCCCACGACATATCTTCCCATCTCTACTGCCTCCATCCTGGTCCAGGGCCCCATCTCTCCCCTGGACCATTGCTGTATTCTCCTGTCTGGCCCGCCTGCTTCCACTCTTGCTTTCTTATTTTTAGCAAAGCAATGACCTGACCTTTTAAAATTATAAATCAGACCATCTCATTTTCCTGCTTAAAATTCTTCATTCACTTAGATGCTTCCCATTCACTTAGAAAATCCAGAGTCCTGAAGGTGACCCAGAATAATGTGCCACGTGATCTAACCCTTGCCTCTCCCTCCACACCAGCCCTCTTTCAGCCTGTGTGTCCCACCCAAGGACCCTTCCCACACACGTTTCCTTCTTCCTAGATGCTTCCGTACCCACTGCCCACTCTCAGTTCACAGAGGCCTGCCCACACCCCCTTTCTAAGGCAGTACCCCATTGACCTCAGGTACAGACTCTGCATTTTCTTCCTAGCACTATTAAAATTGCAGTTATGTATTTATTCAGTGTTTTTGCATTACTTTGTTACCGTTTCTGCTTCTGGATTTAAAAATCCTTGTCTTGGTTGGTTGTTTTATGTTTGCTTGGTTGGTTTTTGGTTTTTAGTTTTTGGTTTTTAACCACAGTATATACCCTGCGCCTTCTAGAGAACTTGAACATACTAGATGATCAATAAAACGTATTGCGTGAACAGATGATAAATACAACCATAGATAGGCCCTGGTTTTTATTGCCAACAGAATACAAGTTTAAATTCCATAATTTGACATTCAGAGCCTTCGTTAATCTGACACCAGCCTAGCATTGCAGCCCCACCTTCCCCTCTACACTTTAGCTCCCTTGGTCCACGGGCCCTTCTCTGTCTTATTTCTGGCCCAGGATCACGGGCCCCAGGCCCACTCCCCACTTCTACTGATGCTAATCTCTCTCTTCCTCCCTCTTTCAGATTTGTCTTTGTCTGTCAAATCTTGACTATATACCCACTTCCATGAAGCCTTTCAAAATTCCTCCATTTGAAATTAAATCTCCAACATGTCCACAGAATTTAGTGTCTGAATTTATGGTCACACTCAAGAGAAGAGAAAGCATGCATGGTGTTAAAAGACACTCAGGTTGCCCTTCCCCCTGAGAGTGAAGACTGCCGCCATGTCCTGCCTGCCGTACACAGTGGGGTGTTACTCCAGGGCCTTGCTTCAGACAGGTCTGGACTCAAAGAGGGCTAAAAGTCCTCAACAGGAACTCTCCAGTAATTAAGCAGCACCCAGCAACAAATGAGCACAGGTCCCTGGCACGCCCTTAAACCTGCTTTTCACTAAGTACCATGATTTCTCCAAATACCTACCATATGAACTCAGAATAATAAAACTCCAGAAGAGACTAACCTCAGAGCCCTGCTCCACCCCTGCTGTGAGACCTGGGAGGGCCAGACAGAATTTCGAGGTAAGGACCCTCACTTCACCCTCAGCCGTGTGGCTGACAGGGTCTTGGTGCTCCAACCAGGTGTCAGCTCTGTGCCTCTGAGGTGGGAGAGCCAAGCTCAGGACATTGGTCCACCAGAGACCTCCTGGCTCCACGTAATATCGAATGGCTCTCCCACAGATCTCCATCTCAGCACAAAGACCCAGCTCCACTCATCGACCAGCAAGCTACAGTGCTGGACACCCTATGCCAAACAACTAGCAAGACAGGAACACAACCCCACCCATTAACAGAGAGGCTTCCTAAAATTATAATAAGGTCACAGACACCCCAAAACATACCACCGGATGCTGCCCTGCCCACCAGAAAGACAAGATCCAGCCTCATCCACCAGAACACAGACACCAGTCCCCTCCACCAGGAAGCCTACACAACCCACTGAACCAGCCTTAGCCACTGGGGGCAGACACCAAAAACAATGGGAACTACGAACCTGCAGCTGAGAAAAGGAGACCCCAAACACAATAAGTTAAGTAAAATGAGAAGACAGATAAATATGCAGCAGATGAAGGAGCAAAGTAAAAACCCACCAGACCAAACAAATGAGACGAAATAGGCGGTGTACCTGAAAAAGAATTCAGAGTAATGATAGTAAAGATGATCCAAGATCTTGGAAATAGAACAGAGAAAACACAAGAAACATTTAACAAGGACCTAGAAGAACTAAAGAGCAAACAAACAATGATGAACAACACAACAAATGAAATTAAAAATTCTCTAGAAGGAATCAATAGAGAATCAATCAGAATAACTGAGGCAGAGAAATGGATAAGCGACCTGGAAGATAAGATAATGGAAATAACTACTGCAGAGCAAAATAAAGAAAAAAGAATGAAAAGAATTGAGGACAGTCTCAGAGACCTCTGGGACAACATGAAATGCACCAACATTCGAATTATACAGGTCCCAGAAGAAGAAGAGAACAAGAAAGGGACTGAGAATATATTTGAAGAGATTATAGTTGAAAATTTCCCTAATGTGGGAAAGGAAATAGTCAATCAAGTCCAGAAAGCACAGGGAGTCCCATACAGGATAAATCCAAGGAGAAACACGCCAAGACACATATTAATCAAACTATCAAAAAATTAAATACAAAGAAAAAATATTAAAAGCAGCAAGGGGAAAAAAAAAAAAACAAATAACATACAAGGGAATCCCCATAAGGTTAACAGCTGATCTTTCAACAGAGACTCTGCCAGCCACAAGGGAGTGACAGGACATATTTAAAGTGATGAAAGGGAAAACCTACAAGCAAGATGACTCTACCCAGCAAGGATCACATTCAGATTCAACAGAGAAATTAAAACCTTTACAGACAAGCAAACGCTAAGAGAATTCAGCATCACCAAACCAGCTTTACAATAAATACTAAAGGAACTACTCTGGGGAGGAAACACAAGAGATGGAAAAGACCTACAATAACAAACGCAAAACAATTTAGAAAATGGTAATAGGAACATACATATTGATATTTACCTTAAATGTACATGGATTAAGTGCTCCAACCAAAAGACATAGACTGGGCTTCCCTGGTGGCGCAGTGGTTGAGAGTCCGCCTGCCGATGCAGGGGATGCAGGTTCGTGCCCCAGTCTGGGAGGATCCCACATGCCGTGGAGCAACTAAGCCCATGAGCCATGGCTGCTGAGCTTGCGTGTCCGGAGCCTGTGCTGTGCAACGGGAGAGGCCACAACAGTGAGAGGCCCGAGTACTGCAAAAAAAAAAAAAAAAAAAAAAAGATGTAGACTGGCTGAATGGATACAAAAACAAGACTGGTATATATGCTGTCTACAAAAGACCCACTTCAGACCTAGAGACATATACAGACTGAAAGTGAGGGGATGGAGTAAAATATTCCATGCAAATGGAAATCAACAGAAAGCAGGAGTAGCAATTCTCATAGCAGACAAGATAGACTTTAAAATAAAGACTATTACAAGAGACAAAGAAGGACACTACATAATGATCAAGGGATCAATCCAAGAAGAAGATAAAACAATTGTAAATATTTATGCACCCAACATAGGAGCACCTAAATACATAAGACAAATGCTAACAGCCATAAAAGGGGAAATTGACAGTTAACAATCATAGTAGGGAACTTTAACACCCCACTTTCACCAATGGACAGATCATCCAAAATGAAAATAAATAAGGAAACACAGGCTTTAACTGATACATTAAACAAAATGGACTTAATATTTACAGGACATGTCATCCAAAAACAACAGAATACACTTTCTTCTCAAGTGCTCATAGAATATTCTCCAGGATAGATCATATCTTGGGTCACAAATCAAGCCTTGGTAAATTTAAGAAAATTGAAATCATATCAAGTATCTTTTCTGATCACAACGCTATGAGACTAGATATCGATTACAGGAAAAACTCTGTAAAAAATACAAACACATGGAGACTAAACCACACAGTACTAATTAACCAAGAAATCACTGAAGAAATCAAAGAGGAAATCAAAAAATACCTAGAAATAAATGACAATGAAAACACAACAACCCAAAACCTATGGGATGCATCAAAAGCAGTTCTAAGAGGGAAGTTTATAGCAATACAATCCTACCTCAAGAAACAAGAAACATCTCAAATAAACAACCTAACCTTACACCTAAAGCAATTAGAGAAAGAAGAACAAAAAAACCCCAAAGTTAGCAGAAGGAATGAAATCATAAAGATCATATCAGAAATAAATGAAAAAGAAATGAAGGAAATGATAGCAAATGTCAATAAAACTAAAAGCTGGTTCTTTGAGAAGGTAAACGAAATTGATAAACCATTAGCCAGACTCATCAAGAAAAAAAGGAAGAAGACTCAAATTAATAGAATTAGAAATGAAAAAGGAGAAGTGACAACTGATACTGCAGAAATACAAAGGATCATGAGACATTACTACAAGCAACTCTATGCCAATAAAATGGACAACCTGCAAGAAATGGATGAATTCTTAAAAAAGCACAACCTTCTGCAACTGAACCAGGAAGAAATAGAAAATACAAACAGACCAATCACAAGCACTGAAATTGAAACTGTGATTAAAAATCTTCCAACAAACAAAAGCCCAGGATCAGATGGCTTCACAGGCGAATTCTATCAAACATTTAGAGAAGAGCTAACACCTATTCTTCTCAAACTCTTCCAAAATATACCAGAGGGAGGAGCACTCCCAAACTCATTCTACAAGGCCACCATCACCCTGATACCAAAACCAGACAAAGATGCCACAAAGAAAGAAAACTATAGGCCAATATCAGTGGTGAACATAGATGCAAAAATTCTCTACAAAATACTAGCAAACAGAATCCAACAGCACATTAAAAGGATCATACACAATGATCAAGTGGGGTTTATCCCAGGAATGCAAGGATTCTTCAATATAAGTAAATCAATCAGTGTGATAAGCCATATTAAAAAACTGAACTATAAAAACCATATGATCATCTCAATAGATGCAGAAAAATCTTTTGACAAAATTCAGCACCCATTTATGATAAAAACCCTCCAGCAAGTAGGCATAGAGGGAACTTACCTCAACATAATAAAGGCCATATATGACAAAACCACAGCCAACATTGTTCTCAATGGTGGAAAACTGAAACCATTTCCTCTAAGATTAGGAACAAGACAAGGTTGTCCACTTGCACCACTAGTATTCAACATAGTTTTGGAAGTTTAGCCACAGAAATCAGAGAAGAAAAAGAAATAAAAGGAATCCAAATTGGAAAAGAAGAATTAAAGCTGTCACTGTTTGCAGATGACATGATACTATACGTAGAGAATTCTAAAGATGCTACCAAAAAACTACTAGAGCTAATCAATGAATTTGGAAAAGTAGCAGGATACAAAATTAATGCACAGAACTCTCTGGCATTCCTATACACTAATGATGAAAAATCTGAAAGAGAAATTAAGGAAACGCTCCCATTTACCATTGCAACAAAAAGAATAAAATACCCAGGAATAAACCTACCTAAGGAGACAAAAGACCTGTATGCAGAAAACTATAAGACACTGATGAAAGAAATTAAAGACAATACAAACAGATGGAGAGATATACCATGTTCTTGGATTGGAAGGATCAACATTGTGAAAATTACTATACTCCCCAAAGCAATCTACAGATACAATGCAATCCCTATCAAACTACCAATGGCATTTTTCACAGGACTAGAAAAATTTTTTTCACAATTTCTTTGTAAACACAGAAGACCCTGAATAGCCAAAGCAATCTCAAGAAAGAAAAACGGAACTGGAGGAATCAGGCTCCTGGACTTCAGACTATACTACAAAGCTACAGTAATCAAGACAGTATGGTACTGGCACAAAAACAGAAATATAGGTCAATGGAACAGGATAGAAAGTGCAGAGATAAACCCATGCACATATGGTCACTTTATTTTTGATAAAGGAGGCAAGAATATACAATGGAGAAAAGAGAGCCTCTTCAATAAGTGGTGTGTGGAAAACTGGACAGCTGCATGTAAAAGAATGAAATTAGAACACTCCCTAACACCATACACAAAAATAAATTCAATATGGATTAAAGACCTAAATGTAAGGACAGACACTATAAAACTCTTAGAGGAAATCATAGGCAGAACATTCTATGATATAAATCACAGCAAGATCCTTTTTGACCCACCTCCTAGAAAAATGGAAATAAAAGCAAAAATAAACAAATGGGACCTAATGAAACTTCAAAGGTTTTGCACAGCAAAGGAAACCATAAACAAGACAAAAAGGCAACCCGCAGAATGGGAGAAAATATTTGCAAATGAAGCAACTGACAAAGGATTAATCTCCAAAATTTATAAGCAGCTCATGCAGCTCAATATCAAAAAAG
The DNA here is from genome assembly GCF_964270905.1 of Leucopleurus acutus. NCBI lineage: Eukaryota > Metazoa > Chordata > Mammalia > Artiodactyla > Delphinidae > Leucopleurus > Leucopleurus acutus. The sequence continues at coordinate 153,632,821 of NC_139143.1, forward strand.
CAAACAACCCAATCCATAAATGGGCAGAAGACCTAAACAGACATTTCTCCAAAGAAGATATACAGATTGCCAACCAATACATGAAAGGATGCTCAACATCACTAATCATTAGAGAAATGCAAATCAAAATTACAATGAGGTATCACCACACACAGGTCAGAATGGCCATCATCAAAAAATCTAAAAACAATAAATACGGGAGAGGGTGTGGAGAAAAGGGAACCCTCTTGCACTTTTGGTGGGAATGTAAATTGATACAACCACTATGCAGAACAGTATGGATGTTCCTTAAAAAACGAAAAATAGAGCTACCATATGACCCAGCAATTCCACCACTGGGTGTATACCCTGAGAAAACCATAATTCAAAAAAGTCATGTACCACAATATTCATTGCAGCACTATTTACAATAGCCAGGACATGGAAGCAACCTAAGTGTCCATCAATAGATGAATTGATAAAGAAGATGTGGCACATATATACGATGGAATATTACTCAGCCATAAAAAGAAATGAAATTGAGTTGTTTTTAGTGAGGTGGATGGACCTAGAGCCTGTCATACAGAGTGAAGTAAGTCAGAAAGAGAAAAACATGTACTGTATGCTAACATATATATGGAATCTAAAAAAAAAAAGAAAGAAAGAAATTGCTTCTGAAGAACCTAGGAGCAGGACAGAAATAAAAACACAGATGTAGAGAATGGACTTGAGGACATGTGGAGGGGGAAGGGTAAGATGGGACAAAGTGAGAGAGTGGCATGGACATATATACACTACCAATTGTAAAATAGATAGCTAGTGAGAAACAGCCACATAGCACAGGGAGATCAGCTCAGTGCTTTGTGTCCACCTAGAGGTGGGATAGGGAGGGTGGGAGGGAGATGCAAGAGGGAGGAGATATGGGGATATATGTGTATGTATAGCTGATTCACTTTTTTATAAAGCAGAAACTAACACACCATTGTAAAGCAATTATACTCCAATAAAGATGTCAAAATAAATAAATAAAAGACACAGGTTCATATGCCACCTCTATCACTTTCGAGGCACAAGGCTCTGGGTCAATTATGCAAACTCTGCTTTTTTCAGTTTCCTGTTTAATATGTGTCGAATTGTGCTTTGACCTTGCAGGTATGTGGTGGGGGTTATCAACAGTAAATAAGTACACTGTATGGTGCACAGGGTATGCTGAGAAATAAAATGCTAGTTGCTTTTGTAAAGGTGAGAATGCAACAGGCTGTTTGCTAGTATAGTTAGTTGGGACGTTAGTTTCCTCTTCTAGACTGTAAACAGAATTTGTCTAATTCTTCTTTAAGCTCAATCTCTGCCCTTCTTCATGCCAGTACACACATGGGAGCAGCCCCCAGAATGTTAGAATGAATGAACAAATGAATGAATGAATGAGAATATCCCAGCCCTCATTGCCTGTTAAAGCATCCCACCAAGTGCTGGAGCTATTGACGCCCACCCTTTACTTTAAAACAGCTCTGGGCAGAAGTCACCAAGTGAGTCTGAGTTTCAGACAACCCCAGACAAACCCTCCTGCTTCTCTGATTCAAGGGTCCTGATCCCACCTGCTGCCTGTTCCTGCTCTCTGTGAGAAGCCCATCGGGAGCTACAGAAGAATCTGAGGAGGATGACAGTTTGAATTCGCAGGCCGTTCTGAGGTTTTTGTTGGTAATGAAGAGTTGGGAGTTGTCACCCCAATTTTTTTCTCTCTTATTTCTGCAGTATATTGGAAAAGTTTCCAGCCAAGAGAGCTATTGCTTTCTCCTTGCCTAGATCTTAAATCTTTGTTCAAAGACAGCTTGTTTTCACTGAAAATGTTCAGTCAGTCTCTTCACTCCTGTCACCCACGTCTCATTTTTTGACTCCAGCAGGGCCAGTGCAGTAACTAATCTGGAGTGAGGCTCTCAGGGCTTAGGAACTATGTAATACTATTGGAAAGAGAAAGAGGGTTGTCCCTGACAAGTCCCACCTTTAAAACACTGTCTTTTAAACAGAGCTTGCTAAAATGATCAGCACCTCACTGAGGGACATTTTACTGCAACAGCCCAACTCCTCCACCTTGTAGAGCCCAGGAGTATTGAGTACCAAGGAGATCTCCTAGGCTTGCTTCCAGTCTGGGCGAGTCTGGCGTTCACTGCAGATCAGGAGGAAGGGTTCAGGCTTCCCTCTGGCCCCATTCATGCACTTACTTAGTCAGCGCCCGCGTGTTAGTGACATACCTCACCACCATAATCCTGTGAGGCAGCCATTGTTATTCACATTTTACAGGTGAGGAAGTGAGGGCTCAGGGAGATGGGAAGGGCTCTGCAAGGCCACGCTGTGTCTCAGTTCTCCTCCGCTGTGTAACAAATCTCCCCCAAACTTAGTGTTTAAAACCACAGCTATTCTCTCTTGTTTTCTGTGGGTCAGAAATTTGGGAAGGGCTCCCCTGAGTACTCTTAGCTTGGCATCTTTGACGCAGTGGCAGTGAGACAGTGGCTGGAGCTGGAGCTGGAGCAGTAGTGTGCTGGAGGAGCTGCTGCGGGCTGGCCAGGAATCTCTCTCTAAAGTAATCTCTCCGCAAAGTCTCAGGGCCTCTCCCTGCAGCCCCTCAATGGGCTAGTTTGGGCTTCCTCACAGCATGCTGGCCTCAGGGCAGTCAGACAGCATTCCTGGAAATTCAGGGCCCCAGCTGGAACATTCGAGCAGGAAAGGTGCAAGTTATATCTGCTTTTCTGGCCTCTCCCCAGAAGCCCCACACTGTCACTTCTGCCATTCCTCTGGTGGCAAGTGAGTCACTAAGCCCACTCAGCTTCAGAGAGAGGGGATACAGATGCCACCTCTCAGTGGAGGGAGTGTCAAGGTCACATCATAGAATAACAGGTGAGATGGGAGACATTGTTGCAGACATCTTTGGAAAGTACAATCTGCCCCACACAGCACGTGGCCGAGCCAGGATTCGGAATCGGATTAGGTACATTTGATTCCAAAACTTCTACTACAGTCTTTCAGCCCCGTCCACAGGAACCTCTCCGTTCCTCTGTGCCCCTGTTGCTCTTACTGTTTTGTTTGTTTGTTTGTTTTTGGCTTCACTGGGTCTTCGTTGCTGCGTGCGGGTTTTCTCTAGTTGTGGTGAGCAGAGGCTACTCTTCGTTGTGGCACATGGGCTTCTCATTGCGGTGGCTTCTTTTGTTGCAGAGCACAGGCTCTAGGTGCACGGGATCAGTAGTTGTGGCACGTGGACTTCAGTAGTTGTGGCTCACGGACTCTAGAGCACAGGCTCAGTAGTTGTAGCGCACGGGCTTAGTTGCTCCACAGCATGTGGGATCTTCCCGGACCAGGGCTCGAACCCATGTCTCCTGCATTGGCAGGTGGACTCTTAACCACTGTGCCCCCAGGGAAGTCCTGCAGCTCTTACTGTTGACACACGCAATGGTGATTTGGTCACCCCAAGCCAGCTAGAGCCTGGCTAGGTTGAAGCAGCCAGCCACTTCTGCAGGCCCTGGTGGCGAGACTGCCTCCAGGGTCTGCTGGTCTGAGAGCCCATGCCTGACACCAGCTTGTGAACTTTTTAAAGGAGGGGACAGAGAAGGTCGGTCACAACCAGAGGAAGAAAGCAGGTGGCAGCCCCAGAGCACAGCACGCCTGCGGCACGTCTCACTGTCTTAAACAACTCGTCTGGCGTTTCTCCTTCTCCCACCAGGCACTGTCCTGGGATGACTCAGCCGTTGACAGAAAAGGTGCTTTCAAGTTGGGAAACAGCCCAGAGTGGTGGAAAGCTCATGGTTCTGGAGTCAGACACTCCCAAATTGGAGTCTTGACTCTACCATTTCCAGTTATATAGCTTTGGACAAGTTTCTTAACCTCCCAGAGCAAAGGGGAGATAAAAATGCCTTCCTCCCTGGGTTTTTTAAAATGCATATGTAAGCAAAGCCCCCGTGTGATGCCAGGCATTACATAAATGCTGGTGTTCATGTCCTGGGCCACATCCAACCCCAGCTTGGAGACGTCTTGAAGAGAGTGGTGAGAACTCACTCAACTGTCCACAGATGCTAGCCCACCTCCATGAGCCTGGGTAGAATGGTGGCTGAGTGGTACCCAGTGAAGGGGCAACTAAACTGAGGTGTCTGGAAGCTGAGAAGGAGTCTGCCCTGTAAGGCCTGTGGGCAGAGGGGAGAGTGGTCTGGGAAGATGGAATGGAATGGACAAAGGTCTGGAGGTAGAAGAAGTCCAGTATCACTGGAGCGTGAAGGTCGAGGGGTGGAAGGTAGGAGGCAACAAACACAAAGCTGAGACCTAACTACAAAGGACCCGGTAGATCAAGTTCCAAAATTTGAACCTTACAGGCAACTGGGAGCCACTGAAGTGTTTTACTCAGCTGGGTAGCGTAGTCAGATCTGCGTTTTAGAATAACTACCCTCCCACCCCACCCCCACTAGCAAAGTTATAGAAAATGGAGTAGAGGCAGGCACTCTTATGGCAGGAAGGCCATTAGGACAGGATGACAGCAATTCAAGGAAAAGATGGTGCTGGCCTTTTCTAGGGGAACAGCAGGGACCTGGAGAAAAGTGGAGAAACCGAAGAGATAGGAGGTCCCTTGGGTAAGAGTTGGTGATGGCCTGGACATTCAGAGCTGAGAGATATGAGATAAAAGATAAGTGCTTTGAATGAAGTCAGTTCAGAAGCCACGGAAGTAGGGGGCAAGGGCACCAATCATAGACCTGGGAGAGGAGTACTGTGGGAGGCTTTACTAAAGAGACATCACCTAACTGGAGAATTGATAGTTAAAACTTAGCCAAAGGGAAGGGGAAGGTGCTTCAGGGAGACGAGACAGCTCACGTGAAGCCCCAGAGTTATGATAGATAATGCAGAAAGCATATGCTCCATGTTGTTGAATAGATGATTGCTGTGCTAATTTATACTAAAATGTTAATGGTCAACATGGAATTGACCCTTTTCCCCTCCCCAGGGAGTTTGTACTTTAACAGGTCACGAACACTTACCCTAAGGATTCGTAATTGGTAGATTTCAAGGTGGAACGGGGATACTGTTTAGGGTGAGAGGGTTTTATCATTGTCCCCAAGGTTACCAAAGTAGGTGACTAATCCCCGGGGTCAAGTAGGCCCTGGTCTATATGCAACAAAGGGTCTCTTGCCCTCGGGTCCTGCTTATCTGCCTCCACCCCAAGCCACCTGAAGGCAGACCATGGAAGCCCAGTGATTCCCAAAGGGGTGTCTATCAATAATATTTAAGGTTTCGTGAAAATCAAAAAAGACAGTCCATACAACACTTAGAATAGTGAGTGGTGATACTGTTTTGTGACTGTTCTCACTTTTCTTACTAACTCTTACCAGAGTTGCTCCTTAACAGCCACCCTTGCAGATATGAAGCTGGGGCGGAACGTGGCGAGAACGTTTTTGGATTATTACCGGCTGAACCCCATGGTCGAGAAAGTGACGATCCCCATGCCAAGGCTGCGGTAAGTGCTGAGCAGAGCAGCAGGGCCTTGCGTCCTGCTTAACTGGCTTCTTGTTAGGGGCCGCTTCCCTTAGCCTCTCTCTGTCCCTCGGTTTCCCATGTGTGTCACGGGAAAGATGATTGGGCCTGCCACAGAGAGTGTACGGAGCAGAAGGGCTTAACAGCACATTTCCTGAGTTGAAGTATAATTATGGGGTCAGACAGTGAGGGGTTGGTCACATTTCTGGGTCTAACATGGGAACCGACAGGGATGGAAGTTGCTGGGAGGCTGAGTCCAGCCACTGTTCCAAGCTAGTCTGGGTGTTTCCATATGCTACTTCATCTGATAGCTCCTATGTCATCTAGGCTCATAAGGTCTCTGATCCTTCAATATCCTCATCTGTAAAGTAGGGACAGTGGTGCTCACTTAGAAGATTATTAAGAGATGTGTGTTAGAGCACCCTGCACAGTGCCAGGCATGTATGTACCCCGAGCACGTGAGAGTCCCCTTCTATCAAGATGCAAAGCCTCAGGGCTGAGAAGACACACCCCTGAGAAGTTTCCCCTCAGGTCCTCTGCTGGGGCCAACTTCTTGAGCTGGTGAAGAAAGAAGGTTAGGAGATGAGTGTCCTTCCTGAGGGCTGGACCAGAGCCCAGAGTGCTGGGTGTTCCCATGACTGCTGGCGGTGAGCCCAGTGAGCATTTGGGCAGTGACACCCAGTGGCATCTGGAATGTGCTGGCCCCGTCCTACCTCTTGACCTCATCTCTTACTCTCCTAGTGGTCCAGCTTCCTTGAAGGACATGACGACATCCAACTTACTGCTCCTGCCAGACCAGTCTTCCCACTGACCTTGCCCATGACCTTGCCCAAATGCTTTGCTGTCTCAGGGCTTTTGCCCTGATGCACCTTCCTCCCTACCTGTTATTAACAAAACACAGTGTTAATCACTACTATTTATTGAGCAAAGTACTTTTTGCATATGGTCTTATTCAGTCCTCCTAGACAATTTATTCCTCATATCACAAATGAGGAAAAGGAAGCTCAGAAAGGTGACGAGAGTTGCCTGAGGTCAAAGATATTTTGGCAGAGGCAGAATTTGATCCTAGGCGTTTATGATTCGAAAGCTGGACTGAAGTCCAGCTAAGCTCCACCTCAGTGTGGGTTCAAATTCTGTCTCAAGCTCATGCTAGCTTGTGAGATATTAGGCAAGCTTCCTGGCCTCAGGAAACCTTTCTCCTCCTACCTAAAGTGGGCATAATAAGGATGGTTTTAAAAATTAGATACAAGCGTGCTGTAGTGCCTGGCTGCCAGTAGGTGCTCAACACATGTTTCCATCTCCTCTTGCTTCTGGGGTGCAGTCCCAGATTTCCAGACAGCTCATCACAGCCTGGGGCAAGTCCCTGGTCTTCTCTAGTTGGGCTGGATGATCTCTCAGGACCCACGTCCCATCAGGCTGGGAGTCCCACCTCTTGAGTCCCAGCTCCACAAGGAATCTGCAACACAATGTACTCTGACTCATACTTTGTCTCAGGTTGTTCCCCCCCATCCTGGTGGATTAGTCTTCAGAAGGAGCATCTGTGTTTCTTCTCTGTGCTCCCACAGTGCCTAGGCTGTCCTGAGCATGCGTGCATGTATACATCCCTTCATTCACTCATTTAGGGAAAACAACACTTTGTGCCAAGTGTCTGTGCAGAGGGGGTGCTTGAACGAGTAAATGATTAAGGCATGACCCCGACGTTGAAGAGCTCACCTCTAGAGAATGGTGCTCAATTCATCCTTAGAAGTCATTGGTTATGTTCTTAAAAATTTAAAGCTCTGTAAAACTCAAAAGAATTGTTAGAATCTCATTTACAAGTTAATTTGGGGATTGTCTCTTTCAGGTCCTCTGTCAGCCCGAATAAAATTATCCCGATCCTTTCCCACTTTGTTCTTGAATGTTGCATTGTCAGTAAAATGGTGCTGACACCCGGGGAGAGTAGCCATCATCATCACACAGATGAGGTGTTGAGGCCCAGGGAGCAGACAGGATTGGTCACAGCCATGGCTGGAGCCAGGCCCCACCATCCCCAGCCTGGTGTTCTCAGCATCAGTTAGTGAAGAGTTCTTTGAGATGGGGGAGGCAGGCCCCTGAAACTGGGTCTAAAGCATTCAGGGGAGTTCAGGGCCCTGCTCATGGGACCTCATTTCCCTGAGCTTTGCAGCCCTCGTTAGAGAAGAGCTGGAGAGCTCATTCCTCAAAGTTCATAGCCTTGAGGACTTGTGGTAAATGCGCCCACCCTTCGCCTAAGAAAAACAAAATAAAAACTCTCTCCATCCCCACATCTCTACCTCATCAAACTATGAATATGTCTTAGCTCTCAACTGGTCAGCAGTTCTTGAAAAAATGAATCTCAGGAGGATACAAGGCTCTGATGTGGGACTTGAATACTTCCCAATTTTTGTATTATTTTCCACCCAAGCATCAAATAACATACATGAAAGAGCAGTTCTGGTTTTAAAGGAAAATTATATGTTTTGACTCAAAATTAATCTTTGTTTTCTCTCATGTCTACGGATAATTATACTGTGTCAGTTTCCACCCACGTGCTGGAAGGAGCCTGTCAGCATCCCTGGGTGCTGTGCCGCCCTTCGGGGAAGGTCCCTGGGGAGGCCAGGATGTGGGGCTGAGAGTGCAGGCTCAGGGACATGGCGTTGATGACCAGAGCTGAGACCCCACGCTTATCTCGACCACAGTGACACAAAATGCCCCAGCGAGGTGCATACAAATTAGACAGGGGAAATGAGCAGGCCAGGTGAGCCTCTGTGCGGAGACAGAGCATGAGCACGGAGGGTGGGCCTCTAAGTGTAAGGTGGCCTCAGGCTCAGTGCCGGTGGGCTGCTCCACGCTGGGGTTTGCGTATGTGTGCGGGGCGTGGGGGTGGGAATCATCAGCTCTGCGTCACACTGGAGCCCACCACGTGGCAGGCCCTGCCCTGGATGCTGGGGGAACATAGATAACCTTTGCCCATCAGGAGCTCAGATTCACAGAGGAGAAAGCATGTACGCGTGCAAAGATAGCAAACAATACTGAGCAATGTGTAAATGTGCTCAGTTACCTCTCAGATTGTGCCCTCCTTCACAGCAGCGTCCATGGCTTCCCATTTCAGTGTCCTTGCTCTCCACCTGAGGTAGAGCTCCTTCCTCTCTGCTGGATCCCGAACTGATTTTGCACACACGTGTGCATGGTACGTCCCATAGCGTATTGTCACAGCATCTTTGCATGCTGTGACATCTTTGCATGTCTGGCTCCTCCACTAGATGGGCTGCTCCTTGAGGAATTATTTTATCTCTCCTGTATCCTTAGTGCCAGGTGCAGAGCCTAGCTGGGAATAGGTCCTAAATAAGCCCTAAATGTATGAATTATAAAATGGTAGATCTGAAGAAGCCCCTAAGAATCATCTACTTCAACCCCTTCGTGTTATAGTGAAAAGTGAGACCCAATCAGAAATTACTCCCCCACACCATCTGGCAAACATTCGGCAGCCAGCAGGAGTATCCCAGGAAGGCTTCATGGACGAAGTGGGCCTTGAACTTGGTTTCAGAGGACATGTAGAATTCCAATGGATGAAACAGAAGGAGGAGAGAGGGCATTCCAGGTTGAGGGAAAGGTTGTAAAAGGCGGGGAGCTGAACCTGAAAAGACACATTCTAAGGCAATGACAGGCCAGGATGTTTAGGGCAATAGAGGTGATAAAGATGGGACTAAAAATTCATTCAATTCATCAAACAACCTTCAAGCATCTACTCCATACCACTCAGGAACTGTAGAGAAAAATCAAATGCATCCAACCCACAGTCCCGTGAGAAAAAGAGCTGGGCAAAGAACTCCCTAGAAAGTGGTGTACTAAGAGATCAGGCACAAAGTGCTGCAGAAGCCTCTGGAAGAGAGAGGCTTACTCTCTGGGGAGTCAGCTTCCCAAAGGAGGTGAGTCTGGAGGGCACGATAGGAAAAGGAGCATCTCTGTGGGGCCCAGGTGTGAGACGCTTGCCTACCAGTGCCTCTCTCTGTGCCCCCATCTTGAGCTGCAGGTGCTCTTTGGCTCTGTAATGGCCCCAGAGTCATCCTGCCCGTTCACACTCCTCCCCAGCCACTGCACACCCTCTCCTCACGCACACCATCTGCCTGGGGCTGCCCCACCTGTGATCATACCTGGGCTTCACCCGCAAAGAAAAAAACCCAGCTTATTTCCCATGCTTCCTTTGGGTGTGAAGACCCGCACTCTCAGTGACATATGAATGACATCTTGTAATTGGCAAAACTCTCCCCCAACCCCATTTACCAGAGCCTATGATGCAGGAAGGACATGGGCTCTACTATTTTAGAAATGAAGAAACAGAGGCTAGAGGAAAAAGGGACTTCTTCAAGATCACGTCGCCTGTAAACAACATTCCAGCATATGTTCCAGGCTGTTGATGGGTACTAAGATCTAGATGTACCTCACCCATGCTAGATGGCCTTCCTACGTTAGCAAGGTGCCTCATGAGTGTGGAATTTTAGACAGTGAGGCTTCCTGGTGGAGGAGCCACATTAGGGCAAGGTGTCCCTTTTGTGTGCTGCCACCTGTTCTGTCTTTACCTTATTCATGACTCATCGGCAATGAAGGAAAATGATACTCCAGGGTCAGAGCATCATGGGTTATAAGAAGTCACATCTTGAATCCTAAATCAAACAGCCCAAGAGATTCCCATATTTGTGGCATTACCATTTTCTTCCATGCATTATAGTTCTTTATTATTTTGTGTAATTATTTTGTATAACTGTCTCCTCTACTAAACTGTAAGCAGCCTGAGGACAGCATCAACGTCTGACTCAACTTAGTCATCTCCAGAGTACAGTGGACCATACCTAGCACCTAGCACCTAGCACCATGCCTTTGTAAGTTATAGTAGGCAAAGGAAGATGCTAGGTGAGTTTATTCATATTATCTCATTTAACCTCACACCACCCTCCGAGATTGGAATATTTTATCCTCGTTTTGTAAATGAAACTCAGAGAAGTTAAACAACTTGCTCAAGGTCGTCCCTCTCATATATAGCTGACCAGGGAATTCAGTTCAGTTCTTTCTGGATTGGCTAATCTTTCCGCTGCAAATAAATCTTAATCCAATGCTTGAATGAATGGCACATCAGTTTGTTACTCAACAACATAACACACAAACAAGGCCCCGTATGAGGAAAAAGGCAAACTGGATAAACTGGGTCCCTGCCTATCAGAAGCTCATAGCCTAGTGTGTGAGCAGAACAGACAGTGAATAATTGCTGAAGAGTAGTGTTAAAGGTATTGCATTGGGTGCTGGGTGCTGGGATACAGAGATGAGCTAGACACATCTCTGCCTTCGGAGAGTGCCCAAGATTGTAGGGGAGACAGACCCACCATGAAATGCCATAATTAGGCTATACTGAGAAATATAAAGGGAACTCTGGAGCCCATGATGGTTATGAAGGGAATGAGCTCCCTGGATCTGCCAAGCTGCAATTCATCTATGGGTTCATGCCCATCCCGTTGTGAAATGGATAGAATGAGTTAGAATCAAGTTGGAAGTGTGGAAGACTTGTAACTATAGGACAGTTAGGTTTTCTCCAGAACCAGAATGATACAACCTATCCATCCAATCATCTAATAGTCATTCCATTGAGTCATGCTGCCTGCTTTGAACCAGGCCCTGGGCTGGGTTCCTGGGATGCAGAGAAGAGGAAGTCAAGGCCACTGCTCCTAGGAGGTCACAGTCCAGTGGGGGAAGATAGACATGCACACAAATGATTGCAGTACAGCGTGTATATGTGCTGTCTTTCTTCTCTCTTTCTGTTATCTCTCCCTTTACAGGAAAGAACGCCCCCCCTACAAGCACCCACTCCTGCGGGGCCCAGCCAGCAGCCACCCCAACAGCAAAGGGGGCAAGAAGAGCTCAGTGAACCACAAAGACCCTTCAAACTCTTTTTAAGGACGTGGAGTCCGGGGAGGTCTTGTGGTGGCAGGAGCACGCATTTTCTGCTGGGGCATGAAATTAATCACCCTTCTCTAGTTTCCAAGATAATGGCTGTGAGATAATGTATAAGCTAGTGAAAGGGAAGGGAAAACATGAGAAATTTCATCATCGATTTTCCCTTTTACCAGTGGAAAATCAATTGTGAGCCTTCACCTTCAGGCTTAAGAACAAAATAGGAGATTCAAACCAGATGAGTACAGATGCTATTTTCCACAACATAGAGACCCTCACAGGAAGAGAAAACCCACACGTCCCTTCTCAGGTCACTGCTTTCCAGCCCCTTTACTGTTCTAAGTTGTGCAGTTACTACAGATGTTTACCTTTTAGACTAGGCTACAGTTGTTTTCGCTTTTAGAAATGCGGTGTCCACATTTGCTGACCCAGAACAATAGCAACACACATACAACGCGAAGACAAATGCACTGTTGGGAACAATGGGGCAGAATTTTTGAGATCGCGATGGTCTTAGACATACGGTTAATTTATGAGCTGCATGCTCCCTGACTCCCCTAAGCCCCAGCATGCAACTTCAGAAAACTGCTCTGAGAGCTATGTCCCAATGACCTGGGTCGTTTCATTGAAACTTTAGCTCCTAAAACAAAAAGTAATAGACACACATTCCAAAAGGTGTCTCATGGTTAAGATCTCTAGATCTTGGTGTCTGAGATCAAACCTGACCACTGAAGACAAGGACATGGAAAATCTGCAACAGGGGGGAGGAGGCAGACCGCCAGGGACAGGAGATGCAAAAGACAAAAGGATGCACTCTGAGGCAGGTGGGGATGATAAAATAAAACAACAGCAGGGGCAATTCCCAAGGTGGACCAAGCTCAAAATTGTGCATTTTTCTACGGAGTAAAGTGCCTTTCATGATGAATGGGTCCAGGGGAGTCGGCTCCCTGCCTGTCTGTGAAGCAGCAGGCTGAGTCACCATGACAGCCTGCTAATTAAAATGACCTCCCGGAAATAAGGATTAGCAGATAGGGAGAGAAAGGGAGGCTCAAGGGAGGGAGGGCCTTTAGCACAAAGCTTCAGTTTAGCATTCTTTTGTTTTGGGTTGGAGATTTTCAAACTTTGTTGCAAAAATTGAGAGCAAAGCTTATGCTCCCTTTGCTTATTGCTTTTCAGAAATGAAAACAAAGAACCATATCTTAGTCGGCTACAAATGTTGTGTTGTATATACAGCTTCTCCCCTGGGTTCTTGTTGCCCAGAAGAACACAAATAAAGTGCTTTATGCAGCTCCTCTGTTCCTCTGGGTGTTCTTGGCACCTTTCCTTCTAGGTCTCTCACTCCCTCAAGAACCAGCTGGTTGACCCAATTTGGTGTAACGCTCACTTTGCTGTCAGGGACTCTGTCATGAAGATAAGGAAGAACAGTCAAGGCTTGACTTTCCAGCAGCTTGTGCAGCAGAGTCCTGGGGAGTTTATTTGAATGCAACCGTCTCAGCACGAGCCAACAGTGTGTCAGAGCTTTCAGAAACGAGAGCATCTCTTGAGACGGCATAAATAGAGACAGATCACATAAAATCAGAGGTGATAGTCCAGATCTACTTTTCCCTGGTCAGACTGCTTCCATAACGTGACCATATTCAGGCCCCCCCTTTCTTTCTTTTCTTTTTTCTTTTTTTTTTTTTTTTTTGTGGTACGCGGGCCTCTCACTGTTGTGGCCTCTCTCGTTGCGGAGCACAGGCTCCGGACACGCAGACTCAGTAGCCATGGCTCACAGGCCTAGCCACTCCGCGGCATGTGGGATCTTCCCGGACCGGGGCACGAACCCGTGTCCCCTGCATCGGCAGGCGGACTCTCAACCACTGCGCCACCAGGGAAGCCCTAGGCCCTCCTTTATTTTTGGTGCTAAGGTGGATCATTTTATAGATTTATACTGCATATTAAATAATGACATAGTACATTTCCAATTTACATTTTACTGGGAGTAAACTGATATCCATTTTAGCAAATCTTCATTGACATAAAAAATCATTTATTTTCATCAACTTTTTATCAATAGAATATCCTCAGTTACAGACCCACTTTTTAAAAACTGTGTTGATTAATTAGATCACAGGCTTTATAAGCTCAGGCATGCTAGTGGAGCCAGGCAACTCTGGGTTCTAATGCTGCATTCAAACCTTGGTTCTGTCTCTTAATACCTGTGTGATCTTGGGTAAGTTATTCTCTAACCTCTCCGAATCTTAGTTTCCTGTAAGATGGTGATAATTATGTCTACCTCATTACAGTAGTTATGTGGGTTTGATGAACTTAGGTGTGGGGAATGTCAGCAAATGCGCTCAATAAATGATAGCTGTTATTGGGAGTGTGGCCAGGATGGTGAGGGGTCTGCAAATCATTTCCCATTGGAAACGGATGAGAAGACTGGAGCTGTTTATCCCTGAGATGAAAAATAAGAGGGAGCAGGGGAAGGAAAGCAAGATCGCAATCTCTAAAAAGTTGAAGAAAACATCTTGGACATTCTTTTTGTCCAAAAAAGCAAACTTGTTGTATGTTGCCAAAAGTAAGAACCAAATCTAGGGAGGTAGTCTCAGTAAGACAAATTTCAGCTCAAACGTGAGGAAAACCTTCTAGTGAATAGAGTTGTCGACCATTGGATGGGCTCCGTCGAGATACCCTGAGTTCCCCAACAGTAGAGGTATGCAAGCAGAATCTGACTGAGCATCTGGAGGAACTCTAGGGGGATGCTGGATGCTCCGTGGCATCACCTCCTATTCTATAACTCTGAGGAGAAATGACATGAGACGGGACTCACATTCCTGATGTCACACAATGGAGTGTACAGTACAAAAAGTCACATTTAACACTAAACAAGTGACATTAAATGTCTCTGAATTACAGAATATGGACCTGCTAACATTCAGCAATCCTTATGAGGGAAAAATACAAGGATATAAGGCAGACTGTAGGATGTGTTTGCAAAAGGGATGTCTGCGTCTCCACACTGGTTGCCAGTGGACTTCCCTGTGGCCTCAGCCTGATCAGCAGCTCCCTAGCTTTCTTAGGCCAGGTTATACCTAATGGTCTCAGGTTAGAGGGGAAGAGTTTCAGCACTGAGATGGAGGACAGCACCAAGCCGGCAGGTGAACTGGCTAGAAGCTACCAGCCCACCCAGCCCCAGCAGGGGACGCTGTAGCCTCTCTTCTTGTCTGCTCTCTTCCTTCTCAGGATAGAACCGCAGTGGGTAGAACCGGCTACCAAACCAGTGTACTAAGGAGAGTGAGACGATTATGCGAAAAGGAGGGGAGGAGAGTGAAGGGACACGCTGGGCCTCTACCTGGCTCTCACACAAATCTCCATAAACAGTGCCAGTTTTGCTCTGCACGAGTCCACAGGCTCAGAGACAGCTGTGGCAGAGAAGCCACAAGCTGGAGGCCACCCAGATGCTTCGTGCTGAAGCCCACAGTAGAGGCTGGGGCACCTGCCTCTGACGATGTTTGCTTTGCAGCTGCTGCTTCCACCGCAGCAGGAGGAGGCCTTCAGCTACTCTCCCAGTTGCCTCTGAATGGGGGAGGGGCACAGGATGAGCTTTTGTCCTTTCACTGTAATTCAATGACACGCCTGAAACTTGCCTAAGAGGCCCCCAACTCATTTTCCTAAGTAGTGAGTGCAGTGCCAAGCATGGAAATCTGGAGTGATTAACATTTGTAGAGCATCAATTCACTTCATAAATATTTTTGAACATTTACTGTGTGCCAGGCATCGTGCCAGGTGCCTTTACATCCATTGCCTCATTTGATAGTCCCGACGGCTTCTTGTGATAAGTGTCATTTTCTCATTTCTCAGGTGAGAAAATGAAGACCCCTAAAGGTAGAATACTTTGTTTGTATTTATATGGCTAGTGAGATCCTGGATTCAAACCCAGCTCCCTTCCCACTGCCCTACATGGGACCTTCTCTGTTAGTTTCCAGGTAAAATCAGGCCCAAACAGGAAAAGAATCAGGCCAGTTATACTTGTTATACTTGTTATACTTGTTATACTAGTTATACTAGTTATACTAGTTATACTAGTTATACTTGATCCAAATCCGAGAGGAATTTCTCGGTTTTCACCTCCTTTCTCTTGGACCCTCTCTTCATGTGTCATGGTTGCTTCTAACAGTTGCTCACTGACGTAACCCTGCCCTGACCCAGTCTGGCAGCTAGGTATATGAAAAAGCTGAATCAGAGATGGAATTCTGAAGAAATAAAGGTACAAGAGCAAACATTCAACAGTTGCTCTCCGCACTAATGGAGCTCACACAGGCAAAAGAATGGCATGTCACGGTACGTTGTACCTTGCAATAAATCAATATTCTATTAAACTGTACTGACGCCATTTAAAAAAAAAAAGCAGAAAGTACGTTTCCAGGCTGGGTGTATGTGTCAAGATTTCAGGAACTTGTTAGCACCTGCTGATGAAACCCTGCCTTCTGCCCATCTCTCATTCCCACACACCTGTCTGAGTCCCTACTGGGCACTCCAACAGGGTAGGGTTTCATTTATCACTTGACATGCAAAAGCTTCTAGATCTTCCAGGATTCCTGGAAGCTCAGCAAGGTAGTTGTTACCGGGCCCATCCCGGCACCTTCTGGGTTACTGACCCCAGGAGGCTAATCTAGTTCAAGTGTTGTATCATTCCCTCCTCAGTGTGTGAGCTGAGCCCACTGTGTCCCTCAATTTTTGTTCAGATATTTTCTTTGAGTCCTGCCTCCCGAGCACTTTAAGGGCACCAAGATTAGAGGTCGTTTCCCTTATGGCTCAGCTCAGCCACTGGGGTACCAGGACAGACAGAATAGGGGAGACATTATAACATAATAGGGACAGCCTGGGCTGAAAGAGTCAGGTAAACTGAAATGTGAATCCTAGCTCTTCCATTAACTAACTAACTGTATGGCTTTGGGCAAAGAATTTAACCTCTTTAAGCTTCAGGATCCACATCTGTAAAATGGGAACGATAACACCTACCTCCCACAGTTATTGTGAAAAGTACATATAATGACATCTATGTACAACACAGTGCCTCTAGTTAGTAATGTATTGTGCACTGAAACATTTGTTAAGAGGGTAGATCTCATGTTAAGTGTTCTTATAACAACAACAAAACAAACAAAAGACAGAAAAAAAACAAGGAAATGTTTGGAGGTGATGGATATGTCTGTTACCTTGACTATGATGATGGCAACATAGGCAGATACCTAATCTGCCTATGACCAAACTTGTCAAATTGTAAACATTAAATATATACAGGTTTTTGTATATCTATTATACCTCAGTAAAGCTGTTTTCAAAATATAATAACATCTCTAAAATACCTGGCATAGAGTAGAACTCTCTCCCCAAACTCCACCTTTAACTTGCCAGGATTGGAAACCCCTTTCCTTGAAGCCAAAGCTTTTCTCACTCCCAAATGAAGTGCAGAGAGTAGTATAAACCGTGCCCCCATGAGGACAGGAATGAGAGAAGTATCTAGCAAAATGACAGTCACACAGAGGGATCAGTGTCTTCGTAAGTTGGGGGCTCAGAACAGGTGGGAAGACAGCGCTGGACACAACGTTCTCCTAGACTGGATTGAGGCAGAACTGACAAGACTAAAAAGAGAGGGGCGTAGACGTTCTGCAAGATACCAGTTTTATTAAAATAACAACAAACAAAGCTTAGTAAGATGTATAGGAGGCTCTTTCTCTGCTAGTTTTGACCCTACAATGTCTCCAGGGTCATCTCTGTGAAGTTATCATACCAATGCACTCTGCTAGCTAAAACTCAGGAATTCCTTGCAGCACGCTCACCTGTATTAACTCTATGTGCTCTCATCAAACTCAGGGTGCATGCTGGACAGGGCTTATTTTGTAGAAAGAAGAAACTGGTATCGGTGTAATTAAGTCCCTTGCCCATAGTCCACAGCTCGTAAATAACTAGAACAGGACCTGGGTACACGCTTGACTCTGCCACATCCCACTACCTCTGTGATCAACCCCAAACCTCACCACTAAGCTGACCAATTCAGGAAGTCATTCCTACGACACCTGTTTTAACTCCTTAATGCTTAAAATTCACTTGTTCCCCAAAGACCTCAGGTTTCTTTTTGGCTGCCCCCATGTCAGCCTTAAATCCTAACCTGCTTCTCTCTCTGTCACCAGCTGTCTTGGTTAGCGTCCTCTTTTCCCACCTCGTTGCCCAGGCTGGAAACCTTGCCCTTGTCATAATTCCCGTCCCTTCCTCTCTCCACATAGCTGGCCAGTCACCAAGGCTCATTGCTTCTGCCTCTGTGATGCGTCTGCCTTCGAGCAGTATAATGGCATGACTTTGGAGTCAGATAGTCCTGAGTTTTCATGTCAACTCCACCGCTTGTTACTGTTGTCCTTTGAATCATTTAAAGCAGAGTTTACTTTCCTCATCTTTAAAATGGGGACGTAATACTTATTGGCAGGATTGTTGTGCATTTTCCTTCCTCTGCCTTGTCCATGCTCTTCCTCCGCTTCACTCCCACCACCAGGTCCTGCCTGGGCTGCTGGAACAGCCCCTCCTTGACCTCCCTGCCTTCCGATGCTCTCCTCTAATCTATCCTCCCTCTCTCCAAAGGAGCGCCCACGATCTCTATGAAACGTGACCCCGTGTGTGTGGCACCTCTTTCAAATCAATCGCCCGAGCCAGGAGCTTGGATATCACGCCACTTCTGTGTCTTTCTCGCCTCCCTGCCGGTCAGTTGCCACATCCTGCTGGCCTTGCGTGCTCAGCGTTTCTCATATCCGTCTACCGTCTCCACTCTTCTTAACTAAAGAAAATCCTTCGAGACTTAGCTCAGATACTCCAACTCCACGTCATCCTCCCCAGTCGCAGAGTTGTAATGAATTGCTTCCTTCTCCTGTGTCCCCTAGCACTTTGCTGATTTATCTATGTATCAATTACTTCACTGAGATGATAGTCACCTCCTTCATTATCATGTCATTTCTGAGAGCAGAAACTAGGTTTTATTCATCTCCATACCTCTCATGGCACCCAACACAGCTCCAGACCTATCAGAGGCACTCAGTTAATGGAGCAGAACAAAAGAATGGACAAATCTTAAATCCACAATTCCATCCTGAGCTTATCCTAATGGCTGGATCCTAATTACAGATCTATCTTCCCAAAGCACTGACGTCTCTGAGACATTCCACTGCTCAGACTTCATCCATAGCTCCCCTTACCTCCAGAACTAAATTCCAACTCCACATACGAGGCAGCATGCATGGTAGAGGGCTTTGGACTTGCGGTCGGAAGTCCTGGGTGGTCTTCAAGGCTCTGCTCTCAAAGGACAGATGGAGGACATAGATTCATCGGGTTGGCCAAAAAGTTTTTTTGATTTATCATAGCTCCAAAGGATTAAGCTCAGTGAATTTTGCTCAGACTATTTTTATGAAGTAGAATAATGGCAATATAAGGAAAACCCAAACGAACCTTTTGGCCAACCCAATACTTCATCTCCAGTCTTTTCTTGAAGGCCAAATTCACTTTCAGAGCCCAAGGCAATTAGGTCATTCTTCTCATAAGGATAAAAACAACTATCGTTGCTGCTTCTGTGGCTACAGCTACTACTTCTACTGCTGCTACTGCTACTACCACCACCACCAGCACTGCCAGCACCACTGCTACTGCTACTGCTGCTACCACTACTACTATGGGTGCCGCTATGACTACCACTACTATTCTACTACCACTATTTCTGCTGCTGCTACTACTGCTTCCACTATCACTATTGGTGCCGATGCTGCTACTGCTACTACTATTATTATTAATCTGCTGCTACCACTGCTACTACTACTATTACTGCTACCGCTATTACTGTTGGTGCTGCTGTTACTACTGCTGCTACTATTACTGCTAATCTTCTACTACGACTACTACTATTACTACTGCTGCTGCTGCAGCTGCTACTCTGCCCCAGCTGAGTGCCTGCTCAGCTCCAGGCCCTGCACTCCGGGTTGCTTTGTTTTCCATGTAATCCTCATAGCAAGCCTACGAAGCAGGTGTTGCTCCCTGAGAAGGAAACAGAAGCTCAGAGAGGTTAAGGAACCTGTCCAAAGTCACACAGCTCCTAAGTAGAGGAGCCTAGTTGTCACCAGACCCCCAGTGCTTACATCCTTTCCATTTTCCCCTCTGCCTTTTTGTGTACAGTCCTAAGATTGACAGAACGATACGTAGGGAATGCTGGTTATAAAAAGCCTCTGCCTCAGGGAGCTCACCGGTTCATCTTTGTTCCTGTGTACGACCTCATTTTTGCCTTATTCCCCTGAGCCTGGCTCTAGGCGTTCTCCTCTGCAGCTAGATGTCTGTCCCTGCACGTCCTCCGTGCCTGAGTCTCTGCCTTTGAAACAACCGCTGAGAAACGATTGTCTTACAGGCAGAGCTGGCGCTACCCTTAGAGTTCTAACGACAAGAAGGAGGTTTTGCCAGGAGGTCACGATAGAGTAATGCAGAGGAGGCCTCTGTTAACCCACCTCCTGCGTTAAAAAGCAGATGCTAGAGGGAGTTTCCCCATGAAATATCCTACAGGCTTCCTCTTTCTCCACTTCCTGCCCCCAGGATTCAAATTGTAAAGGGAGAAGGATTTAAAAATGTAGATACTGGGATACAGGCTTCTGCTCCCAGCTCTGATACTGCCTGGCTGTATGACATTAAAAAAAAAAAAAAAAAAAAAACCCTTGCCCTGTCTGGAGTTACCCCAGAGCTTCGGCTGGTTTCTGGTTCTTACTCTTTAAAATGGGGACATAATCTTCAACCAACCTACTCTCAAGAGTATTGTGAGGATAACTGGGAAAGTACAGTATTTTGACAAGTCTTTCCCAGTATTTTCTCCCCTCTTTCTGAGACCTCATAAAGGTCCCCTACCTGGTCCATGCCTTGCCTTTGACCTGGATTATTCTGTCGTTAATTCATCCAGCAAAATTTATTAAACACCTGTATTTGCCAGCCACTTCTCATTTCTGTCTGCTGCCCTGATTGCTACCTGTCCTTCAAGACCCCTCCTCCAGGAAGTCTTCCCTGACCTCCCAGCCCTCAGTGCTAACTCATCCTCTGAGCTTCTAGAGAACTACTGTCTAAACTTTCACGGGCCCTTAGCAATGGCTTTGGTATTTCACTTCTGTTTATCAGCTCTATCTTCCCCGCTGTACTTTGCCTTGTTCTTGGGGTGAGATGATTAGAGATGGCAAAACCAGTCTTACTCATTGCTCAGGTCCCGGGGCCCAGACAAAGGCCCTGCAGAGTAAACATTCACTGAGGATTGACAGGTACTGCTGCTGCTGCAGCTGCTGACGATGATGATGATGATGGGCACGAAGATGAGATGCCTGCTCTGAGCAGAACATTTCTGTGAGGCTGATGCCCCTCCTTCCATCTTCCCACACCCCCTTCCCTCCGGAAGTTCATAAATAAGGACAACTCCTTAAATTTCTGGGAAAAGTGGAGCAAACCTAGCTTACAGGCCCATATAGGAAGCTGTCAAACTTTAAGTCTAAGAGCATTCATGGGAGAGAAAAAAAGAAAGGGGGGGATGGGGAGGGGCTGGGCGACGTAGGAAAGGTAAAGTGACTGTGATGGATGTAAGTGCATGAGTGTGTGTGTGTGTGTGTGTGTGTGTGTGTGTGTGTGTGTACTGGTATATTTGCATTGTGCGTGAGGCTTTTGTGAGTAACCTCCTTACATCTGAGTTTGTGACACATGGGTTTGTGTAGCTGTGCATGTATGTTTGCATAACTCAGCATTAGATTATAGATCATTGTCGATTCTAAGCACATTTTTATATCGCCTCCTAGTTTGAGGTCCTGGGCTAAGTTTCTGTTTGAAATTCTGTCTAATCTCTTGACATTTCATCCATAGTATTGCGTCATCCCCTCTGCCCAGCCTCCCACAGACTGTACCCAGAGGATGTCAGGGCCACCTCTCCTCCTTCCCAGTCCCAGGGAAGGCTGATGCGGGTTCCAGCCAGACCAGTCCCTCAGGGTAAGAAGCTCACCAGCAGCCCCTTTCCTAACCCCATCAGTGGGTGGCCTCGTGTTGACGGCTCCTTCCTGTATCTCAGCCTTCTTCGTGCTTCTGCCTGTTTTCCTCTTTCTCATTCTTCGACTGAAGGTTGAAAACACAACTGTGGCATGGTGTTGGGAAGGGAGAGACTGCTCTCCTTAATACCCCAATTCCTCTCCAAGCTGCTCCTGGAGAACTGAATGGTTCAGAGCCACGATTCCAGAACATTCTCTTCTGTTCAATTTTAGATGCACTCGCTGAGGGCCTGCTCTAAAGTAGGCTGAGTCCTGGTCGGTGTTTGGAAGTGGAGAGTGCGCCACTGTGAATATACACTTCGTTGCTCCACGGAGCAGCTCCAGGGGCCCTGAGACTTTGACTTTGCTGAAATGCAGACACACAGGATGGGGACTTTCAAATGTTAAGCCTTATTCATTGTGCATAGCTAAATTCATTCTTTAGCACATTTAGCATCCATTCACTCCTTCTTTTGTTCACTCATTCATTCAGCCTTAAGGAGACCATGTGATTATTAGAAAGAGCGCTAACTCAGAGGCTTGGATTTAAGCCTGATTCAGCTGCTGTCTTCTTCCTTCTGAATCTCAACCTCCCCTGCAGAATGGAATTAAACAGGAGTGTTCTGCCTAATCCATGGGATTGCTTTAAGGAACTTCAGGGGAAATGGACTTAGTGGGGAGAAGGAACTAACCTTCTCCACATGCATCCATTCTACAACCACACAAGTGGAGGGGGGTGGGGGCAAGGGACTTGAAATGATCCATTAGAAAGAGCTTGAACCAGAAGCAAAAGTATCTGGAATCAAATCCCAGTCTACTAGCATTTATGCAACTTTAGAAAAGTAAGTCTCCCTCTCCCAACCTCAGTTTGCACATCTATAAAATGAGCCTGTTGAATTAGGCAATCCCTAAGGGTTCCTACAATTCTGCCATTTTGGGAGTTCTAGGACCCCTCCAACCCAGTTGCCCACCCTGAAAGATGATCTCATATCGACCTTGAAAACCATGTCAGGTTTCTAGACCAATGCTTGGGCAGGATGTGTAGGTAGTAAACTTTCATACTCAGCTCAGCAGCACTGGTGGTGAGGCGGGCCTCCCAGAGATTCTTTCTGTCCTCAGACCTGATGCTGAACCAGAGGCCTCTGGAGAGATGAGACCAGCGGGTGACACGGCGAACCTTGCACACAGAAGGTGCGGTGCTGTGGACTTAATTAACATCACCGTGTGATAGATACCACGGAGTGTGTTTGAGCTGCCAGAGAGGATAAATAAAGCAATGTTTTATCTTAAGTGTTGGTTAACGGTGAGTAACAAATGGACTTGTGCTTTACTTACTGCACTTCACTGCACAGCCCTACTAAGGCTTCCCTAGACCCTGTGAGAAGGCAAACCAGCATTTCAAGAGCACGTGTTATAAATTGCTTGCCAAGCAGCTGGAGAATTGGGAACCTGACTGGATGCTGTAATAGACTCATGTAGAGAGGAGAGCACAGGACTATGGACTCTGGTATCTGACAGACCCGGGTGAGATCTGCTCTGCCATTATGGGACCCTGAGCCACCTCTATGAACTGCAGGCTCCTCACTTATAAAATGGGATTAATTAGTGCCTGGGCCACAGGAGGTTTGTGAAGAATAAATGACATGATGTAAATAAAGTCCCTGGCAAATGGAAATGTCCTTCAAAGGTAACTATTATTATTAGTCACAATCACATGACTCTTAGGCTTAGTATTTCTAAGATAATCAGTCCAGCGAGCAGGCTGGCACACACAAGAGAAGCTACGGTCCCTCATCGTGAATGGATACCGAGGTGACAGTGTCTTCCTTCATCAACAGCAGGTGGTCATTCGTCCACCTCCAACAGTGTCCTTCTCTCCTCTCACTATAATACCATCAATCTTCCTTTCTTTCCCTTTCTTTCTTTCTTTCTCTTCTTCTTCTTTCCTCCCTTCCTCCATCCCTGCCTCCCTCCCTCCCTCCCTCCCTCCCTTCCTTCCTCCCATTCATAATGCCTGCCATGGTATCTTAGTTTGGGTTCTTTCAAAAACAGAGACCTGGACAAGAAACTGAGAGCAAGCAGCTTATTCACCAGGTGATACCTGGAAGTAGATGTAAGGGAGAGGCAAAAGTGAGAGGGAACAGGGAGAAAACCCAGTAGAGTGTCTATTAATGAGCTAATTACCGCTGAGGGGAAAGGGCCTCAATCCCTCCAGGAACTTTCTTGGAACTGGTATAAAAGCACTCCCCAGAGCTGTCTCCCTAGAAGACTGGGAAACAACTGAGGGCTGCCCCCTTGGGTGTAAATTCCCCTTCACTTGCTCCTCTGTAAGGCTGATCCCTGAGGCAGCCCTGGTCCCTTCCAAGTGCATGGAACTGTCCACCACGGCTGTGCTGAAATCAGGTGAACTGAGGAGGTGTGAAGCAGACAGCACAGGCATCTGCCACACATGGGCACAAGAGGGTCGAGTGAGGCCTGAGTGCATTGATGTTGCTGTCCCATGGCTGGTAGGTTTGGTAGGGACAGTGTCTGAGTCAACTCTGTATCCCAAGAGTCTAACAAGTGTCTGCACAGCATTGCATACCCGGTGATTATGTGCTGAGTGAAAGGATGTATGTATATAGGTATGTATGTATGGGTGGATAGATGGATGGATAGTGGGGCATAAGGATGGATAGAGGGACTTTCTCCTTTGTAAGAGTAATTTCTACCTACAATGTAGCGGGTAAATGGAGGCTGGGGGAGGTGGGATGCAGATAGAGTTTGATGTACTGGGGTGACCAGCGTGGGGCATGGGTAGGTAGGTCAAGGAGTCCTCAGAAGAAATAAATCTAGAGCTGGGTCAAGCGAGCTGCACCAAATGGGTCATCACTGATGCTGGGCCTGTTGACGAAGTTGCCTCAACCTGGTACTTCAGCTTGGAATCCACACCACAAATGGTAGCCAGAAGAGTGGCTGAAATGAAATTGTGGAGAAAAGTAGTCTCAGGGCAGGATCAAAAGAGGGAGAGACTGCGTGTGTGTGTGTTGGTGAGGGGGGGTGGTGGCAGGGAAGGGCAGTAGCCTAAAGCTTGGACTCAAAGGACCTCAGATTTAGACACTCCTTAGGCCTTTGCACAGCCTTGCCCTTACTTACTGTCCACTTTGACATTGCATGAAAGCTGAATTTCCTTTTAGTAATTAGTGCATTTGACCAGGGAAAAGGAAAATAAAAACAAAGTGTTGGGATATTATACATTTTGTAGGCATGTTTATTTTTTTATCATAGTTGAAATCTTGATCAGTTTCTACCAGTAACATTTCCTTTATCCCGATTATGAACGTAATACTGCTTGTTTGGAAAACTCTGACATTTGAAAAATAGGAAAAAGCCTAAAGAAAATAACTTACCACCACCAAGAGACAGATAACTCAATGTATTTTAAATATATTTTAACAACAGTTAGATAATTTTATGTTAACAATTTTAGACATTTCCCCCTATTGAGCTCCCCGGTTGGGTTGTGTAATATATAATTTTCATATACAGTTCTCCATGTCATTGAATATTCATTGAAAATAATTTTTGCTGATTATGTGATATTCTATCATATGGGTAAAACCTAATTTATTTTCGCATTCCCTCTTATTAGACATTTAGGTCATTTCCCGTTTTTCTAATGTTAAAATTTTGCTGGTGTGAACACACATGTGCAAAACCCTTCATATGCAATGTGTCCTTTAAGCTTCCCTACAAACCTATGAGGTGAGTACTATACAGATTCCTTTCTTACAGATTAGGAAACTGAGGATCTGAGAGGAGTTAAATGATTTGTTAAAGGTTACTCAGTTCAGGTTACCCTAAAACAGGCCGTGGGGTAAGGACCCAAGTACAAGGGATTTCTTTAAGAAGGGATCTCAAGAAAAAACAGTAGAGAAATGGAAGAGGAGATGAGGAGGGCAGGCAGCCAATGGAATGGTCATTAGCAAGCAAGTTGCCACCATGGATAACCAGAGCCTAACCCTGCTGGGGAAGCTCGGGGAGCATGCGTACTCATGTCGCAGGATTATCCCGCTCCAGGGATGAGAGAGCTGGGTATTTTTCACCAGCTTCAGTCAGTGTTGGTTGAGGCTGCTCCCAAGGAGCCTGAATTCCCTGTCACTTCTAGGCTGCTGAGGGAGGGAGCAGAGTGGTCTCTGCAGGCCACCTAAATGCAGGTGCTGGCAGTCAGAAGCTGGGCAGCATTCCCTGCAATGATGAGGGCAAGGGGGTAAGGGTGGGTGCTGACCGGAGCCACTAAGGTCTGTCACATAGCTAGTAACCATCAGAGCTGGGATTTTTTTTTTTTTTTTTTTTTTGCAGTACACGGGCCTCTCACTGTTGTGGCCTCTCCCGTTGCGGAGCACAGGCTCCGGACGCGCAGGCTCAGCGGCCACGGCTCACGGGCCCAGCCACTCCACGTCATGTGGGATCTTCCCGAACCGGGGCGCAAACCCGTGTCCCCTGCATCGGCAGGCGGACTCTCAACCACTGCGCCACCAGGGAAGCCCCAAGAGCCCATACTTCTAATGACCTGGCTTTACAGATTCACGAAACCTCCTTGTGACCTTGGGGAAGTCACTTCATCTCTCTGAGCTCCAGGATCTGATGGGAATAATGCTCTCTGCCACATCTGACTCAAAGCACTGTCATGAAATGACAGCATGGATGTGTCAGCACCTTGCTTATCTGCAAGGCCAAGGTTGGTTCAGCATTACTGACCATTCCCATCAGATGGGTAGGAATCACTTCAGGCAGACATTCAGTGCTCTCCTGATGATATAGCTAATTAAAGGAAATTAATAGAAGATGAGCCGGTTCCCTGAGTTTATTAGCTGAGTGGTTTTCTAGATTAATTACATAGAATGCAATGTACATACAGCTCATTGAAATAAATATAAGTCCTTGATGAACTTTGGAGCAGTCCATTTTTCTGGCAAGAGGGAGATGAATACACAATTGCTTATCTCTATGCACTGACAATCTCCAGGTCTGGATTCTCCCAGGAGGAAGTTTAATTGCTCCATAAGCTTCAAATTCAAGGGCTCCTCAATGCTAAGATTCTGACGAGCTGCATTAGAGTAAAAATGACAAAGATGCCAGTTGACATACTTAATAAATATGTGGTCCCTGAAGGGGCCGATATAGGCTGGTCATGCCAAGGAGGTTACCAATAGGAAGTCAGTATTTCTGCAGCCCTTCGCCGCCGACTGAAGTTCACATTTAAGGGTAAGGTCAAGCAAACTGGAGATTGAACCCTGGTCTGGCTGACTTCAAAATCCATGTTTATTCTAGAAGACCTGTTCTCCCCTGTGTTCTCTCCTGTCGATATATTACAGCTTTACCAACCACCAGAAAGTAAGTGTGAATTAGCTGCACAGAACCACTTTTAAGTGGTAGCTAACCACACCGATTCCTACACCCTGCCAGGCCTGTGTAAGCATTTATCTAGATTTTATTTTGGTAGTATGGAACATGAGTTCATATTTCAAAAATTTGGGTTTGAAAAACTAGCATGTTTACTTACTTCTAGGCACTATGGTTATAATTCAAGTAGCTTTCACCAGGTGAGTGATGGTGCCAATGCCTCCATCTACTACTACTAATGCCAGGAGATTCACATGCATTCTTTTATTTTTAAATAAATTTATTAATCTTATTTATTTTCTTTTTGGCTGCGTTGGGTCTTCGTTGCTGTGCACAGGCTTTCCCTAGTTGTGGAGAGTGGGGGCTACTCTGCGTTGCAGTGCATGGGCTTCTCACTGCGGTGGCTTCTCTTGTTGCGGAGCATGGGCTTCCGTAGTTGTGGCTAGCGGGCTCAGTAGTTGTGGCTCGCGGGCTCTAGAGCACACTGGGCTTAGTTGCTCCACGGCATGTGGGATCTTCCTGGACCAGGGCTCGAACCTGTGTCCCCTGCATTGGCAGGTGGAT
The DNA here is from genome assembly GCF_964270905.1 of Leucopleurus acutus. NCBI lineage: Eukaryota > Metazoa > Chordata > Mammalia > Artiodactyla > Delphinidae > Leucopleurus > Leucopleurus acutus. The sequence goes on from NC_139143.1 coordinate 153,660,249, forward strand.
TCTTAACAACTGTGCCACCAGGGAAGCCCTACATGCCTTCTTAATCTTCCCAACAACCCTGAGAGGAAGGCATACAGTCCCCATTTTGTAGATGAGGAGTTAGAGACACGAAAAGTAACATGCCCAGGGCCACAATGCTAGTAAGTGGTAAAGGAAGGATTCAAACATACTTCAGTCTGGCTTCAAAGCCCAAGCACTTTGACACCATGATAACACCTCCAACCATCTAGGTGTTCCCCCACTTTCAAACCCATGAATTGTGCCAATTCCATATTCTCATCTCTAGCCTAAGACTATCCCCAGAAATTCAGATTCATACAGTCAGTGGATCACCAGCTATCTCAGGCTTACACTGAATTTTTGATTTCCAGGTATGTTTTTATCCCTGCCCCAAATCACCCCCTCTGTCTTTCTTATCCATGCAAAAGGCAATACCATCTGGTTTCCCAGGCCAAATATTTTGTTGTTAATCTTGATACTTCCCTTTTGATCCTTCATATCTAGTACATTAACAGTCCTACAAAATACACCCGAAATCCATCCACCTCTCTCCATCTCCTCTACAGCCATTTCAGAGCAAGCCACCACCATCTCCAACCTGTGTGAGTGTAACACCTTCCCCTAAGGATCCTGCTTTCACCTTCATTCCCCTGTAGTCCATCTTCCCCAAAGTGCTCTTTTTAAAAAAATCATAAATCATATCATCTGCTACAGATTGAATGTTTGCATCCCCCCAAATTTATGTGTTGAAACCTAATGCCCAGCAGAATAATATTAGGAGGTGGGACCTTGGGAGGTGCTGAGGTCATGAGGCTGGAGCCCTCATGAATGGGCTTCACTTAGGATAATAACTATACTGGCTGGAAAACACCAAGTATATTTAAATGCATTATTAGTTCATAAAAAAAATTAGTTCAATTTTGTGGAAAGACAGGAAATCTCATTATCTTAGAAAACTCATTATCTCAAAAACTGGTAAATAGAGGGAAAGAATGAAAAATTTAACCTGCCTTTCCTGTGCAAACTAGGAAATGTGCTAACACCAAAAAGAGAAAATTAGACATTATGTACCTTCTGTTATATATATATATATATATATATATATATATTTTTTTTTTTTTAAATTAACCTGAATTTGATCAAGCCTCTAGATTCAACTACCAATTTTCATGAAATACAGAGGACAGAGGAACATATTAACTTGTACCATGAGGAAGCAGGTAAAAATCCAGACTTAGTTCACCTAAAAGCCAAATAACCTAGGTTCTTCCACAAATAAATTGCAAGTCAAAAGGTGGGAGCAGAGGGAGAAATCTTAGTTTGAAGAGACTAACGAAACACACAAAACAGGCAAAACTAATCTGAATTATTTAGGGATTCGCCTTAAATGATAAACCTCTGAAGAAATGCAAAGGAGTGAAAAACTATAAAAATGAAAGATAATGGTTACCTTGAGAGGGAAGGAGGAGGCTGTGATTGGGATGGAGTACACGGAGGGCTTTTGAGTTAGCTGGCAAAGTTCTATTACTTGACATCAACTGGTATTTACAAGGGTGTCTGCCTTAAAACAATCCATTAAGCTATTCTTTGTTTCATGTGATTTTCTATACCTGCATTTTATTTTATGATAAAACAATTTTTTAAGCCACTATGAAGAAAGTGATTTGAGTGGGAGAAGATACTTATACACATATAACCAACAAAGGAGTATATCCCAAACACAATAAAGGACTCCTGAAAATTCATTACAAAATGATAATCAACTGTATCAGCAAACAGCTGGCAAAGTCATGTTGGCAAATTCGTGGAAAGCCTTATAAACAGACAATCTACAAAGCTGAGAGTATTGTGTAGGGATATCACAAGATTAGCCCTCTAAGTCTAAAAGGACAAGGAGAGGTAACAGTTCCTAGAACTCAGAAACAGAAAGAGCTGTTGGAGAGAGCTGCCTGCCAGGAGCTGTGACCTTGGATCAAAGGATACAGTCAGCCCCTCGTGACTCAGCAGAGAGAGAATTGAGGAACTAAATACCCAACCCCCCACACCTCCCCCCTTTCCTCCCTCCCTCCCTCCCTCTGTCTCTCCCTCCAGTGCTCTCCAGCGCTCCAGTGCTGAAGTCAGAGGATCAGGGAACCCACGGCTGCAATCCATCTGGGTCGCCCCCAAGGACATAGAGCAGAGTAAGAAATTGTGAGTGGATCTGGAGGAGCAAGTGAAAGACATCCAGCATCTCAGCCCATTAGACAAATGGCCAAAAGACTTGAATAGCAGTTCATAAAAAGGAAACCCAAGTGGCCAAAACTCATACGAAAAGGTGAACTTCCTCTGTAATCAGGGAAATGCTCATTCAAACCACATGAGGTGACTCTAAACACACAGATTAGCAAGAATTTAAAAGTCTGATTGTATCTAGTGTTGGCAAGAATATGGGACAATGGAGCACTCTTCCACTGTTAAGTAAGTGTCAATTGGTGAGACTGAAAACTATTTGAGGATACTGCTACACTGTGACCCAGCAATTGCACTCCTGGGTATGTACCCTAGAGAAACCCATGCCCAAGTGTCCAAGAGGCATGCACAAGCATGCTCATAGCAGCACCATTTGCAATAGCCTCAAACTGCAAACATCCCACCTGCAGAATGGATGTCTACAGTGTGGCAGATCCACATGATGAAATGCTATTTAAAAACGATAATGTTGCCACTCACAAAATCAGATGAATCTTAATACATTGCTGACTGAAAATAATAAGACAAAAAAGTATATAATGTGCGATTATATTTACATGAATTTACAAAACAGGGAAAACAAAATTGATTCATTTAGGCATATGCACTTAGGTGGTAGAAGTATAAAACAAAGCAAGAAAGTAATTTCATAAAAGTCAGGACAGTGGTTACCCTTAAGGAGAGGAGAATGTTGGAAGGAAGGATCACAGGGGTAGGAGGTATTGAAGGCTGATCCTGAGATGCTGGAAATGTTCTATTTCTTTGCCAGGATGTGTTACATTTTATGTTTTAAAAATGAGATTTTAAAAGGGTAGTCACTAAAAGATTGCTTGGAAGCTCTATGGACCTGGGCAAAGCTCAACTGCCTGTGAACTTTACTACGAAATGATCCATTTTGTTCACTGCTGAATCCCTCATCCCTTCAACAGTTTTTCCTTAAAGCAGGTAGGTGTTCAGTAAATATTTGTTAAATAAAAGAATGTTTTCATATATGTCTTGTCTCGATAAGAACCATTTATGCCTCCCTCCCCAGAACATGGTATGTAGAAGAAGCCTGAGGGAAGTTCTTAGGTTCCCCAGACGTGTGGGGCGCTAGATTTGCAGACAGAGCTGAGTCCAGTCTGCTGGTGACTGGGTCTCTGAGCTAGCTAGGGAACTGTGCTAAAGTAAATCATACTATGCCTCGTACCCATATCCCTGACGCTACAGAATCCTTTCTGTTTGCTTCTGCTCATACTTGTGTAAATGTGATCATCTGATTGCAAAATAAACCTTCTTTACAGCGAGGATTGTCATACCCACTTAGCCGATGAGGGGTATGGTGGACATGGCTTGTTTGCTTTCCATTCATTTTACTTGTCTTCAGCTGTGTAGCAGCCAGGCTAACAGATGAGAGGTGGACCTTGATTCGTCTAAAACAGGGGTTGGCAAACTGGTTTCTGAGAGAGGCAGTAAACATTCTAAACTTTGCAGGCCATAAGATCTCTGTCTCAACTCTGCCACCACAGCACAGAAGTAACTAACTAGAGACAATCCATACACAGATGAATATGGCTGTGTTCCAAAACAACTTTGTTTACAAAAACATGTGATAGGGTGGATTTGGTCTGTGCCCATAGTTCTCTGACTGCCTAGACTAGAACAGCTTTTGTCAACCAGGTTCCTCACTTGAACTACCCAACATAGAAAATGACTTGAATGACCTCGCTCTCAATTCTCCTGAGGATGGCAAAGACCCAGAGCAGTGGGTCTCAAAGTGTGGTCCTCAGTCCTGCAGCATCAGCATCCTCTGAGAACTTGATAGAAAGGTAAAGTCTCAGGACCCGCTCCTGAATCAGAAACTCTGGGAGTGGGGCTCAGTATTCTGCATTGTGATGAGTCTTCCACGTGATTCTGGTACACATTCAAGGTTGCTCTAGAGTCTAGAGTCATCAAGGAAAATTCTTCCTGTTGCCGCAGTGTTAATTCAGGGGTGTAGCTAGGCAGTAAATGGAATTTCCCTAATCACAGGGATTGGTTTAGGAGTGATCCAATGTGGAAAATTTTTCCAGATATCTAACGGGCAGCAGAGCAAGGGCACCAACCAATCAGAATATGTGCCAGACGTGGCTCCAGAGCAGGATTCTGAAGACCCTAATCCTTTTCTTGCTGAAGGGTCCTGGGGGAGAAGCTGGAGACGCCGGAGAAAGGAAGAGACCACTAAGGGGAAAGCAGCTCTTGGGGGAAGTAGCTATTTACCAACCGTAGGGAAGTGTTTCACTATTTTAACAACTGGAACAGCTGTACCAGTGCAAGCCAGCTGCAAAGCTGCCCTGGTTTAATAGGCACAAGACAATATTTTCCTTCAGTCATTGTATAAACAACACCCTGCCCTTCCACTGCATGTGATAAGCATGTAGTCTATGAAGACACCAACCTAAAGATGTAGCCAACACAGGGAGTGCACAGCTGAGAGAGAGAGAAATGGAGCTGCATTCCTGAAGGAGCCACTCCAAACTCACCCTACTTCTGGATGTTCCATTTACCTGACTCAGCTGGAGTTGAATTCTCTAACTATCGCATCTGAAAGCATTGCATCTGAAACCACAAAAAAAAGAGGCCACGGAGTGGTATCGGAAGGAAAACATATTTCTGAGGGCCTGACTGAACTGTTCCCCTTTCCTCCTGAAGATCTGGATAATACAGACCCTCCCTTCCTCACCAGAGTGTCTGGTGGGGAACAGCCCAGGCACCCTCGGCCCCAGCTGCTCATTGGGCCAGCTGCAATGCTTGTGTATTAGTGAAATGCATCTGATCAGAGAGGCCAGCCTGACAAGTTCATTACATATCAATTTAATTAGCTGATTTACATTTAATTTACATTTCAATTAATTGTCTTTAGCAATAAAACGCAGCCTTAATAGGGTAATTGCCTGTTAGGCAATATGTAAAAGAATAAATAGTTGCATTGTGAGGAAGAATTCCTATTTTCAATTTTTTATTACCATAAATAACTGAAATAATTATTGCTCTTAAGGCCCACGTCCTCGTTCCCTTCTGGGCCTAATTATGAAGACTTAGTACCTCATTAAGCAAAATGGTTTTGGAGCCATAGAAAAACATTACTTGAATCGTGACTCATTAGTTTCGACAAAAGAGGGGTGAAACTGTGATAGCAGACACATTTAGGGAGCTGGGGGATTTGACAGTTATTACAGGCCAGCCTTGTCCTCTCTAGGCCACAGACAGCATCACGATGGCAGGTGACTCTGTTTTGCATGCCTGTTGGGATATTGGTCCGGAGGGATGCTCAAACAGCCTCTTTTAAGTATTTCTGGAGGAGCTGCTCACTTCCTCTTGAGGCAGACATTATAGAGCTCTGGATTTTAAAAGTTCTTTCTTAAGTTAAAATCTGCCGCCTCCTTGAATCAACTGTGGTAGGTGCCAGCTAGAGATGATGTTTTGCCAGGGGTATAATTATTATACAACCATAATCATGTATTAAGAGAAACTGATAGCACAGAATAGGCAGGAATAGAAATGAGCTGGGAACTGCTGAAGGGATAGCAAATGTTCTGAGAAATGGGGAGAATGAGACTCTGTATTCTGCGAGTTCTAGGGGTAAAGCTGCCATACAGCCAGGGTGAAAACTAGGGCTGGGGAAGGGATAGAAATTTGGGTCTGAAGAGTCAGACACCAGAGTCACAGTGCAAATAGGGCTGGCTTGTTCCTTGAAACGGAGAATGGGCATTTCATCTGAAAGAGCAAGTACTAAGAACTGAAAACTTCAGGGCCAAAGTATGGGGTTACTTTAGGTGAGGGTTATCTTTCCTCAAAAAACCAGGGCAATCACTGCGGTCAGTGCTGCCACTAACCTGCCATGTCTTTTACACTCCCTTCGGTTGTCTTCAACAGCGCCACCACGTGGGAGCAAGACGCACAGCAGGACCGGAATACCCGGCCAGGTTCTGTACCGCTTTGGTTGAGAAAGCATAACAGACCCTAGTTTGAAGTTGATTCTTTTTCTTTTTTTAAAAAAAAAATTTAATTTATTTTTTATACAGCAGGTTCTTATTAGTCATCCATTTTATACACATCAGTGTATACATGTCAATCCCAATCACCCAATTCATCACACCCCCACCCCCCTGCCACTTTCCCCCCTTGGTGTCCATACGTTTGTTCTCTACATCTGTGTCTCAATTTCTGCCCTGCAAACCGGTTCATCTATACCATTTTTCTAGGTTCCACATATATGTGTTAATATACGATATTTGTTTTTCTATTTCTGACTTACTTCAATCTGTATGACAGTCTCTAGATCCATCCACGTCTCTACAAATGACCCAATTTCGTTCCTTTTTATGGCTAATATTCCATTGTATATATGTACCACAACTTCTTTATCCATTTGTCTGTCGATGGGCATTTAGGTTGCTTCCATGACCTGGCTATTGTAAATAGTGCTGCAGTGAATATTGGGGTGCATGTGTCTTTTTGAATTATGGTTTTCTCTGGGTATATGCCCAGTAGTGGGATTCCTGGGTGATATGGTAATTATATTTTTAGTTTTTTAAGGAAACTCCATACTGTCTCCATAGTGGCTGTATCAATTTACATTCCCACCAACAGTGCAAGAGGGTTCCCGTTTCTCCACACCCACTCCAACATTTGTTGTTTCTAGATTTTCTGATGATGCCCGTTCTAACTGGTGTGAGGTGATACCTCATAGTTTTGATTGACATTTCTCTAATGATTAGTGATGTTGAGCAGCTTTTCATATGCTTTTTGGCCATCTGTATGTCTTCTTTGGAGAAATGTCTATTCAGGTCTTCTGCTCATTTTTTTACTTTTTTTTTCTTGCAGTATTCAGGCCTCTCACTGTTGTGGCCTCTCCCGTTGCAGAGCACAGGCTCCGGACACGCAGGCTCAGCGGCCATGGCTCACAGGCCCAGCCGCCCCGCGGCATGTGGGATCTTCCCGGACCGGGGCATGAACCCATGTCCCCTGAATCGGCAGGCAGACTCTCAACCACTGCGCCACCAGGGAAGCCCTTCTGCCCATTTTTTGATTGGGTTTTGTTTTTTTTTTTTAATATTGAGCTGCATGAGTTGTTTATATATTTTGGAGATTAATCCTTTGTCTGTTGATTCATTTGCAAATATTTTCTCCCATTCTGAGGGTTGTCTTTTCGTCTTTGTAGTTTCCTTTGCTGTGTAAAAGCTTTCAAGTTTCATTAGGTCTCATTTGTTTATTTTTGTTTTTATTTCCATTACTCTAGGAGGTGGCTCATAAAAGATCTCGCTGTGATTTATGTCAAAGAATGATCTTCCTATGTTATCCTCTAAGAGTTTTATAGTGTCCAGTCTTACATGTAGGTCTCTAATCCATTTTGAGTTTATTTTTGTGTATGGTGTTAGGTAGTGCTCTGATTTCATTCTTTTACATGTAGCTGTCCAGTTTTCCAAGCACCACTTATTGAAGAGGCTGTCTGTTCTCCATTGTACATCCCTGCCTCCTTTGTCATAGATTAGTTGACCATAGGTACATGGGTTTATCTCTGGGCTTTCTATCCTGTTCCATTGATCTATATTTCTGTCTTTGTGCCAGTACCATATTGTCTTGATCACTGTAGCTTTGTAGTACAGTCTGAAGTCAGGGAGTCTGATTCCTCCAGGTCCGTTTTTTTTTTTTTTTTCTCAAGACTGCTTTGGCTGTTCGGGGTCTTTTGTTTCTGCATACGAATTTTAAGATTTTTTTTTCTAGTTCCATAAAAAATGCCATTGGTAATTTGATAGGGAATACATAGAATCTGTAGATTGCTTTGGGTAGTATAGTCATTTTCACAATATTGATTCTTTCAATCCAAGAACATGATATATCTCTCAATCTGTTTGTATCATCTTTAATTTCTTTCATCAGTGTCTTATAGTTATTTGCATGCAGGTCTTTTGTCTCCCTAGGTAGGTTTATTCCTGGGGATTTTATTCTTCTTGTTGCAATGGTAAATGGGAGTGTTTCCTTAATTTCTCTTTCAGATTTTTCATCATTAGTGTATAGGAATGCAAGAAATTTCTGTGCATTAATTTTGTATCCTGAAACTTCACTGAATTCATTGATTAGCTCTAGTAGTTTTCTGGTGGCATGTTTAGGATTCTCTATGTATGGTATCATGTCATCTGCAAACAGTGACAGTTTTACTTTCTCTTTTCCAATTTGGATTCCTTTTATTTCTTTTTCTTCTCTGACTGCCGTGGCTAGGACTTCCAAAACTATGTTGAATAATAGTGGCGAGAGTGGACATCCTTGTCTTGTTCCTGCTCTTAGAGGAAATGCTTTCAGTTTTTCACCATTGAGAATGATGTTTGCTGTGGGTTTGTCATATATGGCCTTTACTTTGTTGAGGTAGGTTCCCTTTATGCCCACTTTCTGGAGAGTTTTTATCATAAATGGGTGTTGAATTTCATCAAAAAATTTTCTGCATCGATTGAGATGATCATATGTTTTTTTTCTTCAATTTGTTAATATGGTGTATCACATTCATTAATTTGCATATATTGAAGAATCCTTGCATCCGTGGGATAAATCCCACTTGATCATAATGTATGATCCTTTTAATGTGTTGCTGGATTCTGTTTGCTAATATTTTGTTGAGGATTTTTGCATCTATATTCATGAGCGATATTGGTCTGTAATTTTCTTTTTTTGTAGTATCTTTGTCTGGTTTTGGTAACAGGGAGATTGTGGCCTCATAGAATGAGTTTGGGTGTGTTCCTTACTCTGCAATTTTTTGGAAGAGCTTGAGAAGGATGAGTGTTAGCTCTTCTCTAAATGTTTGATAGAATTCACCTGTGAAGCCATCTGGTCCTGGACTTTTGTTTGTTGGAAGATTTTAAATCACAGTTTCAGTTTCATTACCTGTGATTGGTCTGTTCATATTTTCTATTTCTTCATGGTTCAGTCTTGGAAGGTTATACCTTTGTAAGAATTTGTCGATTTCTTCCAGGTTGCCCATTTTATTGGCATAGAGTTGCTTGTAGTAGTCTCTTAGGATGCTTTGTATTTCTGCGGTGTCTGTTGTAACTTCTCCTTTTTCATTTCTGATTTTATTGATTTGAGCCCTCTCCCTCTTTTTCTTGATGACTCTGGCTAATGGTTTATCAATTTTGTTTATCTTCTCAAAGAACCAGCTTTTAGTTTTGTTGATCTTTGCTATTGTTTTCTTTGTTTCTATTTCATTTATTTCTTCTCTGATCTTTATGATTTCTTTCCTTCTGCTAACTTTGGGTTTTGTTTGTTCTTCTGTCTCTAGTTCCTTTAGGTGTAAGGTTAGATTTTTTTTTGAGGTTTTTCTTGTTTCTTGAGGTAGGCTTGTATAGCTATAAACTTCCCTCTTGGAACTGCTTTTGCTGCATCCCATAGGTTTTGGATCATCGTGTTTTCTTTGTCATTTGTCTCTAAATATTTTTTGATTTCCTCTTTGATTTCTTCAGTGATCTCTTGGTTATTTAGTAACATATTGTTTATCCTCCACGTGTTTGTGTTTTTTTACCTTTTTTTTTCTCTGTAATTGATTTCTAATCTCATAGCATTGTGGTCAGAAAAGATGCTTGATATGATTTCAATTTTCTTAAATTTACTGAGGCTTGATTTGTGACCCAAGATGTGATCTGTCCTGGAGAATGTTCCATGAGTACTTGGGAAGAAAGTGTAATCTGCTGTTTGGGGATGGAATGTCCCGATATCAATTAAATCTATCTGGTTTATTGTGTCATTTAAAGCTTGTGTTTCCTTAATAATTTTCTGTTTGGATGATCTGTCCATTGGTGTAAGTGAGGTGTTAAAGTCCCCTCCTATTTTTGTGTTACTATCGATTTTGTCTTTTATAACTGTTAGCAGTTGCCTTATGTATTGAGGTGCTCCTGTGTTGGGTGCATATATATTTATAATTGTTATCTCTTCTTCTTGGATTGATCCCTTGATCATTATGTAGTGTCCTTCCTTGTCTCTTGTAACATTCTTTATTTTAAAGTCTATTTTATCTGATATGTATATTGCTACTCCAGCTTTCTTTTGATTTCCATTTGCATGGAATATCTTTGTCCATCCCCTCACTTTCAGTCTGTATATGTCCCTAGGTCTGAAGTGGGTCTCTTGTAGACAGCATATATATGGGTCCTGTTTTTGTATCCATTCAGTGAACCTGTGTCTTTTGGCTGGAGCATTTAATCCATTCACTTTTAAGGTAATTATCAATATGTATGTTCCTATTACCATTTTCTTAATTGTTATTTGTTTGTTTTTGTAAGTCCTTTTCTTCTCTGGTGTTTCCCACTTAGAGAAGTTCCTGTAGCATTTGTTGTAGAGCTGGTTTGGTGGTGCTGAATTCTCTTAGTTTTGCTTGTCTGTAAAGCTTTTGATTTCTCTGTCAAATCTGAATGAGACCCTTGCCTGGTAGAGTAATTTTGGTTGTAGGTTCTTCCCTTTCCTCACTTTAAATATATCATGCCAGTTCCTTCTGGCTTTTAGAGTTTCTGCTGAGAAATCAGCTGTTAACCTTATGGGAGTTCCCTTGTATGTTATTTGTCATTTTTCCCTTGTTGCTTTCAATAATTTTTCTTTGTCTTTAATTTTTGTCAATTTGATTGCTATGTGTCTTGGTGTGTTTCTCCTTGGGTTTATCCTGCCTGGGACTCTCCGCACTTCCTGGACTTGGGTGGCTATTTCCTTTCCCATGTTTTGGAATTTTTCAACTATAATCTCTTCAAATATTTTCTCGGGTTCTTTCTCTCTGTCTTCTCCTTCTGGGACCCCTATAATGCTAATGTTGTTGCATTTAATGTTGTCCCAGAGGTCTCTTAGCTGTCTTCATTTCTCTTCATTCTTTTTTCTTTATTCTGTTCTGTGGCAGTGAATTCCACCCTTCTGTCTTCCAGGTCACTTATCCATTCTTCTGCCTCAGTTATTCTTCTATTGATTCCTTCTAGTGTATTTTTCATTTCAGTTATTGTATTGTTCATCTCTGTTTGTTCTTTTCTTTTTTAATTAATTATTTATTTTTGGCTGTGTTGGGTCTTCATTGCTGCACACGGGCTTTCTCTAGTTCCGGGGACCAGGGGCTACTCTTCGCTGCAGTGTGTGGGCTTCTCATTTCGGTGGCTTCCCTTGCTGTGGAGCATGGGCTCTAGGCACACAGGCTTCAGTAGTTGCAGCACTTAAGCTAAGTAGTTGTGGCTCACAGGCTCTAGAGCGCAGGCTCAGTAGTTGTGGCGCACAGGCTTACTTGCTCCATGGCATGTGGGATCTTCCCGGACCAGGGCTCGAACCCATGTCCCCTGCATTGGCAGGTGGTTTCTTAACCACTGCGCCACCAGGGAAGCCCTGTTTATTTGTTCTTTAATTTTTCTAGGTGTTTGTTCTTTAATTCTTCTAGGTCTTTGTTAAATGTTTCTCGCATCTTCTCGATCTTTGCCTCCATTCTTTTTCCGAGGTCCTGGATCATCTTCACTATCATTATTCTGAATTCTTTTTCTGCAAGCTTGCCTATCTCCACTTCATTTAGTTGTTTTTCTGGTTTTATCTTGTTCCTTCATCTGGTACATAGCCCTGTGCCTTTTCATCTTGTCTATCTTTCTGTGAATGTGGTTTTTGTTCCATAGGCTGCTGGATTGTAGTTCTTCTTGCTTCTGCTGTCTGCCCTCCAGTGGATGAGGCTATCTAAGAGGCTTGTGCAAGTTTCCTGATGGGAGTGACTGGTGGTGGGTAGAGCTGGCTGATGCTCTGGTCGGCAGAGCTCAGTAAAAGTTTAATCTTCTTGTCTGCTGATGGGTGGGGCTGGATTCCCTTCCTGTTGGTTGTTTGGCCTGAGGTGACTCAACACTGGAGCCTACCCGGGCTCTTTGGTGGGGCTAATGGCGGACTCTGGCAGGGCTCACGCCAAGGAGTACTTCCCAGAACTTCTGCTGCCAGTGTCCTTGTCCCCACAGTGAACCATAGCCACTCCCTGCCTCTGCAGGAGACCCTCCAACACTAGCAGGTAAGTCTGGTTCAGTCTCCTATTGGGTCACTGCTCCTTCCCCTGGGTCCCAATGCACACACTACTTTGTGTGTGCCCTCCAACAGTAGAGTCTCTGTTTCCCCCAGTCCTGTTGAAGTCCTGAAATCAAATCCCCCTAGGTTTCAAAGTCCGATTCTTTAGGAATTCCTCCTCCCGTTGCCGGACCTCTAGGTTGGGAAGCCTGACGTGGGGCTCAGAACCTTCACTCCAGTGGGTGGACTTCTGTGGTATAAGTGTTTTCCCAGTTTGTGAGTCACCCACCCAGCAGTTATGGGATTTGATTTTATTGTGATTGCGCCCCTCCTACCGTCTCATTGTGGCTTCTCCTTTGTCTTTGGATGTGGGGTATCTTTTTTGGTGAGTTCCAGTATCTTCTTGTTGATGATTGTTGAGCAGTTAGTTGTGATTCCAGTGCTCTCGCAAGAGGGAGGGAGCGCATGTCCTTCTACTCCGCCATCTTGAACCAATCTCTGAAGTTTATACTTAGACCAGCAGACGAATGAAGGGAAGACTCAGGAAAGACATATTGGACTTCCAGAAAATAACTCATCTAAGGGGAGAGGGAAAGGAGAATTTGATGATTTAATTTTTTTTAAAGTGACCATATTTTCACCCTAATATTTTGGAAGAATTTGTTCCAGTCATAGGAGCACTAGTCTTAGGTTTCCCCTATTCCCCCAACTCGGAATCAGTTTGTCCATCTCAGCCCTTCAGAGATTAAATGATAGGATTTAGGTTCCTCATTCCACCTTTGCTCATTCCTGAATCACATTTCCAAGGTAAATGTCTTCAATCCCTGGCAACCACTTTTTCTTTTAAGGTTAAGGTTTTCAGATTCATTGACACCTTAGCCATTCTTATCTGGAAGTTATCAGATTTGTTGATTAGCCTTTTTAAAGCAGATACCAAAATCTGAAGACAAATTCCAGAATCTGTCGGCACAACGCAGGGTAAAGATGGCAGCAGCTGCTGCTTCCCCACCAGCAGGGGGCGTCTGGAGCTACTCTTGCTCTTCCTGGTATTTAGCTTAGAGCAGTGCGTCTCAGCCCTACCAGACCCCACACTCCTTTTTTATAACAAATATTTGATCACTTTCTTATCTATACGAAATTCACAGAAAATAAAACTTGCCTACATGTACAACTTTTAAAAATAGAAATATCATTCTAACCGTACTATAAAGTAGAAATAAAAGAGGAGTAACGTAAAATAGAATAAGATGTCTTTCCATATGTAAATACTCTGGCAGGACTACAAAAAAAGATACAATAAGGGAGCATATGCCTTCATCTCTTTATAAAATTACGTTAATGTCAGATCTACAGATGCAAACTGACTCAGGCAGGTATGTTGAATTGGTGATTGAAATATTACCACTAACTGAGAATGATGTGCTTTTCTAAACTTTTGTACAACTCTCAATAGAGTTCCGAACAAAATGTAGTTTTCTCTTGATTTAAAAGGAAGTCGCATTATCCCAAGGTTAGGGTTAGGGAAAAACTGCTCTGTATTTAAATCATGCAAAAAAGAGTTCGATTTTACATGTGAAATGAAGTTGGGCTGTGAACTCTAGATATTTATAAATAAGTTTTTCACTTCTAAGAAAATGTGGAGGGATAGGATTTGGGGATGCTGGACAATTCTTCGGTGTGTAGGACTACCTGACATTTCTGACTATTTCCCACTAAGTGGCAGGAGCACCCCCCCCCCCAATTATTGTGAGAGCCATTTTTAAAAGACCCACATATTTCTGAAATACCTGCAGGGTGATATCATCTTCATGAAGAACCACTCATCTAGAGCAATGCAGATTGATACTTCAGTTTCTCTTCCTTCAGATCCCAATTCCTCTTTGAACTAGGATTTCTATCCTGAACCCAGCTCCCCGCCTTACTCTTATCAGTGTGCAGTGGCCTAGGGATGTAGGGTTGGTCAAGTTCCTGTATTCTTAGCTGTTCCTTCCTGAATGGATCACTCAAGAGTCTCATCCAGATGATCAGCACACTCTGAAGGTCATGAAAACTCCCTTTCCTTGACTGTGGTCTTCTTTCTGGATCATGAGGGGTCCTGCATGTCCACCTCGGGAACATGTCAGTGTCCCACCACTATTACCTCGTATGCACCATGTCTGTGCTCACTGGCCAGATTTCCAACTGCCAACACCTGTGATTCTCTGCTTTTTCCAGTGGCTGGAGCCTACTCAACCCTCATGGCAGGCCAGAAGGGCTGGAATTAACACTGTCAACCAATGGCTGATGGGAATGGATAGATAAAGACCTCAGATTCTTCACCCCTAGGACAGGATAACTCTAAGATGTATACTGTACATTGGCTCTGAGTGGGCTTTAACCTCAGTAGCCCATAATGGGAACCTGCTTGAAAACATACCCTTTATTGGCCTCCTTCCTTCTCTGGTTAGTTTCCTGGGATCACCCCCTCAATAAACTACTTATACTCAAATAATTGTCTGATGGTTCTTGGGGAACCCAAACTAAGACAGGAACTGTGGGAGAGCGATGCTTCCAGGAATCCTTTTTACATAAGTTCTCTTAGGTCTCCTGGGGAGAAACAGTGACTGAGACTTGAAACTGATGGCCGAGCCCAGATTCCTGACACTTGAATCCTCAAGTAAATTGGATCTCGCCTGGTGCCCTCCAGCAGAATGCTCAGGTTCTCAAGGAATTCATCCTAAAGTAGGAGACCAATGGCTCCTGCCTTGGAATGTTTGTAGTCTGTGGGTTGGCTGGGAGGAATGGTGTTTTGTACTTGATAACTGTCTTCCAACCGGACCCTGGATAACATGACCCACACTGATCAAGAATAGATATGAAAATCAGAAAGGGCATTAACCTTTGGTAAACTTTATAAAAAGCTGTTTTCAGTAGATTGCCAGACTCTCTGAAGTCTGACTGAGGGAGTTTTCACTGGCTGGAGAGACTTCCCCTTCAAGGACCATTGTTACAGGGAAAACAGAAAAACAAGGGTACAAGTGCAGAAACAGCTCTAAAAGGATGACAGTAATGGCCGCAGAGGTTCCGGTCGCCATTCTTTATTGTGGTGGTAGTAGCTCCAGTTGACAAACAAGGCCACAAAGAGGTGGAGTGGAGAGCGACTGTGGTACCCAAGACTGAACAGCTTCAGCAGTTCCTGCGGGCACCCTAAACCACCCAGCCCCAGTGGGGAAGGGAGAGATCTGGGGCAGGCTCCAGAGTCCCAGTGGCTTTGCTGAGTGGGGACTTGAGTCAGAGGCCTGCATTACTGGTAACTATATTCCTTTTCATCAGCAGGGCAGGGGGACGCTGATCTGACAGAGCAGGCAGCACATTTTGCTTCTGTCAGCGCATTCCAGGGCAGCCCTGTAACTTCACACTAGACAGGGGCTTTCTTTTCTTCTTTACAGCTTATTGGCAAAGTATCAAACGTTTTATGGGGCAAATGCTGCCATCCGTCCAGCTGTGCTCAGCGGAGCCTGCCAGCGAGGATGTTTCAGTTGGGACTCACACTAGGGTAACTTCAGATTTAAAAGCCTGCCTCTGAATGCATCTCTTCATGCCCTTTAAATGTTGCAAATCAAAAAGGTACACGGGGGCCTTGGTGATTGGCAAACTTTCTGTCACAGGGATAAGAATATAGCCCTCTGTGTGGCCAAAGAAGAAGGGGTGAAGAGGAGGGAGGGGAAAAACACGGGCAGCTTAGCCAGGAGGTCAGAAGCCCCAGTGGACAAGCAAAGCCAACTTCCCTGCTGAGGTCAGGCAGGGTACCGATGACACCTCACCCACCACCAACCATACCAGGCATCCCCTTCCTTTCAGGCATCAGCGCTACTGCTCCTGTTCAAGCCTCTTCTTCCTTCTTTCCCTCCCTTTCATGTTTATTCACTCATTGAGCACCTGTCCACTATGTGCCAGACCCAGAGATTTATTGTATGTTCAAGAAGCACTGGACCCTTCCCCTGTTCTGTGTTCGCCTGAGGATCCATTTTTGTAAGTAGCATGAAGATTTTAACAGCAGTCTTCTAAGACCATTGTCTCTTCCACTCCAATTTCCCCTTCGCCTCACTTGCCTTCACATACGGAGGCAATGAGGTAGCCATAGGCGTTTTAGGAAGTCGAGTTGAAGTTTGGGTTAGTGGGTTATGTTTATGTGATTCACAGCCACTCCCCGTGAACTGTTCAGTTATTGTTAGCCATCCCCAGTGTAGGAATGGCTTCCAGGAATACTGCCACTGCCCACGGGACCGACTCACCAAACGTTGTCACCAAAGGTTCAGGGCCTCAAGAACAAGGACATTGGCAACAACGTGATGAGTGAGTGCTGTCAATTTAGAGAGTGTGAAGATTAGGACTGCACAAGATGCCCTGAATTCTTATAGCACCTAATACAAGAAATTCAATAGAGGTTTCTAAAGCAACGGTCTGAAAATTCTACAAAACGTGACAGATAAGGAGTTCCAAAGCTAAAATGAACGCTTCTGAATTCTGCAAAATAAAAATCCAAGTTTGATCAGTCATGCTACAAGAAAGACCAAATTATCTTTCTGTCCTCTGAAAGGAAAATCATTTTACAAAAATTATTGTCATATGAAGAGATGATCAAAGAGAAAATCCAGGAAATACTGGAGAAAGGTAGTCTAGAGGTATATCAGACAATTAATAAAAATAATGTGATTTTTCTGGATTTTGAAATTTTAAAAACGTCTATGATTTGTTCCCTCATTTTGAATAAATATTCACTTTCTTACTTTTCATTATAAATTTTGTATTCTTTTTCTTAAAGGGACCTCCAAATTATATTAGCTTCAGGGTCCAAAAAACACCGAACCACTCAGACTCAGTAATAACTACTGCACGTAAAATAGCCAAGACCTGGCCCTTGACTTCGAGGGTCTCCCAGGTCACTGGACCAGCCTCATACACAAACCAACAATTACACAGAGTGTCACCAGGAAGTTCAGGGTCTTTACCTCACTTCCAACCCTCAACGCACTCTGCTTGTTTTTCTATTCAGATATGAATTTTTAGGAGCTCACAGACCTTACTCTCGAGATGCTTCCATCCCTCCCTTCCCCCCCTCACACCTGAGGCATTCTCAGGCCCCTCCTCCCCACACCCAAGCCTCAGAACTCATCCCACTTCCTGTGTAAAGCACTTCTGTCCTCTTCACTGCGCTAGACTATCCTGCGTGTGTCCTCTGGGTTTCCCTTTTCAAACCTGCAGAGATGTCTTGAAATTATTTTTCCAAACACACACAGTTCTCTCCAGAAGGGGACTTAGGCCATCGGCTTTAAAATAACATTTTATTTCTTCCCCACTTGGTCTATCCCTGACTTTTTCCTTTTCCCTCATCCGGCCACCTCAGCGAGCTGTGTTCTCTCCTGCACAGCTTTGACAAAATGATTAGGAAATCAAGAGCATCTAGAGAGACTTAGAGGAAATAAGATGTCGTGAGCACTGAGGAAAGTGGCCCAAGCACAGTGCTGGGCTGGGTCCCTTTGGTGCAGAACGACAAGTGACGAGCAGGGCCGTCCCTATCCAGACTGGGAGCTCTGTAAGGACAAAGGCTTTGTCTTGTTTTCCTCTGTATCCGTAATTCTGGGGGGCAGGGATTCAATAAATATTTGATGAAGGGAGAAGGGAGAGACTGAGGGACATATTGGCACTGAGATTCTTTGTCTTATAAAAGTAATCCTTGGGTTTCCCTGGTGGTGCAATGGTTGAGAGTCCGACTGCCGATGCAGGGGACGCAGGTTCGTGCCCTGGTCCGGGAGGATCCCGCATGCCGTGGAGCGGCTGGGCCCGTGAGCCATGGCCGCTGGGCCTGCGCGTCCGGAGCCTGTGCTCCGCAGTGGGAGAGGCCAACGGCAGTGAGAGGCCAACGTACCGCAAAAAAAAAAAAAAAAAAGAAGTAACCCTTTCTGTGTCTTCATTTCAGAGAAGTCTTCCCCTTTTCTATGTACACATTATTTCTCCTTCCCTCAGGCTTTAAGGAACATGTGTTAGTCCACCTGTTCAGGGCCAGTCCCTCCACCTGTGCCCTTGACCTCAGACTCTCCTGAGTCCTCCAGGCAGAGCTCCAATAATCATCTTCCTGCTCTCAGTTTCAGCCTCTCTCCAACTCTCCGCTGCCTCTCTTTGCTCATCCTATAACCACACTCAAACCTCACCCATCCTTAAGCATATACACACACTCGCTGCCCTCCACTTTCTGGACTGTATCCCCCCTGTAACTGGCATCTACAAGCTCTCCATTCTGCTGCACGAGCTGTCTCTACTGCCTTATTTGGCATTTATCCATTAACTGAAACTTATCTAATGAAGGTCACTGATGACCAATTTCCACATCCATGAAGCCCTTTCTTTACTCACTTTACCAAACTCCTAACAGCTCGGGCACTGACGGTCCTCACCCCATCCCCGAAACCCTTTCCTCGATTGGCTTCCACTAAAACTGCTGCTTGTTCTTGTGCCTCCCAGGTCTACCTCCTTCACGGCTGGCAGCAAGGTGATCTCTGTGAATGAGGCTCTGATTTTCCACCTGCACTTTCTCCCCTTCAAGAGTGATGAAGTCACCCCATCTGTGGGCAGACTCTCCCTCTTACAATGATCAGGCCAGGGTGCTGCTGCTTAGAGGGCCACTAACCACTCAACAGTGTATCCAAAGAAGAGCCAGGGGAGATGATGGGCGGGAAATCTGAGCCACGTTAAAGCAGGAGGAGGAACAGGGGCTGAGAAACCTGGAGAAGAAAAGATGTCATGGAGACTGGAGAGGAAGAAGCAAATGTGTTCTAAGCAGCTCCAAGCTATTACATGGATTATTGAGTGGACTAGCTGAGGAGGGAGGTTTCGCCTCATTGTAAGAGAACTTCATAAAGGTCACAGCCATATAGCAGTGGAAAGGGTAGCCTCATAACACCAGGGCCTCTGCTAACCTCTGTGGCATCTTCATGTGAATTAGAGAAAGGTGCTTCTTTCTGTAGCAGGTTGAATCCTGACACAATGGCACTCAGCGCCCACTCACTACTTCGGGCAGATGCCCTCGTGCAGAGCATAACTCATACCGTCTTACATCCTAACTCCGTGGAAGGCAGGGAGCTTTCTGTCACTGGGAGCATTCAGCCAATGACTGGATGATCTGTTTTAGTTCTTTAGGGAATATGTTTTTAAAATCCTGCTTACAATGATCTAACCTGGCTATGAAGATGTACTAGAGATAGAGGGAGAGGGAGATGAAGGGAAGAAACAATGGAGTGGGAGGGGGAGAGATGGAGAGAGAGGAAGATGGAAGGGAAGAGAGATGAAAAGGAAGGGAGATGAAAGAGGAAGAGAGAGAGCAGAGAAAGAGATTGATTGATCATTTTAGTCTTATAGTACCTAAATATGCCCAAATCCAGGTGCATCTTCCCTGTTTTATGAGCAAATAATTTCTAGTTGGGTCTGCCACAGATGTTAATTCCTATCCAGTTATTTTCCTGTCTTGCCTGCTTGCTATTTGAGTCCCAATTTTGTTCCAGGTGGTACCATGGGATGAACAATAATTAGTCTATGCCAGTGGTTCTTAACCTGGCTACACAGTAGAATCAGCTGTAGAGTTAAAAATTACACATATTTATATAAATTTATATGAAATTGTATATATATTTATATAAATTTATATCAAATTGTATATATGTATTTATATTTCATATTTATATAAATGTTATAAATATTAACCTTATATTTATACATTTATTAATATTATACTTTTATATTAATATTTATATAAAATTATGTTTGTATATTTATATTAATATTTATACTAAATTTATGAGTATTATATTTGTATATTTGTTAATATTATATTTTATATATTTACATTACATGTTTATATCAATATTTATGCAAATTTTAAATAGAATTATATATATTTGTAATATTTATATTATGTATAACTTAATTTACTTATATATATATGTATTAGTATATATAATCAGAACCTTTGAGACTGAAGCACAGGCATCTATAGTTTAAATATTCCCCCAGGTGATTCCAGTCAGGATTACGACGCACTGGTCCTCTGACAGTAACATTCTTTTCCCATTTGTGAGCTATTCCACTCTAGCCTCCTGTACAGCTTGAGGAAGCCATGTGACCTAGCAAACGAAGGTCTGTTGGGATCCTTCTGGAAAAGCCTTTATTTTCCTATAAAAAGGGACAGGCATGACATTCTGGTTTATGGGCTCTGCCCTTTCTCCTTTTTCCTGGTGTGGCTATGTACAACCAGCCTGAAGACAGCCAGCATGAAGACAAAAAACAATACAAACAGCAACAACGATATCAACAAAAATGTGCTAAAGACAGTGAAAGGGAAAGATAGGCCTGAGTCTTCAAACCAGGTAAGTATCTGCAACATCCCTCTCCTGACCACCTTGAGACGTTTTGTTATTTGAAATTCTTAAATATCTTTATTCTGTAAGCCAATGATAATTGAGTTTTCTGTTATTTGCAAGTAAAAGCAATTTACCTGAGTATTTGGTATTTTCTTAGGACGAAGGCTATTATGATTGAAAAAAAGAGAAGTATAGCCCATGCTAACGTTCAGAGTTCAGAAAATGAGTGTTCCTAGAATGACAATGTACAATGGATTTGAGATCCATTTTTTTACTGATTGCCGCTTGCTAGGGCTGTCATAACAAAGTACCACAGACTGAGAGGCTTAGACAACAGAAATTTATTTTCTCATAGTTCTGGAGGCTAGAAGTCCAGGATCAAGGTGTCAGCAGGATTGGTTTCTTCTGAGACTTTCTCTTTGGCTTGTAGATGACCATCTTTTCTCTGTGTCTTCACATGGTCTTTCCTCTGTGTGTATCTGTGTCCTAAAATCCTCTTCTTAGAAGGATACCATTGGATTAGGGCTCATCCCAACAACCTCATTTAACCTTAATTACCTCTTTAAAGACCCTCTCTCCAAATACAGTCACATTTTGAGGTACTGGGGGTTAAGACTTCAACCTATGAATCTTAGGAAACACAATTCAGCCCATAATACTGGTGACTACGATTTGGCCAGGAATAGGGTGTTCATAATTGGCTTAGATCAGTGGTTCTCAATTCTGACTATAATCACCTGGAGAAATTTTAAAAATATAGATGCCTGGGCTTCCCCGGTGGCGCAGTGGTTGAGAGTCCGCCTGCTGATGCAGGGGACACGGGTTCGTGCCCCAGACCGGGAAGATCCCACATGCCGCGGAGCAGCTGGGCCCGTGAGCCATGGCTGCTGACCCTGCGCGTCCGAAGCCTGTGCTCAGCAACGGGAGAGGCCACAACAGTGAGAGGCCCGCGTATCGCAAAAAAAAAAAAACAATTAAAAAAAATATATATATAGATGCCTAAACTTTGCTCCCAAGCGTGCTGATTTAATTAATCAGGGTGGGACCAGATATATATTTTTACACATTGTCAACCATTATTTCTCTAAGTGAGAGGTGGTTAAACCAACTTTATTTATTTTTAAAAATTCCCAGAACTTTTAGGAAGAGGTGAGAAGTCAGGCTTGTTCTGATGGGTAGACACTGAGGGAGGAGCAGTATAAAAAGGGGTCTTCAGTGTAGGGGTCAGGCTGCATATCTTGTTCAGGAAATGGGGAGAGACCCAACTCATCTCCACTCTTCTTTCTTATAAGAACAAGGGGAAATGAAGACGCCCAGAGGCCTTGGCAGCCACATCCGCTTGAGAAAGAATATCCAAACTGGAATTCCCAGGGGTGCACAGGGTGGGAGGGCAGTCATTTGGTGCCAATATGGCCTTATGTTTTTTGTCTACACTCTCAATTAATAGGCCTGATTTATTTTCTGGGACTGGTATTAGACTTACATTTTGTTGAAACTTGCAGGTGCCTAAGAAGGACTGGAAGGGGCTGCTTTTCACCTAGTGTGCTAGGAAACCACCTCCAACAGACACTGCCCAGGCATTATCTGTTTCCTGAGAGCAGAACTTGAAAAGTCCCCTGAGGTCACTATTTGTGTCATGATTTTTAAATTTGTAATTTCTGTTGCAAAATTAATTCTGGATTCGTTTAAGAAATTCACAGTCAGCCTTTTTAACTTTTAGTCCACCTGCAATTTTTTTCCCTGAACCCAGGGCCCCAGCAGTGAAAATGGCCAGTCCTAACCACTGGACTGCCAGGGAATTCTCTATCTACCTGCAATGTGACCAAATCAAGTACTGCATTAGTTTCCTACTGCTGCTATAACAAACTACCACAAATTTAGTGGCTTAAAACAACACAAATTTATTATCTTACAGTTCTGGAGGTCGTAAGTCTGAAATGAGTCTGGTAAAATCAAGGTGTTGACAGATCTGCTGCCTCTGGTTCCAGTTCCTAAAGGCTGTCCTCATTTCTTAGCTCATGGTCCTGTATCACCTTTTCCCCCTCTGCTTCCATTATCACGTTGCCCTCTTTCTGACTCTGACTCCTCCTGGTTCCCTTATGATTACATAAGGCCCACCGGGATAATGCAGCATAATCTCCCCATCTCAATGTCATTAACTTGATCACATCTACAAAGTCCTTTGCCATAGGAAGCCACATTCATAGGTTCTAGGGATTCGTACGTAGATGTCTTTGGGAGGCCATTATTCAGTTTACCTCCAGGACTCAGTGCTCCAGAAGGTTAAAGCTTGGTAGCTGTGGACAAAACCAAATGATATCTACATCAGCATCTCCTCCTTCCCCCAGCGGCTACTTAGCTCCAACATCACAAGAGGACCCTTCCTTGTTCAGAAAGTCTTCTCTAAGATGGATGTGGCTTATCATCGATGCAGTGCTCCTAGCTATTTGGGGACCCTCATACAGGTACCCAGGTCCTTATCTTTCCTGCAATGGAGCCAGTACAGTTGAGTCTCAGGAGGCTTCCCCCCAGGTTGGAAGTAATCCCAATTCCAGCAGACCCAGTTTGTAACTAGGGCTCAGAACTTTTACCGTGTCTCCTTCCACACCCACTTCTTGCTTTTCTAAAGTAAGCTGGCCTGTTACGCGGCCATTTTCTCTAAGGCTGTTATAGGAGAAATTGGAAGTGATTCCTCATTGGCTTATTACTTTCTAAAACTCAGTCAGAGGAATGGCAATCTAATTATTATTGGTTGAACTGGCATATCTTACATAGGGACACAAGCTTAATAAAACAAAGTATTCTTTAGGGTATGTATTACTATAGCTGCCTAATACATATCAAGACAAAACACATTTTTCCAAGGGGTGCAATTCATACTGTTCTATATAAGAAAATTCTTACCACAGAGTGATTCCTGCTTTATCTTTTCATTTCAAACTCCATCAGAAATTTTAAAAGTCTTGTTTCTTGTAAACCTTCCATACCAAGCTCAGTGATAAATAAGCCGGCAGTCCAGCATTAGAGGTTTAGAAATAGTTCTACTTTAAAATACACAGAACCATTTTGAGAATCAGCTTAAGTGATAGAAATGTACTATCAGAAACACAAATTTATATTCAGACACAAGATCATAATAACATATATAACATATTCTATTAATATGAGTTACTGTTGTCATCATGATTACCTGGTTGTATTGTATCTTAAACTAAGTGGCATGTTTGCTATTGATAATATTAAACTAATAAATAATGAGAGCCAGCATTTTATAGCAGAAAGAAGGCTACCTTTGGAACAGGGCAGACTAAAGTTTACATTCCTGCTGGGTCGGGTACTATCTGTGTGAGTGTGGGCAAGGATTTACTCTGATTTTGCTTCCTCGTTTGTTAAATGAGGATTCAAATACCTCGTACAGATGTGTGGGATATATAATTAAGGATATAAAGTACCTTGTACAATGCCTGTATATAATGAACCATCACTGAATGGTTACTATGGCTATTCTTATTGTTATTAGGCTTATAACTAATGAAGACACTGACTTTGTTACCACTACGTCAATTCCTTTACAGAGACTGAACATGAATGAAAGATAACAGAGGTCTTTAAGAATGTCTCTGACCTTCTGACCATTTAGCCAGGGAGTCTAAGTTACCATTCTCCCTTCATAAATGCAAAGTTGACTATATAAAAGGAAAAAAAAATATTCTAACCTATTCCCACCAAGTATTCATCAAATGAGGTAGGATCTCTGGGAAAGATTAAGAGCTTACATTTTTTATTGGACTTACTTCCCATAAAATTTCATAGAGGATAAAAGGAGAGGAAGTGTAGAAGTGGTACTATTTCTGTTTTATCTGCTACCTGCAGTTATACATCTTCCTGAGATATCATTAATTATAGTGGTGCCACTCACAATGCTGCTATTCAGACCTGCTAGAATTTTCACCAAAAACTCTACACCTGGGGCTTGGAAATTGGCAGCTGAATTTTTGTATGAGGCTGAAACTTGAAGGCTGTGACAGAGGCAACACCTTCAAACTAGTCACTATAGACTGAATATTTGTGTCCTCTCCCCAATACACATGTTGAAATCCTAATCCCCGGTGCGATGGTATTTGTGGTTGGGGCCTCTGAGAGAGAGGTAACTAGGTCATGAGAATGGAGCCCTCATTAATGTGATTATTAGTGTTCTTATAAGAGACCCCAGAGAGCTCTCTCACCCTCTTTGCCATGTGAGGATACAACGAGAAAATGGCTATCTGAAGCCCATTAAAGGGCTTTCACCAGAACCCAACTGTGCTGGTACACTGATCTTGACTTCTGACCGGACTTCTGGCCTCGAGAACCATAAGAAATAAATTTCTGTGGTTTATAAGCAATCTGATCTATGATGTTCTGTTCTAGCAGCCTGAACTAAGACAGGAGCTGTGCAGAGAGAGCACAGAAACTGATGAGGGGTTTCCCCAAAACTTCAAGGCTGAGGGATGAGCTTTACATGCACAGGTGAGACCACCTGAGGCTTGCCACTTAGCAGCTGCTACAGGGTTGGGAGCAGAAGAGAGATACTTGAGATCAAGCAGTGCTAGGGGACACTGGATTTCTGAAACTTCCATTGTGGACAGATCTTTTTTTAACACTTTGTTAATACTTCTGGAATCCAGCTGATACACCAGAAAGGCTGCACTTTAGAAGAAAGGCCCACACTAGACCTGCCTTAACAAAGTCTATAACCAAGCCTGGCAAAACCCATAGGAGAGACAGAGTTTGGAAAGTTGGGTCTTACCAAGTTAGAGGGGCTATAGAAACATCTTGGGCTTTCCACATACCTGTAGTAAAAACTTATCGCTAAGTCTCCACCAGTTTAAGGCAATCAGCCGGTAATTAAACTGCCTGCTAAAACAAGAGTCAACACTCTTCAGAGAAAAGATAATAGATAACCCAGAATCCAGGGTCTTACAATGTGTTATTCAAAATATCCAGTATTCAATTAAAAAAATCATTAGACACACAAAGAAACAAGAAAATGTGATTCATAGTCTTGAAAACATGCAGCTAATAGAAACAGAACTCGACCTGGTATAGATGTCAGATGTCAGATATAGCATACTACAACTTTAAAGCAGTTATTGTAAATATGTTCAAAGAATTAAAGGAAAATATGTTCAGGGAGTAAAGGAAAATATGGTCCTAATGAGTGAGCATGAAATCTCAGCAGACATGTGGAAAGTAAAAAAAAAAAAAAAAAAGACGAAATGGAAATTTTAGAACTGAATAACACATGAACTGAAATGAAAATTTTACTGAATGGGCTTAACATCAGATTAGGGATGGCAGAAGAGTCAGTTACCTTGAAGACAGATAAACAGAAATTGTACAATCTAAAGGATCTGAAAAAAAAAAAGATTGAAGAAAAATGAAGAGAACATCAGAGATCTGTGGACAAGAGTATGCAGTCTAATATATGCTCTTATTTTAGAATCCAGATTCCCAAACCAGGACAAGACAACAAAGGAAGGAAAATTATAGGTCCAAGTTTCTTATGAACATATATGCAAAAACCTAAATGAAATACTAGCTAACGTAATACAAAAGCATATTCACAAAACAACAAAGTGTAAGACAACAAGCAAGGTTCAATATCAGAAAACTATCAATGTAATTCATTTCACACATAGGCTAAAGTTGAAAGCCCATATGATTATCTCAATAATCAGTGTAGAAAAAGCATTTGACACTGTTCAACACCTACTTTCTTTTGTATGAATTAATGTAGAACTAAGAATATACAAAAAAAAAGAAAGAAAAAAATAGTGTCATGAACTCCAACATACCTGCCATCAACAATTACATGGCTGATTTGTTTTATCCATACCCTCACCCACTGTCCGTCACCAACAACTCCCACCTCCACTGGAGGTTTTTAAAGCAAATCCAAGACATCATATTTCATCCATAAATACTTCAGTGTGTATGACTTTATAAAAGATAAGGGCTCCTTTTTTATAAGAACCAGACCCTGGGCACTCTTATCATTCCCCCCAAAATTATCAAAAATTCTTCAAGATCTTCATATATCCAGTAAGCATTCAAATTTCCCCTCTTGCCTCATAAATACTTTATATTAGGTTATGTCTCTTTAGTCTCTTTTAATACACAGGGTCCACAGGGTCTCCCTTTTTGTTTTTATTTTTCCTTTGCAATTTGTTGAAGAAAAATCATATTGTCTTCATTTTGCTGCTTACATCCCTATTTTGTTTCACCAGTTAGTTACTTTAAATATTGTATTTCCTGTACATTGGTGACTTATTTGGATGCTTGGTCAGATTCAAGTTTGATTTTTTTGGCTCGAAAGGTGGTATTTTATTGCATTATCCCGGAAGGAGCATAACGTCTGATTATCTCTTTTTGTGATGTTAAGATTGGTCAGTGTGTTTAAGTGTTGTCGAACTGACCTATCTATGACAAAAATCCTCGTCAGCTTTTCACTGATGGTTTTAATAGCCATGAATATTCTTATTCTTTATTCTTCCTGTTCCTTTATCTCTGGGAGTTTTCTATAAAGAAAACTCATCAACTCCTTGGTCACCCTGAGGTATAGTTCCAACGAGAAATTCAGTATGAATGCTTGATTCTTTCCTTTTATTTACCAGATTTCAGAATTAGTTGGTTCTTAAATCACCCAAAGCTGACTCATGCTTTTTTGCCCCTTTGAGTAACTTTACCACCTCATGGATTTTTAACACATCTGATGTGTTTTGATGCAATACAATTATCATTCCTTTTGGTGCTTGTGGTAGGCAGAATAATAATCCCCCAAAGATGCCTCCACCCTAATCCCTGGATCTGTGAATGTATTATCTAAAATGGCAAAGAGAGAGTTAAGGTTATGGAATTAGAATTGTTAATCACATGAGCTTGAGAAAAGGCAATTATCTGGGTGGGCTCAGTGTAATCACAAGAGTCCTTAAAAGTGGAAGGAGAGAGGTAGAAGAGTAGGTCAGAGTGATGCACTGTGAGAAGAACTTGACTCTTCTTTGTTGGCTTTGAAGATGGAGGAAGGGGATTATGAGCCCAGGGATGTTGGTGGCATCTGGAAGCTGAAAAGGAAACAGATTCTCCCCTACAGCCTCCGGAAAGGAACCCAGCTGGTCCTTTGATTTTAGCCCAGCGAGACCTGTGTCAGACTTCTGACCTACAGAACAGTAAGATAATAAATTGGGGTTGTTTCCAGCCTCCAAGTCTGTAGTAATTTCTTATGGCAGGAATGGAAACCCAATACAGTGCATATCATCTCTGTAAGAAAAAAATCAATAGTAACAATGAAACCAACAGAGAAAATATTCCGAACAGTAAGAGTTTAATAGGTTTGACAGATAAATTATAAAAATAAAATTTTCTCTACAGTTGCAATAACTAGCAAATATAATGAAAAATAAGAAACTGTTCTCAATAGTAGAAAGAAAAAAACTATAATTAAACACCTAGGAATTAAGTAGGACATTTATGCAGAAAGCTTGAAAACTCTAGTAAAGAACATAGAAGACAAAGTGATAGAGAAACATTTTATGTTCTTGGATGGGATGATGCAATATTACAAAGATGTCAATTCCCTGAATTATTCTATAAATTTAATGTATAACGATAAAAATTCCAGTTGGGCTGCTTGAGAAACTTAATAAACTTACTCTAAAATAAAAAGAAGCAATAAAGGATCACAAATAACTAAACAATCGAGAGAGAAAAAGCGAGAGAGAGAGAGAGAGAGAGAGAGAGAGAGAAACTTGCCGAATGGATATTAAGTCCAGTAATAAAGCAGTGTGATATTGTTACAAGAAAGACAAATAGAACACAGGGACAGAATAGGAAGCTTTAAGACAGAATTTTACGTAGTTAATATATGATACAGGTGCTGCCACAAATAAATGAGAGGAAGTATAGAATGTTTTGTTGGTATTGTTGGGAAATCTAGCTTACTCTCTAGCAGAAAAAACAAAACAAAATAAAACCTGGATCCTGGATTCCTAACACCATGTACAAGAATTGAGGCCTGATGGATTAAACATCAAAATGTGAAAAGTAAAACTATGAAGTGGATAGAAGAAGATATAGGACATATTTCTGTCACCTAGGAATAAGGAAGACTTCTTAAAATGTCAGAAACAAACACAAAATGTAAGGCAAAAATGATTGATTGATTTAGGTATTTCTATTAACTGAAGTATACCCTGGATAAAGTTTATGAACAGATGAAAAAGGGAGAAGATATTTGCATGTCTGAAACTGACAAGGTATACATAACTAGAGTACAGAAGAGTTCTTGTAAGAAAGACAAAAACTCCAGCAGAAAAATGGGCAAAGAATCTGAGCAGACGATTGATCGTAAAGAAAGCAAAAATCTTATAAACATGTAAAGATATGCTCAGATGCATCAGTAATCTGAGAAATTCAACAATGAGATGGTACTTTACATCTGTTACACTAGGGGAAACAAGAAAGCTTGATAATGCCAAGGTTGGGAAGAATGTGAGGGCATAGTTACACTCAGGCATTGGTTGTAGATGTGTAGACTGGTGTGGCATTGAGGACAGCAACTTAGAATTATTTGGTCAAACTAAGAATACTCATAACCCGTGACTTAATTTATGTTCTGTTTGTGACACATTATATGGAAAATTAAAAGACCAAGCACAAACTAGGAAGATATATGCAACATATAATAGACAAAGAATTAGTATCTAGAATATATGAAGAACTAATATACATCAGGAGAGAGGGAGAGGGATGGAGAGAATCCAGTAGAAAAATGGGTAAGAGAACTACTAAGCAGTTCATAAAGAGAAATTTGAAAGACTCATAAAACCATGAAAAGGTGCTCAACCTCAAAAGTAATGAGATGCAAAATAAAACCACAATGAGATACCTAGACTACACAAGTCCAAATACACAAAAATTCAACATTCAATACCAATGCCAAATGTTGGTGAGGATGTGGAAAAATAAGAACTCTTACACACTCCCCGCAGAGACATTACTTGGTAGAACTACTTTGGAAAATGGTGTGGCATTACCTATTAAAGTCCCACATGTGCAAAACTTAACACCTAGTCAATCACTCCTACTCTAGCATACATGCACTAGTGGACATGTACATGTCCATAACAACATTGTTGACAATAGCTAAAAATGGAAAGAATACAAGTAACCATCAATAGTAAAAAGCATAAATAAATCAATGTATATTCATATGTTATGTTGGACATATTCCACTGTCTAACAATGGAAAAAACTTCCTGTTACACAACATCAAAGTTGGGAGAATCCTACAGCAGAAGAGTGAGAGAAGCAAGTCACAGAAGAATACATATAGTATTAATTATGTTTATATAACATCAATAACAGGAAAAAGTTAAACAATACCTTGTTTAGAGATGCAATCATGAATCGCAAAAGTATGTAGAAAAGCAAGGGAATTACTGTAACAAAAGTCAGGGTCGTGGTTATTTCCCGGGCGAGGAAGGCAATGCAATGGTTGCGACATATCTCTGGTGCTCGTAGCGTTCTATTTCTTAAGCTGGGTGTTAGTTGCACAGGTATTTGCTTTATTGTTATTATTGTTTAAGATGAAATTGTTTTATATACTTCTGTATGTGTAATGTATTTCGCACTAAAAATGATTTTTAAAACGATTGGCTTGGGCAATCTCTTAGATTTCCTTAATCATCGATGGTCTGTGGCCCAGCCACTTTGCAACTGGACCTATTTTTGGCCCCTCATTGACAGTTCAACTTAAAACAATATACACTGAGATGCATACACAGGTGATTAGACGGGAAACCTTGAAGGGAGGGGGGCGACGCACTAACGAAGAATCGCAGAATAGGAGACTCGGAAGAGGAAGGTGATTTGATTGAGGCCCCTCTTCTCAGGGAGGCAACCTTTTACTTGAGAGCTCCTGAGGTCCAGTCCTGGTTCTGCCTTTGAATTGAGCACGTCTCTTCTCCAATCCTGTTTTCTCATGCTGGCTTTGAACACCGTAAGGAAATTCAAATAAGAGAACGAATAATCGTTATTCTTCTTTACAGTTTGGGAATTGAGGCCGCGGGGGGACGCCACTAGCTCAAGTTGCCACTGCCACGTTGGAACTCAGGGCTCCTGAGTCCAGCACCCGGACCTGCGCACTGTCCTATTATACAGCTATTCTCTTCTTCTGGCTTTGGGCCCATAGCTTGACGTCACAGACGAACTGCCCCGCCCCACCCCGCCTCGCCCCGCCTCGCCCCGCCCCGCCCCTTCGGAAGCCCCGCCTCCTCGAGCGACCCCCGCCCCTCCCGTCGTTCTCTGAGTCCCGCCCCCAGCTGCTCGCCCTCGAGCGGCGGCTCCGGCGCGTCCCCGCTATCGTCTCTTCCGGCCCCGCCCCTCCCGGCTGCCATGACAACGAGTCCGCGCCCGGCGCAAGGCTGCCGCTCGGGCGGGACCCTGGCTGGACCGCGGGCCCCGGCCTGGGGGCACAGCTGCTACCGCCGCCGCCACCTCGTCTCCTCCCCGTCCCCGCCCCGCGTCTCCTCACCTCCCTCGGGTCCGCGGCCGGGGTCCCTCCCCGCCGCCCCAACCCTGCGCGGATGCCGAAGGTGAAGGCGCTGCAGTGCGCCCTGGCGCTGGAGATCCGCTGTGTGAGTACAGGTCGCGCCCCCATCGCCGCCGCCTGGGTGTCGTCAGCCCCCGGAATTTACTAGGTCGCCGCCTCCGTTCCCTTCCGAGAACCCCGGGTCACCGCGAAACCTCCTCCACCCTCCGAATCATCCCTATGGAGCTTTGATCCCGTGTCATTTGGCTCTTCCCCAACCTCAAAATCACGAACGCCCTCCCACTCCAGCCACACAGAGGCCTGACGCCCCCCACCGAACCCCTCCGCCTCAGCTCCCCTAGCTTCCTCCCAACTTCCAGTTTGGGTTCCTTCAAATCCTTTCCAAACCACTTTCGAAAGTCCTCCTCTCTCCTCTCAACTTTCCAGTGAATTGAGTGGGGGAAGAGTCTTCTTTTAAAATTCCTCTTCTCTGCTCCAGTTCTTTTAGTGAGAGTATTACTGGCTCGACTTCTCCCCAGCCTTCGGGGGGCGGGGAGGGGTGCTTTTCCTCTTTCAGACAGATTAACAAGCTTCTGATTAGTGAAGGGGCCTTTCCTCTCAAAGTAGAGTCCCCACACCCCGCAACCGAAATATGTCAGCATTGCACACAGCACCTTGCCATCTACCCCAGGGCCAATACCTCGGAAACCATTTCAGGCCCCTCCAGCCCCGAAACTCTCCCGATGTTGAGAAGGAACCCCTATCCTTCCCTTCACACCAAGAAAGGCACCAGCTTTTAGAGGGACACTACTAATTCTCTAAACTTGCTCCAGAGGACCTTCAGCCCCACCCAGTCACTCTCCAGACATGCTGAAGAGGATAGTGTCCCCCCAGCTTGCTGTGGAAATCCAGCTGAGGCAGAGAACCCCCTGCCTTTCCTCAAGTGAAGGGCCTTGGACCTCTCCATGCCATGAGCAAACGCCATCCCTCTGAATAATCTTACAAGACCCTTCCAAGGGGTTTTGATCTCCTTCCCCCTCATTCTTTACAGGACGCTCTCATTCTCCTCTTCAGATGAAATCTCCAGCCTCTCTCTTCTAGAGGAAATCCCCCCAAAAGTCTTTCCATACCTCCATTTTAGACCTGCAGGCAGTTTGGAAACAAAATTCCTCCTTCAGTCCTTTTTTCCTTTTTCCACTTCTCTAAGTCCTTTTATTTCTCATCTCTTTCATCTCCCAGCAAAACTCTCTGTGTGTGTGTGTGTGCTTAAATAGCCAACACCATTCCTCTGGGTGCTGCATGGAGTAGCCCTCCCCACTTCCTTCCTGCACGCCCTGCGGTCAAGGCTCTCCACCCCCCCCCACCACAAAGCATCCTCTGCTTTCCTTGCTGTCTTTCCTCACATTACAATGAGGCCGCTGTAGCACAGTCCCTGAAACCTCCAGGGAAGTCACAGGACTGTTTTAGGTCTTTGGCTAGGTCTTAAAGAAAGGAAGGCCGGGTAGGGCAGAGTGTGAGGCAGGCTTGGAGAAGAAAGTTTCTGGCACTGTCGCTTTATCTTTAAGGCTGCAGAGATTTTACTCACTGCAGTGTCAGAAACTCTATAGTTTTGGCTTCAGATGTTTTTTTCGTCCCACAGCTGCCAAACCTTGGCAGCCTTTTTGTAAAGGAGGATTCATTTGGCAAAAGAATACACGAAGTTTCCTGAACCGCTGCGCCCAGGGCAGTTAGTAAAACTCCTGAGTTCGGCCTCTCTAGACTTTGTTACTGGCTGCCGCTTCCTCTTCTGCTAACCAATGCAGTTTAGCAGCCTGCGAGAGCAGCTGCCTGACCGGACCGGATGTTGCTTTCCTTCCTTGGTCAATCCAGACCTGCTCAGAGCAAGCACTTGGTGGTAACTGACTACTGCCTGAAGGGGTCAGAGAGAGAGAAGTTATCTCACTACCCTTTCTCCCCAGTGTAAGTTGTCAGGCGGAAAGTGAACGGCTGTATAATGGAGCTTTGTTGTTCATCGTGGCTTAAGAAATTATGCAGGTGGAAACATTCCTGTTTCATTTTTTTCAACAGACATTTGAGTCACAGAATTTTACAGTTCTAAGAAATCTTAGCTTTCATTGGATTGAATTTCTTTTTATGGGTGAGAAAATTGAGGCTTAGCTTGACTAAATGTTTTTCTAGGTTTGCGCAACTATTTAGGGGGCAGATCTGCAGGAAGACGCTAAGTTTTCTGACCAACAAAAACCCCATTAAATGACTCTGATGCTCAGAAGGAGCAAAAAAGACCGTTAATAACCTCACACATTAAACAAGCTTGATTGATTTGGCTTTGATTGAATGGAGGAATTAATGTGAGCATAGATATTTTTAACATCTTTTCAATTTCATTTTTTTCAGTTTCATTTAATTCTTTACATTTATGGGGTATAAAAGTCAAAACTGTATAAAATGATACACTCTGAGAAGTCTTATTTCCAGCCCTTTTCAGACCTGTTTTCCATCTATTTTCATCTGCTGTAGGTAACCATTTTTATTGGTGTCTGATTTATTCTTCTAGTATTTCCCTTCGTAATATAATCAAATAGATACATACACACACACACACACACTGTACACTCCCCCCTTCCCATATATATTTTTTTACTTTCCTTCACAATAGGAAGCATATTATATAAGCTAGTCTGCACTTTGCTTGTTTTCTTTCCTTAATGTATCCTGAAGATCACTCTGGGTAAGTGGGCATCTTCTTTAACCTCAACTCTTTATTGACATTTTTCAAACATACAGAGTAGTTGGGAGAATAGTACAATGAATATATTCCATGACCTATGTACGTTAATTTGATGTATCTTTATGTTTGTATATGTATAAAAATAAATATTTTTTACCAAAAATATGAAAGTAAATTGTTGCCTAAATACTTCAGCATATATCTTCTAAAAATAAGGACATTGTTCTAAATAACCACAATACTATTATCACACCTAAGATAATTATCCATAATTTCTTAGTATCTAGTCCATTTCCAAGTTTTCCTAGTTGTCAACAAAAATGGCGTGTATAGTTAACTTTTTCAAACCAGGATCCATTCAAAGTTTACATGTTGCATTTGGTCGTTAGGTTGTTTTAGTCCATTTTAACTTAGAGCAGTTCTACTGTTTCTTTCCCACAATGTTTTCCCCCCTCCGTGGATTTAGATAAATTCATACACTCATACAACCATTATTTGGATCACGATTTAGAACACTTCCATCGCCACAGTAAATTCCCTTGTTCCCCCTTTTAATTCCCACGCAGAGGGAACTCCTCTTCTGATTTCTATCAGGGAAGATTAGTTTGCCAGTACTTGAACATCATATTAAATGAGCTATATAGTGTGTAATATTTTGTGTGGGCTTCTTCTGTTCATCGTATTTTTGAGACTCATTCATGTGCTGTGCCTATTGGTAGTTCCTTTATATTGTGGGGTAGCATTCTATCATGTGATTTGTATCATGTTCTATCATACACCACAACATGTTTACCCATTCTCTTTATTGTTGATTATTTGGGTTGTTACCAAGTTGTGGTTGTCATGGATAAAACTACTATGAACATTCATTCCTATAAAAGTTTTTTTATGCACGCTACCTTTTGGAGACCAGGCTTGGATACAGAATATCCCATGTTGTGTCATTGTCTGAATTTTTCCCCGTCACGGTGATACTTCATTTGTTCTTCTAAACTGGAAGTTAGGTGTTTTATTTCTACCTGCCTGTTTGAAGTGGGGCACTTCATTCCATTCTCCCCTTTCCATGTTTATTTTTTTGCTGTAGTCTTGTATTTGTGGTATCTCATGTTTAATACTGTGGTAATATGAGAGCAAAAACATAGTAAACATGAAAGGTTTTGGTGTATAACGCAATATTTTGTGTTGCTCAACAGAGCCGTGACTTGAGAGAAAATATGTTGCTGGGAAGAAAGTGTGACTTTTCTCAAGGAATCTTGGGAAAATGATGTAATATGCCAAAGTGACTTGTTTTTAAAGAGCAGCCAAAAATTATATTTCCCATCACTTACACTTTTAATATTTGAAACATCATATCTTTGATATGAAAAACTGTATTTGCTGCTTCTTCACTCTACCTTCTTCTTCTTATTCAGTAGTGACGTTTTCATGAGATGTTTTTAGGTACATAGAAGGAAGAAATTGGAGGTACAAGAGTAAAGCCCAATGCCTGGGCAATAAAATCAGCCAGTTTGCTTTACCTGAATTGTGTCAGTTTGGGGTTAGTCTGTATTGTATAATTCCTATTTTTCTTCTCTATACTCACCTCACCTCACTACCTCACTCACATTATTGATAGCATTGAGGCAAAGAGATCTGGGTACTTTTCAGTCACAGTTCATCTGAACATTCGTGATCGTTTTCTGGTTTCCTTACTCACTTATGCTGCAGCTGGTGGTAAATTTCCTTGGAATACAGACTTTTTAAAACTTTAACTCTAAAGTACTTCAAACTTACAGAAAAAGAAAACCTAAATACTGTGATCTCCCCCCACCCTGATTTAATAAATCCTCATTTTACATGTTTCCTGCAAATTTTTGTTTTTAAGAAATAAAATGTTACAGATGTAGTTAAGGCCCCTTTGCACCTCTTGCTGAAGCCAATTTTCCTCCATCCCTTTCTAGAGGTAACATAATCAATATCCTGAAGTTGGAGTGTAGTCTTTTCATTCAGGTTTTTGTAAGCTTACTCCATATTTGTGTACGCCTACGTACTACGTGTACTATTGTTCTGTTTTAGAACTTTACACAAATGGTATCATACTGTAGGTATCCTTCTGCAGATCTGTTTTTTCCACTTCACTGTTTCTGAAATTTGTCAGTGTTGATTCTTACAGATCTAGTTAATTTCCTTAATTGTTATGTAATGCTGTATATTTATATGACAGTGATTTAATTCTTATTTCCCTATTGATGGACTTTTAAATACCAGTTTTCCTCTTTTTTAATATTACAAACAATGTTGCAGTGAGAATATTTGAACATACCTTCTGGTGTCCATGAGTCAGTTGTTCTCAAGGGCAGATATTGTGCCCTAGGGAGCCTGCTAGAAATCTGTGGGCTACCTTGTTTGCCATAGTGGTTGGGGGAGATCCTACTGGTGTTGATTATCTGGTATTCTGCTTGACTTGACTGTCCCATTGAATATGTATATGAAAACCTGTTTATAATTATTAGAGATTAAGAACCTAACTCTGTTTTATGTATAAACACAAAGTCTGTTTTTTTTTTTTTTTTTGGAAAAAAATATTTTTAAATACAGTGAATTTTCCACTAATGCAATTACCATGTAAATTGAGGAAAGAGTGTACTTTGTTTTGTTCGGAACTCTGGTAAGAGTTTACTCTTTCAGAAAATCATGGCATCAGTGGCAACTCTGCTTGTGTTTGAGCTGCAAATACCTATCATTCAGTTTTTGAAACAGACCAGTTCATGTTGATTCTGTGAATAGGTGCAAATATTGTATCTTCTAGCTTAGTTCTGCCTGAGCGTTTACACATAGAAATATATAATTTATTTTATTTCTGTATTTTTTTCCGTTATGGCATTGGTTTATTTTTTAGTTATGTGTATGGGTAAATTGCTAAATATTAGTTGTAAAAGGAGGGTGTTGGATCTTGTAGAGACCCAGTGCTCTAGGGAATAGATTTAGAAATGGAACTACCAAGTCTTAGGGAATTGGTTTCATTTCCTAGGGCTTCCATAACAAATTGCCTCAATTTGTTGTCCTTGGAGTCTTAAAGGACAGAAATTTATTCTCTCACATTTACTGGAGGCTGGAAGTTAAAACAAAGGTATTGGCAGGGCAGCGCTCCCTTAGAAGGCTCTTGGGGAAGACCCTTCCTTGTTCTTCTAGCTTTCAGTGTTTCCAGGCATTTCCAGAATGTGGCTGCATAACTCCAATCTCCAATTCTAGAGGTTTCCTTTTCTGTGAATAGCCAGTTCATATCCTTTGCCCTTTAGGAACATAAGAGTTTTTTTTTCTTGTTAAATATATTTTGAACACCACCAACCTTTGTTGGTTATATGTAATGTAAATGTCAAAGATCTTCTAGTTGAAGCTTATTTTTTCACTTTGTTTTTGCTCTTTTTAGTAATGCCTTTTGTTTTTATTTTCTATGTTTTGTTGTTATTGTTGCTGGTAAACAGAGAATGCTGAGTCTTTAAGTTAACTTTTTACAAAACTATAGCATATATTCAGAAAGTGCACAAATCCAAAGTGTGTAATCACCACCCAAATGGATAATTAGAATATTATCAGCACCCCAGGTCGCTTCCTTGTGCTCCATCCCTTCCAGCCACTCCACCTGGCCCCCCTTCCCCTCCCAGAGGTAACCACTATCTTGACTTCTATTACAACAAATTTTGAACTTTTGAAGTCAGCCTCTTTCTTTCTCCCTCCCTTCTTCCCTCCCCTCCCTCCCTCCTTCGACGTTTACGTATAACTTCTTTGTGAGAATTCATCCATGCTGTTACGTGAAGCAGTAATTCTTTATCCTTTCTATTGTTCCCCCCCCCCAGCTTTACTGATATATAATTGACAGATAGCATTGTATAAGTTTAAAGTGTACAGTATGTTGATTTGATATGTTTATAAATCGCAAAATGATTACTACCATAGTATTAGCTACCATCTCCATCCTGTCACATAGTTGCCATTTCTTTTTTGTGGTGAAAACAATTAAGATCTACTCTCTTAGCAACATTCAAGTATATAATACAGTGTTATTAGTTATCATCACTATGCTGTACATTTGGTACCCAAACTTGTTAATCTTATAACTGGAAGTTTATACCCTTTCATCAATATCTCCCCATTTCCCCCACCTCCTGAATCCTTGGTAAACACCATTCTACTCTCTGTTTCTCTGAGTTTATCTTTTGTAGATTCCACATATAAGTGATATCTTACAGTTATTTGTTTTTCTCTGACTTGTTTCACTTAACGTAATGCCCTCAGGGTCCATCCAAGTTGTCACGAATGGCAGGACTTCCTTTTTCCTGATGGCTGAATAATATTGGTACATATATATCACATGCTCTTTATCCATTCATCCATTATTCATTGACAGACACTTAGGTTGTTTTCATGTCTTGGCTGTTGTGAGTAATGCCATTGTGAACATGGGAGTGCAGATATGAGATTCTGATTTCAATTCCTTTGGATGTATATCCAGAAGTGGGATTGCTGGAGCATATGGTCATTCTATTTCAGATTTTTCGAGGAACCTCTGTACTGTTTTCCATAGTGGCTATGCTCAATTTACATTCCCACCAGAAATGTTTTAGGGTTCCCTTTTCTTCAGACCCTCACCAACACTTGTTATCTCTTGTCTTTTTCATGAGAGTTAACTCTGACTTGTGTGAAGTGATATCTAATTGTGGTTTTGATTTGCATTTCCCTGATGATTAGCGATGTTGAGCATCTTTTCATCTACCTGTTGGCCATTTGTATGTCTTCGTTGGAAAACTATTCTGTTCCTCTGTATCCATTTCTATTGTTGATGACATTTTCATTTTTTTTCCAGTATTGGGATATTACAAATTGTGCTCTTGTGAACATTTTTGTACATGTCTTTGTTGCATATTTTGTATTCAGCAACTTGCTGAAATCTCATATAAGGTATTTGGATTTTCTATGTGGGAAATCATGTTTGTAAATAAAGTCAGTTTTGACTTCTCTTGTACAATGTTTTTTCTTTTTTTTCCCTTTTTATTATTTATGTCCTTGATTAGAATCCCCAGTATAATGTTAAATAGTGCGAATAATAGTACATATACTTGTCATTTTATTTTAAGTTATCCCGCTGAAGTTTCACCAGTATTAGATTGAATCTTATGAAATTGCTGACAATGGGCCATTTTTTGACTAAAAAAAAAAAGACAATTTCATATATTTCAACCTAATATAATATTGGCTGTAGGATTTTCATTTATTGAGTTAAGAAAGCTCCCTCTATTCCTTTTTTTTTTTTTTTGGCTGCACCTGTGGCTTGTGGGATATGGGATCTTAGTTCCTGCCCAGGGATTGAACCTGGGCCCTCGGCAGTGAGAGTGCGGAGTCTCAACCACTGGACCACCAGGGAATTCCCCCTAATTGTTAAAGTATTCTGAGTTTTGAATTATATTGAATGCTTTTCCCTCAGTCTAATGAGATTATTATATAACATTGCTCCCATGTTCTATAGAAGGGACACATTTTGTGATGTTGCACCTTCTCCATTCCTATGATAGATTCTTTTTAGTCAGGATGTATTATTTTTACTATATTTTGTGGATTTGATTCATAATTTTATATTTAGCATCTTTCATTTGTGTTCATAGATGAGATATTAGCTCTATAAGTCAAATATTTATTTAGCTTTTGTTTTTTATTATTAAAACATTTATTTTGAAATATTTCAGACATACAAAAAGTTATAAAGAGTAACATAATGAACACCCATATTCCTCCCCATCAGCTTAAGATGTAAAACATTACAGATAAGGTGAAGTCTCCTGTATCTCTCTCTCTAATAGAATCCCCCCTCCCTTCTTCCTTTGGCTAGTCACTACTCTGAATTTTGTGTTATTCTCCCTATTTTTCATTGCTTTTCTCATTTTAATATCTGTCTTTAAGGCATTGGATTTACATGCAAGTGCTGCTTAACTGACATCCTAAGGGGATTGATGAAACTGTTTTAAAATTATTTGGTTCTAGATATTTTATAATTTTTATAAAATTTATTTTATGCTTTTTACTTTACCTTATGAGCTATTTAGGAGTTTGTTTTAATTTCAAGATGTATAGGATTTATATGTGTGTATATACTCTTTTTCCCCCTCGCCTTCCCGCCATACATACATACATTCTTGTAGTATTATAGTATTGTAGTATTGTAGTATTTTAATTTAATTGCATTGGGGTTATTGAATGAAGTCTGTGTGATATTGATTATTTTTGTTGGAAATTTCCTATGTGTTATTATCCAATGATTAAATATATAATATATTTATGAATAATCCAATTATTGTGAATGTTCTCTATTTACTTGAAAATAATATATAAATTTATTTGTTTGGTATAGGGCTCTATCAGCCATTATCAGATCAAATTTATTTTCTCTGAAATATCTTCAGTTCCATTTTAAATTTTTTGTCTGCATGCAATCTCTACCAGATTGTAATGGAGATATTAAAATCTTTACTATCATAATGTATTTTCATTTTATCCTTGTTGTATTCTAGTACACTATGATTATAGAACTATAGATTCATTTCTGTTTATTGTTTTCCACTGAGTTTGTACTTTCCATCTGAGAATTTATGGAATTCTGCAGTTTGGGGAAATTCTTAGCTTTTATATCTTTGAATGTTGTTTTTCTGCTGTTCTCTCTTTTCTTCTGACAGTGCTATTAGACATATATTGGAACTTTTATCTATTCTGCTTTCTTAAGTGCTTTTCCTGTGTGTAATATTTTTATATCCTCCTGTTCTGGGAGAATTCTTCAGTATTATATTCTTATTTACTTATTAAATTAAAATTTTAAATCTTCTCTATTGAGATTTTTAACTTCATTGACTACATATTCCAAGATTTCTCATTTAGTGTCTCTTTTTAAACATATGCCGAATATTTACATTTTTACCTGTTTTAATTTCATAAATTTTGTTTTTTATGGAGTTTTCTCCCCTTATTAGATGAAAGATTCTAAATACTTATTTTAAAATTATTTTCAGATTGTGTAAATTAATTTTCATGTAAAGTGGATTTATCTCCTGATTGTCAATTTTGTTGTTTTTCTTAGTGCTTGGGATTTCACT
Source organism: Leucopleurus acutus (assembly GCF_964270905.1). Taxonomy (NCBI): domain Eukaryota; kingdom Metazoa; phylum Chordata; class Mammalia; order Artiodactyla; family Delphinidae; genus Leucopleurus; species Leucopleurus acutus. The sequence goes on from NC_139143.1 coordinate 153,701,295, forward strand.
GAGATTATGGACCACTTTTGGGAGAATTAACAATGAACCTTTCAATCCATTAACTGGTATATTTTTCCATCTATTTAGGTTTTCAGGTTCTTTCAATGATGTTTGTAGTTTTCAGAATACATGTCTTACACATATTTTGTTAAATTTATACCTAGGTAGTACATGTCTAAGATTTTAATGATATTATAAATGGTATTAATTTTTTTTGATGTGCTAATATATAGAAATAAAGTTGATTTTTTTGCCTATTGACCCCATATCCTTTTGTTTATTGAGACTTGTTTTACGGTTCATGATATCATCTGTCTTGATGAATGTTTTCATGTGCACTTGGAAAAAAAGGTGTATCCTTCTGTTGTTGGATGGAGTATTATGTAAATGTCAGGTCCAATTACTTGAACGCTGTTGTCCACATCTTCTATACCCTTTATGATTTTTGACTGCTTATTTTATCAGTTATTGACAGGGAAGTGTCGAAATTCAGTTATATATTTTTTTGCTTCATTACTTTGACATTGTATTATTAGGTGCATACAATTTAATTTTGTATATCTTTTCATAAATCAGATTTTTAATCGATATGAAATGTTCCACATTAACGTTGGTAATCTTTCTTTTTCTGAAGTCTACTTTATATCAAGTTAGCCACCCCAGCTTTCTTATGATTAATGAATGCATGGTGCATCTTTTTGTGTAATTTTACTTTAGTCCTGAATTTTTAAGTTTTAAAAACATTGAGATATAATTCACATATCATAAAATCCACTCTTTTAAAGTGTACAGTTCAATAAATTTTTATATATTCACAAAGTTGTGCAACAATCACCACTAATTTCAGAACATTTTCATCACTCCATGAAGAAATCCCATACCTAGTACTGTCATCTCCCTCTCCCCCAGCCCCTGGCTACCACTAATCTAATTTCTAGGTCTGTGGATTGGCCTACCTGGACATTTCTATAAGTGGAATTATGCAATATGTGGCTTTCTGTGTCTGGCTTCTTTCACTTAGCATAATGTTTTTAAAATTCATCCATGTTATAGTATATATCAGTACTTTATTTCTTTTTATGGCCAAGTAATATTCCATTGTATGGATATACCACATCTTGCTTATTCATGAGTTGATGGACATTTGGATTGTATCCACTTTTTGGTTATTATGAATAACACTGTTATACTCTTGTACCTATTCTTTTGTGAACGTATGTTTTCAGTGCTCTTGGATATATACCTAGCAAGTTGCTGGTTCTTGTGGTAACTGTTTACTTTTCTTGAGGAACTACCAAACTTTTTACCACAGTGACTACACCATTTTACATTTCCACCAGCACAGTAGGAGGGTTCCAATTTTTTGGCATCCTCCCCAACACTTGTTTTGTCCATCTTTTGATTTATAGCCATCCTAGTGAGTATGAAGAGCTATCTCATTGTGATTTTGATTTATATTTCCCTAATGACTAATGATGTTGAACATATTTTCATGTGCTTTTTGGCCATTTGTGAATCTTCTTTAGAGAGATGCCTGTTTGTTTTTGCATCATGTATTTTGGGGCTCATCTAAGTACATATATCGTTATATTGTTGTGTCTTCTTGGAATATATTTACCTGTTTTTAATTGTCACATCATTATAAAATGTCCTTCTTTGCTTCTAGTATCAATTTTTGTTTTAATGTCTACTTTGATGTTAGGATAACCACTGCAACTCTCCTTTGGTTACTTCTTGGATAGATTATTTTTTTCCCATTTGTGTCTTTGAATATAAAGTGTGTCTCTCGTAGACAACATATAGTTGGATTATAGTTTGTAATCAATTCTGCTAAACTCTACCTTTTGATTGGAATGTTTAGTCAATTGACATTTAATGTAAGATAAAGTAGGATTTACCTCTGTCATTTTTCTGTCTTTTCTGTCTTAATGTCTTTTTCGTTTCTCTGTTTCTGCATTAGTGACTTCTTTTGTGTTAACTATTATCAAGTGGACCATTTTAATTCCCTTGTTTCTATTACTATATTTTTTGAGTTATTTTCTTAGTAATGGTTCTGGGGCTCACAATTAACATTTTAATTTTTAACAATATAGTATGGATTAATACCAATTTAATTTGAATAATACATAAAACCTTTGCTTTTATTTAGTTCTGTTCTCTCTCTTCTTTATAATTTTATTATCATACAGATGACATCTTTATACATATACACACTTCAACACAGTTTAATAATTGTTGCTTTATGTAATTTTATTTTAAATAAAAATGGTTAAATGAGAGAAAATACATTTATACTGTCTTAAATTTACCAATGTAGTTCCCTCATTGGTGTTCTTTATTCTTTCATGAGCATTTTAGCTACTGTCTAGTGTCCTTTCATTTTAATATGAAGAGTGCTCTTTTTTGGTTTATTTTAACATCTTTATTGGAGTATAATTGCTTTACAATGTTGTGTTAGTTTCTACTTTATAACAAAGTGAATCAGCTATATATATATATCTCCCCATATCTCCTCCCTCTTGCGTCTCCCTCCCACCCTCCCTATCCCACCCCTCTAGGTGGTCACAAAGCACTGAGCTGATCCCCTGTGCTGTGTGGCTGATTCCCACTAGCGATCTATTTTACATTTCGTAGTGTATATATGTCCATGCCACTCTGTCACTTCATCCCAGCTTACCCTTCCCCCTCCCCGTGTCCTCAAGTCCATTCTCTATGTCTGTGTCTTTATTCCTTTCCTGCCCCTAGGTTCTTCAGAACAATTTTTTTTTTTAGATTCCATATATATGTGTTAGCATATGGTATTTGTTTTTCTCTTTCTGACTTACTTCACTCTGTATGAGAGACTCTAGGTCCATCCACCTCACTACAAATAACTCAATTTCGTTTCTTCTTATGGCTGAGTAATATTCCATTGTATATATGTGCCACATCTTCTTTATACACTCGTCTGTTGATGGACATTGAGGTTGCTTCCATGTCCTGGCTATTGTAAATAGAGCTGCAGTGAATACTGTGGTACATGACTCTTTCTGAATTATGGTTTTCTCAGGGTATATGCCCAGTAGTGGGATTGCTGGGTCGTATGGTAGTTTTATTTTTAGTTTTCTAAGGAACCTCCATACTGTTCTCCATAGTGGCTGTATCAATTTACATTCCCACCAACAGTGCAAGAGGGTTCCCTTTTCTCCACACCCTCTCCAGCATTTATTCTTTGTAGATTTTTTGATGATGACCATTCTGACTGGTGTGAGATGATACCTCATTGTAGCTTTGATTTGCATTTCTGTAATGATTAGTGATGTTGAGCATCCTTTCATGTGTTTGTTGGCAATCTGTATATCTTTGGAGAAATGTCTATGTAGGTCTTCTGCCCATTTTTGTATTGGGTTGTTTGCTTTTTTGATATGGAGCTGCATGAGCTGCTTGTAAATTTTGGAGATTAACCCTTTGTCAGTTGCTTCATTTGCAAACATTTTCTCCCATTTTCTCCCATGTTCCTCCCTCTGCTATATTTTGGAAGAGTTTGAGAGGGATAGGTGTTAGCTCTTCTCTAAATGTTTGATAGAATTTGCCTGTGAAGCTATCTGGTCCTGGGCTTTTGTTTGTTGGAAGATTTTTAATCACAGTTTCAATTTCAGTGCTTGTGATTGGTCTGTTTATATTTTCTATTCCTTCCTGGTTCTGTCTCAGAAGGTTGTGCTTTTCTAAGAAATTGTCCATTTCTTGCAGGTTGTCCATTTTATTGACATATAGTTGCCTGTAGTAATCTCTCGTGATCCTTTGTATTTCTGCAGTGTCAGTTGTTACTTCTCCTTTTTTATTTCTAATTCTATTGTTTTGAGTCTTCTCCCTTTTTTTCTTGATGAGTCTGGCTAATGGTTATTATCAATTTTGTTTACCTTCTCAAAGAACCAGCTTTTAGTTTTATTGATCTTTGCTATCATTTCCTTCTTTTTTTTTCCATTTATTCCTGATCTGATCTTTATGATTTCTTCTGCTAACTTTGGGTTTTTTTGTTCTCCTTTCTCTAATGGCTTTAGGTGTAAGGTTAGGTTGTTTATTTAAGATGTTTCTTGTTTCTTGAGGTAGGATTGTATTGCTATAAACTTCCCTCTTAGAACTGCTTTTGCTGTATCTCATAGGTTTTGAGTTAACATGTTTTCATTGTCATTTGTTCCTAGGTATTTTTTTATTTCCTCTTTGATTTTTCAGTGATCTCTTGGTTATTTAGTAGTGTATTGTTTAGCTGCCATATGCTTGTATTTTTTACATATTTTTTTTCCAGTAATTGATATGTAGTCTCACAGGTTTGTGGTCAGAAAAGATAGTTGATACAATTTCAATTTTCTTAAATTTACCAATGCTTGATTTGTGACCCAAGATATGATCTATCCTGGAAAATGTTCCATGAGCACTTGAGAAGAAAGTGTATTCTGTTGTTTTTGGATGGAATGTCCTATAAATATCAATTAATTCCATCTTGTTTAATGTATTGTTTAAAGATTGTGTTTCCTTATTTATTTTCAGGTTGGATGATCTGTCCAAAGGGGGAAGTTGGGTGTTAAAGTTCCCTACTATGATTGTGTAACTGTCGATTTCCCCTTTTATGGCTGTTAGCACTTGCCTTATGTATTGAGGTGCTCCTATGTTGGGTGCATAAATATTTACAATTGTTATATCTTCTTCTTGGATTGATCCGTTGATCATTATATAGTGTCCTTCTTTGTCTCTTGTAATAGTCTTTATTTTAAAGTCTATTTTGTCTGATATAAGAATTACTACTCCTGCTTTCTTTTGATTTCCATTTGCATGTAATATCTTTTTCCATCCCCTCACTTTCAGTCTGTATATGTACCTAGGTCTGAAGTGGGACTCTTGTAGACAGCATATGTATGGGTCTTTGTTTTGGATCCATTCAGCCAGTGTGTGTCTTTTGGTAGGAGCATTTAATCCATTTGCATTTAAGGTAGTTATCGATAAGTATGGTCCTATTGCCGTTTTCTAAATTGTTTTGGGTTTGTTATTGTAGGTCTTTTCCTTCTCTTGTGTTTCCAGCCTAGAGAACTTACTTCAGCATTTGTTGTAAAGCTGGTTTGGTGGTGCTGAATTCTCTTAGCTTTTGTTTGTCTGTAAAGGTTTTGATTTCTCCATCGAATCTGAATGAGATCATTCCTGGATAGAGTAATCTTTGTTTTAGGGTTTTGCCTTTCATCACTTTAAATATGTCTTGCCATTCCCTTCTGGCTTGCATAGTTTCTGCTGAAAGATCAGCTGTTAACCTTATGGGGATTCCCTTGTATGTTATTTCTTATTTTTCCCTTGCTGCTTTTAATATTTTTTCTTTGTATTTAATTTTTGACAGTTTGATTAATATGTGTCTTGGCGTGTTTCTCCTTGGATTTATCCTGTATGGGACTCTCTACGCTTCCTGGACTTGATTGACTATTTCCTTTCCCATATTAGGGAAATTTTCAACTATAATCTCTTCAAATATTTTCTCAGTCCCTTTCTTTTTCTCTTCTTCTTCTGGGCCCCCTATAATTTGAATTTTGGTGTGTTTCATGTTGTCCCAGAGGTCTCTGAGACTGTCCTCATTTCTTTTCATTCCTTTTTCTTCATTCTGCTCTGCAGTAGTTATTTCCACTATTTTATGTTCCAGGTCACTTATCCGTTCTTCTGCCTCAGTTATTCTGCCATTGATTCCTTCTAGAGAATTTTTAATTTCATTTATTGTGTTGTTCATCATTGTTTGTTTGTTCTTTAGTTCTTCTAGGTCCTTGTTAAAATTTCTTGTATTTTCTTCATTCTGTCCAAGATTTTGGATCATCTTTGCTATCATTATTCTGAATTCTTTTTCAGGTACATTGCCTATTTCCTCTTCATTTGTTTGGTGGGTTTTTACCTTGCTCCTTCATCTGCTGTATGTTTCTCTTTCTTCTCATTTTGCTTAACTTACTGTGGTTGGGGTCTCCTTTTCACAGGCTGCAGGTTCGTAGTTCCCACTGTTTTTGGTGTCTGCCCCCAGTGGGTAATGTTGGTTCAGTGGGTTGTGTAGGCTTCCTGGTGGAGGGGACGGGTGCCTGTGTTCTGGTGGATGAGGGTGGATCTTGTCTTTCTGGTGGGCAGGGAAGCATCCGGTGGTATGTTTTGGGGTGTCTGTGACCTTATTATGATTTTAGGCAGCCTATCTTCTAATGGGGGGGGTTGTGTTTCTGTCTTGCTAGGTGGTTGGCGTAGGGTCTCCAGCACTGTAGCTTGCTGGTCTTTGAGTGGAGCTGGGTCTTAGCATTGAGATGGAGATCTGTGGGAGAGCTCTCGCTGTTTAATCTTACATGGAGCCGGGAGGTCTCTGTTGGACCAATGTCCTAAACTCGGCTCTCCCACCTCAGAGGCACAGACCTGACACCTGGTCAGAGCACTAGACCCCTGTCAGCCACACAGGTCAGAAGAAAAGGGAGAAAGAAAGAAAGAAAGAGAGAGAGAGAGAGAGAGAGAGAGAGAGAGAGATGGAGGGCGAGAGGGAGGGAAATAAAATAAAATAAAGTTATTAAAATAAAAATTTTAAAAAATTATTAAAAATTAAAAAAATATTGAAAACTAATAAAAAAAAAAGAAAGAAGAGAGGAAGCAAACCAAAAATCAAATCCACCAATGATAACAAGGGCTAAAAAAGTGTACTAAAAAAAAACAAACAAACAGAAAAATGGACAGACAGAACCGTTGGACAAATGGTAAAAGCAAAGCTATACAGACAAAATCACACAAGGTCCATCTCCTCAACTTTGGGATGATTCGTCTTCTGTTCAGGTATTCCAGAGATGCAGGGTACATCAAGTTGATTGTGGAGATTTAATCTGCTGCTCCTGAGGCTGCTGGGAGAGATTCCCCTTCTCTTCCTTGTTCGCACAGCTCCTGGGGTTCAGCTTTGGATTTGGCCCTGCCTCTGCGTGTAGGTCGCCGGAGGGTGTCTGTTCTTCGCTGAGGCAGGACGGGGTTAAAGTAGCATCTGATTAGGGGGCTTTGGCTCACTCAGGCCAGGGGGAGGGAAGGGTACGGAATGCGGGGCCAGCCTGCGGCGGCAGAGGCCACAGTGACGTTACAACAGCCTGAGGCGCGCTGTGTGTTCTCCCGGGGAAGTTGTCCCTGGGTCACGGGACTGGCAGTGGTGGGCTGCACAGGTGCCCAGGAGGGGAGGCGTGGATAGTGACCTGTGCTTGCACACAGGCTTCTTGGTGGCTGCAGCAGCAGCCTTAGCGTCTCATGCCCGTCTCTTGTGTCCACGCTGATAGCCGCGGCTCGCACCTGTCTCTGGAGCTCGCTTAGGCGGTACTCTGAATCCCCTCTCCTTGCGCACCCCGAAACAGTGGTCTCTTGCCTCTTATCCAATTCCAGACTTTTTCCTGACTACCTCCTGGCTAACTGTGGCGCACTATCCCCCTTCAGGCTGTGTTCATGCATCCATCCCCAGTCCTCTCCCTGGGATCTGACCTCGGAAGCCGAAGCCTCAGCTCTCAGCCCCCGCCCACTGAGAGCAGACAAGCCTCTCAGGCTGGTGAGTGCTGATTGGCACTGATCCTCTGTGCGGGAATCTCTCCTCTTTGCTCTTTGCACCCCTGTTGCTGTGCTCTCCTCCGAAGCTTCCCTGCTGCCACCCCCATCTCCACCAGTGAAGGGGCTTCCTATTGTGTGGAAACCTTTCCTCCTTCACAGCTCCCTCCCAGAGGTGTTGGTCCCATCCTAATTCTTTTGTCTCTGTTTTTTCATTTTTCTTTTGCCATAGCCAGATATGTGGGGGAGTTTCTTGCGATTTGGGAAGTCTGAGGTCTTCTGCCAGCGTTCTGTAGGTTTTCTGTAGGAGTTGTTCCACATGTAGATGTATTTCTGATGTATTTGTGAGGTGGAAGGTGATCTCCATGTCTTATTCCTCCACCATCTTGAAGGTCTCTGAAGGATTCTCTTTAATAATTCTTACAGGGAAGTTCTGCTCGTGATGGATTATCTGTTTTTGTTTGAGAAAGTCTTAATTTTCCGTCTTTTTGAAGGAGAATTGCCTGGATATTGAACTACTGAAAGTCTTCTTTAAGTACTTTGAATAAGTCATTGCACTTTCTTCTGGCTTCATATTTCTGATGAGAAATCAGCTGTTATTCCTGTTGAGGATTTCTGGTACCTACTGAATCATTTAACTTTTGCTGCTTTCAAGATTCTCTCTTCATCTTTGTCTTTGAACCGCCTGTTTACAATGTGTGTGATTTGGAGTTATTGGAGTTTGTTGGATGTATAGATTGTTTTCCTTTAAATTTCAGACATTTTTATCCATCATTTCTGCAAACATTCTTTCTGGCCGTTTCTCCTCTACTTTAAGGCTCCCATTATATCTATGTTGCTGTGCTTGATGGTTTCCTACAAGTCTCTGAGACTATTCATTTTTCTTTTTTCTTTCTGTACCTCAGACTGGATAATCTCAATTGACAAATTTTCAGGTTCATTTATTCTTTCTTCTGCTATCTTATATCTACTCTTGAGTTTCTCTAGTGAATTTTTCATTTGTTTTGTACTTTTCAACTCTAAAATCTCTATTTTTTAAAATAATGTCTATCTATTGATATTCCTTATTTGTTGAGACGTCTTTGCCACATCGCCATACTTTTCTTTAGATCTTTAGATACGTTTTCCTTTAGTCCTTTGTACATATTTATAATAGATGATTTAAAGCTCTTGTTTAGTAAGCCCAACTTCTGGGCTTCCTCAAGGACATTTTCTGCTGACTGCCTTTTCCTCCATGTATGGGTTATACCCTTGTTTCTTTACATGTCATAATTTTTGTTGAAAACTGGACATTTTAAATAATATAATATGGAACTATGTAAATCAGACTTCCTCTATGTCCCAGAGTTTATTGTTTTCTTGCTGCTGTTGTTGCTTTTTGTTTGTTTATTTACTTTCCTGAGGCAATGTCTATATTCTGTAAAGTCTATGTTCTTTGTTGTGTGTGGCCACTGAAGTCTCTGCTCAGTTAGTTTCATGGCCCTCTAATGACAGGGCTTATATTTCCTTAAATGCTTTGAACCAGTGAGTCCCCCAGTCTTTGCTGAGTATCTCTATTGCTGAGTATGTTGGGACATGCTTTCTATGCCCTGCAGGTAATATACAACTCTTAGTCTTCACTTCCAACATTTTCAAAGCCTCAAGATCAACCAGAGGTGAGAGATTAGGGCTTCCTTAAGTAATTTCTGGGTATGCTTGTAGCCCTGCACGTGTGCATGACCTTCTAAATTGCCAAGAATGTATCACAGCTTGTCAAAGACAGCCCCCCAACACACACACACACACACACACACACACACACACACACACACACACACACACACACACACACACACACACACACACACACACACACACACACACACACACAGAGTTCTCCAGCTTTGCCTTTTAAGTGTTTTGGTCACTTATTGTTTGCTTCAACTGGCACTGCCTCAGGCATCCCTGATGTTAAACAATAGCTGCTTTTTTTTTTTTTCTGACAAATGCCTTGCAGGTAAAGGATGTTTGTTGTGACTAAGCTCTGATTCAAGTCAAATAAAGAGAAGCCCTGTGAATGGGGTTGACAATTCCTTAGGCTAGGGCTTTTGGGTAGCTTTATACCTGATTTCCTACAGTGGCTGTAGGGCTGCTAGTTTTCATGGCTACCATGATTGTCTTGGTTGTCAAGGCTATAGCAGACTTGAGTAGAGGAGATTGGGAATAAAGTGTGTTAAAACACCACAATATCACTGTTTTTACCAAAATTCAGCTATTTTTCTTGAATAAATGCTCCTCAGATTGTTGCAAACTTCTGGTTAATTTCTAGGTCTCTAAAAAGTTGATTTTGACAGTTTTTGTTGGTGTTCTCATTGCTTTTACAGAGGGCTTTTTGTTTGTTTCACATCTGATTTATTTATCTCTCTCTATGATAGAAGTAGAGATATAGGCATAAAAATATATTGTTGAAACATTTGAAGTTGCTTACATTCAGACACTTTACCACTAAATATTTTAGGGTAAATCTCCTAAAAACAAGGACATTCTCCTATATAAATTTAATACAATTCCCCCACACAATAAATTTAGCATTTATACAACAATACTGTCTAATTTAGGGCTCATAGTAAATATTCACCATTTGTTACAATAATTTTTTTAATTATAATTGACATACAATATTATATTAGTTTCTGGTGTATAACATAGTGTTTCAATATTTTTATACATTATGAAATGATCACCAGGATAAGTCTAGTTACCGTCTGTCACCATATGGAGTTATTATAATATTATTGACTATATTCCCTGTGCTGTACATTAATTCCATTACTTATTTACTTAATAGCTGGAAGTTTGTACCTCTTAATCCCCTTCACCCACTTTGTCCACCCCCCCCCACACCGCCTCCCCTCTGGCAACCACCAGTTTATTTCTGTATCTATGTGTCTCTGTTTTGTTCATTTGTTTTGTTTTCTTTATGGTATTTTTCCTTCTGTATCTGACTTATTTCACTTAGCATAATACCCTCTAGGTACATCCATGTTGTTGCAAATGGCAATATTGTATTCTTTTTTATGGCTGAGTAATATCCCTGTGTGTATGTGTGGGGGGATGTGTTTCTGTGTATTACACCTTCTTTATGCATTCATTTATTGATGGATATTTAGGTTGCTTTCATATCTTGCTATTGTAAATAGTGCTGCAATGAACATGGTACATATATCTTTTCTTTTTTTAAAATATTTATTTATTTATTTATATTTATTTATTTGTGGCTGCGTTGGGTCTTCGTTGCTGTGCATGGCTTTCTCTAGTTATGACGGGGGGGCTACTCTTTGTTGTGGTGCACAGGCTTCTCATTGCAGTGGCTTTTCTTGTTGTGGAGCACGGGCTCTAGGCGCTCAGGCTTCAGTAGCTGTGGCACGTGGGCTCAGTAGTTGTGGCTCGCAGGCTCCAGAGCACAGGCTCAGTAGTTGTGGCGCACGGGCTTAGTTGCTCCGTGGCATGTGGGATCTTCCTGGATCAGGGCTTGAACCTGTGTCCCCTGCATTGGCAGGAGGATTCTTAACAACTGCGCCACCAGGGAAGTCCCCATATACCTTTTCAAATTAGTATTTTCTTTTTTTCAGATAAATACCCAGGAGTGGAATTGCTGGATCCTATAACTGGTTCTATTTTAGTTCTTTGAGTTCTTGATATACTGTTTTCCATAATGGCTGCACCAGTTGACATCCCACCAACAGTGTGTGAGAGTTCCCTTTTTTCCATATCTTCACCAACACTTGTTGTTTCTTGTCTTTTTGGTAATAACCATTCTGTCGAGTGTGAGGTGGTATCTCATTGTGGTCCTGATTTGCATTTCCCTGACAATTAGTGATGTTGAGCATCTTTTCATGTGCCTGTTGGCCATCTGTATATCTTCTTTGGAAAAATATCTATTCAGCTTCTCTGTGGAGGGGCTGATTTTGGAGATATTTACTCTACTATTATGAAAAAACTTTTTCTATGTATGTCGTAATCTTTAAAATTGTGTTTTTGCAGACTAGCATATTGTGTTTTGCTTTTTTATCCAGTCTAATAATTTCTGCCTTCTAGTTACAATACTTAAGATATTTACATTCATGTAATTATCCATATGATTGGTTTAAGCCAGCCAGTTTGCTATTTGTTTTATATTTGTTCGGTCGGATTTTCTTTAACCCCTCTTTTGATGCCTTCTTTATGGAACTTTCCATGGTATTCCTTTAAAGAATGGCAGAATTTATAGAACTGTGGCTAAGGAAAAATGTCATGTCTTCTTAAATATACTACAAATTGGAAAGAGACTCAGTATTTTCCAGTGAGGACAGTTAGAGCTGTGCTGTCCAATAGAAGTATAATTTGAGCCAAGGATATAATTTAAAAATTTCCCCTAGCTACATTAAATAATTAAAAGAAGTGATAAAATTAATTTTAACAGTAATTTTATTTAAGTCAGTATAAATATTATCCTTTCAACATGTAATTAGTGTAAAAGTTGTTAATGAGTTTTTTTACACTTGTTTTGTAAACATTCTTTAAAATATTTTTGAGCAAGTCTTCAAAAGTCTTCAGAATCTTGTATTTTACATTAACTGTCCATCTCAACTTGGACCAGCCTCATCTGTAGGCATAACACAGACTTAGAGGTACTCTTAACAGGTTTGGTTTAAATGAGGCAGAATAGAAAATGAAGCTGATGGACAGAATGAGATTTCTGAGGGCCTTGATTTTAATAATCAATAGTGAATTATTAGGACAAAAGTAGAAAATAGAACAAGGGGTAGATGGAGTCAAAATAGCTAGCATAGAAAATAATCTTAACTGCTGTATACAGAGGGACATGAAGTCTTAGTCATTTATTCAGTGCAATAGTCTATATTAAGATGGTAGATGATAGTGGTTTTCGTTCTAATAATAACTATAGTATTTATTTTTTTATTTTTATTTTTTATACATTTATTTTTATTTATTCATTTATTTTTGGCTGTGTTAGGTCTTTGTTGCTGTGCGTGGGCTTTCTCTAGTTGTGGCGAGTGGGGCCTACTCCTCTTTGCAGTGCATGGGCTTCTCATTGCAGTGGTTTCTCTTGTTGCAGAGCACGGGCTCTAGGCGTGCAGGCTTCAGTAGTTGTGGTGCACGGGCTTAGTTGCTCTGCGGCATGTGGGATCTTCCTGGACCGGTGCCCGAACCCATATCCCCTTCATTGGCAGGTGGATTCTTAACCTCTGCGTCACCAGGGAAGCTCACTAGTATTTATTTAAAGCACTGTCAGGCACTGTTCTAAGTACTTTGAATGTATTGTATTGACTCATTTATTGTGTGACTTTAAGTAAGTTAATCACCTTCACTTTATTGGGTCTCTGTTGTTTCCCTATATAAAAAATTCGAAGCTGTACTAGATAATTTCTAAGCTGCTTCTTAATATGGAAAGTCTGTGTTTTGGGGTACATTGATGAGGAAATTAGAGTTTCTGTTCTCAGGGAATTTATAATCAAATAAAATAGGTGAGGTGTACCCACTTCATTAAAATGCATAGAGACAATAATTAGGGCCTTAAGAGAACAATAAAATGCTGTGAGAACTTAAAACTATTTACTTCACTATAATAAATTCACAATAAATGTTTGAATTAGATTGAATTGAATAGTGACAGTTGGTGAATCAAGAGAAGTTTTGTGTATGGGATGGCAGTTAATGTAAGCCTTGGGAGGTAGAAGTAGATGAGGAGGAGATGGCATGGAGTAGAAATGAGCAGTAATCCAGATAATGGAAGAATGCGAGGCAAGAAAGTAATGTGTGCGTTCAGAAAACAATAACAAATATACTTTGATTGTATTTTTAGGAGGTGTCAAGTAATATTGCTATATGATAAGTTGGATTCAAATCTTAGAGAATCTTCAATAGCCTACTAAGGGTATGGTTGATCACTGACAATGAAATATGGCAGGAACTGGAGAGACTGTGCTATGTATTTTTTAGAAACCCTACATCTTATGCCTATACCTTGTGTGAGAATAGTTGTGTGCAGTTTTATATTTAAAAAATATTTCATTGGGCTAGAAACTTACAGTTCACTTGCTTTGAAGGTTTGTCATATTTCTTTGATGAGGGTGTATATGGGCTGCGACTTAGGGTGATACAGGTCAGATTTGTGCTTTTTTTGGTATTTTTTTTTGTCTTCTAGTATTGTGCTTTATTTCTGCTGAGTCTTAATCCTTTGTGATTAAATGATGCTGAATAAGTTTATGTCAGCATTCTACATAAAGTGGGAGCCTGAGGCTTACTGTTTAAAACTATTAGTGTCTGTCCCAAGAGCCAGTACATAGAGCACAAATAACCAAGTGGAAAATCATAGATTTCTCAGAGAGATGGAAGTTATAAAGGCATTTCATTTAACTCTGTAAATACTAGAATCTCTCTTTTTTTCCTTAACTTGTGCATATTTTTATTAGCTTAGCAGACTAGTGTTTTTATGTAATGTTTGGTAAGTTATTTTAGTACAGTAGTTCAGGGAATTCATGAAGCAGTCACGTTCATCTGTCTAATTTCTTTCAGGTAACTTGCCCAGGAGTGGTGCTGAAAGACAAGGAGGACATCTATCTTAGCATCTGTGTGTTTGGCCAATACAAAAAGACACAATGTGTCCCAGCCAGTTTTCCACTGGTCTTCAATGCCAGAATGGTGTTTGAAAAGGTGAGTTCAAATATCCAATCAAATGTTAACCAGTAAAAAATCAAAGTGGTTCCAAATTTTGAATAACACATATTACTATTGTTGACTATGCACTTTGATTTAATTCAGAAGGAGATTTGTAACTTAAATCTGGAAGCTTGAAAATAAATATGCATTATATTACACATTGAATCAGTTGCCTCTTTTTCGTGATGGATCAGTTTACTTCTAAAATTGTCCTGGTGGTCTTTATGTAAAACATAGCACCTTGCATTCTAAGTAATCATTTTCATAGAAGAGATGGGGGAGATATTAATAGGTAAGAATAGGTCATATTTTGCTTATGACTGTCATGTTGTGCTTCTTTCTATAAGTCTCTTTTCTTTTTTCCCCCCTGAATCTGGTGCTTTGGGGTAATTATTACCAATTGTATTTCTCACTTTTTCCTTTCCTTCTCTCCTTGTCTACTTCCCTCTTTCCTTCCTTCCTTCCCTCCTTTCTTCCTTTCCTCCTTCCCTCCTTCCTTCCTTTTTCTCCTTCCTCTTCTCCACAGATAATTACTGAGTACCTGCTCTGTTCCATGCACTGTTCTAGGCACTGGGTAAAAAAAACAAACATGCTCCCCTCTTGGAGCTTTCATTGTAATAGGTGAAACAGACAATAATCAAGTAAGTAGTAAGTGTCATGAAGAGAATAAAGGGAGGGTAAGGGGACAGAAGGATTAGGGGGATTCTTTATTTTAAAGCGTGGTCAGAGACGGCAATAACATTGAAACTGAGCCTGGATTATGAGACAGTCTCAGTTATTTAAAGGTCTAGGGTAAAAGCATTCTAAGCAGAGGAACAGAAAGTATAAAGGTGTCTTGTTGGTAATAAGCTTGATGAGCTGGAGGAACACCAAGGAGGCAAGTATGACCGTGGTAACAAAGGGAGGACTGCTAGCAGATCAAATTGGAGAGGGAGGCAGAGCCAGATGTAATTTTTGTTTGTTGGTAAAATCTTGTATAGTGATCATGGGAAGCAGAGAGGAAGTGACAGTTCTCAGTAATGTCAGAAGTTTCTTTGGTTGGGAAAGGAATATTTTAGGAATGAGAAGGAAAACACAAAAACTATTTCATATATGTCTTCCTTTTACGTTCTCTTCTCTATCCTGCTTCCCTCTGCATTCTCTCACTATAGGTGTTCCCTGAAGCAGTAGACCCTGGAGATGTGGTTGCACAGCTTGAATGTAAGTTTTTAACTTTTAATTTCTGATTCTAAGAGATTTTAGAATCATGCTCTTTAATCCTGAGTTAGATGAAAGTCAAAAAGGGTCAAACAAGAACTTCAAAAATCTTGAGGTGAGAAGTTTTTTACACTTTTTAGAATTTTGGAATATACCTGGAAATAATAAAAACTACGTGTGCTGCAGAGAGATGGGGAATTTTTCCTTTTTCTGTGTTTGATCTGTGAATAACAAAAAGACTTATCTGAACTATTTATTGATTAAAATGATATGGGCTGTTAATGATGTAAGAACTGAGATTCATGTTAGGTGGGACTTTGCCCTGCAAACAAAAATATGTCTTTAACCTCACTGTATTGCAAATCAAGAGAGTAAATAATAGAAGATTGAAGTAATAGTAGCTTAAAATATATATGCTTTTGCATTTTGTATTATATGCAATATGTTAATAAATTATTTGAAAGTGACGTATTCAAGGCTGTGGTTAACAGTAAATTCTTCAAAGTACTAGGGATCAACTATAAAAAGATCCAGTTTTTTTGTGAGAGCAGCAATGCAAAGGTATACGTTTGGGAATACGTTATTTGAGCTCTGAGTATGAAATGAAAAGCTCTGTTATTTATCCTTGTAATCAGAAAGGGATTAGGGATTACCATATTGGTCTAATATATAATTGTGGCTCAAAACGCCAACAATATTGAGCATCATCAATGTCAACTGTCCCTTCCATACCTTTTGCACCCCGTTGGGACTCTAGCAATATAGAAACATGCAGCCTGGAACCATGCTAGATAGAATCTGGGCATATGGGTAGAAATAGGGCTGGCTCATTGTTTTACCTTCAGGGAGTTAATAGTTTAAAGAACTCTTTATGGCTAATGTCAGTATTGTATTTATTTTTTATAGCTGTTCTTGCACTTGGTATTCTGTCTTCCACTATGGCAGACTAGTGAGGTGGCAACTTGGTGCCAGTGCGTAATGACTTTTAATTTTCTTGAACATCTTGTTCAGTATTTCGGAAATTGCGTATCTCAGGAAATATGAAGATAATTATTTCCCTTATCATTCTGAAATTCTTTTGTTAAAAAACATAATTTTTCCTATTTTATTTGAAATTTAGGGTCTCTAAGAGTACGTGGTGGTTATTATTATTTGGAATCTTTCTTGTCTTGATTTCCCTGATTCAGTTTTTCTCTTAGGTTTCCTCCTTCATCACTGACAGTCCACTTTTTGGTATCTTTCTCAAATTCCTCTGGCTTCGCTTCTCTGATCTCTTTTGACTTAGTTTCTACTCTCTCCTTATATGATATTCTCCAAAGACTTGGCTTCATGTTTTACCTATCTTCTGATGGCTTCCACAGCAGTCTTTATCCCTGATCTCTCTTGTAAGCTTTGGGCCCCTTTTCTTTTACTTTTAATTTCCTCTCAGCTTTGCAGTTTTTTGTTGTCCCCTAACCTTATTAATATGAAAAATTAAAACTGTACTAAAAGTGGAAAAGATGGAATGATGAAGTCTCATATACCTGTCAGCTTCAACAGTTTTTTGACATTTTGCCCATTGTATTATATGTTTACCCTGCCACTTAAAAAAAATGTTGGAATATTTAAAAGCAAATTCTATACATACATTATTTCACTGCAAATATTCTGGCATGACCTCTAATTGATAAAGGCGTTTTTGAAAAAAATATGACCACTATATTGGTATCATACCTAACAAAATTAATAATAATTCCTTAATAACATCGAATACTTAGTCATTATGCAGGTTTCTCCAATTGCCACCACAATGTCTTTATACAGTTTGTTTGTTAAAAATCAGGATCCCATCAAGGCGTGGTTCACATATGTATATGGCTGTTTAGCTCTTCAGTTTATTTTTTTCTGTAGTAGTGTCCCTCACTTTTTTTTTTCCTAATGCTGTAAATTTGTTAGAAAACTCAGGTCCTTTAGAATGTCCTACAGTTTGGATTTGGCTGCTGCTTCCTCAAAGTGTTGTTTAGCTTATTCATCACTTATATTATGTAAACTGAAAATTAGACCTAAAGGTTTGGTTCGATTCAGGCTTATTTTGTTTTTTTGGCAAGAATCCTTCATAATTGGTGCTCTGTACTTACTATTGCATCATATCAAGTGGCATATAATGTCTGATTGTCTTAAGTTTAGTGATATTAAGATTTATCTTTTGCCTCCAGGCAGCATCAGCCTGATTCCTCCATGATAAACCTCCTCTACCGCCTTTCATCGAACAGCTTCAGCATTCCTTGAGACCTGTCTTTTCATTAGGGGTTACCAAATGTGATTTTTCTAATACTGTTAATTTTTTCTATATGTGTTAGCTGGAATTCTTCTCTAACAGATATTTTCCTTATCAGCAATGTGATGACCCTGAAATACTGTTCTTGTAGGAAAGGTAGTGTCATCTTTCCTTTCCTTACTTTAATAGCTTTAGTGAAGTATAACTTACATATCACAAAATTTACCCATTGTAACTGTATTTAAGTGATTTCTAGAAAATATATATAGTTGTGAGCCGTCATCACAATCCAATTTAGCATGTTTCCATTACCCCAAAAGTTCTGATACCTGCTTGTACTCAGTCTCTATGCCCACTTCCAGTCCCCACAACCACTGATCTATTTTCTATCTTTGTATATTTTTCTTTTCTAGAAATTTTATATAAGTGGGTTCTTATAACATTTAGTCATTTGTGCCTGGCTTCTTTTACTTGGAATAATGTTTTTGAGGTTTATTCATGTTGTTCTACATATTAGTAGTTCATTCCTTTTTATTTATGAATAATATTCATCTTGTATGGAATTTTTTTTCCCCTTCCATTCACCATTTGATGAACATTTGGATTGTTTCAAGTTTTTGGCTATTATGAGCAATGTTGCTGTGAGTATATGGATACATGCTGGGTTGTATCCTAAGTATATGTTTAACTTTTTAAGAAACTGTCAGCCTGTTTTCTAAAGTTACTGTACCATTTTACATTACCACCAGCAACATATGAAGATTTTCCATATCATCCCCAAGACTTGATATTGTTAGTCTTTTTGGAATATATAGATGTGTAGTGGTATCTCAATGTATTTTTTTGCTTGTTTGTTTGTTTTTGGTTTTGTTTTTGTTTTGTGGTACGCGGGCCTCTCACTGTTGTGGCCTCTCCCGTTGGCGGAGCACAGGCTCCGGACGCGCAGGCTCAGCGGCCATGGCTCACGGGCCCAGCCGCTCCGTGGCATGCGGGATCCTCCCGGACCGGGGCACGAACCCGTGTCCCCTGCATCGGCAGGCGGGCTCCCAACCACTGCGCCACCAGGGAAGCCCTCTCAATGTATTTTTAATTTGCCTTTTAATACTAATAATGTTGAGCATCTTTCCAAGTGCAGATGAGCTATTCATGTAGCTTTTTCTTATAAAATGCTTGTGCAAATATTTTGCCCATTTTTGAACTGGGTAGTTTGTCTTCTTACTGAATTGTAAGTTTTTTTTTGTTTTTAAAAATATTCTAAATATAAGTTCTTTATCAGATATATGATTAGTAAGTATTTTCTCCCAGTCTGTGGCTTATTTTTTTCATTCTTTTAATGGGGTGTTCTGAAGAACAAAAGTTATAAAGTCCAGGTTATCAATTTTTTTCTTTTATGTATCATGTTTTTGATGAAGTCTTTGCCTTACCCAAGGTCACAAAAATTTTCTCTTTTCTTCTACAAATTTTATAGTTTCATCCCTTACATTTAGGCCAATGGTCCACTTTGAGTTAATTTTTGTGTGTGTTGAGAGGTAAGGATCTGTTTTTTCTTTGGTATATGGTACAAATGCTCAAGGAGATTCAAAGACCCCCTTAATTGGGCAGTCTGATAAATAGTCAGATACTTGAGTAACCTCAGATAAAATGCTTAGAACAGTCCCTTGCACACAGTAAACACTTAAAATGTCCCTTGTTTATTTTTATTGGTGGTGTGTTATTATTATTACTCTTATTATTGGGGAACTGCCAAGTTCCATTCATACCATATCTGCACCCCAGAATCACCAAGCTTCTGGGGAAATATATATTTATGATGTATAAATATAAAGTGATATTAAGGGCCAATGACATTAAAAGCCATATAGGGCTATTTTACATTCATAGAGAAGGCATTCTCTTTAGGGAAATGGTTTTAATCCTGGAATCTACCAGACTAAAATTAATTATGACTAAAGCCATTTCCTGGGATCCATTTTTAGGTAAGAAAGAGAATGAAAAATTTTCTACTTTATAGACTACTCTATTGAAACTGGAGTTTCTTCCTTTTTCACTGAAGCTTTGTAGATTTTCTTCTACAGACACACACACACACACACACACACACACACACACACACAAATATACTCTGTCACACGTACACAGTACACTCGACCCTTGAACAAGGTGGGTTTGAGCTGTGCAGGTCCACTTACACATGGATTTTTTTCAGTAGTAAATACTACAGTACATGATCTGTGGTTGGTTGAACCTGTGGATGCTGAACTGCAGACTCGGAGGAACCATTTATATGGAGGAACTGACATGGAGGGCCGACTGTAATCTATGTGCGGATTTCAACTGCAGGAGGATGGTCACCCCTAGCTTCTGCATTGTTCAGGGGTCAGCTACATACTGCCACAAATACACTGCCTGAAAAGCTCTTCCTACAGATACGGATTTGCCTGCTCCCTCTCTCCAAGTCACTCCTCAAATTTATCATTATAATGAGAGATCTTTTCTCACCAAAGTATTTAAAAATAGCTCCCCCTTTTGGTCAATATCTCAATCTCTATCCCATTATCATTAAGGTTATTATATCTTCTACACCAGAATACTTTGAGAGTAAAAGAGTGTGTTTTTAGTATTTCCACCAAGACAACGGCTGTGAAAAGGGTACTGCTCAGGGCAAATAGGGATGAATGGTCCTCCTGTTTTTCTTCCTAGCACTGATATATTATTTATTTTTTTATTTTCTCTCTCATTAGAGTGATAATTTCGTAAGAGCATTGACTTTTCCTTTTTTGTAGCTGTTGTGTGCATATGACAATACTTGACACATACTAGGTATTTGATGTTCAAGGAGTTAAATAAAATATCATAAATGCATCGTATAACTGCCTCTCATTACTGTTTTCATGAGTGTTGGAACTGTCCTACCGAGAGATACCTGTTTGTAATATACAATCCTTTGATTAGGAGATGTATTTTGTATTTGAAAATTTGTAATATAATAATAGCTGCTCTGGCTTCATTCTCGTTTGGATAAAGAGAAGATGCGATCTTTATTTATATTGCAGTAGATTAATAGCTGTCCCTATTGTTTTCTCTCGCCTGTAGGGAAAAATAGCAGTTTCATTATAGCCTCTGCTTTTCAGCTTCTGGAAATTAGTGCTTACCTGGTGTCTGGGGTATTCAGAACGCTTTCAGGTGAAGATTTGAAGGCTGAGAATAAATCCTTCAGTGTCTATAAATGAGAGAGTCCCTGCCTCAGTGGTCAGGAGAGCTTGTAGGACTCAGGATTCATATTTTAAATCCATGATGGCAGATGCATTCCCAGCAGTTCGCCCTTGCAGTTAGGGCAGGTAAATAGGCATTTATTGAAAATTGTTATAGCAATTACTCTTGCTGGTACAGAGTGTTAATGGCATTCTGGCACTCTCTCTCAAGGTGTTTATGGTAGCTTTTGATTTGCTCCATGAGACTAAGATTTCTGGAGTACTGGAGTACATTTACTTTGTAACTTGGCTTGAAAGTACATGTGAAAATGACAATTTTTACAGAAGGAGGGAAATTGTCATTATTTAGTTATAAGAAAGAGCAACTGTAAAATGGGATTAATTATACTATATGTTCCAGGAGATGTAATTTACATGAACCTATTATTTGGTTTCCAGGAACATTAGTTCTCTAAAAACTTTTCCATTAATAATTTAAGGTCTTTTCTTCTTGAAGTATTTTTGCCAAAATATATATTTTTAAATATAAAAGAATAGAACATTGTTTATAGAAACTAGGAAATAGTTTTCTCTTTAGAAGTTAATCTATGTTCTTGTGATAAAATATAAACTAATTAAACCCAAGCAATTACTTTTCAGGCCACTTCTTTACAGTTGAGGAGTTTCAATAACAATTCTACCTGTATTGTTTATTTCATTACTTCACTTTGGCAGTGATTCATTGTGTCAATGGTAGATTCAGAAGGTATATAGTATATTGACACAAATCTTAAATTTGTTTTCTATTTAAACCCTTTGTTTTTAAACTTTATACTCTTCTTGAGATCACTGAAACTTCTGAGACCACTGATACCTTTAGCAAACTTATTGGAATTAAAAACTATATTTGGAAATATATTTTGTTAACAGCTGTGTTTATTTTTCTTCACTGTAATTTGTTCACAGAAATAATACCTGGCAATACTAAACACCCATGTAATATTTTGATTGACGTTTTATTGGCTATATTCTGCTTGTGTTTGGCCCCTTCCAGAATGATTCTGGCTAGTGTGGGGTACTTTTGTTTTACTTATATCCCTTATAAAAGGGCTATTCCCTTCTTTGGCTTTATTTTTAACCTTTTACTTTCCTTTATGAAATGGTTTTTGTTTTTAATATTTATTTGAAAAGAAAGTGGAACTTTTTCTTCTGTCCAATTTACAAGTACTGAATTTGCAGTGTCAAAGCAAGGCAAGTTCTTCAGACTGGAAAGGGTAAGCACATTGTGCACATGGTGTTAGAACTTTTCACCCAGAGAACTACCAGGCAATTAATTTTATTATTCTGTAGGACTTGCTGTCAGGCAAGGTGCATATATACATACATATGCATATATGTAAATATTAATGTCTTACCTTAAGTCTGGTTTTTAATTATATTGAAATTATATTTTTAATTGGTTATAGAATTATTTTAATTTTCTTCATAGCAGAGTTACATATAGTCTACAGAGCTGATTGCAAACAGCAGTCCTGTAACATCCCTATCCTCCATCATTTCCTACTCCCCTAACGACTGCTTTTCTTTTTTTTAAAATTGTTTTTCTTTGTATTCACCTCCATTGTCTCCAACATGCTTATACTGCATTTGAAACGTTTGATTTTTAAATATTGGACATTATTTCTACTTTCCCTTATGAAAAATGAGGATTTAAATAGTTTTCATATGTTCTCTCTTTGCTCTCAAAATATATACATGCCCATTTTCTGTCTTTCTCTTCTCTTAATACAGTTATATCATAATTTTAGATTATATTGTTAAGATCATGTAAAAAGTATTATAGCTGAACCCTGTGGTATATATACTATCATACTTTTTCTGCAAGGATTTTGTTTTCACTTGAACTAATAATTACTTTCCTTTGCTTTGTTTTATAGTTTTAGTTTTTTTGTTTTTGCTTAACTTAACCCCAATTCTCCCTCAGGTATTTACATTATTTTCTCACAGTTTAATGTTCTTTCACTTATGAATCATGTTTGTTTTTTTGCCTAGAGGCCTAATAAAACTTTTTAATTTATTTTTAAAGTGTAGTAATGTTACTAGAATATGTCCTGAAGTTGCTTTTTATGGCTTGGTACTCTTAGGTACAGTGCATTCTCCTTCCTTTGTAGTTTGTAATCTTTTTTCATTTCTGTAAAGTTTCATGAACTATATATGCCGTTTAATATTTATTTTCTTCCTTTGCCTTAGTGTTTTTCATCAGGGTCTATGTTGGATATTTTTTTGCATGTTTAGTATTTGTTATTTTTACTCGTATTTTAAAATCTTTTTGTTTCTTTTTGATTAAAACAACTTTTTGTTCTTTTATTTCTTTTAAGACACTATCTGTTGCGATTATTTGCTTTAGTTTAATCTTCATTTCTGGAACAACTTCCTTCTCCGTTTCTGCTTCTTTCCTAAGTTATACCGTCTTTCTTCTGTGTTTTTCTAAATTTGATTTATGTAGTTGCTTAATATATTACTTCCTTAACTTTCAAGTAGTAGATTATAGTTTTTATTTATTTTGAAAGCATGTCTTTTGGATGCTTTCACTGTAGGAACTTTTTTCTTTTGCTCACTATTATTATCTTTTAAACAAGAACTTGGTATGTGTTTGACTGTGATCCTTTTCTTTGCTCATTCTTAATTTAGATTTTTTCCCGTGAATTCTTAGAAGGAAGCGTGATTTAGGATAATTGTTGATAGCTTCACCAAGCTCCCTTATATAGTGTTCAAAGTATGGTGACTTGCTTTCTGGAATTTTCTGCCTTTGTTCCATTCCACTTTTGATAGTTTTTTTCTGCTGTTGTTTCTTTTTCTGCGTTTTCTCTTTCTACATTTTTATCCTGTTTATTTTGTATTCTGTTCTCTACCGTTTTTCCTGGTTTCTTGTGCTCCATCCTGTCCAGGAACCCTGGGTGTTCAGTTTCTGTAGTTCTTACAGGCTACCAGACTACTTTACCACCTTTGGACCTTACTGTACTCTTTTGAACTCACCTGCTATTGGAATGGGCAAACACCCTTCCAATTTCAACTGCTTTTCTCAGATTGATCTACTTCTTCCTACTGAGTACCAGTTGGGTATTTAGGGTAACTCTTCCCAGGTCCTTTATACTCCCTTGCTTTCTTCTGCTTCTCCTGCATAGGTAGATGCTGATACCTCACAGGTTTTGTGGTTGTTGGTGGTTTATCATCATCTGCTTTATCTTAGGGTTTGTGGAGATATCTTGTCATCTTATTTTATTGTAAATGTCTGTAGTTTTCTGCTGTGTAATTGCTGCATATGTTTTTATGGAAGGCAGGTTTGGAGAGACTTGAAAATTCTAGTCTTCGCTTTTATTTTGTGTTTTTGCTTCTGCCTTTCATATTTCATCAAATTATTGGCCATCTATTCATATTTAAGAATAGAAGACTGAAATGCTTTTGGAAGTTATGTGCCAGAGGTGCCTGGTACCACTAATTGCTAAGTCTGTTGGGGTTCCTCCTGGATGCAGATTGTCAATGTGTACTCTATTGTAGGTGATTTCTCTGGGTCATTTTATTGGAAATTATGTCACTATCTTTTTGTATCTTTTCTCTTCAGCTGGTCATATTCAGTAAAAGAATCATTCACATATTTCTCCTAGAGGCTATATACTTGGCGACCTGTTTATAGAACCTTGTAGTGGAAGAAGCTGTAGTAAAATCTCATTGTATAGCCCAGACTCTTAATCTACCTGTTTTCATATAGTATTACCCCTGCTGTCAGTTGTACCTGCTGTTTCCATTCCAGTGAAGACAACTACTACTACTATTACTTCTCCTCCTCTTTCTCTTCCTCCTAACCCTCTTCTTCCCTCTCCTTCTTCTTCTTCTTTCTCTAATAAACTTCCATTCCCCCCCTCCCTCCCTCCTCTGCTCCAACTCTCTAGAGAATAACTTCCAGTCACCTGCCTGGGAACGGGGAAGGGCAGTTTCCTAGTGGTGTAAATTGGAAGAAGGATCTGGGGTTTGACTGCTTCTTCAACTTTCAATTATTACTCGGGTTTTTAACCCCACTGATTCTGTCATTTCCAGAGGTACCTAGCACCACCAATTGCTACGTCTCTTAGGAGTTCCTTAGTATAAAATGGTTTGCTTCTAAGCTTTCCTCTCTATTGGCTTAAGATTCTTTCTCCAGGCTGTTAACTCAGTTACCATTTTTGTTCAAACTGTTTTCTCTTTAGTTTTGTCATTGTGAGTTGGTATGTGTGTGTGTTTAATCCTTTTATTCTTTTAGTGAGGGTTCAGAAGGGAACAAAAGCTAATGCATACATTTAACCTACTATCTCTAACTGGAAGCATTCATTTGTAGCTCACTGAAATATTACAGTGTGAATACCTGTGTAACTACAACCTAGGTCAAGAATTAGAACATTGCCAAAACTTCAGAAAGCCTTCCTTATACCACCTCCTAATCTCTATTTCCTCTGTGTTCCACAAAGGAATTTCCATTTTAACATCTAATATTGTCATTTAGTTTTGCCTGTTTTTGAACACTAAATAAATGGAATTGTAATGTGCAAATTCTTTTGTCCCTGGCTTCTTTTGCTCAGCATTTTGCTGAGAAACTGATTTGTGTTTTGATAACTAATTCATTTATCTTTATTGCTATATAGTATCTTCATTATGTGACTCTACTCCAATTCATTTATTCTGTTATTTACAGATATTAAAGGGCATTTAGGTTATTTCTAGTTTTTGCTGATATGAATAAAGTTGCTGTGAACATTCTTGATTACATGCCTTGATGTTCATGAGCATGCACCCCTATTTGGAATATATATAGAAGTGGAATTGCTGAGTCTTAGGGTCAGTATGAGTAGACAATGCCAAACAGTTTTCCAGTGTTTCTCTATCAATATACACGCTGCCATTGATGAAAGTTCTGTTCTCCACAGAACCCCTAGAACAGAACCTCTAGTTCTGTTCTCTCTTGCCAACTCCTGGCATTGCCAGACTTTTTCATTTTAGTCATTATGGTGAGTGAACAGTGGTTTCATTTTGCATTTCCGTGACAATAAATGACATCATCGTTTTTGGACATCTTTTTGTATTTGTGTGTGAAATGCTTGTCTTTTGCTCATTTCTCCTTTTGGTTGTTTATTATTTTCTTACTAATTTGTAGGACTTCTCTATATTTTCTAGTTAATAAGCTTTATGTCAGTTATATGTGTTGCAAGTAGCTTCTCACTCTGTGGCTTGCATTTTTAATCCATTAGTGATTCTTGTTCTTTTGGTGAACAAGTTTATTTTTAATATAATCTGACTTAATAATGTAGTTTGATTTATTAATCTTTTCCTTTATGTTTAGTGCTTTTCTTGGGTCATGTTAAAGAATTTTTTTTCCCTACCCCAAGTTATGAAGATATTCTATATAATTTTCTAGAAACCTTATTTCTTTACCATATACATTCAGATTTACAGTCCCCTTGGCTCTTATTTTTATATATGGTATGAAGAAGGGATAACATTTTATTTCTATTTTATGTATATCTAATTGAGCAATACCATTTGGTGAAGAAACTTTTATTCCCATTGCTCTGTAATGTTTACTTTATCACAAATTAAGTGCCTACATACATGTGGATTTTTTAAAATAGATCTTCTATTTTGTTTCATGGTCCTTGCATAAATATTATGCTTTCTTAATTACTGGAGCTTCAGTTTTGGTATCTGGTAGTTTAAGCCCTCCAGGTTTATTCTTTTTTTTTTCACTTTTACTTACTTATTATTTTTTAATTGAAGTGTAGTTGATTTACATTGGTGTGCCAGTTCTGCTGTACAGCAGAGGGACTCAGTTCTACACATACATACATTCTTTTTTAAAATATTCTTTTCCATTGTGGTTTAACACAAGATTTTGAATATAGTTCCCTGTGCTATACGTTAGGACTTTGTTGTTTATCCCAGGTTTATTCTTTTTGAAGATTTTCTTAGCTGTTCTTAGTGTCTAAAGTATACTAATTTTAATCCTTAGTGTACCCTTCAGTGATTATTCACATTTGTGTACATCCATAAGCACCATTCATCAAGATAGAGAGCATTTCCAGCATCCAAAAAGGTTTCCTTGTGCCTCTACCAGTCACACCCCCCTCAAGATAATCACTATTCTGACTTTTGTCAGCATTGATTACTTTTGTCTGGTTTTGGAATTCATGTAAATTAAATCATAAATATGTATTCCTTTGCACATGGCTTTTTTCACTCAGCCAAATGTCTGTGAGAGTCACCTATGTTGTTGTATTTCAGTAGTTCATTCTTTTTTATTGCTCTTTAGTATTCCATTATGTCAATGTACTGTAATTTATTCACTTCTTGTTAATGAGGATGATTTTTAGTCTTGGCTTATTATGAATATTCTTATAAATATCTTTTGGTAAACATTTATACTAGTTCTCTTGGAGTGGAATTTCTGAGTCATAGAATAGGTGTATACTTAGCTTTTGTTGATACTGCTGAACAGTTCCCTAAAAATAATTGTACAATTCCTTTTGAATACTGAACATTGTATGTGAAAAATTATAGAAGTAATTGGAGGCATAACATCATGCTGTCGTTCTCCAGGTAGGCTTTATGTTTGACTTTTATTTCCCTTCTGTAGGCTGCTAGTGATACTAAGAATCCTCAATCATGTCAATCTAATGTCAGAGATTAAGATGATTTGACGCTGGGTTTCAATTCGTGTACAACACCAGGGTATTTCCAGTTCATGCTTATTCCTATGATGTTGTCTTTTACAGGCTCTACCCAAACTGTGGAGAATTTATGAAGACCTGTCCTTCTTGGTATAGCCACTGTAGTGATATTTTGCTTCTAGGTCTGTGAGACCGTCAAAATCTCAGCTAAGTTTATCAATCCTTCATTTGCCATTTCTGGAATTAGCAAATGCCCTGGGGGAGAAAGCAGCTCCAATGTTTGGCTCATCTCCCTGGCTTTTCTTCTCCTAGAACTTGGCCCTGTAATTCTTCACTGCCGTATTATCTTCTCTGTGCCTTCAAGTGGATTTTAAAAAATAACTTGACCTGATTTTCTTAGTCTTCCTAATAAGATGTTTGGTCTGCTTTATGTAAATTGCCATTATCTGAGGCAGAAATCTGTTCCCCCTTAATATCCTTTCTACCCTCAACCTGTCTCTATACTCTCCCATTTGTCCCCCCCCCCCCCATTATATCTGTTTAATTTTTCTAAGTATCTGTATTTGGGCTAGTAGTGCATAGTTAATTATTACAGCTTTATATAATCCATGTTCTTTTCATTTAATAAACACACATTTATATTCCTACATGTTTATTTTTCTAGATGAACTTAAAATCATTTTTTAAGGTCTAAGATAAACCTCTTTGAATTTTAATTTTAATTATATTTTGGGAGAATTGGCATTTTTACATTATTCATTCTTCCCATGTAGATAGGTGATGTATACTGATTTACTAAAGTTATGCTTTCTTTCAACATATTACCAAGGTTTTGGGGTATGTGTGTGAGAGTGTGTGTGTGTGTGTGTGTGTGTGTGTGTGTGTGTGTCTGTGTCTGTGTATACGTATACTTGCCATACAGTTCTTATTATGTTTATTTCTAACTGTTATATATTTTGTGGCTTTAGAGAATAAGGTTCTTCACCTAATTTTCCTTTTTTCCCTTTGTTTATGGTTGATACACAAGAAAGTGATAAAAATATTTATTGTGTATCCAGTCATTTTGCTGAAACTTCATATTGAAGACTGCTAATGTCTTTTCAGTGTATTTCAAATATTTATCCATGATTAGTTTAAATATTAAAAAATACTGTTAATTTGTCTTTCAGTCAGAGCATGTAGCCTATAATATTACTGCTTCTTGGAATTTATTGACGTTTTCCCTGAGCATCTGGGATAGGAATCAAATATAATCATGACATGGTTGCTTAAAAAGGTATATCCTTTTTGTGTTGGTAAAAACATTTGAAACTTTCTATATCTTACTTTAACTTATTTATTTCATTATGTCAGATATTACATCAAAGTTGACATACCGGAGATTCTTAATAAATGTCCATTCCCGGGTCAGTGCTACAACTTGCCTTCCTGGCTTTTTATACTAGGTTAATTTGGTATTGCTGATGGGCTTTCATAACCTTCAGATTGATGCTAACACAAGTTATTTCTCAGTGCTACCTTTCAGTCCTTTACTTCTTGGAGAACTTCCTTTTTAATTTATCTTGTAGATATTTTAAACATATTCATTTCTCTTATTAGATGTCTCTGTTTAAACTCCAGCCTTCTTAAGATGAACAGATGACTACTTCCTACTTCACTGACTAAAATTGAGGCCATGTTAGTGAATCACTTCAGTTTACTCCTCCCTTGTCCTAAAAGTCATCTACATTGTTTCTCATTCTTATCGCCTTTCTCCTGGTCCTGGAAGATGAGGTTTCTGCATTCTCCTCAAGATTATTCTACTTGTCCCTCTTATTCATCTCCTCATGCCATCTCTAGTATCTTGACCATTAGATTTTTTTCCCTCTGTGTTTGCAATGTCTCTCTTGCTAACCCTCACACTGTATGTTATGTTGTATGTTTACATCTTTAAAAGATATTTCCTGTCTTCATCCTCACCCTCATTTAGCTACTATCCTATCTCTTTATTCTACTCCTCATTCAAAATATAACTTCCTTACCTCACTGTATATTTTGTAAATTACTGCTTTCTAGTTCTAGTAGAATTGTTAATGAAAACAGTGCAGGCTGAGCTCAGATCTCAGCTCAGGAATTTATGTTTGGTAACCTTAACCGTTAGTCTCTATTTCTTATCTGTAAAATGGAAATAATGGCTTGTTAGGGTTGTTTTAGGGATTTGTTTGAAGCGCATAGGAATACCATTTAGAGAACATCTTCTGACACACAGAAGATGTTCTCTAAATGGTAGTAAATACTATTATTTTGACTATCCATATCCTTTATTAAAAAATGTAGTTTTCTACTTTGTAATAATGTTTTTCAAATAGTTGAGATTACAGAATAAGTGACATCAGAAAAAATATAGTGTTAGTATGTTTATCCTGTTTGTTTAATTTGTTTGATTTCTAATAAAATTTTATGTTTAGATATTTTCTAAAGGATAGGGTTTTACTTTGTGGTCAGATATTATAATTATTGTAAGTGCAATAGACCAGGTTTCTTAAATACCAGTCTCTTATTTCAGTATCATCTTTAGCATTAGTTCTTTTCTGTTCTTCCATTTATTGATAATAGGATGAGAAACAGCATGATGTATTCATGGAATATGCTGTGTGATTCAAGGGGTGATAGAAAAGTCTTCCAAAACAAAAGTTGCTTATCCACTGGCTTATGATAAAATTTGTTTTTTTAAACTTTTTGATTGCCTGTGCAGATTCAGTCACTGTGAGAGAATATAGGGGATTCAGAAGTGAATAAAATATAGGCCGTTTGTTCAAATGAGTATCCATCTTAATAAAATAAGGATCAGACATGTAAATAAATAATCAGAATCCTTGTATATGTGCACTGGATTTGAGGAGGTCAGAGAACTGTTGGATACAACATTCACATGGGTGGATGTTGTTCAAAATTATGGCAAGTCTTAGGTTTGAGAGGAAGATAAGCCTGTTTCATCTTTGGTGAAAAAGTGGTAGGGACCTTGAAGTTAAGAGATTGTAGTGAGAAGGAGGATGAGCAGTTGACAACATCAAATGCCATGAGACTAAAAGGAGAGGATTAACTTCTTGTTAAGAGCCTAGTGCTTCTACTATCCTCTTTTTAAAACTTTTATTGTTGTTTTTTAAAGAAAAATTAATATATGTTCAGTTTACAAATTATAGGAAATATGGAGGAATTCTGACAATTTTAAACTGATTTTATTTAGATAACTAGATACCATTTGAAGGAGGAGTGTGAAGTTGAACATGTAGAATGTGTGTCTCTTATTTTAGAATTTCTGATGGAAAAGGCAGAAGAGAACTTTAACAAAAAACAGCATAATGGGAGCTCTCACGGTGATGCTATTAGAGCACATGCACACAACTTTCTCTAATCAAAAACATTAAAAAAACATTTTTAGAGAAAATTTTATAAATATACAAAAGTGGACACTAAAAGAGAATAATGAACCCCCTCGTACTCATCACTCAGCTCAATAATTATCAACTCATGGCTAATGTTTTAACTATATCTTTCTACTTCATCACCCTTTTCCAGATTATTTTGAAGAACTCTCAGACATCATATGCTTTTATCTATTAGATATCAATATGTAAAATATATACCATACCATACCTAAAAATGAACCATACCATACCTAAAAATGAACAACAATGTAAAATATATACCATACCATACCTAAAAATGAACAATTTTTTAATATTAAATATCAATTCAGTTCACATTTCCTCAACTATCTTATAACTTAAAAATAAGTCTTTTGTTTGAATTGGGATAAAGGTAAGGTCCATACATTATGATTGGTTGATGTCTCTCAAGCATGTATATTCCTCTGTTAATTTTTTTCTTTTGTGTAGCAGTCTTTAATATCTTTAATTCATTATTTTTCTAGGTATTTCACACTTTTAAACAAGATTATAATGTCATTTCTAACTGTTGCTGATATATAAAAAAATATATTATTTGACATATTTACCTTGTTTCCAGCAACCTCACTATATGTATTGATTTAAAAAATGTCTTTAGATTCCTTTGGACTTTTTATGTACACAATCACATGGTAAATGATAGAATTATAGTTTCTCTTTTGTTATAGTTATATCTTTTATTTCTTTTTATTGCTCTGTTATGCTTTCAGTGGTTTAGAACTCCAATAAAATGTTGAAGTGAATGATAGTAGTGATAGCAGTGAATGAAGTGAATGTCTCATTTCTGATCTCAGAGAGACAGCTTCAACATTTCATCACTTGGTATGATGTTTGTTTTAGGTTTTTGGTAGATAGCCTTTATTAGATTATAAAACTTCTTTTCTATTTCTAGTTTGCTAAGATTTTTATTTGAAAATGAATGATTATTAACTTTTATGAAATACTTCTTTATTCTGTTCAGGTGGTGAATTATGTTGCTTTAGTTTTGAATATTAAACCATATTAATATATTGATGGATTTGATTAGATAATGTTTTATATAGGATTTTTACATTTCTGTTTATGAAATAGATTGCCTGTCATTTTCCTTTCTTGTAAGGTTCTTGTCAGGTTTTAGTATCAAGGTTTTGCTGGGTTTATAAAGTAAGTTGAGAAGTGTTCCTTCTTTTACTGGTCTGCAAAAGAGTATGCATGTAATCAGCATTATTTTCTTCCTTAAAAGTTTGAAAATTCACCAATGAAGTCATCTGTCTTAGTGTTTCCTTTGTTGTAAGGTTTTAAATAATGGATTATGTATGTGTGTGTGCATCTACACATATATCTGTATATACACACATATGTACACAGCTATTCAGTTTTTTCTATACCTGCATAAGTTTTAAGTTTCCTTTTTGTAGGAACTTGATTTTTTTAATATATCAGATTATTTTGAAGTAAATCTCAGATATCATATATCCTTTCATTTATAGATATGGACATCTAAAATAAAGGAACACCTAAAAATTAACAGTTTCTTACTATCATCAAATATCCACTCAGTTCACATTTCCCCAATTGTTCTATAATTGTTTAATCATATTTTGTTTGACAGTGATTCAGATAAGACACATTCAATACATTTGTAGCATGAAATTATTCGTAATGCTTTAGGATTTTAAAATATCTCTATGTCTTTCTTTTCATTCCTGATAGTAGTAATTTGTGTCTTTTCTCTTGACCAGTCTTGCCAGGCATTTATCAACTGGTGAATTGAACCTTTTATTATTTTGATGCTTTTGCTTTAATGATGACTTTATCTTTTATAGTATAGCCAAACCAGCTTTCTTTTAGTTGTCACATGTTATATATTTGTCTATATTTTTGTTTTCTGTTTTTCTGTATTCTTAACATTTTACATGTATCTTATGAGTGGTACTTGGAGAGAGGTTTTTGTTTTGTTTTGTTTTGTTCTAATCTAATCTATCTTTTAATTGGACCATTTAGAGTATTTCTAAAAATGCATGATATAATTATAGGGATTAGTGGTTATCAGGGATTAGGGATGGGTTGGGGAGGGAGGTGGATGTGGTTACAAAAGCACAACATAAGAGATCATGTGGTGGTGGAGCTATTCTGTATCCTGGCTGTGGTGGTGAATACACAA
Source organism: Leucopleurus acutus (assembly GCF_964270905.1). NCBI lineage: Eukaryota > Metazoa > Chordata > Mammalia > Artiodactyla > Delphinidae > Leucopleurus > Leucopleurus acutus. Next base: position 153,734,468 of record NC_139143.1, read on the forward strand.
ACCTACACTCCTGATGAAAGTGTGTAGAACTAAATATAGACATACACATTCACATACAAATGAGTACAATTAAAACTTTTAATCTGGATAAAATAAGTAGATTGTATCAGTGTCACAGTGGTTGTGATATATTTTATTATAGTTTTGCAAGGTGTTACCACTGAGGGAAGCTGGATAAAGGGTATATGAGATCTCTGTATTCTGACAATTTGTTGTGAATCCTCATTATCTAAAAACGTTAAATTAAAAAAATGTTTTTACTGATATATTTTGGTGTAAATCTACCATATTGATATCTACTTTTTATTTGTTTGGATTGTTGAATATTAGTGCTTTTCTTTTTCTACTTTTCTTTTTTTTAATAGTTTTTAAAAAATATTTATTTATTTATTTGGCTGCGCCAGGTCTTAGTTGTGGCACTTGTGATCCTTAGTTGCAGCATGTGGGATCTTCAGTTGTGGCATGCAAACTCTTAGTTGCAGCATGTGGGATTTAGTTCCCTGACTAGGGAAAGAACCCGAGCATGGAGTCTTAGCCACTAGACCACCAGGGAAGTCCTCTACTTTTCTTTGAATTAACTATTTTTTGCTTTTTCATTTCTACACTTTTATTAGCTTGAGGGTACATGTTCTTTAACTATTTTTTTTCGTGGTTAGTATAGAGATTACAGCATGCATGCTTGAGTTTTCAGAGTTGTGTACATATTTTTATTTTAACCTCTTCTAGGACAATGAAGAACCTACAACTACTTAACTTCTAGATTATATGTTATTTTTTGTTATGCATTTTAACTTAGTGTACAATGAGACTACACAGAATATTATATTATTATTATTATTATATTATATTAATATTATTATATTATTGCTATTATTGTATAGGCATCATTCATTTCACTTTACAACTGTATTTTACCTTTTTGGTTGCTCTTTATTTCCTTTCACTTTTTGAGCTTCTCAGTATATTGTGTCTTTCTGAAGAATATCCTTTCATAATTCCTTTCTTATAGTTTTTTGATGATAGATATCTTGATTTTTATTTATCTGAAAATGTCTTTACTGTTTTTGAAGTATATTTTTGCTGAATATTGGTATGACTGTCTTCCAGCCCTTAGAAAATACTATTCCATTGTCTTTTTGCTCCCTTAGTTTCTGTTGAGAAATCATCTGTTAATTTTATTGTTACTTCTTTGAAGGTATTTTGTCATTTTCTGCTGGCTTTTTTTTTTTTTTTTTTTAATGCGTTACGCGGGCCTCTCACTGTTGTGGCCTCTCCCGTTGCGGAGCACAGGCTCCGGACGCGCAGGCTCAGCGGCCATGGCTCACGGGCCCAGCCGCTCCACGGCATGTGGGATCTTCCCGGACCGGGGCACGAACCCATATCCCCTGCATCGGCAGGTGGACTCTCAACCACTGCGCCACCAGGGAAGCCCTGCTGGCTTCTTTTAACATATTCTCTTACGTCTTTGTTTTCCTGTAGTTTTACTTTGATGTGCCCAACTCTGTGTGTGTGTGTGTTCTAAAAATTTGTTCTGCTTGGTGTTTGTATCTTTGTATCTTTCTTCAGATAAACTCTGAGATATTAACTTTTCAAATATTTCTTTTGCCCTTTTCTCTCCTTTTACAAAACCAGTTGCACATTGTTAGATCCTCTTACTCTATCCTTTTTTTTTTTCTTTTTTTTTGTACTCCAACCTTTGGGCTTTCTGTGCCTCTCTCAAGATATTTATTTTTGTCTTCCAATTCCATAATTCTCTCTTGGGTCATTTGTAATCTGCTGGTAAATCCGTTCGTTGTGGTTAATTTTTGGTTATTTTTTAGCTGAAAAATTTCCACTTGGTTCTTTGTCACAGTTTCTAGTTCTCTGCTGACATTCTCAATCTTATATTTTATTTTCTTGAGCATATTAAGCATATTTTAAGTTGCAGTCTAATAACTAATTTTTCTGGATCTCTTGTTGATCTGTTTTTCTTTGTTTTTGTTTTTGTTTTGACGATACGCGGGCCTCTCACTGCTGTGGCCTCTCCCATTGCGGAGCACAGGCTCCGGATGCGCAGGCTCAGCGGCCATGGCTCACAGGCCCAGCCGCTCCATGGCATGTGGGATCTTCCCGGACCGGGGCACGAACCTGTGTCCCCTGCATCGGCAGGCGGACTCGCAACCACTGCGCCACCAGGGAAGCCCTGTTGATCTGTTTTTATTTCCTGTGTTTCTCTTGTGTTTTGATTCCAATGGTCTTTTTTTCCTGTATACCTGGTCGATTTTCATTAAATGTCAGATTTTGTATGTAAGAATTTTAGAAATAATTTGAAACCTTAGATGAAGATATTTTCCTTCAGACAAGATTTATGATTGTTTCTAGTGGGCACTAGCAATTCTGGATCAACTTAATTTAGACAGGATTTGGGATGATTCAGATTTAAGCCTAAGTTCTTAGTTTGCTGTCTTAGTCCACTTGGGCTGGTATAACAAAATACCATAGACTGGGTGGCTTATAAATAATAGAGGTTTATTTCTCATACTTCTGAAGGCTGGGAAATCCCAGATCAAGGAGCCAGCAGATTCGGTGTCTGGTGAGGGTCCCCTTTCTGTTCATAGAATGCCATTGTCTCTCTGTGTTCTCACATGGCAGAAAGGGCAAGGAAGTTATCTGGGGTCTTTTGGGCACCAGTGGCACTAATGGGCACTAATCTCTTCAATGAAGGCTTTGCCCTAATAACCGCCGAAAAGCCCTAACTCTGAATATCACATTGGGGGTTATGATTTCAACATATGAATTTTGAGGGGATACAGATATTCAGTATATAGCATTGGTTATCTATTTTTAGGTTACTCTCTTTTTTTAAACTTTTTTTAAATTAGAGTATAGTTGCTTTACAATATTGTGTTAGTTTATACTATACAGCAAAGTGGATCAGCTATATGTACACATATTTCCCCTCTCTTTTGGATTTCCTTCTCATTTAGGTCATCATAGAGCACTAAGTAGAGTTCCTTGTGCGATACAGTAGGTTCATATTAGTTATCTATTTTATACATAGTGTCAATAGTGTATATATGTCAATCCCAATCTCCCAAGTCATCCCACATCCCCCTTTCTCCCTTGGTATCCATATGTTTGTTCTCTACGTCTGTGTCTCTATTTCTGCTTTGTAAATAAGGTTGTCTATACCAATTTTTTCAGATTCCACATATATGCATTAATATATGATATTTGTTTTTCTCTTTCTGACTTACTTCACTCTGTATGACAGTCTCTAGGTCCACCCATGTCTCTACAAATGACCCAATTTCATTCCTTTTTATGGCTAATATTCCATTGTATATATGTACCACATCTTCTTTATCCATTCCTCTGTCACTGGATATTTAGGTTGCTTCCATGTCCTGGCTATTGTAAATAGTGCTGTAATGAACATTGGGGTGCATGTGTCTTTTTGAATTGGTTTACCTTTTCAAGATTCAGTCCTATAGCCTAGCCATTTTATCAGGCCATTTTCTCTTACCTGCAGACCTCCCTTCTCATCTCTTCCCAAGGTCATGATACTCCAGTTTTTGTATGAGCTTATCAAAAGCTGTACTCAGCTTCTTAGCCTCTTAGCTACCTCTGTCAGAACCGTCAGATACCCAAAAGGAAAAGTAACCTCAAATACCAGGCTTATCTCTCTGTGTTTACTTCTGTTTTTTAAAATAATACAGATAATTTTTTTTTAATTTTATATATATATTTTTGGCTGGGTTTGGTCTTCGTTGCTGCGTGTGGGCTTTCTCTAGTTGTGGCGAGCGGGGGCTACTCTTCATTGTGGTGCACGGGCTTCTCATTGCAGTGGCTTCTCTTGTTGCAGAGCATGGGCTCTGGGCACACGGGCTTCAGTAGTTGCAGCACACAGGCTCAGTAGTTGTGGCATGTGGGCCCTACAGTGCGTGGGCTTCAGTAGTTGCAGTACGTGGACTCAGTAGTTGTGGCTCATGGGCTTAGTTGCCCCGTGGCATGTGGGATCTTCCCAGACCAGGGATCGAACCCTTGTCCCCTGCATTGGCAGGCAGATTCTTAACCACTGCGTCACCAGGGAAGTCCTGTGTTTACTTCATATACTGAGTTTCAGACTTGTAATTTTTTTACTACCTTGTTAGGTTTCTCCTGCCTTCAAGAAGATTTTTTAGTTATCTACCTTTTCAAGTCGATTTTAGCAGGAGGTTTGTTTTTGAACCTTCTAATCTCTCAGATTACCCTGCTATGTTCCATTTACAGCCTTCATACATCCTGTTCCTCCTGCTTGAAAACCTCTAGTTTCCCACCCCACTAACTCCTAGTTTACACCTATTCATGCTATGGGTCAAGTCCTGAAGAGCTCCTCCTCAGCCTTCACTGACTCCCTGACAAGATTATCTTGTTATACTTTCTTATAGCACTACCTGAATGCCTTTATTGTACTTGTAGTTTATAATTATATATTTATTTGTGTCTTTATTTCATTTAATATTTGCCTTTTCAACACAATGTCAGGTGCTTGAGGAATAGGACTGTTACCAGTATTTTTTTCTTATTACAGACCCGAATGATAAGCTACAAGGAATATTTAATATTCTTCAAAAACTGGACATATAAGTATTGGGTTAAATGACTGAGATTTCCCTTGGATGAAAATAGCAGAATTTAAACAAAGAAAAAGATTATATTCATGGCTTCTTAGAAGGTAGAAAGGGCATAATTTATATTTTATTTTTGTTAAAAAAATTTATTATAAAGTACTTCAGACATATTAAAAGTGTGAGTTATGTAATATACCTAGCTGTACTCACCACTCTGCTTAAGAAATAGACATAATTTATTTTTATAAATATATACAGAGAGCCCAGAAATATACCTCTATAAATATAGTCAACTGATCTTTGACAAAGGAGCAAAGGCAATACAATGGAACAAAGATAGTTTCTTCAGTAAATGGTGCTAGAACAATTGGACATCCACATGCAAAAAAAAAAAAAAAAAAAAAGTGAATCCAGATACAGACCATACACCCTTCACAAAAATTAACTCTAAATGGATCATAGACCTAACTGGAAAATGCAAAACTGTAAAACTCCTAGAAGGTAGCATAGGAGAAAACCTAGATGATCTTGGGTATGGTGATGCCTTTTTCGATACAACACCAAAGACACCATAGTGTCATCTTTGAAAGAAACTGTGAAAAAAATAATTGATAAGCTGGATTGCAGTTAAGTTAAAAACTTTTGCTCTGTGAAAGACAAAATCAAGCCACAGGTTGGAAAAAAAATATTTGCAAAATCACATCTGATAAAGGACTGTTATCTAAAATATGAAAAGAACTCTTAAAATTCAACCATAAGAAAACAAATAGCCCTTTTAAAAAACAGGCTAAAGACCTTAACAGACACCTCACCAAAGAAGATATACAGATGGCAAATAGGCACACGAAAAGATACTTCACATCATGTGTCTCCAGGGAAACGCAAATTAAAACGAGATACCTGTGCATTCCTAGAATTGCCACAGTCTGGAGCAGTGACAGAATCAAATGCTGGTGAGGATGCAGAGCAACAGGAACCCTCACTTATTGCTGGCAGGAATGCGAAATGGCACAGCCGCTCTGGAAGGCAGTTTGGCGGTTTCTTCCAAAACTGAACATACTCTTTCCATATGATCCAGCAATACTGCTCTTTGGTATTTATGCAAAGAGTTGAAAATTTATGTCTACACAAAAACCTGCACGTGGATGTTTATAGCAGCTCTGTTCATAATTGCCAAAACTTGGAAGCAACCAATGTCTTTCAGTAGGTAAATGGATAAATAAACTGTGGAATAACCAGACAATGGAATATTATTCAGCACCTAAAAGAAATGAGCTATCAAGCCATAAAAACACATGGAGGAACCTTAAATGCATATTACTGAGTGAAAGAAGCCAATCTGAAAAGGCTATATATACTGTATGATTTCAAGTATATGACATTCTGGAGAAGGCAAAACTCTGGAGACAATAAAAAGACAGTGATTGTGGTGGGCGGAGGGTGGGTTGTGGGGAGGAGAGAGATAAATAACCAGAGAACAGAGGAGCAGGGCAGTGAAAATACTTTATATGATATTATAAAGATGGATAATGTCATTATACATTCGTCTAAACCCACAGAATGTACATCACCAAGAGTGAACCCTAAGGTAAACTGTGGACTTTGGGTGATTACGATGTGTCAGTGTAAGTTCATCCTTGGTAAAAAATGTACCATTCCTGTGAATGATGTTGATAGTGGGGAGGCTATGCATGTTTTGGGGGGAAGGGTATATAGGGGAAATCTCCGTACCTCTCTCTCAATTTTGTTGTCAACGTAAATAAAACTGCTCTAAAAAAATAAAGTCTTAAAAAAATCAGAAAAAAACCTAGAAAGATTAATTTCTACCAGAGATTAATAAATCCACAAGATGCATAGCAACCAGAAAATATACACAGTATATACTAAGATGTAAGCATATATGTAGTCTACTGAGCAATTACTTTGGCTTTTAGGTACTTCTGTGGTAAAGTAATTAGTTATTGTTTATTATAAATTTGTTTATTTAAGGAAATTTTTCTTTAAACTTTCAGATGATACAGCATTGTTTGAGTTGATTCAGCTAGTTCCGCCAGGTACTGTATTGTGTTTTGATAAGGTAATTGACATGTGAACTCATTTCAATGAAATGCTTTTTAAAAAATCTCATCTTTTCCCCTTCTTCCCAAAGTAAGAGCAATGCTGAGTCTCTAGCATTGGTCTACTATGTGTAAAATGTCAGTAGGCCAAAATAATATATACAGAAAGATTGACATAAATTATATTTGAACACATTGTTCTAAAATTGAATAGTCATAATTTAAAGTGGGAAATAACCCGATATGATCCTAGCATATTTTGTGACATTCATAAAAATTAACTTCTTTAAGTTTTTGTGATTTTTCTAAACCAATATGCTTTTGCTGATAAAGTAGTTCATTATCTTTGTTTTTGTGTATTGACTGTTATTGGGAATATAGGGGAATTAAAACTGTACCTACTTAATAAACAGTACAGATCCCTGCAGTAGGTAGAGTTAAAACCTGAAGGATAGTTTTATTTTTATTATTGATTTCTATGATTATAGAAGACTCTATCTTAAATCCTTATTTTATGTGAGAAATAGAGAACTATATTTTATTGAAAGCTAGTAGTCTAAACTTTTTGAATATCACATATATACCTAATCCAGGTAACCACAAATTCTATAAAATGTCTATATGTTTTTCAATATGTAACCTAATATCTCATAATGGCAGGTAGAAAAGAATGGAAGATAGAAAAAAAAAATTCTGGGGATGGTAATTAAGTTTTATATGTATAAATGTTATGTCAGTTTGATACGTTTAAAAGGATTTTCTTTTCTAGGAACTCATATGTACTTAAAAAGTTTACATGAACATCCCCTTTCTATAAAAGGGGGAGGGAGAATTAGTAGTATGTATGACATTTCTGAATAAGGAAATGTGTTAATTCGTTTAACATAACTTTATTTTAATTTTCCTTTCATAGAAAAAAATTAAGTCCATGACCTTGAAGCAAGTATTTCATTAAGGCATCAGGCATTATATATTCGTACTTGATGATATTGTTTCTAAATAGCATATTTTGTTATAATTTGAATCATAGGATATCTTTCTTGTAGTGGGTGAAACACTGTCTACATATGATGAGAATACACGAGATTTCATGTTCCCGGGTCCAAATCAGATTTCTGGACACCATGACTCAAACCGCCAGGCTACCATGAGGAAGATTTCTGGCCTTCACGTAAGTGCTTACTATTTCCTGAATCAAATCGTGATGCAGGATCATTGTCAAAAACCAACACATAGCCCTCAATATCTGAAATGTGAAGACCTAATTCAAAGTTTAATTTATTTTAAAACATAATTGCTTTATGAAATTATGATGTTATTTTAAACATACTGAAATCTAAATGAAAATACTTTACCAAAATGCACGCATCTACCTTCCAAAATTAACAAGCATTATTTTGCCTTATATTCTTCAGATTTTTCTCCTCTTCTTCTCCCCCTTTCCTCCCCTCCCCACTGTCCCTATGTCTTTCTCTCTCTTCTCTTTATTTTTCTCCCAAAAGAATGGCCAATAAATATTTGAAAACGTGCACAATCCCATTAGCATTTAGGAAAATTCAAATTAAAACAATCATATGATTTCATTTTTATAGCCATAAGAGTGGTAAAATTTAATAAATCTGACAAATGTCAAAAGCATGGAAAAATGGAAGCTTGTATATGTTGCTATGTCATGTAAATCGGAACAACCACAATTCAGGATTATCTAGTGAAGGCCAAGATTCTCATAGCCTGTGACCTTCTAGGTATATAGCTTTAAGATGTATTCTGTCTGGCATACTAAGAGCCTTCTTAGGAATGTTCGTTTGTAGCATTGTTCATAATAATGAAAAATGGAAATAATTGAAATGTCCATTAGTAGGAGTTTGGATAGAATAATTATTACATGTTCATGTAATGGAAATACGTATTCATACCCCTAAAAGTGAAAGCGGCATTAAGTGATAGCCAACTCTCATCTTTTCCTGCAATTTCTTCAGTTTTATTGGATAATTAATAATATTTTTATTCCTGAAAATGCCTTCTGCCTAGAGAGACTGAGTGAAGCCCCTGCTGTTTCAAAGAAGAAAAAAGTAGAAGTTGTCTAGGTTGAAATTATTTGGACAAATATTTTTCACTAACTTTAGGAGATATTAGAGCAGTAAGGAAATTGGAGTGCTACATGAGCCAATATGGTGAATTAAGTAACTTCTCCTGTATTTCCTGTAGGAAATAGCAAATTTCAGCTTGCTGAAAGTATAAAAGTTGACTAGCAAATCTATTAAAATATACCTCCTTTGGGATATTTTCAGTGTCCATTAGCCCAAAAAGTCTTCCAAGAACGTTTCAGGGACTTTCTAGAAGCCTGCAATGAAAAAAATTCTGATTTTAAAATTAAAGGTTTTTTAAAAGTAATTTAAAATGCTATATTATACCAAATTGGCAATATAAACATAAGAATATGGACCATTAACAGGTAGTTTTCCTTATTGAATTTGAGTTACTTTCACATATATCAAAAAGTTTGGATTACTAAGGCAAAAAGTCTATATATGTTTTTAAAAGATAAATTGGGGCATATTAAAAATTTTGAGTTTATTTGAGCAAAAATTGATTTGATTCAAGCAGCATCCAATCTAGCAGATAGAAAGAAGCTCCAAAGAGCTGTGCAAAATGAAAGATTTTTATATCCAGAAGGGAGCAGGAACAAGGACATTATACTAGGCCAAAAAGTGGGTTGATTATTGCAAGGTTCCTTTCATTTAGGGGATGGCAGAGGGTCTAATCAGATGGATTACCTAGTGAGTGCTAATCAGGCGATTCCTGATTGACTGGTTTAAAATTCCATTTCTGGGAGAGCCGAAACTGTAATTAATTTAAATCTGTTTGGTGACACCGGGCTTAGCGTAAGCAACTCAATTTGGGGCCTGTTGTTTTTAACAATATAAAAAGTGAGACTTCTGGTGATGATGGTGTGAACGGTCTGTCAATTACTCTCTCCACACAAGTATAAAACTGGACAAAATTGTCACAAGCCGCAGTTTTAGGGCACTGGAAACTGATCGGCAGTTAAGACAATTAAGACAAATTAAGAAGTATCCGTGCTTGAATAGCTGCTAAAACTTTGGGTAAAAATGGCAGAAGTATGTGGTCATCTTGCCTAGGACAGCTCTCATACCCTGCATAGCCAGTGAGAATTGTAGCTTCACTAAGCCTGGGGCAAGTTGCAAAAATCAGTAGCTTTGCTACCAGAGAGGTCAGAATCAATTTTGGGCAGTGATACTGTGATTTGTAATAAGAAACATACATTTGGTCTTCTTGCCCCATTCTTGGCACAGAGCTCATAAAACCTTTGGAATTTCCTGGGTTTAAGAGCTATAAAGGTGTCTTTTCTTATGTTAATGAGGAGACTTTTGGAAAGCTCCTTGGGAACCTAAGGATGGGGGCTTGATGCCAAGGGGAACCAACCAGGTGATTAGAGGGTTGGAACTTTCAGCCCCACCCCTGAGAAATAGAGGGGCTGGAGATTGAGTTCAGTCACCAATGGCCAGTGATTTAATGTCACGCCTGTGTAATGAAGTGGGTATAAAACCCAAAGGATGGGGTTTGGAGAGCTTCCATGTTGGTGAACACGTGGAGGTACTGGGAGAGTGGCTCACCTGGTGAGGGCACAGAAACTTCTCCCCGCTTCCCACATATCTCACCCTAGACATCTCTTCCAACTGGATGTCATCATATCCTTTTATATAAACTGGTAAACTAAGTAAACTGTCTCCTGAGTTCTTTGAGCAGCTGTGGCAAACTGATCGAACCCAAGGAAGGGGTCGTGGGAACCTCTTATTTGTAGCCTGTGGGTGACAACCTGGACTTGTGATGAGCATCTGAAGTCAGATAGGAGCAGTCTTGTGGAACTGAGCCCTTGACCTGTGGGATCTGACTATCTCCAGGTAGTGTCAGAGCTGAGTTAAATTTCAGGACACCCAAATGGTGTCGCAGAGACTTTTCTTGGTGGTGTTGAAAAACCCACACATTGGAATTGGTGTCACAATCATAGGGGCAAATATTGTGTCTTTGCCAACTAAATGTGGTGGGTTCAGTTAGAAGCACATGAGAAAAACCCACAGCTTTGCTAGGCCGATTGCAGTTCCAATCAGAGTGAGCAGCACACCTGCCAGAAAGTTGACAGGAGGCCCTGGAAGTAAAGGAGTAATAAAAGGGCTGAGATGAGCTTTCCACTCATTCCTGGCTGACTGAAACTATGCACGTTCAGGGGAGACAGTGGGAGTCCAGCAAAAAGTGAAAGCCAAGGGAGACTAGAGACCTGCTGTTCCTTTGAGTGCATTCCCCAACCCACACACAGATAATCAACAAAGAGTGGAACCCTTACAGGTTCATTGGATGACCACTAAGCTATGCATACTCAGATGAGACCACTAGAACGAATACAAGAATAAAAAGACATGGCATATATATAAATTGAACAACAAAATAGCAGTTGTAAATTCAATCATATCAGTTATTGTATTTAGATGTGAGTGGAGAACACACTCCAATCAGTAGTTTGCTGTCCTGGCAGGCAACAGTGCACTCTTCCTCAGAATTCTGATGATTCTGCATAGACATCTGAGTCTTAGGCTGACTTCCTGAACCCATCACTGTGGCAAGGATTCAAGTCACATCTGGGGTTAAATCCTGGCACCATCACAGGCTACTACTATCACTATACCATGGAGATAACGTTGTTTGGTGGATTAATAAAAACTTGTAAATGGTTATTTTAGTACCTGGTACATAGAGAATGATCAGTAAATGTTAGTGATACAATGGTGGGCATGGAGATCATGACAAGGTGCTGTTGTTGGTGGCAGTGATATTAATCAGAATCTGTGACTTTCTTATCTTTGATCTTACCTCTTAGCACAGATCTTTGTATGTACTTAAATGACTTGGTTGAATTGAATAAATTACATCTTGTTGTAGACTTCATAGAGGAAACTGACATTTCCGATGTGTGATGATTAAATTTATTTTGGTTAGGTTGTGGCTAGATGTTACTCTGAAGGTATTGTGTAGATTTGACTACTATTTACAATCACTTGACTTTAAGTGTAGGAGATTACCCTTGATAATGTAGGTAAGACCTCATCCAATTAATTGAAGACCTGAAGAGCAAAAACTGAAGTTTCCAAAAGAATATGGAATTCTGCCTCAAGACCGTAATATAGAAATCCTGAGTTTCCAGCCTGCTGGCTTGCTTACATATTTCACACTCAAGACTACAGTATCAACTTTGCCTGAGTTTGCAGCCTGCCAGCTTTCCCTGTGGATTTTGGACTTGTCACTCTCACAATTGCATGTACCAATTCCTTAAAATAAATATCTCTCTGTGTATATATTCTGTTAGTTCTGTTTCCCTGAAACCCCAATTGATACACATGGGTTTTGAAAGATCTAAAAATAATGGCTAAAACACTGAGTATTTACTATATGACCAGCAATATATTAGGAGGGGTAAAGTGATAAGTTGCAGTCCAGGCTGTGGTACTTACAAAATATGTCCACAAATGATTTGACACTCCTCTCTTCCAAAGGCAGAGTTTCTTAAGTATGGACTCTACTTAGTGACTCTAACAGATACACTGCGGTGAAGTGATAGTTTTAGACTTTTGAGACCAGGTCATTAAATGCACTGTGGCTTCCTCCTTGCTCTCACTCTTATATCACTCACTCCTGGGGAAGCCAACTGCCATGTTTGAGGACACTCAAGCCTCTGGAGAGGGCCGAAGCTGGGACAGCTTTGCTGGGGTGTGTATGAAAGCTTGAAGAGCCTTGAAGAAACTGCCAGATGAGTGTTTGGAAGAAAATGAGGCAAATTTTATTGGAAATTAGGGGAGAAAAGAGCCCTTGTTATGTAATGGTGTAAAGTTTAGCTGGAATGTGGGATATAGAAAAAAATACCTGATGGAATGGGTGGTCTTTGTAAGGAGACTTTCAGACACAGTATTAGAGGGGCTGTCTGGTTTCTTTTTGCTGCTTATAGCAAAATATAAGGGGAGAGAGCAGCAAAAGGAAAGCCTGTTAATAACACAAAAAGGAGTTGGAACTTACTGTTTTTGAGGATTCTCAGCCTTCCCCAATGGCAGATAATGTTGAAATTAAGGAATGACTTATGAGCAAAAATCATTCTAGGGTATGTTCAGGAAATTTTGGTCTGATGGTGAAACCAAGGGGGTGTGACTGTAAAATCCTTTATTAAAACCTCCAAAAGATCCAAGATGTTGCCTCAGAAAATAATTTAATTAAACATAGGTTTTATTTTACTTTATTTTTTACATTTAAAAATAGTTTAATTAAAAATATTTTTCATACAATTTTTATAATTGAAGTATAGGTGATTTACAACATTGTGGTAGTTTCAGGTGTACAGCAATGTGATTTAGTGATATATCTACATTTACATATACATATATCTATTTCAGATTCTTTTCCATTATAGGTTATTACAAGATATTGAATATAGTTCCGTGTGATATACAGTAGGTCCTTGTTGTTTATCTATTATATGTATAGTAGTGTGTATCTGCTAATCCCAAACTCCTAATTTGGGAGTTCTGACCAGTGTGAGGTGATACCTCATTGTAGTTTTGATTTGCATTTCTCTAATAATTAGTCATGTTGAGCATATTTTCATGTGCCTGATGGCCATCTGTATGTCATCTTTGGATGACATACAGATGGCAGTTTAAGTCTGTTTAGGTCTTCTGCCAGTTTTTTGATGGGGTTGTTTGTTTTTTGATATTGAGCTATATTGAGCTGTATGAGCCCTTGTTGGTCACATTGTTTGCAAATGTTTTATCCCATTCTGTACATTGTCTTTTCATTTGTTTATGGTTTCCTTTGCCATACAAAAACTTTTAAGTTTAATTGGGTCCCATTTGTTTATTTTTGCCTTTATTTCCATTACTCTAGGAGATGGATCCAAAAAAATAATTGCTGTGATTTATGTAAGAGTGTTCTGCCTGTGTTTTTCCTATAGGAGTTTTACAGTATCTGGTCTTACATTTAGGTCTTTAATCCATTTTGAGTTTATTTTTGTACATGGTGTTAGAGAATGTTATAATTTCATTCTTTTACATGTAGCTGTCCAATTTTCCTAGCACCACTTATTGAAGACACTCTTTTCTCCATTGTATATTTTTGACTCCTTTGTCATAGATTAATTGACCTTGAGTGCATGGGTTTATTTCTGGGCTTTCTATCCTGTTCCATTGATCTATATGTCTGTTTTTATGCCAGTATCGTACTGTACTGATTACTGTAGCTTTGTAGTATAGTCAGAAGTCAGAGAGTGTGATTCCTCCAGCTCCATTCTTCTTTCTCAAGATTGTTTTGGTTATTCTGGGTCTTTTGTGCTTCCATACAAATTTTAAAATTACTTGTTATAGTTCTGTGAAAAATGCCAATGGTAATTTGATAGGGATTGCATCAAATCTGTAGATTGCCTTGGTAGTATGGTCATTTTAACAATATTGATTCTTCCAGTCCAAGAACATGGTATATATTTCCATCTGTTTGTGTTGTCTTCAGTTTCTTTCAAGAGTGTTTTATAGTTTTCAGAGTACAGGTCTTTTGCCTCCTTAGGTAAGTTTTATTCCTAGGTGTTTTATTCTTTTTGATGCAGTGGTAAATGGGATTGGTTCCTTAATTTCCCTCTCTGATAGTTTGTTGTTCATGTATAGAAATGCGTCAGATTTTTGTATATTAATTTTGTATCCTGCAACTTTACCAGATTTATTGGTGGGCTCTAGTAGTTTTCTGGTGTGTCTTTAAGATTTTCTATGTATAGTATCATGTTATCTGCAAATAGTGAGAGTTTTACTTCTTCCTTCCAATTTGGATTCCTTTTATTTGTTTTTCTTCTCTGATTGCTGTGGCTAGGACTTCCAAAACTATGTTGAATAAAAGTGATGAGAGTGGGCATCCTTGTCTTATTCCTGATCTTAGGGGGAATGCTTTCAGCATTCCTTTTCACTGTTGAGGATGATGTTAGCTGTGGGTTTATCATATATGACCTTTATTATGTCAAGGTATGTTCCCTCTATACCCACTTTCTGGCAGAGTTTTTATCATAAAAAGATGTAGAATTTTATCACATTTTTAAAGGTTACTTTCCACTTACAGTTATTACAAAATATTGGGTATATTCCCCATGTTGTATAATACAGCCTTGAGCCTATCTTACACCTAGTAGTTTGTACTTACCACTTCCCCACCCCTATATTGGCCCTTCCCCCTTTCCATGATAACCACTAGTTTATTCTCTGTATCTGTGAGTCTGCTTCTTTTTTTGTTACATTTACTAATTTGTTGTATTTTTTTAGATTCCACATATAAGTGATATCATACAATATTTGTCTTTCTCTGTCTGACTTATTTCACTTAGCATAATGAATGCCCTACAAGTCCATCCATGTTGCTGCTAATAGCAAAGTTTTGTTCTTTTTTATGGCTGAGTAGTAGTCTATTGTGTGTGTGTGTGTGTATATATATATATATGTATATACCACATGTTTTTTGTCCATTCATCTGTTTATGGACCCTTAGGTTGCTTCCAAATCTTGGCAGTTGTAAATAATGCTGCTTAAACATACGTTCTTGAAGATGATTGAAGACCAGCAGAAGCCCTGTACAGGAGGGTGTGGCTTTTGTCTAAGGAAGTGAACTCCAATTATGTTCACATGAGAACAAAATACATTTTTAAGAGCATTATATTGGTAGGAACACCACCAGCATGGTCTGAAATTGAGAGAGACCTTACAAAATGAAAAGGCTTTTGGACCCCCAACATTCTATTGACAGGACCCAGGCTCAGAACACTGTATAGCTCGAAACATTGTCTACCTCTTGTTGCAAAGGAATGATAATTCAAAGGATGGAAGCAAGAGCCCAGAGAGTGGAGCCAGAAACTAGGGATAGTTATTTCTGAGCAGAAATAGGACTAAACTTCTAAGTGAGAAACTTCTAACATTTTCCTGGCTGATTTCAGAATTGCTGTGGACCAGTGATTTCTATTTGCCTCTTGTATTCTCTTTTTTTGAATAGGAATGTCTATAGTGATTATCCTCTGCCTGCTGCATATGTGTACCTTGAATATATGTGGGGCACATGTTTCTTTAGTTCATAGGTCTTCTAATTGTGAGGAACTGTATCCTAGAAACTGTATTTAAAGAACCATACCTGAGACAGCTGAATAACAGTTTGATTTAGATGCCAATATCCTGGATTTCAAGCTGAAGTTATAAAAGGATGAGACTTTTCCCCTTTCCTTTCCTTTTCCTTTTTCTTCAGTAGGGCATGAGTTTAGTTTACACATGAGAGGAATTTAATTTGTGGTCAGAGAGTGAACTGTGGTGGTTTAAAAACATGTCCCCCAAATTTTTGATGCTCCTCTGCTAAAAAGGTAGTTCCCTTTGTTCTAGAATGTGGGCTGTACTTAAGGGCTCTAATGAATAGAATGTGACAGCAGTGACAGTGTTAGACTTCTGAAACTAAGTCATAAAAAGGATTATGTCTTCCTCCTTGCTTTGCTTTGAGAGAACTGGTTACCATGTCATGAGGACACTCAGGCAGTCCTATCGAGAAAGAGCTGAGTTCTCTTGCTAAAAGATAGAAAAGAACTGAGTCCTCCAGCCAACAACTGTGTGAATCTCAGGAAGCAGATCCTCCAGCCTCAGTCAAGCTTTCAGAAAACTACAGCCCAAACAACATCTTGACTGCAATCTCATGAGAGATTTCAAGCCAGAACCAACTAGTTCAGCCTCTGCCAGATTGCTGACCTTTAGGAACTATGTGAGATAGCATGTACTTATGTTGTAAACTGCTAAGTGATATGCTATGCAGCAATGGATAACTAACAAGTAAGCATTATCAATAAAAGTATGTTTGCAGAAAAAAAGTCGTCCATTTAATCCATAGGTAACTCATATTTAACCTTTTTGTAGTGTGTAATATTTGAAACTTTAAAGTTAGTAGGTCAAAGACTGGGTAAGATATCTGACCTCCAATATATTAGAGTGAAGCTGCCCTGGGTACAGACAATATACTGTATCTTTTAGTGTTTTGGTGAATATGTAACTTGTGTGCTTCCAAATATTTTCTCAGGTGCTTTGTGACTGTTCCTTTGAATTTTACTATTTGTCTCTGCTTATCTCAAAACAGTGTTTAAGCTGATGATTGAAATGTTGCAAAAAATAGAAACTAGATTCATTCATTCATATATCTGAATGTAAGCTACATTATGGGAAAAACTGTTGGAAGAATTGGTAGAGACTTATCTCTCTTCTGTTTTCAAAAGCTGCATACCCAGGAGCTGTGATTTTTTTTTTTTTTTGACACGTGGAGACTATGCAAAGTATTTCTGGATTATGTAGTTAAGTACATCTTAATCTGTAAAAGTAAAAAGAGCCAGAATCCATTAAGTATTTTCAAATATTTAGGACTTTAAATATTATTAAAAATCTTTAAAAAATTGACAGGGAAATACTTGAAAATGAAAAATATCTGAATTTTTCCATAAAAGTGATATAATCACTTGTAAGTGAATCATCAGCAGTAAAACTGTTTCTTGATAACATTTAACATTTGTTTGTTGTCTTTATCCTTAATAAGAAATTCAAACTAACAAATAAAGCAGCTGAACCTTGGTAAGTGTTTGTTACTATAGGTCGTGTTTTCACCAGTAATAATTAGCTTTTTAAAAATTAAAATGTCTACTAATATCCTGTCTTTCTTCCTCAGGGAATTGCTCCAAAGCTGGAATTTTCTACAACCTCAGTGATTACCGAATGTCTGATAAGTTCAAGGAAGTGCCACACTCAGGTTAAAATCATTTATTTAAAATATCTAACGGTTTAATTTATTTGTATTTATTGGGCATTTGGCAAGCATTATTCTTTTACTTTGGCTACAACTCTTTTCACATTTTTTTGATCAGTCTCTAGTTTAAGTAAAACAATTATCTTAGGTATTTAGCTGTTTGGTTACATGTTAATAAGTGTGGAAGTGAAAAGCTTGGTGTACGTGGTAGATGGTACTTTTTTTTTTTAATAGAAAGAAATTAGGCTGCCAGAAAGATGTTGGTTTCAAAAAGTTCCACAGAGAACTTGATTGGAGGCTTCTATGAATCTTAAAGAAGTTAAAGTTCAAAGGATACATTTTTAGCGAATGAGACCAGAGGTTCTCAGGCTGGGATATAGGTGGTTAGTGGGTATAGCTTCTTGAGTGTCTCTAATTCCTTAAGGGACTGTTGCTTAGTTTGGTGGCTGTTCTAGTGCTGTCAGATCAAGAGAAGCTTCAATACTTCAGCCTAATAAGTACCTTCTATGTTTGTAAAAACTGCCTTCAGTAACCTCAGATATCTGGATCTAATATTACATTCTGGTCTAACTTCCTACTGAGTCACCAGGATCTTCTTGCTACCCTGACCACAGGTTATCTAATAATGTCTAGGCATCACTCATACATATGTGACTGCATTATGACCAGGTAACAGTGGCCAGCCTGTGATGATGAGCCAGTACTATATAAAGCCTAGAGGACCCAAACAGGGCAGAACTGGACCTATGGTGGAAAAAGTAGAATGTTAATTTCCTGCATTATCAGTTTCAGAGGGAATTTGCTCAGGGTGGTAACTTGACAAGCTAACAAAGGTAAAATATGATTGTAAGATTATCAAGGGGATCTTTCTTATTTTGTTTAGCAAGACATTTGGTATGTTAGAGTTTGGCCTAATTATTTATCTTTTAAATGCAAGCTGAAACACTGCTACTAGAGATCTAATGACACGTACTTGCCAAATGCAGAGCTGGGTTACTGACTTGTTTGGAGATATGCACTGTGCACATTTGTAAATTGTCAGAAGTGCTTCCTCTGGATTCACAGAAGTTTTCTACCCACACTGGGGTATGCCTTTACTGGGTGGGTAGAAATTTCTTTTTTTGTCAGGAGTGTAGTATACACACAGAAAAGTACACACATTCTAAGTGTACAGCTTAGTGGAAGATTCCTTACTAAGTGTAGAACTTTCACCCCACTAATAGTTTCATTGGACTAGCAGTTTCCTCTGTAAGCTTTTGGCTAACTTGCCATTTCAATGTTTGTCATTTGTTTTTTGTTGAACAGAGATGTGAGAGAATAGCCTTTGGTGTTATTAAGAAAATATTCTTGAGAATCAGACAGATTTGGGTTCAAGTTCCTCAAAAGACTGGTTTAAAGATTAAATTAGAGAATATATGTGTCTGCACGTAGCATATAATTAATAAATTTTGTGGCTGTTACTGAGGTGATTAGTTTTTTAATTAAGATAATTGAGATTTAGAAGACATAGATGAAATATAAGATGAAGACATTGTATGGTAGGCACAACAGAGTATACACTTTTACATTAAAATTCTGAATGGTAACAGCCAGAATTTTAATCTTATTTGATCTTATTTGAGAACATGCTAAATCCACTTTTTTTCCAAGTGAATATTAGTTACAATTAAAATTTTAATGGCTATAAAACAGCATTTTCAGGTTCAAATACAGTTTAAGAATTAGACAAACCATTTTCGGTTTTTAAGAGAGGAGTGATTGAAATAAACTCTTTAAAATCATTTAGGTTTATAAATATTTATAATGATCTTTATTCCTTTTGGCACATTATTTTCAAATTTTTTGTCACAATTGATGTTTTGCCGCCAATTGAATGGACTGAAAAAATAAATATATTATTGGGATTTTCTGGAATATATCTAGTTTTCTATGTAGTCTCTTTTACCTACTGCAAAGTAGAATTTATTAGTAAATAGTTAAATATTACTAGTAACTTTATTAATATGTTTGATAATCTATATCAGGTAGCTATTGCTGTGTAACAAGCCACACTAACTTAGTAACTTAAAATAAGATGCTTCTCACAGTTGTGTGGATTGGCTGGGTGGTTCTTTTGGTCTGGGCTGCCTAGGCTAGGGCTGAGTGGTCTAGGAGGGCTTCACTTGCATGTCTGGCAGCTGGCTGACTTCTTGGTGTGAGAGGGACTTTACATTCCTGGTGTTTGGCTTGATTTCAGCTGGGGTGATGGCCACAGACTCTCACCATCTAGCAGGCTAATTTCAGCTCATTCACATGTGGCGGGAAGGTTTTCTGGAGTAAAAGAAGACTAGCACTTTTCAAGTCTCCTTTTGTCACAAGTGCTGTTGTCCTCGTGGCTGATCTAGGGAGCCATTTTGTGTAAAACAGTATGAAACAGCTACTATTTTAAGTTTTATTGGGCATTAATAGGATGCATTAAGGATTGATTAGGTTAGAAGGTATGAATCTGTGGTAGATACAGCACCGTTTCTAACTTCCTCTAGTGGTATTCAGCATTCAAAAGCTGTAATCAAAAAAGAAGATGGAGTTCCTTTCAGTTTGGTATAAGCAAGAGGTGGGTAAGAAGGAACTTTACAGCATTGCTGAAATAGGTGATGTTGGGTTCATCCGGGTTTAAAGGTAAGAGATCCTAAAAATGTATGAGGATCTGGGGAAAAGAGATCTAGGGGCTGAGGGAGACGAAGAGGACAAGTAACAGATTCAGTGAAAATAAAAGAAGTAGGTTGAGGAAAAGGTTTGGTCAGCAAGGAGTTTTCAGAGTTTAGGGTGCAATGGATCTGTATAATGATAAAATCTAAGATGAAGTAGAAAAAGGCAGTTAAAGCTCAGAAATAGGAAGTCTAAGTTCTTGGAAAGATTCATTGCTTGAACATTTTATTAAACCTCAAAGGTTCTTTTCATGTGTTAATAATGCTGCTTCTGTGAGTCAGTGTGATGTCATAGAGATAGGTGAAGTGGGATGAAAAATTCTGAATTACTTGTTGAAGTCATTGAACAAGGTGGGAGAAGGTCCAGGAGCATAGCAAGAGCTAGAGAAGAAAGAAAGATGATGAAATAATCTGATGCTGCTGGTCTGTATGAAACTTGTGGACTTATTTTTCTAATCAGGAAACTTTGTTTCCTTGTTTTCCTATTTTCTTTCCTGTTTAAAAAAAAAAGTAGTTTCCTACTTTAAAAAATATTTGACTCTTCTCCTATTTCACATTTGTATTTTATTTACTTAGAAATAGATACCCTTAGCAAGTAGGGAGGGGGATTGAGAAAGTAGAGAAGAGGGAAGGTAGGATTGGTGGTTTTTCTTGGTTTTTTTTTTGCGGTACACGGGCCTCTCACTGTTGTGGCCTCTCCCGTTGCGGAGCACAGGCTCCGGATGCGCAGGCTCAGCGGCCATGGCTCACGGGCCCAGCCGCTCCGCGGCATGTGGGACCTTCCCGGACCGGGGCACGGACCCGTGTCCCCTGCATCGGCAGGCGGACTCTCAACCACTGCACCACCAGGGAAGCCCGGTGGTTTTTTAATGTGATAAAGTTAGGAGGACGTTCAAAGATTCTCAACTGTCCATTTTCTCGAATATTGGAAAGCTTATAAATCTAGACAAAGCTTGAAGAGGTCTTAAATTATTTACTTGTAATCCAACTTTTTTAAGGCAGAGACTATTTGAATAAAGTATCCTAATAACACAAAATATATAGAAATATCATTTGTGTTTAAAATTTTAGAGTGTTAGCCAGTTTTACTAGAAGACAGAGTACTAGTCATTAAATTTTGTAACGTGTCTTTTGTACATTTTTACTTTTATAAAAATACAGAATTAAGATGTTATGGTTATCTGTCATTGAATTGTAAAGTTTTAGTTTGGAAGAGATCTTAAAAATCCTAATCACCTTGTATAATCCAAATTATACATTTTATGAAAATATGTATAAAGCTTTTCTTCAGATTTTCACATTGTGCAAATGTATGTAATCATGATAGTATGAATGAAACGTATAGTTTTCTCCATAAAGATTTTATAATCAACTAATTAGACATGTGTGTTGCTAAGATTACTAAACAAATCCTCTTAAATTATATAGCCAATTATTTGAATACATAATTATAAAGGATAAACCAATGTTTGCATTAGTATTTTAGTATACTGAAAAATAATTGTTTTTACTTTTTTTCTTAGATTTTTCAAATGATTAAATATTGGGCTTTAACTTTGTTAAAGTACTTGTTATACTTAAGAAGTGTGGTACAGTATATTTTATTAACTACTAGACAGAGTTATTTCGGAGGATATGGATTTGACTTCCCTCAGGATCTACATGGATAAGAGAGACTGATCTAGTTGGCTTTGATAGATTATATGTGCCTTAAATTACTTTTTAAGGTTTTTTCTACCTGTAGTTATATGTATATGGTTTACCCCAGGGTCATAATATGTATAAAATATATCTCTCCTGACCAAATGAATTTTATTTTTTATGTTTAGGATAAATTTATTCACCATACGGCTCCAGTTGAAAAATCACATGGCAGACTGCAAACCAGAACATCAAGGTCACAAAAGAAAAACTCCAAATCACCTGAGAGAAATAAATATTGCATAAATGCAAAAAACTACGAACAGCCTACAATTTCTTCAAAATCACACTCTCCATCTCCTTACACAAAAAGACGCATGTGTGAGCTATCTGAAGACACTAGGCAGCGGCTGGCGCATTTAAATCTGGGGCCCTATGAATTCAAAAAAGAAACAGATAAACCTCCATTTGTGATTAGACATGTATGTGTTCTCTGAAACATTTCCATTTGAAACTGATCTAATCTGTTCTTCCACTAAAATATTATTCTCAAATTTCTTTCAACTTCTAGCTTATATTAATAATTTTCTTTCCTGAACTGTTAGCCTAGCAATCTAAAATGGAAAATTAACTTGATAAAATAACATTCTTTTGCAGCCTTTAAACCGGACAGAGATCAGGCTCCATTATGAATGCCATGTTAAATCCTCTCAGTAGCCATTTCCTTTCCTCTCATACAGTGGACCGTGTAATAACTTTACAAATTGAACTGAGATGTAATTGACATTAGTTCTAAAATGGCAGAGTAGGGTATTAAAAGAAGACCAAGTTTTCTTTGTGGAAAGGAAGACACCCTCCTCCCCCAGCCTTTTAAAAAATTATAATGGAAAAGTAAGTTTCTCTTGAAATTATGTCCCTTGGATAAACCTTATATAATGGATCTTTGAAGTAAATCTTTATTTGATGGGAAGAGGAAGGCCTTTGAAAGAAAGAGTTAACTTCAAGGGTGACATAGTTTCTAATCTTTCTATATGGAAGCCTGTTTTGGTATGGTTTGAGTTTAGAGCTTGTGTCCATATAGTCAAATAGACTCTGGCTAATTTTAAGGGTCTATAATCAGAATATTTAATAAAAGGCTTTCTCAGAATCTTCATAATTTCTTTAATTTTTATCAAACTATATTACCTTAAAAGTATTTCTTTAAGAAAAGCTTGCAAATTAATAAAAATTGCTTTATATAATAATAAACTTGAAGATTTAAGTGCTTATAGAAGCAAAACAACTTTTTGAGATGTCTATGAAACACTTTCTGACTTTGTCTCTAATGCATTTTTTTCCAAATTTTAAAACGTAAATATCAGCACAAACATGTAAACATGCTCCTGTGATGGTCAAATAGCTTTTTTAACATACGCCACCTAGAAGTTCAGATTTTCTTTGTGATACCTTTAAAAAAAAATTTAGCTGTGCCTTAAGCAATATTTCATTCCATATTCATATTTTGACTATGAACCCTTATTATTGTAGCCTAAGTAATAGATTTTTTATTGTAAAAAAGAAAATTTATAATATAATAGACACTTTTAAATGATAATATTTTATTGAGATTATTGTGATTATACTTGTCTTATTCCTATAGAACTCGTTTATAGGTTCTGGTCACATTTTTTTGTTGTTTGAACAATATCCAGATATGTTTACTTGCTTGTTTGACGACAGTTTCAGAATGCCTTTAATTCTGTTTGCTCATAATTGCAAATTAAATTGAAAAGAAAGGACATGCTAAATTCTAATCTGAAGAAATATTAGCATTTTAATTAAAATGCCTATGTACGAAGATAACCAGGAATATTTTGAGCGTTAGCCACATAAAAGTTGCTTAGGGAAATAACTGCTCTTAAAATGTTTATTATTATGTTCATGTCACTGTTCAAAATAGAATAATTTTAATAATGCTTGGTATAAATCTTCACATTTTTATTTAAATGATTTCCCTTTCAGCTTTCCATTGAACAGAAAGAAATACATACTTCTAAGCTTATAAAATTGCTTACGTTATTGTATAGGACTAGATTTTTTCCAGCTGTATAAATGTATGCCTCTCTCAGCCCCATAGGCATTCATGATTTTAAAAGCACTTAACAAAATTGGTAACCAAACAAAATTTTAATTTGATACATGAATATGCAAAATGTAATACATTTAGGAAAGACATTCTAGTTTTACAAACACTGTATAAAAAGTAATCTTAAAGAATAAGAAGCCATTTCAAGAATCTAACTAGTACTCTCCCAAACTGGCACAACCATCCTATAAGAGTTAAACTGCATTCTTTGCTTTTTTATTTATGCAGAATAGGATTTTTTTCTATTGTGGTAAAATACTCATAACATAAAATTTACCATTTCAACCATTTTAAAGTGTATAACTCAGTGACATCAAGTATATTTATATTGTGGTTCAGCTGTCACCACTATCTAGTTCCAGAACTTTTTCATCACCCTAAGTGGAAACCCCATGCTCATTAAGCATTCACTCCCCATTTCCTCCCCCAGCCCCTGGCAACCACTGATCTGCTCACTATCTCTATGGACGTACAGTGTTTGGCTTTTTGTGTCTTTTTTCATTTAGCACAGTGTTTTCTAGTTTCATCCATGTTGTAGCATGTATCAGTACTTGATTCTTTTTATGACTGAATAATCCATTGTACATTTTGTTTATCCATTAATCTGTTGATGGACATTTGGGTTTTCAACTTTTAGTTATGTGAATAGTACTTCTGTGAACATTCATACACAAGTTTTTGTTTGAATACCTGTTTTAATTCCCAACTGCTTTAATACCTAGGAGTGGAATTGCTGGGCCATATGGTAATTCTATGTTTAACTTCTTGAGGAATTGCCAAACTTTCCCACAGTGGTTCCTCCATTTTGTTTCCACCAGCAATGTGTGGTGGTTCCAATTTATCCACATTCTCACCACATTCTCATTTTGTTGTTTTATTTTTATTGTAGCCATCCTGAGGGGTGTGGAGTGGTATCTCATTATGGTTTTGATTTGCATTTCCCTAATGACTAATGATGCTGAGCATCTTTTCACGTGCTTGTTGCCATTTGCATATCTTCTTTGGAGAAATGTCTATTCAAGTCCTTTGCCCATTTTTAATTGAGTTGTTTGCCTTTTTGTTGAATTCAGTTGTAAATTTTCTGTTATATATTTAGGATTCTAGATCCTTATCAGTTATATGATATGCAAATATTTTTTCTCATTCTGTGGCTTGTCTTTTCACATTCCTTTTTTTAAAGTTAAATTTTAAAAAATCGTGGTAAAATATGCACAATATAAAACTTACTATTTTAACCATTTTAAGTGTACATTTTAAAGTGTACACATTAAGTACATTCACGTTGTATAATCATCACCACCATCTATCTCCAGAACATTTTTCATCTTGCTAAACTGAAACTGTACCCGTTAAACAATAACTCCCCATTCCTCTTTCCCTTCAGCCCTGGCAACTACCATTCTACTTTTTGTCTCTATGGATTTGACTATTTTGGGTACCTCATATAAGTGCTACCTAATATATACAGTATTTGTCAGTTTGTGAATTGCTTGTTTCACTTAGCATAAAGTCATCAAGGTTAACTCATGTTACAGCATGTGTCAGAATTTTCTTCCTTATTATGGCTGCATAATCTTTTACATGTATATACCATATTTTGTTTATTCATTCGTCTGTTGATGGACACAGGTTGCTTCTACCTTTTGGCTGTTGTGAATAATACTGCTGTGAAAATAGTATAGAAATATCTATTCAGGGCCCTGGTTTCAGTTCTTTTGGGTATATACCCAGGAGTGGAATTGCTGGATTGTATGACAATCCTATTTTGAGTTTTTTGAGGCGCCACTATGCTGTTTTCCATAGTGGCTGCACCAATTTACATTCCTACCAAGAGTGCACAAGCGGTTCAATTTCTCCATATCCTTGTCAACACTTGTTACTTTCTGGTTTTTGATAATGGCCATCCTGATGGGGGTAAACTAGAATTTTGATTTGTACTTCCTTTATGATTAGTGATGTTGATTGATTTTCCATGTGCTTATTGGTCATTTGTATATCTTTTGGAGAAATGTCTTCTTAAGTCCTTTGCTCAACTTTTAATTGAGTTTTTTAGATTGAGTTTTAGATGTTTCTTTATATATTCTGGATATTAATGCCTTTTCAGATAATGATTTGCAAATATTTTCTCCTACTACATGGGTTGCCTTTTTACTTGATATTGTCCTTTTATGTACAAAGTTTTTAATTTTGGTAAGTAGAGCTGTCTTTTTTGCACAGATTTATATCATTCTGACTTTTTTTTTGTTAGAAAATGTGGATAACTGTTAATATCTTTTATTACTATACTCAGAATGCTGACTCCTGAACACAGCCAAGTAAAGACACTAAATTCAAAATCTATATGCTAAGGAGATAAGTAGTAAATGGCTAAACTTGTTTCTTAAATGTGGCAAAGTAAGATTTCCCTGTTTTTAACTTTGTAATAGGAAGCAAACTAGGCAATAAAGTAATGGACATTTCAACTATAAATCTGTTCATTTTAGAGTGGATTCAAAATATAATTAAAAATTTCTGGACTTTAACTTAAATTTTATTTAAAAACAAACAGCAAAATACTCGGCTAAGCTCTGATCTTGGAACATCCTTGAACTGTATAGGCAGTATCATGTTAACTTGATGATAATGTGATCTATGTACTTCAATTGATTTTCTGACTCCATGAGACTAAAAAAAATATTTAAGCTCCATTTTACATTGAAATCTTCCTTATTCTAGGTTGATCCCCCAAGTCCCAGGGCTGATGCTTTATTTGGATCTTCTGGCAGAGACTGTGAAAGAAATGGATGGTCCAGGCTGCACAATGGTTAGCTACAAGTTATCTCCCTTCATCTGTTTTAGTCCTCTTGGCTACATTCAAGTCTTTGTCTTGGCATCATTTAATAAAAACAGAATCTTGGCTGTATTGGAAAATATGGTATAATGCCACTTTTTACAACTTGTGGGACACCCATGTCGGTACTCTCTAAAAATAGTAGAATTTCTGTGCTGCTATAAACCATCTTCATCTTTGAGATTCAAAACACATATTAGCATATTAAAGGCTATGATACCTTTTAGTAAAAAACAAAACAAAACAAAACAAAACCTTTTGTTTTGCTCAACAATTTCTAAATTTATTTGACCATGAAACCTTTTCCTCTCCCTAACATATATTACTTAGTTTATGGAACAGGCTTTGGGAAACACCGTTGTAAAAAGAGTTCAGGTTTATAGGTTTTGGACATACATTTACACATATATTTGAATACTTTCTCTACCACTTATTTATAAACTGGGCATTCTTGAACAAATCACTTTACTCTGATAATCAGTTTATTGAAGAATGAAGATAACATAAATATTACCATGTAAAATGCTCTAGCACACAGGACACTTAATAAGTATCAGCTGTCAAAATAATACTTATTATTTATATTTCTGGAAAGATAATGTCCTTTAGGTTTAATTTATAATATTTTTTTTTCATTTTTAGGCCTGGTCCTGATGGTTAGATAACTTGTTTCTTAAGTTCAATATGAAGATGATTTTTATGAAGAAGATTAAATAGTATTTTATAATTAGAGATATGTAAGCATTAATATCGGTAGACTTTAGCTAGTCAGTTCACCAAGTATCCACCAGCAGCCTTTAAGTTAATTTACTGCACACTAAAAAAAAGGCATAGAAAAGTGAGAGTGAAAAAATACAATCAACATGTAGTGAGCTCTGTCTCTTTTTGTTTCTAAACGCTAGTGTATAATCTGTTTTTAAAAATTGGGATATGAAACATTCTTATCTGAGAACATGAAGAGTTTTTGCACATTTATTTTGCTTTTTTAGCATTAACTGGGAGATAAATGGGGTGATCAATAAGTCTTTCATACTCAGAATAGCAGATTATATGAAATTAGGAACAGATGTTATACTCTTGGACTTTCCCCTCCAAGGGATGTTTCCCCTCTTGTACTAAATTTATAGACGTAGAGTAAATAAGCTTTCAGAACCAGAAAATTGAAAATAGCTTCAATATAGGCATTTCTTTGGAAGATGTTTGTAGAATGCACTTAAATGTCTGATTTCCCTTGACAATTATTATGTATTTGCCAGCAGAACTGTTACAGTTTCTAGTAACTTCTAATCAAAACAGTCAGCTGCCTGTGTAGAGGTACAATCAGAGAGGCCAATAATGAGGTGCTTTCTTTTCTTTTTAATTTGACATAATTTCAGACTTACAGAAAGTTGAGATAGTACAAAGAATTCCCCTACACCGTTTACTCAGAGTCCACAATATTAATATTTTCTTTTCCCTCTTCCTCTCTCTCTTTCTCCTCCCTGCCTCCATCTCTGTGTGAGTGTCTGTGTATAAACTTTTCTTGACAAGGACATTGCCATGGGCTGATATGTGTCCCTCAAAGTTCATATGTTGAGACTCTAACCCCCCAGTGATGTTATCTGGAGACGGGTCATTATCTTTGGGAGGTAGTTAGGTGTAGATGAGTTTATGGAGTGGGGTCCTCATGATAGGATTAGTGCCCTTATAAGAAGAGACAGCAGAGGTCTTGCTTTCTCTCTCTCTCATGTAAGGACACAGCCAAAAGGCAGCCATCCTCAAGCCAGAATGAGAGCTCTCACTGGAACCTGGCTGTGCTGGCACCCACATCTCAGACTTCCAGTCTCTAAAACTATGAGAAATAAATGTCTGTGGTTTAAGCCACCTAGTCTATGGTAGATGAGAGCCTGAGGAAACTAATACAGTTGTTTTCTTAATGTGATGCAAGTATCAAAACAGGAAATTAATGATATAATGTTAACTAAGCTATAAACCTAAGTCATATTTTGCCACTTGTTCTAGTAATATCTTTATAGCAAAAGAAATTCCACAACATACATAAGGTTCAGTTGCCATGTCTCTTTCTTTAGTTTTCTTTAATATGGATCAGTTTCTTAGTCTTTCTTTGTGTTTAATGATGTGATAATTTTGAAGAATAAAGGCCAGTTTTTTAATAGATCTCCCTCAATTTGGGTTTGTTTGATTTTTTTTCCCTCATGATTAGATTTATTCATTTTCCCCCAGAATACAACAGAAGTGATGTATTACTCTCAGTGCATCATGTCAGGATGTATGTGATGTTGCTTTGTTACTGGTGATGTTAATTTGCTCACTTGATTAAGATGGTGTCTGCTCGGTTTCTCCAGCATGAAGGTGCTATTTTCTTCCTTCCCTTTGTAATTATGGGAAGATTGAGACTATGTAATTCTCTTCGACTTCGACCCCTTTAGCATACATTGATGATTCTTGCCCGAAACAATTTATTACAGTGATGTTTACCAAATATTTTTTTAAGTTCCATTTTTCTTTATACATTTATTATTTGCCTTTTACTGTAAAGAGTTTTCCCTTCTCATTTCTCTAATTTTAATGCCCCTATTCTTTGGACTACTTTTTTTTTTTTTCTGGTTGGCAGTTGAGCAATTGTGCTTTGGGTTCTTATCAGCTATTGAAATACACATGTGAATTTCTTATGATAGAATATCTTACACATAGTGAATTTTCACTTATGACAATCTTTAATGAAAATTCTTCTTGAACATTTTCTTACCACAGTATCTTGCCTAATAATTCTTAAGTTCCTATAGGTTACCATTTTCACCAACATTGATTTATTTAGTCCTCATAATAATGTGAAGATGGATGTAACTATATTTGATCAGGAAGAGTGACAGAGGCTTAGAGAGGTTACGTGATATGTTGGAGAGCTACAGAATAGCCGTGTACAGTGTAGAACCCAGGTCTTCTAACCCCAACTTCCTTTCTTTTCCACCACTCTCCTACCACTTTTCCTACTTTCATTTAGGTGTATTTTTTTAAATAAAATTTTCAAATTTTCTCTGTCTGGAATTTCCTTGATATATAATTCTAATTGTAATTTGTGCAGTCCTTTTGAAGAAACTCAGTATCTCTTACACCTCAAGAATATATGGAAGCTTTATCCAATCATTTGTGCATTTTAAAGAGGAAATCAAGTGCAACATCTTGGCCTTTTTCAATTTTGCTTAGGATTTAGGAAAGATATTAGACTCTGTCTCCCCCTTGGAGGAAACGTCTCTTATTCTCTTCGTTTGAAGATTCTGTTGTGAGTTTCAATTCTACACAAGACTGTAATCTTTTATGAGCTTCCACTAGTCCCTTTGTTAGATGGTTATTATTTTTATGTCAAATAAATTGGAAATAACATCCCAAATCCTAATAGGCCATATCTTGAGTAGACAGCAATAAATGGTAATATTTTATTCTTTTCTGAATAAAATGCATGTAGTCATCATGTATATACTTATCAGCAAAATATCTCATTTGTTTGTGTGCCTCCTTGTTTTACAGAGTGTCATTTTTAGGAACTCCTTTTTTAGTTTCTTTAATTCTCTGTTATTTATAAAACATTTATAACAGCCTTATTGAGGTATAATTTATATATCATAAAATTCACTTGTTATAAGTTTACAATTAAATAATTTTTAATAAATTTGCACAGTTGTGAAATCACGAATATCTATTTTTAGAATAAAAGGGAGAGAGAGCATGAGTGAATGAGTGAGCACACCAGAGCTCAAGTGCAAGATCGGACTGTCTCTTCTTATAAGGGCACTCTCTCCATTATGAAGCCCCACCCTCATGACCTCATCTAACCCTAATTACCACCTAAGGGTCTCATTTCCAAATACCATCACTTTGAGAGGTAGGGCTTCAACATATGAATTTTGGGAGGACACAAATATTCAGTTTTTAACAATGATTTCATGAGATTATTGGAGAATCAAATAATAACTAATATTATGTTTTCTGCTAGCCACTATTCTAAATGCTTAATATTTCATTGATTAATTACTCGCAGTAACCTCAAGAATTTTAGATGCTGTTATTTATCCTCATTTTACAGATGAAGAAATCTGAGATTTAAGGAAGTAGAGTAAGTTGTTCAAGGTCGTGCATGCACGCGCGCGCGCGCGCACACACACACACACACACACACACACACGATCTAAATTAGCTCTTTTTCTTCATACTTTTCTTAAGTGTGACCCATTCATTAAGGCCCAGCTCAACTTTTTCCTCCTTTAGGAAGTTTTTCCTCATGGCCTTCAACTTTGAGAGATCTATCTCTGATATGACTTTTTAATAGCATTAATTGCCTATACCATTCTGATTTAGCCTGTTCTTTTATGCTGCTGTTATTCAACTTCGTATAACTTAACTAAAGTAAATTATAAGCACTTCCCGACCATGGGCTGTGACTTTTATCTCCTCTATCTCCTGCATTTAGAATATAGTTAAGTACCTAATTGTTGGTAAAGGTGATTAAATGTGAACATTAGGAAACCTCAGATCAAAGTAATAGCTTAATTTATAAAAGTGAAAGAAAATTATATAAATTTGTCTGAATTAGGATAAGTTTATAAATGGTTTGTGGAGAGCAGAAGACATTCCTGTGTTTTAATATATTGACATTTTGAATATTACATTAGCTACCAAAAGGAATATATATTATGTATAGAAATTATTACCTTAATTTTCAAAGTTGCATGTTTGGAGAATTAGACTCAGTGTGTCCTTATCATTCTTTTATTTCTTCTGCTACTTGTGGCCACGTTGTACATTAGACTTTACAGAAGAGGAGTTAGGTTGGGAGTTAGTTTTATTTTGAATTTTGAAAAGCAGTTGAAGTAAGTTGGACCTTACTGAATTAAATGGTGAAGTTGACCTTGTGTGAAAGACATTAATGTTTCAGCTGCCCTCTATAATGGCTCAGGACACTTGGAGAACAAACATCTTGTGCTGTAAATGAAAGCTAATTGACTAAATATAGACTATCCTGGGTCTCTATCCATATAGCATTTTTTTTTCTGTACAAGGTGGTTTGGGAAGGTAAAATATAGAATGTTAGAATGCTTTTGACTGGAATGTATTAGTAAAGAAGTAGAATTGCAAATTATGGTTCTGATTTTCTTATCTATCAATATAACAGAGATTATAATACTTAAAACTTGACTCCTTCAAGTAATGAGTAAAACCCCAAATCTACATCTACAATGTAGTGGTCTTTGGCTTAGGGAGAGATTTGGAATAGCTTTATAGTCCACTGTTGTAGATGCTATGCAAGGTACTTTTATAAATTTTATAATTTAATCATCACTATAACTCTCTGAGGTAAGGTAAGCATTGTCTTCATACTCTTAAAATGAGGAATGAAAAACAGATTAATTGTATAACTGGACCAAACTAACATGTATGATAAGTAGTGGAAGTTGAACCTGGCCTTGTTTGACTTAGTATTCAATAGTAATGATGTTGATAATGCTGTTAGTAATAATAGTTAACATTTATTGTATTGCCTTACATGTAATATCTAATGTAATCTTTAAAACAATATTACGAAAGAGGTACATTAGACCAGTGGTCCCCAACCTTTTTGGCATCAGGGACTGGTTTCGTGGAAGACAGTTTTTCCACTGTGGGGGGGGGGGGTGTGGGGGTGGGGAAGGGGGATGGTTCAGGCAGTAATGGGGAGCAGTAGGGAGTGGCAGATGAAGCTTTGCTCACTCACCCGCTGCTCGCCCCTCCTGCTGTGCGGCCTGGTTCCTGTGGTCTGGGGCTTGGGGACCCCTGCATTAGAAAAGTGAGGAATCTGAGACTTAGAAAGATTAGATAATGTGCCCAGGGCCATATTGGAAGTGCTGGAGCCTGAACTGTAATGCACATCTATTTGTCAGCAAGATCTGTACACTACAGGACAGTATGCTACCGCCCTCTAAAGCTGGTCCTGTTTCCATTACGCTCACTTAATTGAAGCATGGACTCCAAGATTAGGAACACATGTAGTTTGGCAGTATCTGTCAAATCTATATATTCAAATTATATTTCATCATAAACTGGTTTGTCAACTAAAAATTATCTATTTCATGTAGACAAATTGTTTTATCAACTAAAAATTAATCTGGCCTGTATCAGATATCTCCTACTCTAATGAAAATATGATTTGAAATCACTTAATTGCTGAAGAACTGATACAGATTTTAAGTTGTTGCTTATCATCTTTGTAACATTATTGAAGGATTTTTAAGATATTTCTGAAAACTGCTGTATGAAGTATAATCGTAGAAACAGAGTGATTGTAGGAAAAATCAAAGATGAAAACAAATTTCTTCTTTTTGATAGGAAATATTTATAGTTTCTTTTGTACATCCTTTTTTAGATCATTCTCATCTTCGCTGCTACCGACCCAAGGATTATAAGGTATGTAGTATAAATTGCAGAACAATAATTATCCTGGCTTTCAGATTAGAGCATTAGTAAATTTCTTATATGTATGGTCAGATATTATCATATTCATTTAGTCAAGAAATTTACAAACAATAATTGTCATATTATGGAATGTCATTATTTTGTGTATGTTGTCAGGTGGTAGGATAGACTTTTCATTGAGTGTCTTACTACAAATGTTTTGTGACTTTTGATTGTTCATTACTTGTTTGTGTATGTGTATATGTGTGTGTGTGTGTCTGTGAGAGAGAGACAGAGACAGAGAGAAATTGGTTGCTACTTTTAATGATACCTCACACAGTAGTATTTCTAAATTTCAGTCATTCTTAGAGCATCCTCATAATTTTTACAATACCTGCATGTAATTTATGCTGTCTTTTAAAAATTCGCCTTGTTTTTATGTATTTCACCAGTGTAAATGAAAAATCAGTATCATATACTTTAAATGGATAATAGCCTTAAAAATACAGCAAAAACAAAACAACGTTACTAAATTCTGGCTAGAAAACTATTGCTTTCCAAAGACTCTGAGACATGTTCTCTTTTTCTTAAAATGAGATAAGCAATGATAGACAGGCATAGGAGACATACCAATAGCTAACTGAAGATTTCTGATTGAAAGAGAATTGAAAAGAAAATATATTTTTTCTTTTGGGATTCAGTACCCTTTTAGTGTATGTCCATGTGCTATATAAAATAATCTTGTGTATCATCTAAATTCATTTTGGGTACCATACTAAGTTATCTGCTATACCACTAGTAGTTCATGTTCTACATTTTGAGAAGTACTGCCCCAGAGTTTTTCTTTTCTGTCCCTAAGTGTAAGCTTCTTAATAAGAAGAGGCATCATAGTTGGGAAAACAAAACAAAACAAAAAACATAGCTTTCCTTATAATACCTTTGTTTATTTACTTGAAAACAATTTATCCCATGCTTACATGGCACTCTTTGCCATGCTTTGATTGTGATAAAAGAAATATGGAACAAGCCAAGGCACCATGTGACTAAGGGGCCAGATATACCAGAGAGTCAGAATCATCAAGGTGGAACTTTATAAAAGTTTATTCCAGACCTACTAAGTTAAAATTGTTGAGACCGTAGACTAGAAATTTTTATTTTAAACAAGTTTCCAGGTGATTCTTATGCAACTCTTTTGCTGTCTATCCAAGGATTGGTATTTGAGAACTACTAGTATAGACGTGGATATAGCACTTGAATAGAACCATTCCTTGTATAGCATTTGTATAGGGTCGTGCCCTTGCTTAAGGCTGTCCCTAGAGGAGTGTGGGCCTGGCATCATTCCCCTGGTGCAGACCTACCCTATTATGTGGAATTTATTCAAACACATACATGGGTACTGATCTGTGTAATATATATGTGCATGCATGCGCAGGCACACACATGCATCAAGAAGCATAATGTTTGTTGTCTTGCATGGGGCCCAGGGAAGTTACCTTAGTTGTAATACCTAAGGGTAACTAAGTTATACCTAAGTAATACCTAAGGTAACTAAGTTACCTTAGTTGTAATACCTAAGGGACGAGCCTATCTTCAAGTCATGTTTCACAGGTTTTATTTATTTTCTTCTTTATTTGCATCCTTGTTTTTTTTTACTAATCTGTAAGTTCCAGAATGGCAAGGATCTTATTGATCTTGCTTATTGGCAATTGCTAGATATTGTCTGATGTACGGTGGGGATTCCTAAAATATGTGTTGTGTGAGTGGATTATGAAGAGAAAACAAGTAAGCCAAATATACAAAAGTATAGAATGGGGAGAAAAGTATAAAGTTTATAGGACACTAATCTTTATCCTAAGGTAACTATAATCCAATTCTACATTGACTGGTCCATTTAGAGGTAGGTGATATATTTAGAATCCTCTTTTCTAAATGAATTCTTTAAAAGAACTTCACTTCTATTCATCTTTAATATCCACCCACCCTCACCTCTGTATTCTTCACTTTTAGAGTTAGAGTAGAAGTTGATCATTCATACTACCTTTGTAAAGCTGTGCATGGTAAGTGAGCTCACAGGATTATTTCTGTATTGAAGAGGTAGATTTTCACAGAAATACATATGCAGCATTGAACAGTGCTGTCTTTTCTATGAAAAAAATAAAGGGCTATTTTCTTATAGGCATATAGTAACTGGTAGTGGAACACTATAGGATTTCTACAAGAAGAAGAGTTATGAAACTAGGAGTGCTTGCAAAAATTTTTTAGAAAAGTGGGACTTGGCCTGAGTTCTATTGAGAAATATATTCTGCAGAGGCAAGGGAAGAGAGAGAAGAATGTCTTAGGAGGAAAACCACATGAAAAAGCCTTGGAGTTTAGAATAAGTACATTGTCCTGGAGGCGGGGGGAAACTACTGGTCTGGCTTGAGTGGAGGGCGTATATTGAGGGATAATGGCTATTTAACATATTTATTTTCTATTTTTCCTACTTCTTCATACCTATTATATCTGCCGCCTCCTTCTTTAAGATTTCTAGTTACTTGGTCATTAGCTGTTCTTTTGGCCAAAGTCACCTCTCTTCACCCTGGATGCATTATAATCAGCTGTTGTATAAATACAAAGTTCTCAGAAAAAGAACACACCTCTCAACCTGCCTCCCTATATCTTTATTGTTCCCTGTTTCTTTGTCCTTTCATTGCTAGGCATTCAAATGAATGACCCAGTGCAGCCAAAAATTAATTAGTTAATTAAAAAAAAAAAGCCTGGAAGTGAACTAAGTCACTTCTTATATTCCATTGACAAGAACTAGTCACATCTAGAAGCAAGATGAGCAAGGTGGCTAGCAAATAGAGATCCTAGTTAGGCAGCTGTTTTCCACTGAAGAGGGCTCATAGATTTTAGTAGACCACTGACCATATCTGTCATAGTCTGCCTGTCTGCCACCAAATATCCCCTTCTTCCCTCACACAGAACATACTTTTGTCCTCTTCCAGGAAAATCACTTGAAGTTCCATCATTCAAGTTCCACTTGAATCTAGCTTGAAGTTCAGGATCTTTGAGTGTTGGATAAGCCAGATCCAGATAGACTCCCTGTGATCCAGTGACCTGTGAACCAAGACAAGTTACTTCTCCCCTCCCTCACCTTCTCACTCTACCTGAACCTCATTTCTGGTATGTTTTGTTAGAGCAGGGATAGGTTAACTGGAAAAAAATGGTGCTCTTATTTGCAAAAGGGAGAAATAGAGAATGAAGAGCAGTTACTAGTCTACAGCAATGATAAATGCTCCTGGGCAAGCTTTGTGAACCTAACAGGCAGGTGCCCCGCTGCCCTGATAGTAGAGGAATGCCCTTTCTTAGACCTTACTCTCCATGGGCCCTGACTCTACCCTGCAGCTGGTTTTTCCATGTCCATTTATTATCCCACATGGCAGTGAGTTATCCTCTCTGAAATGGGTTTGGAGGATTTGATCTCTTGGGACTGCATAGTTTTCTAGCCCACTTCCTGCGGTTAAAAGTTTTGGGGCCTGAGAGCTATTTTATAGACTTAGGCTCTTAAAGGCCAGGTTCTTGATTTCTTAGGCAATATAGACTTAGGCAAGTATCAACTTCTCATTTATTTGCTTGCAGTCAGTTTAATGTTTCAGTAAATACACACAAAGTTGTTTTCTTCCCTCCAAATACAATTCTGAAGTCTGATTTATTTCTTTAGTTCTTACGCCTTTTAATGGCACTTACCTTGAGGCCCTTTGAAGTAGGCTCAGATGGGAAGTAACCTCCTCAATCTGATTTTTGTCTTAGGATTTCGTTTCTCTGTTTAAAAGTTTTAATGGCCCTTTGTTCAAAGCTCAAAGCCTTTTTCTGTCTTAACCTTCTACATTTTGTGTCCACACGCAGTTGGCACGCACTTTTCCTGGCCCTGAGAGGCCCTCGATTACTAAAATCTTTCATTTCTGCTCTCAAACCAATCTCTCCTGAGCTCGTCATTCTTGAAATCCCTTGCTCAGTATAAGTAAAAGCCAACACACACTACATCTCTTGCTCTTTACAGCTATTTTAGATAAAATAAGCTTGAAAGTTATGTGGTCTATCTTCTCAGCTGTTGCAGGCCACAGTTTCATTTTGCTGCTGCATTATTGGATCTTAAATTTTCAATCCTCAAGTATCTATTCCCTTGCTTCCTGCTCCTGACTTACAGGCCAATGCATGTTTAGGTCTATGTTAAGACCAGTACAGTAAGATACTGATTTCTGAATTGTTTGGGGTAATGCTATTTGCTCTAGAAATAAACCTACAAACTTCAGAAGGTTAATATAATAGAAATTTAGTTTTTATTCACATAATAGTTAATTTAGGGTGCCTCTAATCTGCGTACTATTTTTCCGTGCAGTGACCCCATTCTGTGCCTTTGCCTTACTCTAGAGCTTTGCTGTCTGTCCTCTTCACATGTTGGAAAATGAAGGAGAACCTGAAGAGGCATATCTCTTTCTTAAAAACCTTGGCCTGGAATTGACACATAACATTTTTACCTACACTCTGTTTGCCAAGAACTAATCAGATGGCCACACCTGGATGCAAGGATTGCTTCTCAGCAGTAATTCTGCTCTGGAGGAGGGAAAGATGAATTGTGATGGAAAGCTAATCATTTCTCTGTCACATCTAGAATGCCTTGTCCCTCTCCACTCCCAACTTCTCTCTTACCATTAGGAAAGATGATATGACTGAAACTCTATTATGTTAGAAATAAAAACTTAGCAAAACTAGAAACTATCTCTGCCTGAATTCATGGATATTTCATGATGATGAGGGAGATAGGTAATAATAAAATCACAAAAATCAATATATACTTGGAACTGTGATAAATGTCATGGGGGACATGCATGCTAGCTTGGACTAGTTATATATTAGGAGGATTTGATCTGGTGAAGGAGAATGGAAAAAGGATCTTGAGGACTGGTGATTGCTCTTGAGCTGAAAGTGAATAAGAATTTACTGTGTGAAAAGGAGGGAAGGACATGTGCAAGGGGAAAGGGGAAGTAGCATTTATAAAGGTTCAGTGGCTAGGCAACTAAAAGACCAGTGTTGCTAGGAGTGAAAGACATGGGTAGGTGCATGATATAAATTGAGGCTGGAGTAGTAGGTAGGGATCACATCTTTTTCGCCATGTTAGGAATTTTGATAGTTATCCTAGGTACAATGGGAAGCAAATGAAATTATTTTAAACAACAAGATGATACAGTTGGATTTGGACCTTGCGAATATTACTCTTGATTGTAGTATGGACTAGGAAAAGAATGGATAGTAATATACAAGTTAGTAGGCTATTGAATAGTCAATGTGAGAAATGATGATGGATTGGATTGGGATGATAGTAGTGGAGGTCGATTGCAGTGGAGATATTACACAGATATTTAGGATTAATGTTGACAGAAAAGTAGACTTGACAAATGGAAAAGATATACGATGTTCTCCTAGAGAAAGAGTGTCAATATCATAAAGATATTCTTCTATGTAGGGTAATTCAAAAATTAACAAAATCTCAATAAAAATATCTCGAGGCTTTTTTTTTTTTAATTTCAGGAACTAGGCAAAAATAGGCAGGAAAACTTTGAAAGCAGAGAGCATTGGAAGGGGCTTAGCCATGCAATGTTAAGAATGACTCTTATATTTCTAATTTTCACAACTCAGTGTTTGATGACACCATTTATTGGGATAGGAAACGTGCAAAGGGCTAGTTTAAAGTTCACAGAACTCTAAATTCTGCTGCAAATTCCTGGTTATCTTGTTTAGATGCTGGAGAGTGTCTGACTATTCAGCTCAGAAACAGACCAGTGCTTAAAAATCAACCATGTGGCACTTGATGTATTCTGAAGGGGATTTAATTTTAAGAAGTCACTGAGCTTTTCTTTCTGGCAGGTCAGATGGGAATGAAAACAGACAGAAAGAAGGATAGAGATCTGAGGTAATGGAGGAGCGTAGGACAGGAAATAAGAAATAGTGGGATAAAAGCCATTTCTCTCAATGGGATGTGAGGGTATCTAAACAAGACATAGTTTTACATTTTCACATTTTTAAAAATTTACCTTGGCCAGCAAATCTTTTACGGAAGCAATTCGTGGGCTCAGGAATATTTTGGAATTTTTGTTAGGCCAGTTAAGTGCAGACCATTGGATGTGTGGGATTTTGCTCCTTTTTATTCTAATACATCTTTCACATGAACAGTTTTGTTCATATAAAAAACCGTCCAAAGTGGCCACTGTAATTCTAAAATATGCTTAGTGAAATTATGCTATTTGGAGCAATAAGTGTAAAATTTTAAATTATAGTATAAATATATGTAAGATGATGGAAAGTTTGAATCTAACTTGGAGGGGGCATGGGCCTAACCTGAAACACAGGCATAAGAGTCTGGCAGGGTCGGTCAGTATGTTGCTTGTACACCTTATGTCTTGGGCCCCAACTTAGTGGTTGGTTTCTTAAATTGGAGACCTGATAAATCTGTAATTCTAGGAAGATGGAAGGTTTGGTAGTGATTTCTCTCAGAGGCGTTTTCTCCCATGACAAAAAAAAAAAAAAAAAAAGAAGACGAAACAGAGGAAAGTTTTTATGATATTCTGACAAGTGGCCCAGGGCAAAGTTTCTACTAAGGATTTTAAAATGGTGTAATGAGAACATCTGAACCTGTCAAACCTTAAGTCTGGCTCCAGGATAGCTTTAGTAGCTAATGCCTGTTACTTCTCTATGAACTTCCTCTTACAGACTCAGAGCAAAAAGTGACAAAGAGAGAGAGACATATTAGTATTGTTAGTAATAAGATAGATTTCCGCCTGGGTTACAAGTTTTCAAATTTGACCAGATAATGACAACGGCTCTGCATTCCTACAAGACAAAGTAACCCAGCATTTGGGAGCTTTAACAAAAGGAGAGCAGAGTCCAGCTTCAACAGGAAGATTCACTTACAGCACCGTTGTAGTTAGAGAAACCACCAGGAGGGAGGCCCAAGTGTCTCAGAGGAAAAAACTATTTCTATTTAAGTTGAGCGTCTTAGATGTGGCAGCCAGGAGGGTCTGTTTAGATCTTATTGGACTTCCAGGGTTGTCAACTGCCAACTCACCGAAGGACCACCATGATAACTGAATGATCTGTTAATACCAAGCAAAGCAGAGCTTATGATTATGCAGTAAGGGAGAGCACCACCTTTACAGTCTTCGTAGAATCTCCAAAAGGTTAAGGGTAGATATTTATAGGGTTTTGGGGTCTGGGCTCCAGTAGTTTAAGATAGGGCTTTTAATGAGGGAATCTAATTAGCAGAGTTTGTGATATAAAAGTCTAGGATTAATGGACACAGAGGTTAGAGTCTTAAAGCAAGTCTTGGTAAATAAACAGGTATTTGATAGGGGAGGGATTTGTCCTGTTGAGTGGTGTCTTGTCCTGAGAAGGGGACTGTTTGCCCGGATTAAGAATCTGTTGTTTTGAGAAGGGAGCTGATTGATGACTGAGCAGACTGCTGTTCAGGCAAATGATTTATGGGAAGGTCCTGAAGCAGATAGTGAAGCTGTTTACTGGTTTACAGCAGTATTTTCCTGACAAGAATTTCCTGGAACTCATGATAAGGTCGTGTTGAGGTGGGCGGGCCTCAGTGTTTTGTTCTTTTAGCCAAGCCATGTGAATGTAGGTGGTCTCAGTTCTCACACGTCTTACTAAGGTTATATACACTTTTCCACTAATGTGTTAACACATTGGTAGATTTATTCCAAGAAACCTTATAGTTTCAGTTTCCATTGTAAGTGGTCTTTTATGTAAAATTACATTTTTATGTGTTTTACTGATGTATGGGTCTGCAGTACATTTTTGTATAACATTCTTGTCTCAGATATTCTTGAATTTTTTTAATAGAGGAAACCATATCCTCAACAATGAATCTTAGTTCTGCCTTTCAAAGTATTTATTTGTCTTGACTTACTAGGATTTTCAGTACATTTTAAGTAGAAGTGGTGATCAGGATGTGGCAGACATTTATTGCTCATTGGCTATTCATGTCCCCTCCCGTATTTTCAAGCCCTCTTGCAGGTGTATGGGGCCTAGTTCCAGCCAATGGACCATACATGTAAATTATGTGGATCCCTTCCAGGGTGCAGCATAGAAGAATTGACATGAACTCTCTCCTGTCATAGGGATAATGAGGTCTCATGTTCTAGATGGTACAACCATAAGTTGTTCAGCCTGTCTCATCAGCCCGGGTCCTTGGGCAATTTTGTGAAGTGTGATTCTCTTGCTAACCTATATTACCATAAAGCACAGGGAAAAATGAACCTTTATTATGTTAAGCCACTAATTTTCAAACTTAATTTGTTCTTGCAATGCAGCCTGACACGCTGCAGCATGAACTAATACTGTGTTGTCTTGATCCTGTCTTTGATAAGATCATGTCGAAGGTTTCACACCTATGAATGTTATCTGCAGTAGATTTTTGTTAGATATCCTCTAGCAAGTTAAGGAAGTTCCCTTTGAAATTCCTTGTCTGCAAGGTATGTATATGTTTTAATTACGAGTGGTTGTTGGATGTTATTGAATAATTTTTTCAGCATCTATTGAGTTGATAATGATTTTTCTATAGTGAATTAATAGATTTTCTATTGATAACCCATTCTTGTATTCTTTGAATGTACCCAGCTTAATCATGTTGTATTCTTTTTTTGAACATCACTAAATTTAATTTGTTAATATTTTACTTAAGATCTTTTGTCACATATGGTCACTAGTAAGAGTGGTCTCTAATTACCTTTCTTCTGCTTTTCTTGAGTGGTTTGGTAGCAATGTTATGATCACATCATAAAATTAATTGGGGGATATTTAATTTCTTCCTTGGGAACAGTTTGTCGGTTTGTTCCTTGGCTCTTTTTATTGGGTTGTTAGTAAATCAGATTGTTAGTGCATCTTCTGTGGAACTTTCCTCATAGGCATCCTGTGAGGCCTGGGCTGTGGGAATTTTCCATTTTTTTCTGCTGTGGATCTCTCATAGTTCACTGGCCTGGGACCCCTACCACTTAATAGCTGTTTGACTTTGCTTCAGTTTCCTCTCCTGTAAAGCGTAGGTAATAAAAATACCACATAGGGTCGTTGTGAGGATTAAACAAGTTATTTATATAAGTGCATTGAACAGTGGTCTAAGAAGGGAGGAATTTCCCCCTACCCCCTAAAGATGGACACACTTAGGAATTACTTATCATTTTCATTGCATTATTTTGGAATTTCTTCTAAATTTTTCTTCCATGTAAAGAAAGTACATCTTCCTTAAACCAAACCAGATAGTTGAGCGTATGTATTTTTAAATTGATAAGGTAGGAATGGATCATTCCCTTCAGTAGGATTCAAAAGGAATGTTTTCAGCAAAATTGAGAAACTGATCTCAGTTGCCAATATCTGCTTCTCTCCCTTTTGAATCAGAACTGTGCTTTGTTCTTACTATCCTGAAAATAGTACCTCTACTGCACTTCTTTCCTATAGTCTTCATTCTCAACTACTTGCCAGCAGATTCCATTAGAGTTATTTTTATTTATTTCTTAAGTTTTATGTCCCATGACAAAGGAGAAACTTTAAAGCATGGTGTGTAGTACCAGGCACTAAATGGGCTTTCAACAAATATTTGTTGGGTAAGTGAATTTCCTGGTTCCTATTTATACTTAGTGGTTCTCTATTCCATTAATTTGACCTTGAAGTTCCTATAAATATAAAATTTTCATGGGCATAAATATTATTTAACTTATGAACTTATTGTGTAAACAACTTTTCAGGAACCTTATTTCATAAGTATGGTATAACCAAACCATTATGTATCACATATTTGAAAAGTATGTCATTTAATTACATTACATTTATATAATTACAATGAATTTGGTGTATGAAGTTTTCTTTTCTACCTGTAACAATTTCAGGTTAGTTTAAAAATATTAGATTTTATCTTGATACATTGCAACATTTGCAATATTGGAATTATTACATTTCTGAGATCTTAGAAATGGCATTTAAAGAACTATTTCTGTAAATGTAAAACAAAAAAAAACTGTTTATGCTGAAATATGAAGGTTGCTGTAAACAGAGGAAATAAATACTGTTGTCTTTCATAACTCGAGCCCTCTGCTTTGTGTTTGTACTAATTTTGCTACTATTTTCTGTAGCAAACCTGTAAGATAATTTCCCCAGTTTATAGAGAAGGAAATAAAAACTTAGAGTACATGATTTGCTCAGGTTCGCATAACAAGCAGGGATTTGAACCCTGTTCTTTGAACACTCCAAGGCAGGGTTCTTGAGGAGTCATCCAAGAAATGTAACTCTTCTGTTACGAGCCAAAGAGATAACATTCCATTTGGTTTTAGGACGTGAATAAGCAACCTATGGAAAACTCACAAGAGCTACGAAAACGTTTTCTTAAGCTGAGTTTTACGGTTGAAAATTTGAAGTGGATTCTTATCAAAGACTTACCCCCTTGTTATACCTTCCGTTCCCCATTTAGATAAATAATTTTCCAAAACAAATATTTATTCTAATTCCATGGAAGGAATACATCCCAGCTGTGTCCCCACTGCACAATTACTTATTGTATATCTATTTAGTTCTAATTTCCTTCCTCATTGTTTTATCATTACTTGTTTTTTCATGTCTCTCATTCTGGATTGTAATATCTTTGAGGTCTCCTGTTATATTTACCTGTGACTACTGTCTCCTACCTTGTTCAGTATTTGATACATAGAAGATGTTTAATAAATGTCAGATAGTATTGAGTTGCAGCGTTCAAGGTTCTCTACAGTGTGCCCCTCTCCACCTCTGTGATATTCTCTCTGATTACTTTCCTACAG
The DNA here is from genome assembly GCF_964270905.1 of Leucopleurus acutus. Classification (NCBI taxonomy): domain Eukaryota; kingdom Metazoa; phylum Chordata; class Mammalia; order Artiodactyla; family Delphinidae; genus Leucopleurus; species Leucopleurus acutus. Next base: position 153,778,527 of record NC_139143.1, read on the forward strand.
AACTAGCCAAGTGACTGTACTCATTGTTTATCTTTCCTTGTACCTTTTCCTCTACTTGGAATGCCCTATCTCCCCCTTTTCCCTACTTATGGCCTTGATTCCAATCTACCTCCTCCATGAGACCTCCACCATTTAGACCATTAGAAGTCTATAAATGTCCTTCTGCAGATATTGTCGTTAAGATGTATTTGCCACCTAGCATATCTCACTGTCAGTTTTCTTTGTGTTAATACCCTGTCTCATCTGGTTTGTGATTTCAAATCCCTGTACCTCTCTAGATCTGTGTGTTAGCTAACATGTTGTTCAAGAGATTCTCAGTGAATATTCTGATAAAGAGAAAAAAAGTCAGTTGTAGTCGCCTAGAAGAGGCTTTATTTAAAGCGTTGCTGACTAGTTTGTGGAGAAATTTTAGTAAACAAAAAATGAAATGGTCTGCCAGCCAGCATGGCTCAAATGGCATTGAAATTAATGAAGAGAAAATAATCTCTCTGCTATAAGCCAAGTGACTCATATTTGGATATAATTCTAGAAACAGCATTATAGCACTTTTTTTTCTTTTATATCAGTCTCTTAATATATACACTTGTATTTATTGGTCATGGACCTTTTTGATCTTGTTTTTGACATTCACTGTGTTTTTACTTTGTCTCTGTGAACAGCTAACAATAGAGCACTTTTCAGTTTTTTCTTTTATTCAATCTGGATCACATATTTCTTGGTCAGTTATTTGGGACTGTAACTGAGTCATTTGAATTACATGCTGTTTGGTTCTGGGATGAAAGCTTGATTCTCTCAGCTGACTGCTGGCTCACCATATGTTGCTGTAATTCTGGAAAACAGTGAAAATTGTGGTAGGGTTGAAGTAAGAAGCCATGTTGGAGTGGTGTCTTAATAATAAAGGACTTATATTTGTTGTATAACTAATTCACACACCTAGGCATTCTGCAAGATACTTTAAATAAATGACGGAATATCTATAAGGTAGCTGTTATTAACCCTGTTTTACATACAAGTGAAATGAGTCTGAGAAAGATTAAAGGTCAAATTGACCTTCTTAAAAGGTCAAATATTTCGTTGATAGTAACTGCTAGGACATAAGCTCATAAAGGCAGGGATTTCGTTGTGTTCACTGTTGTAATCCCAACATTTAACATGGCGACTGGAAGTTAAGTATTTGTTAAATAAATTCAGTTCCTCTCTCTCATTTTCTCTTTTTTTTTTTTTTGTGGTGTTTTTGTTCTTTTAATTAATGTTGCTGGTTCATAATATCCCCCGTGATGTATCTCATTAGTTCAGGAAAGTTTTTCTTCTATTTTGTCTTTCAATAATTTTTCTACTCTGAGAATTTTTAACTCTTTCACTATATTTTGGGAAAGTTCAAAACTATGTGCGTTACGTTGTCAATTTGATAAAGCCAGTGCCAATTCTACTTTTTCCTATGTCTAATGCCATTTAAATGATATTATATAGTTATTAATTTTTTCAGTTCTTTCATTTGATCTGACAAGTCCCCTAAACTTTCAATCAACCATCTCAGTTTTCTTTTTTTTTCATTGATAGAATTGACATTTTCTTGAATTTATTTAAGATTTCAAGACGGCAGAATTCTAAAATTTATGTCGTCCATAAATAGCTTGCTCTGGAGTGAATAAAGAGATGGACCATACTTGGTGTTGTGGAAATATGAATTATGGATTTTTAGCTTAGGTCTAAGATAATGATGAAATCTGGAATAGCAGAGGTAAGAGCATGGTGGAGATAAAAATTTTAAATTTACTGAGTTTTGGTTACATGTGGAAAATCCAAATAGAGCTGCCTTACAGAGAAATGGGTATCCAGATCTGGATTTCCAGAGATACGTCTTGGAAAGCTAAGTCTTGTCCATAGATAAGTGTTTCAAAGATTACTGTACACTTGATAATAGAAGCAAAGGAAATCAACCAAAGAGAAGGTACATGAGACAGGGGCAGAAAGTGTGACATTGGAGAGCAGCCACTGATTTCAGTGATGAGATGAAGGATGACGAATGTCCACTGGACCATGAAAAGAGGTGACTAAGGAAACAGAGGAGGAGAAATTCAGGAGAGAAGACCTAAAAGAGGACTGACCAGTGACAAATGCTGCAGAGGCCAAGTAGTATGAGAACTGGGAGGAAAAGACAGGATTTATAAAATAAGTTGTGGAAGAGTAGGTTTTGATGAAACATTATAAGTACAGGAGAGGTAGAAAAATAGCAATATGTTTAGTCTGCACCTTCAATGAGTTTTTTTAGTGTACAAAAGAAGAGAGATAAAAATGGGAGAGATCAGGCATGAATTGCATTAAAAGTTGGGAGCCAGTTGAAGTGAAGAAGCTGGAAATACAGATAGCATGCTAATAATGAATGGAGGGAAGTTCAAAGGATGTGAAAAAGAATGGGGATAAAGCACAGATGGAGGTAGGTGTTATTCTTGGATCGAAGAAACTTCTGAGATTAGATAGAAGGGAGTATACATGTGTGGACTCAGAAGATTCACAGGAGAGCAGAGGTAGCATGTTAGAAACATCTGTGTGAGAGTGTGTCAGAGGATTTAAAGAACATTAAGGGAAGGATGTATTCCAATGAGGATGCTGGCATTAGAGAATGTCAAAGTAATTTGAGTGTCCATATCATACTGACAATAATAAATTCATAATAAAACTAACCAACCTATATGGTTAATTTAATTTTTTTTTCTAGAAGCATTTAGTGTCTTGGGTACATTGGCATAGTATTTGCAGGGAATATATGCCAGAGAAGAAATAAGAAAGCTGGGTCAATACAAAAGAGGGTTTGAAGTCTACCCTAATCAGGACCTAGGATGGTTAGGTTTACCAGATAACTGCCATATCTCTGGGGCCTCTAGTGAAAACGCAGCCATGAGTCACCATCTTTTGAGTTACGTCAACACTATCATCCAGACACCATTGGGTCAGGAATAGGAACCCAAAGGCAACCAACAAAGGATGGGGCTGTGAGATGTGCCTGGTATGAAAAGTCTGCCCAAGGGTGATGTTTTTGTGTGTTACAACACAACTAATCCACTTTCTCTGTGATATGTACATGATATAGTAGGGATGTGCATTATAAAACAATACTTGAACTAAGGGATAAAATCGTAAGATAAAAATGTAACAGAAAGAACGTTGGTGGATTGGAAGCATAAAGAAAATAAATGTAAGCAAAAGGGCAAGTTAAATTTTAAAATTTTACCTAGCATAGCTTAATTCTAATTTTTTTTTAAATGGCAGTTCTTTTTTTTTTTTAAGAGTAGTTTTATATTTACATAAAAAACACAAAGATAGTACAGAGAGTTCTCATATACTCCATACCCAGTTTCTCATATTATTATCATCTTATTTAGTATGGTACATTTGTTATAATTGATGGATCAATATAGATATATTATTATTAACTAAAGTCCTTAATTTACTCAGATTTCCTTGGTATTTACCTAATTTTTTTTTAGCATCTTTATTGGAGTATAATTCTTTACAATGGTGTGTTAGTTTCTGCTTTATGACAAAGTGAATCAGTTATACATATACATATATCCCCATATCTCTTCCCTCTTGCATCTCCCTCCCTCCCACCCTCCCTATCCCACCCCTCTAGGTGGTCACAAACCACCGAGCTGATCTCCCTGTGCTATGCAGCTGATTCCCACTAGCTATCTATTTTACGTTTCGTAGTGTATATATGTCCATGCCACTCTCTCACTTTGTCCCAGCTTACCCTCCCCCCTCCCCATATCCTCAAGTCCATTCTCTAGTAGGTCTGCGTCTTTATTCCCGTCTTGCCCCTAGGTTCTTCATGACCATTTCTTTTTGTTTCTGTTTTTTAGATTCCGTACATATGTGTTAGCATACGGTATTTGTTTTTCTCTTTCTGACTTACTTCACTCTGTATGACAGACTCTAGGTCCATCCACCTCACTACAAATAACTCAATTTTGTTTCTTTTCATGGCTGAGTAATATTCCATTGTATATATGTGCCACATCTTCTTTATCCATTCATCTGTCGATGGACACTTAGGTTGCTTCCATGTCCTGGCTATTGTAAATAGAGCCGCAATGAATATTGTGGTACATGACTTTTTGAATTACGGCTTTCTCAGGGTATATGCCCAGTAGTGGGTCATATGGTAGTTCTATTTTTAGTTTTTAAAGGAACCTCCATGCTGTTCTCCATAGTTGCTGTATCAATTTATATTCCCACCAACAGTGCAAGAGGGTTCCCTTTTCTCCACACCCTCCCCAGCATTTATTGTTTGTAGATTTTTTGATGATGGCCATTCTGACCAGTGTGAGATGATATCTCATTGTAGTTTTGATTTGCATTTCTCTAATGATTAGTGATGTTGAGCATTCTTTCATGTGTTTGTTGGCAATCTGTATATCTTCTTTGGAGAAATGTCTATTTAGGTCTTCTGCCCATTTTTGGATTGGGTTGTTTCTTTTTTTGATATTGAGCTACATGAGCTGCTTGTAAATTTTGGAGATTAATCCTTTGTCAGTTGCTTCATTTGCAAATATTTTTTCCCATTCTGAGGGTTGTCGTTTTGTCTTGTTTATGGTTTCCTTTGCTGTGCAAAAGCTTTTAAGTTTCATTAGGTCCCATTTGTTTATTTTCATTTTTATTTCCATTTCTCTAGGAGATGGGTCAAAAAGGATCTTGCTGTGATTTATGTCATACAGTGTTCTGCCTATGTTTACCTCTAAGAGTTTGATAGTGTCTGGCCTTACATTTAGGTCTCTCTCATTCTCTCTTGAACTTAACTCCAGATTATCACTCCCGTCATTCCACCAAAGCTGCTCTTTTTTTAAAATTATTTTAATTTATTTTTGGCTGTGTTGGGTCTTTGTTGCTGCACACAGGCTTTCTCTAGTTGTGGCAAGCCGGGGCTACTCTTCGCTGTGGTGCATGGGCTTCTCATTGCGGTGGCTTCTCTTGTTGCAGAGCATGGACTCTAGGTGCATGGGCTTTGGTAATTGTGGCACACGGGCTCAGTATTTGTGGCTCACATGCTCAGTAGTTGTGGCACATGGGCTTAGTTGCTCCACGGCATGTGGGCTCTTCCTGTTCCAGGGCTCAAACCCATGTCCCCTGCATTGGCAGGCGGACTCTTAACCACTGTGCCACCAGGGAAGCCCCTACCAAAGCTACTCTTATTAATATTATTTATGACCCCCCCCCCGCTGCTAAAATCCAGAAGTTCATTCCTAGCCTTTTCTGCCTTGACCTGTCAGCAGTACTTGACCGAGCTAGTTACTCCTCCTCCTTGAAATACATTATTTAATTGACTTCCAGAGTAACACATTCTCCTTTTTCTTCCACTTCTTCCCTGGCCATTCCTCAGTTTGTTTCCTTCTCATCTTCCCAGCCTCTAAACAGTGGAGTCTTCCCAGGGCTCAGTTTTCAGGTGTTTCCTATTTATGCTCACTTCCTTGGTTATATCACCTAGTGCCATACTTTTAAATGCCATTTAGACTCTGGAAATTACCAGCTTGTACATTTATCCTGGACTCTTCTCCTGAACCTCTGCTTTAATAGTTTGGATGATGAATAGATGTGTGAAGCTCAACATGTCCAAAACCAGACTCCTAATATCTTACTCTTCCACCTGTCCATTTGGAAGGGTATAGCTAATTCATACAAACTCAACTCTTCCAGTTGATTTCACCAGAAAACTTTGATGTTATCCTTGATAGTCAGTCTGTACAAATCCTGTTGGCTGTATCTTCCAGATGACTTCTGAATCTGATCACTTTTTGCCTCCACTGCTATCGCTCAGAATCAAGCCAGCGTTCTTTCCATACTTTGTTGTAATAGTTTCTTAACTGATTTCCTTGCCTTTGCCCTTGGGCCCACTATAGACTGTTCTCGACACAGTAGCCGAGGAGATCTTACTTACAAAAAAATTAAAAGAGCTTATTTTTCCTTTAGAATAGAAGGCTAAATCCTTAAAATTTACCTTATTTACTTTATTTTCTACTATTCTGTCTAGCCCTGTTGGCTTCCTTGCTATTTCTAACTATCAGGCATGCACCCTACCCCATCCACAGGATCTTTGTGTTTATTTTTCTCTCTTTTTGGAATGTTCTTCTCACAAATGTCCCCCTGACTTAGGTCTTATGGTCTTCACTAGGGTCTTCAGGCCTTTACTCCCTAGATCTTTACTAGGACAGTCTTCTCTGTGAGGTCCCAATTGACTACTGTATTTAGAATTACAGCTCCTGCCCTACATACCCCTGCCACTCCACCCAGCAGCACTTCTTATCGCCTTTATTTTCTTCCCATGGTATTTACCATCCTTCCAGATACTGTATATTTTACCTATTTATTTTGGGCGGGCAGGTGTGTGTGTGTGTGTGTGTGTGTGTGTGTGTGTGTGTGTTTTAACATCTTTATTGGAGTATAATTGCTTTACAATGGTGTGTTAGTTTCTGCTTTATAACAAAGTGAATCAGCTATACATATACATATATCCCCATATCTCCTCCCTCTTGCATCTCCCTCTCACCCTCCCTATCCCATCCCTCTAGGTGGTCACAAAGCACCGAGCTGATCTCCCTGTGCTATGCGGCTGCTTTCCGCTAGCTATCTGTTTTACATTTGGTAGTATTTATAAGTCCATGCCACTCTCTCACTTCGTCCCAGCTTAACCTACCCCCTCCCTGTGTCCTCAATTGAGCCCATTCTCTACTTCTGCGTCTTTATTCCTGTCCTGCCCCTAGGTTCTTCAGAACCATGTTTTTTTTTTTTTTTTGGTTTTTTTTTTAGATTCCATATATATGTGTTAGCATACGGTATTTGTTTTTCTCTTTCTGACTTACTTCACTCTGTATGACAGACTCCAGGTGTGTGTTTTTAAATCTCTCTCTCCTTACTAGAATGTAAATTTTACTAGAATATAAGTTCTACAAGGGTAGGAATTTATTCATTTATCTACCCTGATTTATTATGAAGCAATGAATGAGTATGAGGACTAGAATTCTGTTTTGTTTGGCCTCATAGGTAAACTAGACTATCATTAGTTCATGTGTATTTGTCCTTTGTTTTATATATACATCCCTACCTTTACCCTATTCCTACTCAAAAGCCATTGGAATTGATAAAGTTCTGTAGATTTTGGACATGTGGAATGAATAATCATATGTATTTAATGTCTAGTCATGCAGTGGTAGTAATGACTGCTACATTTTGAAATTTACCTTCAAATATAGCTGTGGCATTATATTTGATTTTTTTACTTTTACAAAGGGTATGTGTGTGTGTGTGTGTGTATAATGTCACTATATATATCCTGTGTGTGTGTGTGTGTATATATATATACATGTATATATATGTGTATCTATATATATACACATATATATGTATATATATAAAAAATTTTTAAACAGGTCATCAGAACACCTCATGGGAGAGACTTCGATGACTCTTTGGAAAGATGTGATGACTATTTGAGTTCAAGGTCACGTAGCAAGCCCCAGCATTCATCCAGGACCTCACTCGTTCATTCAGCGCCCTCTACAATGCCGAAGCATTCTCCAAGCCCTGTGTTAAATCGTGTTTCTCTCAGGGAAAGGTAATGCTTGGTCTCTATTTCTGTACTAAATTTTTGAATAATCATCATTAGAAAAGAGCAGGCAGGGCTTCCCTGGTGGCTCAGTTGTTGAGAGTCCGCCTGCCGATGCAGGGGACACGGGTCTGTGCCCCGGTCCGGGAGGATCCCACATGCCGCGGAGCGGCTGGGCCCGTGAGCCATGGCCGCTGAGCCTGCGCGTCCGGAGCCTGTGCTCCGCAACGGGAGAGGCCACAACAGTGAGAGGCCCGCGTGCCGCAAAAAAAAAAAAAGAAAGAAAAGAGCAGGCAGTAATTATGTATGTGATGTGATTATTCGTAACGGGATAATCTGATTTTAAGAGACTTACTTTAAATTGTTTTTGTTTAGAACATATTGCATATTATACAATGCTAGATACTCCTCCCCAGCCCAGTTCTCTCAAAGTGAGTTTATTAACTATTAGTGAGTTTATTAATTAGGGTCACTTTAACCCTAATTAAATTTTGTAGTTCCCAAGTGAAAAATAGAGTATATGATAGTTTGTTTTTAGTAGATTCATAGAGATTTAGTATTATAGTCATGGCTTATGTATAAAAATAGCATAGGTTATATTTTCCTTTTAGTGATAATGATGATACTATATATTATTGGTACATGGCACCTATTTTCCTCAAATTACCTACCCCCAACTTGCCAAGAGAATCTTAATCGTCTGTCTATCTTAACCTTATGTAAGGATTCTAGTTCTCCCTCTAAAAATGCTTTGGCAAACAAAGTTAGACACTTGTTATAATTTGAATGTGAAAGAAAGAATTCTTCTTCATCTGTTTTTGTTGTTGTTGAATCCAAATTGGAAATTCCTTGCCTCCCTCATGGTAACATAGAAAACAAGAGTTGTCATAAATTAAAAAACAAAACCAAAACCCAACCCTGGGTATTTAAGAAATTTTATAGAAATTTGAAAACCTAAGAGATAATGCCGTCAACACATAGAAATAAAACCTGTCTTTACAAATGGTATCAAAAAGCTAAAGTACCACACCAAATTCCTGCAGCGTACTTAGGGCTATCAGGCATAAATAAGAAAGTTTAAATTAGCTGTAGAGAGTCTATCAAAAGTTCATCTCAAAACTGATGATTCAAACAAGAGTATATCAGTTTGGAAACTGTATGAAAACATCTCTGTCTTGAACAGATAGATTTATCTGTTTCCTTATTAGCCCTGTAAGCATTTGAAATGGGTATATGAAGGTATGCTAGAGACCCTCATCCTGAGATAGGGAATTTTGATGAATGTTACTTCAAGTGTATTAGAATTATGCCTATGGAGATCAAGTTCAGACAGATAGGTAGGTAGGTAGGTAGGTAGGTAGATAGATACATAGATAGATAGATACACAGCTAGATACATAGATGGATAGATAGATAGATACATAGATACATAGATAGATAAATCTGTATATTTACATAGGGAGATATATGTCTGTGTATCTATAGGCTTTAAAAGTTCAGGAGAAGCTCTTGAAGAGAGGTTTTTCTCCTGAAGTCTGGTAACTTGCATCTCAGTTTTCAGGGACTTTCTTTGATTTCCATGTCTGCTCAGATGTTCAGATATTCAGTTGGTGCTACACTCTTTTTCCCTACTTTTAGAATTAAGCACTTGTGGTTTTCTTTTTTTTATTTTTTGTGGTATGCGGGCCTCTCACTGTTGTGGCCTCTCCCGTTGTGGAGCACAGGCTCCGGACACACAGGCTCAGCGGCCATGGCTCACGGGCCCAGCCGCTCCGCGGCACGTGGGATCCTCCCGGACCGGGGCACGAACCCGTGTTCCCTGCATCGGCAGGCGGACTCTCAACCACTGCGCCACCAGGGAAGCCCTTGTGGTTTTCTTGATTAGGTTCTTTGCCATATCTGTAGGTTTTTAAGAATTTTTTTTTACCTGTATCTCCTTGGATATGTTTTTATAAATATTGATTTATTTTTCTACCTTTTTGCATATTTTGCAGAACTCTCCAGTTGTCTACCACTATAGTAAAATATCAGTTTTAGTCTTGTGTTATTTTATCCTTGTATATAATTGTCCCAGCTTTGAAGCCAGGTTGATAAATTCTTCACTGAGGCTATTTTCAAAAATTCTTTATTGAGGGTAGCTAAAGTCAACTGTCCCTTTTTCTTATTTCAATGCAGGGGATGGTTTAGAGTAGGTAACAGCATTTATTTTGATGTTGGATAGTAGATATAGATAAATAAGTTCTTTGCCAGAAGGATATCAGTGATTCAAATATTAAACATTACATATTTTACTTATGACTTGAGGAAATTTGAGGTACTTTTAAAATAAAAGAATATAATGGCAATTTAGTTTGAATACATCTAAATAAGTTAATAAAATTTTATTGGGGTACTTTCCAGGGTAAATAAACTTTTTTACTTTCACTAACGTAGACCACCTCTGCTTTGATTGTATTTTCTAAAAAAGATCTAGATCTAGTCTATAGAATAAAGTAAAATATGTCAAACAATATGTCTTTAAGACATTACTAGGAACAAAAGCATTTTGTTCTTTTTAGCACACTCAGTACCACATCTTTAAATATAAGACATTCTCTGGTCTGGCTTTTAGGTCACCGAGAAATATACTATGTTTATACAATCCATTGGAATCAATAAACAATTTAAACTGATGTAAATGTAGATTTTATGTCCCAGGCAAACTTGGGAATATGACAGAACATACAGCTCTGGTTTATCTGGGTAAATCTTCATTAAAATTAAATAAGTTTTCCTCTAAGATTGCTGTAAAAAGCTGACTCCTTAATCATGTATATGAATAAACAGACTTTTGAAAACTTTACCAGTGACTCTAAGCAAATGAATTTATTTATAGTGAAAGTCCTTTTTGCTTTAAGCCTATTTAAAGAATACCTCCAATAGGGTTAGCACACCATACAAGGGTTTCAATTTTGATTATAAGTGTTACATTTCAGAAGCAGTTTTTTCCTTAAAGTATAAATATTAATATTATGACTTATAATTTATATTAGCTTGTAGAGTTATTACTAAAATCAGACTAAGAAATAATAGAAAATCTAATTTAAAAGGAGCTGATATTCTTTTTGATCATGCTAAAGGTTTTGCTTTTTGTAAATGGAGTTAGATTGCTAGGTAATTATTTCTTATACCACAGCACAGACTAGTGGATCCTCTCATAGTATCGTTGAAGAGATCCTCTTGGAGCTGGATATTTGGGTCTCTGATTTTCAAGATGTGTTACATATGTAGCAAATAACAAGGTCTGCCAATATATTTCCATAAATGCAGCAACACTTCCTATTACAAATGCAGGAGATTAGAATTTATATATAGTTGATCATCCATTACTGATTGCATTCTTTAAAACAGATTATGTAAATCATTTATCCTACTTAACAGTTTATACTTTGTGTAAACACGTAAAATTATAACTTTGTAAGAACAAACTGGGAGCTAGAAAGTTTTAAGCAACCTGTTAACATTTTAGTACTCATTCCTTTATAAAGGAATTATCAAGAATATGTCATGTAGATGCATTATAATCAGATGGATGTGGAAATTTTCATTATTACTTGTATAAAACAAATAAAGTAGCTTAATTATACAAGTGCCAGTTTTGAGTTTGGGAAGGGCATGAGAAAGGAATAGTTGCTTTCCTTCTTCTTTGACATGTTTAATTTCAAGACTGGAAAATAAGAACTAATTTTAAAGGCACTATAGGTGGAGTTATTGCTCTAATATAAAAATTTATATCTTTATTTAAAGATAAACCTCTAAAGAATTATGTATGGAAATTGTTAAAATGGTCAGATATATAGATATGCTCTCCCCAAATCATGTCAAACTTTATTATTAAGACTGTTAATGGAACATATTGTGAGGACTTAATACTACAGTTGAGAATTAGTACCTGATTTTATATCTGCCTCTCGCCCTCGGTCAAAGAAAGAAAATATGTTATTTTAATCTTTTTATGTTATCACATAGAGATTAGAAAAAATAACTTTCTGTGTCTGGCATTTGGAAAGATTTACTTTTCTCTCCCTCTGGCTACAAGTCACCTTTGTTTTTTATGCCTACAGATTCCATTCTGACTGGTGTTCACCTTCAAACTGCGATGAGATCCATGACCGGGTAAAGAATGTCTTGAAATCACATCAGGCTCATCAGAGACATTTATATGTTAGTTTCTAAATTTTTCTTTTGAAGGCTTTTTATAATTAGGCATGAAAACCACCCAAGATGCTTAAAGCTTGCAAAGTTTAATCACTGGGAAGGAATAGAAAAGATACAACCTCCGTTTAATGGAAGTCAGTGATTTTGCTAAAGGCAATGTATCTAACTTCCTGCTTGACCTGAGTCATTATGCAAAATGTTGGACACAGATCATGTGAACTATAAAAAATGTTAGTGATAACTATCTCATAAAGAGTCAGTAAGTAGTGACTTTATGATAATTTTTTCACAGCCTTCAAAATATGGGAGCTCTTGTTTTGTGACCCAGAATAAAGCAATTCCATTTCCTGCAAACAGATTTGATTAAATGGTAGAACGAGAGATGGGATGAGACATATGTATTTTGGAGAAGTTTCCCAGCTGATTTTTATGTTAATTAAAACTTAAAAGAGGAAAAGAAGAGGTCAGGTTTATCAGGTTTAATATTAGAGAAGATCAGTATGAGAATACTTTCTGACATAAGGCAAATAAACATATATATGAACAACAGCTGGGAAATAATTACAGTATATTATTCTTTTTGTGTCTGATTTCTTGTTTCAGTCATTAACTTAAAAACAATTGTTTATCACGAGTCATGTTGGACACCAAGCTTAGTCCTGGAGATATAACTGGATTATGTGACATTGACATCAGTTTGTACTGTTGAAAGTTTCTGTATGCATATTGATTTTAAATTAAATTTGTTTTCAAAGTGTAATATAGATAGTCCCAGTGACTGTCACTCCCAGGGTTAACATTATCCTAACTTCTAATAGCAAGATTAGTATTGTATATTTTTGATCTTTATACAAATGACATCCAACCATGTCTTTTCCCTTCTTTTCTTAGTTACTTCATTTTGTTTTTTCAATTCAGACATTTTTGCAATACACACATCTTGTTATATAGTTCTGCACTCTTGCTGCTGCATGGTATTTCATTGTGTGAAAATACTGCCATTGATTTATGCATTCCTCTGTTTATGGACATGTGGGTTGTTTCTGGTTTGAGCTATTTTAGAACTGCTATGAACAGCTTATTCCTTGGGTAACATTGTATACATTTTATTTGGGTATGTCCCTACCAGTGGAATTGCTCATAGAGTGTGTAAACATTAAGCTTTACTAGATACTGCCAAAGACTTTTCCAAGTGATTTTAACAGTTTACACTCCCACTACCAGCCTGTGGGAATTCAGTTTGTCCTCGCTACTACTGATAGGTTGTGTGTGTGTGCGTGTGTGTGTGTGTGTGTGTGTATTTTAATTTTGGCATTTTGATAGTGAGAAATAGTTTTATAACATAATGGTTTTAATTTGCTGTTTCTTGATGACTAGTACATTTATTGCTATTTGGATATCCTCTTTTGTGAGTACTTGTTCAAGTTATTTGCCTATTTTTGTACTGAGTTGTCTCTTTTTTTGTTTTGTTAAAGTTCCATGTTGATTTTTGATATGTCAGATATATGTTTTGCAATTTTCTTTTTCCACTCTGTGCCTTGCCTTTTCATTCTCTTAATGGTATCTTTTGATGAAAAGAAGTTCTTACATACAATGCATCAAGTTTATCTTTTTTTAGCATTTTTACAATTTTTGTCTTGTCAACAGAAATAATAAATCCAAAATAGGAATAGAGAAGAGCTTTATTAGAGCCAGACTGAGGACTATAGCCGAGGACACTTGAATTGTGAAGGAGAAGCACTTGAATTGTGTTCTGCCAGACTACAAAGTGGAGGAGGCTTATATCAGCAAAAACCACAGAGTTACAGTTAGGTAGATGAGTTAAGTAAGGATTGGTTAGGGTCCGAAATGGCTGTGTAGTCACAGGGGGAGACCTTGAGACCTTAAGGTTGCAGCTGGCTGCAGCTGCAGATGTTGTTTTGAGAACTGCTGGTGGTATCCTTGAGTCTGATACAGTTCAGAAAATTTCAAGGTCTTAGTGATGCAGGAACATGTCTGAAACCACATCCACAGTGACCAACTGGCTCCATTTTGGATGCTTGAACCGCAGTTTCATATCTTGTCAGAACAAAGAACAAACATCAGACATGACAGGGGTACAGTCCTTCAAAGTTTCCAAAGAGACCGATTAGCACATACACAGCGAGTCAGCATGACCACAGTGTCTGAGAAGGGACCCGCATCTTCGAGGGAGTACTAGCATTAGTGTCATAGAAAGGGCCCACATTTATCCCTATCTTCCAAGTGGACATTCTAAACAGTCTGGTAAGTGCAAAGTGCATTTTTGTTATTTGCTGTTGTTGTTGTTTTTAGTGAAAGCAATTGTACAATGTACATTTGACAGACCATAAGACTGCTGGCTCTAGTTAGCATAAAGTTCAAGCCAAATGATGTACAAGCCAGAATGATTCCCCATACCTCAATATGTGAAAATTTCTTCCATCAGTCTAGTTCAAGATTCTATCATATGTTTTCTTCTAAAGGCTTGTTGTTGGAATTATTTTTTTCTGTATAGTGGTAGGTAGGTGTCAAATTTCATGAAAGTTTCAAGTTTTATGATTGTGAATATGTCTGTTTTTCTTTCTAGTTCTGTTAATTTTATTTTATGTATTTTGAAGCCAAATTGTTAGTTGGATACAGATTTCAGACTACGATACAAACCTCTTATGTAAACGTTCCCTTTTTGTTTCTAGTAATATTTCTTGTTTCGCAGTATGTTTTGTCTACTAGGTGTATAGTTATAGCAGCTTTCTTTTCCCTAGTATATGCATGGTGTATATTTTTCCATCCTTTGCTTTTTATCAATATATTTAAAGTGCGTATCGTGTGAATAGCACATGAGATTTCTTTCCAATAATGAAAATCTAGAATTTTTATGTAGATTGATGCAGATTTTATTTGAATTAGTAACTTTTTAATTATCCATTTCCTTTTTATTAACTCATTATTCATTTTTTTACTATTCTGTTATTCATTTCCCTAGAGATTTCAACTTGCATATATAACAGATTATTTCTTTGTTGACCTCCCCAGTAATGTTGGGACCTAAAAACAGTTAACTCTTTTTTTAACCCACCTCTTCTTTTTTTTTTTTTTTTGGCCGTACGTGGGTCTCTCACTGTTGTGGCCTCTCCCATTGCGGAGCACAGGCTCCGACGCGCAGGCTCAGCGGCCATGGCTCACAGGCCCAGCCGCTCCACAGCATGTGCGATCTTCCCGGACTGGGGCACGAACCCGTGTCCCCTGCATCGGCAGGCAGACTCTCAACCACTGTACCACCAGGGAAGCCCCCACCTCTTCTTCTGAACATCTATTATCATGAATTTTGATTCTACATATATAAAACACACAACAAATTAATTTTGTTTGCATAGTAATGTTTATTCATTTTAATCACATATTTACCCTTTCTATTATTCTTCATCCTTTCCTGCAATTCCATATTCCCATTTGGATTTTTGAGTCATTTTCCTCCTGCCCAAAAAACTCCCTTTAGTACTTTCTTTCATGTTATTATCCTGGCTTTGAATTCCAGTTTTGCTTGTTTGAAAACATCATGATTTTACTTCTGTGTAGGGTGGTTTTACTAGATATAAAGTTATAAATTTCTAGGTTGGTGGTTATTCTCTTTGACACTTTTTTTTTTTGCCACACCACATGGCTTATGGGATCTTAGTTTTCTGACCAGGGATTGAGCCTGTGCCCTTGGCAGTGAAAGCAGTGAAAGTAGAATCCTAACCACTGCACTGCCAGGGAATTCCCTCCTTGGGCACTTTAAAGAAGCCATTCATTTGTGTCAGTTGAAAAGTCAGCTGTCATTCCTTTGCAGTAATGTGGAGTTTCCCCCCTCTGTTGCAATTAAGATTTGCTCTTCAACTTTGTGTTTAGTAATCGTACTGTGATATACCTAGATGTAATTTTCTTGGATCAATTCTACGTTAAGTTTGCAGAGCTTCTTAAAGTTTTAGGTTGATATCTTTCATCAGTTTTGGAAAACCTGTTCATTCTTTCTTTAAACATTGCTTCTGCCCCAGTATCTATTTACTGTCCATCTGGAATTTCCAGTTACATTTATATAAGGTCTTTAGACTGTGTATCATATGTATCTTATGCTTATTTTGATGTTTTTAATTCTTTTTTTTCTCTCTCTCTCTTTCTAGTTTAGATACTTTCTTTTGAAATGTCCTCTAGTTTGCTAATCCTGTCTTCTGCTCTGTTTACATTGCTGTGAAAACTATTTGAAACTTCTTGAAAGACATAACTTTCAAGAACATCTTGAAAGACATAGACTACCGAGGCTAACTCAAAAAGAAATAGATAATTGCAATGGTTGTATATCTATTAAAGAAATTTAATTTAAAGTTAGGAATCTTCCATAAAAGAAAATGCTAAGCCCAGAGGCTTTCTCTAGTGAATTCTACCAAACCTTTAAGGAAAACATAATGCCAGTTTTACACATTCCTGAAACTAGAAGAAAGAATACTCCCCAGGTCATCTTATGATATCAACATTTCTTCTGATGCCAAAACCAGACAATGACATTACAAGAAAAGAAAAATAGAGACCAAAATCCTTCATGAACATATATGTAAAAATCCCTAACAACATATTAGCAAATTAGAACCAGAAGTATATAAAAATGAAAATACATCCTAATCATGTGGGCTTATTCCAGAAATGCAATGTAAATTCCTCCTATTAACATAGGAGGAATAGGATTAACATAGGATTAAATACATATTTGTTCTCAGTGTCATTTCAATAGGCAGAAAAAGTATCCAACAAAATTCAACTCTATTCATGATAAACACTCTTAGTAAAGTTGAGGTAGAAGGATACTTCGTTAACCTAATAAAGACCATCTTTGAAAAACCTACAGCTAACATTATACTTAATGGTGAAAGACTGAATACTTTCCCCCTAAGCTCAGAAACAAGGCAAGCATGTCCTCTCTCACCATTCCTTTAACATCATACTGGGAGTCTTAGATAATGCAGACAGGCAAGAAAAATAAATAAAAGGCATAAAGGTTAGAAGGGAAGAAACAAAACTGTATTTGCAAGGGATATGGTTATCTATGTAGAAAATTCCAAACAACCTAAAAGCTCCTAATAAGTGAGTTTAGCAATGTCACAAAATATAAAGAAAGTAATATTTCCTATATACCAGCAATGAACAATTGGAATTTTAATTTAGAAAACCCATACAGTTTACAATAGCACCGGAAATTGAAATGCTTAGGTATAATTCTAACAGGATTATACCTAATGCAGGATCTGCATTCTGAGAACTACAAAACACCATTGAAAGAAATCAAAGAAGATAGAACTAATCAGAGATATACCATATTCATGGATTGGAGGACTCCAAATTAAGATGTCAATTTTCCCCAGTTTGGACTCTAGATTCAATGAAATGATAAAACTCCATCAAGCTTTTAAATAGATATTGACAAGCTGATTCTAGGATGTATAGAAAAGCACAGGAACTTGAAAAACCAAAACAGTTCTGAAAAGAACTAAGTTGGAGGACCCACTACCTAATTTTAAGACTTACTGTAAAGCATAGCAATGAAGACTGTAGTATTGACTAAATTATAGACACAGATATCAAGAAATAGGAGAGATACTCTGGAAATAGACCCACACAAATGTTGATTTTTGACAAAAGTACAAAGTCAATTAAATGGAGTCTTTGCATTTGTTGTCTTTTTAACACATGGTTGTCGATAAACGAAAACAAAAACAAACTCCTTGACACATAATTCAAAATATATCCTAGGGGCTTCCCTTGTGGCGCAGTGGTTGAGCGTCCGCCTGCCGATGCAGGGGACACGGGTTCGTGCCCGGTCTGGGAAGATCCCACATGCCGCAGAGTGGCTGGGCCCGTGAGCCATGGCCGCTGAACCTGCGTGTCCAGAGCCTGTGCTCCGCAACGGGAGAGGCCACAACAGTGAGAGGCCCGCATACAACAACAACAACAACAACAACAAATATATATATATATATATATATATATATATATATATATATATATATCCTAGACCTAAAACATAGTCGAAAATCCACTTAATTTATATTTAGCAATGACTTTAGATATGACACCAAACACATGATCCATAAAGGAAAAGCAAAATTATTGATAAATTAAACTTCATTGAAATTAAAAACTTTTGCTCTGTGAAAGACACTGTTAAGAGAATAGAAAGACGAGCCCTTGTCTGAATGAAAATATTTGCAAATCACATATATAATTAAGGACTTATATCCATAATTAAAATGTATAAAAACAACTCTTCAGACTCAACAATAAGAAAATAAATAACCCAATTAAAAATGGGCACATGAAGCTTTGCGCAGTGGCAGTATCATAGCCAATGAGGTTTATCCGAGGTGCTATTATTGCTAATTGAAAAATGGGCACATGATCTGAACAGACATTTTTATCCAATTAATATATGAAAAGATGCTCAATAGTCTTTACAGAAATGCAAATTAAAACTACCTGAGATGCACTACACACATATTAGAATTTGTTAAACAGAAACATCCCCCGACCCCAGTGCCTCAAAGAAACCCTGCAAAACTTGCAGTAGCAAATGCTGTCAAGGATATGGAGCAACAGGAATTCTCATTCAATGCTGGTGGGAATGCTCAGAGGTACAGCCACTTTTGAGGACAGTTTGAAGGTAGTTATGTATAAGTTTAAACATACACTTATATGACCCAGCAATCCTTTTCTTAGCTGTTTACCCAAGTGAATTGAAAGCATATCTTCACACAGAAACCTGTACATGAATGTTTATAGAAACTTTATTCATCATTACCAAAAACTAGAAGCAAACAAGATGCACTTTAATTGTGAATGGTGAACAGACTGGTATAGCCATTCAATCGAATATAATTCAGCAATAAAAAAGAATGATCTATTAATGTATGCTACAACATGATGCATCTTAAATTTAGTTTGCTAAATGAAAGAAGTCAGAACCCCAAAGCTACACATTGTATGATTTTATTTATATGACATTGTTAAAATAGCAAAAGTTAGGAGATGCACAAGCTGTCGGCTACAAAGAAACCAGCCTCACAGGGGAATTTTTAGGGTACAGGAACTGCCTGATATACTGGTGTGACTGATATATAATTTCATGCATTTGTCAAAACTCCTAGAAAAATGTACATTAGAAAGAGTTAAATTTATTGTATTAAAAATTAAAAGTGTGATGTTGGGTCTTCTGAAGAATTAATGTAGATTATATTAAACTAGCAGTATTAAAAATACAAGACTTATCTTTAAATTAGCTTATCTAAATTACTTTGGAATATGGTATTTTGGCTGGATACTGTAACACTAAAGCCAAAAAGAACTACATGATCACTATATTCTTGTTTAAGGATCACCAAACTTTTTCTGGAAGGAGCCAGATAGTAAATATTTTGTGAGTCTGTGTGCCATAGGGTCCCTGTCACAACTACTCAGCTCTGTTGATATGGCATGAAAGCAGTCATAGACAACACATAAACAAATGAGCATGACTGTGTTTCAATAAAACTTTATCCATGTGCACTAAAATGTGAATTTCATGTAATTTTCATGAAATATTCTGTTTTATCCCCCCAGCATTTAAAAATGTAAAAATTACTCTCAGCTATCAGCCATACCAAAACAGGCAAAGGGCCAGAATTGCCCTGGGAGCTGTTTGCCAACCCCTGCTCTAGTAGATAAATGTGTTTCATACAGGGATATAGACTAACAATTCTGAAATTACATCTATATGAGAGTTGGATAAATAAGTAGATAAATTGTGGATAAAACAACCAGGTTTTTTATTGTCAGAAAAAAAGAAGTTATAAAGAAACAAGACGGGAAAAAGCTAGAATGAACCCTGGGAAGTTGGATTAGAGTCTGAGATGACAGTTTTAATTCATGTTTATTTTAATATATACAGATAGATTAATTCAGAGATATAGATACATGAATATACGTGGGTTAGTATACACACATATTTCCTGTCTTTGCCCTCTGAAAGGGCCTAGAAGGAGTGACAACCCAATAGCAACAAGGATACCCAGCTCCCAGATCTAATACCTATCATGTGTTTCTAAATACCTATTTTCTATGAAAGTTACCAGGGCTTTTTTCTTAGAGCCATAGCTAATTCTCGGGGTGGAGCAGGGAAAACAGAAGATTAGCATAGAACATCTTGTAGTGTGGAAAGTGAGGAATTGTTCAAGAAAGGTGAGGGGAATGGGGCATATCAATAGAGACATAGATGTAGAGAACAAACCTATGGACAGCAAGAGGAGAAAGCGGGGGGGGGGTGACGGTGTGATGAATTGGGAGATTGGGATTGGCATCTATACACTAATGTATAAAATAGAAAATAAGAACCTGCTGTATAAAAAATAAATAAAAACTCAAAAAAAAAAAGAAAGGACACAGGAGCAACCCGAATGAGCCCCAGTGGCCATTTCTGGAATAATTTGAGCAACGAAATAAATAGCATTAGTATCAATTATAATCCAAACAATAAAATAAATATCCATGAGTCCACACTGATGTAAGTGAAACAATGAATGACTAACGGTGAGAATGGACCAATCTTCCTTACAGAAGAATCCTAAATAATAATTGTTGATATTGCCCACTCCAGGAGATAGAGCTTAATTCTTCTCTTCTTGAGTGTGGGCTGGACTTGGTTTATGTCTAAGAATAGAGCATGGAAAAAAGAAATAGTAATTTAGGTGGAGAAATCTGGCAAATGACACCACCTTATTATCAAAGTGATCAAGATTAACATCACTAGTGATAACTCATGTTGATAGCATGTATCCCTTGATATCAGGGGATGTGAAGGGCACGTCTGTGTCATATGGTTCCCCCAAACCCATAACCTTAGTCTAAACATGAGAATACATCAGACAAAACCAAATTGAGGGCTTCCCTGGTGGCGCAGTGGTTGAGAATCTGCCTGCCAATGCAGGGGACACAGGTTCGAGCCCTGGTCTGGGAAGATCCCACATGCCGCGGAGCAACTAGGCCCGTGAGCCACAACTACTGAGCCTGCACGTCTGGAGCCTGTGCTCCGCAACAAGAGAGGCCGCGATAGTGAGAGGCCCGCGCACCACGATTAAGTGTGGCCCCCGCTTGCCACAACTGGAGAAAGCCCTCACACAGAAACGAAGATCCAACACTGCCATAAATAAATAAATAAATTTTTAAAAAATTGAGAAATTTTTTACAAAATACCTGACCAATATGTCAAGATCATGAGAAACAGGGAGAACAGAAACTTGTCACAGATTGGAGGAGACTAAGGAGAAATGATGACTAAATGCAACATGGTATCCTGTATTGGATCCTGGAACAGAAAAAGTACATTATTGGAAAAACTGGTGAAATCCAAATAAAGTCTGCAGTTTAGGTAATAGTATTGTACCAATGTTAATTTCTTGGTTTTTGCAAAATTTACTGTGGTTATATGAGATGTTAACATTAAGAGAAGCTGGGTGAAGGGTGAAGTTCCTGTGTACAGGAACTCTTTATCTTTGCAGCTTTTCTCTAAATCCTAAATATTAAAAAAAAAAAAAAAAACTGTCAAGTTCTTCATTTTCAGCCCTTTGGGCTTTTACCTGAGAGTTGGTGTGGTTCTAGGCCCCTTCCTTCTCATAGGTACTATTTATGACTCTCATCTTCTCAGGCAAGACAGCTGAAAATCGCTTCTGCTTTTCAGAGGCTTTTGCTGAGCTTTTTTTGTCCCTTCATCCTGCATAGTTTCAGACATTCTGCGAGTGTCTTGAGGGACCCATCAGGTCAGTTTTGCACCCATCGTGTCTCATTGGGTTTTGGCCTCTCAGATTATTAATTTTGTCCATCTAGCATAGTAAGACTGCCAAAACACTGCTGGTATATTTGTCCTCTGGCAGTGGACCTGTGACAAAGCATAGATTCTCAACATTTTGTTCTATTCTCAGAATCCACAAATGCCCCCAGGAAAATAAGAGCTGCAGACTATTAACTCACCTCTCCCCTCAGGAATCTTGGCATCACTAGTACTGTTGTTTAAGCAGCTTTCTAATGCCTTAAATATATATATATAAGTATACATGTACACACACACACACAAACAACCCCGTCCTACTCAGAAGTGAAAGACAATCACACCACTTCTTTTTTTTTTTTTTAACTACCTTATTGGAGTATAATTGCTTTACAATGGTGTGTTAGTTTCTGCTTTATAACAAAGTGAATCAGTTATACATATACATAAGTTCCCATATCTCTTCCCTCTTGCATCTCCCTCCCTCCCACCATCCCTATCCCACCCCTCTAGGTGGTCACAAACCACCGAGCTAATTTCCCTGTGCTATGTGGCTGCTTCCCACTAGCTATCTACCTTACGTTTGGTAGTGTATATATGTCCATGCCACTCTCTCACTTTGTCACAGCTTACCCTTCCTCCTCCCCATATCCTCAAGTCCATTCTCTAGTAGGTCTGTGTCTTTATTGCCATCTTACCCCTAGGTTCTTCATGACTTTTTTTTTTTCTTAGATTCCATATATATGTGTTACCATACGGTATTTGTTTTTCTTTCTGACTTACTTAACTCTGTATGACAGACTCTATCTAGGTCCAAACACCTCACTACAAATAGCTCAATTTCGTTTCTTTTTATGGCTGAGTAATATTCCATTGTATATATGTGCCACATCTTTATCCATTCATCCGATGATGGACACTTAGGTTGTTTCTATCTCCGGGCTATTGTAAATAGAGCTGCAAAGAACATTTTGGTACATGACTCTTTTTGAATTATGGTCTTCTCAGGGTATATGCCCAGTAGTGGGATTGCTGGGTCGTATGGTAATTCTATTTGTAGTTTTTTAAGGAACCTCCATACTGTTCTCCATAAGGGCTGTATCAATTTACATTCCCAGCAACAGTACAGGAGGGTTCCCTTTTCTCCACACCCTCTCCAGCATTTATTGTTTCTGGATTTTTGATGATGGCCATTCTGACCAGTGTGAGATGATATCTCATTGTAGTTTTGATTTGCGTTTCTCTAATGATTAATGATGTTGAGCATTCTTTCATGTGTTTGTTGGCAATCTGTATATCTTCTTTGCAGAAATGTCTATTTAGGTCTTCTACCCATTTTTGGATTGGGTTGTTTGTTTTTTTATTGAGCTGCATGAGCTGCTTATAAATTCTGGAGATTAATCCTTTGTCAGTTGCTTCATTTGCAAATATTTTCTCCCATTTTGAGGGTTGTCTTTTGGTCTTGTTTATGGTTTCCTTTGCTGTGCAAAAGCTTTGAAGTTTCATTAGGTCCCATTTGTTTATTTTTATTTCCATTTCTCTAGGAGGTGGGTCAAAAAGGATCTTGCTGTGATTTATGTCATAGAGTGTTCTGCCTATGTTTTCCTCTAAGAGTTTGATAGTGTCTGGCCTTACATTTAGGTCTTTAATCCATTTTGAGTTTATTTTTGAGTATGGTGTTAGGGAGTGTTCTAATTTCATACTTTTACATGTACCTGCCCAGTTTTCCCAGCACCACTTATTGAAGAGGCTGTCTTTTCTCCACTGTATATTCTTGCCTCCTTTATCAAAGATAAGGTGACCATATGTGCGTGGGTTTATCTCTGGGCTTTCTATCCTGTTCCATTGATCTATCTTTCTGTTTTTGTGCCAGTACCATACTGTCTTGATTACTGTAGCTTTGTAGTATAGTCTGAAGTCAGGGAGCCTGAATCTTCCAGCTCCATTTTTCATTCTCAAGATTGCTTTGGCTATTTGGGTTCTTTTGTGTTTCCATACAAATTGTGAAATTTTTTGTTCTAGTTCTGTGAAAAATGCCAGTGGTAGTTTGATAGGGATTGCATTCAGCCTATAGATTGCTTTGGCTAGTAGAGTCATTTTCACAATGTTGATTCTTCCAATCCAAGAACATAGTATATATCTCTATCTATTTGTATCATCTTTAATTTCTTTCATCAGTGTCTTATAATTTTCTGCATACAGGTCTTTTGTCTCCTTAGGTAGGTTTATTCCTAGATTTTTTATTCTTTTTGTTGCAGTGGTAATTGGGAGTGTTTTCTTAATTTCACTTTCAGATTTTTCATCATTAGTGTCTAGGAATGCCAGAGATTTCTGTGCATTAATTTTGTATCCTGCTACTTTACCAAGTTCATTGATTAGCTCTAGCAGTTTTCCGGTAGCATCTTTAGGTTTCTCTATGTATAGTATCATGTCATCTGCAAACAGTGACAGCTTTACTTCTTCTTTTCCGATTTGGATTCCTTTTATTTCTTTTTCTTCTCTGATTGCTGGGGCTAAAACTTTCGAAACTATGTTGCATAAGAGTGGTGAGAGTGGGCAACCTTGTCTTGGTCCTGATCTTAGTGGAAATGCTTTCAGTTTTTCACCATTGAGGACGATGTTGGCTGTGGGTTTGTCATATATGGCCTTTATTATGTTGAGGAAATTTCTCTCTATGCCTACTTTCTGGAGGGTTTTTATCATAAATCGGTGTTGAATTTTGTCAAAAACTTTCTCTTCATCTATTGAGATGATCATATGGTTTTTATTCTTCAGTTTGTTAAAATGGTATATCTCACATTGATTGATTTGTGTATATTGAAGAATCCTTGCATTCCTGGAATAAACCCCACTTGATCATGGTGTATGATCCTTTTAACGTGCTGTTGGATTCTGTTTGCTAGTATTTTGTTGAGGATTTTTCCATCTATGTTCATCAGTGATATTGGCCTGTAGTTTTCTTTCTTTGTGTCATCTTTGTCTGGTTTTGGTATCAGGATGATGGTGGCCTTGTAGAATGAGTTTGGGAGTGTTCCTTCCTCTGCTATATTTTGGAAGAGTTTGAGAAGGATAGGTGTCAGCTCTTCTCTAAATGTTTGATAGAATTCACCTGTGAAGCCATCTGGTCCCGGGCTTTTGTTTTTTTGAAGATTTTTAATCATAGTTTCAATTTCAGTGCTTGTGATTGGTCTGTTCAAATTTTCTATTTCTTCCTGGTTCAGTCTCGGCAGGTTGTGCATTTCTAAGAATTTGTCCATTTCTTCCAGGTTGTCCATTTTATTGGCATAGTGTTGCTTTTAGTAATCTCTCATGATCCTTTGTATTTCTGTAGTGTCAGTTGTTACTTCTCCTTTTTCATTTCTAATTCTATTGATTTGAGTCTTTTTTTTCCCTTTTTTTCTTGATGAGTCTGGCTAATGCTTTATCAATTTTGTTTATCTTCTCAAAGAACCAGCTTTTAGTTTTATTGATCTTTGCTATCATTTCCTTCATTTTTTTCCATTTATTTCTGATCTGATCTTTATGATTTCTTTCCTTTGCTAACTTTGAGGGTTTTTTGTTCTTCTTTCTCTAATTGCTTTAGGTTCAAGGTTAGGTTGTTTATTTGGGATGTTTCCTGTTTCTTAAGGTAGGATTGTATTGCTATAAAGTTCCCTCTTAGAACTGCTTTTGCTGCATCCCATAGGATTTTGGGTCATCGTGTTTTCATTGTCATTTGTTTCTAGGTGTTTTTTTGATTTCTTCACTGATCTCTTAGTTATTAAGTAGTGTATTGTTTAGCCTCCATGTGTCACATCACTTCTTTTAATTACCTTAATTTGTTTTGTCTCTGACCTGCCTTTCTCGAATGGAAGGCAGTAAGGTGGCTCATGTTGGCTTACATTGGACACTAAATCTTGGTATCTTAAGTGGTTTTACATTAAGAGCAGCCTGAACATAAACTCTTCAAATTAGTCTTTTTTTTTTTTTGCCTATGTTCTTTCATTAAGTATATATTGAACATTTTTCCTCTAATATCTACATGCTCTGTACCTTGCGCCATGCAAAGCACTGGGGATATTTTCATGAAATCAGATTTTCCATAAGGAACCTGTATAATCCAGTGATTATTTTATAAACTAAAAAATGAGTGTGAAAGATTAAAACAGTGTGGCATAGTATACGATTAAGTATAAGAATAAAAAGCATAAGTAGGAAATGTTATTGTTCTTCCAGAGAAAAACTGAAATTATTTATATAGGAATAATAACTATTAAACATTCACTATAGTCCAGGTACTATACATGTATTTATTATTCCATTTTATCCTCACAATAATCTTACAAAGTAAGTACTATTAAAAAGTACTATTTCAAAGATGAGGAACTGAGCCTCAGAAAAGTTGTGACTTCTATATAAGGTCACATGGCTACTTAGGTTGGTTGGAGCCAAGATTTGAGTCCAGATTAATACTATTTGATCTTAACCACTAAGCTCTACAGAGATAAACCCACAAAGTACAATCTGATACATATAAGCCTAATAATATGCCTAAACCTTAACATGTGAAAACAAGATCCATGTTCAGAAACAAACAGTAACATACCAGAGACACACATTGTGAGCTGTACACTGAAACACACTCCCTAGACACAGGTCAGACCAAAGTCCATGTTGGACCTGCTTGAAGGATACTCACAGAGAATGGTAGACCTTATTAAATATAAACATTAAGTTTTTTTACATTATGTCACAAAGAATTTTTAAAAGTAAAAAAGTATTTTTATTTCACAAAGAATTTAAATATGAGCCTCTTCTGGGACAGTGAAAAAGTCCTTCAAAAATCATTAAATATTTGATTAGTACAGAGAAGTGTAAAACATAGTTTGCCAATCATTTATAAATGAAGAGAACCCACCTCAAACAAGCTAATGGAAGTCAGTGATCACAAAAGATCCTATTGAAAATAAAACCCAGTTGAATGAGGAGAAAACACTCAGCATTTTGACTTAATTCAGGAAAAACTAAGATCATTTCAACAAAGACCCCAGTCCTTTTGCTATCACATCTGAACCCCAGTTTCTGGTGCCTTTTGACAGAAATAAAGAGAATGTGACTTAATCCTATAAGCCTATACTCTCTAGAAATTCATGTTTTTATATAAAACTCATTCTGGAAATTGTTAGGTATAATCCAGTTAAAGCAGAAGGTTCTTGTTGGGCCAAATCGTGGGAAAAGCAGAATAGGAAGCATAGACTTTATCCTGAAATCCAGGAAGTCATGAAGTCAGATGCATTCAAAAGTTAGGGTAGGTGTTGAGTATCGTGACCAATAGAGAAAGTAAGTCTATGACTTCTCTGTAGGAGAAAGCCACTGCTCAGCCCTAGTTAAGTGTTGCCATATAGGAATTCAGACACAATGTTGCCAGATCTTCCAATTATTTTTAAAAGTACTGATTTTTATATAAATATGCCAAAATAGTATAATGAAAGAATAAATCAGGAAGGGTAGGGTATGTGATTTGCCAGGGAATAATATGGTTTAAATTTTAATAGTTTGAAGTTGATTAGTAAGTTTAGCTGAGATGAATTGAGTTGCTACTACATACCAGCTGTGTGCTGTTTTATGAAGGCTCTGTCTGGAACCAGTTTGTTCAACAAATTACTTCTCTGTTAACAGTTTCCTGATAGGTTTCTTGTATTAGTAGAATTTGTATATGTAACATACTTAGAATGACACTGGCATATAGAAAGTGTTTAATAAATGTTTGCTCTTGTTTTTTTTTTAAATCACTTCTCTATGATGGTGATAAAAGGGAGATTATTATAAATCTCACAAAGGAATTATGAGATTTATTACTTTTTTCCTCTGAAAAACCAACTTTTGGTTTTATTTCTCTATTGTATGTATTTTTCCTACATTATTAATTTTTGGTCTGTATCATTTCTTTTCTTCTCCTTTCTGTGGAATTAATTTGCTTATCTTTCTCTTAAAGACTTTTGGTGACTATTCACATCATTAAATTTAGGCTTTCTCCTAATGTATACATGTATTTAAGACTATAGATTTCTTTCTAAGTAGTGTCATAATTTCACTACTATTTCTAATTTCCTTTGTAATTTTTCTTTTACCTTTGGGTTATTTAAAAGTGTATTGGTAGATTTCCAAACATTCTTTGGGTGGGGGAATTTTATTTTTTATTTTTAAAAACTTTTTTTGCTTTGTTCTGCTATGTCTTGAGAACACTTGATTTTTCAGTCTTCTGAAATTTTTGAGACCTTATTTATGCCCAGGATATGGTCATTTTTTATTCCAAGTACACTTAAGAAAAAACACATGCTATCTGTTTTTGTTGAGTTTAGTGTGCTTGACAACTAGGTCACGTTTGCTAATGTGGTTCAGTTTTTCTTTATCCTTACTGACTTTTTCTTGTCTGCCAATTCTATCAGATACTGAGAGACACTTCTTTAAAATCTCCCAATATAATTTGCCTGTTTTAATTTGCCTGTTCTAACAATTTCAGCTTTGTATATTTTGGAGCTATGTGATTAGATGCATATAAATGGAATTATAGTATTTATTTAATGTTTTTATTTCTAGTAATAATGTTTCTTTAGGTCTGCTTTATTTGATATTGCTATAGCTAAAATAGCTTTATATGCTTAGTGTTTTAGAGGAATGAAAATATATTTTTTCATTCTTACACTTTGAACCTTTCTGTTGATATTTAAGGGGATTTTTAAAATAGCATATATTGACATTTTTATACAATGTGGCAATCATTGTGTTTTAATTGTAGTATTTAGTCTGTTCATATTAAACATACCTACTGATATATTTGGATATAAATCTACTGTTTTCTATTCATTCTACCCCTTCTATATTATGTATTTCCTTCTATTTTGCCTCTTTTTGGCTTGAGCATGTATTATTTAATTTCCTACCACATTAACTTGTGCTACTTTCTTTTTTTATTATTTTGATGGTTACATTAAAGATTAAAAACAAGTATTTTTTTAAAGTTGAATATAAATGAACATATTAATTTTATTATTTTCCTCCTCACTTAACATACTATTATTAACCTGTTTTTATTGTTTGTATATTTTAAGCATCATATCGCATCATTATATTTTATATAGGTGATGCTCATTTAGATGTAATCATATTTTACCATTTTGTGGCTCTTCATTCTGCACTGCATCTCCAGGCTTTCTCTTTCATAATACTCTAGTTATTTCCTTTAGCGTGCAATTCATTATTGAATTCTAGTATTTCCTTTAGCCTGCAATTCATTATTGCAGATGAATTCTACCAGGTTTATTGTTTTGTTTTTTTCTTTTGTTTGAAAGTTTATTTTAACTCAGTTTATGGAAGATACTTTTTTCTGGTTATGGAATTCTAAGTTGGCAGTTATTTTCTTTCAGCACTTTCAAGCTATCATTCTATTGTTTTGGTAAAGTTATCGGTCATATTGTTGCTACTTTGAACACGTCATTTTTTTAAAAATTATTTATTTATTTATTTGGCTGTGCCGGGTCTTAGTTGCAGCACACGGGATCTTTTAATTGTGGCATACGAACTCTTAGTTGTGGCATGTGAGATCTAGTTCTGTGACCAGGGATCGAACCTGGGCCCCCGGCATTGGGAGCACAGAGTCTTAGCCAGTGGACCACCAGGGAAGTCCTGAACATGTCATTTTTAATTTTTATGCTTTTAAAACTGATAACTATAACTCAGATACAGAATATTGCATAAGATATATGTTGCTAGATGATTTTTTCCAAGATGAGCATCTTAACCACCTGCCCCATCAGAATCTAGCCAGCCATCCCAGTAGCCCTCTCTGTAGTCCCTTAAAATCACAGCCCTCCCTTATCCGTGAGAACAATCCAGTGTCCTGATTTTTATGGAAATTATTTCTTTACTTTTATAAAATTATCCCCCAAGTGAGCATTTCTTTCTTTTTAAAAAAAATTTTAATACGGTTTTTAAAGGCTACACTTCATTTACATTTATTATAAAATATTGACTACATTCCCTGTATTGTACAATACATCCTTGAATCCTATCTTACACCCAGTAGTTTGTACATCCCTCTCTCCCATCCCTATATTGCCCTTCTGCTCATTGCAAACCACTAGTTTGTTCTCTATACCTGAGAGTCTGCTTCTTTTTTGTTATATTCACTGGTTTGTTGTATTTTTTAGGTTCCACATGTAAGTGCTATCATATAGTGTTAGTCTTTCTCTGTCTGACTTATTTCACTTAGCATAATGCCCTCCAAGTCCATCCATGTTGTTGCAAATGGCAAAATTTCATTCTTTTTTATGGCTGAGTAGTATTCCATTGTATATATCTATACCACATCTTCTTTATGGCCACTTCTTGATGACTACTTATGTTGCTTCCATATCTTGGCAATTGTAAATAATGCTGCTATGAATATTGTGGTGTATGTATCTTTTTGGTTTTTCTTTTTCTTTCAGATTTATACCCAGGAGTGGAATTGCTGGGTCATATGGTAGTTCTATTTTTAGTTTTTTGAGAAACCCCTGTACTGTTTTCCACAGTGGCTACACCAATTTACATAGCTACCAACAGTGTAGGAAGGTTCCCTTTTCTCCACATCCTCACTAACACTGTTATTTGTGTTCTTTTTGATGATAGGCATTCTGACAGTTGTGAGGTGAGAACTCATTGTGGTTTTGATTTGCATTTTCTGATGATTAGCGATATTGACATGTGCATGTTGGCCATCTGTATTTCCTCTTTGGAAAAATGTCTTTTCAGTTCTTCTGCCCATTTTTTAATTGGATTTGTGTGTGTGTGTGTGTGTGTGTGTGTGTGTGTGTGTTGAGCTGTTTATATATGTTGGATATTAACCCCTTATCCTTCATATCATTTGCAAATATTTTCTCCTCCCATTCAGTAGGTTGTCTTTTTGTTTTGTTGATGGTTTCCTTTGCTGTGCAGAAGCTTTTAAGTTTAATTAGGTCCCATTTATTTGTTTTTGTTTTTTTCCCTTTATTTTAGGAGGTGGATCCAAAAAAATTGCCATGATTTATGTCATAGAATATTCTGCCTATGTTTTCCTCTAGGAGTTTTATAGTATCTAGTCTTACATTTAGGTCTTTAATCTATTTTGAGCTTAGTTTTGTATGTGATGTTAGAGAATGTTCTAACTTCATTCTTTTACATGTAGCTATCCAGTTATCCCAGCACCACTTATTCAAGAGACTGTCTTTTCTTCATTGTATATTCTTGCCTACTTTGTCAAAGATTAATTTACCACAAGTGTGTGTGTTTATTTCTGGGCTCTCTATCCTGTTGCATGAATCTATGTGTCTGTTTTGTGCCGGTACCATAATTTTTTTGATTACTGTAGCTTTGTAGTATAGTCTGAAGTCAGGGAGTTTGATTCTTCCAGCTCTGCTCTTCTTAAGATTGTTTTGGCTAATTGGGGTCTTTTTTGTTTCCATACAAATTTTAAAATTATTTGTTTTAGTTCTGTGAAAAGTGCCATTGGTATTTTGATAGGGATTGCATTGAATCTGTAGATTGCCATAAGTAGTATGGTCATTTTAACAATATTGATTCTTAATGTATCTTTTTTTAATTATTCAAACAGAAAGTCACAAAATTATAATCATCCTCATCTGTTCACTCAGTCCTATGTAATTAATTTTTTTATCTTGATCTTTTGTTAGCACTTTTATGAATTCATCAGTTTTCCATTAGAGTTCTGAAAATGCTTATTCATTCAGTTCAGCAGTATAATCAGTTACCAGAAACCTGTACTTGTCAGAGTCTTTTCCATGAATTCCTTGAAGATGAAACCCTTTTATAGCGAACATTTTTGCAAAAGCATCAGAGTACACCCAGAACTATCTGTAAATGACAAAAGACTTAAAAATGACCACGGTTAAAGATTTGTTGAAAGTTCATAACAATGCAGTTGACAAGGAAATTTAATTATTTCTGAGATATACATTTTAAAGTAATAACTAGAATTATGACTTATAACATTATACCAGAATATATAAGATTTTTAGGAATTTCATGTAATGTCTGAAACATTTATATTAACGTATTTCCATACAAATAACCCAAAGAAACTTTAGTATTAGTATTTTTTAATTTAATTTATTTTTTTATACAGCAGGTTCTTATTAGTCAACAATTTTATACACATCAGTGTATACATGTCAATCCCAATCACCCAATTCAGCACACCACCATCCCCAACCCCCAACAGCTTTCCCCGCTTGGTGTCCATACGTTTGTTCTCTACATCTGTGTCTCAACTTCTGCCCTGCAAACTGGTTCATCTGTACCATTTTTCTAGGTTCCACATACATGCTTTAATATACGATATTTGTTTTCTCTTTCTGACTTACTTCACTCTGACTTACTTCACTCTGACAGTCTCTAGATCCGTCCATGTCTCAACAAATGACTCAATTTTGTTCCCTTTTATGGCTGAGTAATATTCCATTATATATATGTACCACAACTTCTTTATCCATTCGTCTGTCAATGGGCATTTAGTTTGCTTCCATGACCTGGCTATTGTAAATAGTGCTGCAATGAACATTGGGGTGCATGCATCTTTTTGAATTATGGTTTTCTCTGGGTATATGCCCAGTACTGGGATTGCTGGGTCATATGGTAATTCTATTTTTAGTTTTTTGAGGAACCTCCATACTGTTCTCCATAGTGGCAGTATCAATAATGTACATTCCCATCAACAGTGCAAGAGGGTTCCCTTTTCTCCACACCCTCTCCAGCATTTGTTGTTTGTAGATTTCCTGATGATGCCCATTCTGACTGGTGTGAGGTGATACCTCATTGTAGTTTTGATTTGCATTTCTCTAATAATTAGTGATGTTGAATAGCTTTTCATGTGCTTCTTGGCCATTTGTATGTCTTCTTTGGAGAAATGTCTATTGAGGTCTTCTGCCCATTTTTGGATTGGGTTGTTTGTTTCTTTAATATTGAGCTGCATGAGCTGTTTATATATTTTGGAGATTAATCCTTTGTCCTTTGATTTGTTTGGAAATACTTTCTCCCATTCCGAGGGCTGTCTTTTCGTCTTGTTTATGGTTTCCTTTGCTGTGCAAAAGCTTTTAAGTTTCATTAGGTCCCATTTGTTCATTTTTGGTTTTATTTCCATTACTCTAGGAGGTGGATCAAAAAAGATCTTGCTGTGATTTATGTCAAAGAGGGTTCTTCCTATGTTTTCCTCTAAGAGTTTTATAGTGTCCGGTGTTACATTTAGGTCGCGAATCCATTTTGAGTTTATTTCTGTGTATGGTGTTAGGGAGTGTTCTAATTTCATACTTTTACATGTACCTGCCCAGTTTTCCCAGCACCACTTATTGAAGAGACTGTCTTTTCTCCATTGTATATCCTTGCCTCCTTTGTCATAGATTAGTTGACCATAGGTGCATGGGTTTATCTCTGGGCTTTCTATATTGTTCCATTGATCTATGTTTCTCTTTTTGTGCCATTACCATATTGTCATGATTACTGTAACTTTGTGGTATAGTCAGAAGTTAGGGAGTCTGATTCCTCCAGCTCCATTTTTTTCCCTCAAGATTGCTGTGATTATTCAGGGTCTTTTGTGTCTCCATACAAATATTAAGATTTTTGTTCTAGTTCTGTAAAAAGTGCCATCGGTAATTTGATAGGGATTGCATTGAATCTGTAGATTGCTTTGGGTAGTAGAGTCATTTTCACAATATTGATTCTTCCAAACCAAGAACACAGTATATCTCTCCATCTGTTGGTATCATCTTTACTTCTTTCATCAGTGTCTTATAGTTTTCTGCATACAGGTCTTTTGTCTCCCTAGGTAGGTTTATTCCTAGGTATTTTATTCTTTTTGTTGCAATGGTAAATGCGAGTGTTTCCTTAATTTCTCTCTCAGACTTTTCATCATTAATGTATAGGAATGCAAGAGACTTCTGTGCGTTAACTTTGTATCCTGCAACTTTACCAAATTCATTGATTAGCTCTAGTAGTTTTCTGGTGGCATTTTTAGGATTCTCTATGTATAGTATCATGTTATCTGCAAACAGTGACAGTTTTACTTCTTCGTTTCCAATTTGTATTCCTTTTATTTCTTTTTCTTCTCTGATTGCCGTGGCTAGGACTTCCAAAACTATGAATAATACTGATGAGAGTGGACATCCTTGTCTTGTTCCGATTTTAGAGGAAATACTTTCAGTTTTTCACCATTGAGAATGATGTTTGCTGTGGGTTTGTCGTATATGGCCTTTATTATGTTGAGGTAGCTTCCCTCTGTGCCCACTTTCTGGAGAGTTTTTATGATAAATCGGTGTTGAATTTTGCCAAAAGCTTTTTCTGCATCTATTGAGATGATCATATGGTTTTTATTCTTCAATTTGTTAATATGGTGTATCACATTGATTGATTTACGTATATTGAAGAATCCTTGCATCTCTGGAATAAACCCCACTTGATCATGGTGTATGATCCTTTTAATGCGTTGTTGGATTCTGTTTGCTAGTATTTTTTGACGATTTCTGCATCTATATTCATCAGTGATATTGGTCTGTAATTTTTTTTTTTTTTGTAGTATCTTTGTCTGGTTTTGGGATCAGGATGATGGTGGCCTCATAGAATGAGTTTGGGAGTGTTTCTTCCTCTGAAATTTTTGGAAGAGTTTGAGAAGGTTGGGTGTTAGCTCTTCTCTAAATGTTTGATAGAATTCACCCATGAAGCCATCTGGTCCTGGACTTCTGTTTGTTGGAAGATTTTTAATCACAGTTTCAATTTCATTACTTGTGATTGGTCTGTTCATGTTTTCTATTTCTTCCTGGTTCAGTCTTGGAAGGTTATACCTTTCTAAGAATTTCTCCATTTCTTTCAGGTTGTCCATTTTATTAGCATAGAGTTGCTTGTAGTAATCTCTTAGGATGCTTTGTATTTCTGTGGTGTCTGTTGTAACTTCTTCTTTTCCATTTCTAATTTTATTGATTTGAGTCCTCTCCCTCTTTTTCTTGATGAGTCTGGCTAATGGTTTATCTTCTCAAAGAACCAGATTTTAGTTTTATTGGTCTTTGCTATTGTTTTCTTTGTTTCTATTTCATCTATTTCTGCTCTGATGTTTATGATTTCTTTCCTTCTGCTAACTTTGGGTTTTGTTTGTTCTTCTTTCTCTATTTCCTTTAGGTGTAAGATTAGATTGTTTATTTGAGATTTTTCTTGTTTCTTAAGATAGGCTGGTATAGCTATAAACTTCCCTCTTAGAACTGCTTTTGCTGCATCCCATAGGTTTTGGATTGTCATGTTTTCATTGTTATTTGTCTCTACGTATTTTTTGATTTCCTCTGATTTTTTCAGTGATCTCTTGGTTATTTAGTAACGTATTGTTTAGCCTCCATGTGTTTGTGGGGTTTTTTGTTTGTTTTTGTTTTTGTTTTTTTTGCGGTACGCGGGCCTCTCACTGTTGTGGCCTCTCCCATTGCGGAGCACAGGCTCTGGATGGGCAGGCTCAGCGGCCATGGCTCATGGACCCAGCCGCTCCACGGCATGTGGGATCTTCCCGGACCGGGCACGAACCCGTGTCCTCTACATCAGCAGGTGGACTCTCAACCACTGCACCACCAGGGAAGCCCAATTTTTTTGTTTGTTTGTTTTTTTGGTGTTTGTGTTTTTTACGTTTTTTTTTCCTGTAATTCATTTCTAATCTCATAGTGTTGTGGTCAGAAAAGATGCTTGATATTATTTCAATTTTCTTAAATTTACTGAGGCTTGATATGTGATCCAAGATGTGATCTATCCTGGAGAATGTTCCATGTGCACTTGAGAAGAAAGTGTAATCTGCTGTTTTTTTATGGAATGTCCTATAAATATCAATTAAATCTATCTGGTTTATTGTGTCATTTAGAGCTTCTGTTTCCTTATTTATTTTCATTTTAGATGATCTGTCCATTGGTGTAAGTGAGGTGTTAAAGTCCCCCACTATTTTTGTGTTACTGTCGATTTCCTCTTTTATAGCTGTTAGCAGTTGCCTTATGTACTGAGGTACTCCTATGTTGGGTGCATATATATTTATAATTGTTATCTCTTCTTCTTGGATTGATCCCTTGATCATTATGTAGTGTCCTTCCTTGTCGCTTGTAACATTCTTTATTTTAAAGTCTATTTTATCTGATATGAGTATTGCTACTCCAGCTTTCTTTTGATTTCCATTTACATGGAATATCTTTTTCCACCCCCTCACTTTCAGTCTGTATGTCTCCCTAGTCTGAAGTGGGTCTCTTGTAGACAGCATATATATGGGTCTTGTTTTTGTATCCATTCAGCGAGCCTGTGTCTTTTGGTTGGAGCATTTAATCCATTCATGTTTAAGGTAATTATTGATATGTATGTTCCTATTACCATTTTCTTAATTGTTATTGGTTTTTGTAGATCCTTTTCTTCTCTTGTGTTTCCCACTTAGAGAAGTTCCTTTAGCATTTGTTGTAGAGCTAGTTTTGTGGTGCTGAATTTTCTTCATTTTGCTTGTCTGTAAAGCTTTTGATTTCTCTGTCCAATCTGAATGAGATCCTTGCCGGGTAGAGTAATCTTGGTTTTAGTTTCTTCCCTTTCATCACTGTAAGTATATCATGCCACTCCCTTCTGGCTTATAGAGTTTCTGCTGAGAAATCAGCTGTTAACCTTATGGGAGTTCCCTTATATGTTATTTGTCATTTTCCCCTTGCTGCTTTCAATAATTTTTCTTTGTCTTTAATTTTTGCCAATTTGATTACTATGTGTCTTGGCATGTTTCTCCTTCAGTTTATCCTGTATGGGACTCGCTGCCCTTTCTGGACTTGGATGGCTATTTCCTTTCCCATGTTAGGGAAGTTTTCAACTATAATCTCTTCAAATATTTTCTCTGATCCTTTCTCTCTCTCTTCTCCTTCTGGGACCCCTATAATATGAATGTTGTGTTTAATGTTGTCCCAGTGGTCTCTTAGGCTGTCTTCCTTTCTCTTCATTCTTTTTTCTTTATTCTGTTCCACAGCAGTGAATTCCACCATTTTGTCTTCCAAATCACTTATCCATTCTTCTGCCTCAGTTATTCTGCTGTTGATTCCTTCTAGTGTAGTTTTCATGTCAGTTATTGTATTGTTCATCTCTGTTTGTTTGGTCTTTAATTCTTCTAGGTCTTTGTTAAACATTTCTTGCATCTTCTTGGTCTTTGCCTCCATTCTTTTTCCGAGGTCCTGGATCATCTTCAATATCATTATTCTGAATTCTTTTTCTGGAAGCTTGCCTATCTCCACTTCATTTAGTTGTTTTTCTGTGGTTTTATCTTGTTCCTTCATCTGGTACATAGCCCTCTGCCTTTTCATCTTGTCTATCTTTCTGTGAATGTGGTTTTTGTTCCACAGGCTGCAGGATTGTAGTTCTTCTTGCTTCTGCTGTCTGCCCTCTGTTGGAAGAGTCTATCTTAGAGGCTTGTGTAAGTTTCCTGATGGGAGGGACTGGTGGTGGGCAGAGCTGACTGTTGCTCTTGTGGGCAGAGCTCAGTAAAACTTTAGTCTGCTTGACTGTTGATGCGTGGAGCTGGGTTCCCTCCCTGTTGGTTGTTTGTCCTGAGGCAACCCAACACTGGAGCCTACCTGGGCTCTTTGGTGGGGCTACTGACAGACTCTGTGAGGGCTCACGCCAAGGAATACTTCCTAGAACTCCTGCTGCCAGTGTTCTTGTCCCCACGGTGAGCCACAGCCACCCCCCACCTCTGCAGGAGACCCTCCAACACTAGCAGGTAGGTCTGGTTCAGTCTCCCCTGGGGTCACTGCTCCTTTTCCTGGGTCCTGATGTGCACACTACTTTGTGTGTTCTCTCCAAGAGTGGAGTCTCTGTTTCCCCTAGTCCTGTCAAAGTCCTGCAATCAAATCCCACCAGGCTTCAAAGTCTGATTCTTTAGGAATTCCTCCTCCCATTGCTGGACCCCCAGGTTCAGAAACCTGCCGTGGGGCTCAGATCGTTCACTCCAGTGGGTGGACTTCTTTGGTGTAAGTGTTCTCCAGTCTGTGAGTCACCCACCCAGCAGTTATGGGATTTGATTTTACTGTGATTGTGCCCCTCCTACCATCTCATTATGGCTTCTCCTTTGTATTTGAATGTGGGGTATCTTTTTTGGTGAGTTCCGGTGTCTTCCTGTCAATGATTGTCCAGCAGCTAGTTGTGATTCTGGTGTTCTCACAAGAGGGAATGAGAGCACATTCTTCTACTCCACCATCTTGGTTCCTCTTTTGATGTATCTTTTAATTTTCTATTAGTCCATAGGCTCCTTCTCTACTTTTCTTTTGTTCTGCACTGTATTTTCCTCTGGCATATTTTATTTATTGAAAGAACTGTATCATTTGTCCTGTTGAATTTCCCATAAGATTTTGCTGATATCATTCCCTTGGTGTTGTTAAACATGTTCTTTTGTCTTCAGTATTACCTTTAAATTGGTCAGGGTATCTAGAAGCTTAATCCGATTCAGTTTTTGTTTTCGAGAGTCGTGCTGTGTCTTTCATCATTGACCATATAATGCCTGATCCATTCATATTCATTCATATTCATTCATATTCTCTCTATCTCTATATCTCTATCTCTATGTCTCTCTGTCTCTTCATAGCAATTCCAATTCCAAGATGCATTGCATAGGACTTACAAAACTGGTACTATTACAACTTTGACATCCATTTTTTATTTTCTGGAATACTTCTAAAAAGAGAAACTGTTTCATCTGTTTGTTTTCTCTGTGGCACTGTCCATATTTGAGAAACAAAATATCTCTTTTTTAGTATTCATAATGAATTGTTTTGGTCTTTTTTTCCCCTCCTAAAACTTTTTATGAAGTTTACCCACGTATGACGATTTGTGTGTGTGTGAATTTTTTTTTCCTGAACTTTTAGAAGGGACATATGAGTTAGATTTACTTTTCTAACTTTGTAGCTTGAGAGCTCTTTTCTTCTGTTTTTGTCATTTGTTCCTAAATATGGCAACTTAGAGATTTCCAGCCTTGCTTTTTCTTCCCAACTTTTATATAGAATTTTTCTTCTTTTAATTTTGCTCCCCTGATCAATTTGGATTCTTTTCCCAGATGTTTTTATTCAGTGTAAAGTTTTGTCTTGAAAGGTGACTTTGGCATGTTAGTTTTGAGAGTTAATGGGTCCCAGACTGCTCTAGCTCCTTCAGAATTTCCTGTAAACCCTTCATACTCATCACTATGGAAGTAGGAAAACTTCTTCCAGTTGGTCTTCTTAAATTGGCCTACTGAGGGTTTTTTTTCCCCACTTCTGAGCTTTTGAGTGAAACTCTCTTTTGTTATTTTGAAGCTACCTGATTTATCAGATACCTCAGTGCTTTCCTCTGATTTCTCCTCCAGAGATAATGTTACCAAAATGTCTCTTGTAACAACTGTGGTTTGTTCTCATCTCATATTTTGGGGTTCATGTGAATATCTTGTCACTTCATTTTGTTGCAGATGTTTTCCGTGGATTTTTTTCAAGTACTATATTCTAGGTGCTTAACTTTTTTTAAAATTTCAGTATAACGTACTTTAATCCTAAATTCTACAGCATAGGTTCTCACAAAGTGAACCCGTGTGTGAACAGCATCTGAGTCAGAGACACGACATTACTAACACCCCAGAAGTGCCTCTGGTGCCTTGTTTCCATCATTATATGCCCCACTGTTCTAATATCTAACTACATATAGATTAGTTTTGTGTGGTTTTGAACATTTTGTAAATGGAATCACACAGTATGTTTCTTTGGATCTGGTTTCTTTGGTTGATCATTATGTTTGTGACATGCATACACTTCATTTTTATTGCTATATAGCAGGAGTCAGCAAATTATGGCCTATGGGCAAAATTCAGAGTTTTAACTTTCATTTAAAATTTTATTGGAACATTGGTAGGCTCATTTATTTATATGTTATCTATGGCTGTTCTTAAGCTACAACAGCAGAGTTGAGTAATTGTGATAGAGACCACATAACATACAAAACATATATATTATCTGGCCCTTAACAAGAATAGTTTGTCAGCCCCTGTTTTTTTGTTGTTTTTTTTTTGCGGTACACGGGCCTCTCACTGTTGTGGCCTCTCCCGTTGCAGAGGACAGGCTCCAGACACACAGGCTCAGCGGCCATGGCTCACGGGCCCAGCCGCTCCACGGCATGTGGGATCTTCCCGGACTGGAGAACGAACCCGTGTCTCCTGCATTGGCAGGCGGACTCTCAACCACTGCGCCACCAGGGAAGCCCTGTCAGCCCCTGTTTTAATAGTATTCTAATAAGAATACCATCATTTATCAATTTATTCTACTTTTTATTTGGGGCTAATACTAATAGTGC
Organism: Leucopleurus acutus; assembly: GCF_964270905.1. NCBI lineage: Eukaryota > Metazoa > Chordata > Mammalia > Artiodactyla > Delphinidae > Leucopleurus > Leucopleurus acutus. The sequence goes on from NC_139143.1 coordinate 153,818,501, forward strand.
TGTTATCAACATTATTGTATATGTTCTTTGATGAACATATGTGTACATATTCCTGTTCATTATATACCTGAAATAGAATTGCTGAATCATAAGGAATGTGCTTCTTCTCTAGAAGACACTGCCAAAGAGATTTTCAAAGTGTTCCAGTATCAGTGATTGAGAGTTCTAATTTCTACATATCCTTGCTAATTCACTGTACTTTCTAGGTTTTTTTTGTTTGTTTGTTTTCATTATAGCTATTCCAGAGGGTATGAATTGATAATGTTTCATGGTTTTGTTTTGCATATTCTAAAACTGTTATTGGGTACATACAGGTTTAGAGTGTGTTTTTGTTCTGACAGATAGACCTATTCATTGTTGTAAAATGTCTTTATCTCTAGGAAAGATTTTGCCTTCAAATAGAGTTTATCTGACTTATTATAAGCCAACCAAGTTTCTTTTTGTTGATGTTGCTTTGTATTTTTCATCCTTTTACTTTCACCCTTTCTCTGTCCTTACATTTAAGGTATGTGTCTTATATAGTTGGGTTTTTTATTATTCAGTTTTCCCCTTCTTTATTTGGTGTCATCATTTAGTTTACTGATATTGTTAGGCTTTTATCTCCTTTGTACCTCCTTTAACAAGCAGACTTTTTTCCCTTTAATTTAGGGTATATATTTGCTTATTATTATTTTAATAGTTGTACTATAAAATACATCTATCCTTTATTATAGTCTAAGTTTTTTTATTTTTCCAGTTTCCTGATAATGCTAGAATTTTAGAACACCTACACCCCATTTACACCACTTTCCCCTTTAAAGTTATTGTTGCTAAGCATTTTAGATCCCACAATGCATTGATAGTACTGATATACAGTAATGTTCATTTGTATTTGCCTCTATATTGTTTTTCATAGTAATATTTATATTGATCTACATACTCATCTTTTTTGTTGCTCTTTATTTTTGGATTCTTTTTAATTTGGATCATTTCCCATTTGCCTGAAGAATTCTCTTTAGTGTTTTTGATGCAGGCCTACCTTTGAAAAATTTGCTTATTTCCATCTACTTATTATTTATTAATTATTTATTTACATATCTACTAAATCTGTGAAAGATTGTTGGCAGATGTTTTTCTTCCTGTACTTTAAAAATGTCATTCTGGGGGCTTCCTTGGTGGCGCAGTGGTTGAGAGTCCGCCTGCTGATGCAGGGGACACGGGTTCGTGCCCGGTCTGGGAAGATCCCACATGCCGTGGAGCGGCTGGGCCCGTGAGCCATGGCCGCTGAGCCTGTGCTCCGCAACGGGAGAGGCCACAAGAGTGAGAGGCCCGTGTACCACAAAAAAAAAAAAAAAAAAAAAAAAATGTCATTCTGTTATCTTATGGCTTTATCATTTCCTTGAGAAGTCAGTTGTCAGTCTTACCCCTGCTACGTTGAAGGTAATGTCCTTTATCTCTGGCTTCTTTTAATATTTTTTCTTGCCTTTATTTTCAAAACTTTGGTTTTATGTATTAACTCTGCTCAGGATGCTCAGAGCTTTTTGAATATATAAATTCCTGACATAAATTAGCTTGGGAAATTCTAGCCTGTTATCTCTTCATATATGCTGTATGACTGCTCCTTTATTCCTTACTTTTTGTGTGTCTGGTTACATCTGTTATACCTTTTGATTGTCTCCCACATGTGTTTTGCATTCCTTTCTGTATTTATCATTCTGTTTTGTCTTTTATTGTGAATGTTTCCTGTGAACCTATCTTCTAGTTCACTGATCTTGTCTTCTGCTGTTTCCAATATGCTGTTCATCCATCTATTAAGTTTTTTTTATTTCAGCTACTTAATTTTTAGATATAAAATGGCTCTGATATATTTTTATAGATGCCAATTTTTTGAACTCCTTAATCTTTATTTCTATTTTGTCCAAATTTTCATTTATTTTCTTAAACATGTTGATCATAATTATTTTAAAGTGCTTGTTTCCTGACTCCAATACCTGGATTAAATTTGTGATCTGCTTCCTTTGTCTTTTTACTTTCGCTTACTAGTCATGTTGTTCTGACTCTTTATGTACCACTTATTTTATAATTAAATTTTAGATATTATGTTTAAAACAAGTTCAGATTTTTCCAGGTGATGAAAGGGTTCCCTCTTTCCTCTACTAGACAGGTAGCATCATAGACCGATCACCTTGATTTAAAAGAGACTGAATTGGGTTGAGGCTATGTTGATGTTTTGGTAAATCTCAGTTTACCTTCAATCAAACTTTTGCTGAATCTCAGTTCAGCCATCTTTTTTAGGCATGAGCCTCCAGTGTTTTCAATTTAGAGCCTTTCATGTCTTTGTCTTCTCAGTACCAAGAAACTGAGACAGTTTCCATCCTGCTTGTCAGAGGTTTTAGGCTTAGTTCCTCACATTCCCACAGCAGGGAACTTCAGAAATTATTCATGTATTTGAGTCCCCTCTAGTCTCTGTTTTTGTGACACCAGTTCTGCATAGTCACCAAGATGTCTGCTGGTTTCTCTGTCCACCAGCACCAGCTTTATGGCTAGTTCCAGCGATTCTCAGAAATAGATGTCCTCAGGGAAAATGTGATTGCAAATGCTCAACTGTCAATTCGCTACTTCCCAGGGCTTTCAACTCTCACCTGCTGTGTTATCAAAGTCTTTCTTCCTGATGGATGTTTGTCTTTTAAGTACCATCTGATTCTATGAGATAGTTCTTTTGCTTTTCAGTCATTTTTGGATTAACTTTTTGCCGCCAACCTGGCACCCCTTCAAAATTTAGCAAATATCTTGACAAGGACCTTTCATGTGTTTGAGGCTCTTCTAGTCTTCAGTTTTACCTCTCTAGCCTAGTGTGATCCACAGAAAAATTCTGCTGGGTGCTCTGTCCCCAGAAATAAGCTTTGCCTGAGCCAAGACCAAGTTTTTTAGCTTAGCTAGTCCAGATTGTTAAGAGTCTTCAGTTTAAAAATACAGTTCCTTAAGTGTCAATATTACTTCGAGGGTTTTTGCTTCTTGCGTTTTCAAGGCCTCTTGCCCTGGCAGATCTTTATTTCTTAAGCACCATAAGACTGTACTAATATCTGCTCTACTTTTCAGATACTTTTGAGTTATCTACCTAGTAGTCCCAGGCAGCTTCATAAATCAATAAATGTCATGATTGAGAGACTAGTTATATATCTAAAGCCTCATAAAACTCTAGTTTCATCACCCCACTCCTACAACCATCAAAAGCTTTGTTAGTTTCTCTGTGTCACAGCAATGACCCTTGTCCTAATCCAAGCCCTGGTTCTCAGCCTCTTGTCCACACTCAGAATGTGCAAATGCTTTGAGGAAAAACAGAAGTGCATGTCGTTAGCCTACTTGTCTGCACCTTTCTAATAACTTAAACAATATAAACTTTTTATTTTTTTCTGGCTTTTCTAGTTTTTAGCAAGAGCATTGGTCTGCCATGAATTATTTCACCTAACCTAAAAAAAAATTTCTGTATGTCTTATGAGGAGATTTGTACCTCTTGTGTGTTTGTTTTTTATTGCTGCCATAACAAATTACCATAAATCTGGTGGCTCATATTAGTTATATTACATTTCAGTAGACCTGAATTTCCACATGTGTCTCACTGGGCTAAAATCAAGGTGTCTGTTTTCTACTTAGTGTTTCCAGGGGTGGATCCATTTCCTTGCTTTTTCCAGCTTCTGGCAACCGCCCACATTTCTTGGCTTGTGGCCACTTTCCTACACTTGCAAAGCCAGCAACATTGCATCTCCCTAACTCTTATTCTTAGTCACATCTCCCTCTGTCTAACCACAGGCACAAAAGTTTTCTCTGCCTTAAAGAACTCATTTGATTATATTGGGCCCACCCAAATAATCCAAGGTAGTCTCTTCTTATCAATATCCTTAACCTTAATCAAATCTGCAAAATCCCCTGCTGCCATGTGAGGTAACATATTCACTGGTTCTGGGAATTAAGGCATGGACATCATTGGGAACCATTATTTTGCCCACCACAATGCCACTAACATCTTCCTGGAATACCCTTCTCTGGCAATTGTTAAAAATTTTTTTTTTCTTTGTCATATATTTTCAGCAGTTAAATATTATACACTTAGGTGTGGTTTTCTTTGTATTTATTCAGTTTGACATTTATAGTGCTTCTCAAAATGCACACATTAGACTTGGTCTCTGTGTGCCATATGTCTCTTAAGGTCTTTTATTTTCATCCTGGGCATTTTCTGATGGGCATGTTTTATATTATGAATATATTTCAGTCTGTGACTTGCATATTTGTTTTTTTAACAAGAGTCCTTTTGTGAATACAAGTTCTTAATTTAATGTATCTCAGTTACTTTTGGTTACTTTGGTTCTTTGGTTACTTTGGTTATTTTGGTTAGTACTTTGGTTAGCACTTTCTTTACCCCATGTAAGAAAACTTTGGCTAACCATGGTTCTAAAAATATTCTCCTATTTTAAAAATCTTTAATTGTGTTGCCTTTCACATTAAATCAACAATGCATGTGGATTTGATTTGTATGTATACTGTGAGATTTGGATCAAGATTCATTTTATCCCCATATGATTAAGATCCAGCATCTTTCTCCAAACAGCCATTCTTTTCCTCACTGTATTTACATGGGGATAGTCCTGGATTCTGTTCTGTTCGTTTAGATACATGAGTCTGTTTCTGAATTGTCTTCTATTTCATTGGTTTAATTGTCTAATTTTGTATTAATACCATACTTTCTCAATTGCTGTAGGTTTATAATAACTCTTGCTATCCCATGGCATAAGCCCTTCAGCTTTATTCTTGCTTGCAGGTTGCTGTGATTATTCTTGGTTCTTTGTATTTTTATCTGCATTCCAGAGTCAACTTTTCAGTTTTAAAAACTGCTAGGATTTTGATTGGGATTACATTAAATCTGTGCTTGGAGTAGGGGAGAACTGATATCTTACCAGCATTGAGTCTTTCAATCCATAAAAATGGTGACTTTTAAAATTAATTTAGATCTTTAATTTCTCCCAATTATGTCACAGTTTTTATTTTAGAAGGCTTGCATGTATTTCGGTAGGTTTAATCCTAGATGTTTGATATTTATTATGCTATTATAAATTGTATCTTTAAAATTCTGTCATCTGTTTGTTCTTGGTATGATGACTTCTTAGAATAGATTTTTGTATAGTGACCTTGTATCCAGTGACCTCCTTACATTCACGTATTAATGTTAATAAATGGTAGATTTTTGGGTATTTACATATGTAATCATAACATCTGTAAATAATGACATTTTTATTTCTTCTTCTTTAATCTTTATGCCTTTTATTTATTTATTTTGCCTTATTACATTATCCAGTGTTTCCAATATCTAATAGAAGTGGTTATAGAAAGGGCATCTTGTCTTGTTTGCCATCCAAAGAAGAAAGCTTTTTATAATTCTACGTTAAGTATGATGATTTCTGTAGATTTTTTTGTGGGCATTCTTTTCCTGATTACAGAAGTTTCTTATATTCCTTATCTTCTAAGCATTTTTTAAAAATTATAAATGTATGAGTTTTATCACATTGCATCTATTGAGGTGATTATATGCTTTTTCTCCTTATTTTAATCTAGTAAATTACTTAATTTTCAAATGTTAAACCATACTTGCATACTTGGAACAAAATGCTTGGTCATAATTTTTTTTAAATATATCACTGGTTTCAATTTGCTAATATTTTTCCTAGGATTTTTACATCTAAGTTAATGATAGTGATTGGTATGTAAGTTTCCTATCTTGTGATGGCCTTCTCAGGTTTTGGCTGGCCTCATAAAAATGAGTTGGAAAATATTCCCAATTATTCTCTGTAAGAGTTTGTGTAAGATTATTTATTTCTTAAATGTTTTAAATAAGTCCATCTTTGACAGTTTTGAATAATGGATTTAATTTGCTAATTTCATTTTATTGTGGCCAGGAAACATCTTTGTATGATTTTAGTCCTTTTAAATTTATTGAGCCTCATTTTATGATCTAACATAATATGGTCTCTTCTGGAGAATTTCCCATGTGTATTTGAGAAGAATGTATATTCTGCTGTTGTCTGATAGAGTGTTCAGTAGATGCCTGTTAGGTCTCATTGGTTTATAGTGTTGTTCAAGTCTTCTGTTTATTTGTTGATCTTCTGATTGTTCTATCCATTGTTGAAAGTGAGGTACTGAAGGTTCTAATATGTGGCAGGAGTTTCTCATTCTCATGCTGTATTAGGGTTCTCCAGAGAAACAGGATGTGTGTGTGTGTGTGTGTGTGCGCGCGCGCGCGCGTGCACGCACGCATGTGTATAACAAAGAGAGAGAGAAAGAAATTTTAAAGAACTGGCTTATGTGATTGCGGAGGCTTAGTGAGTCCAAAATCTGATACGCAGGCTGGTTACTCAGGAGAGAGTTGTAGTTCAAATCCAAAGGCAGTCTGCTAAGCGTTTTACAGTGTCCAGTCTCACATTTAGTTCTTTAATCCATTTTGAGCTTATTTTTGTGTATGGTGTTAAAGAATGTTCTAATTTCATTTTTTTACATGTAGCTCTCCAGTTTTCCCAGCACCATTTGTTGAAGAGACTGTCTTTCCACCATGTATAGTCTTGCCTCCTTTGTTGTAGATTAATTAACCATAGGTACGTGGGTTTATTTGTGGGCTTTCTATCTGTTCCATTGATCTATATTTGTATTTTTGTGCCAGTACCATAGTATTTTGATGGCTATAGCTTTGTAGTATAGTCTGAAGTCAGGGAGCCTGATTCTTGTAGCTCCGTTTTTCTTTCTCAAGATTGCTTTGGCTATTCGGGGTCTTTTGTGTCTCCATACAAATTTTAAGATTTTTTGTTCTAGTTCTGTGAAAAGTGCCATTGGTAATTTGATAGGGATTGCATTGAATCTGTAGATTGCATTGGTTATTATAGTCATTTTGACAATATTCATTCTTCCAATCCAAGAACATGGTATATCTTTCCATCTGCTTGTGTTGTCTTCGATTTCTTTCATCAGTGTCTTATAGTTTTTGGAGTACAGGTCTTCTGTCTCCTTAGGTAGGTTTATTCCTAGGTATTTTATTATTTTTGATGTGATGGTAAATGGGATTGTTTCTTAAATTTCTCTTTCTGATCTTTCATTTCTAGTGTATAGAAATGCAACAGATTTCAGTGTATTAATTTTATAACCTGCAACTTTACCAAATTCACTGATGAGCTCTAGTAGTTTTCTGGTAGTGTCTTTAGGATTTTCTATGTATAGTATCATATCATCTCCAAACAGTGACAGTTTAACTTCTTCTTTTCCAATTTGGATTACTTTTATTTCTTTTTCTTCTCTGTTTGCCATAGCTAGGACTTCCAAAACTATGTTGAATAAAAGTGTCAAGAGAGGAAAACATAGGCAGAACACTCTCTGACATAAATTGCAGCAGTATCTTTTTTGATCTGTCTCCCAGAGTAATGGAAATAAAAACAAAATTAAACAAATTAGACCTAATTAAACTCAAAAGCTTTTGCACAGCAAGAGAAATCATAAACAAAATGAAAAGACAATCTACAGATTTGGAGAAAATATTTGCAAATGAAGTGACCAACAAGGGATTAGTCTCCAAAATTTACAGACAGCTCATATAGCTTAATATCTTCAAAACAAACAACCCAATCAGAAAATGGGCAGAAGACCTAAATAGACATTTCTCCAAAGAAGACATACAGATGGCCAAGAGGCACATGAAAAGATGTTCAACATGCCTAATTATTAGAGAAATGCAAATCAAAACTACCCTGAGATACCAATTCACACCAGTCAAAATGACTATCATCAAAAAATCCATGAACAATAAATGCTGGAGAGGGTGTGGAGAGAAGGGCACCCTCCTACACTGGTGGTCCGAATGTAAATTGGTACAGCCACTATGGAGAACAGTATGGAGATTCCTTAAAAAACTAAAAATTGAGCTACCATATGATCTTGCAATCCCACTCCTGGGCATATATCTGGAGAAAAACATGGTCCAAAATGATACATGCACCCCAGTGTTCATTGCAGCACTGTTTACAATAGACAGGACATGGAAGCAACCTAAATGCAATCGACAGAGGAATGGATAAAGAAGATGTGGTACATATGTACAATGGAATATTACTCAGCCATTAAAAAGAATGAAATAATGCCATTTGCAGCAAAATGGATGGACCTAGAGATTGTCATACTGAGTGAAGTAGGTCAGACAGAGAAAGAGAAATATAGTATAATGTCCCTTATATGTGGGATCTAAAAAGAAATGATTCAAATGAACATTTACAAAACAGAAACTGAAAACGAACACAGAGTTAGAGAACAAACTTATAGTTACGGGAGGGCAAAGAGTCGGGGGAAGCGATAGTTTGGGGAGTTGGGGATTGACATGTACACACTGCTATATTTAAAATGGATAACCAACAAGGACCTACTGTATAGCACAGGGAACTCTGCTCAATATTATATAAAACCTAAACAGGAAAAGAATTTGAAAAAGAATAGATACATGTATATGTATAACTGAATCACTTTGCTCTACACCTGAAACTATCACAACGTTGTTAATCAACTATACTCCAATATAAAATAAAAAGTTAAAAAAAAAAAAAAGGCAGTCTGCTGGCAGAAATCCTTCTTCCTGGGGAGAGATCAGTCTTTGTTTATTAAGGCCTTCAGCTGACTAGATGAGGCCCACCCACATTATGGATGGCAATCTGCTTTATTCAGAATCCAGTGATTTAAATGTTAATCTCATCCATAAAAGTGCCACAGAAATATCCATTATAATGTTTAACCAAATGTCTGGGTACCATGGCTAAGCCAAGTTGACACATAAAATTAACCATCACACATGCATTTCCACACTCTGCCTCCAGAAGTTTGTAAAAAGTAGCATTTAAGTGTTCTTTAAGTGGTCTTCCCTTTAGTCTTTATTATCCTCTAATATACTTACAATATAAATCAGTTTATAGAATTAGAAAAACCTGGTTCAAGGCCAGCTCTGCAACTTCTTATCTTTGTGACTTTGAACAACTCTAAATTTTCTCTACGTTACGATTTAGGAAATTGAAGCATTAATTGTCCAGGGTGATAATGCAAATTAGAACTAGTGGTTAAATTCTATTGGAATTCTTGCTCTTGTACACACTTCATTATAAATAGTGTTTTGAATTTGACAGCAATGAAACACATCTTATAGGTTTTTAAACTATATATGAGAATTTCATTTGAGAATGACAGGTGTATGTTTTATTAAGTACTATTTAATTAGTGAGATGACTACCTTTAGTTCTTGCTTTATCATAGACTTTTTTTTTTAACTGGCTGCAGCTGTGGGTTGGCTGCTGCTTTTCTTTTTAAAATTTATTTATTTTTGGCTGCATTGGGTCTTCGTTGCTGCACGCAGGCTTTCTCTAGTTGCGGCGAGCGGAGGCTACTCTTCATTGTGGTGCGCGGGCTTCTCATTGCGGTGGCCTCTCTTGTTGCGGAGCACGGGCTCTAGGTGCGCGGGCTTCAGCAGTTGCAGGACGCAGGCTCAGTAGGTGTGGCTCGCAGGCTCTAGAGCGCAGGCTCAGCCGTTGTGGCCCATGGGCTTAGTTGCTCCGCGGCATGTGGGATCCTCCCGGACCAGGGCTCGAACCTGTGTCCCCTGCACTGGCAGGGAGATTCTTAACCACTGCTCCACCAGGGAAGCCCTATCATAGACTATTGAATCACTGTTGTCCTAAATTTTTCAGTTTGCAAGCATGTATGGGTATCTTTTATTTCTTTGTTCCAGGGGTGTTCTAAGAATGATGTCAGTTACATGTATAAGATAGTGATCATTGGTGACAGGAATCTTAAGAGAACATTTAACTTACTGCCAGTTTCAGGGAAGGAGAGCCCACAGCTTCTTTTAATAGTACGTCATTTTATTAATGACTTTTGCTGAAAGAAAACTGTTTCTTCATGGAAATCCTAAAAAAAATTCTTCTGGGCTAAATTATTTCAGAATACCCTCATAAAAAACTAACTGAATAGATATTAGCTGAAAGAGTTTGAGCTTAATTTTCATACTGGAGAATAATCTAATGGTTTGGAATGGAGATTTTTATTTTATAGTCCAGCTTATTTGCATTTCAGGAGGGAGTATAATGTAAATAAAGTTAGATCTGGGTTTAAGTTCCAGCTCTGCCACTTAATAACTTGTATCTTTGGGCATGTTGTTAATTTTTCCAAGTTGCAGTGCCTATTTCATAAGGTTATTGAAGGCTTACAAGATATTCACTTAAGAAGTACCTAACTCAGTCCTAGATATGTTGAAGGAACTGAACAAATATTGGTGTCATCCATCTTTTCCTGTGTTTACATGTGGACAAATGGGAATGTCGGTGAGAAATAAGAGGGGAATCACTTCCCTATGCTCTGGAAATACATTTTTCTGGCACTAATGGGAATGATACATCTCTTCTAATACTTGTTTTAGTCATAGTTAATGGCTTATGATAGGTATGATGTTTGTTGCCTCTCTGCTTTTTTATAACTTGACCTTTTTTAAAAAAAGCTTACACAAGGATGCTTATAAGAGATATGTATGTGTTTGAATATATATAAATGTCACACAATGGTCTTAAAATTTGAAGAGAATAACCGTGAAGGCCATATAGTCCTTTTTGTTTCTTGGGGCAGAATTCCCCTTCCTGAACTCCTTGATTATAGATAGGAATTAGTGCTCTATGTGAATAGCTTTAGTGATTGTGCCCTTACTCCCTCTTACGACAGTCATTCTGTTTTTAGAATGCTCTATTAATTAGGCAGTTCTTCCTCATTTTGTCCTTTATTATATCCTATAATAATTCTACCTGTTGATCCATTCTACTCACAGAGATTCACAGAATAGACAAACTTTATTCCACATGTGTGCAGGAATCATGTCTTAGTCATCTTTCTATCCTCACAGAGTCTAGGATAGTAAGTACCCAGCTCAAAATAGGGGTATTATTCAATGAATAATTGAGGTTCAGATTTCTAAGGCACTTTTGTATTTTTTTCATATATAAACTTTTAAAATTTAGTCTACATTTTTTATTACTCCTGGTCAAAAATTATTTTTTTCAACTGTATTGACAAAATTAAACCAGGAATATTGATTTATGTTTATGTCTGATATCACTTATCATATAATCTAGAAATTAATATTTCTTCCAAGGATAGAATTTTAAAATTCAACATCATTTACATCTCTTTCATTCAGTTTTTCTTGCAATATGCTCTATTTCTGAAGATTGAAAACATATTAACATAGTGTCTTATTTCTTACACTTTCCTTTGCAGTGTCTTTTGTACTCATTACAGGTGATTACATTTTCTGTGATATTAATAGAGTAAATGCTCTACTTCATTGGCTTATCAGACTGGACAAAAATAAGCAACATCCATCTATATACTATTTAAGAAAAAGATGTAAACATAATAATAAGGAAAAGTTAAAAATAAAAGTACAAATATATATCATCCAAGCACTGGCTAAAGGAAAGCTATTGTAGCTATATCAATGGTAAACCAAAAAAATGTTAAGGGAAAAAGCATTAATAGAAATAAATGGAGTTACTTCATAACAGTAAAAGGGCTCAATTCACCTAGGAGTTATAATAATTCTAAATATATATTCACATTTTCTGTGATTTTTAAACTTGCTGTATTATGTATTACTTATATTTAACTGAATGCTCTCTTCCTAATTTCATGCCATCACCAAATTTTTAAAATCATTTTTCTTGATAATCTTTTTTGGTTTTTGTTTACATCTTTATTAGAGTATAATTGCTTTACAATGGTGTGTTAGTCTCTACTTTATAACAAAGTGAATCAGTTATACATATACATATGTTCCCATATCTCTTCCTTCTTGCGTCTCCCTCCCTCCCACCCTCCCTATCCCACCCCTCCAGGCAGTCACAAAGCACCGAGCTGATCTCCCTCTGCTATGCGGCTGCTTCCCACTAGCTATCTACCTTACATTTGGTAGTGTATATATGTCCATGCCTCTCTCTCGCTTTGTCACAGCTTACCCTTCCCCCTCCCCATATCCTCAAGTCCATTCTTTAGTAGGTCTGTGTCTTTATTCCTGTCTTACCCCTAGGTTCTTCATGACATTTTTTTTCTTAAATTCCATATATATGTGTTAGCATACGGTATTTGTCTTTCTTTATCTGACTTACTTCACTCTGTATGACAGACTCTAGGTCTATCCACCTCATTACAAATAGCTCAATTTCGTTTCTTTTTATGGCTGAGTAATATTCCATTGTATATATGTGCCACATCTTCTTTATCCATTCATCCGATGATGGACACTTAGGTTGTTTCCATCTCCGGGCTATTGTAAATAGAGCTGCAATGAACATTGTGGTACATGACTCTTTTAGAATTATGGTTTTCTCAGGGTATATGCCCAGTAGTGGGATTGCTGGGTCATATGGTAGTTCTATTTGTAGCTTTTTAAGGAGCCTCCATACTGTTGTCCATAGTGGCTGAACCAATTCACATTCCCACCAGCAGTGCTAGAGGGTTCCCTTTTCTCCACACCCTCTCCAGCATTTATTGTTTGTAGATGTTTTGATGATGGCCATTCTGACTGGTGTGAGATGATATCTCATTGTAGTTTTGATTTGCATTTCTCTAATGATTAATGATGTTGAGCATTCTTTCATGTGTTTGTTAGCAGTCTGTATATCTTCTTTGGAGAAATGTCTGTTTAGGTCTTCTGCCCATTTTTGGATTGGGTTGTTTGTTTTTTTGTTATTGAGCTGCATGAGCTGCTTATAATTTTTGGAGATTAATCCTCTGTCAGTTGCTTCATTTGCAAATATTTTCTCCCATTCTGAGGGTTGTATTTTGGTCTTGTTTATGGTTTCCTTTGCTGTGCAAAAGCTTTTAAGTTTTCATTAGGTCCCATTTGTTTATTTTTGTTTTTATTTCCATTTCTCTAGGAGGTGGGTCAAAAAAGATCTTGCTGTGATTTATGTCATAGAGTGTTCTGCCTATGTTTTCCTCTAAGAGTTTGATAGTGTCTGGCCTTACATTTAGGTCTTTAATCCATTTTGAGCTTATTTTTGTGTATGATGTTAGGGAGTGATCTAATCTTTGATGATCTTTGTTCAGCTGATTTCTTACATAAAGTGAATGACCACCTTATTAATACTAATCCCTACAGCAATCTGTGCTTACTGGTTCCTTTTACCATCAGTTCTCTTTATTTCTGTTCCTGTTTGACCACAGAACAAGGGTATTAGCTAGTAGTTGAGAAAGATATTTGATACTAAATTATATAAAATTACCATATGTAAGAACATCCTTACTGTGAATGACATAGTTTACAAAGCTATCTCTTTAGAATTCTATTTCTTATGCCCTTGAGTTGATCTCTCAGAAGTAAAGAACAGCCTGCCCATAGAAGGAGGAGGAGCCATGTGTTTTGATTCCAACTACCCTGCCTTTCATTTTTACTTCTTGTGGCTTGTTACTGCATTTTGGTATACATGTAATAATTCTAAATCACTTCCTTCATAAGTAATAGGTATGTGTTAAAATGCTTAGATTTACATAGTTTTCCCAAATACTTATTTTTCAGAGTGCAGGTATAATCTTTTAGGAGTCCACATAACAATGTGTAGGCTATTACCTACTACACATCTTATTACATATCTTGACACAGTATCCATTTCTATTTATTCATTGATTCAAGAAACATCTATTGTGTTTCTAGTCTTTGATAAGCAGTATTAGTAATACTATAATAAAACTGTATTAGTTTCATTGAACAGAATAGTAAATTCTCACTAACCCTTTTGTTCCTTTCCTAAGAAATCCAGCATTTAATTCAATTCCTTTCATTGGGGGAGGGGGAGAACAATTACCACAGAAACATGGGTGTCATTTTAATTATAAAATAAATTAATGGAAATCTTTAAATTTTTCAGGATGAGAGAGACCCAGAGAAAGAAGATGAACTGGAATTGAAAAGAGGTCTTTTATATAGAGACTCTGCCTATGACAGTGACCCAGAGTATAGGTATGAGCTTGATTAATACAGTATATAGAGATCTTCTCATAGTTAGTATAAAAATAACCTGGTTTTTAATCTGCAGGATTTGTGGCAAATTTAGACTCAATATTTATTTATTTATATTTTATTTTAACTATGTAAAATCCTATTATAGTATTTTAATGTTTGCCTTACTGAAAATTTTCAGTGAAATCAAATATAGTCAATTAATGGTGGTGCCTTTCATCCTACTTAAAATTTCTAGTGTATTTGGCTGCCTTGCAAATCCACATATTCAGGAGTTACTTCAGGATGTATTTATTCTCATCCTGAATAAATGAGGAAACAACAGGTTTCAAAATTTAGATCATGAGGGCTTCACTGGTGGCGCAGTGGTTGAGAGTCCGCCTGCCGATGCAGGGGACACGGGTTCGTGCCCCAGTCCGGGAAGATCCCACATGCCTCGGAGCGGCTGGGCCCGTGAGCCATGGCCACTGAGCCTGCGCGTCCGGAACCTGTGCTCCGCAACGGGAGAGGCCACAACAGTGAGAGGCCCGCGTACCGCAAAAAAAAAAAAATTTAGATCATGAGTAAGCCTTTTTTATTTTTCTCTTATGTTAATAAGAGAAATTCAGTTCTTCTAGCCTAAAATTTCAGAAATGTTAGTAATAATACAGTTTTTGCAAAATTATACTAGCAAATCTCATGAAGACTTTTGAAAACTTTATGTTAATTGCCATTAAGTGTGGTATTAAAAACTGAATGTAAATTGTGAGTTTATCTAACTAAAGTTTCTCTGAGGCCTTTGATGCTATGCCACTGATTACTATATGGCTTCCACCTTCCTGAGTTTCCTGAAAAACAAGTGTAAGAAAAACGCTCCAGATAATGGAATATGTTTTATTGCTAACTGGTGTTTTGGACTGAAATCTCTGATATTTGCCCTGGAAGCTAGGCTAGGCATTCCATAAACATGTGAGGACTTTTCCTTTTGTCCCTTACACAGAGTATAAGTCTGAACTCCTGTCCAAAGTTACTGCTTCCCATCCTTGAGGAAACCTAGGTCTCTCATGAAGGAAAGTAGTATATTTTAAATGAGTTTGAAGAAAAAGCAATCCAAATGGGAAAAGGAAGGGCCAAGAAAGTGCATACCTTGATGAAGAATTTGTATCCTTTATTGTTGTTACTTAAACTTCTAATTCTTAGATTTCCAGTATATGCATTAGCATCCCAATTTTGCGTTCTGTATCCACGTAATTAATTCTCATTGGGGTAAGAAGTGAGTAGGGTTGATAAAGCAAATGGTCTGATTTTCAAACTCTTGTATGTATAACATGCTTCTTAAAAATATAGATTTCTACTTTCTACCTCCATAGATTCTGGTTCCTAACACACAGAGGTGTGACCTAGAAATCTGCATTTTAAAAAGTATCATGAATGATTCTAATGAAGGTAATATAAGGACCATATTTTGAAAAACATTGGTTTCTATTTAAAGTTTGCCGTAAACCTTAGTATTGGTTCTTTTTCCAGTTCACCAAGCGATGTTAATGGCTAAGCTTTTGGTCACGTGAGACTGTTTCAGTACCTCTCAAGTGAGAGAGTTAAGCAGAGCATCAGGAACGTTCTGAGATTACTTTATATTCCTTGCTGCTTCTCTTGGACCAGTAGGACATACTTGGACCAATAGGACACAGTGGTCAGTGCCTCAAGACATTTTATAGGAGTATCTTTGATAGTAGCTCCAGAAGCTACTGAACTGATCAGGGTATTATTTTAGTTTTATCCCCAAGTCATATTATATAGTAGGCCAAGAAGTCACCCCATTCTACTTTCCATCTGAAAGATGAGAGAACCCACACTCACAGTAGTCACCCACTTGCTTGCCTTAAGGCTTCCATCAGCAGAAATCAAGAGGGAACTTGAGATCTTGGCTAAAAATTACCCCTCTGCAGACATCCATTGACACAGGGGTCAAGAGGAAGTCTGCATGGACCTCTGGAATGGCTGAGTGAGGAGCTCAGCAAGTCCTCTCCTCCGAAAGCAACAAAATTGAACAGAATTGTCAAAAACAACAATTTAAGGACTCTGGAAATTGACCAAAGGAATATAACAAATTGAGGAGCGTTTATCAAGAAAATCTGCTGAAGCTCCATGAGAGCAGTAGGAGCCTGTGGCATTTTGCCTGGAGCTCCAGTCCCTACCCCCCACCCCCCAGCTCCTCAGCACAGAAGTTCTACTGGGGCAGTCACACCAAAAGACAGGCAGCTCTGCTGCCAGAGGGGACTGACTTTATATGGCGCATAGCATAGGAAATTTCATGTGTGGGGGGATTAATGGAAACAATAATGATCCCACTGGCAAACAGTAAGGGAGGGCTTGAGGTCTTACTGCTTACTGGGGCAGCCAACAAAAATCCAAGGACAAGATAGCCACAGTTGTCCTTGATAAAGTTCTACGTATCCCTGGTAGTCTAGAACATTATGTGTATGTATAAGGCTGTAAACATGTTCAGGAGAGACCAGAGAGCATGTTAGGGAGCCACTACTCCATGGCTGAGTGTGAGGCCTTATGAAGGCAGAAAGCAAGTTCCAGGGCAGATTTATCAACCAGATAAACTTTGAATGTATTCCCTAAGCCACACATAGGTCCACTGGCAAAAGATGGAAACGTTATAGGATTATTGACTCAGACCAATCATTTGTTGGTCATCAAGCTATGTTGACGCAGGGGCAACCCCTAGGAGGCCAGGCTTAAAAATAGAAACAATAATTGAAAAAATAAAAATAAAAATGAAGAGACACCAGCAACTACACAGTGCAAGGGAAACAGACTTCACAGCATAGGTCCAGGCAAGTCACTAAACAAAGAATCCAAAACAACTTGGTAACGAGTGAGAACCCAGAGTTGCTACAATTTTTATCTAAATTGTTGTTTTCAACAAAAAATTATGAGACATGCAAAGAAACAGTAAAGTGTGATCCATACACATGAAAAATGACTTACTAGAAACCTCCTGAGGCAGCCCTGGGGATGCAGCAGCTGTGCTTAAAGAACTAAAGAGACGTATAATGACAGTCAAATAGAGAATATTCATGAAGAGATAGAAATTATTTTCTTTCATATTTTTCCCAGGAAAAACTATGCCCAGGACTCAATCCTTTATCTTATGATCTAGATATACATTGTGGCTATCAGCCATGGAGTACAGCAGATGTTCCATGTTTTCTGCAGGAAGAGCAGAACGGCAAATTAGAGTGCTTGTTATTTCATCTTCCGGGCATCAGCCTATCCGTGCTAGCTGTCCTGTGTTTTCCATCACCTTTGAGAATGAAATTCACTTGAAAGAAATCTCTTATCAAGGAGTTATTAAGTGACCTTTTACGTCCAATAATTTAAGATTTGAGAGCTGGATTGGGGAAAGAATTTACTACCCATGAAGACGTCCTTTTCAACTTTCATATTGCCTATGTTTCAGAAAATTTTAGGCATTTGCTATGGTAGCCTTGCCAATTTCCAGGGCCCTGGGATGCCCTTTCTCCTTTTAGTACCTTCTATATATTTTTCAAATTTCTTCAGTTTTCAGGATGTTGAAATTTCTCTATACTGTAGTACACTTCTGGCATCATTATTCAATTTGATCATTAGTCCTAACTAAAGACCAGGCATGAGGTGATGCTTCCTGTAGATGGGAGTTGGCCACAAAAAGAGAGGGGAAGATAAAAATAATTTTAATTTCATGTTTAGAACATGACTTGGCCTTTTATGACTATTACCCCAGATTTTTAGCCGTGTTGTTCTTTTATGGAACTAGCTATTGATATAAACTGTTTTCTATTGTGCATGTTTTGCAGGTTATTAACAGTAAGAATATGCTCAATATAAATGCTTTAATTATGAAATTGTTTATAACAGAATCTCAAACTGAGTAATTTAAACTTTGACTATATATTTTTGAATAACACAGATTGACTATAGTTTTCATTTCCTGCCCATTGCTCACTATCTGATTAACTTGGTGAATTTACCAAGATGTCTTTAGTACTAATAAATGAAAGAAAAAAAGTCTAAATAATATATAGACTTAAAGTCTCTTGAATAACTAAGAATAAGCGTTCAGTTTTAAGTGAGAAAATGTTGCTCAAATCTAATTTGAATTCTTTGGATTTTGTGTTATCTGGTATTTTTATTGATATTTCAGACTAATTTGTGCCTTGGTTCTGTTACAGTATGATGTCTGGAATAACCAATGTCTTCTTGTTTATCTAGTGAATGCTTACTCATTCTTTAGGACTAAATTCAAGTTATTCCCTCTTCTGAGATACCTTTTATGACCTCAGCAAACTGTTAGTCATTTTCTCCTTTATCCTGCCACTTCCTCTCACATATATAATTTCAATTAGCAATATTTATCTCACAGTGATCATTTCATTATATGTCTGTTTTGCCCCCTTCTGTTAAGTGTGAGGCACAGATGTTTTGCTTACCTTTGTTTTTTGACTGCCCATCAAGCTCTCTGACACGTACTAGGAGCTCAATTTTTAAAAAAAACAGTTCAGATATCAAAATTGGGTCTTTTATTAATAATGATCAGTTGCATTTGCTGAAACTCTTTATTATTAAATATCACACATTATGGTTGTGATACTTAGTAACATCTCTGCATAAGGAATCAACCGTGGAATTAATCATGATGAAAGCTGTTAGAACTTATTTGTTGTCAGTGGCTCATTTCTGCACGTCCTTACTCAGAGGAGGGAAGTAAATCACGTATAAGTAACCAGTCTTCAGTATATTTATTTGAATAGACTTCTATTAATGTTTACTGTATAGTTTCTGTGAATAATAAAAGAAGATAAATGGCAACATGCAATTTTTTTCCCGAAGCTTTTAAAATTTTATAGAAAAGCCACTAATTTAGTGCTTTCTAAAGTGTAGTTCCTAGACCAGCAGCATCAGCATGACCCTGGTACTTGTTAGAAATCCAAATTCTTGGACCCCATCTCAGACATCCTCAATTAGTGACTCTGGGGGTGAGGCTCAGTAATGTGGGTTGTAATAAGCCCTCCAGATGACTCTGATGTGTGTTAAAGTTTGAGAATTACTGCTGTAATTTATCAGTAAATTTTGATGTCTTTAATGACATTTTATCTTTGTGTGGTATATTTAAAGATACAGAATGCTTTACAGATTTTATTAGACCACAGTTTAGTCTCTCCCTATCATCTATTCTGAACTCCAAGATTTTGAGTATTTTCCTTCCTACATTCCATCCATCCGTCTATCCATCATCCATCCATTCAATGTCTATAGAGCATACATCACATCCTCAGTACTATTCTACATGTTTTGTCAAAGTTGTGCTTGATAGGAACCTTTATAGAGTATTATGGGAAGAAATTCTTCTCTTATATTATGTCTTTATATTGAATCTTAGATCACAAGTTTAAAGTATAGAATATGCATCATCATCTTTTAATGTCATTTTCAACTCTGGTTATATGAGTACAAATGGCAAATGGCCAATTTTTTTATTCTCATGACCTTCCAGTTATTTATTAGAATTAATATTATTTGCATGGCATATCCATCTTACCCTCTGACCTTCGTTTTCATGTATATAACCTTATAGACATTTTATCTGAAAACTATGTGTCAAGTAGTATGTACTTGGTCTCCATTTCGTACTGATATAGAAAACACTGTCAGGGTTTCAAGTGAGTTTAACCTTCTGTAAGCAAAATACTAGTATCCTAGTCCATGTTAAGCTGCCTGCGACCTTTCTCTTCTCTGTATATATGCTAGGCCTTA
Source organism: Leucopleurus acutus (assembly GCF_964270905.1). Taxonomy (NCBI): domain Eukaryota; kingdom Metazoa; phylum Chordata; class Mammalia; order Artiodactyla; family Delphinidae; genus Leucopleurus; species Leucopleurus acutus. Next base: position 153,838,335 of record NC_139143.1, read on the forward strand.
AAAAATAAATTTATAATTTATACCTTAGCAACATTTAAGATTTGAAAGTGCTCGGTTCTCAGGTATTTTCCTGATCTCTGTTTTTTTTTGTCTTTTTTTTTCTTAATAGTTTTGTCATTATTAAATAGAGGGCTCCCTATTCAAGTAGCAAGAGTAAATTGCCAAAAAATGTACTGCATTTAATAAAATAGCAATTTTATCCCTGCTTTAAAGATAACCATTTTACGTTATATAGCACTAATTCTGTGTTTTGTAGAGGAGGAACTTTGAATGCTTTGAATGAACGAATGCTGGAGATACTCGTGGTAAAATACAGAAGTGTAGTCTTTAAAAACCTATTACTATAATAAGACTTTTTAAGTGTCGCTTACACATTGTAAACTTATTAATATTCCCAATAATGGAAAATCAGAACTGACTCAATATGTTCACAGTTTATTAGTTAGATAGCCAAATACTTCCATGTCTAGAAGTAAATGTTGCTTTTAAGATTCTGCTACTCTTTGTTTGCACCTGTCCATGCGTATTAGAACCTGTTCTGCAAACACCTCTGTTTTGCAAACACCTCTGTTTCGCAGTTCAGACTTCTAGGATGAGCCAATTCCCAAATTCTCTCCGGAGAACTACAGTACTGTTTACTAAATTGAAAATTTTGCAATTTTAAATAGAAATAAACTTCCTGTCAAAATTTGCAAGATTTTAAAAGCATTAGGATGTCTGTTTTGGCCACTTTAGCTCTTTTTTACAGACCCTTATCAGGTTCACAGTTGCTCCTAAAATTATTTCTGAATTTTATTTATTCACTTATTCATTCATATGATAATTTATGATAGGGATTAGGAATTTGATTTACAATCTCAGAAAAACCTACACAATGATTTTTAAAGTTAGCAGCCCTACTATTACTTACCTTTCTGAGATTTGGGTAGTAGCTTAATAAAAATTCAAATTTCTGTTGACTAGGTTTATTGTGGTAGAACTAGCCCGGCAAAATATAGAGTTCAGAAAAGAACATTATCATCTGACCATCAGTATGCAGTAAAGTTGATGACTGTGGACAACAGGGAGATTAAGGACAGATCTGTGTTTTGTGAAATATTAATTAGTGCATGACTTGACATAAAACAAGAAAAGCAACAAATAAACCAAATACAGCTAAACAAACAAAACACAACATGTGGCACTCCTGAAGTAGTATGCGGGAGGAGAGGCAAATGTGGGGACTTAGGCTGGTAGATATACTTGCAGAGGTACAAAGTACATGCAGAAGAAGTTCTATTAATGTATTTGTGTGTGTGATTTCTCTATCACTTGACTCGAATTGTCCAAAAAAACTGTTTCGAGTGACTGTTTCAGCAGGAGTTAGGCTTGGTGAGAAATTGTATGAAAGACATTGTATTCAGTTGGTTAGACTATTTCTTAAGCAAAGCTAATGAAAGGTGGAAACTATGGCAAGCTCTAAGAATAACACAGCCACTTTGTGCCTTTTTTTGTGACCACTTTTACTGAGTTCAGGTGGTAGATTGACTTCAGGTGAAACAGCAAATTCTTTTTACAGATATCCAGCTCCCAGAGTTGCTATTTCACAATTCACAAGTAACATCATGGGACTGATAAGTCAGGGAGCAAATTGTTTGTTTTGTGTGGAGTGAGATTCCAAATATATGAAGTCAATATTTGTAATTTAATAGCAAGGACATACAGTTTTATATGGCATAATCTCTAACATGCCTGAGAGGTCTTATCTATAACAAGTACTTAATTTATTAAAGTGAGTTCATTATTTGTTTAAAAAATAAAATAAACTCAGTCTTTTTAAAAGTCAATGTTTTATTTCTAGCAAATTAAAGAAAAGCACTATCAAGCCTTCAAAAAGAGTTGCCTTTTCTTCTCTATTCCCATTACAATGAGCCTAGTCCTGGTCTATTTTATAGCTTCCATCTGTTCTCTCTCTTTTTTCTTCAACACCCTCAAATAACAGTATTTCTCTATCGCTTCAAATACAGACTCTTCCACCTTGTTTTCCGTTTTCTAAAAGTGATTCATATTCTGTCGAATTTTCTACTCCTCCTTGAGGACAATAGCATGCCACAGTGGAAAGGACATTAGAGCCACAGAAATGGTATCCTTTTCCATTCTGCCGCTTACTACCTAAAGAGGCTTAGGCAAGTCACTTGACTTCACTGAGTCTCAGTTTCCACAGTTACCAACTTCAGAGGGTTGTAAGATTTTTTATAAATATGTATAAATATATATAAAGTACCTAGTAGTTCAATGCCTTATATTTAATAACTTTTGTGTGCCAGGTAAGCACTGTACTATGCACTTTACATATATTCTCTTTGATTTTTACAACAATACTGCAAAAATACAGTAAAGGAAGCTGAGACCCTGAACAATTGAATAAATCGCCCAGGTTCCCACAGCTTACAAAGACGGAGCTGGAATTCAGTTCCAGGTCTGCCTGACTTTAGAGGCCAAGCACTCTCACACCTGGCCATGCCGTACCATCTGTGCCCTGCTTTTACCTTGCCGCACCTCCCTCTCTTCTCGGAATTTCTTTTTAACTCTCACATACCATTTTCATTTTATTGTTTTGTAATTGTTGCATGCAAATAGTGTCACTCTTTGAAGGCATAAGCCTTGTCACATTTTATATCTCAAAGCCCAAACAGAGTACCACACACCTATAAAGTACTTAGTAAATATTTGATTTATATAGTACTACCTCTCATTTTGTTGCCTCATTGTTTTAATCTTTTATGTCCTTTTTTATAGTTCATTTCAGCAGCCACGTGGCACTCTCCATTTGGATGATGGCGAATACTGGTCCAACAGGGCAGCCTCTTATAAAGGAAAATCCTACCGACCCATCTTTGAGAACAGCATGGACAAGATGTACAGGAGCTTATACAAAAAGGCCTGTAGTTCTGTTTCTCATACACAGGAAGGCTGCTGAGACCAGTGGTGATAAACTGTATGAGTGTCCTTGTCAACTTCTCAATGAAAACGTTTGATGTGATCAGTATCTGTATTCCTTTTCTTTTAAACAGGTGGTTCTAATTGAGTACAGTAGTTAGACCTGAATAAGTTTATTACTTCAAATGATAAATTATCATGGGCAAACCTTTTTCCAATCACAGTAAAGAATGCTATATTCTAAAAGTCAAAGCTGTGCAACACAATTACAACCTCCATTCTGATTCTGAGAAGGCTGTTCTGTCACATCTCTCTCATATCACCAGCTACAAATCCAAAAACAGATTCTCTCTGGAAATGTTCTTCTGCCTTAATCACCTTGTAATTTTCTTTTCACCTACTTGACTGGTTATCTTGTCTAAGATTTAATTATTATTATTAACTCCCTTTTCTTGGTCATGAGCAAAAAGATATACTGTACGAAGATGAATTTCCCAGGAGTTTAAACCCTGTTTTAACTAGTATTTTCTACCGTTTGCTCCCTCAGAAAAGGCTATTGATATGTCTTAGCTCCTAAGATACAGCTTTCTTTTTAAAGTTTCTATAATCATTCACTCCCTCTTCTCTAAAAGAACTACCTAAGTTACTTAAAATGCTTAACAGTTAGCTAGAAATAGGAATGGCCATGGGTGATCCACAATGTGCATAACTGATTTTTAAAGACAGAATTTTTTGCATGATTTTCTTCTAGAGCCATATCTTTGGTGCATCCAGAATCAGAAGATAGCCTTTGTTAATAAGCCTGTAGAGACTCAGAAAGAATAAGGAACTTATATTGTAATTCCATCTCTAGAGTTTTCATAGGTATCAAATAGCCCAAGAAAGTAGCATCCTTACTTTAAAGGACACTTGGAACCATAAAGTGGAGGAAAATATTAGAGCATAACTCTTTGTACCAGAAAGTTGTTAGTTGAGAAAATTAGCTTCTCCCCCACGCCCCAAACACACCTATGAGGCCAGTGAGGCTTTGAAGATATGAAGAAATCAGTTATCTTGTATTCACCAGAGTGAGTGGAAGAAAAGCAGAGAATAGGACATGGTAAACTTGGCTTATAAACTTAAAGAGTTGACTACAAGGTAATGTTTTCTCATTGACTCCATCTTTGGTTAATTTTATAGTTATGATCTTAAAAGAAAAAACTTGAGTTAAACTCTATTTAAATTGGAATCAGCATGTAAAATTGGGTGATTTATTTTTGTAATAGGAGAAAATACATAATACTTGTTATCCAGTAATAAGACTTTTTTACTTTGTGTTTGAGTGTTTTATCTGTGGCAATCTGCAAGGTATTGGCAAGCACATCAGAGATAGGAGCCAGGTGTCCTAGGCTTTAGATCTCTGGTCCTTAGTTTCCTCAGTTATCAAATGGAGAGAATGGAGTAGGTCAGCATTTCCTGAACCATGTTCTGTAGACCACTGTTCTAGGAGATGGCTATAGGAAATATAAGTATTTCATTGATCATGTAAGTTTAGGAAAAATCTATGCACTATATTCACACCCCTCAAACTTAGAGGGTCGTGCGTATGATAACAGGAGTGAAAGGGGGTCTACTGATGCTGAGAAAACAGTGGTAAACTGGAGCTGTCCGGGCAAACTACATGTGGTCATCTTAGTCATAGTAAACAGTAGCATGTTAGAGGCTCTAAGAAATCCTGGCATAAATATGTTTTGCTCTAGCATCTAGAAGAAAGTCTGACACATAGTTGGTGCTCATTAAATATTTATTGAATTAACCCAGAATTTCCTAAACTAAATTGAGTGTGTAACAATATTTGTTGTTATGGTTATCTTTCCCCTCCCATTCTGCTCCCCCAACTCCCCATACTTCCTCTGAAATGCCATCTGCAGGTACATGTGGGCACAGTCAGGGAAATACTGGACTACACAATCACTGAGCTACCCTCTGGCTATAAGTTGTATGTTGATGTTTTGTATAAGCTTTTGAAGGTCAACATTGAATGATGGTTTTTTAAAAAAATCATGTGTTCAACGAAACTTAGTATTTTTTCCCCTTTGGTAGAAACAAATGAAAAATTCCTCCCTTTAAAAGTTGCTTCTGGTGAAAAGAACAAATATGAACTTTAAAGAAAATATCTGCTCTCATAGAAAATCTCCTGAGTGAATAAGTATCACAAAAATTACTTATTGTACCTATATTTGCCATTGTCATACAAAGGCCACCAAAAAAATGTGTCTCAAAGGGGAACTTTAGAAAGTGTTAATTTGAAAGACATTTTCCTATGGATTAAATTTGACATCTCTGTGAAGGATCGGATGTAAATTTCCACATATGTAGCATTTTGCTAAGTGTCTATTTCCATTCCCTAGGGGAAAGAGTGGTTTTTGTTGCTATTCTTAACTATTACTGTGAATTCTTATGTTGTATTATCTTTTAAGAGTAAAATCTTTAAGTACTAATAGTTGCCTTTTCTCATTGAAAGAATCAGAAAGGTGCAGTAGTTTTTTCTCTTAATCTTTTTTTAATATCCCCTAAAATCTAGTAATAGTTACTAGGCTTAATATGAAAGATAAATAGGTCTGTCCTTTTCTTTTTAATGTAACTTTTCCTTTAAGTTAAAAAAAAAAAAAGAACCCGGGAATTTTAGGAAGGAAAATGTTAATTCAACTAAGAAAAAAGATGGATCATTGGACTGAGAATGAGTTCTCCCTGGTTTCACTACTAGTTGTATAACTTTGTTTAAGTCATTTATCCTTCTTGGAGCTCAGTTTTCTTACCTGTAAGGTGAGGAAGGGGTTAATTTAGAATGACCTTTTAATGTTCCAACATTTTTCTAGTTCTATAATTGATCAATATAGAAGATTAGGAAGTTCTAGGCAGCAGAGTTGTGTTGTGATTTCAAAGATAAAGCCCTTGATTAAAAATCTGGACCAAATGGAGAATTCTCATTATTGTGTTCATTTTCTAATAATAGGTTTTTTGAGATAGTTAATATACTACAAAATTCACCCTTTAAAAGTATACAGTTGAGTGTTTTAGTATATTCACAGAGTTGTGCAACTGTAACCACTAGCTATGTATAAAATATTTCATCACTCCAGAAGGAAATCCTGTACCCATTAGCAATCACTCCTCATTCCCTTCTCCCCTCAGCTCCTGGCAACCACTAATCTACTTTCTGTTTCTATGCTTATTCTGGACATTTCATATAAGTGGGATTATATAATATGTGACTTTTGTGTCTGGCTTCTTTCACGTAGCATAAGGTTTTCGGAACTCATCCCTGTTGTAACATGTATCAGTACTTCATTTCTTTTTATTACTAAAAAATAATCCATTGTATGGCTATATCACATTTTATTAATCCATTCAGGTGGTGGGCATTTCATTGTTCCCACTTTGGGGATATTATGAAAAATGCTGGTACTATTAACATTTGTGAACTTTGTGAAGACATATCTTTTTATTTCTCTTGAGTATACACTCAGGAGTGGAATTGTTGGATCATATGGAAACTCTATGTTTAACATTTTGAAGAACTGCCAAACTGTTTTCCAAAGTGACTCAACCATTTTACAATTATTATGTTTATTTTTATCTTACCTTAGGAACTTAGGCTAGTTACACATTCAAGCACTCATTCACCCATTTATCACATATTTATTGAGCACTGTGTTAGATATAGAGTATAAAATTTTTTAATGTATCTTTCCACAAGCATGCAGATTCTATTGAGAGAGACAAATAGCAGTGTATTTCAACATTACAGTGGTTTGGTAACTTCTATGATATAAGAATGCAAGAATGAGGATAGGGCATGGTAGCTTGATGCAACAGAACCTGCAAAAGTGTGAAAATGGGAGAGAGCATGATTGTTCAGGAAGCTCCAAGTGCTTTAGCTGGAGATTATGTGCAAGGTTGCAAACGCTTTGGTGGGACAGTTAAGAGGACCGCAAAGTGAACAACAGGCCTGGAGCAGCATTAGATGTGGTAACTTTTGAGCTGGACATTGAAAGATGGGAAGGACTTTTGTGTATAGGAAACCAAGATGGAATAAACTCAATATTGATCAGCTTTTATGAGGGTGGAGGTGGGATTGAGGAAAATGTCCAGTAATCAGTTAAAGATCTAGAACTTGGGAGAACTCAAGAATACAAAATGGATTTTTGAAGTCAGATCAAAATAATGAATTCAGATCAAAATAAACAAAAGCTCTATGTTGTTCATGTCCTAATTTGTATGTGACCATAATAGGTGCCCTGAGAGTAGTGGAACCCAAGTAATTGTACTTTTTACTTATTACTGAGGCCATTGTGGTAGTGAGTTAGTTTGAGGGCCCCCTTTTAGAAATTAAGAAAGATATTCTCCTCCCAATCCCAGATTGTCTAACTAGCTAGAAATTTATGTACAAAATGAAGAGGTAAGAGGGAAAAGCAAACTTTCTGTTATTGAGTTATGAGAGTATTATTTATCTCTGAATGATGTACTTTGAGTTTAGTTATATGAAATTCCTTAGACAGCCAGAACTTGTGACTATTCACCCATTTAACAAATATTATTGAAGGTCTACTCAGTTTCAGGCAATCTGCAAGGCACTGACTGACATCTAGAGATAAACATAAACCTAGTTCCTGACCCTAGTTTGTGGGAGGAGACTGACATTTACTTATTAACGGTGAGAGAAGTACTGTAATAGATAGAAATGCTATAAGGTTTGCAAATATTTTCTCCTATTCCATTGGTCGTCTTTTCATTCTGTTGATTGTTTTCTTTGCTGTGCAGAACCTTTTTAATTTGATGTAGTTCCACTTTGTCTATTTTTGCTTTTGTTACCTTTGCTTTTAGTGTCATATCCAAGAAGTCATTGTCAAGACCAATATCAAGAGGATGTACCCCTATATTTTCTATAGGAGTTTTACAGTTTCAGGTCTTATGTTTAAATCTTTAATCCACGTTGACTTGATTTTTATGTATGGTATAAGGTTAGGGTCCAATTTCTTTTTTTATCTTTTTTTTGCATGTTGATACTACAATTTTCCAAACACCACTTGTTGAAGAGACAATTTTTCCCCATTGTATGTTCTTGGCACCCTTGTCAAAGATCAGTTGACTGTATGTTTTACTTTATTTCTGGGCTCTCTGTTCTGTTCCATTGCTATTTGTCTGTCTTTATGCCAGTACCATACTGTTTTAATTACTATGGGTTTGTAATTTAGTTTGAAATCAGGACTGTGATGCCTCCAGCTTTTTTGTTCTTTCTTAAGATCACTTTGGTTATTCTGAGTCTTTTGTGGTTCTATATGATTTTATGATTGTTTTTTCTATTTCTATAACAAATGTCATTGGATTTTGATGGGCATAACAATGAATCTGTATATCACTTTGGGTAGTGGACATTTTAACAAGCCACATGGTAACCACAAAAAAAACCCCAAAAACATAAAGAAAATACACAAAATAAAAGAAAGGAATCAAAGAATGTCACTGTAAAAAAATCAACAAAACACAAAGGAAGACAGCAAGAGAGGAATAGAGGAACAAAGTAAATATAAAACAGAAAACAACAAGATGGCAAAAGTAAGTCCTTTCCTATCAATGATTACCTTAAACATAAATTAAGTAAACTCTCCAGTCAAAAGACATAGAGTAGCTGAATGGATAATAAAACAAGATCCAACTATATGCTGTCTACAGGAAACTCACTTTATATTTAAGAACACACATAGGCTAAAAATGAAGGAATGGAAAAACACTATTCCATGCAAATAGTAAACAAGAGAGCATAGGTGCCTATATTAATTTCAGAAAAAATAGACTTTAAGTGTCAGAAGCATCACTACATTTCTGTTGCAGTATAAGTTTAAAGAAGTTTAGCTTTCTGAGTTTATGACATAGTTCAGAAATAAGGTGAGAGAAAATCTTTAATGCCTTTGAATATATGTAATAGAATTGAGATTAAGTGTATCCTATTAGAGGCTTACTTTTATCAGTGAAAGTCATTTTTCACTGGAGTTTTTGTTTGTGTGTTTGTTTTTTAGTAAAATTAGTGATATATGCAAATAAAATGTTGAAGGATTTATGTATATATGTTTTCAGAAAGTTCTATTTCTAGGGCATTGACAACAACATTGAACAGTAGAAAAAGCACTTTCTTCACAACTTTTCTGAACCTTATTTTTTTTACCTGTGAAAAAGGATATTAATAAACACTGCCCCTCCGTTTCTCATAGAGTATTAAGATTAAATAGGAAAGTAAATGTGGACATTCTTCTACATATATTAGGCACTATCCTAATTACTTTTTGGAAGTGATCTGGGAAAAGAAATTTTCAGTTTGAAAAATATTCCATCTGGCATAATAGCAATACTGTTGTTTGTAGAGTTGAACAGACCTCATATTTCTTTCTCTGTTTCCTTGTCACCTCTGTGTTACTTAACGTTTCTGAACTTGTTTTCTCACTTGTGAAATGGAAGCTATTTTCATAGGTTTCTTGTGATCATTTAAAGAGTTAATGCATGTGGAACATGTTGTACAATGCATGGTGCTCAATAAAGGGTAACTGTAATAACTGAAATTCCAAGTCAATATAGAGTGATATTCTGAAAGATCTTGAGGATCTGATAGGAGGAAAAAAATGGAATCAATGTAAATATTTTTCAAAATTATTTTAAGACACAAGACCAAATAATTCAGATTTTTTTGGTATGGCTCTTAAATTTACTAGTTATTTAGTTTATGTAGGTTGTATAGTATTATGAGAAGAGTCATATACCTGGGTTTGTATTCTATACTGTGGTGCTGTCTGGAGATATTAGACCTTAATTTTATTATTTATAAAATGAGAATGATACCTACCTAGGTTGGTTACTATGAAGAACATATTAGGTAAATGATGCAAAGTGACTAGCATTGTACCTGAAAAATAGTAGATGCTTAAAGTTGATTTAATACCCTTTCCCTTTCATGAGTTTCATCATTTTGTGCATAAATCCACGCAGGCATAGACAGCTACCTTAGCATCATTATTTTTACTATAATATTTAAAATCCTGTTAACCTTGTATATGTTGTGCACTTCGGTAGAGGTTTTACATAGATTTTACAAGTGAAACTAAACACATGACTTTAGTTTTTGAGAATATTGTCCACTTCAACTTTCTTTTGACTTCTCTCACTTGTCAAGGTATTATTTTTAAAACAAAAATAAATTTAGTTTGAGGGTATGTCCTATTAACCAGTTTTGATAGTAGGAAGTTTATTTTGTCCTTCGTTTATTTTGGAGTTACACAGTTATGTTTTGTAAATTAACCATATCCTTTTGATTTGGGGGATGTTAGAGGTAGAAGTTAAAGTAAATCACCCTCATTCAATAGAAGTAACCCTGGATCATCTCAGCCAGATGCACATCCCTGCACGTCTTAAGAATTTATAATAATGTGATTGAGCGATCACGTTTTTCAGAAAACTATACTGTTTGACACTAGTCACAGAGATACATGTATGTGTGTGTGTGTGTGCGTGTGTGTGCATGTACTTACATACATATACACATGCACACAAAACTTTTTTTTAAATAGACTAAGGTTTACCAGGTAATTTTTTAGAAGTCTTAAATTTTAAAAATGTTAATTACAAAAATTTTCTTTAGCAATCTCAACCTAAGATATACATAAAATAAATTTTAAAATATATTTACATGTTTTTAGAAATTGCTGGCTAATGAGTATTATATTTTAGTTATTGCATCTTACTGCATATAAATTTTTCGCTGCTCAGAAAAATAGCCTAGGGGTTAAATACACAGCCTCTGGAGTCACACTGCTAGATTCCAGTCACACTTCAACCACTTAATAACTGTGTGACCTTAGACAAATTACGTGATTTCTTTGTTTCTAGTTTTGTCATCTATAAAATGAAGATACTATTACCAATCCCATGGGGTCATTATGAATATTAAATTAGTTAACAAATAGAAAGTGCTTAAAACAAGGCCTTGAACGTGGTAAGGGCTGTATAAACGATATGATTTACTACAATTATTATTGTTGTTGTTATTGTTACATAGCTCACTGATTATCTATTGGACTCATCTGAAACATGTGTGTTTTCTGAAACAGTTATTTAGTATAGCCCCCTTTTCCCCATTTATAATAATATTCTGTTGCTATATAAAAAACTATATTTGAAAGGAATCTACCACTCAAGAAGAATGTATTAAAAATATTCACATTATCCTGGAGGATAGAAAAAATATTCTATCTTGACTCTCCTTTGTGGCCCAGCAGTTGTTCACTTATGATACATTCCTACAGCTATGCAGCATAAAGAATGTGTTTTGGCATAGAAACTGCATAATTTGGAGAGGTTTTTGTTGATAATCTTAAACAAAAACAGTCAAACTAATTTCAGTTCCACTGTAAACCCAGGGGGGTAATTGTTTTTGCTAAATGAGAGAAAAGATACCAGCTTTTGAATTAGAAAGTATTTTCAAGTGTTTATGTTGCGAAAATGGAAGAAAAAGAACATTTGACTTCAGTGAACTTTTATCCACCAAACATTTAGAAAAACTATTTCCACTAAACTTTTATGATAAATAATAACTTGTATTTCTCCATACATGTTTATGAATTAGGTAGGGCAGGGGTTATAATGCTACACTTTTACAAATGAGAAAACTCCAATTTGGGTTAAATGTCTCTTGCAGGTCACACAGTAGGGGGTATAAGTGGCTGAATGAGGACTTAAACCCGTATATTAGTATTTTCTCATAAATATCCTATTGAACTTTTTCCTACTATTGCTTGATTTTTCTTAAGTATTGGATTTCATATTGGATTTTAAGAGACGATACTTGATTCTCAGTGATTGATCACGTCTATATATGGAGGAGGCTTATTTTCCATTATTCAGAGTTTTTGATATGTTTGTAAATAGCTCCAACCATTTGTTTTTCCTTCTCCCTGCTCTGTCCCTACTTGTTGGCCAATTCACCCACTTATGAACATACCTCCAGTCCACTGAACAGTGAGGGAAATTAAACTAGCCAGCTTATAACTAGTTAGCAGCTCTACTAGAAAGGTTTAGTAATAAAGAGTTCCATGGGATTTAAAGAATTCAGTGATCTAGTTACCACAAATAATTGGAAATTGTCGTAATTTGGAAGTAACTTTTCCTCAGGCATAGGATGCAGATGCAGCGTACCTGAGACGTACGTAACATTCATCTCATTAGCGGAACGTGCATGACTATGTCCCATCCCGATCTAAAGCTGGAAAAGATTTTGGTTGTGTTCCAGTTCAGTATTTCCAAATCCTGACTGATGAGAATCACTTAGGAAGCAGTTAAAAATAGTTTCCTCATCTCAGCCTCTGGAGATCCTGATGCAGTAAATTTAACTTTTTTAAAGAGTCTTTAAGAGTTTTTGAGCCTCTCTAGGTGATTTTTACCCTCTCTAGGTGATGTTTACCCGGCTTGGTGAACCATGAGTCTGTCACCTCTTCATGGCTTCCTCTCTCTTAAGGAGAAAGAAGGCCTTTTTTCAGCTGGTTTAAATTTCTCCTTCTTAAAGTGTTATCATTTTGTTAACCTCTTCATCATCTGAATGTTTTTGTGTTGTAGGCACAAAATACCTTGAGCTCCAAGAAGGTTTATGGCTGTCTCTTGATTTCCATGTGAATTTTATACCTTTGGGGGTATCGGTGGCTAACCTTTAAATACCAGGTTTTTTTCTCCCTTCATCTAAACTCATATCAAGTTTATACATTTATACATTATCAAGCTTATACATTTATTTATGCATTCATTAAGCAAACATCAAGTACCTATTATGAACTAAATATTGTGAGTGGCATTGGGCAAATATAAAATAAATATGTCCTGACCTCTCACAGACACATTATAATACAGTCTGTTATAAAATGTTTATTGCGGATATATATATATAAACAAATACATATATTATAAATATATAATACAAGTAAATATATGAAGGAGATGTTCGGGTGGGTTCTTTAGGAGCATGGAAGAAGGAAGCAACCACGTCCTTAATGAGTGAAGGAAGGCATCACAAAGGAATCAGTCTCCCATCTTGATCTTAATGGATGATTTTATCAGAAGAGGAGGGGCAGGGCATCGGAGCTGGCGTGGGCATGAAAGAAGCACAGCATCTTCAGGGAACTGCAAGGAATTCACTGGTTAGAGTACAAGGGTGCAGGGTGAAATGGGGGCCCAAGGTAAGGGGGGATGTATGTTGGAATTACATCAAGGCACTTCTTCATATGCCGAACTATAGAATTTGAATTCTGTCCTCAAACCAAAAAAAATATTTAGGGGCTCAAGTAATGCCATTTCATCCTCATAATATCATTAGCAGATATATTTGACACCCCAAAGGTCATATTAAGACCAAAGGTAAGAGTTTTGTAGCCTGTGTTTCTCCAGCCATTTTCCATCTTTCAACATATTTATTGAGCTCCAAGAAGGAGCTCCATCTGCAAGTGCATGTCAAACACTTTGGAGGACATAAAAAATACTTCCTAAATGTTCTCACGGAATCTTCAGTCTAATTTAGCAGATGACATAAATACTTGAAAAGACCACAGTAAAGAGATAGGAATCTATAATTACTGAAGAGTCAGTGAGTAATAAGGGCTCAAAAGATGGAGAGAACTAGTCATTTGTCTGAAAAGGCTTCATGAATACGGAGGAAGGATATGAGTTCAGTCTGCAGCATGGGTTGGGTTAGAATAGCTAGGAAAAGAGAAAAGTAAGTGGAAAAAAATTGAGCAGTGGCATAAAGGTGTGGAAATAAGGGTTCACGAAGTGAGTTTGAGGACAGCAAGTTGATCACTTGCCTGGATAGAGTTTCACGTAGGGAAGGAGCATTGACGATAAGTAAATACAGCTTCAAAATGAAATGAAACCTTTAGAAAACCTCGTAAGAAAGGCTATTCCTGAATTTGCTTTTGATCCAACTTAAAGATATCAAATAAAACTCAAACCGCAGCTGAACTTTAAAAAATAAATATTTTGTAATAGAAGAGTATTTCCTGGCATTAAGATACTTTCAAACACTAAAATCATTGCCAGAGATTTTCCAGCTTAAACTCAGTTGTTTAAATGCATTGGAAAGAGCTTTAGATAGCTTTTTATGTTTGGTTTAGACTTTTTTTTTTTAATGCCTATAGGTCATTTTTTTTAATTAATTTATTTATTTATGGCTGTGTTGGGTCTTCGTTTCTGTGTGAGGGCTTTCTCTAGTTGTGGCAAGTGGGGGCCACTCTTCATCGCGGTGCGCGGGCCTCTCACTATCGCGGCCTCTCTTGTTGCGGAGCACAGGCTCCAGACGTGCAGGCTCAGTAATTGTGGCTCACGGGCCCAGTTGCTCCACGGCATGTGGGATCTTCCCAGACCAGGGCTCGAACCCGTGTCCCCTGCATTGGCAGGCAGATTCTCAACCACTGCGCCACCAGGGAAGCCCCCTAGACTTTTTTTTTCAAGGAAAAAACAGAAAAGTGTAGCCATTAGTCCTGTGTACACAAAGAGCATAATTGTCACGTCTTTGTCTGCTAGATATCTGCATTTCATTCATTGTTTGCCCATAGCCAGTGAACCTTAGGGATAATTCCTTCTTGCCTTGGACCAAGAACAAAACTATAGATAAGTTCCACAAGTCAGACATCAAAGATTAATATAAAAAATTTTCCAATAAACTTATAATCATTGTTTTTATATCAATTTTTCTAGGAAAATATTGCAACTTTAATTGGACTTTTCAAATATTATTTTCTGGTCTTAAAAAGCAATACTGCAAAGGGCTTCCCTGGTGGCACAGTGGTTGAGAGTCCGCCTGCCGATGCAGGGGACACGGGTTTGTGCCCCGGTCCGGGAAGATCCCACATGCCGCGAAGCGGCTGGGCCCGTGCACCATGGCCGCTGAGCTTGCACGTCCGGAGCCTGTGCTCCGCAACGGGAGAGGCCACAACAGTGAGAGGCCCGCGTACCGCCAAAAAAAAAAAAAAGCAATAGTGCATAAAAATTGGAAGATTTATAAAGTACTCATGTGAAAATATCAATAAAATCTTGAGATAACTTGCAATATTTTTGTATGTTTTATTGCAGTATTCTGTGCATTTCTACAGTCATTTGTTTCTTTAAACAGATTTCATATCTTACTAGTTTAATGGTAACACATACACATTCCTTCATTTTTCTAAAATGATGCATAAATGTTTGTTTAATAGTTATCTAATATTGCACTGATGTGCTATGAATTAGTTTAATCATTCCTCTGTGGTTGGACATCTCAGCTGTTTCCTAAGTGTGTGTGTCTATTATGTATTTAAACCAAGAAGAAACATGTTTGCACCAAAGGTAGGTTATACGATCTACTTATGCAATGTGCAAGCAGAAAATGGGTGACAGAAGGATTGTTCTTCCTTTCTTGTTTGTTTGTACCAGAATCCTCTATTGTTTACATACATTTTAGCCTCTGTGTCATTTTCAGAAGCTTTATTTTTCTCACTTACTTTTTGGTTTGCATAAGACTTAAATATAAAATCCATCTGCGAAGCATATTGTATATTCACATTGAAGGCTAAAAACCCATTTTTAATTAAAACTTTATTCAGCACTCGTGGTTCACTTTGTCCTGTTTTTATTATGAAACACTTCAGCCTTCTTCCTAAAACACATATGTCTTGTACATTTCAAGATGTTCCTTGTTACTCATGCAGAGCTAGTTTCTTTATGCTGTCAGCTCATGCCATATGTCTGGCTGTTCATTTTGCTTCCCTTTCTGGTATTTGTGTGGGCAGCATCTTGTATGTAATGCAAGTTAGTTTTATTCCCGTCTCTTTCACAAAACTTGTCAGAAGGTAAACTAGCAAACTGGAAACACCGAATATTCTCTTACATGTTAGGTTATACATAATGCTAAAGGATGTAGCCTTTCTTAAGTTCCTAATGTTTAAAAGATATGAAAAGAAAATGTGGCCAGTGAGATCTGATGTCTTCCCAGATGTGAATAATTACAATTAAGATACTACTGATGCTGCTTCGCAATAGCATACATTATATAAACTGCAATTCTTTAGTATTGATTTTTTAAACCAAATGTGAAGATTGGGTGGAGGGGGCAGGAAGCATAAAAATCAGATTATTTTTCAGCCACACACCATCATGCTGTCATCTGAAAGTCTCTTTGCAGGATTGTCCACACCATATAAGTGGTTTTTGAGATGACTGGTGTTACACTTCAAAGTAGGTGTAGTCAGAGACGAACTAAGTTAAAAGCAATGATGTTTCAAGTTGAATCTGAATTGGAAAAGGGATTAGCTCTGATAGCATTAGAAAGTTCGCTTTGGGGCTTCCCTGGTAGCGCAGTGGTTGAGAGTCCGCCTGCCGATGCAGGGGACGCGGGTTCGTGCCCCTGTCCGGGAGGATCCCACATGCCGCGGAGCGGCTGGGCCCGTGAGCCATGGCCGCTGAGCCTGCGCGTCCGGAGCCTGTGCTCCGCAACGGGAGAGGCCACAGCAATGACAGGCGCGCAAAAAAAAAAAAAAAGAGAAAGTTCGCTTTGCCTTTAATAGAAAACTATTAGTCAGGATAGGCTTTACATTCTCCGTAGTACAAAGTCCTCAAACTGAAAACCTCTACTGTTTGAATCCTAATGAGTGGTTTCTGAATATCTGAATTTTTCCAATCGTTCTGTTATACTTTAATTATAATATTCTTCTAACTATTGACTGGAACATCTTCTAAATTTTTCACATTATTTCCTAACCTCCGTAAAACGAAGGATCCTGGATATATTTCAATGCATTCTTGATGATTTTGGCTTTCCAATCTGAACATCAGTTATTGTATCAGCCAATGTAAATGCAGGGCTATGAAGGTAGAGGAGAGCCATTTGTGCCGGCAATGACCGCCTCCACACTATTCTGACTCTTTTGTTTAGTTTTTAGCAGTTATGCTGCTTTGGTGTTAGTCCTTCCCTTGTTGATACTTTGTCTCATTATTTCAGAATTTCTTTCCTCCTCAGATTTTCTGTTTATGATGTAGAGTGGGCTTGGGGACCAGGTGTTACCAGTTTGATATGATTGTATAAAACAGGAATGGAAATGTCCTGTTCGGGGGCTTTTAGGTACTGATCTTATGTCATCAACTTTGACTATTATGAGGAGTTGTTTGCTTCTTGCTCCATCCACACATGGATGAACTGCTGTGTCCAGAGTATAGGCGTTAGTGTAAATGTTAACAGTCTCTCCAAATCCAGTTGAATGTCTAAGGATAAAATTACTTTGGCCTAATGTTGTAATCTCACATAAATTTTAATGAGAGAAGCATAAGTGCATTTAGACTACACTGAGGTTCCTTTATATGATGATTTACTATATCATACACCTTCCACCCTCAGATGGATTAGAATTCATGTTTTTAACTATGGTAGCACACAACCTTATGATGCAAGATTTATCGAGTCCTAAGGAGAAAGGGACAGACAGGTGGGTTACACTTCAACAAGGAAGATACTATAGTAAGTATAAACAAGTCCAGTTGTGAACTCTAGAGGCTAAAGGAAGAGTTAAGAGGGAGATGGGGGTTGACGGGTGGGTAAAGGGACAAGAGAAAATGCTCCTTTCTTGTCTCAAGGAACAAGATAAATAACTCAGTGCTACAAATACTAGAGTTGCATTCATTAAACATTTTTGAATGCTCTTACTACTCTATCTTGGAAAACCAGAAAATATTCAGGTACAGAGTACTCTGGGGACAAAGGGAAGGTGTCATTATTCTGCCACAGGAAGAGGGGGTCCAGGAAATTTTTGCAGACATTTTCTGTGGACCCTAACAGATGCTTGGGATCTTGGGAGGCAGAGATGTGCAAAAGGACAGTGCAGGCAAAGGGAACAGCTAGGACAAAGAGGAAGTCAGATAACAGAGATGACATTGTCTCTTTTGCCACAATGAGCTCTTGTATCTTATAGCAGAGGACAAGGTACAGTGTAATGCAGTAAGTAAGAGCCCTGGCTTAGTTAAATCAGCCTAGTTTGGAGTCCTACCAGTATCATGCACCGATTGTGTGAGTGGCGGCAAGGTGCTGAATCATCCTGTGCCTCCATGCCTCACTTCCTCATCAGAAGAAGAGAAAATGAACCTTATCCCCAGGGCTACCATGTTGTACAACTGCGGGTGGTATCATTCACATTGTACCCAGAGGCCCTACCTGTCTCAGGTGGATAGGGGGATTAAACAAGACAATACATATATAACATTTAGCCTGGTAGCTGCACATAGTCAATGCTCAATAAACATTTGCTACTGTTAATCAGGCAGCTACAATTTTAAAGAATGAATGCATTTGAAATCCCTTTTTTTATAAGGGTATATATATATCTATATATATCCTTGTTAATCAATCTATGTGTTCCTGAGATTATTTTAAATACAATGCAAGATTTACTTTGCTTAATTTACTGGGCTTTAAAATGTATTGTGAAAGAAGTAACCAATGACCAAAGCAAAACAAAACCCAAACAATTAAATCCCTCTAAGAGGTTTTGAATAAACAATTTTTTTTTGTCTTCAGTCTTGGTTCATTTGATTCATGCCAAATGCATGAACATCTCAACTATATTGATTTTTATTAATAAAATCTATAATCTGTGACTATCCAGTGTTTCCACTGGGGACTTTTTCTAGTGCAATTTTGTGACCCTGAAGTTTAAAGAGGTTTATTTTTTCTTCCTTCTTTATATCCAGGAGCAAGGCTGTTTAGAATGTTGATTGGAACATTCAGAAAATGGGACAGCCATGAATTTGCCTGAAGATTCAGAAACATGGCTTGGCTGGGGGACGATGATTATTACCAGACTTCAAATGTCAGCAAACACTTGAGGGTTGCAGGAGAGAAAATAAAACACTTTAAGGTTTAATGGATTTTGCTATGGGAGTCTTGGGGGCAGCCAGGGTGGAATTATTTGCTGAACACATGATGGTCTTTTTGTTACTTGTCCAACTGGATTAATTGGAGCCTGTTAACGCTATCTTATAAAACAGAAAACAGCCATTAGCTCCTCACCAGTACATGTGTGGAGAATCCAGAGTTAGGGGCTGCCTTCCGGGATCTAGTCAGCATAGTTTGGGATTATAGTGAGTACCATAGTAGGTCAAGTCAAAGGAGCTGGGTTAGTCATTTGGACCTCTGTCGCAGGTGAGGTTCATGCTCTGAGACTGGAGTTTAACGTGCAGGGTGTTTATGAGGGAGTGCCCTGGGTCCATACCAGTGGAAGGGAGGGTCGGTTGAGCTGTGATGTAGACCAGATAGCAGGCTTGGCCAACCCCGCCGCGGGGCTCTGGAGCAAAATGACCCATCGGAGTTGTCTCACGTTAGGCTGACGTGGCTGAAACATCTGAAACATGTTTCGTGGCTGAAACATCTGCCTGGGTGGGACCCCGGGCAAGGTGGCTGTGTAGCTGAGGCCATCCCTGCTGGGGCTGCCTGCCCCCAGAGCTGCTAGCAGCCGGGCAACAAGCCCTGTCCTTGTCTCCCCCTTCCACCTCCACGTTCTGGTATAACATATGTGAACCAACCAGTTCCTGGAAGCCTAACTGGACAAAGAGAGGTTCCACCCCCCTCCTTTTCCCAGTTTCCCTCACAAAATAAAGTCTCAAGTAACTCACAGTCCTAAAATTATTTTACACCGCTAGGCAGCACCATCACCCCCAACACAGAAGCACAGATCTAATACTAGTTCTATGAGGTAGGTTACATTTTTCCCAAGCAAGAATTTTAAGGAAGTTTTAAGCCCCGATCTCTTCACCGAGCTCCAGATCCATAGATACAAAAAGTTCTTTGGCAATTCCGGTGGGCTATCCTGCAGATACCTCAACGTCAGTGTGCTCAAAACCCATCATTTTACTATACTTGCTTTAGGATATCCATCCACCAGCCCTTATTATTTTAATTGTGGTAAAATATATAACATAATTTTAACCATTTGTACGTGGACCACTCAGTGGCATTATGTACATTCACGTACTGTGTGTACCCATCACCACTATCTATGCCGACTTTTTCATCATCCCCAACATAAACTCTGTACCCATTAAACGATATCTTCCCATTCCTGCCTCTCCCCCAACCCTGTAACCTCTATTCTATGTGGTGTCTCTGTGAATTTGCTTATTCTATGTACCTCATAAAGTGGAATCATACAGCATTTGTCCTTCTGTGTCTGGCTTATGTCACCAAGTATAATGTTTTCCAGGCTCATCCAGGTTATAGCATACATCAAAATGTCATACTTTTTGTGGCTGAATAGTGTTTTAGGGTATGTGTACACCACATTTTGTTTGTCCATTCATCTGTCGATGGACTTTTCCTTATCTCTTTTCAGTGATACTTCAATAACCTCCCTTAGCAGCCTCTGACCCTTTAAGTTATTCTCTTTCTGTGGCCATAATGCTCTTTCTAAAACAAATAATAAGATGCTCCTTGGATCTATTCATTGCTTTTACTCGCCCTCCCTGACCCTATCCCATTCTTGGCTACACCACGCGCCCAATTCATAGAGACATTCTGTGTCCTCAGGATCACATCTACCTATTTCTCCGAGCTGATCTGCTTTATTCTCTTACACGCCAGATGCTTCAGTCACACCGTGTACCTCAGTCTACCCCAAATACGCCATGCCCTTTGCCCTCCTTGTCTTGCTTTGTGCTGTGTCTTCTGCTTGAAATAGAATTTATTCCATTTCTCCACACGGAAATCTCTATTCGCCCTTCAAAATCCAAGTTCAGTGTCATGTCTATGAAGCCCTCCCCACCCTACCAGGCAATTGGTTGCTCCTTTCTCTGTTTTCCCAAAGTACTTGGTTCCTGCCTCTAATCTCAGTCCTTACTGCAATGGACTACAATAATTTACTTGCTTGTCCGCCTTTTTTATTAGATTGACCTCTGTTGGGGCTGTCGATGTTTTGCACATTTATTTCACGTACCCAGAACCTAGAGTGGCGTTTCCAAAGAATGCTGCCTACGTGAGCAGTGCAGGGGCAGAGGCCTGAAGGTGGAGACGGAATTCTGGTTTCAAGGACCAACGCAGCTGCTGAGCGGCAGGCCTCGGCCACATCACTTCGCCTCTCTGAGTTGTTTCTTCCGTTGTCAGTAGTTCAACATCCTAGAGTGGGATTGAGGGCTAAAGGAGACGATTGAAATGAAAGTGCTCTTTACAAAATAGTTATGAGGGTTTTTCAAATGACCTATTTTATTAGTCTTCGTGTACTTCCCACCCCAGATAAATGTGAACTTCGGCAGGGTGTTCCCAGTTTTGCGAATTATTTGCTTAAGAATAAATCACAACTAGTGGGGGTGTAATTTTAGAGTAAACTGTTCATTTAACATTGTTTGGTTTGTGGTATAAATGGTGGAAACTCAGGGATGCAAAGCTTAGGCAGCAAAAGAAAGAACTTTCTTATCGGCGGTGTCACCTGACAGTGGACGCTCTGTCTCTGGGAGCAGTCAGTTTCCCTTCATTGGAGGCGGGCAAGCAGACGCGGGCTAACCTTGCCTGTCAGGGAAGCTGTCAAGAGATATTCTGACCTGGACTGAGGAGGGAGAGAGGCTAAACTAGCTGACTCCTGAGGGTCCTTCCCATTCTGGACGTATATTATCCTAAACTTACATACAAACTATCCTGAGAGATGGACCAAGGATTTTGTATTCTATTCTGGGGAAGATATAATGGTGTTTTTTTGGTTTTGTTTTGTTTTGTTTTTTGCGGTACGCGGGCCTCTCACTGTTGTGGCCCCTCCCGTTGCGGAGCACAGGCTATGGACGCGCAGGCTCAGCGGCCATGGCTCACGGGCCCAGCCGCTCCACGGCATGTGGGATCTTCCCGGACCGGGGCACGAACCCGCGTCCCCTGCATCGGCAGGTGGACTCTCAACCACTGCGCCACCAGGGAAGCCCATAATGGTGTTTTTTTTTTCCTTTTCTCTTTAAGTGAAAGTTGTAGAGTTTATGTGAGATCTCAGTAAAAAAATCTGACATTTCTACTTTGTGAATCCTGGCTAAAGCTGAGTTTGATCTTGAAATATGAAGGTAAACTATAACTACTTCAATTAAGGTCCCTAGGATTTATATTTATATCAGCTTTTAAAGTTCTCCCAACTTTTCACCCTGGAGAAAAGAAGAAATTACAGTCATCTTACTTAGGGCTGGAAGTCTAGAGAGACACTTAGGTTGATGGAAAACTGACACTGTTTTGCCTGGGCTTCTGGCAGCTTCCACCCCTTCTAACTGATGTGAACCCTCACACGCAGGGACATAGTTACTAGTCTCACGTATTAAGTTGAGTGCTTTGGGGATCTAAGTTCAATTGCAAATCACTTGAAGAAACATTTCTTCATGGTATTTTTAACACCTATTTGTTTTTGAACATCGTCCCTTCACGGTCCAAAGCTGCTTCTTAATGTTGTTATTGCTCATGACAAACCCATGTCAATTCTCTGAAAACTGCTTTTCAGTTTTTCTCTTCGTGCTGTTTCCACTCAAGTGTGCCAGCTCGTGACTTGCTTTCCCTGTACCCCCTCCACGGCCGCTCACCCCTCTGCCCCCCGCCCCGAGGAGACCCCTGTGAAACTGAATCAGAAGCACACAATGTCAGCATCAGAGGGCTCCCAAGATTTCATCTCAACTAATTCAAACCCTTGCACCTCCCTTATCAAGGACAAAGAAGCTGAGGTATGGGGCGTCCCAAAGCAAGTAGCAAAATTAAGCCAGGACGTGAGGGCCTTCTAGTCCCTAAAGACTCTCGTAGTTTGGTCTCCCCCGGAAGTAGTACATGAAACCAAGTGCAAGTAGTTTATTTAGGAGGTGATCCCAGGAAACACAGCAGGGGAGTGGGGAAATGGAACAGGGCAGGGAAGGCGGCTTTTTGGGATGTGGTAATGAGCACGTTAACTCTGTGGGCACCTGGGGCTCAATCCCCCTGAGAACCTCTGCAGATGGTTTAAAACAAGCCTCAGAGTTGTCCCACTGGAGGGGCAAAGAACTAGTGGTTCCACAGTTACCCACCAATTCTTGTTTGTCCTTGGTTGAAGCCTGCTCCCAGGTTCTTAATTCCCCAGCACTTCCAGCCTGTCCTATGCAGGGGGTCAAGCATTTTTCTGCAGCTGGGAAAGCCCTCAGCGGAGTTGCAGGGTCTTTCAATGGAAGTCACCCAGCAAACATGCCTAAGGGGATATGCGTGGGGCAGTGACACCCTCTGCTGCACCGGCCAGCTGTTCATTCTCTCCTGTCCCCGGTCAATAAACTTTGACTGCCTTAGAGGTGAGAGGCTGAAACAAAACATGATTTATAAGGAGAAATGAAATGTTCAGGTTGGTGTTTGCAAATGAGTAAATATTATCCCTATTTTACAGAACCCAGCATGCACTTTTGCATGTTACCCACTTTGCACATGCTGTCCCTCTACCTTGTATGACCTCCTAGAAAACTCCTATTCATCCTACAAACTCCAGCTCCAATAAGAACTTTCTGTTACATCCTTTCCTGATCACTCAGGAAGAATTAATTGCTCTCCCACTTTGCTCTGACAGCATGTCGTGCCAGCTCTAACATGACTGTGCAGTGCCCATCTCACCTACTACTGATAGTGGTAATAATAGCTAATGTTTATTGACTTTAATTTTGTTCCAGGCACTGTTTTAAATAATTCATGTGAATTAACTCATTTAATCCTTTCAACAACTCTATGAAGTAGCTACAGTCACCATCTCCATTTTGCAGAACGGAAACTAGGACAGAGATTAGCAACTTTCCCGGTATCATGTAGTTAGCAAGTGGCATAGCTGGGATTTGGTTCCAGAGGGTCAGGCTTCCAGGTCCCTGCTCTTCACTACTGCACAGAATAAGCTCTCTTTCACTGGAATAGAGAAGGGGGACCAAGGACTGAACCCTGGGGGTACTTCTGGCACTTTTGGTAGGGCCTCAGGCCAGGCTAGGAAACATTGTCTACAGAGAATCTTAAACAGGTAGGTGACACAAGATTTGCGTTTTACAAAGATCACTCTCACCGCCGTGCATAGGGTGAACTGGAGGAGGAGAGATTGAGAACAGAGATAACAGTGTTTTGACTTGTGCAATAATCCAGGGAAGAGATGATGAAGTCCCAAGTTTAGCAGGGGCCTTGCTCGCCGGACTGATCCCCACTCACCGCCCCAGCCACTCCCCAGCATGGCAGGGCTACTACTGCTGCACCTGGCCAAGGGCCGAGCGGGGGCAGAACTGCAGCCTGAGCTCTGGCTACCACCATGAGCCCTGGTGAGGAGTCACAGATACACAAAGGAAGGGTGGTGCCTTTTGCTCGCTTGCACAGAGAAGCCATGCGGACTAGCAGTGGCCCTGCCCAGGCTTCCCTCCAATCCAGACATTTTAAACAACTTTCTGCTTCCTACTTATGTCATGATTTTCCCCACCTCTGTTTTGAATAGTTGATTTCCTCTGCTAAGGATGCTTTCACTCATTCATTAATCCATTATTTCACTTATTCACAACACGTTTTTTAGCACCCAACATGGGCCAGGCAGCTTTCTAGGTGATGGGGACTTTACAGTCTAGGGGATGAGATAAATGTTAATGTAATAATTATACAGATATGTCACTCTTTGAAGGTAAAGTCAGGGGACCATGAGACCATATGTGGGGTGCTGGAGACTTATCCACTCTGGGATGCAGGTGGCCAAGGTAAGGTCGTAACTGGGATGACATAGCTTCCCTTTGCAGAGACATGACGTTTATGCTGAGATGTGAGGAATGAGTAGGAATTAACCAGGCAAAGAGGGGAGGGAAGGAGAGTGGCCACCCTTCCTGAAGTCCTCCTGCGTTTAACAGCGTGCTCATGAATCCTTGGGTTGAAGCAGTTAGGTCTGGAGCCCAGAGGAGACTCAGCATAACAAAGGGAGGGGGAACCGAGGGGGAGGCACCGGACAGAGAAAGGAGCAGAGGGACTCAGTGAGAGCAGCTGCAGGGAGAGGGGGCTGGGGACCACGCGAGGAGCGGGAGGCTGGACACTGCGAGACCCATGGGAAGTTCTCAGAGCAGCTGCTGAGGAGCTCTGGGAAATAGGGGTGTTCAATATTTCATCTTAACCTGTGCTTCTGTGGTTTACAATTCTTCCCCTCCCCAGACCTTCAGAATAATCGGTTGCACACAAATGCCTTATGTAGGGCTTCCCTGGTGGCTCAGTGTTTGAGAGTCCGCCTGCCAATGCAGGGGACGCGGGTTCGTGCCCCGGTCCGGGAAGATCCCACATGCCGCGGAACGGCTGGGCCCGTGAGTCATGGCCGTTGAGCCTGCGCGTCTGGAGCCTGTGCTCCGCAACGGGAGAGGCCACAACAGTAAGAGGCCCACGTACCGCAAAAAAAAAAAAAAAAAAAAAAAGCCTTATGTAGATGGTTTGGGGGAAATAGCTGAGTTCGCATTAAGGGTCACTGGGAAACAGTGAGGACTGCACAGCCATGTGAGGTGACACAGAACAAGAAAAGGTCAGTGGAGAAATGTGGAGGGGACAGCAGCAATAGGATGTATTCATAGACTCAGATGTATTTAAACCCTCAAAACAAGAATTTTATTTGTATTCAATTATGATGAGTGATTAGCATAAAGTGATGATTCAAGGCAGCATTAAAGAGGGTCCCATGAGAGTAGGGACAGCCTGGACAGGAAGATAGAAAAAGGAAGGGACAATCTCACGGATGACTTCGGCAATGGGACGAAGCTGTGGTTTTGTTCTAGACATCTGAGGCTCAGCGTGTAAACTCCGACTGAAGGAGATTCCTCCCCACCACTGGTTCCCAAGCTCACCAGCCAGCCAGCTGTAGTGCAAAGCCTACCAGGACTTTGGGGAGTTACCAATTCAACGTTTCCTGTTACCAAGGCAACACCTGTTACTTTCTGGGTACAAAGTCACGTGGGATGCGGTCCTTGGTCCCTGCCCCTTGGAGTGCTCAGTCTGGTCCGGGAGGCAAACCTCACAGCGCAGTGATCGGTGCTGCCGCAGAAGCAGGTCCAGAGGCTGTGCGAGCAGGAATGGGACTTTTTGATCCAGTTGTGGGCATCGGGCAGCTTCCTGGAGGAGGGACACCCAGGCAGGGTCATGGTGTTTTCCAGAGTAGCCAGATGCCTGGCAGGCAGAGGGAGGGGGCACAGGCGCAGCTGTGGGGGCTCCTAGGCTATCCGCGCTGCCCCTCCGCAGGGCTTGCTCATAGCACCCAGCAGCCCATCTTGATTCCTCTTGTCTCCAACAAGTCATGTCTTTCCAGCTGGCCTCTAAGTTCCTCGAGGCCCGGAGTCTTGGTGCATGTTTGGATGTGAGGGTAGGAAGAGGCAGACCTGAGTGGTGTCAAGGGGAGCTCCCTGCCCAAATGCCATCTGCCACCATGTTTACCCTCCACCCTGGTCCCTGGTCCCTCGCTCCTTCGGGCCTGACAGCCACCAGTGCGGAGCCACCAGTGAAAGTATAAGGCCTTGCTGGGGAGATTCTCGCTGGAAATAGGTGAGCGGGGATTGGGAGCCAGAGAGTAAAGGAGGGAGAAAGGGACAAGGAAGGGAAATGGGTGAGCAAAGATGCATGAGGATTTTGGCAACTTTCTTGCCACTCTTTTTCTTGTATCTTCCACTTTTTTGACCTCATGACACATGTAGAGTACAAGCTCCTGGACAGACTCACCAGAGGACAGAAATAGTGTTTTTGAGGTAGGAGTGAAAGGTACTGTAGTGGACAGGAGTTGGAGTCAGGCGACCCAGTGCGAGTCCTGCTGTGTGGCCTGAGCAGACCCAGCGCCCTCTCTGCGCCTCCTGGCTCCACCCTTCAGTGTACTGGCTGGATGGGGTGCTCTTTGGGGGTTCCTGCAGTCTCAGCCTCTGAGGGCTCAGTGTGGACAGTGAGGTGGGAAGGGAGCCTGTCTCCGGCCGGCCGGGCCTGGCTGTGTTTAACCTGCCTTGGCTGATACCAGGCCTGCAGAGTCACGCAAAATAGCCCCAGAGGAAGATGTTGACGGCCAGCAGGAGGACGGCGCTGATGTTGCAGACGCTTCTCCAGAGCGGCTCCTCCTCGATGCTGGTCAGTTTCTGCTCCAGCGCGGCCTTCTCCGCGGGGCTCAGCGCTTGCTCCGGGGCCCGCGAGAGCCCCCAGCCAGCCCCAGAGCAGCTGTCCCCAGGACCTGCGTGGGGCTGAGGGACAGAAGTCAGAGGGGAGGAAGGCAGGGGGGCGGCAGGGCGAGCTTGGAGAAAGGAGATGATGAGAGAGCAGGGCCGGGACAGAGATGGTGAAAAACCCAAGAAAGGAATGAAGCGCACGGAAGGGGGCAGAGGCAGGGGGAACAGTCAGCTTAGCCCGGGTGCAAGCCGCAGGCTGGGCGCTGAGCTGGGGTGCCACGCTGACCCCCCAAACCGTCATCTAGCGGAAGCATCCCCGTGTTGCAGGGAGAGGGGTGTTAAGGGGCGAGGATAACGAACGCAGTTCAACCCAGTTCGGAGCGCGTGCCCCGCCTGAGGACCGAGCGGCTCAGCACGAGGAAGCGCACTTCACAGTGATATAAACCAAATCCTTGCGCTGTGCTTTGTCAGTAATGAGGGCAATGGTTCAGCTCTCATCTGCCTTACTCGTTTAATAGCCATCTGGGACGGGAGGAGGGGTGATATTTTGGGGAATCTCTTAGAGACCCCATCCCCAGTGACCCCCCAGATGGGGTCTTTGGGACCCATGACCTGGTGTCCATCCCCACTGCTCCCCCCATGTGCCCTCAGCCTACCTGCAGGCTTTTCCTGGCCGTGCCTGGGGTTCTCTGTCCCTCCGGCCCCTGTAGGACGCTCCCCAGATGGCACGTCCGCTGTCCCTGCTGTGCTCTCCCGCGCCTCCCTCTTCAGCTCAGAGTGAGGACCGTGCCGTGTCCACCACGTCAGGCGAGCGAGCTGGAGGAGAGCAAACAGCCTTGGCTCAGGGACCTTTGGAAGGAAGTCGGGCTGTAGAAAGAGAGGACACCCCTTCCCGGGAGGCCGGCAGAGCAGCGAGGAGAACAAGGAAGGAGCACAGGGCTGGAGGACGAGGCCTGCCTCTGAGGCCCGACTGCCCCGTCCTTGGAAAATCTGGATTCCCTGCACCTGTTCCGTACAGGGCTCGTGCCGGGGGCCGAAAACACCGCGGGTCCGGCTGGGCCCCTGACCTCCCGCAGCTCACGGGCAGGGAGACGCAAGGCCGGACACAGGGAGGCAGGCGGCCCACAGCAGCAGCTCCCGAGGTCAGGCTGAGAAGCTGAGACTACGTGAAGCTAGTAGGCCGTGGGAGTCACCGCACGCGGGAAGCAGAGGGAAGAGGCTCAGCTCTGGGCTTTAGGAAGATCTCTCGGAGTGAACTGATGAGATCCAGCCTGGAGACAGTTGCAAAAGTGGAACCAGAAACAATGAGCATTTGAGGTCACGGGGTGGGGGGCAGCCCCAAGGTTGAGGAGTGAGAGCTGCAGGCCGTGGTGACTGACTGGAGGCAGCCGCCGTGGCTCTCAGGGCGGCCCTGGACCTTCAGATGGGTAGCGGGGCCCCTCATCGAGCTCGAGCCGGCAGGAGGACGACTGAGCTTGGTGATGGCGGGAGTGAGAGAGAGTGAGAGAGAAAGCCTGAGGGCGGGGGCGTGGTCATTCTCTCTCTCACACACACACACACACACACACACACACACACACACAGAGCAGGAGCTTGAAGAGCCCGGAGGGCCTCACAGCGGAGACGTCCACGGATCCCTACGGAACAATGATATTTAAGGGGCAGGAAGAAAATCCCATGAAGATGACAGAGGAGCAGGCAGAGGGGTCGAAAAATATACAGTGAGCAGAAGAGAGGTCTCCAAGATGCAGGACGTGGGCAGTAGCGTCTGGTTCTCTTCAGAGTTCGCTTGAGATGAAGATGGAGAAGTGACCAGTAACAAGGTTGTTGGGAATGTTGGTGTGAGCGATGCTGGAGGGCACTGGGACACCAGGCCGACTCAGCGGGTCGAGGAGTAGGTGAGGGGGGAAGTGGAGGCTGGCGATGGACACCACTCTTCACAAAGTTTGCTGTTGAGGGTCAGAGAGGGAGACAATTGTACCTGGAGGAGAACGGGAGCCAGGGAGGGGATTTTTAACTGGGAAGGACTTCAGTGTGGGAATGAGACAGCAGACAGTGGGGACCTGAAGGATCAAGCGGTGGGGGGGACCATTTCAGGGGTGAGCCCCTGGGGAAGACAGTCTCTGGGTTCACCTGTGAATACACTGCTTGTTTGTAGGAATTCGTGACACTAAGGGTATAGGTCATTTTGCGAACTCTAAAGGTAAGGAGTGTTATTAATTATTTCCACCCAGTGTTTCAAGGACCAACTTCTGGCATGGGCTCTCTTACGGGCTGAATACTGTTCCCCCCAAATTCATATGTTGAAATCCTTACCCCCCCCCCCACTTCAGAGTGTAACTGTATTCGGAGAGAGGGTCTTTAAAGAGGTGATTAAGGTTAAATGAGGTCTGATGAGTGGACCCTAAGGACACCAATATGACTGGTGCTCTTAGAAGAGATTTGGACACAGACAGGCACAGGGAAAGACCACGTGAAGACAGAGAGAAGACGGCCACCTATGAGCTAAGGAGAGAGGCCTCAGAGGAAGCAACCTGACCAACCCCTTGACTCCTGGCCTCCAGATCTGCGAGGAAGTAAATTCCTGTCATTTAAGCCACTCACCCTGTTGTACTTTGCTATGGCAGCCTGAGCAAAGTAATACCCTTCTGCTCTAAAGAAAAAAGCTTTCAAAAGACTGAGCATCGGTGTCTGAGGACTGGTAAACCCATCGGCGTGGGAGCGGTGAGGGCTTCCAATCGAGCTCTTGCTCTGCTAGACTGTTTCTTTTCTCATAAACCTGTTTCTTCAAGGTCCAACTCAAGTGACATTGTCGGGGACCCTCCCCTCCCCCCAGGGGTGACTGCCTCTCCTCTGCCCTCGGCTGCACCCTTTGAGCTTGGGCCTTCTGTACCTTCTCTTGGGAGAGTAACTGTTGGTGTTGGGGTCTTCCTCCCCCACTCCCCATCCCTGCGCCCCACGGGCAGTTGCTGGCAGGGACCATTCATCTTTGTAAGCCCAGTACAGTGCCTGGCACAGAGTAGGTGCCCGCTGAGTAATTTTCCAATTGAATGAATTACTTTTCACTTGGGAATTAACAGCCCAAGGAGCTCACCGTCCCCAGCCATCTGTGATCTCAACTCAGTGGAGGAAGAGTCGATGGTGGAAGTCCAGGCACTGTGGGTAGGGGAACATTTGGGGGGGCCTTGTTCTGAACACTCCACTTGCCTTTTCCTCAGGGATGGGGGCTGTGCAGAGGCTGACAGTGACGATGACGATGGCCGTGAGCCCACAGAGGAGGAGTGCAAAGTAGAGGTAGTGGAAGTCTTTCAGCACGGCCGGCCTCGGGTCTGCCTCCCCACAGGCTGGGGCTGGGTACGAGAACTCCAGGGTCATGCGCAGAAGCCCCACCACCAGGCCAAATATGAGGCCCCAAAAGGCTCCCTGCGGAGAGAGGGCAGTGCAGAGGTGGGATCCAGCGGGGAACCCCTAGGAAGCTAAAAGCCATGGTTTGGTTTGTCACCGCGTTTGCAAGTCTGCCTAAGTTCCCCATGAATGCCGAGGCTTTGTCTTAACCTAAAGGCAGGCAGAGCAGTTTATTGGAAAAGGTCAGACTAGGCTCCACTGCAGAACAATGACTGAAGCAGTGACTCGACCTCACTCACATGCAGTGATAAGCAAATTAATAAGTACTAAGGGTAGGTGCTTAATATTCAACTAGAATGGAATTTGCTTTTGTAATCAGCAGGGAAAGCCAGGATCTTCCTCCCCAGCTTTCTGTTATCAGAAATCAGAAATCAGAATTAGAACTCCTCCTTTTTTATTTTTAAAGAAAAGCTCTGGCACGTCCTATATCTTCTCTGTAGCACTGTTGGACCCTAACCTCTACCTGTTCCCCAAGTATAAGAAGGCTTATATTTTCAAAAATTCTGGAATGAATAGAAACCTCCAGAATTCAACCGAGTCCTGCCGTGCAGTCTAGTTATCAGCAGGGGGACTCGAGCTCTGCAAACAGTAGACCCAGCAGAGGCCTGGCTTAACTACTCCACTGGGGGAGGGGCTTCTAGGATCGCCCTTATGATGACCCTGGGCTCCCACGTGGCCCCTGTACAATCACGTCCATGATGCTCCTTACCTCCCCCAGGTACAGCCAGCAATTTGGGCCTGTCTTTTCTAGGCTATCCTGGGGAGTGACCAGGGTTACCCTCCTGGTACCTCCCAGGGTCTGTCACATTTCCGTGCAGTTTCATAAGTGGCATGTGTGCAGGCACCCCTGTAAGCTCACACTTTGTTTCCTCATCCTCTTTGCTGTTATTTTGCCGACGTGTAGAGCCCTGCCGTGTTAGAGGGCTTCCCGTCTGCTTGCTTTTACACACACTGTTCCTCATGTCGGGAAGACTCTTTCCTCTCCCATTAATCCTTCAGATCTCAGCTCACAAGTCCCTTTGTGACCCCCCCTCCCAGGCGTCCCATAGGTTATGTGTTCCTGCTCTTTGCTCTCATGGCAGCTATCATACTTTGCTCTTATTGCATATCGAAACCTCTTTCCTCCCGCTGGCCCAGTGACGGCAGACTTATGTGAACTTTGTAAACCATTGCATCCCTGGAGCCTCTCTAGTGGGATTGATTCATGTTTGCTGAGTGAATGAATAAATCTAGACCCGATGCTATGGCTGGGGAGACGGAAGCCTGGAGGGGGCAAGTCCAGGTTATGGACAGACTAGCTCTCCTGACCCTCTGGTGTTCTGGGAGAGACAGGTGCACTGCTGCACTCACAGGCTCTGTGACCCTCTTGCAGAAGATGGCCAGCAGGAAGAGGGCAGTGATGGGTGGGGCCAGGTAGCTGGTGACGGACTGGATGTAGTCGAAGAGCTGCCCGCTGTTGGAGCTTTGGATGATGGGGACCCAGAGGATGCTGATGACGACGAGCAACACCACAAACACTCTGCCAGGAGAGAACAGGGCACGTGAAGAGCGCTCGGAGCGGCATGGCAGGGGGGCAGGTGAAGGTGATGTACGGGAACCAGGAAGGGAGAAAGGAGGGGAACGCTGAATCAGAGAAGACAGGATCACAAAGGCAAAGATTCCAGAAAGTTAGACTCTTAAAATCCCAGAATATCAGAATCCAAAAAACCCCAAATTTTAAAAATCCCTTTGAAAGTGTGTAGCCCATCTGCTTTCGGGAAGAAATCCATTCCTTTCCCCTTCACCACCCACCTGAGTAAATGGCCCCTGGTTGAAAAACTTTTCTTGGGTGTGTTGGGTGCAATGATGCATATTGCCAGGAGATGGTGCCCAAACCTCACTGACTGATGCCATCAGGTGCAGTAAAACTTGGCAGGTGAGCAAAGAGATAAAAGGATTCTGCACACCTGTCCTCTTCTCTCCTTTCCCTCCCATTTTCTCTCTCTCCGGCCACACTAGAGCAGCAGCTAAACTGCAGGAGCTACCTGCCGTTCACTCCCTTCTTAGCCCCCACCTCTTTGTACAATCTGTCCTGTGCTCAGATCCTTTGATGGTCAGTCCCTGTGCATAGGGCTGGGATGCACAGAGGAGCGGACCGTAGGGACCCATGGCAGCCGTGGGCAGAAAGCATCGTGATGGAAGGAACAGTGAATGCAAAGGCAGGGAGATGGAAAAGAGCAAGTTATCTAAACTCAAGTAGAGAATGAACACGTTAGTCCAGAAACCTGAGTTACAGAGCCTTAAATTATGAAGCAAAGAGTTCAGAAAGGGCCTCTTAACTTTGTGCAAACTATAAATGCCCAACCCAGGGAGAAAAAGAAAAAATAGCCACCAAGTTATATTTTGAAAAGGCATAAAATGAATACCTATGAGATAAAGTTCAAATTTCAGCTGAGTTTTCAAAGCCCTGCATCCTTTGGAGACAACCTTCCTATGAACACCTCCATCGATGCGGGCCCCTCACTGCATTACATGTTTCTGATTTTCTCATTAAACTGTGTGCACCCTCAGGGCAGGACCATATAAGTCGCCCCTGTGTCAGCAGCACAAAGGTATGATGCAGGACACGTGCTCGGGGTGAGACTGAAGGAGTCTTTCTGTTATCCGGGGATGACATCCAGAGCTGGTCTGGAAGACACTGGGGGTGGGCTGCTTGCTAACATCTTTCCATCTATACAGTTCATCTTTCATTGAGTCAATGCTTTGTCAGCTTCTCTCATTTACCCTCTTGATCAGTTCCAAGATAAAATTGAACAGGCAGGGAAGAGATTTTTTTTCTCCTTATTCTGGAGGGAGGGGAGTGGTCCAGAGCTGGGGAGGAACTCACCTGAGGTCCTGTAGAAAGTTGGCGCTAGGAACCAGGGGCTCTGACTGCCAGTGCAGGGCCCAGACCCAGCCGCATCTCCTTGGGGTAACCCAGGGCAGGGAGGAGAGGGGAGAGTGGTTTTGCCTACAGGGAGGGGGTGCTCCGGAAGGATGGGCCAGCGCACCTGCCCACCACCATCAGCTCCTGC
Organism: Leucopleurus acutus; assembly: GCF_964270905.1. Classification (NCBI taxonomy): domain Eukaryota; kingdom Metazoa; phylum Chordata; class Mammalia; order Artiodactyla; family Delphinidae; genus Leucopleurus; species Leucopleurus acutus. The sequence goes on from NC_139143.1 coordinate 153,871,892, forward strand.
TCTGTTGCCTGTCTGCGGAAGTGCTGCCACACGTCAATGGCAAACAGGGTACTGCTGCTGTTGAAGATGGAGGTGAGTGAGCTCATGAGGGCGGCCATGATCACTGCGATCATCAGGCCCCGCAGACCTGGGGAGAGATGAGGTCTCTGCGGACAGCTGGCCCGTGAAGGCCAGCTCTGCCAGCAACCACGGAGGCTGCCAGCATCCAGCAGAATCACGAGTTTAGGGGAGGGAAAGGGATGGGGACGGTGTTGAATGAGGTGCCCAACCAGGAATCCTGGAGACCCACAGCACTAGAGGCCGGGTTCTGGCCACACTCTACCTCTGCCGCCCCCTGTGGCCTTGGCCGAGTCATCTGTCCTCCCTGAGCCTCAGTTTCCTCATCTGCACTATTAAGGGATGTGAGACTAGCTGATCTTTATGGTTCTCTGCAGACTGGACATCTCGGTCTGGGTTTTAAACCTTGTAGACACTTGGTTAGTGGGCCCTGGTCGGGAGGAGGGTGACTATTAATTATTGAGTGGTTTTTTTCAGTGTTTTGAACCTTTTTCAATGATGCTATGATACCAGGCTAAAGCCCCAGCTTGGGAGGCAGAATCCCTGGAACTTTCTGAAGGTTTTATTTTAATTAATTATTTATTTATTTTAATTTTTAATACAAATTTTAAAGGTTACTTTCCATTTTCACTTACTACAACACGTTGGCCATATTCCCCATTTTCTACAGTACATCTTTGAGCCTATCTTACACCCAATAATTTGTGCCTCTCAGTCCCCCACCCCAATGTCCTCCCCCTCCAGGAACCACTAGTTCCTTCCCTATATCTGAGTCTGCTTCTTTTTTTGTAATATTCACTAGTTTGTTGGGTTTTTTAGAGTCCACATATAAGTGATATTATATAGTATTTGTCTTTCTCTGTCTGACTTATTTCATTTAACATAATGCCCTCCAAGTCCATCCACGTTGCTGCAAATAGCAAAATTTCATTCTTTTTATGGCTGAGTAATATTCCATTGTGTATATATACACCACCTTTATTCGTTCATCTGTTGACGGACACTTAGGTTACTTCTATATCTTGGCAATTATAAATAGTGCTGCTATAAACATTGGGGTGCGTGTATCTTTTTGAATTCGTGTTTTTGGGTTTTTTTTTTTATATCTATACTCACAGGAGTGGCATTGCTGGGTCTTATGGTAGTTATACTTTTAGTTTTTTGAGAAACCTCCATACTGTTTTCCACAGGCAGAAGCCATGGGTTTGTTTCCTGGTTCTGCAAGGAACTAGCTGTGTGATCTTTGGACTAGTTCTGACCCTTTCTGGGCCTGTTTTCAACCTGTAACAAGGGAGGGTGGGGCCCACTGGTATCTCAAGTCTCTATGATTCTGATGAGGAAGCATCTAGAAACACAACTCCCTGGCCAGCCCCACCTCAGTCCTCTTTCCCCTCAGTCCAAATATTTAACCACCTCCTGCACGCCTCCCTGGATGACTCAAAGTGTCCCAAATCTAGGCCAGCATCTTCCTCTGGGGCCCCTGCTTCTTCCTTTGGTTAATGATATGATATGTTCAAGTTATTCTGGACCCTTCCTCTGCCTCCCTCCTACCCCACCTCCCTCAGCCAGTCCCTCTCTGGCTGCTCTGTCCTAACTGGGCCTCCACCACCATCTCCACTATTTCTTTGATTCATTTCTTGTTCCACTGGAGGGAGGGAATAACTCAATTTCCCTCCATAAACCTGCCTTTCTTTCTATGTCCCCAGTCTCAACATCATTGTAAACTCAAGACCTGCAAGCCCTGTTTGGATCCCTCTGTCTTTCTTGTCCCTCAAACACAATCAGTCATCAAGTCCTGCCAATTCTATCTCACAAGTATCATCTAAACCCTTTCTGTCCATCCCTAAAGACACTGACCTGGTCCAAGCCACCACTACTGCCTTGACCACTGAAAATCCCTCAGGATCTATCTCCCTGCCTCCCCCTAAGGTGAACCCTCCGTGCAGAGTGATCCTTCTGAAGCACACATCCAATCATGCACGCTGGCCTGAAACCCCCAGTGACCCTCCACTGCCCTCAGGGTAAAGGTCACGCTGCACAGTGGGGCACAGCCACCAAGTCCTCCCCACGAAGGTGGTCTTCATTCCTGCTGCATCTGAGCCCACACTGGCGACTTTCAGTTCAGACTTGACACTCTCTCATACCTGGGCCTTTGCACATACGGGCCCTCATCCCTGGAACGACATTTCCCACGCCCCTCCGCCTTTGTCTGCCTGAGATGTTCCCCGGCACTCAGCTCCATTTCCTCTCCTCTGGGAAACCTTCCTCCACATTCCTCCAAAGTGGGTCAGGTGCCTCCTTAGGACTCCCTCAGCCCCACCGTGTCCCCGCACTGGTCCCACTGTATTGTGCCTTCTGCTTGGGTACCCTGCAGACTGCATTGAGCTCGAGAGCAGGGGCCTGCCTTTTATCTCTGTATGTCCAGAGCCAGGGCACAGAGTAGTGTCCTACAGATGCTTGTGAAAAGTGTGTGTGTGTGTGTGTATTAGGAACGGGGGTGCGGAGGTGAATGTTTTCATTTTCTCTTCCCATCTACGACCATCCTCATGCAATCCCTCTTGGGCAGTGGGGGTGGGATGAGGCTGGAAAGCTGGTGTGCGGCGTGATGTGGGGGGATGGGACTTACCCATGGGCATGAGAGCCATGACCAGCTTGGGGTAGGCAATGTTGGAACATCCCACGCGGGCCCCGCAGATTCTTTGGCAGATGTCAGGGTCCACGCAGCCCACTTCATCTGCAGAAGAAGTGATGGCAGTCAGAGCTAAACCATCCCGTGCCTTCTCTGGCTGGCCCAGTACCTGCTTTCTGACCCCATAGGAAAGTGTTCACTGGTGAGTGGCGGGAGTCAGCGTCTAGAGGGTCAAAGGGCAGGTGGAGGTCAGGTCCTGGGATTTCGGAGTGTCTGATAGACTTCTCAACCACATACTACCCTGCAAAACCTGATAGACCCCTCTGGGTTTTAGGCCCTATATCTTAATAAAAGGCAAATATCCTTGCAAGGCACCATGAATGCCTCAATTGGTCTTTCCCTTATAGAGAGAAAGCAGGATGTTAAAATGACATTCAGATACAAATTTCTTCTACTGATACACATACTGTATGTTTGGTCCACAAAGCCTAACGAACTTACTATGTGTTCTTTTCTTTAATATACATTTATTTATTTATTTATCTTTGGCTGCGTTGGGTCTTCGCTGCTGCGCGCAGGCTTTCTTTTTAGTTGCGGGTGAGCAGGGGCTACTCTTTGTTGCGGTGTGTGAGCTTCTCATTGTGGTGGCTTCTCCTGTTGCAGAGCACGGGCTCTAGGCACGTGGGCTTCAGTAGTTGTGGCACGCGGGCTCAGTAGCTGTGGCTCACGGGCTCAGTAATTGTGGCGAACGGGCTTAGTTGCTCGGTGGCATGTGGGATCTTCCCAGACCAGGGCTCGAACCCGTGTCCCCTGCATTGGCAGGCAGATTCTTAACCACTGCGCAGCCAGGGAAGCCCTTACTATGTGTTCTTAATAGAAAGTGTGTGGCCCTTGCTCTGGGCCAACTTTGCCCGGAGGGAGACTAGCTCTTACCTGGGTACAGGGCCCGGCTGATCATGCCAGGCATGACGATAAAGAACATGGGAAGGATCTTCAGGTAGCCCCCCAGCACGGAGCCCCCCTTGGCGTGGGACAGACTCTTGGCGGAGAGAGACCTCTGCACAATGACCTGAAAAGACAGCAGCGCAGGAGCGCCAGTCGGGCCTGCTCGGGTTCCGCTCGGCTCCTGCGAGCCCCAGCGTGGGCACGGTGCCCCATACCTGTTCCCGAACCAGTCCCAGCCCTCTGTGCACCCACATGCCCAGTTTGCCCGCAGGAGCCACCCCAGTTTGTGGTGGGCTGGGCCAAGCTTGGTGAGGGCATCACCTGGTCGGTGCACCAGCACCACGTGGCCAGCACCGTGAGCCCGAAAATGAGGCCTGGCCAAGGGATGTCCCCGCTCACAGGGTCCCGGAGCATGTGGAAGGCGTCGGGCCGGGGGAGGTGACAGGTGGTGTTGGGGACTGTGACATTAGGGATGGCCTGCCTGTACCTCTGCTCCAGGCCTGGGTACCAGCCCACCTCTTGAAAGCCTGCAGGGAGAGAGACCACTGTGAGTGAAACAGCCCTGAGGCCCCACTGGGTCTGTCACATGACCCAGCTCGCGGGATCCCAGTCGTGTGCGGGACCCCTGAGCTCGGAACTCGTATGGGACTTGGGAGTGAGAGACGGAGTGGCACTCAGGCTCAAGACCCTGTTGTGGAGTAGAGAGAATCCTGCTCTTGGGGTGCCCTGGCCTGGAGCCGGGACATGGCTCTGTGCTCTGCAAAGTTCTGATCAGACCGTGGTGGTGACAGCCAGAGAGAGATCAGAGAGGAGTTCACAGGGGAGGGTGGGATGTATTCAGGACTCTTCCTTACCCAGAAACATGAGGACCAGGGCTCCCCCCACCATGATCACCGTCTGCAGAGTGTCTGTGTAGATCACGGCCGTGAGGCCCCCTGGGGACCCAAGGAGAGGGTTCATCAGCACCAGCAGGGGGTTCCTCTCAGGGTGCCCGCCCTGTGCTGGGCCGCGCTGGGGAGACCAGAGAACACAGGGAGCCCTCAGCGGATGGACTCTGGCCACTGCCTTCCCCGCCCCTCGTGCTCCGTGGGCCCGCCCAGAAGGCGGAGGCTGGTACAGCCACAGGCCCTCAGGTCCCTCTCCTTCTGTCCCGAAGGCCTCTGGCTGTTGTTTGGTAATATCCCAAGTCTTTTCCTTTCCTGTGCTGTTAGCTCCACCGGGAGGCCTGCCTCCCTCCCCACCCCAATGCCCACTTAAGCTCCCCCATCTTTCCAGGCCCCCTCAGCCAGGAGGAAGTCTGCCGGAGCCTGTGTCCCGCGAGCCCAGGCCTCTGTGAGGGGCTCTGCAGGAGACGGGAGAAGGCATGCTTGTGGCTCCTGTCTGGAGCAGCCCGTGGTGACTCTAGCCCGGGTCACAGTCCCCCGACCTCCACCCTATTCCCTGCTGTCGGTCTTCCTCTGTATCTCCTTCCCTGGCTCTCTCTCGGGATGGCTCTGTTTCCTCCTGTTTCTGCCCTTTCTGTTTCCCCTTTTCTCTGTTGCACTGAGTCTTTCCGCCTTTTCTTCTGATTCTGCATCTCTGTCTGCCTCTCTCTTTGTTCCCTCCAGTTTCTCTTTCTCACTCTCCCGGTCAGTTTTCACTCTGACCTCCCTGGACCTCTGTGTCCCTGTCATCCGGCGCTTCCCTCTCCACCTGTCCCTGTCTCTGCTCCTGGCACCTGCACCGGACGTGACCTCCCCTCGGCCCTACCTGTGATGGTATAGACGGCCGTCACCACCAGCAGGATCACAGTGGAGAGGTAAAGGTTCCAGCCCAAGGCCATCTGGATGAAGAGGGCTCCAGAGAAGATGTCAGTCTGCAGAGACAGCGACCCAGGAGTCCAGGTCACCCAAGGCCCTCTGTGTGGTCACCAGTGTACGTCACCTTCCTGCTCAGCAATACCAGGTGCTGTCGGCCCTCATGGTGCGATGACGATGAGCCTTACGTGCCGTGCTCAGGAGGATGGGCTTGGCCTACAAACCCTGAGGCGCCGTGGAGACTGTGAAGCAGAGGAGCATCGCGGACAGCTCTGAGCCTGAGAACCGTGTGATCCGGCAGCACTGCCAAGGGCATGTGCTGGCGGGGAAGGGGTGAAGCGGCACACTGAGGAAGTGAGACAGGAGCTGGGGTCGGGGGGTGGGGGAAGAGGCCACTGGGGGAGAAGGTGGGAACCTAGGGGCTCCCTGACGGCTCCCTGAAGGAGCAACGGCCCGCTCAGCTGCCAGATGGGCCCGCGGCTGACCTGACGGGCAGGCGCCGCAGTGCAGACGACACAGGTCCTGGACACCCACATGTTTGGGTTTATTGGAGGACGTGGGGTCGCAGCCTCTGCCTGAGCTGATTTAGGGTTATTTACAAGCATTGATGGACCAAGAGGCTGTAATGTTTCCAGCCCTGGACCTGGCAAACCCGAATGATTCAGTTCCCTTCAGGGCATGCTTGCTGGCCCCTTTACATGAGTGTTTTGTGACCCATGACAAGGGCTACTACGTGACAAAGCCTCAGGAGGCCTCAGCTGGGCCACAGAACCCAAACGTTAGTTCCAGCCCCAGAGCTAGTGCTCTGTGTGGACCTGGGCAAATCTTTTGACCTGGGTTTGTCTTCTGAGTTTAGGTCAACAGAGGAAGAATAGGCCCTTTCTAATGGTAACATTCTAGGCAATTAATGCTCCGTGCTGAATGAAGAATCAGTTAATGGCAAGATAAATGAGTGAACGAATTCTAGATTGTGACTTCTTTGGATAGAGGGACTCTCATTCACTCAACAAACATCTATCATTCATCTCTAATTACCCTACTGCTGAGGGGGAGCATGTGAGGAAGGGGTGTGGATTTTTTTTGGGGGGGGGTACATGGGCCTCTCACTGTTGTGGCCTCTCCCGTTGTGGAGCACAGGCTCCGGATGCGCAGGCTCAGCGGCCATGGCTCATGGGCCCAGCCACTCCGCGGCATGTGGGATCTTCCCGGACCGGGGCACAAACCCATGTCCCCCGCATCAGCAGGTGGACTCCCAGCCACTGAGCCACCAGGGAAGCCCAGGGGTGTGGATTTATCCTCCCTTTCTATTATCCTTCCTCTTCTAACCATCCATGCATTCATCCATCCAGCAACAATCTAGGCCTTCTCCTAAGCATTTTCAGAGAGACCTGATGGCCACAGGGGAGCAGGTACTCACTGAAATCTTGGTGAAGATGTAGAGGATGAGAGAAAGGACAGACATATACACCTGGATCCTCTGGCCCCCGAATCGCTTCTTCAGGTACTGCGGCATTGTGACCACACCGGCTGCGATGTACACGGGGACGAAGACCCAGCCGAGGGCCAGAAGCAGCCAGGTTGCCTGGGAGAGTGGGGAGAAAAAGGGATCCACGTCCTAGATGCAGGTGGAGGGGTGGTCTGTGCAGAGGAGAGCCCTGGGCAGGGAGGTAAGGGACCACAGGCCTGATCTCAGTCCTGTGTGACCTCTGATGAGGTCCTCCAGGCTTTGGTTTCCTCATCTGTAAAATGGGTGCATCTTCCCCAAGCACCTCTGAGGTTCCTCTTAGCACTAAGGCCGGGGATGGGGTGGGGTGGGGTGGGTTAAGACCCCCTTTATCCATGAGAATTCTCCAGGCCAACTTCCTTACATTCCACTCAAAGCCACCCACAGCAAGGCCTCCAGCGGCCCCTGTCCCAGCCAGGCCGATGAACAAACCGCTGCCCACATTGCTGGACATCAGAGATGCTCCGATCTGCAAGGCACAAGTGGGGCCAAGGGTCAGAGGTCAGTTTTCATTTGAATCGATCTGTAGTCAGGACTGTGGGCTTCAGGATCCGGGAAAGAGGCAGAGAGAGAGCAGAACCTGAACTCAGGGAACGTGAGCTCAGAGGGAGGAGATGCAGTGGGGGAGCAATGAGAAGAGGAATGGAACTGCTGTTTATTAGGCACTTACTGTATGCCAGGCAATGTGCTAGGCATTTTATAGGCACTGATACACTTAATCTCCACAAATATTTGGAGGGATGGGTATTCATCTTTCCACTTTACAAAGGAAGGAGTTTATGTTAGGAGAAATGAAGTCACTGGCTGCAGGCCACCCATTGAGGGAGAGGCAAAGTGGGAAAGAAGAAAAGCCATGGGAAGCAGGGTCCATGTAGGGAGGATAAAGCTCTGTTCTGGGGCCATGGATCTAAGGGCCTCCAGAGAGAAGGAAGCTGAAGGGAGAAGGGGAGTCCCCCACGAGAGGGATGGGAGAGGCCCTCTGCCACCCGGTTCCAGCAGGTCCCAGGGCAGGGCCAGGCAGTGGGAGGAGCCACGGGGTTGAGCACAGCCCAGGCCACCCCCCCAGTTAATTTTTCTCCAGGAGGCAGCCAGCTACTCTGAGGCAACAGGAGGCAATGCCAGTTAGATAGATGATGTCCACAGTCACAGCCGTCAGTACTTGAACGGCATGGCCAAGTGCCTGCTTCCGTTCTAAATATATTAACTCACCAACTCCTCACGACAACCCCACGAGGAGAGTTCTGCCATTATCCCCATTCACCTCGGGGAAACTGAGGCAAAGGCAAATAACTCGCTCAAGTTCCAGAACTGATAAGTGAGAGTCGAAATGAGGATTGCGACTCTGGCCATCTGCCTCCTGTAATCACTGCTTGTTGGGTGCTAGGTCTTAGAAAGCGTTCATTAGTGTCATCTGCTGTTGTTAGATGGGAGCTGGAGGGGAAGAGCCAGTCTTGTACCCTGTGTCACCTTAATAAAATTGTGGGGCTGGGCAGTAGAAAGTGAGAAGAAGGGAAAGCGCCGGGACATTCAGAGAAGAGGCAGCGCAGTGCAAAGGCACAGAGATAACAATAGGCCTGATGTTCCTGTGGACTTTCAGCCACCCCTCCGCCCCCGCGTGCACACAACACGTACACACACACACTCCCTCCCTCTCTTAGGGGGTCCTGGGGATGCTGCAGGCTGGGCTGGATCACTCAGTCACAGCAGAGAGCACTGGGCCTCCTACTGTGGAAGAACAGGCTCCCCAGGCTACTCTCGAGGACCCTGCCCAGGGCTCCCAGTGCAGCACTCAAGGAGCCATCAACAAGGCCGGCAGGGGACCCCACGGGCCCCCCTGAGACGGGGATGCTGCTGCGCCTTCTGCTGTCAGCCCCCAACCACGCTCCCCTCGGGCCACAGGGAGGGGAATGAGGCACCTCTCAGGACTGGCTGAGTAGGGAAGCGCGCAAAGCTATTGGACGATCATCACAGGCACCAGACGCACACACCCCAGCGGGGCAGCGGGACTGAGAGTCCCTCACCCGCAGCTGCTTCTGCCCAGGCCTTGCGCTGAAGCTGCTCTCAGTGTAGGCGGCTCAGCTCACAGCCCCGCCCCCCTGGCGAGGGCACCGCCACGTCCTCTCTCCCAGCTGCACAGGCCCACGTCCCGCTCTGTCACCATCTCTGGGGCACCCCCTCCTGCTTGGAGGCCTCGGGTTTCCTCACACCCCAGAGCTCTGCTCTCCGCAGGGCTGACCGTCCAGGCCGGCCCCCTACTGGTTCTCCTGGATGGACCCGAGGAGACCTGACCTGTCCCAGTTCTGTGCCTCCCAATGACTCGTTTCCAGGGCTGTGATTTGGGGGTGGGGTGGGGGGACCAGATGATCAGAAAGGCCTCCGAGGGGTTTCCATTCTTCTGATGAGGGCTGTCTGACGGCACCAGCGACCCTGTCCCCACCCCTGTGAGCTGCCAGGCCCACAGCCCCCCGCATCCCGGGGGAGTCTGCCATGCTCCTTTTTTTTTTTTTTGCGGTACGCGGGCCTCTCACTGTTGTGGCCTCTCCCGTTGCGGAGCACAGGCTCCGGACGCGCAGGCTCAGCGGCCATGGCTCACGGGCCCAGCCGCTCCGCGGCATGTGGGATCTTCCCGGACCGCGGCACGAACCCGCGTCCCCTGCATCGGCAGGCGGACTCTCAACCACTGCGCCACCAGGGAAGCCCTGTCATGCTCCTTTTGTCCTCACCTCTCCCTGTCCCAGACACCTGAACCTTCCAGAGAACCCTGCAGGCTTCCTGGGTTCCTCTGCTCTTTGGCGAGTCTGTCGCCAGCGGTGGGCAGCGAGGGTGGCGAGAACAAAGACAGGGATGTGCAGAGGGCCGGTGGTGCGTGGGGGCGTGTGTGCACTCACACGCCACGTGTGAGGTGTGCGTGCCTGGGCTTGCGCCAGCTTCAGTGGCCCCTGGGGCTGAGGACTCCGCTGTTAGTTTGGAAGCAGGCCTCACCCCCCTCCGTCCTATTTCAGGAAGAGGAGGTTAGCTTTGGGGACCAAAAGGAGCAAGCGGGGAGGCCTGATGGGAGGGACTGGGGCTCAAAGGACCAGTCCCTGTGGGGCGGCATCTTGCCTCTAGCATTTCCCTCACGTAACTGCTCTTTAGTGTGTATGTGTCACTTTCCCGAGAAAACCTTTCCTAATCCCACTTCCACTGTCTGGAGGTCAGAGGCCTCCCCCAGACATTCGCAGGCCCCATGCTGCCCTCCAGCTCCGCAGCCGTCAGGTTGTTTAGGAGTCTGTCTGCCCCGCCCAGCCTTGAGCTCCTCTGGGACGGGAACACTCTGCGTGGGCTCTGTAGGTCCAGTGTCCGGCGTGGGACCCACACTTAGGAGGCGCCCAGGGCACGCGGGTCCCAGCTGAGGGTTTGCAAGGTCTCTCAGGTTGCCTGGTGCCTCTGGACCAGAGAGAAGGAGCCCAGAGCCAGGAACCCCCTTGGGGGCTGTAGCCTTGGTCCAGGCAGGAGTAGGTGAGGTGGGAGCTGGGAGGTGGGGGGAGGGGCGGGAGGAGGGTCGACTCACTGGCCACCAGCTTATGGACCTTCCCGCCAGGAAGTAGCCGCCAATGGTCCCTCGGCTGGCACGGATGGACGACTGGAAAGGAAATGGCAAGAGTGAGGGTTTCCCGAGCCTCCCCCAGGCTCTGCCCTCTGCCCCAGATTCCCTGCCCCTCGAGGCAGGCACTGTGGGAACACAGGGGGTGGGAACTGCGGCTGAAGCGTTCGCCATCTTTAAGCTACGTGGCTTTGGGGGGCGTGAGCTCCCCTCTCTGGGCCTCCCTGCTCATCACCCAGGGCTGGTGTGAAGAACAAAGGAGCTAATGGGGGGTGTGTGTGTGTGTGAAATGCCCTCGTGAATGTATGGTGCTGTTCATGTGCACAGATTACTGCCATTGTGCACTCTTGTGTCCTATCCTGCTCCCCCGTCCCTGTCCAAACGTAGCTTCAGGAAATGAGTTGGGGTCTCATCCTCAGGCTACCGTGGCAGGGAGACTGCCTTGTCCCCTCCGCCCAGCCGGACTCCCACTCGGGGGACTGGGAGGTTGCAAAGCACTCGGGCTCCAGACAGAGGCAGGACTCTCCTGGGGGGCGTCTCCTGCTCCGGCCTGATGTCAGACCACACCACTGAGGTCCACCCATGACCCTGGCGCAAACCCCCTCCTGCACTGGGAGGTGGTCAGTAGTGGCCTATTTGAGGAATTACTCTGAAGACTGAAAGGGGGTGGGGGATGAAAGAACTTTCTCTCGGATGCAGGGGGTGAGTACAGGGCAGCGGGTTAAAGCCCTTATTGGATGCTGAAGCCAGGCATCTGATCGGGTCTGCAGACAAGAGAAATACCTGAAGGAGGGGAAGGGAGAGGGAAGTTGAAAGAAGCTTCTCTTCCCCCAAGAGAAAGTGACAGGTTAGTCACTAGGGCATGACTGGTGTGCAGGGCTCGCTGCTTGTCAAGACTTTGCTTGGACTCTCCTGTGCCACCTCTGGTCCTTGGGGAGGACAGATGAACAGGAATAAGTTACGTTACAGGTGGGGAAATGGAGGTCGTCTAATGGGAAGCAATTTGTCCAAAGTCACAGGGGAGTTTCTGCTTTTCATGGCTGTCCACCTCCCGGGAGCCAGAGAGCCTCTGTTTGCCCATCTCTTCCTCACACACCCTGGGAAGCAGTTCATCCCACTTTACGGATGGGGAGACTGAGGCCAGAGATGGTTCTTGACCTTGCCACAGCCTCATAAGTGACCACCTGGGGCTCCAATCACTCTCTGCCTCACAGTGGAGTCTAGAGGCGCTGGCGTTTCCCTCGAATGCTGCAGAGATAACGGCGGTCATTTATTGCTGCAGGCTGTGTGCTGGGCGCTGTGCCAGACCCTTAAATGTGTCACGCTCCTAAATGGTCAGGGTCACTTTACCTCATAGACCTTTATACTCTCATTGTCCAGATAAGAAAACTAAGGCTCCGTATGTTCCCAGGGCCATGCGGCCCTACCTGTTGGAGTTGACATCTGAACTCAGAGCTCCCCGACCTCCAAGCCTGGCGCCGTCCAGGGCATTGAGGCTCTGGTGAGCAGTGGAGAACAGAAGCATGTTGGGATCTGCCTGGCTCCCTTCCCGTGAGACGCGCAGCCCAGCTCCTTTAGAAAGCACGGCTCCTTGCCAAGGCACCATCTGGTGGAAGGTGTGGTGGGTCCAGGAGTCAAGCATTCGCATAGCTGGGGATGCTGGCATGTGGAAGAGGGCAGGCATGGGATGCGGGGAGGCCAGGGATGCATGGGGCCAAAGGAGCAGATGCACAGGGACAGGGAGTCGGGCGGGAGATGGGGGCTCGCTGTGTGAGCTCTGGCAGGTCACACCCCTCTCTGGGCCTCAGTTGCCCATCTCTAAAATGGAGGGGTTGGAGAGGATGATCCCTTAAGGTCCTTCCACATCAGCCCCTGTGCTTCCTGGACACGCCTTCCTTCTGCCCACCCCTGCCCCCAGCTCCATGACCAGCCATCGAAGAGAGCCTGCCTTTGCCTCCCCTGCCCACCCCCAACCTCCGAGCTACTCACCCAGATCCCCACGCCAATGACAAAGACAAAGTAGACGACCAGGACCGCGATGTCGTAGGCGTGCAGGCTGCCTCCAGGACCCGGTGCTGAGCGTGGAACTGTCGCAGTGCTGAGCCCATTTCCCGAAGCTCCAGGCCCCATTGCTGCCAGCTCCACGCTCATCTACTAGTCAGTCACCACCAGGCTGGACTTTGAGGCACTCCTGGTTTCATTCCTTTCCTTTAATGATTAAACAGCCCCAAGCGCCACCGGCCAATGAGAAAGCTCTGAGCCCCATTGGCACATGAAGTCCTGGCCCGCCTTTTCCCCTTACTGCCAGCTCCGTCTTCTGCAGGCCTCCCTCCCTTTCCCTGACCCCACTACACACACAGTTGCACACTCACATACACATGCACATGTACACGTGCACGCATGCACGCTCCCATCCCGGAGAGGAGCAGGAACAGGAGGGAGAGAAGAAGGAAAGGAACAGAGTCCTGGCAGCCTGGACTGGGAGGGACTTCAGAGTCAAGGCGCTCGAGCTCCTGTTTGTGTGGAGGAGAGACTGAGGCCCAGGGAGGAGAGGGATGCAGGGAAGTAAAGGCAGAGCTGGGCCTGGAGTCGGGGTTTCTTTTTTTTTTTTTTTTTTGCGGTACGCGGGCCTCTCACTGTTGTGGCCTCTCCCGCTGCGGAGCACAGGCTCCGGACGTGCAGGCTCAGCAGCCATGGCTCACGGGCCCAGCCGCTCCGCGGCATGTGGGATCTTCCCGGACCGGGGCACGAACCCGCGTCCCCTGCACTGGCAGGCGGACTCTCAACCTCTGCACCACCAGGGAAGCCCGGGACATTTTCTGTCTGTTTTGGCTGAGGTCGAATGGGTGAGGACAATATAACAGATGCCTAGTACCCTTACCCCAATTCTAAAAGTGAGTCAGGACACTCAGGGAGCCATGCCACAGAGGCCATGGCAATGGCTAAGCCTAGGGCCCCTGCTGCCCCAGCTGACCCCGTAGGTATTGAACACTCACCCTGAAATCTCAACTTGCCTGGCTGCTCTCGGCCAGTGACTGAGCCCAGCTGACGCAGTGCATGCCCTTTCCTGCAGGGCATGTGGCTCACATAACGGGCATTTTTGGCTGGAGGACACTCCTTGGACCAGCTGAAACTTTCTTAGAGCTGCCCTAGAGCCCCGTGGCCATTGCTTTGCAAAAAGTTGTCGGAGTGACCTGGCGACCCCTCTTCTTCCCCATCTGCAGCGTGAGGAGGCAGCAGCCCCTTCCACCCTCTAGTGAAGCCAAGAGGGAAGAGTGTCCGAGGGTCTATGGCAGAATTTTATGTGTGTCCAAGGGCCTGGTGACTTAAGGAAAACAATGGTCTAGGCTGGGGACATCTCAAAAGGGGGAGTGGCACCAGCAGAGGGTTAGGCCAAGGTCTGGAGCATGGAAGCTGGACAGCGCCTGTCGGGAGGCCGCACAGAGGGTTCCTGCTCCGGCACACGAGACTAGGGTGTTTAAGGCCCTGGCTGCACTGCCCTTGCCCTTCCTGCTGCTGCTGGGGGGCCACTGACCAAGAGATCATTTCTTGCCTCCCTTCCTCTCCTCTGGCTGCTCCTTGCTGCCTTTCCTGGTGCCCAGGCTGGGGGCCATGTGCTCCCCTTCACAGCACTGACCGCACTGGGCTGTTCCTGGCTGTGTCCGCAGCTAGGGCGGCAGTGGCTCTGATGGGTCCCTGTGAGCTAAGACCCCGAGCAGCCTGGAGGCTCCCCGAGGATTCGGGGAAAGGACCGCGGGAGGATGGTGAGCGCCTGACATCGGCTGTCTTCTCTGCAGACATCACTTTTATGAGGAACCGGAGCTCAATCCAAGAGCAAACAGCAGAGCCCGAGTGGCAGAAGGCAGCAGTGGCGCAGAGGAAACAGGTGTGGCCCGAGAGCCGGAGAGCTTTGCTTCTGCCGCCAGCACGTTGGTGACCCCTAATGCATGGGTGCACGTGGCACACATCACTGCGAGCGCCTTTCCTCACCTGTGAAACGAGATGTCTGGAATCGCTTGTAATGACCTTGGAGCGCTAAAGTGCTACAAAGGAAATTATTGACCTGGTCTCCTCTAGCCTTTCGGTTCTAAGAGTCCTGGGGGAAGTGGGATCCAGCTGGAGCTGTGACTGAAAAGTGGGAGAACAGTGAGGGCTCGGGTCCATAGCTTTAGGCCAGGCACCCCTGGACCCCGCCCGGCCCTGGTACTCAAGAGTTGTGCTCTCAGCCTCCGTGTCCTTGTATGTGGAGAGGGGATAACGAAGTTCACCTCGCAGAGGCATCCTGAGGTATAAAGCCTGAGGAGTGTGTGCAAGGCACAGAGCCCTCGGCCGGCGCAGGGCTGCTCTATCTCGAGCGCTGTTGCTGGCACTGTGCTCTGTGTGGCGAGATGGCTCTGTGGGACTCTGCCCTGGTGTTCACCTAGAGCGGTCAGGCCCCTGGAGATGTCCTTGGTCCTGACAAATTCCAGAGCCCCAAGATGCCCCAAGTGGGGTCGGGGGGTGGCTTCATGCCTGAGCCACTGCCACCCACCTTGTCACGTCCTCCTATGAAAGCAAAGCCTGCAGCCACCCAGGCAAGGCTCTGGAGCTCTCACCGGGGAGTGGCCGGATCTTGCTGGGGAGAGACTAAACAGGCGGCGAGTTCTCTGCCTCCTCACGCGAGAAACAGGCCAAGGAGATTCAGAGGATCCTGGGATTAGCAACTGGAGGCAGAGACTGGGACCTGGGCTCATGCTCCTTCCACCGGCCCGTCCCCACCCCCGCCATGTCCTTTTCTGGATTCTGGGTTACTTGGTACCCACGGTTGCCTGTCCCCCCTCCATTATAACTCCTACCAACTGTGCTATAATTGCTTGTCTGTTCCCCCTTCTAGTGGGGGACTCCTGGAAAGCAGGGGCTTTATCGGGTTCACTTCTGTCTCTAGCACATGGCACAGGGCCTGGCACACTGTAGATCCTCATTACATTTTCATCAAATAAACGAATGAATGCATATTACATCAGTTTCTTCCTGTCCCATGCAAGCTCTTCATAAACTCAAAAACTCAAAACCATGCCAGTTGTCACTAGCCACACCACATATATCAGCTAGGGTTAAGTTTGGCTGTGATATACTTGCAGCTTAAAAGTTGCTTAAATAAGAAAGTTTTTTTCACGTTCATGTCTAGAGATACACAAAACAGGACCGGTAAGGTGGTTCATAATTTTTTAAGAGACCTCAACTCCTTTTTTTCTTGCTGTTCTACCATCTTCCATCTCATTGTTTAAAATGGAATTCCAGCCGTTGCCTCTGTATTCCAGCCATTGCCTCTATATTCCAGTGAACATTGCCTGGAAATGGCACACAACACTTCTGCTAATATCCTGTTGCCCAGAACTTAGTCATGTGATCACACCTAGCTACAGGGAAAGACAGGAAATGCTATCATTATTTGGGGTGGCCTGTGTCCTGTCAAGATTCTGGCTTTTTTACTCATTAACAGAGAAGGATGGATGCTGGGGGGACATTAGGAGTCCCAGCCATGCCACACTTTATAGTCTAAATGGCGCACCCTTCTCTTACTGTCTTCACCTACTCGCCCTGCGTGGTACTTGGGAATAAGAGGCATTATCCCCACTTCACGATGGAAGGAACAGAGGCTCTGAGAAGCAAGTTTTCCCAGGCCACAGAGTGAGTTATGGCAGGGCTGAGATGGGCACCCAAGGTTGCCAGCTACAAGGTTAGTGCTCTTTCCTCTTCGTCATCTTGCCCCAGGGCTTCTTGGAAATGGTAGAGCTTGGGCTCCTTCCTCACAATTCCCTCAAGAAGCATCCAGCAGACACCTGCTGCATGTGCAGAAAGCACCGGATACTCAGAGAGAAACCAGATCCAACCCCTCTTGAGTACCTCATGGTCTGTCTTTACACAAGTCTTAGAATATAGTGTGATGACCGGGGGTTGCTGGCACAGACAGCTCTCTGACCCCAGAGCCCGGGAAGCCAGTCCTTCAAGGTGTGTGACGTTCCATTTCAGGTTCTTTCAGCCTCCAATTTTCTGTCTGGAACCATAGACGGGGTTAGAGAATTCGGGCTGAGTTCAAACCTCAGACAAAGGACATTGGTGTTTATGTTTGGTGGGATGTGGTAGCACAGCTAAAAGTGTAGGCTCTGAGATCAGAAAGTGTTACTTCTCTTTTCATGGAAAGCAAGTTACAGTCCTATTTTTCATGTGAGAAAACTGAGGCTCAGCGAGTGCCAGTCTCTGTCCAAGGCAAGTGTGTGTCGGAGCGAGACTTGCGCGCAGTCTCCTGGTGTCTAAGCTGGACCTCCTCCTGCACGGGGCTTTGGGAGGCCACCAGAACTCTCCCACTGCTCCCAGCCCTGGCTGGGGCCCACTACCTGCCAGGCTGGACCAGGCCCCCCCACCTGGATTTTATTCTGCAGCTAGAAGCCTGATCACCTGTAAGGAGCTGTCGGCATCGTGTCTCAACAACTGGAGAGAGGGAGTCTCACCGAGGGAGAGATTTGCCCCTTGGAAGGTGTGTGATGCTTGCCCTGTTAGACTCCACTGCGTGAAGCCAAGACTCTGCTCTGGCGAGTCTGTGGCATTCATCCCTCCTCTCCTTCTCTGCAGCTATTATCTCTGGAAGTTTACCCACTTCTGTAGGGCTCCTGGCTCCTCTGTATCCTGATGGCGGCAAATGGGATGGAAAAAAAAATTGCCTTTGTATCATGCAGCAAATGGAGGTATACCATATGTCAGTGGCCTCACCGAGCCTGTTAGGTTTCAGGAAAACCATCTGGCTTGTCTTAGGATGGCTTTCTAAGCAGTCACTGACCCCAATTAGGCATTGATCAATAATGATCAATAAATGATCAATCAATGCATCATCAATTAGTTTTTGTTTTTTAAAAATATTTATTTAATTTTGGCTGCATTGGGTCTTCATTGCTGCACGTGGGCTTTTCTCTAGTTGCAGTGAGTGGGGGCTACTCTTCGTTGTGGTGCACGGGCTTCTCATCGAGGTGGCTTCTCTTGTTGCAGGTTTCAGTAATTGTGGCTCACGGGCTCTAGAGCTCAGGCTCAGTAGTTGCGGCGCACAGGCTTAGTTGCTCCACGGCATGTGGGATCTTCCCGGACCAGGGCTCGAACACCTGTCCCCTGCACTGGCAGGCGGATTCTTAACCACTGTGCCACCAGGGAAGTCCATCAATTAGATTTAAATTATCAGCATTCACCAAATTTATACTGTCTATCTGACCCTGTGCTTGGCCTGTGACTGGCAGAAACAAAGGGAAGCCTGGATGCCTTCCTTTAAGGGAATTCAGCTGAGAGATTAGAGGTGGAAACAGAGAAAAGAATGAGGGACTTGAAGTAAGACAGAGGTAGGTTTGAATGACAACACTTCAGCTTATTAACTGTGTGACTGTAGGCAAGTGCTCATGGTACCTGGCTTGCTTGTTGTGAATATTAAAGGAGAGAATAGAAAACACTTTGCTCACTACTGGGTCCATGGGAAATGCTCTGTTGGTGGTTAAGTGTCAAAAGCAGGGTGAATGCACACAACTATAACTACTTAAATTGAGATAGGAATTCAGAGAAGGGAGATATTCATGTGTGAATTATCTTTTAAGGCCTAGACTTGTAGAGCAGGTAATTTGGACCCTGGCGGGTCTGGGACTGGGGCCCTGAAAGATCATACTTTTCAGAATGTGCAGTACAATGGATGGCCACAGGGGGAAGACATAGGACAAATTTTAGCATCTTCCATTTCACCATCCCTCTGGGCAGAGAATCCAGTAGGTGACTATCCTTTCTTCACTCCCTCCACACCCATGTTATAATCAGAGCTAAACTGCCACACACAATATCTGTAGATAGATGAGGGATTCACGGGACTTTTCAATTGCAGTAATATGTCAAAAGTTCTCTGAGACTGCTGGCACATAGGAGCCAGTGTGTCAGAAAAGTCTTTCAATCTTGCTCTCATTTTTTTTTCACATTCTCTGATCAAGTCTCCCAACATACCTCTGAAATATGCAAATATCTATAGTTTTCTGTATCTCTCTGAAACTTTTGGGACACCAACTATCTCACTGAAATATTCTGAAACTCCTTGAAATGCTGACTTTCTATAAATCTCTAAAATTATAAATCTCTATGTGGAGGTCTTTTTCTGACCCTCTCTACCCTTTGACAGCACACATTCTCTCTGAATCTCAGAGACTCTCAGTCCATCTGTCTACAACAGCTTGTTATCATTTTTTTTTTTTATTGCGGTACGCGGGCCTGTCACTGTTGTGGCCTCTCTCATTGCGGAGCACAGCCTCCGGACGCGCAGGCCCAGCGGCCATGGCTCACAGGCCCAGCCGCTCCGTGGCATGTGGGATCTTCCCGGACCGGGGCACGAACCCGTGTCCCCTGCATCAGCAGGCGGACTCCCAACCACTGCGCCACCAGGGAAGCCCCAGCTTGTTATCATTTTGCAAGTGGATATTGGACAAAGACAGGTGCTATCTGTGCTAAACTCCAGGAATTTGCACCTCCTAGTTCCAGGCTGCAACTGTCTTGGTTCTGAAGAAGGTGGAGATCAGAGCCCTTCCCACAGGAAGTTTCAGCTAGAACTGGAGCCAGAGAAAAGAGCCAGGCATTTGGAGTCAGTCAAGCCTGGGTTTGATTCTCTAATCCTCATCTTACTGTGTGACCTTGGCAAATTGCTTTTCCCTCTCCAAGTCTGTCTTTTCTAATCTAGTAAAGATAATCCTGCAGCCTTCGAGACTGTTATGAGGACTAGAGGCTGTATGAGGTAGTCAAGTGTAAAATGCCTGGTGAACGCCCATGACTATCCTGACTTAGTGAGATGTGAGTCCGGAGGATGGAGAGATTCATGTGTGTGTTTCATTAGCCCTTGACATGGAAAGGAAGTACTCAGAGTCTGCTGCATTTAAGAAGTCGCTTTGTGTAAGCCCACATTATTGCTTCCTTTACAGATTCTGTGGGGCTGTGGACTTGCAAGAATTAGTCGTACTTTCCCCCCCAACTTTATTGATGTATAATTGACAAGTAAACTTGTACTATATTTAAAGTGTACAGCACAATGATTTCATATACGTATACATTGTGAAATTAGTCCCACAATTAAGTTAATTAACACATCTATCACCTCACATAGTTACCCTTTTGTTTTGGTGAGAACACTTAATATCTACTCTCTTAGCAAACTTCAGGTATACAACACAGTATTATTAGCTATAGTCATCATACTTTATGTTAGACACTCAGAACTCATGCATCTTACAACTGAAAGTGTGTAGCCTTGACAAACCTCTCTCCATTTCCTCCATCCCCCAGTCTCTGGGAACCACCATTCTATTCTCTATTTCTATGAGTTCAACTTCTTTTTGGTTCCACATACAAGTGATAACATACGGTACTTGTCTTTCTCTGTATGGCTTATTACACTGAACATAATGCCCTTCAAGTTCATCCATGTTGTCACAAATGGTAGGAGTCCCTTCTTTCTTGAAGAACAATATTCCCGTGTGTGTGTGTGTGTGTGTGTGTGTGTTTCTGTGTGTGTGTGTGTGTGTGTATCTATATATCACATTTTCTTTACCCATTCATCAACTGATGGACACTTAGGTTGTTTCCATATCTTGGCTATTGTGAATAATGCTGCAGGGAACACGGGAGTGCAGATATCTTTTTGAGATACTGATTTTGTTTCCTTCAGATATATACCCAAAGTAGCATTGCTAGGTCACATGGGAGCTCTAATTTTAATTTTTTGAGGTACCTCAACACTGTTTTCCATAATGGTTGTACCAATTTACATTCCCACTAACGGTGTATATCCTCAACATCTTCAACAACACCATCTCATGTCTTTTTGTCAATAGACATCCCATCAGGTGTAATGTGATATCTCATTGTGGCTTTGATTTGCATTTCTCCGATCAGTGATGTTGAGTATCTTTTCATAAACCTGTTGGCCTTTGTATGTCTTTTTTGGAAAAATGTCTGTTCAGGTACTTTGCCCATTTTGGGGGGGAAGGGGGGAAGGAAATGTCTATTGAGGTCTTTTCCCCTTTTTTAAATTGGGTTTTTGGGGTTTTTTTTGTTTTGTTTTTTGCTATTGGGTTGTAAGGTTTCCTTATGTATTTTGTATATTAACCCTTTAATGAATATAATAGTTTTGATATAATCCTGATTATTTATTTTTGCTTTCATTGCCTGTGCTTTTTTTTTTTTTTTTTTTTGCGGTACACAGTCCTCTCACTGTTGTGGCCTCTCCCATTGCGGAGCACAGGCTCCAGACGCACAGGCTCAGCAGCCATGGCTCACAGGCCCAGCCGCTCCGCGACGTGTGGGCTCTTCCCAGACCAGGGCACAAACCCGTGTCCCCTGCATTGGCAGGTGGACTCTCAACCACTGCGCCACCAGGGAAGCCCCATTGCCTGTGCTTTGGGCAACAAGATTCAAAAATTGCCAAGACAAATGTCAAGGAGATTGTCTCTGTTTTCTTCTAGAGTTTTACAATTTTACATCTTTCCTTTAAGGCTTTAACCAATTTTGAACTGATTTGGGAGGGGCATGATGTAAGATAAGGGTCCAATTTCACTTTTTTGCATGTGAATATCCAATTTTCCAAACACCGTCTGTTGAAGAGACTATCCTTTCCCCACTTGTGTTCTTGGTGTTTGTCAAAAATTAATTGACTGTATATGTGTGGGTTTATTTCTGGGCTCCCTATTCTGTTCCATTGACTTGTGTGTCTGTTTTAATGTCAATACCACACTGTTTTCATTACTATAGCTTTGTAGTATGGTTTGAAATCAGGATGTATGATACCTCCAGTTTTGTTCTTCTTGCTCAAGAACAAAACTTTAACTATTTGGGCTCTTTTGTGGTTCCATATGAATTTTAGGATTTTTAAAATTTCTGTGAAAAATACCATTAGAAGTTTTATAGCAATTGCATTTAATCTAGAGACTGCTTTGGGTAGTATGGACATTTTAACAATATAAATTCTTCCAATCTATTAACATGGCATGTTTTCCCATTTGTGTCTTCTACAATTTCTTCTGTCAACGTTTTATAGTTTCCAGTGTACAGATCTTTCACATCCTTGGTTAAGTTTATTCCTAAGTATTTTATTCTTTTTGATACTATTATAAATGGGATTTATTCTTAATTTATTTTTTCAGATAGTTCGTTTTTAGTGTAGAGAAATGCAATGGATTTTTGTATGTTGACTTTGTAACCTGAAACTCTACAAAATGCATCTATTATTCTAACAATTTTTTGGTGGAGTCTTTAGGGTTTTCCACATATAAGATCATGTTATCTGCAAACAGAGGCATTTTACTTCTTCCTTTCTGATTTGGATGTCTTTTATTTCTTTTTCCTGTCTAGTTGCTCTGGCTAGGACTCCAGTACTATGTTGAGTAGAAGTGGTGAGAGTGGACATCCCTGTCTTGTTCCTAATCTTAGAGGAAAAGCTTTGAACTTTTCACTGTTGAATACTTCTGTTAGCTGTGGGCTAAGTTCAAGGTCTTTATTATGTTAAGGTACAATACATTTCATCTTTACCTGATTTTTTGAGGTGCATTTCATTCATATTTAACTTGTTGAGAATTTTTATCACAAAAGGATGTTGAGGTACATTTTTATCTAGACTTGATTTGTTGAGAGGTTTTTATTTATTTATTTATTTATTTTATTTTTACGGTACGTGGGCCTCTCACTGTTGTGGCCTCTCCTGTTGTGGGGCACAGGCTCCGGACATGCAGGCTCAGCGGCCATGGCTCATGGGCCCAGCCACTCCGCAGCATGTGGGATCTTCCCAGACCAGGGCACGAACCCATGTTCCCTGCATCAGCAGGTGGACTCTCAACCACTGCGCCACCAGGGAAGCCTGAGAAGTTTTTTTTTTAATTATGAAAGGGTGTTGAATTTAGTCAAATGCTTTTCCTGCACCTATTGAGATAATCATATAATTTTTATCCTTTATTTTGTTAATGTAATGGATCACTTTTATTAATTTGCATATATTGGATCATCCTTGCATCCCAGGGATAAATCCCACTTGATCATGGTGTGTGATCCTTTAAATGTGCTTTTGAATTTGGTTTGCTAGTATTTTGTTGAGGATTTTTGCATTTATGTTCATCAGGGATATCAGCCTGTAATTTTCTGTTATTGTAATGACCTCATCTGGCTCTGGTATTAGAGTAAAGCAAGCCTTGAAAAATCAGTCTGGAAGTGAACCTTTCTCTTTGATTTTTGGGAAGAGTTTGAGAAGGATTGGTAGTAATTCTTCTTTAAATATTTGGTAGAATTCACCAGTGAAGTCATTTGATTCTGCTTCTTTCTTTTTTGGGAGATTTTTGATTATTGATTCAATCTCCTTACTCATTATTGGTCTGTTCTAATTTTTTGATTTCTTCCTTATTCAGGCTTTGTAGGTTATATGTTTCTAGGAGTTTATTCATTTCTTCTAGGTTATCCAATTTGTTAGCATATAATTGTTCATAGAAGCCTCTTATGATCTTTGTATTTCTGTGGTATCTGTGGTAATGCTTCCTCTTTCACTTATGATGTTATTTATTTGAGTCTTCTCTCCCTTTTTCTTAGTTATCCTAGCTAGAAATTTGTCAATTCTGTTATCTTTTCAAAAAGCCAACTCTCAGTTTTGTTGATTTTTCTATTGCATTTCTAGTCTCTATTTCATTTATTTCTGCTCTAATCTTTGTTATTTCCTTCCTTCTAATAACTTTGGGCTTACTTTGTTCTTCTTTTTCTAGTTACTTGAGGTATAACGTTAGATTCTTTATTTGAGATCTTTTTTCTTAACGTAGGCGTTTATCACTATGAATCACTTACTCTGAATGTGCAATATCAAGAGCTGGACACAAGCTGGGGCAATAGAGCAGATTTCAGCATCTTCCACTGTAGTTTACCTTTAGTGATGAGTAGTAAAGCCTTTGGTGGCACTTCATACACTATCTTATGTGTGACCCCATCTGCCTGCAGTGTTTAGCATTGGTGGGGATTGTGTGGGCAGCTGGAAATCTGAGCTGCTGTTTGACAATATGTCTCTGTGTTTAGCATTTAGACTAGTATGTTCCAATAGAACTTTCAGCTATGATGGAAATATTCCAAACCTGTGCTGTCCAAAATGGTAGCTATTAACCACATAGGGCTATTGAACAGTTGAAATGTGACTAGTACAACTGAGGAATAAAAATTTTAACTTAAGTTAATGGTAATTAATTTGAATATAAATATTTAGCTACATATGGGTAGAGGGTTCTGGACTGGACAACACAGAATTCCAGACAACTTCAGTTTATCTAGGAATGAATGAACACTCTCCATCCCAGCCTCTTTCTGAGGCTGAGCTAAGATTAGTTAGTGAAGTTGTCTCCCAAGGAGCTCACAGTGGAGGAGGGGTGGGAAGTGGGCGAGGAAGCAATGATGAATTCATAAACACTATAATATAAGCCTAATTACTACAGTAAGAGATAGAAATCATACTGATGGTTGCTTCCACTTCTGAGTGCCTAACCAGGGGCAAAACACTTTATAGTGTGATTTAGGTCTCAGGGCATCCCTATGACATTATGCAGATGAGGAAACCAAGGTGCAGAGTGACCAAATGGTTTATTTATGACAATTTAGATGCCAACCTAGATGGATGTCTTACTCTAAAATCTTTGTATAATGCTTATGAGGAACTTAAAAGAGGACTACATCACATCGAGTGAGGTACTATTCAAGCTTTCTAAAGGAGTCTGGGTTTCAGCTAGCAGGAAGAATAAGTAGGGTTTTAGTAGAAAAGGAGAGAAGACAGAGTCCAAGCAAAAGGATAGCATTAATCAGTGAGGCAAGAAATCTTGAGGGCTTTTTCTGCTCGTTAACATTGTAATTAACCAAAATTTGGGTTTGGCCTCTCCTTTGTAACAGGTTTGGCTGAGTCCAAGAAGAGGGGATTGGTCCCTGACTAGAGGAGTCTGTGCTTATGGGGTAATTGAGAGGGTGTGGTCCATGGAACAACATCATCTAAAACCACTGGTCTGGGAGGGAGACTAGAGAGCCCCCAACAGGGCTGGAGGGATGTGGAGCCCAGGGTGAAGGGCAGCAGGGACGGGGGAGAGGGTGTCTCCCTTCGAGGTGGGTAAATTCATGGAGTGCAAGCATACACCCTTGTAAACTTCAACATCAGAGGAGACTCCCAGCTTCTTAAAGATGAACTGTGGATACTGGGAGAGAGACATGGGGAATGACGGGAACTATTAAGTTCAAGTCGTGTTAGACTCACTTATTTGCCTGTATTTTCAACAGATGTAAGAGAATCTATTGATGGAACAAGTTCTTTGGCATCAAATATGTGGTGGGATCAGCAGACAAAGTTTTTCATGTTGGGATTTCAAAAAGACATTTTCCATAATCTCTTGGAGACACGATGGTATGTTTGGTGGACTTGTGATAGTTGATGCTACTATGACAACCTAGAGGCAGGTCTCTAGCGACTTAACCATTCAACTCCATTCTTGGCCATGTTCCTAACAAATGTACTGCATGATCTAAATAAAGACATTGGCTAAAGGGTTATCCTATTTGGTAAAGAGAACTAAATTGCTATTCAGAGAATCAAAAGCCAAGAAGTTATTGTCTTCTGTAATTGATTTGACTCTATCAAGATTGTATTTAATTATGAGAGCCATAAAGTGTAGCATTTAGCCTCAGGAAAACCAAGTTGAAAAGGAAAGGAATGTTTGATTTGGTAATGCCAGTCTCAGTCAAACTTTTTTAGTGCTTGCTGTAGGGATTTTATAGTGAATAAACCACTGCTCTCTATGGTCATACATTCCCCACATCAGAGCCGATAGAATCACTTTTACACTTGCTACTTAAATGGGGACTACAAAATCTATAGTGACTTATGGTGTGAAGTGGAGTCCTGGCTGTGAATAAACCCAGTGGTAGCCTGGCTTTTCTGCTGGAAATATAGAATGTTTCTTTAAAAACTGGTTTAGGATTTTTAAGTTAAAAAAATAAAATGTGGGCTTCCCGGGTGGCACAGTGGTTGAGAGTCCACCTGCCGATGCAGGGGACACGGGTTCGTGCCCCGGTCCGGGAAGATCCCACATGCCGCGGAGCGGCTGGGCCCGTGAGCCATGGCGGCCGAGCCTGCGCGTCCGGACCCTGTGCTCCGCAACGGGAGAGGCCACAACAGTGAGAGGCCCGCGTACCGCAAAAAATTAAATAAATAAATAAATAAATAAATAAATAAATAAATAAATAAATAAATATGTGATGGGGGCGTGTTGGTGGGAGGTGATTGTCCTGTACTATTTTCCCCCTAAAGGCAGATCGCTGCTTAGAGAAATGAACAGACGATTATGAAAGCCAGGGTTTATATATCAGGCTCAGTCCCAAGGGTTGTCTCCCCAAAGCAGCAGCAGATGGGCCAAAGACACACGTGGACAGAGGGAAAGACCTAGAGCTGTTTGAGTGTGAGGTCAAGTCCTCACCTCAGCTATGTCCTGCCGAAGGGTGTGTCCTGGCGCAGGCCAGAGGGAGTGTTTTTAAGTGACTTAAGTGCTTGCAGTTCCACTGACCTGGCCTTTCCTCCCTCCTCCAATCCGTTCTCCACACTAAAGCCAGAAGGACCTTTTCAAATGTAACTCTGAGCAGGTCATGCAACCCACTCTCTGCTTAGAACCTACCAGTGTTTTTCCAGGAATGTCAGCACAGTTCACTGGTGCCTACGTGGTTTACCCTGCAGCTTCATTTGCCCCAAATCTCCCTCCTTTTCGCTCTCCACTCACTGTAGTCTTTTCTTTCCTGGCAGCATGCTATGGCCTTCCACCGCGGGGCTTTTGCACATGCTGCTGCTTTTGTCCAGTGAACTTTCCTGTCCACACCCCTTGCTTTGTGCTATCACAGATTCATATTCTTCCCATAAACTACACAAAGGAGGGACTGGCCTGATTCTGCTCATCATATTACCCTAGCGTAATGCCAGACACACAGTCAATAACTAATTATTGAAAGAACGACTGAACTTTCTTTCTAGAGTGAAAGACTTTCATGCTGTCTATCAGATCTCGCTTCTAGGAAAGTATGTCATATTGATCTTCCATTCCCTTTTAATTTCTCAGGGTGGGGTGGGAGGGAAACCTTAAATCATGGCTGGGAAGGCTTAGGCATTGGCAAAGGGCCAAGGAGTAGGTGGGGGCGGTGGGAAGGCTTTTGGAGTGTCATGCAAAGGGGGAGGGAGGACTTTTTCCAGGCTGTCCTAAGGAGCCATCTACTTTGCCAATGACTATGTTTTCCCTTGCCAGGCTACCCTGGGTCCCAGGAATTTAATCTTAATGAGTAGATGATAAGTGGTTAAACACATAGAGCCCTAAAGGATCTGGGACTCTTCACCAGCAAGATTCTTATATAACCTATGCCTCTTATACCTCACGTGACTTCAAGCCATGATGTAATCTCTGTAAATTTCTTTTCAACCCAATTGTGATCCAAAGCATGATGAGTGGAGTCAGCGGAAACTAAATTTGAGCGTCCACTCAGCTACTTACCAGCTGTGTGATTTCAAACAATCCTGTTTGAAAACCTGTTTTTGCCACTGTAAAGTGGTATTAATAATAGTTTCCATTTCACTGGGCAGCTGTGAGTATACATCAAAATAATGTTTCTAAATCACTGAACACCACTCTCATCTCACTGGTTTGACACACAGAGGTTTATTTCTTGCTTACACTGCAGTACTGTGCCATGAGTAGTGGTGGCAGAAGTGTAAATCTCTGCATCCTTTCTGGAAGACAACTGGACAATATGTATGAAAAGCCTTAAATTACTACCCAGTAATTTCACACTTCTAGGAATTATTCCTAGCCAAATAACCAGAGACGCAGATATACCAGTTGATGTACGCGGATATCCTTATAACCTATTGACAACAATGGGCCACTGGAAAGACTTAAGTGTTTAACAGTATTGGGGGAGGGCAGGAGGGATGGCACTGGTGGTTGTAAGGGCTGTAATTCTCCCAACAGCTGAGGTTTACTTCCTTGTGAAAGCAGCTTTTTCTGTTACTAGAGTAATACCCGTGGCCTCTCTCTACCTCCTCACTTACTACTCACCATGCTTCCGTGATGGGATCAGGAACTGAGATGTGTCTTCCTGAAACTTCTTCCCATCTATCTAAGGAATAGGCAAACCCCAGGAAACAAGTGTTCTCAATTGCTTTCAGCCATGAAGCAAGTTTAGCACTTAAGTCTCTGTCTCAAAGGGAGCAGGCTATCACTGCCTGTAATTGGGCAGATAAATCAGCCCAATACTGGAATTCATCATTAGATTGTCCACCCACCCATTCACACATGCTAACTTTATTTTATACCAATGATTTATAAAGTTGACATTTTAATGCACAATCTGCCTTAATCTTTTATTTCTCACTTAGTTTATTAGTTTTATTTAGGAGAATATAATTATGGTGTTTATCACTTATACTAAAGGTGTAGTCTCTATAATCAATAGTATCAACGTTACCTGGGAACTTCTCGGAAATGCAGATTCTTGGACTCTACCTAGATCTACTGAATCAGAAACTCTGTGTGTGGAGCCCAGTGGTTTGTGTTTTAACAAATTCTCTAGGTGATTCTCATGCATGCTAAAGTTTGTAAGCACTCATTTTTTAGCACACACGCAATACTGGATGAAAATATACCAAAACGTTACGGATACCGAATCAGGACTGGCTTCTTGCTGCTGGTACATCAATACCCGAGAAGTAGTTGTTGGTAGAAAGGAAAGTTGCTTTTAATCAGAATGCCACCAATCTGGGGAGATGGTGGACTCAGTGTCCCCCCAAAACCACCCCCGAAGATCCTGCTCACCCATGAAAGTTTTTAAAGGGAAAAAGGGAAGTAATCTCAGTTCATCATTGAGATAGGGGGTCAGTGTAGTCTCCATCCCCCACTGTGTGCAGGCTTGTTGATATCTTGCACTTTTTCTTTAGATGCTGTCTTGTTCATACAGTTTGTTCACCAGGTTACTGAATGGGAAGCTAGGGAAGAGATCTGGTCATCTGTTAATTATTTATTCTTCATTTCTACTTCTTTGATCTACAGAAAGAACCAACAGATTAGACAAGGTATTGTGTAATCAAAAGATGTGAAACGTGTGCTAGGGCTGGAGATGGGGGGTGCCTGGTTTAAGGTTAGTGGCAAGACAAAGAGGCCTCCCGTAGAGAGCTCTTTCCTGCAAAAAGTTCTTTCCTGCCAAAACCTACTTACATTATTAGTAATTTTCTTTGAGAGGTGGGGCTGCAGATGTGTGTGTTTTGGTATAAATTAATTTTAAATTAAATTATCTTATTTTTCAGATATCTTTGTGTATTTCTTGGCTTACGTCCCATCAATAAATCTCATAGGGTGGAGCAGCAATTCTTGATGTCATTCAATGAATTATCAGCTTTTAATTTATAAAAAGTAGGCAAGGTTACAGATATTTGTAGTTTATGAGAGTAGATCAATTTTTCCACTTAAGAATTTTAAAATAATTACATATTCACAGGAAATTGCAAAGATAGAATCAAAAGCAATTGACTTCTGTATATTAACCATGTATCCTACAACCTTGCTATAGCTGCTTATCAGTTCCAGGAGTTTTTTGTTCTGTTTTATTTTTGCAGTTCCTTGGGATTTTCTTTATTGAGAATCTTTTCATACGTGAACAACCTATCATGTTTACTATTGCTTCTGGCCAATGTTCAAAAACAAAATTCTCTAAGCTTTCCCCTAGTCAATATTTTCACCTTTATCCTTTGTATCTTTCCCACTCATACCTCAGGAATGGGCTCTGGTAATTGTCAAGGAAATTCTAATGTAACATAGAGACAGGTAAACATCCCCAAGGGAAAGAAAAAATTAGTGAGAAGTGGAAAAATTCCTATTCTGAGCCAACTGATTATCAACTAATTTATCTTTCCCCACCCCTGAAAAATGGGGGTAATCAGTAGAATCATTCCTGTGTTTATAATCAAGGTATAATTTCATACTACAGTGAAACAAGTAGACAAAAAAATGTGCAGTTCAGTGAATTTTGAAAAATGCATATGCCTGTTAATTGTGTCCTATAGCACATTTCCATTATCCCAGAGAGTTCTCTTACCCCTTCTAATCAACCCCTCACTCCTCCAGTGACTACCACTCTACCATTTTACAGCGTAGATCAGCTTTGCCTGTTCTAGAAGTTCATACACATGGAATCATACTGTACATATTTTCTGGTGTCTTGCCTCTTTTATTCAGCATAATGTTTTTTGTTGTTTTTTTTCCCAGTACGCAGGCCACTCACTGCTGTGGCCTCTCCCTTTGCGGAGCACAGGCTCTGGATGCGCAGGCTCAGCGGCCATGGCTCACGGGCCCAGCCGCTCCACAGCATGCGGGATCCTCCCGGACCGGGGCACGAACCCGCGTCCCCTGCATCGACAGGAGGACTCTCAACCACTACGCCACTGGGGAAGCCCTAGCATAATGTTTTGACATTCACCCACATTGCTGCAAGTATCATTAGTTTTTCTTTGTTGCTGCTGAGTAGTATTCCATTGTCAGAATACACCACATTTGCTTGTTGATGGGCACCTGGACTATTCCTAGTTTTTGTCTATTACGAATAAGATTACTGTTGGTTTGCGTTCTGCAGGCCTGCAAGGTCTGTACTTGCCCAGCTTCAAGACTGAAGAAAGAGCCTGGAGTCAGCAACAGACACATCCGTGGTTTAATAGATGGAGGAGCTTACACGTCTGAAGCAAGGTCCTGGAGCCACACCCCACCATGCGCTGTGGACGGCAGGGCAGGACATGGTGGCAGTCTTCACTCCCGGGGGGCAGGGGGAGATTACCAGTTATAGGGGGAATTGATAGCAGGTGGGCTCATTGGTTACCAGGGAAACCAGCAGAGGGGCATGCCCCTAACCGCCCCTTTGATAAGCATAGTGGAGAGTTCTGATCTAAAGCTAGAACAATCATTAGCTGGGGCCTGGGGAAGTATGTAAGAAAGTCAGTCATGTGAGTAGCGTGTAGGTGAAGCAGGACCTGATGGAGCAGGGGATGTACAGAGAGCAAGAGCACAGCCATCGAGTGGCCTGACCATATACCTACTATGAACATTCTTATACAAAGAGATTTGTGGATATGTTTTCATTTCTCTTGGATTAATGCCTGAGAGTAGAATTTTGGGGTCATTGGGTAGATGTATACTTTACAAGAAACTTCAAATCTTAGACACAACAGCAGTGTATGGGAGTTCCAGTTCTCACATCCTCGGCTACATATCGTGTTGTCAGTGTTTTCATTTTAGCTATTTCAGTGACTCTGAGGTGAAATCTTGGTATAGTTTTACTTTGCAATTCCCTAATACCTAGTAATGTTGCTCACATTTTAGAGTACTTATTGACCATTCGTACATCTTCTTTTCTGAAGTACTTGTTTAAATCTTTCTAAATTGGGTTGTTTTAAAAATTATTATTGAGTTGTAAAAGTTATTTATATATTCTGAATATAAACCCTTTGCTAGATGTGTGTGTTGCACATATTTTCTTCTGGTTGAAGTTTTTTCTTGATTGTGTTGTTGATAAGAAGTTTTAAATTCTGATGAAATCCAATTCATCAATTTTGGGTTTTTCTAGGATTGGGTCAGACGCAGGAGACAGTAAACTCTAAGTAATCATGGCTTAGACAAGACGGCAATCTCTTTATTTTCTCTCACTAATGCAGGAAGTCCATTCCACAATCACCAGTAATGTCTTCAGTTTTGTTTTTTTCCATTCTCAATATATGGGTTCCAACTTGTGGTTCATGAAAGTACTCAAACCAAAGTAAAGTGAACCCATCCTCTCTCTGTAGCTACTTCCTTGGAGCAGGACCATCATTAATGCTTATGTTTAATTGGCCGGGACTTAGTCTCCTCAGTCTGCAGGGCTACAAGGGATGCTGAACGATGTGGTTGATATTCCATTTGGCTATATATTCACCTAAAAATTCACCTAAAAAATCAAAGGTTTTAATAAGATAGAAGAAAAGGATAACAAATATTGTTGAAAAATGTGTGGTCTCTGCCATAATGTGTTGATTCTTGCTTATGAATTTTCTCATTTTATCTATTTTCAAATATATTGGTATGTAATCATTGTTTCAATCTTATTATCTTTATTTTTTTTCTCTGATTTTGCAATTAAATTGTGATTTTCATTGTTAGTATTGTGGATTCGTACTTACTTTTTTTTCCTGATCAGTATTGTCTAAGGTTCGTCAATTGTATCTTTTTGAAGAAATAACTTCTGGCTTAGTTTATCTTCTCCAGCAGAGTTTTAGAAACTGAGAGATATGGCTCATTTCTCAGAAACTTTTATCAGCATTTATATCTGTAAATATACAATAAGAGATGTCATTCTCAGGTTCCCAAATGACCAACAGAGAGAGAAACTGCTAACCCAGCAAATGAAGCAAGGTTATTTTTAGGGTTTTAGATTTTGGGTTCAGTGATTTTAAGGTGGGTCTTTCCTGGTGATAAACGGTGAGGTTTGAGAAGAACTCTGGAGTGATGGGAACAGTGAGGTAAGAGTCTTGAAGTCTTGATGAAAAAGTTGTTAGTCTTGATAAGTAAACTATCTTTGTGGGTTCATTGTCTTAATTTTAGGAGCAAAGATTTCCTTGAGCACATAGCTATTTTTATCTCAGTATTACTTAATACAGGGACAGAAAGGTGTTCCCAATCCCTCTATTATTTGGGTTGAGGAGAGGTAATTATATTAATTTCGATTTTTGATATGTATTGGTCAGTCTATCTATCTGTCATCTATTCAAATATATATATGAATATATGTATATAAATATATATATTAGAGGAATTGAGTCATGAGATTTCCATGAGTCATGGGACTGGCAAGTTCAAAATCTGTGAGGCAGGCCAGCAGGCTGCAGGTCCAGGGGAGAGTTGATACTGCTGTCTTGAGTCCAAAATCTGCAGGACAGGTCAGCAAACTGGAAAGAGAAGCAGGGTTTCTACATTACAGCCATGAGCCAGAATTCTTCTTCTTTGGGAAACCTTAGTCTTTGTTCTTAATCTCTTCAATGATTGGATAAGGTCCACCTACAATGTAGAGGGTATTCTACTT
This sequence comes from Leucopleurus acutus, assembly GCF_964270905.1. NCBI lineage: Eukaryota > Metazoa > Chordata > Mammalia > Artiodactyla > Delphinidae > Leucopleurus > Leucopleurus acutus. The sequence continues at coordinate 153,904,582 of NC_139143.1, forward strand.
TTCTTAAAGTCTACTGATTTAAATATTAATCACATCTAAAAAATACCTTCACATCAACATCTAAACTGGTGTTTCACCAAATAACTTGGTCTAGCTAAGTTTACACAGATACACACAGAATTGTTGCCAAACCCTGTTTCATTCTAGCCATAAATAACATTAATCCAAGGATAAATTTATTTTTAAAAACAGTCTAGTCATCTTATTGAAAGGTATGTTTCTAATAAATTTTACTTTCTATGTTTGATATTATCAATATTTATCAAAATTGATAATATATTTGCAATGTTTTATCAACTGTTCTGATAAAAATTATAATAAATTAATACAGGAGAATTTTTAATCTTATGGTCATAAGTATAAAACTAATTTATAATTTTGTTGCAGAAAGTTATAATAGGGTTATAAATAAAAAATTTTCAAAACTAACATATTCTATTGATATAAAATCTTCTGGGGAAGCCTTATTTTAAAATATCAATACTTATAAAAGTCTAAAAATTATACCTCTTGCAAGTAGTTTAACTTGTATAAAATTTTAGATATTAATATAAATGATTAAGGGATTATAGAGTTACTCAAATCCTTTTAGAGGATATGTAAGCAAAATATTGAAGACCGCTGGGATTAAGTTCCAAACTCTCTCTCCAAGGAAACCACCATGGTACTGTTAGAGAAAAAATATTCAGTGACAATTCTTAAGGATGGTGAGACAGAGTTTATTCAGGACTATCCAGTAGGATGGAATGGAATTTTAAAGGGAAGGAGAAAGACTGGGCTCAACTCCAAATATAACATGGGCAAGTGGGAATTTATAACCAAGGAGCAGGATGGAAGTCAGTGAATAGAAAATCTCTAAGAGGAAACATCAGGAGTAAGGGGGATTCTGGCTGAACCAACTAACAGGATTTTTGCTGAATGAAGACAGGTCAGGGTGATCAGACATCATACTGGGGATGGTGGAGAATGAGAAACCTCATCGGATATTGAGGATATCACATATCGAAGGTGAGGGTTTCTGGTTAACTGATTTAGCAGGGTTCTTGCTAAAACTGGATTTTACAAGGATGTGCACAAATGGGCCTAGAAAAGGCTCAAGATCCTGACTAAAGTTTGATCAAGCAAAGAATCTTTGTCAGTACCAAGAGGCAACATTTCTGTCAAAAACTTAGGAGAAAGAGCACTTGTACTTAACTATTAACTCTTTTTTAATTATTTTTTAACATCTTTATTGGAGTATAATTGCTTTACAATGGTGTGTTAGTTTCTGCTTTATAACAAAGTGAATCAGTTATACATATGTTCCCATATCTCTCCCCTCTTGCATCTCCCTCCCTCCCGCCCTCCCTATCCCACCCCTCTAGGTGGTCACAAACACCGAGCTGATCTCCCTGTGCTATGTGGCTGCTTCCCACTAGCTTATCTATTTTATATTTGGTAGTATATATATGTCCATGCCACTATCTCACTTCATCCCAGCTTACCCTTCCCCCTCCCTGCATCCTCAAGTTCATTCTCTACATCTGCATCTTTATTCCTGTGCTGCCCCTAGGTTCTTCAGAACCATTTTTTTTTAGATTCCATATATATGTGTTAGCTTACGGTATTTGTTTTTCTCTGACTTACTTCACTCTGTATGACAGACTCTAGGTGCAGCCACCTCACTACAAGTAACTCAATTTCATTTCTTTTTTTTTTAACCTCTTTATTGGAGTGAAATTGCTTTACAATTTGTGTTAGTTTCTGTTGTATAACAAAGTGAATCAGCTATACGTACACATGTATGCCCATATACCCTCCCTCTTGCATCTGCCTCCCACCCTCCCTATCCCATCCCTCTAGGTGGTCAAAAAGCACTGAGAGGATTTTCCTGTGCTATGCGGCTGTTTCCCACTAGCTAGCTATTTTACATTTGGTAGTGTGTGTATATATATATATATATATATATATATATATCAATGTCACTCTCTCACTTTGTCCCAGCTTACCTTCCCCCTCCCTGTGTCTTCAAGTTGATCCTCTATGTCTACATCTTTATTCCTCTCTGCCCCTAGGTCCTTCAGAAACTTTATATATATATATATATACATATATATATATATATATATATATATATATATATATTCCATATATATGTGTTAGCAGACAGTATTTGTTTTTCTCTTTCTGAGTTACTTCACTCTGCATGACAGATTCGAGGTCCATCCGCCTCACTACAAATAACTCAATTTCGTTTCTTATTATGGCTGAGTAATATTCCATTGTATATATGCACTACATCTTCTATATCCATTCGTCTGTCAGTGGACACTTAGGTTGCTTCCATGTCCTGGCTATTGTAAATAGTGCTGCAATGAACATTGTGGTACATGACTCTTCTTGAATTATGGTTTTCTTAGGGTATATGCCCAGTAGTGGGATTGCTGGGTCATATGGTAGTTCTATTTTTAGTTTTTTAAGGAACCTCCATACTGTTCTTTATAGTGGCTGTATCAATTTATATTCCTACCAACAGTGCAAGAGGGTTCCGTTTTCTCCACACCCACTCCAGTGTTTATTGTTTGTAGAATTTTTGATGATGGCCATTCTGACCAGTGTGAGGAGATACCTCATTGTAGTTTTGATTAGCATTTCTCTAATGATTACTGATGTTGAGCATCCTTTCATGCGTTTGTTGGCAATCTGTATATCTTCTTTGGAGAAATGTCTATTTAGGTCTTCAGCCCATTTTTTGATTGGGTTTTTTGTCTTTTTGATATTGAGCTGCATGAGCTGTTTGTATATTCTGGAGATTAATCCCTTGTCAGTTGCTTCATTTGCAAATATTTTCTCCCATTCTGAGGTTGTCTTTTTATCTTATTTATGGTTTTCTTTGCTGTGCAAAAGCTTTTAAGTTTCATTAGGTACCATTTGTTTATTTTTGTTTTATTTCTCTTTCTCTAGGAGGTGGGTCAAAAAGGATCTTTCTGTGATCTATGTCACAGAGTGTTCTGCCTATGTTTTCCTCTAAGAGATTTACAGTGTCTGGTCTTAAATTTAGGGCTTTAACCATTTTGAGTTTATTTTTGGGCATGGTGTTAGGTGTTCTAATCACATTCTTGTATATGTAGCTGTCCAGTTTTCCTAGCGCCACTTATTGAAGAGGCTGTCTTTTCTCCATTGTATATTCTTGCCTCCTTTATCAAAGATAAGGTGACCATATGTGCATGGATTTTTCTCTGGGCTTTCTATCCTGTTCCATTGAGCTATATTTCTGTTTTTGTGCCAGTACCATACTGTCTTTTTTATTGTAGCTTTGTAGTATAATCTAAAGTTAGGGACCCCGATTGCTCCAACTCTGTTTTTCTTTCTCAAGATTGCTTTGGCTATTCGGGGTCTTTTGTGTTTCTGTACAAACTGTACAATTTTTTGTCCTAGTTCTGTGAAAACTGCCATTGGTACTTTGATAGGGATTGCATTGAATCTGTAGGTTGCTTTGGGTAGTAGAGTCATTTTCACAATGTTGATTCTCCAATCCCAGAACATGGTATATCTCTCTATCTCTTGTAGCATCTTTAATTTCTTTCATCAGTTTCTTACAGTTTTCTGCATACATGTCGTTTGTTTCCTTAGGTAGGTTTATTCCTAGGTATTCTATTCTTTTTGTTGCAATGGTAAATGGAAGTGTTTCCTTAATTTCACTTTCAGATTTTTCATCATAGTGTATAGGAATGTAAGAGATTTCTGTGCATTAATTTTGTATCCTGCTATTTTACCAAATTCACTGATTCACTGATTAGCTCTAGTAGTTTTCTGGTAGAGTCTTTAGGATTCTCTATGTATAGTATCATGTCATCTGCAAACAGTGACAGTTTTACTTCTTTTCTGATTTGGATTCCTTTTATTTCTTTTTCTTCTCTGATTGCTGTGGCTAAAACTTCCAAAACTAGGTTGAAAAATAGTGGTGAGAGTGGGCAATCTTTTCTTATTCCTGAGTGGGAAATCTTATCTTACTCCTGATCTTAGTGGAAAGGTTTTCACTTTTTCACCATTGAGAACCATGTTTGCCATATGTCACCTTTATTATGTTGAGGTAAGTTCCCTCTATTCCTACTTTCTGGGGGGTTTTATCATAAATGTATGTTGAATTTTGTCAAAAGCTTTTTCTGCCTCTATTGAGATTATCATATGTTTTTTTCTCCTTCAATTTGTTAACATAGTGTATCACATTGACTGATTTGTGTATATTGAAGAGTCCCTGCATTCCTGGGATAAACCCCACTTGATCATGGTGTATGATACTTTTAATGTGCTATTGGATTCTGTTTGCTAGTGTTTGGTTGAGGATGTTTGCATCTATGTTCATCAGTGATATTGGCCCATAGTTTTCTCTTTTTGAGACATATTTGTCTGGTTTTGGTGTCAGGTTGATGGTGACCTCATAGAATGAGTTTTGGAGTGTTTCTCCCTCTGCTATATTTTGGAAGAGTTTGAGAATGATAGGTGTTTGCTTTTCTCTAAATGTTTGATTGAATTTGCCTGTAAAGCCATCTGCTCTGGGCTTTTGTTTGTTGGAAGATTTTTAATCACAGTTTCAATTTCAGTGCTTGTGATTGGTCTGGTTATTTTTTTATTTCTTCCTTTTTCAGTCTCATAAGGGTGTGACTTTCTAAGAATTTGTCCATTTCTTCCAGGTTATCAATTTTATTGGTACATAATGCTTGTAGTAATCTCTCATGATCCTCTGTATTTCTGCAGTGTCAGTTGTTACTTCTCATTTTTCATTTCTAATTCTGTTGATTTGAGTCTTATCCCTTTTTTTCTTGATGAGTCTGGCTAATGGTTTATCAATTTTGTTTATCTTCTCAAAGAATCAGTTTTTAGTTTTATTGAACTTTGCTATTGTTTCCTTCATTTCCTTTTCATTTATTTCTGATCCGATCTTTATGATTTCTTTCCTTCTGCTATCTTTGGTGGGGGTTTTTTTTCTTCTTTCTCTAATTGGTTTAAGTGTAAGGTTAGGTTGTTTATTTGAGATGTTTCTTGTTTCTTGTGTTAGGATTGTATTGCTATAAACTTCCCTCTTAGAACTGCTTTTGCTGCATCCCACAGGTTTTGAGTCATCATGTTTTCATTTTCATTTCTTTCTAGGTATTTTTTGATTTCCTCTTTGGTTTCTTCAGTGATCTCTGTTTATTTAGTAGTGTATTGTTTAGTCTCTATATGTTTGTATTTTTTACAGATTTTTTCCTGTATTTGATATCTTGTCTCATAGTGTGGTGGTTGGAAAAGATACTTGATATGATTTCAATTTTCTTAAATTTAGCAATGCTTGATATGTGTCCCAAGATATGAGGTATCCTGGAGAATGTTCCATGAGCACTTGAGAAGAAAGTGTATTCTGTTGTTTTTGGTTGGTATGTCCTATAATATCATTTAAGTCCATCTTGTTTATTGTGTCATTTAAACTTGTGTTTCCTTAATTTTCATTTTGGATGATCTGTCCATTGATGAAAGTGGGGTGTTAACGTCCCCTACTATGATTGTGTTACTCTCAATTTCCCCTTTAATGGCTGTTAGCATATGCCTTATGTACTGAGGTACTCCTATGTTGGGTGCATAAATATTTACAATTGTTATATCTTCTTCTTGGATTGATCCCTTGATCGTTATGCAGTGTCCTTCTTTGTCTCCTGTAATAGGCTTTATTTTAAAGTGATTTTGTCTGATATAAGAATTGCTACTCCAGCTTTCTTTTGATTTCCATTTGCATGGAATACCTTTTTCTGTCCCATCATTTTCAGTCTGTATGTGTCCCTAGGTCTGAAGTCGGTCCCTTGTAGACAGCATATATATGGGTCTTGTTTTTGTATCCATTCAGGCAGTCTATGTCTTTTGGTTGGAGCATTTAATCCATTTACATTTAAGGTAATTATCGATTTGTATGTTCCTATTACCATTTTCTTAATTGTTTTGGGTTTGTTATTGTAGATCTTTTCCTTCTCTTGTGATTCCTCTTAGAGAAGTTCCTTTAACGGTTGTTGTAAAGCTGGTTTCATCGTGCTGAATTCTCTTAGCTTTTGCTTTTCTGTAAAGGTTTTAATTTCTCCATCAAACCTGAATGAGATCCTTGCTGCATAGAGTAATCATGATTGTAGGTTTTTCCCTTTCATCACTTTAAATGTGTCCTGCCACATCCTCTGGCTTGCAGAGTTTCTGCTGAAAGATCAGCTTTTAACCTTATGGTGTTTCCCTTGTATGTTATTTGTTGCTTTTCCCTTGCTGCTTTTAATATATTTTCCTTGTATTTATTTTTTGATAGTTTGACTAATTTGTGTCTTGGAATGTTTGTCCTTGGATTTATCCTGTATGGGACTCTCTGTGCTTCCTGGACTTGATTAACTATTTCCTTTCCCATACTATGGAAGTTTTCAACTGTTATCTCTTCAAATATTTTCAATGTCCCTCTCTTTTACTCTTCTTTTTCTGTGACCCCTATAATTCGAATGTTGGTGCATTTAATGTTGTCCCAGAGGTCTCTGAGGCTGTCCTCAATTCTTTTCATTCTTTTTTCTTTATTCTGCTCTGCAGTAGTTTTTTCCACTATTTTATCTTACAGGTCACTTATCCGTTCTTCTGCCTCAGTTATTCTGCTATTTTTTCCTTCAAGAAAATTTTAAATTTCATTTATTGTGTTGTTCATCATTGTTTGTTTGCTCTTTAGTTCTTCTAGTTCCTTTTAAAATGTTTTTTGTATTTTCTCCATTCTGTTTCCAACATTTTGCATCATCTTTACTATCATTACTCCGAATTCTTTTTCTGGCAGACTGCCTATTTCCTCTTAATTTGTTTGGTCTGGTGGTCTTTTCCTTGCTCCTTCATCTGCTGTGTATTTCTCTGTCTTCTCATTTTGCTTAACTTACTGTGTTTGGGGTTTTCTTTTCACAGGCTGCATGTTCGTAGTTCCCATTGCTTTTGGTGTCTGCTCCCAGTGGGTAAAGTTGATTGTGTAGGCTTCCTGGTGGAGGGGACTTGTGCCTCTGTTCTGGTGAATGATGTTGGATCTTGTCTTTCTGGTAGGCAGGACTGTGTCCAGTGGTGTGTTTTTGAGTGTCTGTGACCTTATTATGATTTTAGGGCAGCCTCTCTGCTAATGTGTGGGGTTGTGTTCCTGTCTTGCTAGTTGTTTGGCTTGGGTTGTACAACCTTGTAACTTGCTGGTCGTTTAGTAGAGTTGGGTCTTAGCATTGAGATGGAGATCTCTGGGAGAGCTCTTGCTGATTGATTTTACATGGGGCTAGGAGGTCCCTGATGGGCCAGTCCTGAACTCGGCTCTCCCACCTCAGAGGCACTGACTGGCCTGACACCCGGCTGGAGCATCAAGTCCCTGTCAGCTACACAGCTCAGAAGAGGAGGGAGAAAAAATAGAAAGAGAGCAAAAAATAATACAATAAAATAAACTTATTAAAATAAAAATATATATTATTAAAGTAAAAAAGTAAAACAGTAATTTAAAAAAAAAGACAGCAACCAAACGAATAAACAAATCCACCAATGATAACAAGTGCTAAAAATTATACTAAAAAAACCCCGAACAGACAGAACACTAGGACAAATGGTAAAAGTAAACGTATACAGACAAAATCACACAAAGAAGCATACACCTACACACTCACAAAAAGAGAAAAAGAAAAAAATATATGTATATTAAAAAAAGGAAGAGAGCAACAAAATCAATAAACAAATCTACCATGGTTAATAACTCTAAATACTAAATTAAGATAAACATAAAACCAGAAACAAATAAGACACAGAAAGCAAACCCCAAGTCTAGTTGCTCCCGATGTCCACCATCTCTATTTTGGGATGATTCATTGTCTATTCAAGTATTCCACAGATGCAGGGTACATCAAGTTTTTTGTGGAGATTTAATCCACTGCTTCTGAGTCTGCACAAAGAACTTTCCCTTTCTCTTCTTTGTTCGCACGGCTCCTGGGGTCCAGCTTTGGATTTGGCCCTGCCTGGGCATGTAGGTCGCCCTCTGGCGTCTGTTCTTCACCCAGACAGGAGGGGGTTAAAGGAGCAGCTGATTATGGGGCTCTGGCTCACTCAGGCCTGTGGGGAGGGAGGGGTATGGAATGCGGGGCGCACCTGCAGCGGCAGAGGCCAGTGTGAGGTTGCAACAACATGAGGTGCGCCGTGTGTTCTCCCGGGGAAGTTGTCCCTGGATCATGGTACCTTAGCAGTGTTGGGCTGCACAGCCTCCCGGGAGGGGAGGTGTGGATAATGACCTGTGCTTGCACACAAGATTTGTGGTGGCTGCAGCAGCAGCCTTAGCGTTTCATGCCCGTCTCTGGTGTCCACACTGATAGCTGCGGCTCACGCCCTTTTCTGGAGTTCATTTAGGCAGTGCTCTGAATCTCTTCTCCTCCCGCACCCCTAAACAATGGTCTCTTGACTCTTAGGCAGTTCCAGACTTTTTCCCAAACTCCCTCCCAGCTAGCTGTGGCGCACTAGCCCTCTTCAGGCTGTGTTCATGCAGCCAACTCCAGTCCTCTCCCTGTGGTCTGACCTCTGAAGCCCGAGCCTCAGCTCTCAGCCCCCACCCATCCCGGTGGGTGAGCAGACAAGCCTCTCTTGTCTGGTGAATGCTGGTCTGCACTGATCCTCTGTGCAGGAATCTCTCCACTTTGCCCTCTGCACCCCTGTTGCTGCCCTCTCCTCCATGGGTCAAAGATTTCCCCATGCCCACCCCTCTCTCCACCAGTGAAAGGGCTTCCTAGTGTGTGGAAATTTTCCTCCCTCACAGCTCCCTCCCAGAGGTGCAAGTCCCATCCCTATTCTTTCGTCTCTGTTTTTCCTTTTTTTCTTTTGCCCTACCCAGGTATGTTGGGAGTTTCTTGCCTTTTGGGAAGTCTGATGTCTTCTGCCAGTGTTCAGTAAGTGTTCTGTAGGAGTAGTTCCACATGTAGATGTATTTCTGATGTACTTGTGGGGAGGAAGGTGATCTCCACGTCTTACTCCTCCAACATCTCCATGTCTTACTCCTCCATGTCTTATTCCTCCACTCCTCTTGCCATGTTTTTATATTACCAGGGATTGTTGTATCTTTATCCATTGTCCTAAGGAATCTAGTTTCCTAAGAAAATATTTGACTTTCCTTCATCTCCATTTCAAGAGGTCCAGTTCAGTAAGTCTGGAAAAGGACCTGAGGATCTGTACTTTCATGCACACAGAGACTTGGCTGTAAGGTAGATATCTATATCCCTACTACAAAAATAAGGAAACAGACTCAAAGATAGAATATGTTATCCCTGATCACATGATGAGATTCCAAAAACAGATTCTCAGACTCTAAGCTCTGTACTGTCTCTTATTCTGTTATAGACCTTGGATTTACCCTAACATCTGTTTGTTAATGCTTTCATTGTGAATGACAATTTCTACAGTTTTGTGCCAATAGGTTTTGCAAGTGTGGTTTTATAGCCTGTTTAGTAGGATACATTTTTTCAGTTGCTGGGTAAATTCCCCTTCTCCTTAGTAAATAAATTGTCTGAGGTCTTGATGTCAAAGAAAACTTCTACACAGAAGTTGTACATATTGTGGGAAAATGTGTGTTGAATGGTATGTGTGCATGCATGTGTGTGTGTGTGTGTGTGTTATCCATGGTTACTTACTAATTGTTGGTGGACAGAAGATAAAAAGGTATGTATACCTTGTGGAAAAATTTATGGGGAAATGGGGGAGAGATTTTTTTAAGTATGATTTTTTAAAAAGAGGGAGCCAGGTACTATGGAAAGAGCACAGAACTGAGGCATACATACCTTGAATTTTAATCCTAGTTCTACTGTGTCCTGGCTGTTTGACCTTGGACACAATACCTGGCAAACAGGAGACACTGAGTATTTTTGGATGTTTTTATTTTTATTCTTTTAAAGACTTTGTGGAATACTTACAAAATGAGTATACCATGGAGTCATGTATGCATTTGAGTGTACCACAGCTTCTCAACTATATTACAGTAACAGTCACCTACTATTTATATAGTAAATACTCTCTCTAGCTAAATATTTGCCAACCTCATCATCTAATCCAACACCTACAGAGTGACAAGTGAGCTTGTCTAAAATTCATAATGATTATAGCTACCATTTATTGAGTATTGGCTACATTTTTGATTCTGTGTAAATCCTGAAATAAAAGTCTTGCTAAATTCTCTGAAGAAGAAAGGGAGAACAAATTGGCTGATAAAAAGCCATGAAAAAGAAACTGCTACACAAATATACAAATTGTAAAAACATGGAAAATTGGAAAACAAAAAATACCTCAAAGCCTTTCCTATTCCAATCTTAGTCCAAAGAGAAAATCAATCAATTAAAAAAAATAGAAATACAGACTATTAAAAGACTATTAATAATCATACCAAAATTTATGGGATAAACTGCAAATAAGGGACTAATGAGATTGATAACAAGATGAAAGCATAAAATGAATGGGAGAATTACATTTATCTGAGCATAAGTTTTGTAATTTGAGACCTCTCCATTATACAATTTTATTTTCAACTAGAATTTTAATTTTACCATGAAAAACAAAGTAACTTTTTGTTAGGTGAACTTTGAAATTGTCATATCATTCCACACACTGAATTAACTTAGGCTAGACTAAAGTCTTTAGTCTTTTTCTCTAATTTTTAAAATTGTGATAAAATACTGTAACATAAAATTTATTACCTTAATCATTTCTAAGTTACAGTACATTCATGTTATTGTGCAGCCATCAACACGATCCATCTCCAGAACTCCTTTCATCTTGTGAAACTGAAACTTTATACCAATTAAGCAATAAATCCCATTTCCTCCTCCCACCAGCCCCTGGCAATCACCATTCCATGTTCTATATCCTTCAATTTGACTACTCTAGGTACCTCATTTAAGTGGAATCATATAGTACTTATCTTTTTACCACTGGCTTATTTCACTTAGCATAGAATCCTCAAGATTCCTCCATGTTGTAGCATATATCAGAATTTTCTTCTTTTTTAAGGCTGAAAAATATTGCTTTGTATGTCTATGCCATATTCTGCTTAACTGTTCCATCAGTGGACATTTGGGTGGCTTCTATATTTTAGCTACTATGAATAATACAGTTTTGAACACAGGTGTTCAAACATTTCTTCAAGATTCTGCTTTCAATTCATTCAGATATATTCCCAGAAGTGAAATTGCTGGATTTTATGGTAATTCTATTTTTAATTTTGGGGGGAGCCACCATACTGTTTTCCACAGAAGCTGTACCATTTTACATTCTTACCAACAGTGCCCAAGCGTTTCAGTATCTCCACTTCCTTGCCAACATTCATTTCCTTTTTTTAAAAATTATTTTCTGAAATTTTTACAGTAGCTATCTTAATGGGTATGAGGTGGTATGTCATTGTTTTTTGATTTGCATCTTAATGATTAGTGATGGTGAGCATCATTTCATGAGCTTACTGGCTATTTGTATAACTTCTGTGAAGAAATGCCTGTTCAACTTTTGCCCATTTTTGAATAGTGTACTTGTTATTTTTGTTACTGAGTTTTAAGAGTTCTTTACATAATCTGGATATTAATCCTTATCAGTATATGATTTGCAAATATTTTCTCCCATTCTATGGGTTACCTTTTCATTCTGTTAATTGTGTCCTTTGATGCAAAGAAGTTTAATTTTGATGTAGTCAAATTTATCTATTTTTCTTTTTTTGCCTTTGCTTTTCATTTCATATCCAAGAAATCATTGCCAAGTCCAATATCATGAAAACTTTCCCCATTTTTTCCTCTAAGAGTTTTCTATTTTCAGCTCTCATATTTAGGTCTTTGATCCATTTTAAGTTAACTTTTGTATGTGATATAAAGTAAGGGTCCAACTTCATCCTTCTGTTTGTGGGTATCCAGTTTTCCCAGCAATATTGTTCAAAGGACTCTTTTTCCATTGAGTGGTCTTGGCAGTCCTTTCTAAGATCATTTTACCATATTATATGAGGGTTTATTTCTGGGCTTTCTATTCTATTCCATTGGTCTATCTTTATGCCAGTATCACACTGTTTTGATTATTATAGTTTTGTAGTAAGTTTTGAAATCATGAAGTATGAGCCTTCCAATTTTATTCTTCTTTTTCAAATTTTTTTTTTTTGGCTATTCAAAATACCTTGAGGTCCCATTTGAATTTTAATGGTTTTTTAAAATATCATTGGGATTTTGATAGGAATTTCATTGAATCTGTAGCTTACCTTGGGTAGTATTGACATCTTAACAATATGAAGTCTTCCAGTCCATGAACACAAGGCATGTTTCCAATTATCTATGTCTTCTTTAATTTCTTTCAGAAATGTTTTATGGTTTTCAATGAACAAGTCACTCATTTCATTGGTTAATTCTTGATATTTTATATTTTTTGATGTTATTGTAAATGGAATATTTTTTAAAATTCCTTTTCATATTGTTCATTGTTAGTGCATAGAAATGTAACTTATTTTTGTGTTGATTTTGCCTTCTGCTACTTTGCTGAATTTATTTATTAGTTCAAACAGGTTTTTTTTTTTTTTGGTAGAATCTTTAGGGTTTTCTATAACATAAGATTATATAATCTGTGAACAGAGAAAATTTTATTTCTTCCTTTCCAATACTGATGCTTTTTATTTATTTTTCTTGCCTAATTCCTCTGGTTAAAACCTTCAGTTCTATATTTAATAGAAGTTCCAAAAGTGGACATCCTTACCTTGTTCCTGATGTTAGAGGAAAGGTTTTCCATCTTTCACCACTGAGTATGATATTCACCGTGGGTTTTCATATATTTTATGTTGAGGCAGTTTTCCTCTATTCCTAGTTGTTGAGTGTTTTTGTCATGCAAGTATTTTGAATTTTGTTGTATAATTTTTCTGCATCAGTTGAGGTGATCATTTGGTTTTTCTCCTTTCATTTTGTCAATATGATATACTATTTTGACTAATTTTTTTGTATTGAACCATCCTTTTAATCCAGGAATAAATCCCAGTTGATCATATTATATAACCCTATTAATATGCTACTGAATTCTGTTTACTAGTATTGCACTGAGGATTTTTGCATCAATCTTCATAAGAGGATATTGGTCTGCAGTTGTTTTTTTTTTTTCTTGCAGTGTCTTTGTCTGGTGTTGGTATTAAAACAATATTAACCATTCTTTCCTCAGTTTTGCAGAGTTTCACTTTGCACATGCACTATTTAATAGAAAATTTTCAGGGTGCTTTATTTGAAGATTTCTGTAGCTCTTTTTCTTCATAGCTCCTTTCTTTCTGGACCTCAGCCTTACTTTTTCACCTTACCCTCCTGAAATCTATTATGTCTTCTCAACTCAGCCAGGCCTTTTGGGGTTTTGTTTGCATTCTCTTTTCCTCTGCCTACAATCAAAAATTTGCCTACCAGAAGCCTAGGTGATTGTAGAACTTGCCTCATTGATTTTATTGTGTCTGTTTCCTAAAATTTAAAACAATGTTATTTCACATATTTTTCTTGTTTTTCATTGTTTATTAATGTTAGGTCCTATCTTTGTTACTTCATCCTAGCTAGAATCAGAAGTTCTGTCCAATGTTTGGGTTTCTCTTACCTAGAAAATAACAGGTGAGGAAAGTTGCCACTATCTTGGCAGGGGTAATTTATGCTTATCACCAGGAAGATGTAGAGCTAATGTTACACAAAGGAGGTAGGGAAGAATATATTTGTTTACAGCATCAGTTAATCTCAGCTGGTCTAGATTGACTGAGTGCTTATCTCCAGAGCTATTGACTCTTGGTAAATAATGTAAAATCTATCAACTAAAGATATATGATGTCCTGAAACCAGGGATCTGTGAGTTGTTACAGAGCAAGAAGCAGCAGCCTGTCTTCATTGCTTAGGAATGTTAATTTTATTTAAGATTAGCACCAGATTTTGGTGGGGGCAGGGAGGAGGGGATGTCAGGGTTCAAAGGCTAAGCCTGGTCACATAGCTGGAATAGATTTATGTGAACAATTCAACATGAGACCCCTACCACAGGCAGATTTGGGGCTTCCTAGCACTGGAGGGCTTCACAAAACACAGAGATGGGCTGAGATCTGGAGACGATGCATATCCTGTGTGATGTTACCCCATGGGTAGACCTAGAAGCCTGCTTCTGGGAACCCCAAAGCCCTTTCAATGCACATCCTTCGTCTGTTGTTATTGTATTATTTCCTTTGTAATAAAGCTGGTTTTTGAGTGTAAACTAAGTCTTCTGAGTCATTTCAACAAATACTTAAAGTTCTTAGTGAGTCATTTCAACGAATATTTAAAGTTCTTAGTGCATAATTTACATAGGTTGGCACCAAGAGGATCCATTAGGACTTCACTTGCTACTTCATTTCTCAATTTAAAAAACTTTTATTGAAATATTATTTACATACAGTAAAATATGCCCATTTAAATTATAGTTTGATGCTTTTTTTTTTCTTTGCGGTACACGGGCCTCTCACTGTTGTGGCCTCTCCCATTGCGGAGCACAGGCTCCGGACGCTCAGGCTCAGCGGCCATGGCTTACGGGCCCAGCCGCTCCGCGGCATGTGGGATCTTCCCGGACCGGGGCACGAACCCGTATCTCCTGCATCGGCAGGCAGACTCTCAACCACTGCGCCACCAGGGAAGCCCTGTTTGTAGATTTCTTGATGATGGTCATTCTGACCGATGTGAGGTGATATCTCATTGTGGTATCAGATCCAGTTAATGGTTAGGAAAAATTAATTATCTCTAATCAGCAAGTCTTCTTTATCATGTACCCAGATTTGTGTTAGGTTCCAGGGAGAATAAACAAATAAAGAAAACCTAATACTTTCCCTTGAGAACCAATATTCATATTTAGGAGACATGATTTACATACCACTTATACTGTGAGGAAGTGGTCTAAGCTGCAGACCCATACTGGAATCCATGTGAGTTATCAGTAAAGTAAGGTGTCAGACGAGGAAGGATGGGATGGGCTAATGCAAGCTTGACAGGTGAGGAAAATTCGCATTTGTAAAGGGATCTATGCAGAGAAGAAATAAAGATAACGTATTTAGAGATAGGTAAAAGAAAGCCTGAGACAACAAATGGAATATAAGATTTTAATGTTTCTAACAAAAGCTGCTTATTAAATGACAGAAATCTTAGTGATGCACATTTAGGTGGTATGCAGCCTTTGGCTAATAAAATAATGCTGCCACCAATCCTTGCACACATGTTTTGAGCATGCCTGTCAGTACATAGGTAGGAAACATTCCAGTGAGTAGAACTGCTGCTCAAAGACTATGTACCATTTTATTATATATTGAAAATATCATTCTGAAATAGTTACTAATCTACATTTCCACCAACAGATGGTATCACTATCTCAGATATTACAGGTATCAGAGTTTTTTATCTTTTCCAAACTTACAGATGAAAAATAAATTTTCATAGTGATTGTATTTTACCCTTTTTATTAACAAGACTGAGTATCTTTCAGAGAAATTTTGTATTTCTTTTCTCTGAACTGCCTGTGTAGGTCTTTACTCCATGTCTCCTTTGCATTGTTGGTTTTTCCCTCATTGCTTTTTTTTTTTAATTATGAAAGAATCACCTTTTATTTTTTAATTTTTTTTGGCCACACCATGCAGCACATGGTATCTTAGTTCCCTGACCAGGGATTGATCCCACGGCTCCTGCATTTGAAGTGCAGAGTCTTAACCACTGGACTGCCAGACAAGTCCCTCCTTCATTGCTTTTTAAAAACTCTTAAATTTTTAGGAATTTTTATCTCTTATACCTATTCCACATGTTTCTGACTAGTTTATAATTCAGTCTGTTGACATATTAATTATATTTTGAACATCCAGAGGGGTTTTTTTGACTTTTTATTTTGTAAATTATAAAATTTCCCAAGTCCCCCTTTATTTTTTCCTCCTTTTTATCCTCATTGACTTTTTAAATTTTACTACTTTATTTTCTAGAGCAGTTTTAGATTTACAGAAAAAAATGTGCAGAAAGTACATAGAGTTTCCATATAACCAACCCCATTCTCCCTTCCTCACCCAGCCCCTCCAAAGGTTCCCCTACTGCTAACATCTTCCATAGTGTGGTATATTTATTATAACTGATGAACAAATATTGATAGATTATTATTGAATAAAGTCTACATTAGGGTTCACGCTTTGTGTTGTAAAGTTATATAAATGAGCACAAGTAGCCTCTGTATATTGTCCCTGTGTTACTTACTTCTTTAAATCAGGCTGAGACCCATTAGCTCAAAAGCCTGCCAGTGCCAAACTCAAACTTTTACACATCCAATTGTTTTAAATATATCCCTGATAAGCATACTTTTAGCTATGTAATGCCTGTCTGCTTTGTGTGTCCTGTGAAACTGCACCCAACATCTGCTAGCCATAGGTAAGATAAACTCTGTAGCTACAGAGACCCCAAGCCACTGCTGCCCTGCAGAGCCCTCAACTCTGCACTGTTCTGTGAAGTGACATTACTAGACACGTAAGCCCTCTCTCCAACCCATCTCTCCCCTGGGAGTTCCCTTGCCCTCCTCCCCTTCTGCATGGTGTTCCCTGTGCCTCCAAATGGTCTCATACTGTGGGGACTGCCACCCGTGAAACCCTGTCAGAGTGCTGCTCAAATAAAGGCTTCTTGTGTGCTACCACCACCTCGTGGTCATATCTTTTTCCTTGATCAGCCCTGAAATCCTCAAATTTACTACATTAATACATGCATAATGCCATGTTTCTACCATTTCTGAATCATACAGAACCACTTTACCACTTTAACAATACCCTATGCTCCACGTATTCCTCCCTCCCTCTTCCTAAACCTCTAGCAACCACTGCTCTCTTCACTGTTTCCATAATTTTGCCTTTTCCAGAATGTCATATAATTGGGATCATATAGTACATAACCTCTTCAGACTGGCCTCTTTACTTAGCCATATGCATTTAACGTTCCTGCATGTCTCTTCGTGGCTTGATGGCTCATTTCTTTTTATCACTGAATAATATTCCATTGTCTAAATGTACCACAGGACATATTGGTTGCTTCCTATTTGGGAGCAATTATGAATAAAGATGCTGGGAACGTTTATGTTCAGGTTTTTGTGTGGATGTAGTTTTCAACTCATTTGTGTTATACCTAGAAGCCTGATCGCTAGAACATAGAGTAAGCACATATTTAGCTTTGTAAGAAACTGCCGAACTGTCTTCCTACGTGGCTTAGCATTTCGCATTCTCACCAGCAATGAATGAGTTTCTTTTGCTCCACATTTTTGTCAGCGTTTGATGTTGTCAGTGTTTTGAATTTCAGCCATTCTAATAGGCTTTTGGTAATATCTCATTGCTTTAGTTTGCAATTCCTAATGACACATGATGTTGAGCTCCGTTTCCTGTGTTTGTTTGCCATCCATATATCTTCTGTGGTGAAGTGTCTGCTCAGATGTTCTATCCATTTTTATATTGAGGTTTTTTTTATTGTTAAGTTCTGAGAAACTTTGTATTTAGTAGTCCCCATCCCCAACCGTGGTTTTGCTTTCTGCAGTGTCAGTTACCCAAGATCAACCACTGTCTGAAAAAATTAAATGGAAAATTCCAGAAATAATTCATAATTTTAAAATTGGGAGCCATTCTGAGTAGGTTGATGAACTCTCATGCTGTCCTGCTCTATTCCACCCAGGATGTGAATCATTCCTTCATCCAGGGTATCCCACTCCTTAGTTACTTAGTAGACATCTTGGTTATCAGAATGACTGTCACAGTATCTCACTGCTGTGTTCAAGTAACCCTTATTTTACTTAATAATGACCCCAAAGCACAAAAGTAGAAATGTTGGCAATTTGGACGTTCCCTTACTGTGGCTAATTTATAAATTAAACTCTGTCATAGGTATGTATGTATAGGAGAAAACATAGTATATATAGGGTTCAGTACTATCTGTGGATTCAGGAATCCACTGGGTTCCTGGAATGTATCCCTTGAAGATAAGGGGGGACTACTGTATTTTGGATACAAACCCTTTATCTGATATATCTTTTGTAAATATTTTTTCTCAGCCTGTAACTTATCTTTCCTTTCTCATAACAAAAGCTTTTGCAGATTAAAAAAAAAAGCTTTTCCAGACCAGACTATTTTTATTTTAATGAATTAAAAATTTAATTTAATGAATTAATGCTTGATCTGTTATACCTTTTATTGACCTTTATAATTCAATTTATTTACTTATTTTTCTGTTGCATAATTCAATATTTCTTCTATTCATGGTTTCCAGCTGGTGTGTTTGCTTAGAAAGAGTTTTCTAGGCCATGTTCCAAGTTATACAGCTGCTTTTTCTATTTATTTTATATTTGCAAATTAATCTATGCAAAATGATTTCTATTATAAGGATTTAGACAGAAATCTAACTTTTTTTTCCAAAAAATACCCAGTTGTCCTTCCATTTATTAAATAATCTATCTTTCTGTACTGATACCAAATTTCATCTTTGTCATAAACTAAATTCCTCTATGTATTTAAAATTATAAACTGTTTCATTGAGCTCTCTTCTCATGAGCCAAATTCAGATTTTTCAAAAATGATAATATTTATACATTTTTCTGTCTTGTAGAACTATTCCATGCTCAGTACCTTTTTTAAAAAAATATTTTTTCTTTAAAAGTCTATAGAAAACAAAACAAACAAAACATGTTTTGTTTTATGAAATAGTTCAAAGATATTTTTATTTGATGACCTCAAATTTCCACACTGAGTTACCCCTGCTTTACAGTTGTTCTTAATAGAATATGCTCTAATATTTTCCATTATATCTTTGAGAATAATTTTTCATTTTTTTCTTTGTTTTCTGTAAGATTGTTATAAACCTGAAAATTTATGAAAATATGTATTATGTAACCTTAAAATGTATCAAATTATATATCCAGCTAGATATAAAAATGAGTAGAAAATAATGATGAAATTACCGTTATTATTTTATAATAGATATAAAGGTAACTGTGGTAATTAGCTTGTAATCATTCTATTTTATTTGTTACATAATGCACTTAAAACACATTCAAAATAATCAGTGTTTTGGATCCATATTAAAGTTTAATTGTTTAAGGGAATAAAATTAACTTCATTGGCAGTGTTCAAATAGCTCAAATTATTTTCAAATATTATTATACAAACATATCATAAAATGGGGATCAAACAGTATACACCTAAAATAGTATTCCTTTCCACATACAAAATAAGTTTTAATATTTTATATGTTAATTGATTAATCAATCAATTAGTTAGTTGACACATTGGTACTGAGACTCTTCTGGCCTCAAGGATGAGAAAACCTAAATTTATTTGGTGGTCTTTTTCAAGTGGCGATATAACAGGAGGCATTGGGAGAGACAAGAAGGCCTTAATGTGGGGGAAACAGAGAGTCCTAGAGTTTCAACTATGTCTGCATCCTCCCCTCAATGAGTGAGGCGGGGACAGAAATGTGAAGGTCTGGCATGTGTCCTATTCCCACACCTTATTCTAGTCAAGAACTAAATGTCAACTTTGAGAATTTCTGACTCTCTAAACTGAAAGAACATCTGTGGTAGCCCAGTTGTATCAGAAAGGCAAAACAATAAATGAATTATTTTAACATGGGGACACCCGTAGGAGCAGGCGGTGGTGGTTTAAGACATCTGCTGGTAATACCCAAGAGAGTTGAGAGGTGTTGTGTGGGACATAAAAATTTTATAAGAGCATATAGTGAATAAGAGAAGTAATAAAATTAAACATTTATTTGGTGAGAATTTTCTATACTTGAAGACAGATGATAATTATCCAATTCAAAAAGCACTATCAAGCTTAAGCTAGAAAAAGAAACATAAATTCATACATAGATTCATTACAACTAAAGTGCAATGAATCTTAAAAGCTGTCTGAGAGAAAGAATGTTTATCAATGAAGGAACAGCTATCAGAGTGGTAGCAGTTTTCTTAACAGCAGCAATGGAAACCGTATATCATATTTCTTAAGGGAAACAGACTGATGAACTACAATTCTGGTAAAGTACAAAATTAAGGCATCTTCAGGAAAAATAAGAGAATTCACCCTCAACAAAGGAAGCTTAAAATTGATATATTCTCAAAAAATTAATCATGACTGATCAGTAAAAAAGTGTTTTCTTAAATGAGGTAATGTTAGTAAATTGCACAGTTTTATGTAAAAACAAAAAAGGATATTTACCAAATTTTGCTCAAGAAAATATAGAAAACCATTTAATGTCAATGTCCAACTGAGTTTGTAAAAGGGAAAAATACTTGTTGAATAACTATCCCAAAACAACTCAGAATCTAGATTTATTGTTGCACTTTTCAAAATTTTACAGTTTTCACGCTTTGTGAGGAACTCAAGAGTATAAATAAAACTAGGAAGGATTTTAGACGATATCACATTGACTATATAATTCTGATATCACAATCTGACAAATGAATTCTTAAAAAAGATAAATTTCACTATGGATGTAAAATTAAAGCTATTAAATAAAATATTATTAAACCAAATTCAAAAACTTGTTTAAAGTAATATTTAACAATTACTACATTACACTAATCTTCAAATTGCTAAACTTCACTGCTAAAAAAATTGATTTAATACCTTATATTAACAATCCTAATTAGAAAAAAAGGTTCAATTTTTTTTTTTTTTTTTTTTTTTTTTGCAGTACGTGGGCCTCTCCCTGTTGTGGCCTCTCCCGTTGCAGAGCACAGGCTCCGGACGCGCACGCCCAGTGGCCATGGCTCACGGGCCCAGCCTCTCTGCGGCATGTGGGATCTTCCCGGACCGGGGCATGAACCCGTGTCCCCTGCATCGGCAGGCGGACTCTCAACCACTGTGCCACCAGGGAAGACCCTAAAAGGTTCAATTTATATTAAAGATTTTTTATATATTCAGCCTCCATTATATTTTCTCTTCTTCTTCCCCTTGTTCATTCTGCTTCCATATTCCTTATTCTTATGCATCCTCCTTCTCTCCCTCTCCCTCAGTTGTGTCTTGGCAATTCTTCAGCCTTTGCACATTGACATTGATTTGTGTCAATTTGTCAATTTATGGGAAAAAAAACTATTGGGATATTGGAACTATCCTGAAATTATAATTTATCGGGGGAGAAAGATTTGAAACTTTTAAAGAAATGATTCTTCCCATTTACGAACATGGTATATCATTTTTCATTTACTTAAAATTTGCACGCTTAGAATACTGCCATGCACATTGTAAGTGCTCCTTGTGTTTTAGCAATTATTGCAATCTTAGTGGTATCTGAACTTGTCTTTACTTTCCTCCCTACTCTGTTATTGGATGACATGTGTCCAAATGTGAGCACTATTCCTCTATCATGCAAATTTTGGACACTTTTACTTTCCTCATTTAAATAATTCTGTATTTTAAAGTATTTCAGTATGAATCTGTAATACTGCATAATTACAAAGAAATAAATTTAAAATGTTTACATGAATAAAGAAATATATTTTGTTCCTTATCCCATAAAGGTTTACCATACATCCAAGTCATATTTTCTCCTTCAATGAGTTGTATGGTATGTGGCTTTCTACTCTGGGGAAAAAAATCTAAGAAACTCATTTGGAAGAAATAAATTAATAACTTAGTAAACTTTTATTTTTCTCTGAGTCCATAGATTACAATCCCCCACCAAAAGTGTGAGAGAGCATAGTCTAGATGGAGCAGAATTCCCCACAATGAGATCCTACATAATCTGTTAAAGTGAAATATAATCCTTTAAGGGATACAGAGAAAACATCTTTTTTTTAAAAAAGCCCTACCCATACAGACGGCCAAAAGACACATGAAAAAATGCTTAACGTCATTAATCATTAGAGAAATGTAAATCAAAATTATAATGGAGTATCACCTCACACAAGTCAGAATGGGCATCATCAAAAAATCTACAAACAATTAATGCTGGAGAGGGTGTGGAGAAAACGGGACCCTCCTACACTGTTGGTGGGAAGGTAAATTGGTAAAACCATTATGGAGAACAGTATGGAGATTCCTTAAAAAACTAAATATAGAACTACCATATGATCCAGCAGTCCCACTCCTGGGATTATATCCAGAGAAAACCATAATTTGAAAAAATACATGCACCCAAAGGTCATGGCAGCACTATTTATAATAGCCAAGACATGGAAGCAACCTAAATGTCTATCAACAGAAGAGTGGATAAAGAAGATGTGGTACATATATACAATGGAATATTACTCAGCCATAAAAAATAATGAAATAATGCCTTTATCAGCAACTTGGATGGACCTGGAGATTGTCATACTGAGTGAAGTAAGTCAGACAGAAAGACAAATATCCTATGATGTTGCTTATATATGGAATCTAAAAAAATGGTACAAATGAACTTATTTACAAAACAGAAATAGAGTCACAGATGTAGAAAACAAACTTATGGTTACTGGGGGAAAGAGGGGTTAGGGATAAATTGGGAGATTGGGATTGACATATACACACTGCTATATATAAAATAGATAACTAATAAGGACCTACTGTATAGCACAGGGAATTCTACTCAATACTCTATAATGACCTATACGAGAAAAGAATCTAAAAAAGAGTGGATACAAGTATATGTATAACTGATTCACTTTGCTGTACACCTGAAACTAATACAAAATCATAAATCAACTATACTCCAATAAAATTTTAAAAAATAAAAAAGCCCTACCCAGAAATAAATTTTTGAGCTTTAAAGGGATGAAAAGAGAAATATATCAGATGTCAGGGTCAGTGTGGATTTTTTCAGTCGAAATAAAAATGGTTGGTGGTTGGCCTGAGGTTAAGAGAAAAGACAAGAGTAATGATCACACATATTTTTTAGAGAAGACTTTATTTGCCTGTGCAAATCAGTCAGTCTACATTATTTGATTAGGCACTTAGTGAGTGCAGAGATCTTTATTAAGGACTGAGCCTGATGGAATATCCCTTTTTTAATTGGTCTCTTCTTTATTTTCTTGAAATTTCTATCTTAATCCTATTTAAAGAGAATTAAATAAAAGGGAAATTTGGGGAGTCTCTGGAAAGATACTAAAAAGGTAAGGCAGTCCTATAGGTGGTATTTGGAAGGAATGTTAAGAACCCACTGATACCTAGAAAGCTAGGAACTCATCATGTACGTATATGAATCCAATACACAGTGACTCCTGTTTCATACTCTCACCTTTTGGTTACTGTCTTCCTTCACAGAGCAGTTCACAGTGAATGGCATTCAGGGGCCAATCTTGGCTCCATTAGGTGGAAAAGTTGAGTTCAGTAGCCAGCTGTCCCCACCACAGAGTGCAGAACACATGGAAATACGCTGGTTCTAGAACCACTACACAAAACCTGTTCACCTGTACTGGAATGGTAAAGACTTGTATGGAGAAACCATCTCCGAGTATGTGGAGTGGACAGAGCTCCTGAAAGAAGCCACTGGAGAGGGTAAGGTGACCCTCAGGTTCCTCAATGTGAATGCTGCTGCTGATGGGTGGTACCACTGTTTCTTCAAAGATGGTGATTTCTGTGATGAGGCCATCAGAGAAGTGAAGGTCACAGGTAAGGATGGATCCCTCTGAGGCTTCTATGCATCCACGATTCTCAATCCATCTGAGGCTGAGTATTAGGAATATTCTTAGTGTTTCTGACCATTTTGTATTACAGGGTTTGGTTAGCAAGTTCAAATTCATGCATTTAGTCTTTAAATGGGGAAGAGTGTAGGATTAAGAATGCAAATTGTGTCTGTGCGCATATTACCTTTATCGGCAAGAACTGTCTGTTTTCCCAGGTCCATGTGCACTGTTAGATCTTTAAAGTATCAACAGAATCCTTTCAGGATTTGTTACTATTTTTTTCAATTATTTTTGACAACACTTTAGTAAAACTTGACTCTGTAAACCACCTAAATCTTTACAACTGTCTCCTTAATGATCATTCTTATTCCCATTTCTCCCTGACTCAATTTGCTGACTACTAGTTCTTAAATCTAGTTCAGAAAGCCTTCATCTGTAACCTTCTGTGTTCTCCAATATCACCTCAGTCTTAGTTTTCTGAATAACAAAGAAATGGTGGCAAGATGGAGGACTTGAAGTAAACTGAAAGGCTTCCAAATGTGAGGGCACAAGGGTAGGGACCTAGGCCCATTCACATTTAACATTTTCATTAGTTATTGTGACGTTCATCTGTATTGCCTAGAGCCAAGCTATTCAATATGATAGCCACTAGCCACATGTGGCTACTTACATTTATATTTAAATTAAATAAAATTAAAATTAGGCAAAATTTAAAGTAAAAAATTAAATAAAATTGAAAATTTAGTTCTTTTGTCCCACTGACCACATCTTGATCTTAGCCAAAAGGCCAATAAGGGATCACTGACCACATCTTAGGTGCTAAAGTCTCACGTTGCAAAAAGCTACTGAATGGACAGCACAGATGTGGAATATTTCCATCACTGCAGAAACTTTTATCAGACAGAGCTGCTCTAGAGGAACTCTTTAAATCTCTACTCATTCTTTCTTTGTCCACGCATTAGGCAATTCTTAACATCCCCAGCAATGTCCTGAAAATTTTCAAAAACTTGTTTATTTTCTCTAAACTGATATCTACTGCTTTATTTTGATAATAGTAGTGTGTTACCTGTTTTATTCAAAGAGCACATAAATTAAAGTTTCAATTAAAGTTGCAAACTTGCCTTTATGCTATTTACTGCTTATTAATAAATTATGGTAGCTCATATGTGACTAACGATGAAGATACAAGAAAAAATGTTACACTATAAATTCTATGAGGACTGAGATCTTGATTGTTTTTGTTCATCATTACGTCCATGGACCTAGCCCAGTCTCCTAGATTTAGTAAATAATCAATAAATATTTTTGACTAAGTGAATAAATGAAAGAAACAGGTATTTCCTCTTCTGACTTTTTAGGAACAGGTTGTTAATTTGGATATCATAACCCTTCAGTCTGGCTTAGCCTTTTTCCCTTTTGATTAGCTTGTAGAAGCAATCAGAGCCCCACAGCGCTTCACTATCAGTGTATCTAAGGGCATAAGGTTTAAAGTAGAAGAAGGGGACTTTTCTTTCTCTCTTATGTTTCCCCATCCCTTCACCTAAATATTGTTTTCCCCTTTCTTTCCAACCAGCTACAAGCCTGGAAATGCAGATTCTTGTGCATCCTCCTAATACCAAAGGTCTTTTAGTGGAGTGTAATTCAAGAGGTTGGTTCCTGCAACCTCAAATGGAATGGAGAGACAGCAGAGGAGAGATCATTCTACCTTCATCAAAATTTCACTCACAGGATACTGACAAATCGTTCAATCTGAAGATGACCTTTCTTCTAAGATGGAGCTCCTATGGGAATGTCACTTGCTACCTTCGAAACCTGTAACTGGTCAAGAGGAAGGAACAACCATTGTCCTATCAGGTGAGATCTGTGTGTTTGTTCTTCAAATGATGGTCATTGTCATCAAATTTATAAACTAAAGAGAAAAATTAATATACTTTCTTCACTTGGTTTTCAGGATATTATATTCTCTTGGCTTTGTTCACCATCTTGCTTATCTTCTTTCTTATTCTCTTCTGCTACTTCATCTTTTTCGCTCCGCCTTCTTGATATATGAGTTTCCCAGGGCATAGTCTTTGAGTCTTTTTTCTCTATTGTGACTTACTTCTATCTCAAGGCTTTACATAAAATCAATATGATAAGAATTCCTCGAATGATATCTTCTACCCAGACCTCTCTCCCAAACTCTAGTCTCATCTCTAAACTCAACATCTCAGTGTGGAAGTCTAGTAAATATCCTCAATCACACAGATCAAAAGCTAAACTCTTAATCAGCTGTCAACTTGTGTGATTTACTGCCTTCCCAGTCACACTTCTTATTTCTATTTTCTCAGAAAAAAATCCTTGAAGTCATCCTTGACTCCCGTCTTTCTCTTATATTCTACATCACACGTGTCGAGAGATAATACTAGCTTTACCTTTAAAATATACCCAGAGTCTCACCACTTCTTACCACCTTTGCTGCCCTCCAAGTCTGAGACACCATCACCCATGGTCTGAACATTGGCAATAGCAACTGAAAAGTTCTCCCTACTAATTCTCTTGTCCACTATGGTATATTCTCAACACATGGATAGGAGGATCCATTTAAAACATGAGATATATGTCACCCTCTGTTTAAGACCCTGCAATTGTTCCCTGTTTTATTCAAAGTAAAATGCCCCACCAATGTCCTGCACTATCTCTGCCCCTGTTACCTATCTGACCTCATCCCCTAATGTTCGCTGTGTCTCCTCTAGTCTAGTCACACAGAACTCCTTGCTGTTCCCCAACCGTGACAGAACTGCTCCTGCCTGGGGTCTTTGCTCCAGTTGTTCCCTCTTCCCAGAATGTTATAATTCCAATAAATTACCTATCTCCTTCAAATCTATACTCAAGTCTCACCTTGTAAGTAAGGACCACTTTGACAAACCAACTTGGAAAAATGCAACCTTTACCACCCCCTCCACCTGGCATTTTCTATCACTTTACCCTCTTTTAATTTTTCTTTTTTATATAGTAGTATCACCTTTTTTTTTTTTTTTTTTTTTTGCAGTACGCGGGCCTTTCACTGTTGTGGCCTCTCCCGTTGCGGAGAACAGGCTCCGGACGAGTAGGCTCAGCGGCCATGGCTCACAGGCCCAGCTGCTGCGCGGCATGTGGGATCTTCCCAGACCGGGGCACGAACCCGTGTCCCCTGCATCGGCAGGCGGACTCTCAACCACTGCGCCACCAGGGAAGCCCATAGTATCACCTTTTAACCTGCTATGTAACTTATTTATTATGTTTATTGTCACTTATCTATCTCCCTTTCTAAAACACGAAGATAGAGATCTTTGTTGTAATATACCCCAGTTTCTTCAAATATTGCATGGCACATAGTAGGTAAGCAATAAATAATCAATACTTGAATGGTTGAAATAAAATAAAATGAGTGCCTTGGAAACTGCTGAGTAAATGTACATGTATTAGTATTTGTATATGTCTGTGAAATTCATGTTGGACAGATGCTGAGAGGGGTATCCCAATTCAAGATTATTGTAATAGGAATAAGTTCCCAACAGGTTTAGCAGTTTACTACTTTTAGAACATTTTTGTGTTTATTTCTCTGGGCAGAAAGACATCAGATTCCCAAACAAAATGATAGGTGTCTATGCCCAGTATGTGCAAACCAGCAAACCAAAGCAGGTGCTTGTTCGCACGAATAGGAAAGGAGGAAAGCTTATGTAAACGTATGTCTCAATGTATTCAAGAAGAATAATGCCAGACCCAGTGAATACATTGGAGAATTCAGAACTGCGCATATGTTGGTTGCTTAGATAAAAGGACTGAAGGACTGAGTTGGTCTAAGGCTTACTAGGAAGAACCCAGCTCTGCCTTAGGGAGAACATGAGACAGAATGGATGGGAAGAATTGGGGTGAGAAGCCTTCATTCACCTTTGCTCCAGTCTCAAACTAATCACACTGGGCTCAGTCCCACTCTGGACCCTTTGTCACTTTTCACTCACCCAATTATAACTACCTCCACAAACTGGCTTAGGTCTAATATCCCACTGTCATGAGGTCTTGAATGCTTTAGATGAATCTATTTCCGATAAACTGTATTTATCGGAAACATTGTATTCTGATACAATGTATACATTGTATTCCATGGAAAACAATTTGGATACAGATTCTGGTCATAATTCTGGTTCTGCTGCTGACATTTATCATGGTGACCAGTGTCGATTTATATTACAGATTACAAGGTAAGTGGGTTTGAAGGGCAGGAGATATAAAGTGGGGGTGGGAGAGCTAAAGCTGCCTGACCCTTGATTCCCAAGCCCATCTACCTCAGGAAGTTCTAAACTCTCGGGACAAATGTTAGACATACGCCCTTCATCATTCCTTGGTCCTAGATATTCTTTAGCCACGGAGCTTCTGACAATGCTGTTTATCTGAAAGCCTGGGCTTTCTTGTACCTCAGTCAAATTGAAATCCTTTTTGTTTCCCGTATGGTGATAGCTTTCCCAACAAACTGGGAGATCTTTTTAACATTTAGCATTTAACATGTAACACAGTTTACACATATTTCTTACTTGACTCCTTAAATGGTCCAGTGACCCTGTCAGGGGCAGGAAATAAAGTGCTAATTATACAGGGCAGAAACAGCAGAGCAGAGGTCACTTAATAGTCCACGGCATCAGGAAAATAGAACATGCAGGGAGAGTTACACCAGGTGGCCTACCCTTCCTAGGGAGAAAGTCTTCATCCATCTCAACTATGTTGTATTGGGGGAGATCGACTTGGAGGATTTGGGGGAAAATTTTAAGACACAATAGAATAGCTCTTTGATTTGAGGGTGTGCTCACTTTTAAAAGCTTCAAATGCACAGATCCTTTCTGGTATAGCTCTATCTTTCAAGACTACATTCTTCTGAGGTCTCTTTCTGCCTGAAAACCTGGACTTCCACAAAGACTCTCTCTTTGGTAGGTCAATGTTCTGCATGTTCTCCAGGAGCACAGTTGACAGGAGCCACAGTTCACAGTCTCTTGTATGTTCCAGAGCAGGTACCAAATACTGTCTGCTTATTACCTGCCACACAGGTGAGCAAGACCCCTCCCGGGTCCCTTGGTGTATGGTGCTGTGTCCCACAAATCCTATAGAGGTACTTCTGTTTATGCATGGATGCCACATTTTCGTTGTTGATGGGGAGATAAAAATGAGGGCTATCTTATGCCACCATGATGCCCATGAGTCTTTGTATCCCATATTTTAAACACTAAGTTAGACTGTGTATAGTACTCCCCAGCAGAGGACCGGGCACGACCTGTGGTAGTAAGCACCCCCGTCATAGACTATTTTCATGGAAAGACTATATAGCCAAGGGACACCACGACGTGTGCTAAATAAGATTTTAAACAAAATGCTGTCTAACCAGCCTTCCATTGATGAAATTCTTACTTTCAGAGCTCTTATGATCTCTCAGGCAGTTCAGACGTCTCCAGACCTATCCTACTCCAGCCTATTTTGAACCCAGACAATACAAGGACTAGTGCATAACTTTGTCTCATCCTCCAAATGAGACACGTTGATTGATGGACTAGATAGAGAAAAAGAAAGATAAGTTGCTTTTCTCTGGGTCTGTTTAGGCTCAGCCCCAAACTGGTCCCATCCTAGAAACAGCTCTGCTTACTGTCCCAGTGACACACAGCTTTAGACCTAAGCCTTTAGATCCTTGGGATCCTTTAGTCCTTTAGCTTTAGTTCTAAGCCTTAGCCATATTTTTTTCCCTTGGTCCTATTCTAAATAAATACAAAGGGATGGCATTAAAATATAACTCTTGCTTTCTTGGTGCATTTCCCCCAGTGCAAAGTGTCTCCACACCAATAACTGATGTTTATCTCTTTTTTCCTTCAGATTGCTCCTGCAGTGTGATACCTCCTTGGTCAGTGGGCATACCGGTAGTCTTGACTTCAATATGTGTGAGTGTCTTCCTCATTATCTATTTGCATCACAAAAAAAGAGGCATGTGAGACCAGAAAGATGAGAACTTCATGAAAGTATCTCCTTTCCCAAGTGTTTAGTAGCTGGCAAAACATTTAGCTGAAGAAGAGTAACAGGCTATTTATCAGAAAGCCTGGGCTTCTTGTACCTCAAATATTTGTTTGAATTGCATGAACAATAAACTTTTGGATCTCATGTCATTGAGTTTGGATTCCAGCCTCCAAATTTATGGGCTTAATGATACAAACTGATGATGCTTCTCCTCCATAGCAAAAGAACATATTTCTTTCAGTGTAATAGCTATATTTTTGCCAAAAATCTAGCCATCATTTCACATAATAAAATATGCCAATTCTTCCTGTACTTTAATCTTAGAGGAGACAATAATTCAGTATATCTTAAACTTTTGGGGTCATAGACTATTTTAGAGACTGATGCAAAGTAAAAAAGTCCTCTTCTCAAAATAATTCATATGTCCACAGACATTTCGCTTAAGTTTATGGTCTGTATGGACAACTGAAACTGATCCTTGTCCTCTTTGACTCTCTCTTTTTTTTTTTTTTTTTTTTAGCGGTACGCGGGCCTCTCACTGTTGTGGCCTCTCCCGTTGCGGAGCACAGGCTCCGGAAGCGCAGGCTCAGCGGCCATGGCTCACGGGCCCAGCCGCTCCGCGGCATGTGGGATCTTCCCGGACCGGGTCATGAACCCGTGTCCCCTGCATCGGCAGGTGGACTCTCTGACTCTCTTTGAGGGTGAAATTGAAAAGGCAATGTGAAAGTTTGAGGATAGCTGAACCCAACATATTTTAAAATGTGTCATCAGCTCTATCTTTGAGGTTCCCATGAAAATTATGTATACATGTCAATGATCAGCAAGGTAAGGTAATTTTTTTTATTATAGCTGGAGCTGGAGCTATAGCCAAAAATCACAATGCAGAAGTCACAAAGTAGCGCTGAACAATTCAGAGGATTTTATTTATTAATTTTCTCCTATGAAATAAAGACAAAATACCCTAAACCAGACCAGACTGAAAGTGCTTTTGTATTTTACTCTAAGAAAGTCCATACCTGAGTCTTGCTTATTAACCATGTTAGCAGACTAAATGCCGTATCCATCAGTGCTGGAGGAAAGGAGAAGATGCTATGATAATAGCTAGTATATATTAAATATTTATTATGTGCAGTATGCATTTTATAAGATTAATATATTTAATTTTCAGTGAATTAGATTTTATCTGTGATAAAATCTGGTACACAAAGAAGTTGAATAGCTATTCACACCGTTAAATGATGGTGGTGCCAGGACCCCAACCAGGCACTTAGACACCTTAGCCCTCTGTTTCAACAGCTGTAGTGTACTGTTCCTCTATGAAAAGACTAAAAATAAAGTAAAAAAGAAAGAGATATTTAGTCATAGTAGCCTTGTGAAAGGAAATTTATCATTACAGGGAAATATAGCCTGGGCATTTAGCGATTTGTGAGGCTTCCATTGGATATAACTGAAAGCCCCAAGAATAGGCTGCAGGTCACTGTCATTGTTGAAGCAGACCCGGAATCCTTAAGAATCTGGGGGGCTTCCCTGGTGGCGCAGTGATTGAGACCCCGTGCCCCGGTCCGGGAAGATCCCACATACCGTGGAGCGGCTGGGCCCGTGAGCCATGGCCGCTGAGCCTGTGCGGCCGGAGCCTGTGCTCCGCAACAGGAGAGGCCACAACAGTGAGAGGCCCGCATACCAAAAAAAAAAAAAAAAAAAAGAATGAATCTGCGAATTAAAATTTTATTTTTGCTTGCTCTACCTTGAGGACCTAAAGTTGAGTCATTGATCACAGAAGCCTCCACCCACACTGCTCACAACTCCTGGTAATTACGCCGGTAACACACATCCACTAACCTCTTTTGTAATTGCTACTGAACTTTCTTCTCTTTACCTAAAATGGACTTTCCCCTGAAGGTACTGCTTCCTCTACAACTATCTCATTTAGCAACCTTCTTCCCTATTTAGGCAGCTTGCTGTTTGCTGTGCCTTTCTGGACTGATTTTCCTTCTTGAGGCTTATCAATTCAGAAATCTCTTACCAATTCATTTAACAAATATGAATTGCCAGGAAATTCCACAAGCATTGTACATTTTAATTCTGCAAGAGATGCAGAAGACACTCGATCTGCAAGAGATGTATACCGTTTATTTCCAAGAACCAGTGCCAGGCTAGAGTCAGACTTCTTGGCAATACTATTACCTGTGTGAACTTGGGAAAGTTATTTTAAGTCTCTGAACTGCAGTTTCCTCATCTTTAAAATATTGATGATGATGCCTACTTCATAAGGTTATTTTAGGTTAAATTAGTCAATATATCAAAGTCATTTGGCCTGGCTTCGCACATAGTACAAACAACACTAATGTATGATATTATTGTTACTATCATTACTATTAGCATAATCTAGGGATTCTGTCTCAATTCCCTCTCTGGTGTCTTATCTGCTACATGTGTTTGCCATCATCCTTCTCCCCTTTTCTCCTAAGCTTATGGCATGTCTTTCTTCACTCGCACCCCACCATCATCTTAACTTTCCTTCTAAGCATGGACAGCTCTAGCCATGCTTAGAAGCTATGCTTCCTAGCCATGTAGGAAGGAAAGAAAATTAAAAACTCAGCTTAGATTTAAACACACAAACACACACAATCCTCTGAATAAATACTCTTAGCATCTTTGTACTATCTTCCAAGTTTTTCTTTCAATTTTGTTTTAAATTATTTTCTATCCTTTATGAGAAGAGGTTTGAAGTTCTCCTAAATGTTAACGTGAGAAAAATAGAGTTATGTGACCAAGAGAGAGACTTACAGACTCTCCACTCTCTGATCCTTATGCACACACTCCCAGGGCAATTTTGCTATTTTAAAAAAATTTATGCTATTACCCTTATAAAAGGGATCTCTGATCTAGTTAAGGGCAGAGAATTTATATCAAATTATAGGAGAAAGTAGATATTAATTAGGTGAACGCTTTACCCTCCATTTGTACAGTCTAAGACCGTATGGAATATATCATGTGGGCAACAACCTTGGTGACTTCAGAGTTTTCGCTTCTCCAACAAGATTATTGTCAATTATTTCAACTGTTATTTCAAGGACGTGGATTTAAGACTCCTGACTTCAGCTTCCTCATCCTCACCATCTTGGTTGTCTTTCTCTACAAGGTAGTATGAATCAGTGAACAATTATGTCAGTGAAACAAACTAGGGTTGATATAAGAAAGTAATTTTTAATAGACATAGCTGTCCAGTAATGAAACAGATACCCTAACTGTTGGCAATGGTGTTCCCATCACAAGACATATTAATCAATATTATGAGTTAGGGGTGTTTTCCACCTTTATAATCACCCAGAAAACATACTTTACAGAAGACTTCTGCTCCAGATAAGAGGATGACTTTTGAGAATTGTAAGATCTCTTTCATCTCAGAGATTCTGTTCATCTTAGACTATTCTATTTCACCATACTCCTCAAGAGGTCTAGAATTCTTGAGGGGCTACAGCACCACATAAAGAAGATTAAAAAGGTATAATGTGTCTATCTGTCCTTCAGACTCTGGCCGACCAGAGCAAGTGTCATGATGCTTGGGTGGAAGAATGGGTATCTGCCTCTTTGCAGCCTTCTTCCAGACTTAGGCCAAATGTACTCATCTCCAGGGTCATCCACATAACCCAGTCTACTTCTCCTTCACCCACACATAAGCCCAGAAGTATGGAGTAATAGGAATGTGAAAAGTAAATTTATTGGTCTGTAATTCAGTTCTCCTTTCCCTTTGTGACCCTTTTAATTCTTGCACCTCTTTCCAGTCCCCATTTCAGATCCACATTTCCAGTTGGATGTCATGTAGTTGGAAGATATGACTCTGATCCTGTGGGTTCTGATGGTCTTTATCACCATGGTCATTTCCTTTATTTACTTTATATTCAGAGGTAAATGGAATGGGAAGGGTGGTAACTCAGAAGGCATCTTTCTTCCAACTGGTCTCCAGATACAATCTCAGATTGTAGCCTTCTTGAGGCTCCTGGGGTTTCTACAAAAGTGACCTTTCCAGTCTTTGTGCCTTAATAACTGGGGAAAGCAACAAAGACTTGTAGATTTTCTCTTGATCTGTTAATGTGCAAAGCTCTTGGTGGATTTGATGTGATAATAATACACTAGAGATTTTCCTGCCAGAACGTGTACTTTTCTAACGATATCTTTGGCACATGTAATGAAACTACACACGTAATGAAGCTGCCCAAGCCAGGATGATAATATTCTCAGGATAACTCTAAATTCCACTAAATATGATTATGGAGGAAAGAAAAAAGAAGTGAGGGGAGTACCCTGTTTATTAAAAAAAAAAAAAAAAACAAGAGAAAAAATAAGGTGATTTCGAGACCAGGTTTTACTCAGGCTAGAGAAGAAAGGTTGCTTAATGAAAAGAACATAGTGTTTGAATCCAGAGAGTTGGGTTTCTATCCTGACTTAACCATGCTGAGGGACCTTGGGTTAATGGCTTATCCCTTCTGATCTACTTTTATTTCCTCCACGAAATGTGGAATATAATTATGAGATTGTGAAGATTAGCAATTTTGATGTAAAACGTCTAACATTGTGCCTGATAAACAACAAATATCACATGCACACACATGCATGCATATACCTGCACATACACACACATCAGGGAGGCAATCAGAGGGGGAGAAGACCGGAAGTGGTCAGATTCTACCCCAGTGAAATCTGTCTATCTCTTCCTCTCTGCTTCTATATCTCTTGAAACATCTACCTCTACTGCCTCTCATTGCCTCTACCTGTCCTCTCAAAATCTCACAGAGGTATCAGCTGATATCACTGAAAGAAATGTACACAATATAGTCCCTTCCTAAAAAAGGAAAGGAAGAGAGAAAGAAAGAAGGAAAGAAAGGAAGGAGGGAAGGAAGGAAGGAAGGAAGGAAGGAAGGAAACAAGGAAGGAAGGAAGGAAGGGAGGGAGGGAGGAAGGGAGGAAGGGAGAGAGGGAGAAGGGAGGGAAAGGAGGAAGACTTATGCCTTATAAGGGCTTTCTGATTGTAGCTGCCTTGAGGCTCCGGGGTTTCTACAAGTGCAGTATTAGTGCCTCAAACTCCAGTGACAGTCTCATTTCTGACTTCACACTTTGATAGTTCTCTCAAGTAAAATTGGAAGGCCCAAGTGTTTCATCCAGAAACATTCAATACTGAGCTCTTTGTGAAGTTTAGATGTTTTCTTCTATTTTGATCTCAAATGCAGAATTAAAAATTTAATATCATAGTTAATAATAACAATTTAATATTATAGAAACTTGTAGATGTCCACAAAGGCTGGACAGGAACATTTATGAGCCTATGTTCACAGTAAGGCATGTGAACTAATGAAATCCCCTAACTAATTTGAAATCCCCTAACTAATGCCCAATGATGAAAGTCCTGGCTTTGTTGTGCAGATATAATCTTCTTATGAAAATGGAAGGAAATGTAGAATTAGTCACACGGGAAGAAAAATTTTAACTCTCGTGTTCCACCAGCAATCTCCAATCCTAAAACGTTCCATTAAAAAATGTATGCAAGGTTACAAAAACATGTACTCTTAATTACTAGCAGACTTTTTCCCCCGAATACAATGCAAATCCATGATAAGTTATTATGGACAATACAGAGAAATTATTTTTACTTAAACCAAAAAAAAGACCTATAACCTATAACCACAAAAATGGGTATTTGTTTTTTCATCTTTACGTCCACTGACTCTTGGCTTTCTCTGTACTACCTGTTGAGAGCTGCTAGATGTTGATGTGGCCAATTAGGACAACGAGCAAAACAGTAACAGTCAAGCTTTTATCCCCTTATTGTGGGCATATAAGAGGCCAAAAACGGAAAGCTGTGGTGGCTCCTTACAGTTCCATTTCCCCCACAGAACAGCACTGGGTAAGGGTCAGGTGACATGCAGCACAGGTGGGGGAAATTGTGTCTCACTATAAAGAACACTGAACAAAAGGCTCCTGCCATTTTATGGACGCAGGGGAGAGCGGATGGGGAGGAGAGACAGAGAAGGGCTAGAATGGAAAAATACTCAGAGCAGAGAAGAAGCTTTTAGTCAAGACACCGTCTCCCAATAAAAGAAGTTCTAAGAAGAGGCAACTAAAAAGCATCTCAGCTGAGGACCCCAATAACGAGGCCTCCAAAAGGAGGTACCTCGGCTGGGAATGCAGGTATGCATATGAGCATGGCTGCTGGGGGCTGGAGACCTAGTCCTTGACTGCAACTTCCTCCAGAGAGTGCAAGGAGTTGACTGTGCACCAAGTCTGGTGTGGGGAGGACAGCTTTCCCTCATGGGGCCTGCTACGCAAAGCCTTTGTAATTTCCTATGATCGGACATAAGGAATTACACATGGGAATCTGGCCTGGAGTCAGACCCTCATTACCTCTCCAATGTGGAGAAACATTCCACCTTTTGAGATTAAACAAAGGCAAGGACAAGTCCATGATTCCTACAGTACAGATTTATGCTTCTCATGCCTAGTTTCTGCCATTAAGGAAAACAAACAAATCAATATCTTTGCATCCAAAGGCACAGGTTAATGATACAGGGAAGCAGAAAGGAGCCTGTACCCAGTATTCATCCACTCAAAAGTAAGGTATTAATTTCATTCTTTTACATGTAGCTGTCCAGTTTTCCCAGTACCACTTATTGAAGAGGCTGTCTTTTCTCCATTGTATATTCTTGCCTCCTTTATCAAAGATAAGGTGACCATATGTGCATGGGTTTATCTCTGGGCTTTCTATCCTGTTCCACTGATCTATATTTCTGTTTTTGTGTCAGTACCATACTGTCTTGATTACTGTAGATTTGTAGTATAGTCTGAAGTCCAAGAGCCTGATTCTGCCACCTCTGTTTTTCATTCTCAAGATTGCTTTGGCTATTCGGGGTCTTTTGTATTTCCATACAAATTGTGCAATATTTTCTTCTAATTCTGTGAAAAATGCCATTGGTAGTTTGATAGGGATTGCATTGAATTGGTAGACTGCTTTGGGTAGTATAGTCATTTTCACAATGTTGATTCTTCCAATCCAAGAACATGGTATATCTCTCTATCTGTTTGTATTATCTTTAATTTCTTTCATCAGTGTCTTATAGTTTTCTGCATATAGGTCTTTTGTCTCCTTCGGTACGTTTATTCCTAGTTATTTTATTCTTTTGATTGCAATGGTAAATGGGAGTGTTTCCTTAATTTCTCTTTCAGATTTTTCATCATTGGTGTATAGGAATGCAAGAGATCTCTGTGCATTAACACCATACACAAAGATGAACTCAAAATGGATTAAAGACCTAAATGTAAGGCCAAAAACTATCAAACTCTTAGAGGAAAACATAGGCAGAACACTCTATGACATAAATCACACCAAGGTCCTTTCGACCCACCTCCTAGAGGAAGGGAAGTAAAAACAAAAATAAACAAATGGGACTTAATGAAACTTAAAGGCTTTTGCACAGCAAAGGAAACCATAAACAAGATGAAAAGACAACCCTCAGAATGGGAGAAAATATTTGCAAATGAAGTAACTGACAAGGGATTAATCTCCTGAATATAAAAACAACTCATGCAGCTCAATATCAAAAAGATAAAAAAACCCAATCAAAAAATGGGCAGAAGAACTAAATAGACATATTTCCATAGAAGACATACAGATGGCCAAGAGGCACTTGAAAAGATGCTCGACATCACTAATTATTAGAGAAATGCAAATCAAAACTAAAATGAGGTATCACCTCACACAGGTCAGAATGGCCATCATCAAAAAATCTACAAACAATAAATGCTGGAGAGGGTGCGGAGAAAAGGGAACCCTCTTGCACTGTTGGTGGGAATGTAAATTGATACAGCCACTATGGAGAACAGTATGGAGGTTCCTAAAAAAAACTAAAAATAGAGCTACCATACAAAACAGCGATCCCACTACTGGGCATATACCCTGAGAAAACCATAATTCAAAGAGTCATGTACCACAATGTTCATTGCAGCTCTATTTACAATAGCCAGGTCATGGAAGCAACCTAAGTATCCATCAACAGATGAATGGATAAAGAAGATGTGGCACATATATACAATGGAATATTACTCAGCCATAAAAGAAACAAAATTGAGTTATTTGTAGTGAGGTGGGTGGACCTAGAGTGTGTCATACAGAGTAAAGTAAGTCAGAAAGAGAAAAACAAATACTGTATGCTAACACATATATATATGGAACCAAAAAAAGAAAAAAAGGTTCTGAAGAACCTAGGGGCAGGACAGGAATAAAGATGCAGACATAGAGAATGGACTTGAGAACACAGGGAGGGGGAAGGGTAAGCTGGGACGAAGTGAGAGAGTGGCATGGACATATATACACTACCAAATGTAAAATATTTAGCTAGTGGGAAGCAGCCGCATGGCACAGGGAGATCAGCTCGGTGCTTTGTGTCCACATAGAGGGGTGGGAGGGAGACGCAAGAGGGAGGAGAGGGCTTCCCTGGTGGCGCAGTGTTTGGAAGTCCGCCTGCTGATGCAGGGGACGCGGGTTCGTGCCCCGGTCCGGGAGGATCCCACGTGCCGCGGAGCAGCTGGGCCCGTGGGCCATGGCCGCTGGGCCTGCGCGTCCGGGGCCTGTGCTCCACAATGGGAGAGGCCACAGCAGTGAGAGGCCCACGTACCGCAAAAAAAAAAAAAAAGAGGGAGGAGATATGGGGATATATGTATATGTATAGCTGATTCACTTTGTTGTAAAGCAGAAACTAACACACCATTGTAAAGCAATTATACTCCAATAAAGATGTTAAAAAAAAAGAGTCAGGTTTATCTGCTGACCCAGTGGGATTAAAAGAAGAGTTAGAATCAAGGAGAAATTTTACTGTCATTCACAGTGGAGGGGACCAGAATTGTTAAAAACGAATCCTGTTTTCATCCACTTGGTTCCCTAAGGCCATTTCTCAGCACTGCTCCTCTGTATCCTATGGAGACCAACGAAAGAGTTGCGTTAGCCACTCAAAGATTTTGCCAATTATCTTTTCGGTTTTCCCAGATTTCTACTTAAAAAAAATTAAGACAATACATTAATTGATTTGAAAGAGAGATTATACAATGTAGTCAACTGAAAAGACCCAGTTTACTCTACTTGTCACCATTTACACTCTATTAATATGTCTCACATTGCTAATATTATAGACTTTATAGCAGCAACCTCATGACAGGCCAAAATTGAAAATGGTCAAACTTGACCATAAATTGAAATGCTCTAAATTAGCTATGAGATTTTTAACTTTAAAAAAATCAACACTTCCCATATTCAAGTCAATTTTGTTTTACAAAGAAAAAATAATTTCCCCAAATTCATTTTCTACAATTTTTCTTAATGTTTTCTCTGGTTCTACCAAGTTTGTGTTAGGGTTTTGGTATGAATCTCATTGTTTTTTCAATAACTGCTTTCTCTGCACCCTTTCATTGAATGAGTTTAGCTCTTCTCCTGTGTTGATAAGTTGATTATTGCATTTTGATGTCTCTTATGTTTCACAATTTTTCAAGTTCCAGAAGGGTAAGGGGATGCATAAGAATGTTTAGAAAATTTGTAAAAGCAAATCCACAAATCCACTGCAGTTTCTGATGTGTCTTATGATGTAAGCATCACTATTATTGTGCAATAGCTTTTTCCAAGCAAACAAACACAACATATAGTGATTTACTGTTATCTGAGTTATGAGGGTACAGGAAGAGAGTGAGAAGACAGAGGGAAAGAAAGAGAGAGAGAGTGAATATATATTATTGATTATATTTTCACCGGGGTATTCATTTACTTCAGTTGCAAAGAGATACTGTGCAAATTAAATCAGACTCCTTTCTAGAATGCTTTTATTCCTTGTACACTTTCTCCCAGCAGAGGTTTCCCTCTCATTGATTTAAGCCAGAGAATTCAAGTTAATGACTTCTACATAAAAGTTTTTTCTCATGGCTTTTCCAAAGATGTTTTTGGCATCTCAGAGGAAATCAATTTGTTCTCAAACATGTTTTTATTTCAGCTACTTGCCTTTAGTAAAATTTGAATTTACAATACCTCAAGTACATTTTATTTCCTTGACAGGTTTCCTGCAAAATTAAGGGATTAAACAAACATCAAATGTTTCATCTGGGACAGTGGATAAAGAGACAACAGAGGAACAATATGCTAAGATTTCCAAATAAAGTAACTGTGGCTTTACAATTTTATATAAAGCCAAGTAATTGTCAGGTGGAGGGCAAGTAAAATATATTTTTACACTCAAGTTTGCATTTCGTTTGTAGCTCTTGTGCAAACTATGTTAACTTTAAAAAAAAAGGATAGAAAGTAATCAGAAGACAGATAGAAAGTAATCAGAAGACAGCAAATTAGGGGAATGACTGGAATAAAAACAAGTAATCTACAGGGCAAAATGGAAGTAACTCTGAAAATAGAAATAAATCTATACCCATCAGTAATTAAATGTCATATCTATCCATAATTAAACATGTCCATTGAAAGAAAACTATTTTCAAATCTATGATGTTTACAAGAAACTTAACTAATGCTCAATGACAGAAAAGTTGAAAATACAGGGATGCAAAGACCAAAACTATGCAACTTTTACCAAAATATATGTTGAAAGATATATTAATATTCTGTAAAAAATAATTAAAAAGAAATAAGCAGGAATAAAATGGTCATCCACAAAATAAAGATAAGAACCATGAACCAAAACTTTCTAAAAATTAGTGCATAGTACATAAACACTAATAATGCACTCTTAACCTTCCTACACTGTTGGTGGGAATGTAAACTGGTGCAACCACTATGGAGAACAGTATGGAGGCTTCTTTAAAAACTAAAAATAGAGTTATCATATGATCCAGCAATCCCACTCCTGGGCAAATATCCAGAAAAGACAAAAACTCTAGTTTGGAAAGATACATTCACCCGAATGTTCATAGCACCACTATCTACAATAGCTAAGACATGGAAACAACCTAAGTGTCCATCAACAGATGAATGGTTAAAGAAGTTATGGTATATATATCTGCATAAGACTCATCATGTACAAGGGAACCACACCATTCATGGCTGACTTATCAAAATCAGTGGAGGATGTAAGGTAATGAGAGGACATATTCAAAGTGCTGTTAAAATTTCAAAGAATTTGCATATGCTCCTTTAATTCTCCCTGTTTTTATATTGAGAGAGTCAGCCCATTTATTCTCTTTTTTAAAACTTTATCCAGGTATAATGATGCACGTTATATCGCACACATTTAAAGTGTACAATATGACGAATTTTGACATATCCATACACCCTTTAAACTATATAATTAATATCCATTAATTCCAAGATTTTCTTCGTACTTCTTGATAATCCATTCTTTACTCTCTCCCCACTACTATCCTCAGGCAAAAATTGATATGTTTTCTGTCAACAGATATTAGTATGTATCTTTTTTAAAAAATACATTTATTTATTTATTTTTGGCTGTGTTGCCTCTTCATTGCTGTGCACAGTCTTTCTCTAGTTGCGGTGAGCGAGGGCTACTCTGTTGCGGTGTGCAGGCTTCTCATTGTTGTGGCTTCTCTTGTTGTAGAGCATGGGCTCTAGGTGTGCAGGCTTCAGTAGTTGTGGCTCGCAGGCTCTAGAGTGCAGGCTCAGTAGCTGTGGTGCATGGGTTTAGTTGCTCTGCGGCATGTGGGATCTTCCCGGATCAGGGCTCTAACCCGTGTCCCCTGCGTTGTCAGGCGGATTCTTAACCATTGCGCCACCAGGGAGGTCCCTAGTACGTATCTTTTAGAATTTCATTTAAATGGAGTCATAAAGGGCATATTCATTTTTATCACACTTCTTTTATCCAGATTAATTATTTTCAGATTTGTCCTGGTTGTTAAATGTACAGCTGAATAGTGTTCTATTGTATGGACATGCAACTCTTTGTTTAATCATTCAACTGTTGATGGACTTTTGGATTGTTTCCAGTTTTTTTGCTCTGACAAATAGAGCTGCTATGAACATTTGCATGTAAGTTTTTGCATGACTGTATATGTCTTCATTTTCTTTGGTTAAATATTTAGATTTATGTTCTAGGTCACATTTTCTGTCTTTCCAGAATTTCCTTTGTGTGTGAATTTTTACATATAATTTTCTTTATACCTATAATTATTTAAAACAGTTTTGAATTTCTAAAAGACTTTAAATTGCTTAAATATTTTTTTTTAAATTGACATCCAACTAAATTTCAGTGTCATCAGAGAATGTGGCCTGTACGGTACTTATTATTAAAATTTTTGGACTTCTGTAATTATAATATGTGATTACTGTTTGTTAGTGTTTTATTTATGGTTGGAAAGAATGAAATTTTTATCGTTAGATATTGAAACTCTGTACTTCTTTCATCTTATTTTGTATATTATCCAACTATATCAGATTTCTTTTGATTATTACTTAGGGATTATTTTTTCCCTAGCTTTTTATAATTAAACCTTCTGTAGTCTTAAGTTTTAATTAGATTTAATTTAAATAGCATACTGCTGGATTTTTTAACTCATTTTTTAAGTTTTACTAGAGTTCCTAGTCCATTTAAACTTATTGTGATTATGAAGATAGTTAGTTAAATTTACTTCCACTATCTTATTTTGTGTTTACTATTTGCCTCATCTTTTCTATGCTTTGTTATTTATTTTCCTTAATGTTCTGTTTGGGATAGATTGGATTTTTCTCAGTATATATTTTTCTTCTCTTTGTTCAAATATTTTAATTCTACTTGTGCAATATTAGAGACCCCATTAGAGATTTGGGAATTTAAAATTAAGTTTAAAAGGTATACAATTGGGCTTCCCTGGTGGCGCAGTGGTTGAGAGTCCGCCTGCCGATGCAGGGGACACGAGTTCGTGCCCCGGTCCGGGAAGATCCCACATGCCGCGGAACGGCTGGGCCTGTGAGCCATGGCCGCTGAGCCTGCGCGTCCGGAGCCTGTGCTCCGCAACAGGAGAGGTCACAACAGGGAGGCCCGCGTACCACACAAAAAAAAAAAAAAAAAAAAAAAAGTTATACAATTTATCAGTCTATTAATTATTTTTCTCAATAACAAAAAGTTTCCTGAGCATTTTAACTTTGTCCATATTCTAGCAATTTTTATGCTTTTTTCCCCTCCTACATTAGTTTCCATCTGTCAGGTTTAACCAATGAGAAGAGATATTAGTGGCTTATAAAATATTTCTTAAATTGGATCTCACAGATATATTTTTATCTTTACATAAATATCATCAATCTAAATAGTCATTTGAAAATATTTCAGGATTATAAATGCTTAATACAAGTGAATTTTCAATGTCCCCTTTTACTCTGAGTTTGCATGTATTGTGCCTCCTGTCATTTTCCTTCACTATTTGACCCATTCATCAAGATACTTGGCAGGTATGTTTTATAAATGGCAGCTATATCAAGTAAAGCTGAAAATTCAAATAGCCTTTAATTCTGAAATTCCACATATTGGTATACATCTCATTGAAGCTCCTATACAAGGAGACACATTGAATAATTTTCTTAGCAGCATTGCATTTAGTACCAAAAATTGGAAATAGGAGAATGACACATAAAGTGTTACATGCTAATGCAAAAGAATGCTGAGAAAAGTGCCTTAAAATGAAATTTTAAATAGACATATGCACACAATGTTATAAAATATACACACACACTTATAAATTCACAGTAAAGATGAACCTTAATTCCTGCTTAATGCTGATAAGGGTGTTGAAGCAATAAAATTGTTACTGAAAGCAACCCCAAATAGCATGAGAACCTGGATACCTAGAACTCAACCAAGACTACTGAAGTAGAAGATCTTGGAAATGTAACCCAGATCAATGTTCTTCCTATCTGAACTTATCTGAGACAGGGAATCATATATCAATGACAAACAAATCTCAGAGGACTTTAAAATGAGGCAGAGAAAGAATACCTCAGAGCACCCACACTATCTGCCATGCACATTTATCGGTCCAAAATAATACAGTAATAAAATTAGCATGGCTATGCTAATCATGAGTATAAATATGCTTTATAGCACACTTTTCATCCAATAAGCATTTGGTGGGAATTGGAAATATGGAAGAAAGAGAAAGGAAATGTAAAAATTAGGAAACCAGGATTTTCTAATAAGAACATGTTGAAAAAGCAGTATTAACCCTCGTCTCTAAGTTCTTGTTAAGTTATTTAGAAATTAGGATCAGTAAGGAAGAAGAGCAAGACCCAGAGATGTGGCAGAGCTTAGTGTTTCAAGTGATTTTGAGTAGAGCCAGCATATGGCTGTAATTAGACATCACTCCCTGCATACAGATGTACTGAAAGATATGGGAAAATCACAGCTGTGGCTTAAGGATTTCTGAGGATGCTAAGAAAACAAAGTAATTGGAGTCCCATAATAACACATAGACAAAGGACTTCAAACATCAAGTTACCTAGCATAGGGAAGAAATTCCGTTAATTTCTTTTATCTTTTAATTAGGCTGTCAATTATTTGCTTGAATACTTCCAAGTATGGTGAACTCACGATTATCTTGAGACAGACTTCTCCCTGGCTGGAGAATTCTGAATGTTAGAATTTTCTTTCTAGGATGTGTTAAAATCTACATCCATGTAAAGGGGTAAGGAGAGTAAACTTTAAGACAAATTACAGTAACTAATCATTTTGGAGAAGAAAATCAGACAAAAATTTCTAAGCAGAGAACTCAAAGACAATTCTCTACATCC
The DNA here is from genome assembly GCF_964270905.1 of Leucopleurus acutus. Classification (NCBI taxonomy): domain Eukaryota; kingdom Metazoa; phylum Chordata; class Mammalia; order Artiodactyla; family Delphinidae; genus Leucopleurus; species Leucopleurus acutus. Next base: position 153,948,950 of record NC_139143.1, read on the forward strand.
TTCAATTATGGTTTATTGGTAGTTTTGGAGCTCATAAATTACATATCTATCAGAGGAAATCTGACATCAATCAGGGAAATGCATCAGAGGGCTATTAGCATGAAAGTCCACAGTTAAAAATTAAATTAACAGGTCTTTTGTGCATTGAATTAAAAGAATGATTTTGTAAAATAAGTGTAGGAGGCATAAAGTTTCCAAATGAAGCCAGAGTACTTACTCTGATAAGTGACACAAGGGAAAATTTTAGTATATAAATTTATTTCAGGGTTGGCTTTCATGACTGGAGTTGTAACAAAGGTCAAGGGCAGAAACAAGTTCCAACTATAATCTAGAAGAAACTTGGAAGAAGTTTACATTCAGAGGGAGATCCACATGGTAGATATCAGGGAGGTAGTCTTCCTAAAAAGCTAGAAGTCTTGAAGCAAAAATACTGACTTACAGAAATACAGTGATTGACTGAGCTTTTTATGCCAGGATAAAGGCATATAACGTTGTTTAATTTGATTCAAGAACCAGGAGATTTGGTTGTCTGTAAATTTCTCCTTAAACTAAAGCAGAATTACTTCTCTAAGGCCACTATGGAATCATCTTTATTTAACCTACATTTTTTTTTTTGCGGTACACGGGCCTCTCACTGTTGTGGCCTCTCCCGCTGCAGAGCACAGGCTCCGGACGCACAGGCTCAGTGGCCATGGCTCACGGGCCCAGCCACTCCACAGCATATGGGATCTTCCCGGACTGGGGCATGAACCTGCGTCCCCTGCAACAGCAGGCAGACTCTCAACCACCATGCCACCAGGGAAGCCCTAACCTACATTTTTAAATGATAGTGTCAATCTGGACCAAAATCCTGGTTGGAACTTAATTCCTTCCAATGTGTCCAATAGATAATTCCATTATTTTCTTCCTTTTGTATTATCTGTTGAAAAGTCAGCTATCTGTCCTATTGTTGCTTCTTTGAAGACAATATGCCTTTTATTCTCAGACTGCTTTAAACAGATTTGTTTCAATTTGATTTCCATAGTCTGACTATGATGTGTTTGATATGGTTTATCCTGCTTGAGGTTCACATACCTCCATGAATACATGGGTTTAAAAATAGCATTCCAGTCATTATTTCTTCAAATACATCTTCTGCTGTTAGGTGTCTAGTTACATATCTGTTAGATCCTTTTACTGTTTCTCTTATACCCCTATGCATTTTTCTTTATTTTATATTCTTTTTCCTCTCTGTTCTTCAGTTTAGATATTTACAATTAAATAGTCTCCCAATTCCCTAATCCCATGTTCTTTCTGCTGAATATGCTGCTAAACTCTTTTTAATGATTTTTTTTTATTTCAGAAGTTATATTTTCTCCTCCTGGGAATCCCCAATATTTTCCTACCATAGATTCCACTTCTATGGTAGTGTTATCTATCTCTTCCTCTGCATGCTTGAACAAATCAATTAAAGTTATTTTAAACTTATCAGCTAATTTCACTATCTTAGTCAACTTCAGTCTGTTAGGTCTGTTTCTATTGTCTGTTTTTTCCCTTAGTTTAAATTCAGAGGTTTCTGTCCTTTCTCATATGTAAAAATAAAAAATTTATCTAAGGACATTGTGATCATGTCCTTAAATGTGTGTCAACTTGACTACACTTTCCAGAATGCCCTTTCATTTATGTTTCCAGTTAGTGTAGGCCATAAGGAAAATTCCTGGGAGACGGAGGGTGGAAAGGAAGCAGCAGCCATTTTTGTAGCTTGTATATGTTGCTGCTGATATGCTGATTCCTTTCATTGGAATGATGTAGAAGCTAGACCTGCAATTGCTCTACTTTCCCATGAATCCTTTTTCAACTTCTCTGAGTCCTAAGCCAAATGTGTGTATGTCAATTGTGATGAAGGGCTCTGGTTTCTGCAACATACTCTCTTCAACAAGGTCAAAAGCAATAAGAATACATATGGGTTTCAGTCCATCCTAGTGAGGGTCTAGTTCATGCATGTGGGTTCCATCCTGCTTGTATCTTTGCTATTGAAGTCCATTCTATTCCCTCTTCCAGTACTAATAGGGGAATTCAGGCTGTTATTTTCAAGGTTACCACTGAGCTGGAAAGCAGGGGATAAGAACAGGTTAAGTTAGAATGCCAGTTAGAATGCCACAAAGCTCACTGTTCTTACTGAAATTCAGCTATTTTTTTCTGATTAAGTGTTCCCCTGGTTGCATGCTTGTGGTTAGTTTCCAGATTTCTGAAAAAAGTTGATTTCTGGTGCATTTTTTCCTAGTTTACTTACTGTTTTATAAAGGGAAAGTATCAATCAGCTCAGGCTGCCATAATAAAATACCATAAACTGGGTGGGTGGCTTAAACAACAGGCATTTATTTTCTCACAGTCCTGGAGGCGGGAAGTCCCACATCAGGGTGCCTGCATGGTTAGTTTCTGGTGAGGCTTCTCTTTCTGGCTTATAGGTGGCCACCATCTTGTTGTGTGCTCACGTGACCCCTTCTTTTTGTGCAAGCAAGGGGAGAGAGAGAGAGTGTATGAGTTCTCATGTCTCTTCTTATACAGACACTAATCCTACTGGATCATGGCCCTATCTTTATCACCTAATTTAACCTTAATTATTTCTGTAAAGGCCCTATCTCCAAATAAGTTACATTAGGGGTTAGGGTGTCAACATATGAATTTTGGGCAAGGGCGTGGACCACAAACATTCAGTCTGTACCAGGGAAGGATTTTTGAAGTTTCTTACTTTACCATTTTCACTGATTTACTCAAGCATTTTACAAATACGTGTTTTATTCATGTTTTTCAATAGTTCTCAAAGAAGAGTTCAGGAACCACTTGTTCTGTCATGGCTTGAGGCAGAACTATCTACTCCTTCCTGTTATATTTTTATATATGACCTGTCCCTTTTTTTCATAACAAATCTTAACAATGGTGTGTGTCTGTTTTACCAGGGGAAAAGTCAGTTCTTTTTGTTGGGAATCTGAACATTTTTTATTTGATTTCTGTTTTTATATTAATTGATTCTACATTTTACTTTCTGAAATTCATTTTCTAGTTTCTTGGTTTGTATCTAGCTTCTTGATTTGGTAAGGGTATACTCCCAAATGAAACATGACCCCTTTCTGGTGTATATAGAGTCAGAGATCTTCACCTAGAAGTGTAGTATCAGTCAAGCCACAGGATACTCAGATCTTCTTCCAAAGTTTTTACCAATGGTATCCAATATAAACAACATCTCAAAAATACAGGGACTTTTAACTCTTTGATCTTGGGCTCATTTTAAAATTCTTAGTCCATCTTAGCCCATCTCCTACAGGCATACCTACCTACCTTCTTAAATGAGTTAATGCCAGGAATAAGGAACATTCTCTCTAGCTACTTAATAATAATAATACTTGATATTTCCAACACTCTCTTTTTGAAAGCTAATATATGTAATGTTAAATAGACATTTTACTTTTGATTAATTCTTGAGTTAGGAACTGATTTGAAATGTAATAACTCTAATGGCATCAACTGTATTAACATTATCATATTTCTCATCGGAATAATTGACGTATTATATTATGCTAATAAGTTTCCTAATAGTAAAGATCCTTCTGATCCTCTACTTGGATGAGCTAGAAGTTAATTTTAATCCAAATCAGATAAGAAGAAGTAAAGCTGTCACTGTTTGCAGATGACATGATACTATACATAGAGAATCCTAAAGATGCTACCAGAAAACTACTAGAGCTAATCAATGAATTTGGTAAAGTTGCAGGATACAAAATTAATGTACAGAAATCTCTTACATTCCTATACACTAATGATGAAAAATCTGAAAGAGAAATTAAGGAAACACTCCCATTTACCATTACAACAAAAAGAATAAAATACCTAGGAATAAACCTACCTATGGAGAAAAAAGGTCTTGATGCAGAAAACTATAAGACACTGATGAAAGAAATTAAAGATGATACAAACAGATGGAGAGATATACCATGTTCTTGGATTGGAAGAATCAACATTGTGAAAGTGACTATACTTCCCAAAGCAATCTACAGATTCAGTGTTATCCCTATCCAACGATCAATTCCATTTTTCACAGAACTAGAACAAAAAATTTCACAATTTGTATGGAAACACAAAAGTCCCCGAATAGCCAAAGCAATCTTCAGAAAGAAAGATGGAGATGGTGGAATCAGGCTCCCTGACTTCAGACTATACTACAAAGCTACAGTAATCAAGACAGTATGATACGGGCACAAAAACAGAAATGTAGGTCAATGGAACAGGATAGAAAGCCCAGAGATAAACCCACACACATATGGTCACCTTATCTTTGATACAGGAGACAAGATATACAGTGGAGAAAAGACAGGGGGCTTCCCTGGTGGCACAGTGGTTGAGAGTCTGCCTGCCGATGCATGGGACACGGGTTTGTGCCCTGGTCCAGGAAGATCCCACATGCCACGGAGCACCTGGGCCTGTGAGCCATGGCCGCTGAGCCTGTGCATCCGGAGCCTGTGCTCCACAACAGGAGAGGCCACAACAGTGAGAGGCCCGCGTACCACGAGAAAAAGAAAAAAAAGAAAAAAAAGAAAAGACAGTCTCTTCAATAAGTGGTGCTGGGAAAACTGGACAGCTACGTATAAAAGAAAGAAATTAGAACACTCCCTAACACCATACACAAAAATAAACTCAAAATGGATTAAAGACCTAAATGTAAGGCCAGACACTATAAAACTCTTAGAGGAAAACATAGGCAGAACACTCTATGACATAAATCACAGCAAGATCCCTTTTGACCCACCTCCTAGAGAAATGGAAATAAAACAAAAATAAACAAATGGGACCTAATGAAACTTAAAAGCTTTTGCATAGCAAAGGAAACCATAAACAAGATGAAAAGACAACCTCAGAAGGGGAGAAAATATTTGTAAATGAAGCAACCAACAAAGGATTAATTTCCAGAATTTACAAGCAGCTCATGCAGCTCAATATCAAAAAAACAAAAAACACAATCCAAAAAAAAAATCAACATTTCTCCAAAGAAGATATACAGATTGCCAACAAACACATGAAAGAATGCTCAACATCACTCATCGTTAGAGAAATGCAAATCAAAACTACAATGAGATATCATCTCACACCGGTCAGAATGGCCATCATCAAAAATTCTACAAACAATAAATGCTGGAGAGGGTGTGGAGAAAAGGGAACCCTCTTTCACTCTTGGTGGGAATGTAAATTGATACAGCACTATGGAGAGCAGTATGGAGTTTCCTTAAAAAACTAAGAATAGAACTACCATACGACGCAGCAATCCCACTACTGGGCATATACCCTGAGAAATCCTAATTCAAAAAGAGTCATGTACCACAATGTTCATTGCAGCTCTATTTCCAATAGCCAGATCATGGAAGCAACCTAAGTGTCCCTCGACAGATGAATGGATAAAGAAGATGTGGCACATACATACAATGGAATATTACTCAGCCATAAAAAGAAACGAAATTGAGTTATTTGTAGTGAGGTGGATGGACCTAGAGTCTGTCATACAGAGTGAAGTAAGTCAGAAAGAGAAAAATAAATACTGTATGCCAACACATATATATGGAATCTAAAAAAAAAAGACATGGTTCTGAAGAACCTAGAGACAGGACGGGAATAAAGACACAGACCTACTAGAGAATGGCCTTGAGGACACGGGGACGGGGAAAGGTAAGCTGGGACAAAGTGAGAGAGTGGCATGGACATATATACACTACCAAATATAAAATCGAGAGCTAGTGGGAAGCATCCACATAGCAAAGGGAGATCATCTCAGTGCTTTGTGACCACCTAGAGGGGTGGGATAAGGAGGGTGGGAGGGAGTGTGATGCAAGAGGGAAGAGTTATGGGGCATATGTATATGTATAGCTGATTCACTTTGTTATAAAGCAGAAACTAACACACCATTGTTAAGCAATTATACTCCAATAAAGATGTTAAAAGATAAATAATAAAATAAAGTGGTGATGACCTGAAAAAAAAAAAAGTAGGATATGTGTAAAATAATTCTGCATCATCCAAACAATGGAAAACTTTGCAACCATAGAAGGAATAGGAAAAATTCATACACTGATATGAAGTTTCTTCCTGTTTACACAATTATGTTTAAAAAAAAGTAAGTTGCAAAGCAAAGTATATACCATATTAGCATTTAAAAAGAAGATATGGATATATAAATATTTATATATTGATGTATATAATACTTTTGTATCTGTATATATGTACATGTGTATCTTTTAAAATATTTATTTATTTATTTGGCTGCACCGAGTCTTAGTTGTGGCATGCGAGCTCTCTTAGTTGCGGCATGTGAACTCTTAGTTGCAGCGTGTGGGAGCTAGTTGCCTGACTAGGGATCGAACTTGGGGCCCATGCATTGGGAGCATGGAGTCTTAGCCACTGGACCACAAGGGAGGTCCCTACATATGTATGTTTACGTATATTATGCACATATATAAACATGCAAGCTATATCAGGAAGTGGTCCAGGGTAGCATTGCCAAGGAAATGTGGAGATGACTCTTTTCTGTCCTTACCTGCTACCCTCAGATCCATGATGGCCTCCTCATAGGTGTCACCGTCTTTAAAGAAAGAGTGGTACTGCCCCCCATCAAGAACACTGATTGTGGGTCCTGAGGGTCACTTTGCCCTCTCTCAGGGTGTCCGTCAGAAGCACTGTGCGATTCATATAGCTGTAGTGCTTTTTCCAGAGAGTTCTTCCCCATCCTTGTACAGGTAAACCAGATGGGAAGAGTGCTCATGAAACCACACTGTGGCAGGGACAGCTGGCAGCTGAGCTCAGCACTTTCACCCACCAGGACCACCTGGTGGCTCCTGGAGCTGCTCACAGTGAAGTGCTCTGCGGAAGAAGTCCGAGACCAGATTTATTCTGAAGGCCACAGGAGAATGCTTCACCTAGGTCCCTCTGCTCTGGACACATTGGCCTTCTCCCTGATTCTTGACGCCAAGTCCTTTCTGACTTCAGAACTTTGCTCTCAGAGATATCTTCGCTCTGACAGCAGTGCTCTTCTCTCAGACCCTCCCATCACTGTCTCCTTCTTACCTCTCAGGTCCCAGCTTAAATGTCAACTCCTTAGAGAAAAATTTTATCACCATCCACTTCCCATTTCCCCTAATCATATCTTCAGTGCACATATCATTACCTGATATTTTTAATTCCTGTCTTTATTTTCTCTCATAACCAGCTAATATGTAAGCCACACAACAACAGAGTCTCTATCTTTTTTTAAAATTCTCTTTATTATCCCCAGTGCATAAAGCATTGCCTGAACGTGGTAGGCACTCTGTAAATATTTAACAAAGGAATGTGGATAGTCCCCAATATTGAGAGGTGGGAGGTGGACCGCTATTGCTGAACAACAGCCTTTACTTATCAGATACACCAGCTGCTTTTTTCAGTATCAGTTTTTGGCGAGTTAAAAATGACCACAAATATTTTGATGCTCCATCCATGAAGAGAAAGTGCCTATGTCCCCTCCTCTTAAAACTGTGCTCTGATATTGCTTTGCTCAATAGAATATGGCAGAAGACAACCTGCAATAGTTTCTGGGTCTGTCTTAAGAAATGAGCTGGTCTCATTTGTCTTTTTGTTGCTGTTGTTATTCTTGTACCATTCTTTCTGGAAGCCGTCGGCAGCCATATACAAAGTCTGACAACCCTGAGACCATCATGACAGAAAGACCATGGGTTAACATGTCACTTGACAATCCCAGGGGATCCCAACCTTCCAGCCTGCTCCACCAAAGGGCTAGACATGTGAATGAAGCCACCTTGAGCCGTTTGGAACACTCCACCCACTAGCTGAATATACCAAGAGACCTCAGTCTATGTCACGTGGAACAGAAGAGTCACGCAGCTGAGCACTGGCCAGAATTCCTGCCCAACAAGATGTGAGATATAATAAAATGGTTGCTTTAAATCACTAATTTGGGGGATAATTTTCTGTGAAGCTATAGGTAACTGTAACAAGCTCCTCCCATAATCTTAGTTTTTCCTCTTTTTGATTATGCCAGATTCATCCCTGTCTCTGTCAAGAGGGTTTATCCTTTTCACTGTAAAGTATCCAAATTATTAGACTTAAGGCCTATTGTTCTAAGAGAAATTTGTGGACAGCTCCAGCTCATGCCAACATCTCCTTTATCTGAGGTCCTACTAAACTTATAATTCATATCATCACATAAATCATTGTGGTTTGTTCTTAAATATAAGGGATCTATTCGTTATGACTTGTCAGTGAGAACTTGAGTCTCCCGAGCAGATGTTAGCCAGGTGTCTGTCTCCTCTCCTTGGCACAGTGTTGCAGCACGGAGCTGGGGCTCAGAAAGACACAGAAACTGAAATAACGTTGTATAATCATAGGTTGTTTTAACACTAATTTCTATCCTCAGACCTAGAACAGAAAGGGTAGAATCTGAGGAACAGCAGTGGAAAAGCCTCATTTTCTTCACTGTCATTTACCTTCACTATTTTTCTTTATAGATGTGACACACTATGAAAAAGAAGTAGCTATCCCTACCTGAGGTGATTACTATCATCTGTAAGAGGAGAATGTCCACTGAGTATCCAGATACGTAAGAAAATGCCGGCTCCATCACACCTGGAAAATGAAATAGCAATTGTGGGATCAGGCAGCAAGAATCATGGTAACTCAGAAAAAAAAACGGAATTTTGAAATCCTGTCTTTTGAGAGAATTCCCTTTGCTGTGCAACTAAATGATTTAGTCAAACCACAGGTGTCGGACACACTGATATTATGTCTTTTCCTCTTTCCTTCCTGTGCCTTTACTGTGGCTCATTGTCTTCATGAGATTACTATTGTGAAGGGCATCTGTGGTAGACGAGAGCATAAAAGGTGTACAGAACCAGGTATGCATATGCCACACTCACTTGGCCTCATCTGCATCCTGGCTTAAGCCACTTGCTCAGTTCAGAGACCTGGCTACTGCCTCTGAGGTGACCTCATTTCTTAATGGGAACACTTGTGTGCCCTCTCCTCTGGGCGACAAGCCAGCTTTAGCAAAACATTCATAATCCCACTGTTATTGGCAGGGTCTGACCTGCCTGGATCCATGGACCTTCCGGCTCCACCCACTACTTCTACATTCAAAGGAAATGCCACATCAGGGAGGTGGGATCTAGGTGTGTAAAAGGTATCAGACAGAATAGTGTGTTAACTGCCTGCCAGATAAACTTGGATCAGTCAGATACAAGAAATTAGAACAAGTAAGAAGATAAATGCCTGTCCTTTCTTGCTTTATTTCCTAATTTCCCCCCTCACTCTTGCTGCCTAAATTGCCACCCTACCCCAATAAACATTTAGGAATAATTTGGACATGGGCTCTTTTTTCTAGGGATCCTAAAGAGAGAAAACAACAACAACAAAAAAACCCTGCTTAAGTATGGAGTTACATATTAGCATGCTGGAATTAGGAACATGTATTTGGTTTCATATACTCAACAGTTAAGCAACATCTGGTTCATGAAGAATCTCAAATATGTCAATAAATAAAATGCTAGATTTTACCTGCTGGAAAACGGAGTGCATAGATGCAAAATATAAGCTGTGTAAATCTGTTCTGAGATGCGTGTTTTACAATACAGGAATATAAAACAACGTATTAAAGGAGAGAAAAGTTACAGGTAAGGTGTCTCTTGCAGTGATTTAATATATCCATTTAAAAAATAAGTGGAATTGGAAAGAGTGTGATAGATGAAAGCAGTGTCAAAGAGTAGGGGTAGATATTTGCAAAACATCAACTGATTAAGGGCTCATATCAAAATTTTAATTATAAAAATTATTTTTAAGGTAGATAGGCTGAAAGAAAAATAGAGGACCTGAAAAATCTCAGCATAGAAAATACCCAAAAAGCAGTAAAGATAAGAAAAGGTAGAGACCCTCGTTAAGAATCAGGAAAATGCATATTAAAACCACAATGCAATATCACACTCACTAGAATGGGTACCATTGTAATGAGGTGGATAGACCTAGAGTCTGTCATACAGAGTGAAGTAAGTCAGAAAGAGAGAGACAAATACCGTATGCTAACACATATATATGGAATTAAAAAAAAAAGTCATGAAAAACCTAGGGGTGAAACAGGAATAAAGACACAGACTTACTAGAGAATGGACTTGAGGGGGAAGGGTAAACGGTGACAAAGCGATAAAGAGGCATGGACATATATACACTACCAAACGTAAGGTAGATAGCTAGTGGGAAGCAGCCGCATAGCACAGGGAGATCAGCTCGGTGCTTTGTGACCGCCTGGAGGGGTGGGATAGGGAGGGTGGGAGGGAGGGAGACGCAAGCGGGAAGAGATATGGGAATATATGTATATATATAACTGATTCATTTTGTTGTGAAGCTGAAACTAACATACCATTGTAAAGCAATTATACTCCAATAAAGATGTTAAAAAAAAAAAAAAAAAGGCTGACAATACCAAGTTTTGATGAGGCTGTGGTGTAATGTGGTGTAATGCAGTGTACAGGGCATTTCTCATGTTCATGGCTGGTGAGAGCACAGTGGTGGCATGATATTTGAAGGCACTTTAGCATCTTCTACTAGAGTTGAAAATAAACACAGCCTATGATCCAGCAATTCTACTTTAGGAACATAATCAATAGAAACATATGCACAAAAGACATATAGAATAAATTTCCAGATAACATTATTGGTAATAACTAGACTGGAACAATACAGTAAGCCTAAACATACAAGCCAAGAGGGAGAAAAGGAGGAGGACCTGCAGCCTCACAGACTTACTGAGTTACTCCTGCAGAAAGTGGGGAGAGAGAGGGAAAAGCAGGGGAGGGGGATGGCATGGCCGTTTATCTGTCTGTCTCCTCACCCGCTCTCCCCCTTGTTCTGCTCACTCCTGGTGTCAGCCTATCCTCCTTCCCAAACCCTCCCATTCCCCCGGTGGAGCGCCCCCTTCACTTTCCTTCTCGTCCTCTGTGTTTCTCCTCTCTTTCTTCCCTTCCCCCTCTAGCATTGCCACCTTCTCTCCTACACGCACGCAGGCATATAAACGTAGGTTTTGGATGCTGTCTGCCTGTTGACCCCGCTATTTTCATGTTTCCAACAGGTTTTTCTTTCCCCAATCCCTCAGCTGCTGCTGCTGCTGCTCAGAAGGTCAGATCTGCCACTGATGGTAATACCAGCACCACCCCGCCCACCTCTGCCAAGAAGAGAAAGTTGAAGGGCAGCAGTAGCGGCAGTAACAGTAGTAACGACAGAGAAGACTTTGATTCCACCTCTCCCTTCTCTTCCACTCCTTTACAACCCAGGGATTCGGCATCCCCTTTAACCCCATCCTTCTCCTGCCTGGGGGTTTCAGTGGCCGCTCCCAGCCACGTACGCATACAGAAGAAGCTGCGTTTTGAAGACACCCTGGGGTGTGTAGGGTTTGATGCGAAGATGGCTGAGGAATCCTCCTCCTCCTCTTCACCTTCACCAACTGCTGCAACATCTCAGCAGCAGCAACTTAAAAATAAGGTGTATTAATCTCTTCTGTGGCTTCGGTGTATCACTCAAACGGTCTAGCCCAATCTTCTACCACCGTCTCTAGCTTTGCTAACAGCAAGCCTGGCTCTGCTAAGAAGTCAGTGATCAAGAACTTTAAAGATAAGCCTACATTACCAGAAAGCTACACAGATGAAACATGGCAGAAACTGAAAAAAGCAGTGGAAGCTAATCCAGGATAGTACTTCAATTAAGAACAATTTAGAAGAACTCTATCAGGCTGTGGAAAATCTCTGTTCTCACGAGATTTCTGCAAACTTGTGCAAACAGCTGAGACAGATTTGTGAAGATCACATGAAAGCACAAATTCATCAGTTCAGAGAGGATTCATTGGATAGAGTTCTTTTTCTAAAGAAGATCGATAGATGTTGGCAAAACCATTGCAGACAAATGATCATGATCAGTAGCAGTTTTTTGTTTCTGGATAGGACTTGCGTTCTTCAAAATTCAATGCTACCGGGCTTCCCTGGTGGCGCAGTGGTTGAGAGTCCGCCTGCCGATGCAGGGTTCGTGCCCCGGTCCGGGAAGATCCCACATGCCACGGAGCGGCTGGGCCCGTGAGCCATGGCCGCTGAGCCTGTGCGTCTGGAGCCTGTGCTCCGCAATGGGAGAGGCCACAGCAGTGGGAGGCCCATGTACCGCAAAAAAAAAAAAAAAAAAAAAAAAGAATTCAATGACCCTCCATTTGGGAAAGAATAGTGAAGCAATTGATAGAAGTTTACTCCAAAGCCTTTTAAGCATGCTCTCTGATTTGCAAATTTATCAGGATTCTTTTGAACAACGATTTTTGGAAGAAACTAACCGACTCTACGCAGCTGAAGGCCAAAAATTAATGCAGGAAAGAGAGTTCCTGTATATCTTCATCATGTTAACAAACGTCTAGAAAAAGAAGCAGACAGACTTATTACTTACTTAGATCAGACCACCCAAAAGTCATTAATTGCTACTGTGGAAAAACAACTTCTAGGTGAACACTTAACAGCGATTCTTCAGAAAGATTTAAATTAACTCCTTGATGAAAACCGAATTCAAGATTTATCTCACCTGTATCAGCTCTTCAGTAAAGTTCGAGGTGGCATTCAGGTTCTCTTGCAGCAATGGATTGAATACATTAAGGCATTTGGTAGCACTATTGTAATTGATCCCGAAAAAGATAAAACCATTGTTCAAGAATTGCTGGCTTTTAAAGATAAGGTTGACCATATAATTGATATCTGTTTCCTGAAGAATGAAAAACGTTTCCATGCCATGAAAGAAGCATTTGAAACATTCATTAACAAAAGACTAAACAAACCTGCTGAACTTATATCTAAGTATGCAGATTCAAAGCTTCTCGCAGGCAACAAAGAAGCTACAGATGAAGAACTTGAGAAAATGTTGGATAAGATTATGATTATATTTATTTTATTTATTTATTTATTTATTTTGCAGTACGCGGGCCTCTCACTGTTGCGGCCTCTCCCGTTGCGGAGCACAGGCTCCGGACGCGCGGGCTCAGCGTCCATGGCTCACGGGCCCAGCCGCTCCACGGCATGTGGGATCTTCCCGGACCGGGACACGAACCCATGTCCCCTGCATCGGCAGGCGGGCTCTCAACCACTGCGCCACCAGGGAAGCCCCTACGATTATATTTAGATTCATCTATGGCAAGGACGTTTTTGAGGCCTTCTATAAGAAAGATTGAGCCAAGCGCCTGTTGGGAAGAGTGCATCTGTGGATGCTGAAAAATCAATGCTGTCCAAACGTAGACATGAATGTGGAGCTTCTTTCACCAGCAAACTTGAAGGAATGTTTAAAGACATGGAACTTTCTAAAGACATCATGATTCAATTCAAACAGTATATGCAGAACCAGAATGTACCTGGGAATATTGAATTAACTGTGAATATCCTGACGGTGGGTTATTGGCCAACATATGTGCCTATGGAAGTTCATTTACCACCAGAGATGGTAAAATTTCGGGAGATTTTCAAGACCTTTTACCTAGGCAAACATAGTGGCGGGAAACTTCAGTGGCCGGCAACCCTAGGACACTGTGTGCTAAAGGCAGAATCTAAAGAGGGTAAAAAGGAACTCCAGTTCTCTCTTTTTCAAACACTGGTGCTGCTAATGTTTAATGAGGGAGAGGAGTTAAGTTTAGAAGAGATCAAGCAGGCTACGGGAATAGAGGCTGGAGAGTTAAGGAGAACACTGCAGTCATTGGCCTGTGGCAAACCTAGAGTTCTGATGAAAAATCCGAAGGGTAAAGCTATAGGAGATGGTGACAAGTTCATTTGTAATGATGATTTCAAGCACAAACATTTCAGGATAAAGATCAGTCAAATTCAGGTGAAGGAAACGGTGGGGCAACAAGCAAGCACTACAGAAAGAGTATTTCAAGACGGACAGTATCAAATCGATGCTGCAATTGCTCAAACTATGAAGATAAGAAAGACAGCCACAATCTTCTTGTTTCAGAAGTGTACAACCAGTTGAAATTTCCGGTAAAGCCTGCTGATCTTAAGAAGAGAATAGAATCCTTAATTGACCGGGACTACATGGAAAGAGATAAAGAAAATCCAAACCAGTACAATTATGTTGCATAAAATGTTGGCCTTGGAGCATTTGGTGTCATAAGCAGTAGCCAGTGGATAAAGTAACCTGTTATTATTTGACTTCTCTTATACTACCAATGACCAAATGAAGCAGTGTAATGGAAATAGTTGAGTGACTTTTCAGTGGTTAACATGCCCATTTAAAGAGTAATACTTACCTTTAAGAAGAATGTTGTTGAACTCCTTGCATGTTATTTAGTATGATGTGCAGAAAACTCTTAAGAAAGTACCTGGTCTTCATGATTACTATTTGGAACTGGGGAAGAGGTCCCTATGGCTATTTAAAAAAAGAGGAGGGATGTTCTTATGTACCATTAATTATGAAGCAAAAGGTTTATTTGTTTAAAATGTCATTTAAAGATACTTAAACTGCATGCAAACTTTATTTACTGTACAGAGTACTGGATGTATTTATAAATAGAAAAACCACCCTGGACTTGGTTGTTCACCTGTTTTGTGATTTCCCTTGAAGAGAAAAATAAGTTGTCATAGCTATTGATATTTTACTAAGTAATGTTCTGTTACACTGAAAGGGATGTTTTTAAAAACTTTATTTGGAAACAAGTTTTCAAGCAGAGGGACAGTTGCTTACGTGGTCTTGTATACACACAACCTAAAATGTTCCCATGGGATGTGTGTATATGATTCAGCCCTGAGTTTACTGTGCTGATTAACAGGTACTTATAAAAATAACTGAAATAGAAAATTGCTGGTCAGTTGTACTAGAAGAACATGGTAGGAGAGAAAAATCCAACTCTTTCTTCATATTAAAAATGAATATAATATGAACATCACAAAAGAGAACAAAACCCACGTGTTTTGTAACTTTTTACAAGAGCAAAAATTCATCAACTAGTTTTCAACTTCCTTTAGACATTAATGTTGTTTGGACAGTTTTGTCTTTAACTTGGACCAATTGTAGATTCTTACAGGCTTCCTGGGATTTAGCATTCCTATTTTCCCTACCAAAGTTTTTTTTGGAAGCACCTCAACTCTCCTTTTTGTTGGCATATAAGCATTTCCTATCATCCTTATTTTAACTTCCTAAAGCCCTAGATAGAACTAGATCCTTCCTCATTTCCCCCACACACCCTGTAGTTGGGAATTTCAAATTCTGTATTATGCTGATATTATTCCTTTCAAACTTGCTTGAAGATAAAGAGTTCTCATAGCCACTGGACACCTACTTTTCAGGGGAATGTCCTGGGATTGTTCATACATAGAAAATAGCAAAAGTACTGTTTTTCAAATTGATAATGTGAGTAGAAGTCTTCTCTTTTACCATCGGTGGTCTTTTGTTTTTGGGTTTTGGGTTTTGTTTTGCTTCCTTGTTTGTTTTTCCATGAAGCTTTGAAGGGAATTGATCTTGGAGGAGAAGCAGAAATTTTGTTTTAATTTTTTATTTTTTGCGGTACGTGGGCCTCTCACTTCTGTGGCCTCTCCCGTTGTGGAGCACAGGCTCCGGACGCGCAGGCCCAACGGCCATGGCTCACGGGCCCAGCCACTCCGCGCATGCACGGATCGGGGCACGAACCCGTATCCCCTGCATCGGCAGGCGGACTCCCAACCACTGCGCCACCAGGGAAGCCCTGTTTTAATTTTTTAAAAAATCAGAACTGCTTTAATGCTTTTTGCAACAGTGTAATGCCTTGACTATTTGGAACCATTAGGAAGAATACCTCGGTCCTAACCCTCAACTGAGACTTTTGGCTCTTGTGTTTGCTATTGATTGTTTTCTTGAGGTATCAAAGAACTGTAACCAGCTATTTTTTTAAGAAGTTGCCTGTTTTCTTTATAATTGCATCAACTTACACACTATTTTCCAACAATATGTGGTATTTAGAATGCCTTCCTAACTATTTTTGAGCAACCATTGCCTGTATTTTCTTAGCGCCTCCCTGGTTTCCTTACATGAACTTATCTGACAAGGAAATGCAGCCATTTTGTTTGCCCTCTCTCCATACTGGACCATCTAAGTCAATGTTCTAACTCATCCCTGATGGTCTGTGAGATGCGTAGACTGTTCCACCAGACTCGATAATTACTCTTAAGGAATTTTTAGGTAGAACTGGTACTATTAGGAGACTCTTGGTGTCACCTTCGTTATCTTGAAAGCTGGTCCCTTCCCTAAGGCTCTTAAGTTTTTGAAAACTTGATGCTATTTCAGCTGAAAAAATTGGTGAGACTATTAAACAAATTGAGGGGAGCTGTTTAAGAAATTGAAAAGTAATCACAAACAACATTGGATAATTGTGACTTTCAGTTCTGTATCAGTTGAATTTTTGTGCTCTTTTCCCTGTGTACGTGGTGGTTCTATTTTTCTCCGATAAAACTTTTATTTAAAAAACAAACAAACAACAACAAAAAAAATACAAGCCCAAATAATATCAACATCCAGCAAACAATTTCACAAACATAATGTTAATAACTGACTTTTTATTAATCAATTTGTTTAAATTGCTTATAATTCATAATAATTTAGCCATATGTTCTTTTGAGTTTTTAATACAAATATCATATTTTCTGAATATACTTAATTTTTTTTAATTAAAAAGTCAAGTCTATTCAAAATATTCTGTAGAGTCAATGCTCTTTCAGTCAAAATTTTGACTTTATTTTTTTGTCGTTTTGTTTTGTTTTATATTATGAATCTTAAAAGGATGACTCTAAAACATACATAGAACAGTAATGGGCCAAAAAGAGCAAAGATTCTTCTGAAGAAGAAAAATAAGGTAAGAAAACCTAAATTAAATGATATCAAGACTTAATTATAAAGCTACTCTAATTGAAAGAATTGTGAAGTTAGTGTTGATATAGACAAATAGACAAATCAACAAAATGGAGATCCCAGTATCATACCCAAACATATGGAAACCTGATTCATGATAGGACTAGGATTGCAAATCAATGAATAAAGAATTACTATTCTGTGAATGGTACTGAAACAACTTCACAGGAAAAGCAGAGCCTTAGAATCTCCACTTCACACCACACACAAATGTGTCCCGAATGGATCAAATTAACAAAGATTAATCCTTTGTGAAAGCCAAAGCTATGCAAATGTTAGACCATTTTATAACAGCAAACTTTTCATGAACTTGAAATATGAACAAATTCCTTTTATTCCTATGAATAAAATGTCAATGGCAAATGTTAAATTCAACTCCATTAAATTTAATAGTGTTTATATCTAAAGACATTATAAAGTAAAATGATAAGCCCTGATAAAGAAGAAGACATTTACAACAACAAGAGCTCAAAAGGCTCAATATCTAAAATATATTAATTACTCCTTGCCATACAAATTGCTAGTTGTCTCTTAACAGAGACAATTCTGTCTTTCTTCCATACTTCAAAAGAACATCCAGTGTTTATGGAGTAACTTGGACAACTCAAAGATTACAATTTTCAGATTCCTTGCAGCCAGGTGAGACTATAGGACTGACTTCTGGTAAATGCAACATAAACAGAACTGTAAAGAATTTTCTTCAATCTCTAAATTCAGGAGGTACATCTTGCCTTCCTCCTTAGAGCCAGACTGAAGGCCATCCTATGGCTATACCTCAGATAGAACTCGGACCTTGAAGTGGAAGAGGCTGAAGATGGAGCAGCAAGTAAAGTAGAAGCTTGGTTCCTTAACTTTATGAAGCTGTCCCACCAGCCTTGGAAACCAACTTTGGTCTTCTTTTACCTCGTTTAATTTACATGTCTTTTTTTCTTAAATGGGTTGCAGTTACATGGTTGTTCAGTTTATTGTTATTCTTTATAATACAAATATATTATACATAATATTTATACTAATTTAATATTTATCTTTAAAGTTTTCTTAAACAAGATGAAAGGCCAAAGGCAAGCATCTCAAGAATGGTAAGCCAGCTTCCCAAAATTGTTTAAAGACCTAGGTTCCTTCCAGATACAGTAATTTGAATGTATCTCACCCACCCTTAAACATACACATATGGGCTAAAAATCACTGAAATTATATCTTATATGTGTGGGAGATTTATATTCATGATTTATAAAGTAATGAAACATATTAATATGTATACACAAACATATATACACATATGTATATATAAAATGAATCAACTCATTAAATTTTTGTTTAAATTCTCAGAGTTATTTTAGTTACTTAGGGCATAATCTTGGCTTCTACTCTATCTAGAAATGGAACAATTAGTTTACTCTATTTTAGGGATATCTTGAACATAGGCAATATTTTTTACTATTATCATCAATCAAAAGGAATGAGTAGCATATACTTGTTGCTACTTAGCACACGTATAACTATTTCTGTTTATTACCTCCTTTCTAATGAAAGTTGAAGGAAGTCTACTCTTTAAAATAATAGAGGCCTACCATGCATATTATGTATTACTTTTTTTAACTTCTAAAGCTAACTGCTCTATAAGGAAAGAAGTGAAAAAGGAGCAAAAACCACCCTTCCTCCCCCCAAAAAGACAAACAAAACAAAACAAAACACAGACAGAATAAAAAGAACCTAAGGTCAAGAGCATTGGATAGCATTCTGTGCAGCTCAAGGCAAAGGAGTAATGAAAGAGATGGAACGAATAAATGCATCTCAAATTTTCCCATTTACTTGTTCCCAGAGAACAGAGCACGGGTCTAAGAAGGACTCCAGGCCCTTCAGAAAGAACCTCATCCAAATGCCTTGTAGATCTATGCCTGGATCAGCTGGGCTCCTACTGCCACAGAAACCACTAGCAGAAGGGCTATCATCACACAGCACAACCAGCAGGACCTTCTGTAAGAACCCCAGTGGATGCCTGCGAGCAACTGCTTATTTTTCAAGCCTAATATGATTTCCCCTCACAAGAGAAATGTGAAGGTGGCAACTTCACCCAGTGTGTAGGACTGCTTGTTCAAACGCATTTTTACCATCAGGAATCAACAATTTCCAAGCAAGAATACATTTCAACTTGACTTGCCTCTCCTTGAAAGTAAAGAATGAAACAGTGTTTGTTATGTATCATATAATCTGGATCAATTTAAACTATCTGTGAAGGAGAAATTACACTGTAATGCCTTAAGAATATTATATCAAGGAATATTGTGATTATAGTCTTTGAAAATGGAAATAGGAAGGATCTTCCTTATCTTGATAAAGGCTATCAATAAAAATCTCCATAAACATTTTAATGAGAAAAAAATCTTTGTAATTTTTCTCTTTAAATCTAAATAATTAAAGGTTTTTTATCTAACACAATAAGAAAATAAAGCTGTCAGTGTAGCACAAGTATGAGAAAGGAAGGAGAAAAATGAACAAACGTGGATGACATAATTTACATGGAAAGTAATAAGAAAATAGAAAAATACAAATAAATTTGAAAAAATAGTACTCCTTTTCTCCAGATTAAGTTAACTTAAAAAATGTGTGAGGGGGCTTCCCTGGTGGCGCAGTGGTTGAGAGTCCGCCTGCCGATGCAGGGGACACGGGTTCGTGCCCCGGTCCGGGAAGATCCCACATGTCGTGGAGCAGCTGGGCCCGTGAGCCATGGCCGCTGAGCCTGCGCGTCTGGAGCCTGTGCTCCGCAACGGGAGAGGCCACAGCAGTGAGAGGCCCACGTACCGCAAAAAAAAAAAAAAAAAAAAAAAAGTGAGATCTATTTGGAATTTTAAGAAGATTTTTCTAAACTTAAGCAACTGGATAACAATATCATGTTCATGGAGGAGAAAAATATTAACATTTTAAAGATAAAATTTGCCTTCATATTACTCTATAGATCATAAAATTCTAATACAATGCTAGCAGAATATTAGGAGCAATAGGGTAGTTTAATCTCAAAATTGTGTGGAAGAATTAACATTTACTAATAACTAAGATAATTATAAAACAATAAAGAGAAAAGTTTTAAATTCACTGTACCAGATATTAACATATATAATAAAGCCAGTTAAAAAAACAAAAAACAGAGGGGCTTCCCTGGTAGTGCGGTGGTTGAGAGTCCGCCTGCTGATGCAGGGGACATGGGTTCGTGCCCCAGTCCGGGAAGATCCCACATGCCACGGAGTGGCTAGGCCCATGAGCCATGGCCGCTGAGCCTGTGCGTCCGGAGCCTGTGCTCCACAAAGTGAGAGGCCACAACAGTGAGAGGCCCGCGTACTGAAAACAAACAAACAAACAAAAACACAGAGTGGTATTGGTGCAAAAAAGACAAATCCAAATGGAACAGATTAGAGAGTTGAGAAAAATGTGGTATTTGATATAAGTGGCGTATGTAGGTCTTTCTTCATTTGTCCCCTCAGATGCATTCTCTCCTTCTTTTCTTTACTCGGTAGCTTGCAGGGCTGACCTCTACCAAGTCTGTCACCTGGGGCCCCTTCTCTTCTGGCCTATGAGAGTCATCAGTGGAAGACTGAAGGATGGGAAGAAAAAGAGGCCAAAGCATCTCTTTCCTTGCTCCCTTCCTGTTTTGTTGCCACACTTCGTCAACGGGCTCATCTCCCTACAGTTATAGCTCTTGTGCATGCCTCATCACCCAGGGCTCTAGATCGCCAAGGCTCTGGCAACACTCTTTTTCAACCTTTGTCATTAATGCTGAGGATAAGTTCCCACTGTAGACAGACCTTGAGAATCTTGTTGGCTCACATAATTCCAATCACTCTTCTTTCTTTTTTTTTTAACATCTTTATTGGAATATAATTTCTCTATATTGTTGTGTTAGTTTCTGCTGTATAACAAAGTGAATATGTTTGTTTTTTGTTTTTTACATATATGTTTACATATATCCCCATATACACTCCCTCTTGCGCCTCCCTCCTACACTCCTTATCCCACCCCTCTAGGTTGCCGCAAAGCACCGAGCTGATCTCCCTGTGCTATGCAGCAGATTCCCACTAGCTATCGGTTTTACATTTGGTAGTGTATGTATGTCAATGCTACTCTCTCACTTCACGTCAGCTTACAATTCCCCCTCCCCGTGTTCTCAAGTCCATTCTCTACGTCTGCATCTTTATTCCAGTCCCACCCCTAGGTTCATCAGAAACATTTTTTTTTAGGTTCCATATATATGTGTTAGCATACAGTATTGTGTTTCTCTTTCTGACTTACTTTACTCTGTATGACACACTCTAGGTCCATCCATCTCACTACAAATAACTCAGTTTCATTTCTTTTTATGGCTGAGTAATGTTCCATTGTATATATGTGCCACATCTTCTTTATCCATTCATCTGATGATGGACACTTAGGTTGCTTCCATGTCCTGGCTATTGTAGATAGTGCTGCAGTGAACATTGTGGTACATGACTCTTTCTGAATTATGGTTTTCTCAGGGTATATGCTCAGTAGTGGGATTGCTGGGTCATATGGTAGTTCTATTTTTAGTTTTTTAAGGAACCTCCATACTGTTTTCCACAGTGGCTGTATCAATTCACATTCCCACCAGCAGTGCAAGAGCATTCCACTTTCTCCACACCCTTTCCAGCATTTATTGTTTCTAGATTTTTTGAAGGTGGCCATTCTGACTGGTGTGAGATGATATCTCATTGGAGTTTTGATTTGCATTTCTCTAATGATTAATGATGTTGAGCATTCTTTCATGTGTTTGTTGGCAAACCGTATATCTTCTTTGGAAAAATGTCTGTTTAGGTCTTCTGCCCATTTTTGGATTGGGTTGTTTGGTTTTCTGTTATTGAGCTGCATGAGCTGCTTGTAAATTTTGGAGATTAATCCTTTGTCAGTTGCTTCATTGGCAAATATTTTCTCCCATGCTGAGGGTTGTCTTTTGGTCTTGTTTATGGTTTACTTTGCTGTGCAAAAGCTTTGACGTTTCATTAGGTCCCATTTGTTTATTTTTGTTTTTGTTTCCATTTCTCTAGGAGGTGGGTCAAAAAGGATATTGCTGTGATTTATGTCATAGAGTGTTCTGCCTATGTTTTCCTCTAAGAGTTTGATAGTTTCTGGCCTTACATTTAGGTCTTTAATCCATTTTGAGCTTATTTTTTTGTATGCTATTAGGGAGTGATCTAATCTCATACTTTTACATGTACCTGTCCAGTTTTCCCAGCACCACTTATTGAAGAGGCTGTCCTTTCTCCACTACATTCCTGCCTCCTTTATCAAAGATAAGGTGACCATATGTGCGTGGGTTTATCTCTGGGCTTTCTATCCCGTTCCATTGATCTATCTTTCTGTTTTTGTGCCAGTACCATACTGTCTTGATTACTGTAGGTTTGTAGTATAGTCTGAAGTCAGGAAGCCTGATTCCTCCAGCTCCATTTTTCATTCTCAAGGTTGCTTTGGCTATTCAGGGTCTTTTGTGCTTCCATACAAATTGTGAAATTTTTTGTTCTAGTTCTGTGAAAAATGCCAGTGGTAGTTTGATAGGGTTTGCATTGAATCTGTAGATTGCTTTGGGTAGTAGAGTCATTTTCACAATGTTGATTCTTCCAATCCAAGAACATGGTATATCTCTCCATCTATTTGTATCATCTTTAATTTCTTTCATCAGTGTCATAATTTTCTGCATCAGGTCTTTTGTCTCCTTAGGTAGGTTTATTCCTAGATATTTTATTCTTTTTGTTGCAATGGTAAATGGGAGTGTTTTCTTAAATTCACTTTCAAATTTTTCATCATTAGTGTATAGGAATGCCAGAGATTTCTGTGCATTAATTTTGTATCCTGCTACTTTACCAAATTCATTGATTAGCTCTAGTATATTTCTGGTAGCATCTTTAGGATTGTCTATGTATAGTATCATGTCATCTGCAAACAGTGACAGCTTTACTTCTTCTTTTCTGACTTGGATTCTTTTTATTTCCTTTTCTTCTCTGATTGCTGTAGCTAAGACTTCCAAAACTATGTTGAATAAGAGTGGTGAGAGTGGGCAACCTTGTCTTGTTCCTGATGTTAGTGGAAATGCTTTCAGTTTTTCACCATTGTGGATGATGTTGGCTGTGGGTTTCTCATATATGGCCTTTATTATGTTGAGAAAAGTTCCATCTATGCCTACTTTCTGCAGGGTTTTTATCATAAATGGGTGTTGAATTTTGTGGAAAGCTTTCTCTGCATCTATTGAGATGATCATAGGTTTTTTCTCCTTCAATTTGTTAATATGGCTTATCACATTGATTGACTTGCGTATGTTGAAGAATCCTTGCATTCCTGGAATAAACCCCATTTGATCATGGTGTATGATCCTTTTAATGTGCTGTTGGATTCTGTTTGATAGTATTTTGTTGAGGATTTTTGCATCTATGTTCATCAGTGATATTGGTCTGTAGTTTTCTTTCTGTGTGACATCCTTGTCTGGTTTTGGTATCAGGGTGATGGTGGCCTCGTAGAATGAATTTGGGAGTGTTCCTCCCTCTGCTATATTTTGGAAAAGTTTGAGAAGGATAGGTGTTAGCTCTTCTCTAAATGTTTGATAGAATTCGCCTGTGAAGGAAACTGGTCCTGAGCTTTTGTTTGTTGGAAGATTTTCAATCACAGTTTCAATTTCAGTGTTTGTGATTGGTCTGTTCATATTTCTTTTTCTTCCTGATTCAGTCTTGGTAGGTTGTGCATTTCTAAGAATTTGTACATTTCTTCCAGGTTGTCCATTTTATTGCATAGAGTTTCTTGCAGTAATGTCTCACGATTTTTGTATTTCTGCAGTGTCAGTTGTTACTTCTCCTTTTTCATTTCTAATTCTATTGATTTGAGTCTTCTCCCTTTTTTTCTTGATGAGTCTGGTTAATGCTTTATCAATTTTGTTTATCTTCTCAAAGAACCAGCTTTTTGTTTTATTGATCTTTGCTATCGTTTCCTTCATTTCTTTTTCATTTATTTCTGATCTGATCTTTATGATTTCTTTCTTTCTGCTAACTTTGGGTTTATTTTGTTCTTCTTTCTCTAATTGCTTTAGGTGCAAGGTTACGTTGTTTATACGAGATGTTTCCTGTTTCTTAAGGTAGGATTGTATTGCTATAAACTTCCCTCTTAGAACTGCTTTTGCTGCATCTCATAGGTTTTGGGTCATCGTGTCTCCATTGTCATTTGTTTCTAGGTATTTTTTGATTTCCTCTTTGATTTTTTCAGTGATCACTTCATTATTAAGTAGTATATTGTTTAGCTTCCATGTCTTTGTATTTTTTACAGATCTTTTCGTGTAATTGATATCTAGTCTCATAGTGTTGTGGTCAGAAAAGATAGTTGATACAATTTCAATTTTCTTAAATTTACCAAGGCTTGATTTGTGTCCCAAGATATGATCTATCCTGGAGAATGTTCCATGAGCACTTGAGAAAAATGTGTATTCTGTTGTTTTTGGATGGAATGTCCTATAAATATCAATTAAGTCCATCTTGTTTAATGTATCATTTAAAGCTTGTGTTTCCTTATTTATTTTCATTTTTGATGACCTGTCAATTGGTGAAAGTGGGGTGTTAAGTCCCCTACTATGAATGTGTTACTGTCAATTTCCCCTTTTATGGCTGTTAGTATTTGCC
Organism: Leucopleurus acutus; assembly: GCF_964270905.1. Classification (NCBI taxonomy): domain Eukaryota; kingdom Metazoa; phylum Chordata; class Mammalia; order Artiodactyla; family Delphinidae; genus Leucopleurus; species Leucopleurus acutus. The sequence goes on from NC_139143.1 coordinate 153,973,564, forward strand.
TTATGTATTGAGGTGCTACTATGTTGGGTTTATAAATATTCACAATTGTTATATCTTCTTCTTTGATCGATCCCTTGATCATTATGTAGTGTTCTTCTTTGTCTCCTGTAATAGGCTTTATTTCAAAGTCTATTTTGTCTGAAATGAGAATTGCTACTCCAGCTTTCTTCTGATTTCCATTTGCATGGAATATATTTTTCCATCCCCTCACTTTCAGTCTTCATGTGTCCCTAGGTCTGAAGTTGGTCTCTTGTAGAAGCATATATATGGGTCTTGTTTTTGTATCCATTCAGCCAGTCTGTGTCTTTTGGTGGGAGCATTTAATCCATTTACATTTAAGGTAATTATCGATATGTATGTTCCTATTCCCATTATCTTAATTGTTTTGGGTTTGTTATTATAGGTCTTTTCCTTCTCTTGTGTTTCCTGCCTAGAGAAGTTCCTTTAGCATTTGTTGTAAAGGTGTTTTGGTGGTGCTGAATTCTCTTAGCTTTTGCTTCTCTGTAAAGGTTTTAATTTCTCCATCAGATCTGAATGAGATCCTTGCTGGGTAGAGTAACCTTGGTCATAGGTTTTTCTCCTTCATCACTTTAAATATGTCTTGCCAATCCCTTCTGGCTTGCAGGGTTTCTGTTGAGAGATCAGCTGTTAACCTTATGGGGATTCCCTTGTGTGTTATTTGTTGTTTTTCCCTTGCTGGTTTTAATATGTTTTCTTTGTATTTAATTTTTGATAGTTTGATTAATATGTGTCTTGGCGTGTTTCTCCTTGGAGTTATCCTGTATGGGACTCTCTGTGTTTCCTGGAATTGATTAACTATTTCCTTTCCCATGTTAGGGAAGTTTTCAACTATAATCTCTTCAAATATTTTCTCAGTCCTTTTCTCTTTCTCTTTTTCTTCTGGGACCCCTATAATTTGAATGTTGGTGTGTTTAATGTTGTCCCAGAGGTCTCTGAGACTGTCCTCAGTTCTTTTCATTCTTTTTTCTTTATTCTGCTCTGCAGTAGTTATTTCTACTATTTTGTCTTCCATGTCACTTTTCCGTTCTTCTGCCTCAGTTATTCTGCTATTGATACCTTCTAGAGTATTTTTAATTTCATTTATTGTGTTGTTCATCATTGCTTGTTTCATCTTTAGTTCTTCCAGGTCCTTGTTAAGTGTTTCTTGCATTTTCTCTATTCTATTTCCAAGATTTTGGATTCTCTTTACTATAATTATTCTGAATTCTTTTTCATGTAGACTGCCTATTTCCTCTTCATTTGGTTAGGTCTGGTGGGTTTTTATCTTGCTCCTTCATCTGCTGTGTGTTTTTCTGTCTTCTCATTTTGCTTATCTGACTGTGTTTGGGGTCTCCTTTTTGCAGGCTGCAGGTTCGTATTTCCGCTTGTTTTTGGTGTCTGTCCCCAGTGGCTAAATTTGGTTCAGTGAGTTGTGTAGGCTTCCTGGTGGAGGGGACTAGTGCCTGTGTTCCTGTGGATGAGGCTGGATCTTGTCTTTCTTGTAGGCAGGTCCACGTCTGGTGGTGTGTTTTGGGGTGTCTATGGCCTTATTATGATTTTAGGCAGCCTCTGCTAATGGGTGGGGTTGTGTTCCTGTCTTGCTAGTTGTTTGGCATAGGATGTCCAGCACTGTAGCTTGCTGTTTGTTGAATGAAGCTGGGTGTTGGTGTTGAGATGGAGATCTCTGGGGGATTTTCGCCATTTGATATTATGTGGAGATGGGAGGTCTCTTGTGGACCAGTGTCCTGAAGTTGGCTCTCCCACCTCAGAGGCACAGCACTGACTCCTGGCTGTAGCACCAACAGCCTTTCATCCACACGGCTTAGAATAAGAGGGAGAAAAAGTAGCAAGAATGAAAGAAAACGGATAGAATAAAATAAGATAAAGTAAGATAAAATAAAATAAAGTTATTAAAATAAAAAATAATTATTAAGAAAAAAAATTTTTTAACTTAAAAAAGATGGATGGACAGAACCCTAGGACAAATGGTGAAAGCAAAGGTATACAGACAAAACCTCATACAGAAGCATACTCACTCACAAAAAGAGGAAAAGGGAAAAAATAATAAATCTTGCTCTCAAAGTCCACCTCCTCAATTTGGGATGATTCGTTGTCTATTCAGGTATTCCACAGATGCAGGGTACATTAAGTTGATTGTGGAGATTTAATCCGCTGCTCCTGAGGCTGCTGGGAGAAATTTCCCTTTCTCTTCTTTGTTTGCACAGCTCCTAGGGTTCAGCTTTGGATTTGGCCCCGCCTCTGCGTGTAGGTTGCCTGAGGGCGTCTGTTCTTCACTCAGACAGGACGGGGTTAAAGGAGCAGCTGCTTCAGGGACTCTGGCTCACTCAGGGTGGGGGGAGGGAGGGATGCGGATGCGGGGCGAGCCTGCAGCGGCAGAGGCCAGCGGGACGTTGCACCAGCCTGAGGCACGCTGTGCATTCTCCCGGGTAAGTTGTCCCTGGATCCCGAGACCCTGGCAGTGGCGGGCTACACAAGCTCCTCGGAAGGGAGGTGTGGAGAGTGACCTGTGCTCACGCACAGGCTTCTTGGTGGTGGCAGCAGCAGCCTTAGCATCTCATGCCCCTCTCTGTGGTCCGTGCTGTTAGCCGCGGCTCGCGCCCGTCTCTGGAGCTCCTTTAAGCAGCTCTCTTAATCCCCTCTCCTCACACACCAGGAAACAAAGAGGGAAGAAAATGTCTCTTGCCTTTTTGGCAAGTCCAGAGTTTTCCCTGGACTCCATCCCGGCTAGCCATGGTGCACTAGCCCCTTCAGGCTGTGTTCACGTTGCCAACCCCAGTCCTCTCCCTGAACTCCGTGTGAAGCCCGAGCCTCAGCTCCCAGCCCCACCCGCCCTGGCGGGTGAGCAGACAAGCCTCTCGGGTTCGTGAGTGCTGGTCAGCACCAATCCTCTGTGCGGGAATCTCTCTGCTTTGCCCTCCGCACCCCTGTGGCTGCGCTGTCTTCTGCGGCTCCAAAGCTTCCCCCCTCCACCACCCACAATCTCCACCCGGGAAGGTGCTTCCTAGTGTGTAGAAACCTTTTCTCCTTCACAGCTCCCTCCCACTGGTGCAGGTCCCATCCCTTTTCTTTTGTCTCTGTTTTTTCTTTTGCCCTACCCAGGTACGTGGGGAGTTTCTTGCCTTTGGGGAGGTCTGATGTCTTCTGCCAGTGTTCAGTGGGTGTTCTGTAGGAGTTGTTCCACATGTAGATGTATTTCTGATGTATCTGTGGGGAGGAAGGTGATCTCCGTGTCTTACTCTTCCATCATCTTCCCCCTCTCCCTCCTCCAATCACTTTAGTATGAAAAGTATTCACTTCTTTATAAACTGGCGGTCTGTGCTCATTTATTCAATCATCAGGTGTTTATTGAGCATTCTTCTAGGTATACTGGGGATACCTGCTGGTGTTGGATAGTCTCCCGGAGAATCAGAGGGGCGGCTGCCGGGCCCCAGGGCAGCCATACTTGGGAGCGCATTCTCCTGCAGCCACCAATCATTCTTAAATAAACATTTTCTTCATTTGATTTTCTTCAGAATGTCATCTGAATCTGCCTTGTGTTCCTTGCCGAAGTCCTGACTAAAAACGGGTGGAATCACATATTAGTTGAAAAGGAGGGTTTCTTGAGGAAAACTGGCTCACTCTATGGGTAAAAACATACAAATAAAAACTCAGGGTAATGTCTTTGTGACATTGAAGTGCAAAGGATTTCTTAATAAGACCCCAAAGTATAAACTGTATGGGGAAAATTAATTTGACAACCTTAAGTATCTATGCTAAATTAAGGGCACTGTAGACAAAGACAGCAGATGTCTGACATGATGGGAAGATATTTTCAAAGCCTAATGATATCAAGGGATTAATACCTACACAGGGATACCTGTAAATCACAGAATAAAAAGACAGAAAATGTGATAAATAATTTGTTAAATTGTGTAAGTAAGGAATCTACAAAGGGTAGATCCGAAAATCTAAACCTGTATGAAGAAATTCATAATCTTGCTAGTAATCAGATCAATACAAATATAAGAAAAAAGAGATAAAACTTACCTATCAGATGAGCAAAATTAAGAAGATGGCTAACACTGTGTACTGATGAGGATTGGGGCAGTGGGAGCTAACATCCATGGCGTGTGGGAGTGAAAATAACCCATCTTTTCTGGGATCTCTTAATTTGGCATTAAATTAAGGATTTACGTATTTATGACATACTAAGGACATATTTGGCTATATACCTCAAAGAAATTCTTTTGCAAGTGCCCATGGAGACATGAAAGAGAATGTTTCTGACAGTTCATTTGTAAGAAGAAGGCTGGGAGCAGTCTAGGTAAGAATCATTTCAACAATGAAAAAATAAGGTATTTGACATCTCTGGAAGCAGGAGAAATATTGATATGAAGGAAAACACTCCAAGGCATTCATGATTAAATTTTTTAAAACTAAATGTAGCCAGAGAAATGAGACATGTTAGATACAGGAGACAAAAGATAAGAATCACTACTGACTTCTCAGTAGAAGTAAAATAATGTCCAACAATATGGAATGAGAAACAGGCTTCAAGAGAAAAAAAGTCAGCCTTAAATTCTGTATCAAATTAAAATGTAAGTCAAAAATATTCAGAAAAATAAAAGCAGAGAGAACTTTTTGCCTGCATTTCTGCACTACCATAAATGTAACATGAAGTTTTCAGGAATATTATACCAGATGTAAATTCCAAACTACCAGAGAAGAAAAGTTCTAGAAATAGTAAATATGTGGATAAATTTAAAGACATTTTCTTCTCTCTTAATTTTCTTTCTTAAAATGCCATTGACTAATTAGTGAAAAACAAAAATATATACTGGGGCAGACATCAAGATGGCCAAAGAGTAAGACGTGGAGATCACCCTCCTCCCCACAAATACATCAGAAATACATCTACACGTGGAACTACTCCTACAGAACACTTACTGAACGCTGGCAGAAGACATCAGACCTCCCAAAAGGCAAGAAACTCCCCACGTACCTGGGTAGGGCAAAAGAAAAATCAGAGACAAAAGAAAAGGGATGGGACCTGCACCAGTGGGAGGGAGCTGTGAAGGAGGAAAGGTTTCCACACACTAGGAAGCCCCTTCGCAGGCGGAGATGGCAGGTCGCGGAGGGGGGAATCTTTGGAGCCGCGTAGGAGAGCGCAGCCACAGGGGTGTGGAGGGCAAAGCGGACAGATTCCCACACAAAGGATCAGGGCCAACCGGCACTCACCAGCCCGAGAGGCTTGTCTGCTCACCCGCCGGCATGGGCGGGTGCTGAGAGCAGAGGCTCGGGCTTTGGTCGGATCCCAGGGAGAAGACTGGGGTTGGCTGCATGAACACAGCCTGAAGGGGCTAGTGCGCCACAGCTAGCCGGGAGGGAGTCCAGGATAAAGCCTGGAGCTGCCAAAGAGGCAAGAGACTTTTTCTTCCCTCTTTGTTTCCTGGTGCACGGGGAGAGGGGATTAAGAGCGCTGCTTAAAGGAGCTCCAGAGACTGGAGCGAGCTGCAGCTAGCAGCACGGACCCCAGAGATGGGCATGAGACGCTAAGGCTGCTGCTGCCGCCACCAAGAAGCCTGTGTGCGAGCACAGGTCACTCTCCACACCTCCCCTCCTGGGATCCTGTGCAGCCCACCACTGCCAGGGTCCCGTGATCCAGGGACAACTTCCCTGGAAGAACACATGGCGCACCTCAGGCTGTTGTAATGTCATGACGGCCTCTGCCGCCGCAGGCTCGCCCCACATTGTGCCCCTCCCTCCCCCCGCCCTGAGTGAGCCAGAGCCCCCGAATCAGCTGTTCCTTTAACCCCGTCCTGTCTGAGCGAAGAACAGATGCCCTCCGGTGACCTACACGCAGAGGCGGGGCCAAATCCAAAGCTGAACCCCAGGAGCTGTGTGAACAAAGAAGAGAAAGGGAAATTTCTCCCAGCAGCCTCAGGAGCAGTGGATTAAATCTCCACAATCAACTTAATGTACACTGCATCTGTGGAATACCTGAATAGACAATGAATAATCTAAAATTGAGGAGGTGGACATTGGGAACAAAGCTATATATATTTTTTCCCTTTTTCTCCTTTTGTGAGTGTGTATGTATATGCTTCTGTGTGTCATTTTGTCTGTATAGCTTTGCTTTTACCATTTGTCCTAAGTTTCTGTCAGATTTTTTTTTTTTTAGTATAGTTGTTAGCACTTGTTATCATTGGTGGATTTGTTTTTTGGTATTGCTGCTCTCTTCTTTCTTTTTTTTATTTAAAAATATTTTTTAATAATTATTTTTTATTTTAATAACTTGATTTTATTTCATTTTATTTTATCTTATTTTCTCTTTCTTTCTTTCTTTCTTTCTTTCTCCCTTTTATTCTGAGCAGTGTGGATGACAGGCTCTTGATGCTCCAACCAGGTGTCAGGGCTGTGCCTCTGAGGTGGGAGAGCCAAGTTCAGGACATTGGTCCACCAGAGACCTCGCAGCTCCACGTAATATCAAATGGCAAAAATCTCCAAGAGTTCTTCATCTCAATGCCAAGACCCAGCTCCACTCAACGACCAGCAACTACAGTGCTGGACACCCTAAGCCAAACAACTAGCAAGACAGGAACACAACCCCACCCATTAGCAGAGCGGCTGCCTAAAACCATAATACGGTCACAGACACCCCAAAACACACCATCAGACGTGGACCTGCTCACCAGAAAGACAACATCCAGCCTCATCCACCAGAATACAGGCACTAGTCCCCTCCAAAAGTAAGCCTACACGACCCACAGAACCAACCTTAGCCACTGGGGGCTGACACCAAAAACAATGGGAACTATGAAATTGCAGCCTGTGAAAAGGAGACTCCAAACACAGTAAGTTAAGCAAAACGAGAAGACAGAAACACACAACAGATGAAGGAACAAGGTAAAAACTCACCAGACCTAACAAATGAAGAGGAATTAGACAGTCTACCTGAAAAAGAATTCAGAATAATGATAGTAAAGAGAATCCAAATTCTTGGAAATAGAATGGAGAAAATACAAGAAACGTTTAACAAGGACCTAGAAGAACTAAAGAGCAAACAAACAATGATGAAAAACACAATAAATGAAATGTAAATTTCCCTAGAAGGGATCAATAGCAAAATAACTGAGACAGAAGAACGGAAAAGTGACCTGGAAGATAAAATAGTGGAAATAACTACTGCTGACCAGAATAAAAAAAAAGAATGAAAAGAACTGAGGACAGTCTCAGAGACCTCTGGGACAACATTAAATGCACTAACATTCAAATTATAGGGGTCCCAGAAGAAAAAGAGAAAGAGAAAGGGACTGAGAAAATATTTGAAGAGATTATAGTTGAAAACTTCCCTAACATGGGAAAGGAAATAGTTAATCAAGTCCAGGAAGGACAGAGAGTCCCATACAGGATAAATAGAAGGAGACACATGCCAAGACACATATTAATCAAACTATCAAAAATTAAATACAAAGAAAAAATATTAAAAGAAGCAAGGGAAATACAGCAAATAACATAAAAGGGAATCGCCATAAGGTTAACAGCTGATCTTTCAGCAGAAACTCTGCAAGCCAGAAGGGAGTGGCAGGACACCTTTAAAGTGATGAAAGGGAAAACCTACAACCAAGATTACTCTACCCAGCAAGGATCTCATTCAGATTTGATGGAGAAATTAAAACCTTTACAGAGAAGCAAAAGCTAAGAGAATTCAGCACCACCAAAACACCTTTACAACAAATGCTAAAGGAACTTCTCTAGGCAGGAAACACAAGAGAAGAAAAAGACCCACATTAACAAACCCAAAACAATTAAGAAAATGGTAATAGGAACATACATATCGATAATTATGTAGATATAAGTGGATTAAATGCTCCAACCAAAATATATAGACTGGCTGAATGGATACAAAAACAAGACCTATATATGCTGTCTACTAGAAACCCACTTCAGACCTAGAGACACATATAGGTTGAAAGTGAGGGAATGGAAAAAGATACTCCATGCAAAGGGAAATCAAAAGAAAGCTGGAATAGCAATTGTCATACAGGCAAAATAGACATTAAAACAAAGACTATTACAAAAGACAAAGAAGGACACTACATGGTGATCAAGGGATCAATCCAAGAAGAACATGTAACAATTGTAAATATTTATGCACCCAACATAGGAGCACTTCAATACATAAGGCGAATACATAGGCACCTCAATACATAACAGCTATAACAGGGGAAATCGACAGTCACACAATCATAGTAGGGGAGTTTAACACCCCACTTTCACCAATTGACAGATCATCCCAAATCAAAATGAAGAAGGAAACAGAAGCTTTAAATGATACATTAAACAAGATGGACTTAATTGATATTTATAGGACATTCTATCCAAAAGCAACAGAATACACTTTCTTCTCAAGTGCTCATGGAACATTCTCCAGGATAGATCATATCTTGGGTCACAATCAAGCCTAGGTAAATTTAAGGAAATTGAAATCATATCTTTTCTGACCACTATCTTTTCTGACCACAACGCTATGAGACTAGATACCAAATACAGGAAAAAAATCAGTAAAAAATACAAACACATGAAGGCTAAACAATACACTACTTACTAACCAAGAGATCACAGAAGAAATCAAAGGGGAAATCAAAAAATACCTAGAAACAAACGACAATGAAACACGACAACCCAAAACCTATGGGATGCAGCAAAAGCAGTTCTAAGAGGGAAGTTTATAGCAATACAATCCCACCTCAAGAAACAAGAAACATCTCAAATAAACAATCTAACCTTACTCCTAAAGCAATTAGAGAAAGAAGAACAAAAAAACCCCAAAGTTTGCAGAAGGAAAGAAATCATAAAGATCAGTTCAGGAATAAATGAAAAAGAAATGTAGGAAATGATAGCAAAGATCAATAAAACTAAAACCTGGTTCTTTGAGAAGATAAACAAAATTGATAAACCATTAGCCAGACTCATCAAGGAAAAAAAGGGAGAAGACTTAAATCAATAGAATTAGAAATGAAAAAGGAGAAGTAACAACTGACACTGCAGAAATACAAAGGATCATGAGAGATTACTATAAGCAACTATATGCCAATAAAATGGACAAACTGGAAGAAATGGACAAATTCTTAGAAATGCAAGCCTTCTGAGACTGAACCAGGAAGAAATAGAAAATATAAATAGATCAATCACAAGCACTGAAATTGAAACTGTGATTAAAAATCTTCCAACAAACAAAAGCCCATGACCAGATGGCTTCATAGGTGAATTCTATCAAACATTTAGAGAAGAGCTAACACCTATCCGTCTCAAACTCTTCCAAAATATAGCAGAGGGCAGAACACTCCCAAACTCTTTCTACAAGGCCAGCATCACCCTGATACCAAAACCAGACAAAAATGTCACAAAGAAAGAAAACTACAGGCCAATATCACTGATGAACATAGATGTAAAAATCCTCAACAAAATACTAGCAAACAGAATGCAACAGCACATTAAAAGGATCATACACCATGATCAAATGGGGTTTATCCTAGAAATGCAGGATTCCTCAATATACGCAAATCAAATAATGTAATACACCATATTAACAAATTGAAGGAGAAAAACCATATGATCATCTCAATAGATGCAGAGAAAGCTTTCGACAAAATTCAACACCATTTACCATAAAATCCCTCCAGAAAGTAGGCGTAGAGGGAACTTACCTGAACATAATAAAGGCCATATATGACAAACCCACAGCCCACATCATCCTCAACGGTGAAAAACTGAAACCATTTCCACTAAGATCAGGAACAAGACAAGGTTGCCCACTCTCACCACTATTATTCAACATAGTTTTGGAAGTTTTAGACACAGCAATCACAGAACAAAAAGAAATTAGAGGAATCCAAATCGGAAAAGAAGAAGTAAAGCTGTCACTGTTTGCAGATGACATGATACTATACATAGAGAATCCTAAAGATGCTACCAGAAATATACTAGAGCTAATCAATGAATTTGGTAAAGTAGCAGGATACAAAATTAATGCACAGAAATCTCTGGCATTCCTATACACTAATGATGAAAAATCTGAAAATGAAATTTAGAAAACTGTCTCATTTACCATTGCAAAAGAAAGAATATAATACCTAGGAATAAACTTACCTAAGGAGACAAGAGACCTGTATACAGAAAATTATGACACTGATGAAAGAAATTAAAATGGTACAAATACATGGAGAGATATACCATGTTCTTGGATTGGAAGAATCAACATTGGTAAAATGACTCCACTACCCAAAGCAATCTACAGATTCAATGCAATCCCTATCAAACTACCACTGGCATTTTTCACAGAACTAGAACAAAAAATTTCACAATTTGCATGGAAACACAAAAGACCCCGAATAGCCAAAGCAAACTTGAGAACGAGAAACAGAGCTGGAGGAATCAGGCTCCCTGACTTCAGACTATACTACAAAGCTACAGTAATCAAGACAATATGGTACTGGCACAAAAACCGAAATATAGCTCAATGGAACAGGATAGAAAGCCCAGAGATAAACCCACGCACCTATGGTCAACTAATCTATGACAAAGGAGGCAAGGATATACAATGGAGAAAAGACAGTCTCTTCAATAAGTGGTGCTGGAAAAACTGGACAGCCACATGTAAAAGAATGAAATTAGAACACTCCCTAACACATACACAAAAATAAATTCAAAATGGATTAGAGACCCAAATGTACAACCGCACATTATAAACCTCTTAGAGGAAAACATAGGAAGAACACTCTTTGACATAAATCACAGCAAGATCCTTTTTGACTCACTTCCTAGAGAAATGGAAATAAAAACAAAAATAAACAAATGGGACATAATGAAACTGAAAAGCTTTTGCACAGCACAGGAAACCATAAACAAGATGAAAAGATAATCCACAGAATGGGAGAAAATATTTGCAAATGAAGCAACTGACAAAGGATTAATCTCCAAAATTTACAAGCAGCTCATGCAGTTCAATATCAAAAAAAACAAACAACCCAATCCAAAAATGGGCAGAAGACCTAAATAGACATTTCTTCAAAGAAGATATACAGATTGCCAACAAATACATGAAAGAATGGTCAGCATCATTAATCATTAGAGAAATGTAAATCAAAACTCCAATGAGATATCATCTCACACCAGTCAGAATGACCATCATCAAAAAATCTAGAAACAATAAATGCTGGAGAGGGTGTGGAGAAAAGGGAACCCTCTTGCACTTTGGTAGGAATGTAAATTGATACAGCCACTATGGAGAACAATATGGAGGTTCCTTAAAAAGCTACAAATAGAACTACCATATGACCCAGCAATCCCACTACTGGGCATATAGCCTGAGAAAACCATAATTCAAAAAGAGTCATGTACCAAAATGTTCATTGCAGCTCTATTTACAATAGCAAGGACATGGAAGCAACCAAAGTGTCCATCAACAGATTAATGTAATGGGTAAAGAAGATATGGCACATATATACAATGGAATATTACTCAGCCAAAAAAGGAATGAAACTGAGTTATTTGTAGTGAGATGGATGGACATTAGAGACTTTCATATAGAGTGAAGTAAGTCAGAAAGAGAAAAACAAATACTGTATGCTAACACACATATATGGAATCAAAAAAAAAAAAAAAAAGGTCATGAAGAACCTAGGGGCAAGATTGGAATAAAGACACAGACCTACTAGAGAAATGACTTGAGAATATGCTGATGGGGAAGGGTAAGCTGGGACAAAGTGAGAGAGTGGCATCTACATATATACACTACCAAATGTAAAATAGATAGCTAGTGGAAAGCAGCTGTGTAGCACATGGAGATCAGCTTGGTGCTTTGTGACCAACTAGAGGGGTGGGATAGGGATGGTGGGAGGGAGGGAGATGCAAGAGGTAAGAGATATGGGAACATATGTATATGTATAACTGATTCACTTTGTTATAAAGCAGAAATTAACACACCACTGTAAAGCAGTATACTCCAATAAAGATGTTAAAAAAAAACCCTAATAATAGAACTACCATACGACCCAGCAATCCCACTACTGGACATATACCCTGAGAAAATCATAATTTAAAAAGTGTCATGTACCACAATGTTCATTGCAGCTCTGTTTACAATAGCCAGGACATGGAAGCAACGTAAGTGTCCATCAACAGATAAATTGATAAAGAAGATGTGGCACATATATACAATGGAATATTACTCAGCCATAAAAAGAAACGAAATTGAGTTATTTGTGGTGAGGTGGATGGGCCTAGAGTCAGTCATACAGAGTGAAGTAAGTCAGAAAGAGAAAAACAAATACCGTATGCTAACGCATATATATGGAATGTGTAAAAAAAAAATTGTCATGAAGAACCTAGGAGCAAGACAGGAATAAAGATGCAGACTTATTAGAGAATGGACTTGTGGACATGGGGAGGGGGAAGGGTAAGCTAGGACAAAATGAGAGAGTGGCATGGACATATATACACTACCAGATGTAAAAGCGATAGCTAGTGGGAAGCCACCGCATAGCACAGGGAGATCAGTTCGGTGCTTTGTGACAACCTAGAGGGGTGGGATAGGGAGGGTGGGTGGGAGGGATATGTGGAAGAGGGAAGAGATATGGGGATATATGTATATGTATAGCTGATTCATTTTTTTCTAAAGAAGAAACTAACACACCATTTTAAATCAATTATACTCCAATAAAGATATTTTTTAAAAAAGAGTTCATATTGTATGCTTCCATTTGTATAAAATTTTGGAAAATTCTCAGCCATTCTATCTTCTTACATCACTTTTCCCTCATTCTCTTATTACTCTCCTTCTGTGATTACTGTTACATATACCTAAACCCTACGACCTAACCCTCACGTTTCTTACATTCTGTTGTGTTTTGCCTTTTTTTATCTCTCTGTGCTTCAGTTTGGATACTTTCTATTTACTAGCCTTATGGTCATTTCTGTGCTCAGCTGACTCTTATTTCATCCACTGAGTTCTTAACTTCATATAGTCTTTTTTTTTTTAATTTTAAAATCCCACTTAATTCTTTTCATAAATGCCAAATCTCTGTCGAAATTTCCTTCTACTCATCTATTTTATCTTTCTCCTCTCTTTTCTTAAGCATATTAATCATAATTATTTTAAAGTCTTTGCTAACGTCAACATCTGGATTATCTCTGGGTCAGCTTCTATTGTTTGCTTTTTCTCTTGGTTATTTATCCTAAGGCCTTGTTTCTACATATTCCTAGTAATCTTTAACCAATGCCAGGCATTGTCCATTAAAAAGTATAGAAGTTCTCAATGGTGTTGCCAGGGGGTTTACCCTTTCTTCTGCTAGGCAGATAGATTAAATGAGGTGCTCACCTTAATCCAGTCAGGTTAACCCCTCATCCTAGACTGCCTCAACTGATCCCAGACTGGTTTGGTTTGCTAATATATATTTAAAATTTTTGCATTTACTATGTTGAACCACATAAAATTGTCATTTTTCTAGGTTCAGATGGTTAGATATCAGCAATTTCATGTTGTGCAAGTTGTATGACTTAGGTCATTATCGGCCTGTAACTCCATTTTATACTGAATTTATCAAGTTTGATATAAGTGTTATATTGGAGAATTTCCAGTTCTTTACTTTTTTGATGTACTTACATAAGGTTTACCTTATTCCCTCTTTAAATATTTGGTAGAATGTAACATTTAAATCACTTGGTTTTGCAATTTACTTTATGGGTTGGTGAAAATGTTTATAATTTCTTGAATTCATCATTCATATTTTTTGTAGCATTTTGTGTTGGTTTGGTCAAATTTTTGTGCCTAAAAATTTGTCAATTTCATCTAAAGTTTTAATCTTATTAGTATGACAATATCTTACTAAATTTTAGTGTCTATAGGAATCTTACTCAACTTTCATGATTTAATGTGTATTTTACTAATGTTGATGTCTATGCAGTCTATAATTGTGTTCTTTTTCATTCCTGATATTAATAATTTGTATGATCTTGGTTTTAAAACAGATCAAATTTTTTTACCTTGATCCCCTATATAGTATGATTTTTTTATTTCATTAATTTCTGCTCTTCGTGTATTTTCTTTGAGATAAATCTGCTTTTCTTTCCTAACTTCTTATGATGGATATTTAGATCATTGCTTCAGCCTTTTATTTCCAGTTATTTATCTTTAAGTGTATAATTTTACCTTGGAACAGGGCTTTAGCTACCCTGGAATTTTGATATGTTGTGATTTCATTATAATCCAGCTCAAATCTAATATTCACTATGGTTTCTTTTTGATCCAGGGATACTTAGATGTAGATTTTGTAATTTTCCATACAATGTTTTCTAGTTATCTCTTTGACATTAATTTCTAGCTTAATTCCACTGTGGTCAGAGAATATACCTCATATGATTTTTATAATTTGTGGAAACTTCATAACTCACTGGTAATTTTTTTTATGAATACTTGAAAAAGAATGTGTATAGCTGGTCTGATGAAGTCTTTCTGATGAGAAATCTGAAAGTGTTTCTGATAAGCTTATCTACTTAACTAAATTTTTCTTCTGTGAGAATCTCTGTCTCTCTCCCTTTCTCCCACTCTTTGAAACTTTTAGGATCTTCTTTTGAACCCTGCTGTCTTGAAATCTTATAACTATTTGTGGGTTTTTATTTTTTAATTATCCTACTTGATTGTTTCAATTTTAAAATTTCTTTACCCATTTTACTCTGGTAAAATTATCATTTTTTTTTTTTTTTACCTTTGAATAATTTCCTCCCCTTTATTTTTCCTCATCTCTTTCTGGAAATCCCATTTCTCAGATGTTGAACTTCTTAGATTCACCCACCATACTAATTTTCTTTCTCACTTATTTTTCACTTTATTTTTTTCTTCTATATTTTAGGACATTTTCTCGACTCTTTCTTCCCAATTTCCATTAAATTTTTATAACCTAAATTTTCATTTACAGTAATTTATTCTGACTCTTTAACCTTTATTTAATAACTTGTCTTTTTAATGTTATTGGAGATAACAGGGGAACTTTTTTGTTCATTTGCGTGTCTGATTCTCTTCTGTTCTCCAAATTTCTCTTTGTTTCTTTCTGTTTTCTGTCTTTTAACATTGGTCTTTTTTCACATTGCAGGCTTTTCTCAAGTATCTTGCAATCATTTACCAATTTACTTTTAAGACTGAAGAAGATTAAAAGGTAAAGTTAGAGTTCTGTTAGTTGAGTGAGACATGGATGATCAAACCTTATCAGCTGATGGGGAACGAGCTATTTCTCTGGAGCACCCTTCTCCTAGAAAAGCAACAGGATACGGAGGGCTTCACCTAGATAGAAAAGAGTTACACTTGCTATTCAAGACTTCCACATATGGCTTGTTCCATATCTTTTAAAAGGAATCAATGTTTTGTTTGTGGTCTGTTTGATTGGTTGGGTTTTGCCAAGGGATAAATGCCGGCTAAAGGCCATGCTGTGAATAGGGGTAAGGGTGCAAGTTGACTATTGCATTTACAAAGGTTCAATTTATCTCCCTGTTTCCTTCCCCACTTTTCATTCACATTCTTTCCTGTGCATAGAGTCTCAAGCCTTTCTAGGATTTTACCAGGGAAGTTTATTGCCTTTAGCTGCAGTTTCCTTGGAATTAAGAATGCCAATACAGAGAGTTGGTTCCTTCTCATTGTTCAAGTTTCAGCTACATTTCATCTCCAATGTAACCCCAGAAAAGTCAACCATGACCACCTCAGCTAAATAAACCCCACTTCTAACCACTCTCTATCATGGCTCCCTATTTTGTCATCCTTATAACATTTATCATCACCTGATCTTGTTATTTATTATTTATTCCCCTCTTAAAATGTAAGCTCGAGGATAGGAATTTGTTTATCTTATTCACATCTATATCCTCAGTGCCTCTACCAATTCTTATAACATGAGAGGTGCTCAGATATTTATTAAATAAAGGCATAGCCATGAGTTACTGGCAGGGTGGGGAGAAGGAAAGATGCTTCGGTTTCAGCAAAAAATTCAACCAGTCCAGGCTGAGCCCCATTCCCACAACTTCTCCTCATCCAACCTCAAATCCACTCAATCTTCTCCATGGCTAGAGAATCAAGGATGATAGGGTCTCACTTTCACCAGCCCTTGCCTCACCCACCTCCAGTTCCTATATCCCTAGTATGTTGTTTGTTACATCTCTTTGGTACATTTTAGAATCTCTGCTTCTCATGACCTCTCCAAACACAATGCTCATTATTGTGATCTTGACCCTGCCTTACTTTCATCCTGTCTACCTATCTGTGTTTCAAAAGAGTAGATTAGGTAAGAGCAAGCAAAGAGCGATGAATATGGAATTGAAGAAGACAAATTTCCTCTACTTGCCACTTGAGACAAAACAGGTACTTTACCCCAGGGCAGCGTCGTGCCAGGATCTTGTCCCTTCATGCTGTGTCACGCTGGCATCAGAAGGACTGTCTCAAAAGCATCTGTGTCATCTGCCTCAAATATGTATCATACAGGACGCCAGACTGTCCAGTCTCAAATCCTTTCTAGGCTGAGAGGAGGTATACGTGAATGAAGTAAGAATAAACAAGAAAAAATCGTGTTTTTTCTCTGGTATTTTATTAATCATAAGTGGACACCCTGACCTAGAGAAACACAGTTAGATGCAAATTTGGACAGACCTTGGCCAGAACCACTGCTTGAGTTCCTTTGAAAGCCAAGCTATGAAAGCTAAAAAAGTACGTGAGTGCCATCTAGGGTTAAAACTCATACTGCAGGCTTTCTAAAGTCTCACAAAAGGGGTCACAGAGATTTGCTCCCAGAGACCCTAATCTTCTCAGTCTGATGGGCATCACTAAGCAAGTTATTTCACGTCTTGGGTCAAAATCTGCCTCCACTTCCCTGACCACTGCAGACTACGGTAACGTCCCTTTCCCTGACTGTTTCTAGTGTATTTTCTTTATCATTAATTCAGTCCCAAGTCAGAACACTTTCAATCTTCAATAAACACTTTTTAACCCATTTTTTGTGCCAGATTGTGCTCGACAAAGAGCCTGTCTGCTGACTCACAATGAGTCAGTCCCTGGGCTGGAAGGGACATTGTGCAGCCCCCTGGTCCCCTCGGCAGGAGCACCTTATACAACATATCTGAAAGGTGTCCCCTGCCCCTGTTAGGACAGGACCCTCTGGAAAAGCGTGTCCCACCATATCCAGGACAGGCGAACATTTGCAGGCAGGGCACTATGCTGTGCAAATCGTGGGTTTGGGAGTGAGTGACATGTGCCATTGAATCCTAGCTCTGCCACTTACAGAATGTGCACACTACTGAATCCTGAGCAAATTACTCCTCTGAGATTTGATTTCCTAGTTTGTTAAATGGAATGATAATACTCACCTTGTAGTCTTATGGTAAGGATTAGAGATAGTATTTATTATTTATATAGGACCTAGCAGTTCCTGAAACAATGAAGGCGCTAAGAACTTATTAGCTTTTTCTATCAGTCTAATAATAATAAAAATTCGAACTATGAGATTAACTCTCTTACCTTACAAAATTGTTGAAAGGATTAAATTATGGACACAAGCATGATAGACTGCCAAGTGAGACAGAACTGAAGATTTTTTCATCATGAGAAATTTTTTTTTTTTTTTTTTTTTGCATTACGCGGGCCTCTCACTGTTGTGGCCTCTCCCATTGCGGAGCACAGGCTCCGGACGCGCAGGCTCAGCGGCCATGGCTCACGGGCACAGCCGCTCCGCGGCATGTGGGACCTTCCCAAAATTGCCAGTGATTTCTACCTGACAAATATTGTAAGTTTTATTATCTTGCAGTAGATCTTCAGTTTTCCTTTGAATACCTCAGATGTACGTCTTAGTTATTGCAAAAAAAAGACCACAAAGCACACACTGAGATGTGGGATGGGTATAACAGGAGGCTTTAGGCACAAAGATTGTTCTTTGCAAAACCTCCCGAGATCTGACTACTTAGGAGAAGGAGATGAACTTGCATGGAGTTGAGGAATCTCTAGGAAGATTCGAATCTCCTTGATAGATGGAGTGCACTTGGAAGCATCGCCAAACCCTTTGTGCTACATGACATTCTTGGAAGTTGTTGACATTCTCATACCTCAAGGAGGATAGATATTATAAGCAGGCAGGCCTTGAACAGTTAATTAAGAAGTAAAAGGCTTGTAAATCTTTCTTATGCTTCAGACTGGTGAAGGGGGTCATTCAAGCATCGCACCTGGACGATGGCAGTGCTTGGTTAATGGTGGTTCGTAGAACTGAGAGGATTGTTCCTGGTGGTTTCTTGCTAATCCAAGTCAGAGCTCGTGTCATCTGGCAGCAGTCTCATCTGGGTCCCCTTAGCATCCTCTCTGTGATACCCACTCCGTGGCTAGGCCAGAGTCCTCTCAAGATTGAGAGAGAGACTGCAGAGCAGAGGGGCAGGCCAGGCTGCCCGATTCGAGAAATACCTCAAAACACTGCTTGCCTTTCGGACGTCTCTAATAAGAACAACTTGCTCTGGGACTTCCCTGGCGGTCCAGTGGTTGAGACTTTGCCTTCCAATGCAGGAGGTGTGGGTTCGATCCCTGGTCTGGGAGCTAAGATCCCACGTGCCCCCTGGCCAGAAAACCAAAACAGAAAACAGAAGCAATATTGTAACAAATTCAATAAAGACTTTAAAAAATGGTCCACCTCAAAAAATTCTTTAAAAAAAAAAAGAACAACTTGTTCAAAGTGGTGAATCTCGAGAGCAGCTGCCCAAGCTGCAGACTGTTTTCCCTTTTCCTTCCCCCACTACCCCAGTGTTCTGTTTCTGGCACATTTTGCAGGATACAGGGAGCACAAACAGGGGAGGGGATGAAGCAATAGTTCTCGTGGATATGACGAAGTCCAGAGGCCTCGAATCGTCTCTTGAGTGTGTTGTACTTTCTCTCCCGGTGGACTTCCTGTGTTTGTTACATGAATAATGCACTTTTAAGCACTTGCCACAACACTACGGTAACCTTAACAAAATGGCAATTAGAAGGTAAACTGCCGTCACTAATTTGCATCTCAACAGTGTAGCCTTCTTTAGAATGCACACTTAATTACATTAGAGGCCTGGGGAATAAATCCTATTCCCGTCGCCTATTG
This sequence comes from Leucopleurus acutus, assembly GCF_964270905.1. Taxonomy (NCBI): domain Eukaryota; kingdom Metazoa; phylum Chordata; class Mammalia; order Artiodactyla; family Delphinidae; genus Leucopleurus; species Leucopleurus acutus. The sequence goes on from NC_139143.1 coordinate 153,992,715, forward strand.
ATGGAATTACCCTACGGACACGAACACGCACATCTACCTCGAGGTTTACTGGGGACAAATATCAGCTCATTGTCCTAATGGTGAAGTGACATCATCTACTACTACAGGATACAAATTAAATGTAGTGAAATGCCTTAAAAACTATCTCAGAATTACAGGCAATGGGAGTTTGAGGGGTCCAGAAAAATAACCCACGTCTTTCTCAGCCGTGGCAGCAGACTGCAATCACCTGGGGAGATTTAAAAAATAGCAATGCACAGGCCCCAGCTCAGACCTAAAAAGTCAGAGTCTCTAGGGCGAGGGCCCAGTTATCAGGATATTTTCAAACTTCCCAGGTGATTCATAAGTACAGCCGAGAATGAACATCGTTGACATAAGTCAGCCCCGCGATTTTGCAGGCGGAGGCTCCGAGGCCCTACCGTGGAGGGTAACTAACTGGTCCAGGGCTCCCAGGGGTGGCTGGAGAGCAGAGACTGGAGCTTCGTTCTCTGCCCAGCTGGCACTCTTCCCCCTTTGGTTCCCTCTTCCCCCTGCGAATAAGGAATGTTGCCTGCGCTGTCAGTCAACAAAGGGTGCTGCAGACGTGACAACAGCCACCCCCGAAGGTGAGCCCTGTGGGAGCTCAGGATGGAGACAGACAGGCTCCCTGCTGTCCAGCCCTCAGCCACTGCAGCCACCCCAGGGGTGCACCCTGAGTGGACTCAGGATGGGAAAAAACAGGATACTGGCTCTAGATAGCTAAGATGAATATCAGAGGAATGATTTCAGTGAGCCCAGACTCTTGCATCTTCCCATACATAGAAAAGCGCTAAATTCATTTACTTAAGATATCTGGTTTTCTTTAATTAACAGTGATCTTTGATGTTTTCACTACCTGGTCGTTGTTGCAAAAACTCCTATATATCCCGGCTCCTCCCTTACCTCTTGGGAGCAGTCCCTCAGAGCTATCTGAGAGGCTGCCTCCCAGGGTTGAGGTCCTTAGAAAGTCCACCAAATAAAACATAATTCTCAACCTCTAGGTTGTGCTTTTTTTTTTTTTTTTAGTGGACACCCCAATGGCCCCCCACCTCCAGGTCTCTATTTCATTCAGTGACCTCTCAGATTTGTATGGTGCTCCTACTGCGTGCCGGAGAACTCCACTCCTGGAATATGCCCTTAGCCAAACCTTTGCCACTGCAGTGATTCTCTCAACGTTCCTGAAAGGCTTGGCTCCTGCAAGCTGGCTCCTGACTAATCCGACCGCCAGGGGGAGCCAAGCACCCTCACTCTCTTTTTTTTTTTTTTGCAGATGGCCTAATTTTATTTTATTTATTTTTTTCACATCTTTATTGGAGTATAATAGCTTTACAATGGTGTGTTAGTTTCTGCTGTATAACAAAGTGAATCAGCTATACATATACATACATCCCCATATCCCCTCCCTCTTGCGTCTCCCTCCCACCCTCCCTATCCCACCCCTCTAGGTGGTCACAAAGCACTGAGATGATCTCCCTGTGCTATGCGGCTGCTTCCCGCTAGCTATCTATTTTACGTTTGGTAGTGTATATATGTCCATGCCACTCTCTCACTTTGTCCCTGCTTACCCTTCCCCCTCCCGTGTCCTCAAGTCCATTCTCAACTGAGTCTTCATTCCTGTCCTGCCCCTAGGTTCTTCAGAACCATTTTTTTTCTTTTTTAGATTCCATATATATGTGTTAGCATACGGTATTTGTCTTTCTCTTTCTGACTTACTTCACGCTGTGTGACAGACTCTAGGTCCATCCACCTCACTACAAATAACTCAATTTCGTTTCTCTTTATGGCTGAATATTATTCCATTGTATATATGTGCCACATCTTCTCTACCCATTCATCTGTCGATGGACACTTAGGTTGCTTCCATGTCCTGGCTATTGTAAATAGAGCTTCAGTGAACATTGTGGTCCACGACTCTTTTTGACTTATGGTTTTCTCAGTGTATATGCCCATTCCCACTCTGTTTTTATACAGACCCACAGGTGAGAAGAATCAAAGAGAGGACAAGCAGCCTGCAGAAGCCCGGCTGGCAGGGAGGGGGCCAAGAAATGACCTCTGATGAACTTTCAGGCAAGAGGCACTGTGCTATCCACCCTGAAGAAGGCAATGTACTACCCAGAACCCAGCAGGCTTTCCAGCCAGGCCTACCTGGGGCCTTCCTGGTTGAGAGTGCATCTCAGACCATCATCTGTGAAACAAGCACAGAGGCTTGTGTGAGGAGGAGTCAATGTGACTAAGCTGTGAGTGTGCCTGGAATCCAGTAAGCGTCCACTGAACAGCAGATACCACCTTCTGATGTCCCTCCCCTGCCCTTTCTCCCCTCTTTCTTATCCTCCTCTGTTGTAGACAATGTTTTTCCCCCTAACTTCCAATGTGATGAGCCTTTGGGAGGTGATGAGGTCATGAGGGTGGACCGCTCATGAATGGAATTAATGCTCTTACAAAAGAGACCCCAGAGAGCTCCCTTTCCACCATGTGAGGACACAGCAAGAACACAGCCCATCAGTGAACCAGGAAGCACGTCCTCACCAGACACCAATCAGCTGGCACCTTGATCTTGGACTTCCAGCCTCCAGCACTGAGAAATTTCTGTCATCTATATGCTACCCGTTCTGTAGTATTTTGTTATAGCAGCCCAAATGGACCAGGACACCATCCTATTCTCTTGCCTTTCCCAAAAGGCCAAATCATGCAGGAAAATCCTGAGGCACAGAGCACCCACACCTCCACTGTGAGTAGAAATTCATTGGGTAGCCTCCCCTGAAGGGTCCTATAAACTTTAAACTGTAAACTTGACATTCTCCAGTTATGAGATGAACGGTGCCTCACATGGCCCCGTCACCGATCCTTTCACCAGATAATTCCTCCGTCAGGGGATCTGCAGCATCATGGCTCTGCCCTCCCACCCCTCTGCTGGCCCCGTCCCATTGAGGAGCAGTCCTCGGCCTACAGACTCCATTGAACACTGCCAGATCCGGCACTCTCAAGGCAGCCCACTGTTAGGACAGCTGTCCCCGTTTTAAGCTAAAGCTTGGCTCTGCCTTGGGCCCTTCAGAGATTTGGAGTCAGAGATACGGCCCCCAGGGTCTTCTCTCCTTCAAGCTTCTTCTTGGCCTATTTCTGTGCCCCCAAGAAACCTGGGATCTCGGGGAAGCCCATCATCAGACAGTATCAGCCTCACCGAGAGTCCTTCAGTCCAAGGATTTCCCGAACAATATTATAACTCGGTTGGCCTGACTCCAGAGCCTGTGCTTGGAACTACCGTGCTACACAGCCTTTAGTGCTGTCAGCAGTTCGAGGGCTCCTGTGATGGAAGCAGCACCCTCCAGCCAGGCTGTTAAGGTCATGTGCTGCAGGGAGGATCACAGGAGGGGTTCAGCCTAGCTTCAAGAGACGCAATCTCCCTTGTCAGGAAAACCTCCGAGGCTGGATGACTGCATGTGAGGGAATTCATTCATTCATTCCTAGAAAAGAGGCATTATGGAATGTGGTTCCAAAGGTTCTAGAGTCAGACAGAATTAAACCTTGGCTTTGCCACTGAAAACCTATGTACCTCAGATAAGTCATTTGCACCCTCTCACTCTCACTCAGTTAAATTTCACAATGATTATATCCCTATTTCAAAAGTTGCTGTGAAGATTAAATGAGATAACGTGTATGATGTAGTCATTTAATCCTCACTAAAGTCTGACAAGAGATATTGTTACCCTCATTTTACAGATGAGGAAACGGAGGCACCTTGGAGGGGAGGAAGTTGTCCAAGTGTAAACAGCCTGTTACTGGCAGAGTGGGACCCAGCGTGCAGTTCTGGCCAAGGCAAACTGTCCTCGGTGCCCTCAGAATCTGCGGCTGCCCTCTTCCCTGGGCTCCTTTGCAGCTCCAAAAATGGACTGGTCCCTGCTCTGGCTCCCTGCCAGGTTTGGGGAGGCCAAAGTCCCTCTCCTGCCAGCAACGTGTGCATCCTGAAAGGCTGCCTTGCTGCCTGTCTGAGGTGGGCAGAACCTGAAGCTCTCTCCTGCTTCCCAAAATGACCTCTGTAGCTCTCTGCTGCCCTGGAAGTAAGGGGGAGACCTAGTACTCAAAGCAGGTGCCAGTCCATCTCTCTGCCTTCGGCAGCCACTCATCCCAGTGGGAGCTCACCAGGCCCCTCTCAAGGGGTCCCACTCCACCCACCTTCTCTCTCCACCTCTCCCATCTCAGGACACGGGCCTCCTTGATTTCACAGTTCTTCTGTCCCCTTGTCTGAAGAACAAGCAGTTCTCTGGGATTAGCCATCTCAACATGATGAACAAAAGGTAGATTTTTATGATTCTCACAGATGGTGAGAGCATGAGAATCACCATAGATAGTTGTTTAAAATGATCCCCCTACAAGAGACTTTTATTTGGAAGAGGCTGAAGCCAAAGAAGCTGCAATTTTAATCGCGGGGACTCCTGACACCAGCCCTAGGGAACACGATGCTTTAATGCCCCGACTCGGGCCTTGGGGCAGGACACCAGCCATTAAAACTCAGTCAGGATCTCTGGACCAAGGTGAAACTGACAAAGCCCAGGCTTCTGCATCATAGAAGCTCAGTTCACATCCCAGCTCCACCACTTTCCAGCTATGCAGTTTGGGTCCAATGACTTAACATCTGTGAGCCTCAATTACGCTGTCCCTGGGTCTCCCTCCCTCATGCCTATTTTTAGTTATCATGAGGATTAAGTGAGGCATTATATGTTAACTGAATGTTCCAGAGTTCCTGAAATCAAATTCCCTCAGTCTCTGCTTGCACCTCCACCACAGGGATCTCACTCCATGTCTCTGGCTTAGCATTTGCGATAACAGATTGAGAATGTTTTAGGAGTGTCTGTCTCTCTCCCCACGGGGCTGCGAACTCCGTGAGGATGTGGGTTGTGATAAAGCCGTCTTTCTATTTCCAGGGCCTAAGGCAAAGCCCAGCACACAGTAGGGTCTCCGTGAGTTGCAGGAACTATTAAAATAGAGAAGATCTTCCATATGTTCTTTCGCCCCTGAACCTTCAGTCAGTTCACGCGAGAATAATAAAACCTACCAGGCACTGGGCTGGGGGCTTGGTACACCTCACTTCTAATCTTACAAAATCCACAAGGGTACCAATTACTAACCCTGATCTCCCCACCCTCTTTTTTTCTTTTTAAACTTTGGAGGTGACTGTGGTTCAAAAAGATAAGGTATCTTGCCCAGGGTCACACAGCTAGAGGATGTCAGAGTTAGGACCAGAACCAAATCCGTCTATGCCCTTCTCACGGCAGCAAGAGCCTCACCCCCATCATCAGGAGCCAACCCCTTTGCCCACAGCTCCTCTTCCACCCCCAGGACTCATGAAGGGTCACTGTGAAAGGCAAATCCCAGGGCCTACAGCAGGCCCGAATGCCCATCTGATGCATACTCATCTAAAATTCTCCGCAGACTGAGACCATAAAAACCGTAGCCTTATTTAGTGTTTCTCCAAATCTAGCTCTGAGGCAGCTCGATAACTCTTGGCCAGGAATATTATTTCAAATAACTCATGCAGACAGCTGAGTAACCAAGAGGAGAGATAGATGGGTCCCTGAATGCCCCATTGCTATAGATCATAACCCCCCACTCCCACACCCTCCCCCAAGCTGCCCGGACAGAAAGGGTCAGTGATTAATTATGCTAAGATAAACAGAGTTAATTTTCTTCCTGGATAAAACTAATTACAACTGTGTTTGTTTTGGTAGGACACGGAATTACTGTCCCCGGTGACAAATCTTCCTAATTGAAAAGAGTGTTTACTTTAAAGGGGTAAGGGTTGGGGTCACTAAACAATAGTTAGCTAGCGTTTTCCCCATTTTTCATTTGAAGAGGGACATTGATCAGGTGTTGACCTCAAAGGAACAAGCAAAATCTCTCTCTCTGGGTCCCCCTCCCTCAGGCCTGCTTGAGAGCCAGGCAACAGCCGGGGGAGAAGTATTTGGCAGTTTGGAGGAGGTTTCCTGCATGTCATGGCCTGTGGTTGATTCACTCTTAGTGAATGTTGGATGAAACCAAGGTAGCATCCTCTCTGGCAACCCAGGTGAGGAAGGAGTGTTTTGAATCCACTCCCCACCAACATCACAAAAACTGTGGGAGAATTGTGACCCAACTCAAATAAATTCTTGTAGCGTCAAGCTGGTCAGATTCAGTGCTAAGACACCACAGAGAAAGAAAAGAGAGGGCTTCCCTGGTGGCGCAGTGGTTGAGAGTCCGCCTGCCGATGCAGGGGACACGGGTTCGTGCCCCGGTCCGGGAAGATCCCACATGCCGCGGAGCGGCTGGGCCCGTGAGCCATGGCCGCTGAGCCTGCGCGTCCGGAGCCCGTGCTCCGCAACGGGAGAGGCCACAACCGTGAGAGGCCCGCGTACCGCAAAAAAAAAAAGAAAGAAAAAAAAGAAGAAAAGAGAAAAGCAGACTCATTGCTCTCAAGGCAGTGATGACCAAACGAGGGGCCCAGGAATAGGCGTAAGGCCCTGCAGGAGCAGAGGGGTGAGGCCTGGAGAAGAGATGGGGGTTGGGGAGGGGAAGAGCCTTCATGCGGAAGGACCTGCACGAGTGAGGGTGTGCATGTATCTGGCGTGTTTAGAGAGCTGTAAGCGACCCACTGTGGCTGGAGTAGCGGGTACATGACTGCAGATGAGGCTGAAAGATATACGGAGGTTGGTAGTTGATATTTGGATCATGACAGGTAGTATTACCTTGGTAGGGCTACAGTAACAAAGTACTACAAACTGGGTGGGTAAGACAACAGAAATTTGTTGTCTCACGATCCTGGAGGCTGGAAGCCCCAAGTCAAGGTGTTGGCAGGGCCATGCTCCCTCCGTAGTACCTAGAGGATGTTCCTTGGAGCAGCCCCAGGTCCTCATAACGCCAATCACTGCTTCCGTTTTCACATGGCCTTCCTCCCTCTGTGTCTGTGTCTGTGTCCAAATTCCCCCTTTTTCTAAGGACCCCAGTCATATTGGATTAAGGGCTCATCCTCCTCCAATATGACTTCATCTTAACACATCTGACTTAATCGCATTTTAACTAACCCATTCCCAAAGAAGGTTGCATTCTGCGGTCCCAGGGGTTAGGATCTCCACAGCTTTTGCAGGGGACACAACTCAACTCATAACGCAGGTTACAGAGGCCACCTTCAAAAGCAGGAAGCTCACTCCGCAGGCAAAGGGGAGGCACTGAAGGGCTGTAAGTGATGGAGAGTTCTCTGGAGCCAGTGTGGAGGACTGGTGGGTGAGCTTGACCAAAGATTGGAAGACCAGTTAGGTAAAGTTCCTCAGAATAGCCCAGGTGAGAAAAGATGGGTTGGAGAGAAAAGAATCTGTGAGAAGGAGAGTTGGAGCTCCAAGGTTCTATGATTCGAAGAATGGCATGATTATTGGGATGCTGGAGGAGCACAGGAGAGGTGGGTGTCAGGAATGACTTCCAGGTTTCTGACAGCCCAGAGCTCAAGGAGCAGAAGCCGGTTGGGAGGGAAATGAGTTGTTTCGGACAAGGGCAGTTGAGCTATCTGGTCACAGATGTTCCGGAGGCAGGTGCATGTGAGGGTTCAAAATTCACAGAGGCTCTTCCCTCTGCAGATACAGATTGAGAAGCATGAAGAAGTGGATGATCGTGGATGACCTCAGGGAAACAGATGAAAATGCATAAAACAACATAGAGTGAGAAGAGGGTCCAAGACAGAAGGCTGAGGAACCCAGCATATTGGGGGTTAAAAGAGAAAGCGAGTCAGAGATTAGGCTGAGGGAGCACCATTGCAGAGGTGGGGGGAGCACAGCACAGCAGCCTCCCAACCCCAAGCCAGACTGCCCTCCTGCCACCGTGCACACAGCTGTGCCAATGCAGCCCCTACACCTTCTGCTGGACGCTTAGCGTCCTCATGGGGTGTGTGTGTGTCCGTGTGTGTGTGTGTGTCCATGTGTGCATGTGTGTGTGTCCGTGTGTGTGTGTGTGTCCATGTGTGCACGTGTGTGTGTCCGTGTGTGGGGGGGTGTGGGGGGTGGATTGTGTGTGTGTATGTGTGTGGGGGTGTGTGAGGGGGGGTATGGGTGTGTGTGTGTGAACTTTCTCAGACTCTGCCAACTCCCTGAGGGCAGAGGACATGGGTCATGTTCTTCTTTGCTTCTCTTGGATCCCTCACAGCTTCCCTGAAAAGAATTTCGCACAAAGCAAGTGCTTTTTGCTAAATACGTGATTCAATGTAAATAAATAAACCACCACCAAACGCTAACTTAGTACCTATTATGAATGAGGTTCTCTAACAGCAACCTGACACAAGTGCTCACTAAATGTTGATGGAAGGAAAGCAGGAAAAGGGGTAAGGGGAGACGACCAGCTAGCAGTCAGGAATATTTAAAATGATAATTGTCAGAGGCTCTGTGGAATGGCTGCAGGGCCGTGTGCCTATGACATGGAGGAAAGGACAGGGGTCTGGGAGTGAGGTCACCTGGATACTAATTCCCCTGTCATAGTAACTCAGCTTTCTGGGCCCAGTTTCTATAAACTTAAGGGTTTAGGCTATAGATTTTCCAAGGTCCTCGGACTCTGGGAAACCAGAGTCCATCTTCAAAGTATTGAAAGTCAGAGAGCGTTTAGAGGCAAGATAAGATCTAATTCTTTTCTACAGTTACACACAGCAATGACTATGTTTTCTCACATAATCATTATCCCTGTCTCACAGAGGAGGAAACTGAGGCAGGGAAAAGTCTTGATTTGCCCAAGGTCTCTGAGAAGACGGGGCAGGAGCAGAGGGGGGCACAGAGGGGGGCTAGGGAGAGTGCTCAGGCAGTGGCAGAGAGGCAGTGACGCAGGGCAATTAAGAACATGGTCTCTGGGACCAGGCCACCAGGGGGTGAATCCTGATTCAGGCAAAAACATGTTCACACAGTTTTGAATTATGCGGGCTTAGAGTTGTTCCAATAGCAGCTAAAGGCACTGATTCGGGCAGGAGGGTCCTTCCTGTAGCTTCCCCAAAGTATTCTCAGATCCCTGGGCTAGTGGGGAAGTGACAGCACTGTAACCACAGAGCAGGGCTCTGACAGTGGGCAAGTCCTCCCCGCCTCAGCCTCCTATGCTTAGTGCTATATCAGTGAGCCGTCAGGTCCCTGTCAATTCTGACACGCTGTAAAACCTCTCACCCTCTGAGGTCCAAGAGCCCAGGGTGGTGATCTGTGCTGCCCTTCATGCTTGTGTGTGGCTGCCGTTCTCTGGAATACTCTAAAGCAGTGGCTTCTGAGCTCCAAATGCAGGTCTCTGCAGGAAGCTGAATCATAATTCCCTGTGGAGCTTTATAAAAATGCATGTGCTTGGGTCCCACACCAAACCCACAGCATCAGGATCCCGGGGCCAGGGCCTAGGCACCCATGTTGTTAGAAATCTCCCAGGTGATTCTGGTGCCACCAGCAGAACTGGTTGTGCAGCAGACTCACCTGCATTTCAGATGCACACCTGCCGCCTGGCGCACTCGGAAGGTACTATAGGGACCCACGTGGCCACACAGCCCATTGCAGAGAAGGCAGGACTCCAGAATTTCTCATCTGGGTAACCAGACAGAGATGGGCTTAACTACTCACTCTGACATCCTCCAGCAATGTAACCGGAGGTGTATTCAGGAAAGCTCGGCAGAAATTTTGTCAAATGTGGGTTCTTTCCAGAAATAGGCAAAAATGTTCCCCTTCTTTCTCTTGTGAGTGGGGAGAGTGGTTTTGCTAAGTAAAGGTATGTTTCTTGGGGTGATCATGGAGATGGGGTCATGAGGGAGGAGACAGTGAAGATGTGGAGAAAAAGGAAATGTATATGTTTAGGTTCATTCAAACATTTTCTTTCAGCAGCGGAAGGGAACTTACCCAGTAATAGAGGGCAGATAACAATAATGGCTAATTGGATATCATTGGATAGAGGCCAGATACTGATGCAGGGCTTGGCCTATACTAACACTTTGTTCTTCACAACAGCCCTATGGACTAGGTACTATTCCTGCTATGGTCTGAATGCTCGTGCCCCCCAAAATTCATATGTTGAAACCCTAACCCCCAAAGGTGATGGTGTTAGTAGGTGGGGCCCTTGGGAAGTGATTTGGTCTTGAGGGCGGAGCCCTCATAAATGGGATTAGTGCCCTTATAAAATAGGCCAGAGAGGTCCCCAGTGCCTCCTGCCCTATGAAGATACAAAAAGGAGTCTGGACCTGGAAGAGGGCCCTCACCCCACTATGCTGACACCCTAACCTCAGACATCCAGCCTCCAAAACTGTGAGAAATAAATTTCTGTTGTTTATAAGCTTCTGGGGTGTGGTATTTTGTTATAGCAGCCCGAATGGACTAAGACAATTACTATCCTCATTTGACATATCGAGAAACTAAAGCACAAAGAGGTTAAGTGACTCATCCAAGGCCACCCACCTATTTGATGCCTCTCACTCAGACATGAGCCCTGATCCAACATTTCATCTTCTTAAAAATGAAAGTTTTCCCATAATGTCCCCTTTCCTCATCCACCTCCATCCCAGCAGCTGAGCTGACCTGGTCTCAATAGGAGATGGATTGACAGAATATAGCCTGGGGAAATGTAAAAAACTCTGAACACAGGCAAAATGTTTAGGAAAGTATCATGAGTAAGAGCAAAGATGCTGAGTAGAATGGGTTTTCCCTAGACTGGAGTGATACACATGAAATTACTCCCATCAGTTTCTCAGATCTGAAATTTCTACACTCTATATGTAAGCAAGTCAGCTGTGTCTCGGTTTACCTCATCTGCAAAATAGAGGAAATAAAATGGTAACTATCTTGTAGGTTGTGAAGAACAAATATGGTAAGTACAAAACTCAGCATAGTGCCTGTCTCAAGATTTGGGAGCTATCGTTAGCTGATCAGATGTAGCCAGTTTACTGAGAAGACTTGATTCATAGGGGTATAAATAAAGATCAATATATTTTCTCCATTCACTGCAGGTAGCTAGCTCTGTCCAGTCTCTCAGTCTCACCTCCTAAGGATTTCTCCAGGCAGATCCCATAGCTTTCCTATCAATGTCAGTTACTCAAAGTCCAGTCCAGTTCACAACTTCAATATCATATCCAAGTCTTCTCCCCCATTCAAAGGTTGCCAGACTTGTAACTCAAGTTCCAAGAGTGGGAAGGGGACTTGATCTTGTCTTTTACTCCTCCTCTTTTTTTTTCTCAGTCTCATGCCTCTCACGTGGAGGGAAGAAGGGAGAATAAAAGGGTTAGAGGAAGTCACCTTAAATAAGTGGCTTCTTGTCACTGATGGAAAGAAGTCCCTGCTCTCACATTGGCTTGATCTGTTTCTCTCTGTTGTTGATGGCCTCTGGCAATGTGTTGGTCTCCTATTAGATAAAGTGGGGTGTTTTGGGAGGGGGATGTTCATCTCTATGCCATCACTTTCCATCACTGAGAATCCCAAGAGGTGGCTAGCCATGTCTCCCTTTGTCCTAGAAACAATCTTGCCCCTCAATTCCTCTCCATCTGGATGCCCTCTTACTTGGTCCATGGCCACCAGAGCTGCCACCTTCTCCTCTGTAGTCTCATTGTAATGGAGCCCTGAGAGACGTGGAGGTTTTTTCTGCACTCTCCAAGGGCTGAAGGGAAGTTGGTGAGGTGGATACAGAGCAGAGAATTTTCTTCTCCCCAGAAAAACTTCCCAAGAGTACATACTCTGCCTTCAGAAGTGGGTCGCTCTGACAAGCTTGCTGATATCAGAAATCTATGGTAAGAAGAAAATACCAGGAGATTTCCACCTTTGCCCAAGATAGTTATTGGATTGGATTTACCCTCCTGCCTTAAACAAACAAAAAGAAACAGACAAAATATTTTTTAAAAAAACAACAGTTTTCAAGATACTTGACAACAAAGGACAGTGATCCTTGAGAGACAAGAAACAAATGAGGTATGCCTATGATCATCCCAGCTTGATGCCTTGAGAGAGCTTCCAGGCTGTGGTGCAGGGAACAAAAATCTGAGTGAAAGAGATGAAGCTGAGAGTTGGGAGTACCAAGTGGGCTGGAGTCCACAGGACAGAGTAACAAAGAGGAAGAGCCGTACAGAGGGAGAACCCCAAAGATCTGCAGAGGATCCCCCTCTGATATTCAGAAGGGTACTGATCAATGAATTCATGTAAAGAAACATAGAGGCCAGGGAAAAAATAATCTGAAAAGATTAGAAAACAATGTCCAACACTCACTCAGGGCTGGAAATATTGCATATTCCCCCAGCCAGACTGAAAGGAATCATAATTCCTGAGTACTGGGTTTGAGTACTCAAGGAGGTTTTGCTCAGTAGTGGGGAATAATTCACCCTAGACTGCTCCAGGTATACCAAACAAATCATAAAAGCAAGACCCAAGAAGACCAAATTGTTTCCAAGTAACATCCCAGAACAAACTCGAGAAGATTTATAGGAACAAAAATATCCACCTCCCAACAAGGTAAAAATCACTGTTTCCGGCATCTAAGCAAAGATTACCAGGCATGCAACGAAGCAGGAAAACACAGTCCCTAATAAGGAGAATAATCAATCTATCAAAATAGTCTAAGAACTGAGACAGATTTTAAAACCAGCAGACTAAGATTTCAAAATAGTTGTTATAACTGTATTCTATGTATTGAAAAACTTGAGACATGAAAGATATCAAAAAGACTCAAATAAAAATTCTAGATATGAAAAATACATCTTTGATGAAAAATACTCTGGATGGAATTTAGGGTATATTTAACACAGCAGAAGGAAAGATTAGTTAACTTGAAGACACAGCAGTTAAAAGAAAAAAGAGAGAGCAAACTAAACATAAAATAAGAAGAAATAAAATAATAAAGTTCAATGTGGAAATCAGTAAAATAGAAAACACTAAAACAATTTTAAAAAATCATTGAAACCAAAAGCTGGTTCTTTGAGAAGATCAATAAGATTGGTTAATCTCTTACCCAGCTTGAACAGGAAAAAAGAAAGACAAAAATTACAAAATCAGGAATGCAAGAGGTAACATCACCACAGATTCCACAGATATTATTTTAAATAAGAGAATATTATGAATAACTTTATAGCTATAAATTTGACAATTCAGCTGAAATGGACCAATTCCTTAAAAGATATAAATTACCAAAACTTATTCAAGAAAAAATAGGTAAGCTTAATAACTCTGTATCTATTAAAGAAATAGATTTTGTAGTTTAAAAACTCTCCCTTAAGGAAAACTCTAGGCCAGATGGCTTCATGGTGAATTCTACCAAACATTAAGAGAAGAAACAATACCAATTCTACACAAACTCTTCCAGAAAATTGAAGAGGAGGGCATGCCTTCCAACTCATTATCTGATGCCAGCATTACTGTCATGCTGAAACCAGATAATGACATTAACAGAAAAGAAAACCGCAAACCAATATCTTTCAAAAACACAACTGAAAAATCCTAAACGAAATTTTAGCAAATCAAATCCAACAACATATAAAAAAGGTATAAACATATAAAAAAGATCATCATGGTCAAGTTGAATTTTTCCGAGGAATGCATTGCAAATTCTGAAGATCTGTTGCATAGCAATGTGAATATAATTAACATTTTTAAATGGTTAATATGGTAAATTTTAAGTCATGGGTTTTTTTATCACAATTAAACATTTTTTTTAATCAATGCAATTCACCATATTAACAAACCAAAAAAGAAAACCACATGATCATCTTAATAGATGCTGGAAAAGCATTTAACAAAATCCAACATCCTTATAAAATCCAATCAATCTGGATAAAGACCCTCAACAAACTAGGTATAGAAGGGAACTTCCTCAATCTGAAAAAAAGTATCTACAAAAAAAACTACACATTAACAGTCTACTTAGTGGTAAAATTTTTAAAATTTCCCCTCTAATATCAGAAACAAGAAAAGGATTTCTGTTATCAACACTTTTTTCAACATTGTACAATACAATATTTAAATAAAAAGAATAAAAGGAATCCAAATCAAAAAGGAAAAAATAAAATTGCTCTTATTCCCAGGCAAAATGAGTGTCTATATAGAAAATCTAAAGGCATGTGCAGAAAATCAACTATAACTAATAAGTATGTTTAGCAAGATTGCAGGATATAAGATCAATATAAAGAAATCACTTGTGTTTCTATGTGCTTCCAACAAACTATCAGAGATAAAAATTTTAACACATTTACAAAAGTATCAAAAATACTACATAATTCAAGGTAAATCTGACAAAAATTATGAAAGAACTGTACACTTAAAACTCCCAAACATCACTGAGAGAAAGTAAAGATGACCTAAATAAGAGAAGATATACCCTGTTGGTGGGTTAGAAGACTCACCGCAGTTAAAATGTCAATTATTTCCAAATTGATCTATAGATTCATGAAATCCCAATCAAAATCCTGAAACTTTTTGCATAAATTGACAAGTTGATTCTAAAATTCATGTGGAAATGCAAAGGACATAGAATAACCAAAACAACTTTGAAAAGAACAATGTTGGTAAGATAACTTTACCTGATTTCAAGATTTACTATAAAGTTACAGTAATCAAAAGCATGGCATTGGAATCCAAATAGGCATTCAGGTCAATGGAACAGAGTAAGGAGTCCAGAAATAGATCCAAACATATATTAACAACTGATTTTTTGACAAAGATGTAAAGGCAATTCAGTGGAGAAAGAACAGTCTTTTCATAAATGTTGGAACAGTTGGATGTGCATAAGTCAAAAACAAGAAAAGAGTGGGGATTCAGTCCATAACTCACACCACATACAAAAATTTAACTCAAAATGCATCATAGACTTAAATGTAGATCATAAAGCTATAATATTTTGAGGAGAAAGTCTTTGTGACTTTAGGATAAGCAAAGTTTTTTAGATTCAAAATCAAAGTACAACCTATAAAAGAAAATTTTAATAAGTTAGACCTTTTCAAAATTTAAAACTTCTGCTATACAGCCTGAGGCATCTGCCTACAGGGGGAAAAAAAAGTCCTTTTTCCTGTCAAAAAGCTTCCTAGTCAGGTATTAGCAATTAACATGAGAAAAACAATAGGGACTAATAAATATACACAAAATGTTCTACTACATTAAAGAATCAAAGAAATAAAAACAAAAAATTATCATTTTCAGCTATTAAATAGGCAATGATATTTTAAAATAATATTGTGGGTCAGTGAGGATACATTTTTTTAAAAATAGGCAATAGCTTTTGAAAGTTCTTTTTTTTTTAAACATCTTTATTGGAGTATAATTGCTTTACAATGGTGTGTTAGTTTCTGCTTTATAACAAAGTGAATCAGTTATACATATACATATGTCCCCATATCTCTTCCCTCTTGCATCTCCCTCCCTCCCACCCTCCCTATCCCACCCCTCTAGGTGGTCACAAAGCACCAAGCTGATCTCCCTGTGCTATGAGGCTGCTTCCCACTATCTATTTTATGTTTGGTAGTGTATATATGTCCATGCCACTCTGTCACTTTGTCCCAGCTTACCCTTCCCCCTCCCCGTATCCTCAAGTCCATTCTCTAGTAGGTCTGTGTCTTTATTTCCGTGAAAGTTCTTAAAATGTTTAAAATGCTTACACTAAGTCCAGTTAAAAGAAATTATCTTATGTGTAATCAGATACATGCACAAAGATTTATATTCAAAGATACTCAGTATTGTTTCCCAGGTGAAACTTTAGAAACAACCTCAATGACTGATAACAACAGCTTGGTTAATTATACTTTTGGCACACTTAAAAGTGATTAATATTTTGCCAGATATACAATTACATAGAAAAGGATAAAATACATAGAAATAAATTTAACCAAGGAAGTGAAAGATTTGTACAGTGAAAACAATAAGACGGTGATGAAAGAAATTGAAGAAGACACAAATAAATGGAAAGATATTCCATACTCACTGATTAGAAAAATTAGTATTGTTAAAATGTCCATACTACCCAAAGTGATCTACAGATTCAATGTAATCCCTTTCAAACTTCCAATAGCATTTTTTACAGAAGTAGAACAAACAATCTTAAAATGTCTTTGGAACCAGATTAGCCAAAATGTCTTTCCAGATTAGCCAAAGTGATCTGGAAAAAAAAAAAGAACAAAACTGGAGGCATCACACATCATGATTTCAAACTACATTACAAAACTATAGTAATCAAAACAATATGGTAATTGAAAATCAACCATATTTCAATTAAAAAAAGAAACAGCATGGTACTAACATAAAAACAGACATATAGGTCAAGGAACAGAATGGCGAACCCAGAAATAAACCCATGCAAATATGGTCAATTAATTTATAACAAAGAGCCAAGCATATACAATGGTGAAGACAGTCTCTTCAATAAATGATGTTGGGAAAACTGGACAGCCACAGGCAAAAGAATGAACTGGACCTCTACCTTACACCATACATAAAAACCAACTAAAAATGGATTAAAGACTTACATTTAATACCTGAAACTGTAAAACTCCTAAAAGAAAACATAGGGAATAAGCTCTGTGACATCAGCCTTTGGAATGACTTTTTGGATTTGACACCAAAAAACAAAGACAGTAAAAGCAAAAATGACCAACATCAAACTAAAAAGCTTCTGCACAGTGAAAGAAATCATCAACAAAATGAAAAGGCAACCTATCAAATTGGAGAAAACATTTCCAAATCATATGTCTAATAAGGGGTTAATATACAAAAAAACCACAACTATATATATATATATATATATATATATATATATATAAACTCACACAACTAAATAACCAATAAAACAAACAACTGGATTAAAAAATGGGCAGAGGAACTGAATAAACATTTTCCCAAAGAAGACATCCAAACTGCCAACAAGTACATAAAATGATGCTCAACATCACTCATCATCAGGGAAATGCAAATCAAAACCAGAATGATAGCACCTCACATCTATTCTATTTGATGGCTGTCATCAAAAGACAAGAAATAAATATTGGGGAGAATGTGGTGAAAAGGGAACCCCAGTGCACTGTTAGTGGGGATATAAATTGGTGCAGCCACTATGGAAAACAGCATGGAGGTTCCTCAAGAAACTAAAACTGAACTACCATATGATCCAGCAATCCCACTTCTCGGTATATATCCAAAGGAAATGAAAACAGGATATGGAAGAGAGATCTGCTCTCCCATATTTATTGCAGCATATTCTTAATATGGAAACAAGTGTCCATCAATGGATGAAGAGATAAAAACAATGACACACACACACACACACACACACACACACACACACACACACACGGAATATTATTCAGCCACGAGAAAGAAGGAAACCCTGCCACCTGGGACAACATGGATGGACCCTGAAGGCATTATGCTAAGTAAAATAAGCCAGGCAGAAAAGACAAATACTGTATGGAATCACTTACATGAGGAATCTAAATAAAAAGTCGAACTCACAGGAAAAGAAAAAAAAATCTTCCGCACTTTAAAAGACACTCTTAAGGGAATGAAAAGACCAGCTACAGACTAAGTGAAAATATATGTAGAGTGTACTTTGATAAAGGACTTGTATCCAAAATCTATAAAGAATTCTCCCAACTCAGTAAAAAGAAAATAAGCAACACAATAAAAAAGTGGACAAAATATTTGAAAAGACATTTCACCAAATAAGATATATCGCTGGCAGAAAAAAAAAAAAAAACATGAAAAGGTGATCATCATCATTAGTAACTTTAAAACCACAATATGATACCACTACACAGGTATGAAAATGACTATAATTTAAAGACTGATCATGCTGAGTGCTGGAAAGGAGGCAGAGGAAGGAACTGGAACTCTCATACACTGCTGGTGGGAATGGAAAATGGTATGACCACTTCAGAAAACAATTTGGTGGTTTCTTAAAAGGTACAGCTACCATACGATCTAACCATTCTACTGAAGATGTACGAAAGCATGCCTATATAAGACTCGTACATGAATGGACATAGCAGCTTTATTTGTAACAGCCCCAAACTGGAAAGAACCCAAAGTTCCATAGACTGGGGAATGGATAAGTAAATTGTTGTGTATACATACAATGGAATGCTGTTCAGCAACAAAAAAGAATGAGCTAGTGATACACACAACAACGTGGGTAAATCTCAAGATATTTATGCTGAGTGAAAGAAGCCAAACGAAAAGAGTACGTACTGTATGATTCCACTTATGTAAAACTCTAGCAAATGCTAATGAGTTCTGTAGTAACAGAAAGCAGTTTGATGGTTGTTTGATGGAGACTTGGTGTGGAATGGGATGAGGGGAGTAATTTACAAAGCGGCAAACTTTTACAAAGGAAAATTGGGGATGATGGCTCTACTCACTACTTCCTTTATAGTGGTGGTTTCATGAGTGTATACATATGTCAACACTTATGAAATTGTACAGTTTAAATATGTGCATAGGCCAATTACACCTCAATAAAACTCTTTTTAAAAAGAAGCAAGCAGGACTTCCCTGGTGGCGCAGTGGTTAAGAATCCGCCTGCCAATGCAGGGGACACAGGTTCAAGCCCTGGTCCTGAAAGATCCCACATGCCTCGGAGCAGCTAAGCCTGTGCACCACAACTACTGAGCCCACGTGCCACAACTACTGAACCCGTGTGCCACAACTACTGAAGCCCGCGTGCCTAGATCCCGCACTCTACAACAAGAGAAGCCACCACAATGAGAAGCCCGGGCACCGCAGCGAAGAGTAGCCCCCGCTCACCGCAACTAGAGAAAGCCTGTGCGCAGCAATGAAGACCCAACGCAGCCAAATAAATAAAGAAAGAAAGAAATTTTTAAAAAATAAAATAAAAAGAAGTAAAAAAAAATCCTAATTAATTAATTATTTATTTTTATAAAGAAGCAAGTATCGATCTCTGGGTTATGCATACCCTCAAATTCCAGCAGACAGAGGTCAAACTCTTCCTAGAACTTTCTCTCATGTTCTGCTGTGCTCTCATAGCAGGAACTGGAAGTAGCTGCAGATTCAGCACTTTAGCAAGCATCCAACCAGGGAGTTAACTCCCAGTCCCCTCTTCCTGTACACACTCCCAATCTCTAGGGGTCTCTCTCTTGGAACCTCCTCCATCACTGAGATTAAGTTAGGGGAGAGCGGAGGGGAGGGAGTATCCCTTCCATGAACACTGCACTTCCCATGACGATTATGACAAATTTCCCTTTCTTTCCTGACCTATCTTCTTGTGCAGGCTTGCAGGGTGGAGTGCTGCAAAGGTGCAGGGAAGATTGGGTTTGGCTGGGATGTTTATTTACCTGGGAAGGATGTATCTGATCCCAGTTGTTAGCAGCTGCAGGGCAATCTCTTGCTCAGATTAAAAAAAAAAAAAAAGAAGTCCAGAGGAGAAGCTGGATGGAGGGAGCCTTACTGTTTGTCCCAGGCTGTTGGAGAAGGAGGGGCCTTCTAAATGAGGAGAGGGTAGGGGCAGCTGTGGCCCCAGAAAGCTTCAGGCTGCAATATTGAGCTAAGTCAACAAGTCTTTAATGACGGCTCTCTTGGGGGGATTAAGACTTGGGTCAGCCAGATCTTGAAGCCAGCAGTTTCATGTCTTCCCCCACATTCTTCCTCCCTCTGTCTTTCCTCCTTTCAGCTCTTGGCATTGCTGAGTAGAGAGAAGAGACAACTCTTTTATGTCTAATGTTTTTCCACTATGTGTTCTTTTTGGCACACAGTATTTTAGCCTTGACTTAAGACAATTAAAGTATCAAATCATGGACAGGTATACCTCTGGGATATTGAGGGTTTGGTTCCAGACCACAGCAATAAAGCGAGTCGCACAAATATTTTGGTTTCCCAGTGCATATAAAAGTTATATTTACATTGTACTGTGGTCCATTAAGTCTGCAATGGCATTATGTCTAAAAAACAAAAGTACGTATTTTAATTTTAAAAACATTATTATTTAAAAATGCTAACCAGGGCTTCCCTGGTGGCGCAGTGGTTGAGAGTCCGCCTGCCGATGCAGAGGACGCGGGTTCGTGCCCCGGTCCGGGAGGATCCCACATGCTGCGGAGCGGCTGGGCCCGTGAGCCGTGGCCGCTGAGCCTGCGCGTCCGGAGCCTGTGCTCCACAACGGGAGAGGCCACAACAGTGAGAGCCCCGTGTACCGCAAAAAAAAAAAAAAAAAAAAAGCTAACCATCATCTAGCCTTGAGCGAGTCATAGTAGTAACATCAGAGATCACTGATCACATATATACACTACCAAACGTAAAATAGATAGCTAGTGGGAAGCAGCTGCATAGCACAGGGAGATCAGCTCGGTGCTTTGTGACCACCTAGAGGGGTGGGATAGGGAAGATGGGAGGGAGACGCAAGAGGGAGGGGATAAGGTGGGGATATATGTATATATATAGCTGATTCACTTTGCTATACAGCAGAAACTAACACACCATTGTAAAGCAATTATACTCCAATAAAGATGTTAATAAAAAAAAAAGACAGAGCAGGAGAAACCCTCACAGCAACCCCTGGGAGGTGAATTCTATTACCTCCATGTTGTACATTAGCAGAGGACCAAAGAGTTAAAGCAGTTTGGCTAAGTCAGTATTGCATCCATGGTTGATCAACCTGAATGATTTAAGAAGTAAAAGAGCATATATAGCTAGAGAACGAAACAGTACTTTAATTGGCAACAGTTGGAGACAGATGTGTCTCATGTCAGAACCTGCACAGATGCTCAGCAAGCCTGCTCCCCTTCTTCCTGGCCATCAACCTTCTACACTTCCCAGCCTCATTCACTGTTGGGTGTTGTCATGTGACTTAGTTCTAGCCAGTGGACTTTGGGCAAAACCAAAGCAAAGTATACCACTGCCAGGCAAGACTCATAAACTCCCACATGTAATTCTCCATCCCCCGCCCCCTTTCTTCATCTGCTGGTAGAATGTCCCAACAAGAGTTTTTAACCTCAGCACTATTGGCATTTGTAGCCAGATAATTCTTTGTTGTGGGGCCTTCCTGTGCATTGTAGGATATTCAGAAGTGTCTCCGGTGTCTACGCATGAGATGCCAATAGCACCCTCACTTGCCAATGTGACAACCCAAATATCTCCAGCCACTTCCAAAGGTCCTCTGAAGGGCCAAATCATCCCCGGTTGAGAACCAGTGCGCTACAAGACGCTGAAGTCACACAATGGAAGGAGTGGATGGAGCAGAGAACCCATCCTACATTTGTCAGCAACATGAGCAAGAAACTTTTACCGCGTAAACCCACTGCAACGTAGGAGCTGTTGGTTCAAAAGTAGCTTCCCCTGACTAATATAGTACTGCTACATAATCCCCATAAATAGACAGACTTACCCAACAAGGCAGAGTACTCAGACCAGGGACCACCCCAGCCTGCATGGCCCAGGCCCAGAGGGACAGCAGCAGTCACTTCCTATGAGTAGACAGCACCCAAGATAAAGAAAATGGCAGAGCTGAGCTCTACATGCCTAGAACTTCTGCCCAAATTCATCAACCAGACAAGTCACTTCACATCCACAAGGACAGAAAAATCGGAAATGTGCTTGGAAGAAAAGCTTTCTTCTCGAAAAGCCCCTGCTCATGAAACCAAGAGGCTCTGCTCTGGGGAACTCCAGAGCCCACTGTCTTTTTCTAACCCTAGAAGATCTGTTCAGTACAAAAGATGGCCTGCTCAATACAAAATACGGCCTGTGAGGGCTTCCCTGGTGGCGCAGTGGTTGAGAGTCCGCCTGCTGATGCAGGGGTGCCCCGGTCCGGGAAGATCCCACATGCCGCGGAGCGGCTGGGCCCGTGAGCCATGGCCGCTGAGCCTGCGCGTCTGGAGCCTGTGCTCCGCAGCGGGAGAGGCCACAACAGTGAGAGGCCCGCGTACCGCAAAAAAAAAAAAAAAAAAAAAAAATACGGCCTGTGTTCTAATTTTCTCACTAAATGCTTTATCTTATTTTGTTATTGAAGTCAAGGCTCAGGCTTTGGCCAAGGTCAAGTGTTGGTCTGTGACCAGACTGAGGCCTCACTTTGTGACCAAGGTCCAGGTTCAGCCCAGCAAGCTCAGGACTTGCTCTGAGATAGAAAGACAGAATGGGCCACAGAAGAGTAAAACCCACAGTCTTGCCCTGAATTAACTGGTGAATTTTGTCTAGAGCTCTTATCACACAATCCATTTCCTTTCTTTGTTGTCCTTTATATTTCCATTTACTAAATATCCCAGTGATATACTACCTGCTTCCCATAAAGCTGTCAAAGGAATGCGGTGAGTGACCTCAGTCCAGGAGAGGCATATCAGTGGAAGGGAAATAACTGGCTGGAAGTCAAAAAACACAGATTTCTGTCCAGATCTGATCCGTCACCAACTGATTGTTCCAAACTGGACAAATCACTTTCCTTCTCAAGACCTCGGTTTCCTCAGCATAAAGTAAGAACACTGGATTGGGCATCTCATAATTTTACTGTTAACTGCTCTGAGAAGCATTAGATCGAGACCCTGTTTATACACCTGTTATTAAGAGTAACTATGTGCCTTTTCCTCCCCCATCTCCCACGTGCCCAGCTCAAGCCCTGGACGCCGTCGTACTCAACAAAAGTTGCAATAGCCTCTAACAGTTCTTCATTAACCCAGACCCTCCCCAAACCCCAATCTATTCCACTATGAGCGAGACCAAATTGGATACATTCTTAGGTCTCTTCGAGCTATGCTATCCTAGAATTCTAGGATCCTACGATTCTAGTAGTTTATATCTTTAATATTCCAGATCCTTGTCTAAATATCTGGAAGTCTAAAACTCTAGAAGCCTAAGAGTCAAATTCTAAAGCATTAAGAGCCTAGAATTCTAAGTACAACTTGAATTTCTCCAGGAAATAAGTGAGGCTACATAATAGTAATGACTCATATTGTTACTGGCTTCTGCCACCATGTGCCCCATATTCCCCATAGGTATCTCACACATCCTCCTCATGACACGTTTGGTCAGCTAGAAGGCAGCATCTTCTCTGCCTCACCCTGGGCCATTAGTAAATGGAAATATGAAGGACAATGAAGAAAGGAAATGGATTGCCCTTCCCTGCCCTCCTGCCAAGTTTACACACACCAATTATTGATATATATTCAGCCTTGTCTAAACCTCCATAGTAGACAGAGGCCTAGACGCGATAGACTTATCATTCAATATTGTCGTCCTCCGTATTTCCAAGTTTCAGAATTCCAAGTTTCTCACAATTTACGGCCTGAATATTCTTGGATATTAATAGTCTAGACTGAAAAAATTTTTTTAGATTCTGAAATACTATGATTCTAGGAGAGTGGCAGATGGTGGAGTGTCTGGCACCTGCTCTGGGAGGCTCTGGGATGAAGGAGGCAAGGAGGCCTGAGCCCGTTCAGAGCAAAGTTGTAGGAGGCATTAACAGGCTTCAGGTGTGAATACGCTCGCCTGGAAGGAGTGAGGTAGACCCTACACAGAAGCAACAGCAATCACGTGTCCAGAGTGGTTACACCCTAGCAGGCTTCCCAGAGCCCTGGCAGGCAGTGAGAACCAATTTAACAGCTTCCAATGAAGGATGTTATTTATTTTACAAGTAACTATAAATAGCAAAATAAAACCAAGAATTTGTATCCGTGAGCAGGGCCCAGAGTTTTTAAAGCTGCTTATTGCTGTACAGTGGGGAGGTTCTACCCCCACGGATGAGGGTGGACCCCTGGCCCCCTGCAGGCCTGGTCCTAGCCCCACATCTCCCAGCATTTGGAGTTTGGGAGGTTTGATCCTTCCCAACTTGGCTACACACCCCTCTGGCTGTGGAGTGGGGAGGGAAGGCAGGGTAGGCTTCAGAGCTGCAGACGTAGTTTAGCCCTGGGTCAGGAAACTGAGGCCTGACCTGAATCTCAGGTTTGACAGGAAGCCCAGGGGGCTGGCAGAAGTTCTTGGCCCAACACATCCTGAAGCCAGGAGCACCCCCTGCAGCCAGAAGCAGTGAAGTTGCAGCTTGGAGGAAACTGAGGGCAGAAAGAGAACCTTCTCTGGCTCAGCAGGGCTGGGCCTGCAACAGAAAAAACCCCAATATACTGTCTGGTGCTCTGGAGAAGTTTTGACAAATGCCTTTATCAACTAATCGGCTGGTTTTAATAAGCACCTACTACATGCCAGTCACCATAGGGGACAGGAAGATCCCTCATTCTTGGAGACCTGACATAGGCTAGTGCCTCAAGACGAAGCCCCAGACCATAGTCTGGTCTTCAAGTCATTTACAGCCCAAGCCCAAGTCCCCTTCCAGTCTCACATCTGGCCCTCTCCATTGTGAACCCCACTGGTTCCCCCATATCCCACACTGCACCAGCACACCTGTCTGCACTCCCTGTTTGCCCAGCCAGAATGTCCTCACCCCCTTCTGATGCTCACCCCCTGGACCTCAGGACTAGCTCAAGTGTCTCCTCCTCCCCTAAGAATCCTGCTGCAATGCCCCACATGCTTGCGATGCGCTTCTTTGAGTTTCCATCATGTTCCATTTAAATGTCAGTCTCCCCAGCTTTTCTCATATCTGTATCTCCAATCCCTAGCACAGGGCCTAGAACAATATTTTATTTAGGATATTTGCAGTCACGGAGGAGTGGGAAGTGTGGTCAAAGCACGTCTGAATAAAGTGGAAGAATCTGTAGATTCAACGAAAGCAGAGTGACATCTAACCGGACAGCAGGAGTGAGGCGAGAGTGAGACATGAGGACAGATGGTGCCGGGCTTTCAATCCCAGTGAGATGCCCAGGCTTTTACCCCTGGTTCCTCCCTTCACTAACGGGATGACTACAAACAGATGACATTATTAACCTCATTGTCTCCTCTGTAAAATGGGGGTGGTTGTGAGGATTAACTGAGTTAATACATGGAAACTACTTAGCACAGTGCCCGGCACATCATAAGGGTTCAGAAAATATTAACTTTGTTAGTAGTAATAGTAGCATGAGAAAGAGTAGTGGTGGGAGCTGTGGTGTCCTCGTCTACGGTATGAGGAAAACAGAAGGTCTTACTGGCCAGTGTGAAATAGGGTTGGTTTCTAGTGGAAGCTGGAGCTTCCCCACCCCCAGCAATGTGACCTGCAGGGACAAAGGTCGAGTGCACCGCTGAGCCACAGGGTGAGGGTAGAGCTCGCAGTGTGTTGACAAGGACTCAGGCTGTCACATGACACGGTCTGTTTGGGACATTAATTCCTTGTCAGCCTCCATCCTGAGCCTCTCTCTCTCTCTCTCTCTCTCTCTCTCTCTCTCTCTGTCTCTCTGTCTCTCTCTCTCTCTGTCTCTCTCTCACTCTCTCTCTCGATTTAAGAAGAAATGCTTTCTTTCCATTAGCTCTCCTTTTCCTTACGTTTGTCTTTCACTTGGCTTTCTACCTCTCTCTTCTACCTGAAAAAGATGACTAAAAACAGAGTGAACTGCAAAGATATTGGGGAATCAGAAGGCCTGGGTTCCAGCCTCAGCTTCGCCTGTAATCTCTGGTGGATCCTGGGCAAGTGCCTTCTCCTCCCTGAACCTAAGGGCTTTTTCTCAACAGTGAAAACATTGAGCTGCATGTTATGCTAAAGTCCTTTCATTCTGAACGTCTGTGCATCTCAGCAGCAATGTTCTCTGTATGGAAATTCCTCGGCACCCACAGGAATCATGCAGAGATCTTGATTTTATTCATCATTGAGCCAATATTAATTGAGCACAGATAATAGGTCGGGCATTATATCAGGTACTGGGGATCATGGGGTGACCAAGCCAGACAAACTCCCTGCCCACAGGGATCTCACATTTGAGAGGGTCTAGAGGAAGACCAGATGATAAACTTGTTACTTCGCAATCATGGACCCCTTAAGAGAGGACAAAATTGGTGTGTCCTGATGCCTCCTGTGGGCCAGGCCGTGGGCTAGACACCTCAGCCCGGGTCATTTTGGTTGGTCCTCGCAATCACTTTATGAAGTAGTTATTGTCAATCCCATTTCAAAGGAGAGGGACACGAGGCTAAGAGCCATTCAGTTGCTTGGTCAATGTCACCCAGCCAAGATGCAGTGGAGGTACATCCAGTACACACCGGGTGTCCTCTTCACGGGAGCAGGCTCCTCTGTCCAACTGGCTCTGAACTCTGAGGCCAGGGCACACCCACTGGGAGAGAGAACTCCAGATCCTGCTTCCTAGGGAGGTGCCCAAGGCAATCCCTCCGGCCTGGCTAAGGCTTCCTGGGGCCTCTATGCTGCCGACGGCTGTAGCTCACTCCCTCCGTCCCACCCTCTCATCAGGGAGAGCTGTGAGATTTGTAGCCACGTTCTGCCCTCTTGGACCATAACCCTATAAAATAGCAAGCAGCCTCTAAGATACAAGAAAAACAGGGGAAAGACTAAAAAATAACACTGATGAAGATTAAAAATGACTAGTGAGTCTCAGGGATTTACGTCTCATAAAGTGAGATGGTCAAGGAGGCCAGACAGGGAGCAGACAGCCCTGACGCCTCTGCCTGGTGGATAATTTATCCCAGAAAGTAGAGGCCTCTGTTTTCAACTCACACAGGCCAGGGTAGTTCTCTGGGTGCCCCCAGCCCACTGTAAGGAGAGTCAGGCTGAGTCAGAAGTTTTATTTTTCCAGGCCAAACCCACACGTCTGATACTTTTTCAATCATTTTCACATCTCTGATCTTATCTGAGAATCATCTTACACTCCCAGGGAGGCTGGCAGGATGGGGACCCTCACCCTCACTGGTCAGATGAGAAAATTGAAGCTGGCAGAGGACAATTCATCCGGGATCTCCCAGGGAGTCAGGACTCTGATCCGAGCCATTGTTGGTTGGTGTGACAGCCCCATTAGGTACACATTTCCTTTCCTTCTCATTCTCCTTCCTCAACTCCTCACCCATTCGCCAATGAACTGTGTCCAGCCAATGAACTAATTCAGCTAACCTCTACTGAGTAACAGTACTTACTAAGAACTGTTGCAAACACAGAGGTGAATAAGGTTAAAGCAGATGCTAATAACAGATGAACACTTTTTAAGTATGTGGTGTTGGTGATGATGTTAATGGAGGGTCTCTCTCCAGTATAATAGAAGAAGTGAAAAAGCAGGGAAAAATGTTTAGAGGAGCTGGGAAGAGGGAATCGATCTTGGGGTCAAGCACAGGAGAGCCTTCCAAAGCAGCTCCCTGGACAGCAGGAAGGATTTTGTCCTGGATGACTTCCCTTCAAATGAGTTCACGGGTTGGAACATGTTTTAAGATTAATAATTAGCTGACAGTCACCATGGATTTTGATGGTGGTGCAGGGCTCCCATTTGCTCTGTCTGTAGGATGGGCTGTCAAAAATTATGCTGTCCCCCAACTGCCGCAGCGGTTAAGCCCCAGTCTTCGTAGTAGAGTGGAAAGAACTCAGGTTTTATTTTCTGTTTGTTTGGTTTTCTGGCCTCACTGCTCAGCTTGTGGGATCTTGGTTCCCCAACCAGCGATTGAACCTGGGGCATCACAGTGAAAGCCCGGAATCCTAACCACTGGACCACCAGGCAACTCCCAAGGAAAGAACTCAGGTTTTAGAATCCCAGTTTTCAATCCCAACCAGTTGTATGCTTGAGAGTTTCTTGGCTTCTCTGAACCTGTTTTATCATCCAGTAAACGGAGATAGCAATACTATCTCAAAGTTTTGCCTTAAAAAAAAAATGGAAAGAGAAACTTCAAATTTAACTACATTAGTTCAGACTTCATGGGAGGCCCTAAGACGATGGATAACCCACCCCTAAGCGAAGTGCAAGACCACCAAGCAAGGGCTGCGAAAGGTGGTGTTGAAAACTGTCTTTGTGGTTCTTTGCTGACTACCCAGCTCTGGCACATAAAAGAGGTGGGAGGGGCCAAGAATAGAGCAGGCATTAGATAGGGGATTTCTGGAACAAGCTGTAAGTACATTGTGCATCTTCGTGTACTCCCTCCCTTAACTCAAGCCTGACAAAAGTGACTTTAATGGGATAGTTGGAGAGCTTGAGGTTTCCACTATTTGGGGGACACAGTGGACTGGAATCTGACTCCCACTGCTACATCTAAAGGGCAGAGGCTGGCTGACCAGCTCTTCTAACAGCAGAGTAAAGGGAGGTGTCTGCATAGTGGGCAATCTGCATTCTTAGAGCTCACCAAACAGAGGATACCGAAGTGTTTTCTCTGAGCCAGATCTGGACCAAATGAGAGGGAGATGGTCTAGGTCAGCTGGAGCCTGTCAGAGGACTCTGTAGAGAGAGGAGAGACCTCATCGGAAAGAGTCTGGTGGTGGTGGCAGATGCCTAGGGGCTGGGAATGAGTCAGAAGCAGCCAGCTGGAATAGAAGTGCATTTACCCACATCAGGGCGTAACCTGTATGGGGAGGGGGATGGATTTTCTCCAAAGAACCCACAAAAACGCCCCATGAGAGAACAAGCAAGGTTAAATGCCTGCCAAACCCAGAGAGCATTGACCTTGGATCTTCAAGTCCATACTAGTCAGGTAAGAACTTTGCTATCCCCCTTTCTTTCTCTGTCTCCCTCTAACCCTGACAATGGAGAGATCAAAAATCCACAATGGTTTGCAAGATGAAGAAGGAGAAGTGATGCTCTAGGTAGAAAAAGAAATAGAAGAAACTGAGCCTTGTTCTCACTGCAGGGGACTGGCCAGCCGCAGTTACAGGTCCAAGTGGAGAAGTGTTACCTTTAAATGAAGTTTGAAGTTTATTAACTATCAATACTATTATTGCTAAATGGTAGTAATAGTACTATATTGGACAAGACATTAATTATGGACCAGAAATGATGTTTTGTGAGTTTAAATAAATGGGGAACTTTGTATTATCAAAGAGAGGAAAAAAGAAAGAAACACAACATTGTAAAGCAACTATATTCCAATAAAAATTAATTAAGCGCTTCCCTGGTGGCGCAGTGTTTAAGAATCCGTCTGTCAATGCAGGGGACACGGGTTCGAGCCCTGGTCTAAGAAGATCCCACATGCCGCGGAACAACTAAGCCCGTGCTCCACAACTACTGAGCCTGCGCTCTAGAGCCCGCGAGCCACAACTACTGAGCCCACACGCCTAGAGCCCGTGCTCCACAACAAGAGAAGCCACCACAATAAGAAGCCCGCGCACCACAATGAAGAGTAGCCCCCACTCGCCACAACTAGAGAAAGCCCGTGCACAGCAATGAAGACCCAACACAGAAATAAATAAATAAATAAATTTTTAAAAATTAATTAAAAAAAAAGAAAAAAGGAGTCATGGAACACGTTCAAGTTTTCATCCAATGGGGTGGAAAAGATTCAGCCCTGCAAAATGATTGATGAAAGTTGTTTCTCGATTATACTTCCTTGAGTCTCACTTGTTCAATGTGACAGTTACATGACATGACACATGTCATCCCTTGCATATAGCTGGACTTGAGTATGTCTGAGTTTGCTTCCACCATTTCTCTGGGCCTGGTTGACCAGCAGTGGGCAAGATCAATCACCTGAGGTAACTTTGAGCAGCTACTGTGTATCTGACCATCCAGGGGTAGAGATTGGAGGAGAAGAGCCAGTCTAAACTCTTGGTGGAGACACAGTTCACAGGACTGAGAAGCCCTTAGGGATGTCCAGATGGGGTGACAAAGACCCAGAGAGGAGCAAGGGCTTCCCAAATCCATTGTAGAGCCAGATATGGAACCTGGCCCTTTTCTGTCCCTCTTCCACACCTGTCCCATGACTTCATACACCCTCCTCTTAGCAATCTAAGACAGAGTGGAATCGCGCTCAGTTGGCCTATCTGATGGTATCTATCATTTATTGAGCTCCTTCTATGTGTCAACTTCCTTATGTATGCTAGTCCTGCTTCTCACAATAACTTGCCAAAAGGTAGAAATATCAGTAGCATTTGCACAGATGAGAAAACTGAGACCCACAAGGTTAAGTGACTTGTCCAGAGTCATACGGCCATTTAGAGGTAGAGCTGGGGTTCAAACAGGTCAGTTTGACTCCAGAGCTAGATGTCTTGTCACCCAACTTTACCACCTCTTCCAAGGGCCGCTGGAGTCAGGAAAGAGGTTACAGCAGGGTTACTGTCAGGTCTGGGTCCTCAGAGCCCCAGATGGAGCCCCAAACTGTCCTGCAGTGCCATCTTTGTAAGAACCAGTCCAGCTATCCCAAAGCCAAGACAGCTAGAGTAGATTTGCACGTTCCCAGTTCCTTCCAAGGAACAAAAAGTGATGCAAAATTCTTTTTAAATCATAAAACGGTGTGAATAATGTTTTAATTAGTTGGCAAATTATATGGCCGGGGGCCTTACTCTATTCTCTGAAGTAGATATGAACTTTATTAACGTTCTTTTTCCTTTTGCAGATTAAGTTGGCTCTCTGTGAAGGTTGGGTGTACGGGGGTGTGGAAAGTTCTCATTACATTTGGCAGGAATCTTGGCTGGGTTATACAAGGAAAGTTACTTTGAGATTTTGCTTCGGACGGTGAACTTGGCCTCCATCACTCCCTCCTGAAACCCAACTCTTTGTAAGCGGAAACAGGGGATAAAAAAAGATAAGGAAAGAAATAAATTAGAGTGGGAAACAACTGAAGGATAAATAATCCTCTTAAAACAGTCACTGGGAGAGGCAATGGAGAGAGTCCTGGATGGGGTGTGGCGTGAATTCTGGTTGGGTTCACTTACTTGGTGGCCTTCTGACCTTGGGCAGACGGCCACCCTCTCCAGGTCTCTGTCCGCCCATCTGTGACATAGGGGGATAATCCCTGCTCTGAGGCTCCACCTCAGGTCTGTTGAGAGGACGGAGTGGGATATTATCTGATAAAGTGATTGAACTTTTACAAAGCACTGTCCACATAGAAAGCTACGGAATATCCCTGACACCTGGACCAAAGTCCCTGGGTGTCACCAGAGCCAAACCCGATGCCAGCCAGGGAGCCTTCAGGGTGACATGTGAGAAAGGATGTCCCTTAGATGAGCTCCTGAAAGGGACCCTAGAGGGGATCTACAGTGTGGGAACGTGGGAATGAGTGTGCTGGGTGTGTCTAACGCAGGTCAGCCCACGCTCAGGCCCCTGAGTGTGTACATGTGATTGCTTGTACGTGTGGGTGTGGTATGTGTGAATCCTTGCATCAATATGGGGGTTGGGGGGTAGGTTCATGACTTCATTCACTCCACAAGCAGGTTCTGAGGATTTACTGCGTACTCTGCACTAAGTGCTGGGGGTTCAGTGATGAACAAGACAGACTAGTCCCGCGTGTGTGTGAGTGTGCAAAGGTGAGCTTATAAGGAAGGATTTTCGTGTGTGTGTGAGGATATGTGTGTGAAAACACACATCTGTGTACATGAGGGAGTATGTGCTTTTGTGAGTTGGCATGTGAGTCTTTGGAAATCTGTGTGTTTGTGTGTTTATGCAAAAGAGAGAAAAAGAGAGAAAGAATTCCTGGCCAACCTAGAGGGCTACAAATGCTGTTATAATGCCTTGAGACTTGAAAAGCCCTGCGATGTCATCTTGCCCAGTCCTGATGTCCGAGATAGAGACAGAGGCCCAGAGAGGGGAAGCTGCGTGTAGAAGGTCAGCCGGCAGCCAAGCGGAAGGTCCAGAATTCACGCCTGCTGATTCTGAGCCCAAGGGGCTTTTCTTACTGAAGATGCGTGAAAATGCAAATTAATTGTGGGGCTGTAGGGAAGCCTCTGGGGATAGAATGAAAGGGTAGGCCAGGCCCCAGTGTGCAAGGTCTTGAATTCCATGACAAGGAGGCGAGACTCAGTCTGAGGGGCCACAGGAGGATTTGGGCAGGAGAGTAGAGTGCAGAAAACCAATGGGGGCCAGAGGCATGGTGGAGCGGAGACCCGGAAGGAGGCAGGTGGAACGTCCAGGTGAGTGGGGCTGCGCCTGAAACAGGGAGGGTTGAGGAGAGAAGGGAAGGACTGAAGAAGGCTTCTAACCTAGAATCAGAGGCCTTTGCATCCATTAGAATGTGGAGGGTGAGCTCCCATTTTCCTAACTGTTTACATGATGAGGCGGTTTCCCCCAAACCTGGGAACTAGAAGGAGCCTGGGAGTTTACACACGCATCTCATTAAAGCCACAGGACGGGGAATCCCCTGGCGGTCCAGCGGTTAGGACTCCACGCTGTCACTGCCGAGGGCCCGGGTTCAATCCCTGATCAGGGAACTAAGATCCCACACGCCGTGCGGTGCAGCAAAACAAACAAACAAACACAACCACCAACACGACAGCCCTGTGAGGCGGGCATTCCTTCTCCATGTTACTGATGAGACTACCGTGGCTCCGAGTGCAGAGGTAGCCACCCAAAGACACCCAGGCCACTCATCAGGCACCTCCTTTGTGCCAGGACCTGGGGTTGGCACGTTATGCACGCCACTTCGTTTCAGCCCTCCAGGGACCATTTCTCCACCTTTCAGACGAGGAAAGTTAGGTTTGGAGGTGGAAGGTGAATGGCCAGAGTACAGCGCTTCTTCAGCCTCTGCACCTGAACACAAGCCGTCTGATGCCAGCGCCCAGAGCCTTTCAACAATCCCACATTCCCTTTGAAAATCAGGACAGATGTGTTTGCAACACAGCTTAGGATGAAGTGAGTTTAAGAACTCTCATCCCTAGAGAGTGTACGAGCTCAGAATCCAGGCTGGTTCAAAAGAGTTTTGTCAGATGCCTGGGTGACAGGCTCATACGGGGGATGAAAGGGCCCCACCCCTAATCGTCAGGGGCTGCGTGAAGGAAGCCAGATGGGGCCTCCAGAGTCCCGTTCCCTCCCTCCTCTGGAGACAGAGCAACTGTGATCTCCACTGAGTTCCTAAGGACAGCCGCGTGGGGCTGGGGCTGGCAATCAGGACACATGGGACACGTGGCCCCAGTAACCTCATTGTGACGCTCAGGTGAGACCTTGTCTGTACGGGTCCTTCCAGCCATTGGGGATTCTACGCTCTCACACCCATCAGAGATGCAACATGCTTTTCCTTCGGTGACAGAGACGCTGGGCCTTTGCGTCAGTGCCAGTCTGACTTCCCTTGCCCTGAACTAGCACAGGCACCGAAAGCCTCCACGCTGTACACTCAGACCTGCCCCGTCACTAAGCCCATCCTGTCCAGTGCAGAGAGGACGGTGACCCCTCCCACCAGAGGCTGAAATCTAGAATTTGTCTTGTTTTCCTAAACCTGCTTTCAGGTTTATCTGCCCCGAGACTCTCTTTCCTGCCCTCGCCTCCATTCCTATTTCCTCAAATTGCTGACTGAATTCCTACTATAACCACGGCAGAACATCCAGGATCTGACTTTCGGGACAACCAAATACTTCCTGGAGATTCCCACTGCTGGCCCTAGTCAGAAGCCCTAGAGGAGGCATCAGTACGGATGGGACCTGGACACCCCACCCCCTCCTGAACTTTGAACTCCAAGAGCGGACACTCTGATGACCTGAGACTATGCCAGCTCCAACATTTTCTTTGCCTTATCTGCCAAGACCTCAACATGCCTTTGGTCAAGCTTACCCGATTTACCACACTTGAGCTGATTTCTTCTGACTTTTTGGCCCCAGAGGCTCTAACCTCATTCCACCCTAATCCCTGAAACCAATTCCTGGCCCCACTTGAAAGCCTTTCAGACTGAGTGAAAGTTATCTTCTGCCCCAAGTGTGTTGTCATCAAGACACCATGGGTACTTCCTTCCTGACCAGAAATGCCATCAGAGAGTCCAGTAAGTGCCTGGCTCACTGCCCTCAGCAAGGTCTCCTCAACATCCGCTCCCAAAACCATAGTTGTCAGAAAACACACCCACAAAAATTGTCAGGAAGCCACCAGTTCTCTGAATTATTTACTGTCCCCTGGAACATAGCCAGCTAGATACTGGCCATGCAGACGCTAGGAAAATATTTATGTGGGTCCTGATGGATGCTTGGCGAGGAAAGACTGCCTGCTGTCAGCTTTTCTTCCTGCTGATAAGGCAAAGCTACACATGTCAGACAGCTCTCAGAAGGACCCGGCAACTGGGACCTGGCATCTGATCGGAATGAGGTTAATGGCTGCAACCCTCTGTTCCAGTCCTGTCTCTGCCACCAACTAGCTCTACTCTTCCCAGAGCCAGAGCTCTTCCATCTGTAACATCATGGAGTACACGGGATGACCCCCATGTCTCTGATCCTATGAGACAGTGACTCAGACAGAATCTGATCTCATTTCCAGATCTACCATTATGATGCCATCGGCTCATAACGGAACTATTTTTCTTGGCATCCTGGAAACGTTCTTGAAATTCCAACATCCTAGAATTTCTCTTTCCACTGATCCAGTTTCTGTAACCAGATGGGAGAACTCCATCTGGAGGAGGAAGATCTGAGCCTAAAATAAGAGAGTGAAGTGGAAGAGGGGAAATTGAGTTCAAGCAGTGTTTGTCATGCACCCATGTGGGCCGGGCTCAATGCTGAGCCCACTGGGACAGCAAAGGCTCCCCAGCAAAAGGCGTCCTGTCCTTTAAGCCGCACTGAGCTCCAGTTCTCTCCTCCAAGAGCTCACAACAGAGCAGTGTGGAGCGGGCCCACAAGGCTCATCTTATTCCCAAATTGACCCTCGTGTGTCTTTCTTGCCATAAACCCGGGACATCCACCCGCTGCCCTCCTCGGCTCTGCAGCTCCGTCCTTGCCCGAGATCATCCTGGGCTCCTTGCTGTGAGGAGCTTCAGCTCCTGTCCCCTGTGGATGACCTACCCCACAGGTCCTTCCCCATTTCATAGTTTATAGCTGCTCCCTCTGAAGACTCACTCCAAGTAACAAAGTCACAGATACAGACACAGGACAGACGTTTAGGAGCCCCCAGAGTTCCTTCATTGTCTCTACTCAGGGTCTCCTGACATCTTCCCTGAGCTGCTCCACGCCATCTCAGGACCCCAGTTTCCCTGAGCGGGAGCTCCCTCAGCCTTCCTCTCTGCTCAGACCCACTCTTCTCTAGGAAGTTTCCATGTGCCAGTCTGAAGGTACGATCTAGTGGCTGTGCTGGCCACAGAGAAATTGGAACGTGGGAGCCTTCCAGGCTGCATGAGTGTGTTCAGTGGCTATTTCCCTGCGAGCGTACTCAGGGCAGGCAGCAGTGGTCGGGCTGGCATCACTTCCATTTACCTGGTCTGAAGAAGCACTCCTCTGGACCCTCCTTTTCTCCATTCAACAGATTCAGTTAATACCTATTCTGTGCTGGACACTGTGCAAGGCGTGAGTAAGGGGAGGTGCACAGGCGGACACAGCCCTGCTTCCTTCACCTGCCCCAGGTGCCAGGGACCCTAGACCATGACTGGACCGGCCTCTCAGCCTCTACCACCTCATGCCCTCACCACAACTCCTCCCCCTTCACCTGCCTCACTCCTGGAATCACGGCATCTTAGGAGGTCAGAGCAAGAAGGGCCCTTTGAGACCAATCTAGGAAACCTTAGACAATCTACGAAATGCATAAGAATGGAGCTGTGTGGATAAAGACACGGATAAAGGATGCAGATAAAGAATGGCCTCCACTCAGTGGTTAAGAATCTGCCTGCCGGGCTTCCCGGGTGGCGCAGTGGTTGAGAGTCCGCCTGCCGATGCAGGGGACACGAGTTCGTGTCCCGGTCCGGGAAGATCCCACATGCCGTGGAGCGGCTGGGCCCGTGAGCCACGGCCGCTGAGCCTGCGCGTCTGGAGGCTATGCTCCACAACGGGAGAGGCCACAACAGTGAGAGGCCCACGTACCACAAAAAAAAAAAAAAAAAAAAAAAAAAAAAAAAAAAAATCCGCCTGCCAATGCAGGGGACAAGGGTTCAAGCCCTGGTCCGGGAAGATCCCACATGTCACGGAGGAACTAAGCCCGTGCGCCACAACTACTGAAGCCTGTGCACCCAGAGCTCATGCTCCACAACAAGAGAAGCCACCGCAATGAGAAGCCCGCACAACACAAGGAAGAGCAGCCCCTGCTCGCTGCAACTAGAGAAAGCCCATGCGCAGCAACGAAGACCCAACGCAGCCAAATATCAATCAATCAATCAATAAAAAAAGAATGGCCGCCACCTGGAAGGCCATGCCCTGTATGGTGCAGCCATACGACCAAGTCTAAAAAACTCTGATAGTAGAATCACCTTATATTACAGATGAGGAAACGGAGAGGCAGAGAGAGGCAGGACTGTGACCCAGGTAGTAAGACTGCTAGTTCCGAGCCTCAGGGCAGGAAGGGCTACACTTCAGTGTAGACACCTCTTACAATCCTCACAAGAAGCCTAAGAGGTAGGCCTTGTTAACATCCCCATTGTTCAAACAAGGAAACAGACTGAGAAAGTCAAAATAACAGGCAAGTTTACATATTTGAAGTGGCTGAGTATAGATTCATACCCAGGTCTGTTTGATTCTAGAGCCATTTTGTCTAGAACCCAGGCACGCAGCTGTTAAAAGAAATCACGCTGAGGAACCAATGACCAGGCTGTCATTGCTATAACCAGCCATAATAAGAGAGCTGCTCCTCCCAGGGAAGATGTACTTTAATATGCCTCATTCATTCAAGAAGAAACACAGCTAAAACCCAAACAATTCTAATACTATAGTATGGCAGTGAGAGCTACAACATGCTACAGAGACCCAGGGGAAGCAAAAACTAAGTTCACCAGAGGTTTGTAATAGGGAATCAGGAAGGCTTCTCGGGAAAGGGGACGGCTAAGCAGGGCCTTGAAAGACGGGTGGAAATTCACCAAGAGAAAAGGGGTGAGGAGCTCAGACGTGCCAAGCTTAGTGGGTATCAAACGTTAGTGTTCTGCGTTTGGGTGAAAGTTGATAGGTGGGGAGAAGTAGGAGATGCAGCTGAGAAGGAAGCTCGCGGCTACAGGCTGAAGAGCCTTGGACACAAGGCAAGAGGGTCCTGATTTTATATTCAAGGCGCCGGGGATATAAACGTTTTCAAACAGAGAAGCAACCCCTTGTCAGCTGAAGAAGGCTCTAGGGATAAAGAATTAACACATCCCAGGGACAGGGGCTCATAACGTTAACAGTGATAATGACAGCTCAAAGGTGAGTATCACGCATAAATCTCAAAATAAAACTTTCACACAAACTCATTTATCCCTAACATTGGTCCTGTGAGGTAGGTATCCTTCTCCCATGTTTACAGAAGGGGAAAACAAGGCCCAAAGTCACGCAGATCCGTCCCCTCAGTCCAGGCTGTTCATCAAGGAGCTCCTCTCTGCATAGTCCGGGCGAATGTACAGACTGAGCCCAGATTTCTGCCCGTGGACTAGCTGTTCTCTGCATCGCATCTAACTTTGCGGTTGTAAAATTCTGAGACACGGTGGCAGGCTGGCTGCCTCGTGGGGCTGCTGGTCTGAGCCGTGGGTGGTCAGGAATGTTTCAGGACTTCCTGGGCCCCGTGTTCCAGGCCGGAGTGCCTGGATTAATGATCCATCTACAGGCAGAGCGAGCAGAGGCCCTGACGTCCGGCGCAGGGCATCGATTAGACTTCACACTCTGAGCTTGCTTTCATCTGAGGCTCTCCGGCGGGCCGGGGCCTAATAATTAACATTCTCTGAGCTGCACAACATGAGTGAGCTGGAGGAGGAGAGAGTCTTTTAGCAGCCCCCATCAGCGGTGGGAGAGGACCCCACCACCACCCAAGAAAACCTGGGCATGGCTGCTTGGCGGACGACCACGTCTTCCCAGCTGACACCTCAGTCCCGCCTGCAGTTGTACAGTAAGTGGTTTTGCTCTCATCTTTGAGATTCACAACATTTTTATGGGGAAGTAACACTAGGATTATTATCCTCACTGTGCACGTGGGGAAACTAAAGGCCAGAGAAGGGCAAGGAATGGCCCAAGGGCAGAGGGACCAGGATGAGAGCTCGGGTCTCCTGCTTCCTTGCCTGGTAGCCTTCCAATGCAGGAGGCTGTCTGCTGCAGGGATGTTTGGACCCTCACGGCACCTCGAGGTAAGGGAAGATAGGAGTGTGCTTTGATTTTCTATTTTACAAGAGAAATCATTACAGAGGTGTCATGTTACTCACTCATGCGTTGGTTCAGCAAATACCTACTGGATACCTAGTAGGTTCCAACCTCTGTGCCCCGTGCTAAGGATAGCAGAAAATAGCTGTTGCCACTGAGGAGCTCATAGCTGGAGAAAAGGGGGAAGTGGGGTGTGTGGCAGCGGAGAGGCAGGTATGCAAATACTACGTTCATGAGGCGCCACGGTGCTTTACTAGTAAATCTAGTTACTATTACAGAGCACTTTGGGCCTGAGGTCACAGGGAGGGCATAGTAAGTCCACCCAGAGGAGTGAACGCTGGTAGTAATGGGGGACGGCATCAGAAAAGGCTTCTTTCTGATCACGAAGAAGATAACCCAAAACGGGACGATCACCCAAAAATGGAAGCTTAAAGGAGGGCTAGGTGTTCATCAGGCAAATGGGAGGTAGAGGGAGGGTCATTCCCAGGAGGAGGGCCAAGTTGATCCAGGCCATGAGAGAGGCAGGAAGGCGCTCAGTTCACTGAGAGCAACGGAGCTGGTTGAAGAGTAGGGTCTGAGTAAGATGCTGGGAGATGAACAAATAAGCAAGGGTCAGGTCGGAGAGCCCTCCCAAGCCAAAGTGAGGGGACTGAACTTTATCCTGAAGGCTCCAAGCAAGGGGGCAATGTGGTCAGAACTGCATTTTAGGAGGATCACTGCTGTAGTGTTGAAGATGTACTGAAGGGTCGAGAGACTGAAGTAGACACATCTGGAAGGCAAAAGTGATGGTTCATGGCCACAAAGGACACCAAAAACCCTTGTCTGGTCTGGAAAGGCCTCTGTCCTGAGAATTTTCTTACATAAAAAAGTGTTCCCCATGCTTGTCGACTTATGCCAAAGCCCATGGATCTGGCCCCGTTCCACGCTCCTCTGGTCTGAGAAGAAACCACAGCATCCTTTTCTCTCTTCCTATAGGACTCCACGTACCACTTCCCCCCTTCTGCGAGTACACATTTTCCCACAGGGGGCTCCCCACTGCCCATCACTGCCACCAACACATGGCAGCAAAGCACCACACCACAACACTCCGCTTCAAACCGTAGGTGACTCATTATCTGCTCGTCCCCATTCATTCCACATCAGGTATGGATTAACTGAGCATCTACAATGTGCCAGGCACTGCTAGGCTCTGTGGGCGTGGCCTCTGCTCTCCCCTCCATGGGCCCCTATGGTTAAAATCCAAACTCCTTAGCCCAGCATTTCAGGACCTTCTCAGACTGACCCCAGCCCACCTCCTTGGCCTCATGTTCTCCCTCTCTCCCTCCAGCACTCTGCACTTGTCACATTGAGCCACTTGATGTTCCTTAAATACCCTCTAGCATTTTTTCCAAATAGAAATATCTTTTTTTATTAAAATGCTAATACATATACACTCTAATTCGAATAATACCAATGGTGGAATGTAGAAAGTAAAATTTTGTTCTCTAACCTCTCCTACCCACTACCCTCCAAATTCCATTCTCCAGACATAAACACTGTTAACATTTGGGTAAATATCCTTCCAGATTCTTTTAAAAACTTTTATGCCCTAGCATACCACCTTTTGCAAACTCTTTCCTGTCCTCAGGACTCATTGCAATGCTTTATTCCCTCCTCTGAGAAGTTCTCTACGGCCCCAAGGGCAGAATTAGGCACCCAGTGCTTACAATAAACATAGATTTACCACCCTATATTGAAATCATCTGTTCACATAGTGTGTCTCCAACAGGCTAAGTGTTGTCTGAGATGACAACCTCTACAAGGACAGGGCTGTGACGGCTTTCATCTCCACCATATTCACAGTGCCTGCCTGTAGTTGGTACTCGATGAGTATCTATAGAGTACATGGTGGATGGATGGTTGGATGGGTGGATGGACGGATGGATGGCAGGTGGGAACTCCTATGGCATGCTCCACAGGATACACATAAGGGGATAGGACTGGCATTGAGTAGTGGAAAGGAACCTAGCTGGAGTTTAAGGACCTGGATTCCTGTTCTGGCCCTGCCTTCTACCTGCTATATAGCTTTATATAAGTTTCCTCACTCTCTCTAAGCTTCAATTTTTCTACCTGAAACTGAATAGCGGGGCTGGCTATTTCCCCAGAAGCCTCCCAATGGATGCTCCAGAATGCTTAGCTGGCCCTGGCCCAGCATCCCTATTTCACACCTCTGTAATTACCCACCTGCATGCCTTTTATTACAGCGATTGAGGTGGGGGCGGGGGCTCATTAAATAAAGGGAAAAAGGAAATTGCTGGCTTTGCTGAAATGACATTGTTGGCATTAACTAGATTAACTTCTGAAATGAAAAGCCCACAAAAGCAAAAGCAAAACCAAAACAGAGAAGGAGCCATGGCTTCCGCTGGGGGCTTCATGGTTCCCTGCTTCGGCCTGACCCCCAACCCAGGCCTCCCAATCCATCCTCCCTTGGGAGGTGGCAGGAGCCACTTTCCGGCTTGCCTTCACACAGGACTTCACCTCAGTGATCTCAAGAAAATGGCACTGGGCACTGAGCCCCAGGCCAGGACTCGGGAACTACTCAAGGAGGCTCCAGTCTGTAGAAGAGACAGGCAGACACATCGATGCCATGCAGAGTGGTGAGAGCTGGACCGAGGAAGCCAAGGACTGGAAGGCCCAGAGTCCAGGGATCAAAGAAGCAACACTCCAGCTGAATGACAAGCAGGTCTCCAGACAGAGCTTCTGGGAAAGGCGTTCCAGGGAGGAGCAAAGAGGAAGGCACGGAGACATGAGAAGGAAGTCATCTTTAGGCAGCCGAGGGCAGTCCTGCAGGGGCTGGAGCATAGAGGGAAAGGATAACATTGTTGCAATTAGTGGTGCTGTCAGGTCATGCTTCTCACGATGACTCCGGGAACAAGCGTACCGCAGCCTGGGCAGGGGACTGAAATACCAAATCTCTGAACCAAGCCGGGGATGCCGGATGCTGGCGTGCAAGAGCACCCGTTAGGTAGCAGTGGGAGGGAGCTGCTGCCGAACTCAAAGCTGGTGCCAGCTGGTGCTAAGAAACAAAACCGAGGCAAGAAGCGGTGACGGACTCAGACGGAGACACTTTCTCAGCTTGCCACACTTACAACCATCAGAAGAGGCAGGAGGAGACTGAGGGAAGTGGGCCCAGCTCTGCTCACTGGTTCCGGTACCTACAGAGGCAGGAAAGGATGGAGTCTTGATGTTAAGCCAACTGTCTGGTCTCACAGGGAGAGAACCAGTCCTTGTAAGCATCCCAGAGCACATGAGGAAAACCCTCCTCCATGGATAAACCTGGTTTCTTCTCCCCCTGCAGGGGCTCGGCCAAGGTGTACCAGAGAAGGGAGAAAACGGGAGAAGAAACACCGTGTAGTCCGTGCTTCTTCTAGATAAGATACTTTACGTGGACTTTCTCTTTCATCCTGTAAAGAGTCTGATAGAAGTATTCTTTCTCCACTTGGTAGACCATGAAACTGAGGCTGAGAGAGGCTTACCCACTTCTCACAGTGAATGCCAATCAGAGCTAGACTCAGCACTGAGGTATTTGCAGCTCCAAATCTTGGAATTCTCTCCCCACACAACTCTGCTCTCCAGACCCTGCCCTTGCCCATGCAAAGCTTCCAGTCTGCTTGTGCTGTGGAGCAGGTGATGTCACACTAGCTTGTTAACCTTTGACTAAAAAGCGTGAATCGTGTAATTCCTCTAAGCCGCTGGACACCAGAAATGTCAAATCAACAGTCCAATGAGGACTTTAAACACAACTTCTATTCCTAGCTCCCCTGACCAGGGGCATTTGTGATGTCCTCCTTCCGAGCAGTGACATCTAATGATAGAAGTCCTGGCACAGGACAGAAGAGATCCTTTTAGGTAGAAGGCCAGTGCAGCACCCCTCAACCTTGCCCAGCTGCACCCCTCAACCTTGCCCAGCTGCACACAAGCCCACACGTGGGCCTGCAGACCACCAACACTCTCTTGGGTCAGTTTTGGTCAGGATCACCAGATGCCAGACTAGGTCACTGGGTATTAATCATTGCCAAGGGGGAAGTTAAACTGAAAGCCAGTTCATTGAAGATTAAGCTTCTTCTCCGTAGCCCTCAGGGAAGGGGAGCTCTGGGTGGAGAGCAAGGTCCTGTTTCGGGAGGTCTCCTGTGAAAGTCTTCCCGGAGAGCCTGTGGTGAGCAGCAGGGAGCCTGGGTTCGAGCCCTGGCTCTGCTCTCCACCTGCTGGGGGACCTTGGGCAGGACACTTCTCCATTCTGAGCTCCCAAGTCCTCCTCTGACACATGGAGAAAATTCCACTGGGTTCCTTGTGACATGTTAGCATCTGTTGCTCTAAGATTAGTCCATACGTGTTTGCTCTTCTCTGTAGAATAGCTCTGTACCCCCAGGGTGCCCAGTGCAAGTTCACTTACTGTTCATGATCTTTGTGGCCGTGGAAAGTTGGCAGTAGATCACAACTCCACCATGAGACCTGGGGTGCGGGGACTCACGTATCTCTTCCTTGCTCCCCACACCAGCCAGATGGATCTCTGACCCCAGAACATGCTCTCTTTGCTCTCCAGGCACTGGCCCAAGTTGTATCTGGTGGGAGTTCTTCTGGCCCCGCTGATCCCACAAGAACAAAAATTTCCCATTTGGCCAATTCCTGGTGCTTCCTCTTGGATCATCCCATCCCAATGGGAACTGCTAAACCAAAGCTTTGCCCGGGATCTTCACAAATTTTGATCCAATACCAAAGCAGTGACACAGTATATAATGACCAATCGATGATCAGATACCTAAACTCTTTGTACGCTATACAAGGCACCGATGGTGCCAGGGCTCCGGTGGTGGTCCCAAATGGAAGTGGCACCGCATGTATCTTGGTTTGCAACCAGAAATTTCCATTAAGGTGAGACATCTGAAGACAATAGTGGTGAACAATGACAGATTTTAAAACATTAGGGTAGTGAGATGAGAGAGGCACTTGGGATTGGTGACTGATTCTTTCCTCTTTTTCTGTCGCTCTTAACCGGGCTCTTCGTGAAGTGAATCTAATCATTTTTCTGTCTGTAGATGGCAGCACGGGTTCCTTTCACTCCCCAAGGGGGACCAGGATTTTCACTTGAGAACAAGTGCTCCAAAGAACAGGGTAAAGCAAGCATGAAATAGGAGGAAGTAGCTTCAGAACAGATATCCTCACCCGCTGAGATGTGAGCACATCTGGCAGAGCCACGAAACTCCCAAAGCCTCACTCCACTTATGAAATAGCCCCTTCAGGATTCCAGCGAGGTACCACAGGTCACCAATAACTTTCTAAAGAACCACTGCAAAGGGTCCATGAAACTCAAGGCAATTCCCCAGAAGTGCATCCGGCTCCACAG
The DNA here is from genome assembly GCF_964270905.1 of Leucopleurus acutus. Classification (NCBI taxonomy): domain Eukaryota; kingdom Metazoa; phylum Chordata; class Mammalia; order Artiodactyla; family Delphinidae; genus Leucopleurus; species Leucopleurus acutus. Next base: position 154,036,003 of record NC_139143.1, read on the forward strand.
AAGCCAGGTGGAACACCTTTGAGTGGAGAACGGCGGACAGACAGCACATTGCCCCTCAGTCTGTTCCGAGCCAGCCTGGAGTGTCCCACCCCAGGGGCCGCTTTCCTCAGGCATTGCCCCAAACTCCTATTTGCTGAGTGCCCTCTATTTGTCTGGCAGGTTGCTGGGCATGTTATATGTACTGGGCCCTCTCCCCCTCGCGACGGGCGCTCCTGCCACCCACTTTACAAAGAGGAAACAGTGGATCCAAGAGGTTAACCATCACTTGCACAAATGGAGAAACCGAGTGAGTGGAAGACTCCTGTTCAATGTCATGTGGTAGGTCACCGATGGAGCTGGACAGGACCCTGTGTACAACCTGGAGTGAAGAACTTACCAAAGCAGCATGACGATACAGGACCAGAGCCATTGAAATCGGGGGAGAAGGACAGAAATGGGGCTCTGGGCTCAGTACATATCCCACACCTCCTCTGAAGAGTGTCCCCTCTGTTAGGAACGTCCTGGGGAGGCAGTTAGGAATGCCCCTCAGATCCAGTGCCAGCTCTGCCCCGAATGATCTGCGTGGCCTCAGGCAGGTCCCTTCACCTTTCTGAGCGTCCACACCCTCCCCCAAGCAGGTGGTGAGCATCTAATGAGACAGTGGCAAGAAAAAAAGCTTTTAAAAGTATAAAAGCTCTCCTGAAGGTATTGTTATTAATTATTATTATTATTACTCTCATCATCTTTCTCAGTTATTAATGACCTGTTACCTGCTAGGGATCTGTCATCCAGGAATTTCTTTAAGCCCTTCTTGAACCTGTTTATATTTCTAGTCAGCAGCACCTCTCTTGCTTTTGATCTTCAGCCCCCAACCGAGGGAGCCACAGACAAAGTCCTCTGCCTAGGGGCCCGGGTTTGAAGTCTCTTTGGTGGGTTCCATCATCACCAACTGAATTCAGTGCAATACAGCCTCACTTCCTCCCCCCAGATCCCGTTAGGGATCTGTGTTAGGGATCTCAGGAAGAAAGAGACGAAGATATAGGCCCTGCCCCCTCAAATCATACCCTGTATGCCCAGAAGTCCCCGGTAGGGTAGGAATATGGGACCCCCTCTCAAGTGCCTGTATTTGAGCTGAGAACAAAGTCCAGACCCCACAGCCCCAGAGACCATCCAAGGACCAGGGCCCCACCCTCTCTCAAAGCCCATTTTCCTCTTCGAAAGCAGAGGCAAGAAAAGTATTGGGAATCCTTTCTCAAAGACACTGCAGAAGCCAGAAACATAAACCAAGCTCAGCCAACTTCGATACCAACCCTGGGATGAGTTACACAGATTTCAAGCAAATCAGACATGGTGTGGTTAGCCTCAAGAAGTTCACAGCCTGATAGGTGAGACCAAGGTGCAGACAATGACCTCGTGCAAGGCAAGGTTAATTGAAGATTTGACTAGAGGATTCAAGAAAAGCAGTTTAGGGGAGGGCCTACCTAGCTCTGCCTGGGACAATCAGGAAAGGTTTAATAAAAAGGGACACGAATTTGGTGCTAAAGAATGAACAGGTGTTTGCCAGGTAGAGAAGGTGGTGAGCAGAAGTGAAGAATGTCTGGAGCAGGGAAAGCATGGGCACAGTGTTCAAGGAATAGAGATGGACAGTCAGAGGACAGAGGGGTCCACCTGGGTGAGAGGGCTGGCTGTATAGTGCTGCCTGTCACCGAGACTGACAAATGCCCTCATCTCCCAATCTTCAGAAAAGAGCCCTATTGGCAGTTGAAGTTCTGGCCCCGTAAGAGCACTCCCTGACTTCCCTTAGGCAAGGCCTTTGTGTTTCTTGGGTTGTGGAGGCTGCGGAAGCTTGGCATCAATGCACTCTCAAGCTCAGGCCAGTACTGCATCTTTACCGACACTGTGGGTCTCAGAACGTCTCTGGTGAGAAGAGCTTCTCAGACGTATCCCTGAGCTACCCCTTTCCGTTTCTACCCCTTTATTGCAGGTGAGGAAACCGGAGAAAGAAACCCCTTCCTCACAAGTCAGGGACAGGGGTGGGAGTGGAACCCAGACCTCCTGCCCCTCCACTCCCCTCTGCTCAAATGATGGGGTAAAGCTCACCCAATCCAGCTGGAGGGAAGCTCCAGACAAATTCAAGTTGATTGAAACAGTAGCATTTGTAGGCAAATTATATTCTGTGAGCTAATTAGGAAGGGATCGGAGCCCTCAGCCTTAATTAATATCTAGTCCCTAACAACTTAGTCCTGGGTGAGATCTTAGCAGGGATCTCCTCTGAATGCCGAGATTCTTTCCTCCAACAAATCACCTATATAAATACATATATTTTAATAGCAGCAATTATAAAGTTCTCTGCCAACTTATGGGGCTGTTTAACATTCCTGGAATGAGGCCACAGTTTTTTCCCTTTCTCCTCCCTTCCCACAACCAAAGCCTAATGAATAGTAACTCTTTTGTGGCCCTGCGTTCCATTTAACCAATATCTCCTATCCAATGGGTCTTCGCAGGGAGTTAATAAGCAGTCTGGGAGGACTGCCTGAGGAGGTCCACGAACCTGATCGTTAACTGCAAGGCCTAATCAGCATCTGCTTCCCACCCAGAGTCCCCCACAGCTACACAGCCCTGGTCCCCCAGTAATGGGTGGAAAATCGGTGGTTTCCTGACAGCAACCAATTTTCCACCAATTAGAAGAGAGATGGTGGTCTCTGGAGGAAGCTGGATGGGTCCATCGCTTGTAGCTGGGACTGGAAGACAGGTGATCCTGGAGGCATTCAGGGAACCAAAGCCTGGAGCAGGGAGATCCCTTCCTCTCCCTCCCTTTCTGGGTCAGCCTTGGCTTGTATCGGTGGAAGGTGACTTCGAGGACAGAGGCTGCCAGGATACTTCCCTCAGAGTTCGTCTCACTCAGCGACCATGTTACACTATAAACTACCCTCCCTCTCTCCTCCAGGGCCAGCTGACATGGGCTTCTGCTGGGTCTCTCTCCTCGGTGCTCAGGACAATTGAGAAATTCCTCCAAGGCAGTTGGTGTGGAGGCTGAAGAAAGCATTAGCTCTGGAGTTAAACAGCTGTGCCTTGAAATCCTGAATTTGTTCCTTTTCAGTTGTGTGTGCCCTTGGGCCAGATATCAAAATTCTCTGGGCCTCAATTTCCTCGTTTGTAAAATGGGGTTAGTCATAGCACCAACCTGATGGGATAGTTATGAGGATTAAAGGAAGCGATGTGGGTAAATCCCTTTACATCATGCATCATAATGTTCAATAAATAGGTGTTATTATTCTTCTTCCTATGATTATGTTGATAATGAATGGTACTATTACTAATCAATATTACCAACAAGTGTGTGTCAGGCATCGTGTTGAACACTACCCTAGACATCCTTAGACATTTCTCCAGTTCACTGGCCCTGCCCTCATCATCTCCTATGTGGTCTCGCGCCCCTCCAGTTCATCCCCCACAAAAGGGCCAGTGATCTTGCCAAAATACAGGTTTGACTGTGCCCGCGTCTCTAGCCAGATTAACACCACACAGACTCCTTTGCTGGGGCTCATAAACCCTGAGCCCCCTCTTCTCTGCTAACTCTTCGGTTTCAGCTCTCCCCACTCCCGGCCCTGTTTCTTATCATCCTAAAACAGAGATACTCTTACGGCCACAGTCCTGGAGCATCAGACCCACCTTTCCAATGAACGTGAGGATGCACTGACACCCCAAAGAAAGAGCACGCAGGGTAGGTGCACAGGAAGTGTGGCTCTCCCCTGCTCCCAGGCCACAGCATGGTGCCCAAAGGAGGTTGTGATAACGTTGCTGACGGGCTTTTGAGCTGTGAGAGAGAGACAAGGTCACCCTCAGCATCACTTTGGTGTTTATTGGACTTGACTATGCTCTAAATTCTCAGATAATTGGCCATTCTCATTTGGTAATTGTAACTGAATCAGACAGAGTCTCTCCCTCAAAGAGCTCAGTCTATGGGGAACAAAATAAGAAAAGTGAATTTAATGAGGACTTACTCTATGCCAGGCACTCTGCTCAGAAACTGGACACGGATTATCTCAGGGGATTATCTAATTTGATCTTCATAAGAGCTTCAGGAGTAGGACGAACGTATAATTTATCATACAAAGAGACACTTCTGGGAGTGAGGGGGCGCTATTAATTACACAGGACAATAGGCATAAACCGGGGCCATCCCAGGCATGTCAGGACAGATGGATGCCCTGTCTCAAAGGCATAGATCCTTTTTTTTAAAAAAAAATTTATTATGGCCGTGCCACAGGATCTCAGTTTCCCAAGCAGGGACCTAACCCAGGGATCTCAGGGACCTAACCCAGGCCACGGTACTGAAAGCCCGGAATCCTAACCGCTAGGCAACCAGGGAACTCCCCATATATCCTTACTTTAGAAACTAGGAAATGGAGGCATTGGGAGGATACGAACTATGCCCACATTTACATCCCTCTTCAGAGCAGGGGTTTAAACCGGGCCCTCTGACTCCAACCTCCCGGGCACAAAAAAGATTCAAGGTGAAACAGAATGTTTCCTGAGAGAAGAAGGGAGAGACATGGCTCCGGGCTGGAAGGTGAAGCAGGAAGGCAGGGCAGCAAGGGGACAGGGCTGCTGGGCAGGGGACGCCCTCGAGCTGAGGGCCGGTGGGCGTTCCGAAGGCAGACGGGAAAGTTGCTCAGGAGGGAACAGGGGCGAGCAACCAGGTGCAGGCAGGGAAGGAGGGAGGCGAGAAGGGCAGGGAGCCGGAGTCTAAGTTAGAGATGTGGCCACAGACACAAGTGAGGGCTGATCAAGGAGTTCTGGAACGCGGGGCTGCAGGAAATAAGGAAGAAAGAGCAGCTGGGTAGCCTCCGCCCTGCCTCCTTCACATGCTGTGACCGCTCCTCATTCTTGGGACACAGGCACCCCACAGCCCTCAGCGAGCTTCAGCTTCTCTCCTTTTCCAAACACACCTTCGCTCCCCCTGCCTCTTCCAAAGCAGCTAGAAAGCCCTGGGCCTCAGGTCCCCATCAGAGGAGTGAAGGGCTGCAGAGCTCCCGGCCCCTTCCCGGGACCGTGCTATATGAGTTCTCCAGATTTGGGCGGGGAGGGGTGGCGTCCCGGCTAACGTCACTTCGCAGAGCTGGGGCTCAAACAGCATCCTCCTCTCTCAGGCTTTACTCATTTCTCAGACCCCAGCTGCCCATCCCTGCTTGCCAGCACTGTCAGGCTTGCCCCTCTGAGCCCGTTCTCGGTGCTCCCATCGTCTCCAGCTCCTTGTCCACGGAACCCAGTACCATGACACTGCTTTCCCAGAGGGAGTTCCTGAGGGTCCAGAGATGCTGTGGCTTGGCAGTCACTGGATTCCAAGCTCTGGAACTGGGAGGGAGGTTGTCTCATGTCTATCCTGGGAGAGACCCCAGATGCTGCTTCTGACCGGCAGGCTCAGGTTGGGCAGGCAATGCTCCTGCAGTGAAGAATGAGCCCCACACCCACGAGGGCCAGTCTTGAGGAGCGCCCAGAAGCGCCTCCGCCTGCTGCCCCTCCTCCAGCTGCACAGGCAGCTCAGCCGCGCGCGCAGCTCTACCTTCCTTCCCCCTCAGAAGTAAGCGCCTGCGCCAGCTCTGCCCGGCCCCACGCACCCAGCTTCCAGCTCAAAGACAGAGCGGTGACAACGCGTGGCTGATGGCGACCCTGCTGCAACCTCACCCCTCTGGGCCGCCTCCACCCCTTTGCCAGAAGGATCGTTCTAACAAATCGAATCACCCAATCGCTCCCCATCATCGACAGGAGTAACATTGGAGCATCTTCACGCATAGCTGCGGGAGCCCTCCAGATTCAGGCTCTGCCCGTCTCCCCAGCTTTATCCAGTCTCCTCACTGTCACCCATACAGCTTCATTTAATCACTTATTCATTCATCCAATATGTATTGAAGGACTTCTTCATGCTAAGCCCTACGCTGGGTGCTAAGAGTCACTCCTGAAATGATTCTAACACCCATTTCCAACATGGTGGGGGGTGGAGGGTGGCTTCCCAGAGCACCAAGCAATTCTCCAACACCAGCTGGGTGTTCTACAATCAAACTCAGCTCTGCCGATACCTGCCTGGAGGTAGTGGCAGATTCCACAGGGTAAGGGCTCAGTCCCACAAGACTGCCCTCCACTTCAGAGGCTAATCGCAAGCCCAGGTTGTCACCTGCGCTTCCAACCACCCGGCTATAAACCAGAGGTTCCCACACTTCCTTCCTCAAGTTCAATTAATTTACTAGAACAGCTCACAGAACTCAGGAAACCTGTTTACTCCCTAGATTACCAGTTTATTACGAAGGATATTAAAGGATATGAATCAACAGCCAGAAGAAGAGATATGTAAGGCAAGGTCTGGAACAAAGGAGCTTCTCTGCCTCCGTGGAGTTTGGCACCAGACACAGTGACACATGGAAGTGCTCTGGTTCACCAGCACGGGAGCTCTAAGAACCCAGTCTTTTTGGGTATTTATGGAAGCTTCATTAGGCAGGATTGATTAAATCATTGGCCACTGGAGATAGATTCAAACTCCAGCCCCCTTCCCTCCCCAGGAATCAGGGGGTGGGACTGAAAGTTCCAACCCTGTAATCACACAGTTGGTTCCCTTGGCAATCAGCCCCCATCCTGAGGTGCTTTCCAACAGCCACCTTTTAACATAAACCCAGTTATCGTGAAACAAGGCATCTTGAATAACAAGACACCCATTTCACCTTGATGGCTCGGAAACATTTGGAACTGAGGACAAGAAACCATATATTATGACAAAAGATATTCCCATTGCTCTTATCCTCCAGGAAATCCCAAGGGTTTTCGGAGCTATGAACCAAGAACAGTGGATGAAGACCAAAATTATACAAGGAATATACTTTGGTCATCTGAATGACCAAATATCTATTTCTTATAAATCACAGTATCATGTTCCCCATCCTCCAACATCTCCATGCTGCCTAGGCTTCCCCTCCCAGCCTCTCCTACCTGTGTGCCCCTGTTTAACCGCCAGGACTCAGAGCAGGGTCCTCCTTCAGACTCATCCCCATCCTCCTCCAGACTCTCACGGCCTCTCATCATGGTCTCTTTGGATGTTTCCTGATTAGACTAAAGCTCAACAAGGAAAGGAGTTGAGTTTGAATCAGCCCTGTGCCTCTCACGGCAAAACAAATTTGTTATCCTTCTCAGTTCCTTTATCCCTGGGCCTACAATTTTCATTATTTCATCACCCTCTCCACCACCCTTTTGCTTGCTGCTAGACCTTAGGACACCTGTGTGTGTGTTAGAAAAAGATGCCCCTTCCTCCGGTTGGACGCAGCCCCTTGCCAAGGTGTGTATCTTGTGAGCAGACTGGATCTAGGCCCCAGTTGCTCCTTGTTCAGACACCTTGGTGCAGGACACACCAGACAGTCATATGTATCATTCCCAACCCCTACCAAGATACCCTGCCAGTTATATTTGGGGAAATACCCTCAACTCGAGGTCACACTAACAACGGGGGCTAATAGGCTTCCACTGGCAGACTGCTTCTTCTAAATGGAAGTGGGTATGGGGAAATGATGAAACAATCATGGGAACTGTGGACGTTCTGCACAACAGCTGCAAGGTGTGTAAGACAGGGGCTTGTCCATCCTGCAGCACGTGCCACGACTTGAGTGGGTGCTGCTCCTGGTGAGGGCTGGGCCAGTGTCCCCAAGGAAGGACTTTCAATCATCTCACTTCCTTTCTTTTCCCTCTTTAGTCTTCATGTTCTCAGCATCTGAGATCCGGCCTCAAGGCTCCCTTCCCAACTTCTATACGCTTGCACCCACAAAGGCACGTACATGCACACGCCCACATACACACATGCTCACTCCTGAAATTATTCACTGGAATGGGCCCTAAGAGTTGAGCTCCAGAGAAGCTCACTTGCCAGAAAGACCATGATCCTGGACCAAGTCAAAAGATGATAGAGGGTCATTTAAAAATGTACAGAAGGGCTTCCCTGGTGGCACAGCGGTTGAGAATCTGCCTGCTAATGCAGGGGACACAGGTTCGAGCCCTGGTCTGGGAAGATCCCACATGCCGCGAAGCAACTAGGCCCGTGAGCCACAACTACTAAGCCTGCGCGTCTGGAGCCTGTGCTCCACAACAAGAGAGGCCACGGCAGTGAGAGGCCTGCGCACCGCGATGAAGAGTGGCTCCCGCTTACCACAACTACAGAAAACCCTCGCACAGAAACGAAGACCCAACACAGCCAAAAATAAAAATAAATAAATTAAAAGAAGGCTCAACATTAAAAAAAAAAAATGTACAGAAATATCGAATCACTATGTTTTGTACCAGAAGCTAACATAGTGTTGTAGGTGGATTATACCTCAAAAACAAACAGACTCATAAAAAAAGAGATCTGATTTGTGGCTACCAAAAGTAGGGGTTGGGGGAAGGGGGAATTAGATGAAGACAGTCAAAAGGTACAAACTTCCAGTTATAAGATAAATAAGTGCTAGGAATGTGATGTACAACATGATAAAGATAATGAACACGGTTATACGTTATACATGAAAGTTAAGAAAGTAAATCTAAGAGTTCTCATCACAAGGGAAAAACGTTTTTTATCTATTTCTTTAGTGTTGTGTCTATACGAGATGATGGATGTTCAGTAAATGTACTGTGATAATCATTTCATGATGTATGTAAGTCAAATCATTATGTTGTACACCTGCCTCTTATACAGTGCTGTATGTCAATTATACCTCATGAGTACAATCTATAAAAATATTGAATCACTCTGTGGTACACCTGAAACTAATATGATGTTGTAAATCAAACTGCACTTCCATTTTCTTAAAAGGGACATAAAAAAATAGAATGATATTAGTAGATTTTTAAAATAGTTTGGAAGAGTGTGTACCATTAATAAACTTTACACACACACACAATAATAAGTTGTCTTAATGGATGGATAGAGGGGGAGGGATGGATGGACAGATGCCTGATAGAGCAAATCTAGCAAAACATTAACTTTTGTGCATCTAGTCGGTGATGTAAAAGTGTTCACTGTATAATTCTTTTGATTTTTAAGTTTGAAATTTTTCTTAATGTCAGGGGAAATTTATGAATATATATTACCTGAAAATAATATTAAATATTTAAAACTTGGAAAAATTATATCTCAATAAAACTGGAAGAAAAAAATATATACAGAAAAAGATAATGGAGTGTGACAGATGTCCCTCTGAGCCCTGCCATGGTCAAGTTCACATGGTATTCACTGTGGGACCTCAGGTGGCAGGGCTCGGTCAGACCAAGGCAGCCTATCAGTGACACAATGGAGAGCCTTGTTCTAAGAGAAAGCAGCTAGGAGAAGAGCAGGCATTGGGTAAACCTGATGTCTCCATCTCTCCCAGTCTCTCAGGGCTTTCCTGGGAGGAGGAAGCAGATGCACTGTGGTGGCTCAGAGAGAACTAGGACCAAGTGCGGCTGCCAAAGGAGAGAGATCTGTATTCAGTACTAACTTCCCGGGAGGCAAATTTTGAAGGTAGTAAACTCATGGTCATGGGGACGTGGGAGCAGACACTGAATCGTCAGTGTCAGGCTTATCTTGAAGACGTAGGATGTGAATAGCATTTTGTTTCATAGTCCAGGATTCTGTAAATCGAAGACTCCACATTGCTAACTATTATTTGATTCCGTGACTACATCATCTTAGAAGTTTTTAAACTCATTGGCTCAAAAACGTCAAGATTTTATTATTCCCTGACTCCAGCACCTGAGAAACTTAGAATTATAAAACCACCTATGAGACACAGTGATGTGTGTGGACTTCTTTGAAAAATGTGTGGAGCACATGCTTTGCACTAGGTACTCTTTTGGGCACTTTACACATATTATCTTATTTAATCCTCACAATGTACCTGTCAGTTATGTACATTTATGATTCCTATTTTTCAGATGAGGAAACTGAGGTACAGAGAGGTTAAGTGCCTTACCCAGGACCACACAAGTAGTATATAGTGGTTCTATAATCGAAACCTAGAGTCCATATTCCTGACCACTGCTCTAGGCTGCCTCCCTGTGTTATAAAAGGGATACACCCAGGAGGATGGAGGGGCCGTGGCCCAGCCCAGGGCTGAGTTATGAGTCCTCCAGAGATCCCTGCTCAGCCAGACTCCACCGGCCCCTATGAGTCCCAGTCCTTGGGCTCCGGGAGCTGTGGCCTTCCCTTCCCCTTCCCACCTTTCCAGGGAGTGTTCCCTCCACGATCTCAGGTCCTGAATTCCCCAGGCAAAGCCAGCCACATTCTTCGGGCTGGGGTCCAAGTTTACTTAAGAAGAGGAAAATGTTATTATGGAAATTACAACAGCTTTACGAAACAGAGCGTCGCTGTATCAATCCAGGACCACAAGAATGCCCATCAACTTAATAGCTTCCTGTTGGGAGCCTTTCAAGCTATGCCTGAAGCTGGCAGGCATCAAGGCACAGGAGTGAGGCCAAGCAACTGGGTGACACTGCACCCACCCCTGCCCTCGGGATGAGTGGCGGAGCCCATGCAGGGGGGCCCGCAGGGGACCCCTCCCTGCTTCCTCATGCCTGCAACCCTGAAGAAGACTGCATCTCCAGTTTCCCGTTCTCAAAGGTGGAGGGAGACGCAAGAGGGAAGAGATATGGGAACATATGTATATGTATAACTGATTCACTTTGTTATAAAGCAGAAACTAACACACCATTGTAAAGCAATTGTACTCCAATAAAGATGTAAAAAAAATATTTAAGTGAATGAAAAAAAAGGTGAAGCCATGGCGTGTGTGTGTGTGTGTGTGTGCAAGTGTGTGTGTGTGCGAGTGTGTGTGTGTGTGTGTGTGTGTGTGTGTGTGTGTGTGTGTGTCTCCAGGAGGCAAGCAGGGAGGAGAAGGCTGGGGCTCCTCCTTCCGCCCACCCCCTCCCACACCCACAGCCTAACTCAAGTACAAACACAGTTGCGATCCTCAGACCTTCTCCCAAGACCCAATGCGGAGGGTCTGGATCTAGGTCCCTGATAAAGACAGGGCTTTAAGAAAGGGACTGCTTTCTTTAACTCCTAAGCCTAAGGAGAAAGAAAGCCAGGCCTTAACTCTTTTTATCTTTTTTTTTTTTAAGAAAGAAGAAAAGAAAACCATTAAAGTGAAGTTCCTGGGGCTGAGAGCAGCCAGGAGTCTGGCACGTGTCTCCTCCTGGGTAATTATGTGGCATTTAGCACCTCTCTTCCCAGCACTTGTAATTAGCAGGGAAATTAAGATGCTGTCATCCTACCTCCCAGTTTCTCTCTGCTACGCCCAGAGGCCCAGGGAGAGGCCCAGAAGCGGGAGGGGATCAGTGCAGTGAGAACTGAGACTAGACCTCGGGGAGAGCTGAGAAAGGACATTTGACAGGAGAGCAGTGGTGGGTCCTCTGGGGAGCACCTCCTGCCACCTCCAGCCACAGCCATCTCTCCTGTCTCTGAATTCCTGGAGCATGTGCAAGCTGGACTCTGCCCCCTCCCATGGGTTGCTGTCCTGGCTCTGATGAAATGGCTGGGTTCCAGTGGGGTCTTATTGCATTCACCAAAATCTTCACAGAGGCTCTTTGGTGCCCACCTCTGTGCTGGACCCTGAGGACAGGGATGAGTCAGACCCACCAGGAACTGTAGATGCTCCTCAGGGAGGAGGGTACAAGCATAATACAAGGTTGAAAGTGCCAAGAGCTGAGGGAGGCAGGACCAGCTCTTTAAGTTGGAGGGGCCTAGTGAAAATGCGAATCGTTGAAATTCTGAATAATTTCAGACAGCAACAGCAGAAGATTAAACCAAGCATGCGGCTCTTCTAAGTGTGGGCTCTTCTAAGGGACTCCACAAGCTGCACACTCATGAGGCCAGCCCTGGGTGGAGGGCAGTGTGGGTGTTGCCAATTAAAGAAGAATTCTTAGAGGGTGCAGTATTTGAATTGGTCTGGATCAAGAAGTAAGCTTTGTTTAACAAGAAAATGTCCTTTGTCTCTCTGGTCAGTTTTCTCGTCCTCCAAGACCACAGTCAATGCCCCCTCCTCCAGGAAGCCTTCCCTACTAACTCCAGGCTGGGTCTCACAACTCCACTCCTCCACCCCTTCCGACCCTGTGCTTCCCTAGACACCTCACCTATTTCACTCCATTACAGATCGCCTGTTTATGCATCTGCCTCTCCCACTAGCCCACATGCTCCCTAAGGACAGGTCTATCCCTTATTCCTGTCTGCATTCTTAGTGCCCGTGCAAGTCCTGGATAAGGTAGGTGTTCAACAGTGATTGATGAACGAATGAATGAATGGACACCCCCAGAGGGAGCAACTTGGGAGAAGACCTTCTTTGATTACGCCTAGGGAACACAAGAGTGAATCTTTACCATAAGGCCAAAAAGTTAAATTGGGATTGGATCAGAAAGGCCCTAATTGGCGAGCCTAGGGAAGGGTTCGAGCTTTACCAGATGGATCTGCCTGCTCTAGAGGAGATGGGTGGGAGTGGAAGAAGGGGGTGGGAGGGAAGGAGCAGTAAACCAGGCAGGGAGAGTAGTCGGAAAGCTGTAACTGTGATCCAAGCCAAAGGTCAGGGTGGCCTGGACCAGATAACAGCCATGGGAATGGAGAGAGGGGAAGAGCTGGATGTGAGCTTTGAAGCCCCAATCACCCTGGTGGCAGCAACACTGGGTCACCAGCCAGCTATTCCAATTATTCATAGAAATCAATCTCATTCCATGGAGACTCAGATAAAACTCGTGCACAGTAATGGATGGGGAGCTTAGAGTGCGGAGATAAGAGGAGGCCCAGGGTGTGGGGTGATCAGGTGGGGCTTAGCAAGAGGGGAGGAATGGTAAGAGGTTATCAAAACAGCCCTCAAATAGCAAAGGCTCAGAGCCGGTCTGCCCAGCTGTGACTGCGAAGGGACACAGGCTCACCCCCAGTCCTGAGAGACCCAGACCTAGTGTTCCTTGGACATTAGTTCCAGCAGCAGGGGACACTGGATCAGGCTTGCTACCCTGAGATTATACTGGAGGTCTGGTGCCTTCTATTAGGAGATCGGGGGCAAGGGGCAGGGATGTGGAACAGGTGGGCTACCCCTTCTGGCCCCTTTCAGTCCCGGCTTTCTGGGATCCTGAGTCCATGAATCACTACAGTGGCATTTTGTCTGTAGGGTCAGGAGAAGGATGGTCTGTTCTCCAGCACTAGGCAGGCACTGTAGGAGACGGAGTGATGTAGGCTACGCACTCCAAGCTGGGCCACAAAGCCTGTGTCCCCATCAGCCTCAGTCCTTCCACACATGCTGGAAAGGGATTGCCAGCCTCCCTCCCCCTGAAGTGGGAGAGAGAGTGTGGGTGTGAGAGAGGTTTGCCCAGGGGGAGAAAAGGAGAGTGAGAGACATTGGCGCTTTCCAGAGCAGGGAGGGCCCAGGAGGACCAGTGATCAGAAGGTGAAGTAGAGAGGAACACCAAAAATAAATAACTGATACTTACACATCACCTGCCACTGGGCCAGGCACGGTCCTGGGTGCTTCGTCTGAGTTAACCAGTGTCATACTCACAACTCTCATTTTCTGGAAGAGGAAACCAAGCCACTGAGTTGAAGAAAACTTTCCCAGAGTTCCCAAATTTCACACAGCTGGAGAGGGCGGCGCTGGGCATTCGGACCAGGCTGTGCGGCTCACTTTTTGTCTCTGCTTTGTAATAACTGTCTGTTTGCGAAGAGCACGCTGTTTCAGGCATCAGTTTCACTTGGGCCCTGGGAGGGGTTCTCATCCCCATTTTACAGATGAAGAAGCTGTGGCACAAAGAAGCAGTCTGCTCACAACCCCGTTTCAGGGAAGTGGCCGAGCTGGGATGTGACCCCACAGCTCCCTGGGGTCTTGCGCACTCACTCTAGGCTCTCCAGGACAGGGGCTGTGCTGAATGGACCCTAAGAAAGCAAGCGATGGGGCATCTCCAGGGGAGAGCAGAACCTGAAGGGCCCCCCACCATCTTCAGACAGCTTTTCCTCACAGCTGTGGGTGGAAGCAGCCGGAGGTTGGCCGGAGAGGCCCCATCTGCCGACACTCAGGCCCGGGAGGAGATAGCACTTGTTATCTCTGTGGAGAGTTCAAGAGTTTATTCCCACCCAGGGCAGTGGGGAGCCTGGTGCCCATTCTTGGAGGGTGTGCAGTGACAGGACAGATGGGGGACACTTCCTCCCCATGCCCTCCAACACTCACTCCCTTCCACACCCCACCGTCCCCGGAGGTCAGCCAGAAACATCTTGGACAGAGCCTTGGACACAGGCACTGGCACTGGTAGAAGTCATGGTCGGATCCCAGGGCTGGTACCGAGCAGTCAGGGGTGGCCGGGGGGTGGGGGTAGGGCAGAGCTCTGGGGTCAGGCGCTCAGGGACAGTGGCTCCACCACCTTCGCACTGTGTGACCTCACACAGAGTGCTTCCGCTCTGAGCCTCAGTTTCCTCCTGTGAAAGCTAAATTAGCATTTCTGTCTTAGAGAGTTCTCATCAGGGTTAAAACAGGGAAGATCCCGTATTTCGGGCACCTGGCTCCCAGCCTGGCCAGTATCTGGGGATCTAAAATGACCCTTCCTTTCCCATCTGCACAACACGATCTTGACTCCAGTCACTGAAGCAAAGTCAGCTCTAGACAGAGCGGATGAGCTCACCCCGCTCCTCTGGGCTCCCCTGGGCCTGCAGAAGGTGGAGCACAGCTGAGCCCAGCACTCAGGGCCTCCAGGGACCGGGTGGCTACCTGTCTCCAGGCCTCATTTCCTGCCTTCAGCCCCCCAGGTGACTCATTCTCCCAGAACAAAGCAGGCCCTATCTTCATACCCCCGGGCAGCCTTCAAGGCCCAGATCATCTGCCACCTCCTCTCTGAAGCTGCCCCCAGATCCCTGAGGGAGAATGAATTGCTCACTCCACTTGGCCCCCACAGCTCTGAACTTATTCTGCTTCGTGCTATGGGTACAGCTCCGGGTATCTTCCTCCCCAGCACACCGTGAGCTCCGGCAGGAGAGCACCGGGGATCCTCATCTCCTTCTAAAATGCCTGCCATCACATTTGTGCTCAGAAAAATCTTATTTAATTGATTAGTTAACTAATTAAAGAGATTATCCTAGAATAGGAGCATCTCAGAGCTGGCAGAGCTTTTAGTCCCAGTGCCTCATTTTCTAGTTGAAGAGGCCTGGGCATGGGGCAGGTTGGGGTACGGGCAGGGAAGGATAGGCCCAGGCCCCACAGTGAAGTAGATAGAGCAGAGGAGGCACTAGAAGGCCTCCCTCCTCAGCAGAATCACATGCAAGGTGGTTAGTTCCATTTCACAGTTGGATAGACAAAGACCTATAAGTGGCTCTCCACTGCCCCCTGGGAAAAGTTCAAGTTTGTCATTGTGACCCTCTAAGTCCCTTTGTGATGTCGTTCCAGTCAGCCTCTCAGCCCTCACTTCTGCTTGAGGGCCTGACTTGCTGTTCTCTCTGCCTGGAGCACCTGCCCCTCTGCTTAGCCAAATCCTATAATCCTTCAGGTATCCACTGAGATGTCACTTCCTCGGAAAAGGCTCCCTTGTCCCCCATGTCCTCTCTTCTTTGGCCCCCTGTGATCCCATCTGTCATACGAGGCTGTGACTGTTTACATGCCTCTCACCTAGTCAGAGACTCTTAATCTTGTACCCCTAGTGCCCGGCCCAAAAGGAAACATGTGAGTGAATAAATGAATGAATGAATGAATGAAGCATAAGGACTGGAACTCTGGACCACAGGCAGCCATACTACTGATCCCAAGTTAACTCCAGAGCCTGCGCAGGGGGAAAGGCACTGAGGTGGGAGGGGGTGGAGGGCAGGGTGTGTTGTAGGACACCCCAGCAGGGGCAGAGCTGAGAGTGTTGGCAGTGAAGGGAGTTATGGTCCCCAGAACCCAGGAGACAATATCCAGGATTGACTTGAGCCCTCCCTTCAGTTTTGGTGGGTTTTTTGGTTCAGTGACCTTCGTTATTTCAGGCAAAACTTCAATCACTGGGGAAGCATTTGGGAGGAAGAAAACCCTTGGAAAAAATCAGCCAGCCCCGCAGCCTGAGTGAGCCTTCACTGCCCCTGGCAGCCGGTCCTCTGGCTGGCCGGGTGGAGCCTGCTCTGGAAGGCTGGCGGGAAGAGCATCTAGACGTTGTCGGACAGAGGAGGGGAGGCCAGCCCAAGCAAGGAACTGCGTATGCAAAGGCTTGGAGGCCAGGGGAGCATGACTGTTCGGGTAACAGTGAAGACTTTGGGGAGAGGAAGAGCTGAGCCCAGGGGGTGAGCAGGGAGTTTATGGTAAAAGACCTGGAAGGAGCGCCAGGCTGAGAACCTCGGGCTTCCCATGAATCCAGCGCCTTTGCCACAGGTTCACTGTGCTCCTCCCGCCCAGCCCCCACCTCAGAGACCTTACAGTCTGGTGGGGGAGAGGAGAAAGCAGGAGACACTCAGGATCCGGTGTGGGAAGGGATGTGATAGCAGGGAACCCAGAGGGGCCTCTAACCCAACCTCCTGGGGAAGTGGTAACTTAGCTGAAAATTGCACAACACATAAGACCTCTTTTTATTCCCTTCTCTTTCTTTCCCTCCCTCCCTCCCTCCCTCCCTCCCTTCCTTCCTCTGTCTCTCTCTCTCTTCCTTCCTTCTTTCCTCCCTCTCTCTCTCTTTCATCCTGTTTTTCCTTCTCCCTTTCTCTCTTTTTTCCCTTTGTCTGCTCATTCTTTGTTTCATTCAGTTGTTAGATAAATCATCACGAAAGAACTACTAGGGAGCGCCCACTCCACTAGGGCTAGGCTGGGCTACAGGAGGTGAAGTTATCAGATGTGGCCCTGCCTACATGGGGAGACAGACATAATAGAAATGGTCACACCATGTATACATGCACACACAAAAAAACCCACAAACCATTAAGGGCTATTAAACAAAGACGTACTTAGTGCCATGAGAAAACGTAAGAGGCCTGAGATTCGCAGGAAGCACAGGAGTCGGCCGGGCAGAGAGTGTGAAGCAGAGCATTATACACACAAAGGAAGAAGAGAGCACACGTAAAGGCTCAGGAGTGGGAGGTGCGTCACACGTTCAAGAAAACAAAACACAAATTGAAGGCCAGGCAGGCTGGCCACAGTGAGCATGAGGGGGCGTTGCCCAGGATGAGCCTGGAGAGGCAGGGCGTTGGTCACGGCACGGTCCAGTCCCAGAAACAGGACTGGGAGGAGTAAGAACAAGGGATTCATTACAGGGAGCTGACCTTCTGTAGCTGTAACAGGTGGCGTAACTGTCTATCTGAGCCTGTTGTCTTTGTGTCTGATGCTGGGGCCTGAAGTCACCAGGGCAGAGAGTCGAAGAGGAAAGAAGTGAAGATGGAATCCTGAAGGTCTCAGGGCCTCCAAAACTCCTCCTTGGGTTATGCCGGTGGCCTGCAGGAGAAGCGGGGCCCTTCATCGTGGAGCTGAGCACCCCCCTGGGCCCGAGAAGAAGAAGCCAAAGGACGGTGTGGCAGGAGATGGAGGAACTGCAGGCTAGCCCTGCCCCGTGCCATCTTAGCGGCTGCACCAGTCACTGCCCGGAATCCTGCACTTCGAGGGCAAAAGAATATGACTGCTGTTCAGCTTCCTCCTTCCAAATCTCCCACAAACCCTCTCTGTGCCCCCTTGCACACCTGGGATATGCAGTGAAGGGGATTCTGGGAAATGTAGTTCCAGCATAGCTAACTTGACTTGCTACAAATCCAACACAGGTAGGCAGGGGCCAGATTATGCTGTGCCCTGTCATCTTGGGATGGTATTTTAAGAGAAGTGGGAAGTGCTACTTGATTTTAAGCAGAGCGGCGGTGGAGGATGACATATTCCATTTTCTGTTTTAAAAGGTCCCTTTGGCTGCTGTATGAAGAATGGCTTAGAGAGGAGCAAGACAGAAACAGGGATTCCAGATAGAAGGTTCCTGAAGGGATCCCAGCAAGAGAACACAGGGGTCTAGATTCGGGGGCCGGGGGCCTCGGCAGCAGAGTTGGAACGAAGCAGGTAAATCAGAATGACTTGAGCGTGAAGGTAAGAGAAAGGGAAGATGGCGACCAGGGATGATTCCCACATGGCTGGTGGAAGCATTTACAGCGCTGGGAAGCATTAGAAGAGGCGGGGGTTGGTAGATGGGAGGCTGATGTCATGTAGGATTTGGAGTCTGAAGATCAGGATAGCATTCTGACCATGAGATGTATTTGAGAATAAATAGCATATAGATGGTATTCTTGGAGGTGGATGAGGGTGCTGAGAGGGGAGAGAGGAACTCTGGCACTCCCACAGGATTTGAAGGCAAGATCCGACTTTCATTTTAGAAAGATCTTTCTGACTGTAATGTGGACAGCTATGTGCAGGGTGATGCCAGAGACGAGAGAGACCAGATCTTGGTGACCAGCTGCAACGCAGGTAACTAAAACATCAGGTTTCTCTGCTTTAGGCTATGATTACATTGACTAAGTGAGATGGAGTTATTCAGTTCCTGATGATCCAGAGTTCTGATTTCCTATTATGTCACGATGGGTGGTGAGTAGATAAGACCCATTTCCAAAGCTGCACAAATAAAGCCCATACAATTCCATATTAGTTCCTTTATTATTACTGTGTTAGTGGATGTGATACTTGGATTGCTTAAAGGATACAGTGGATTTGGAAAACGAAATGATTCAGAATTCATGGGAGTTCATGGGAACCAAGGTTCTGTTGATTCCACCTCTTCAGTCTCACAAATTTTCTCCAGTCCTATTTCTATTACTGCAGCCCATCCATCATCATCCCACATCTGGTTCACAGAACCAGTCTCCCAACTCATTTCCAGGTTCCTCTCCCTCCTGTCCATCTTCCGCACGGCGTCACTGACACCTTCTCTGATTACGTAGGCAACCACGTCACTCCAGCTAAAAGGCCTCCCTGGCTCCCACAGCCTCCAGGATAATGTTCAGCCTCCTCCACTTTCATGGCTCTGACCCTGCCTGATCCTGGCCCTCTCTTGCCAGCCTCAGTTCCTTCACATGCCCTGTACTCCCCTTCCCAACTCCTACTCCCTGCCCTTCACCAGTCATTCACATGTAGGCGGCAGCCACTGCAAGGCCCAGAATGAAACTTGCTCTCTCCCTATGACAGGCTTTTGCAGGCATTGCTCCTTCTCCCTGGAAGAGGCCAGTTTCCTCCTTACATTCCCTTAGTCTAGCAAATTCCTGCTTAGACTTCAGAATTTTTGTCTGGACCTACCACATCTTGGTACCAGCCCCCTCAGTCCCACCATGATCCCATAGCCCTTTGTGAGCTCCTGTCAGAGAACGGACTGCCTCATATCATAACCTTTGTCTCTTTCCCTCCCTTCCTTCCTTCCTTTTCTCTTTCTTCCTTCCCTCCTTTTCTCTTTCTTCCTTCCCTCCATTTCTCTTCCTTTCTTTCCTTCTATCAGTCTTTCTTTTCTTTTCCCCAGTTTCCAAAGTCTTTCCTGGCAAGTATTTTAGGAAGGAAAGATTAATCCTACTGTTTCCAAGTCCACGGAATGCAGAGCCGTGCCCGGGGACACATCAAGCGGGGCTGAAGGAGACTGCTGCGTTGCTCCCCTGTTATTCACGGATCCAGCCAATAGCACAAGACTTGTAGTCACCAATTCTTCGGGCTTAAAACCGCAGGTCGATTTCTTTTTCAGCACTTTTTTACTGAATCACTGCTATCCATGATGTTCCTTCCAACTTGAACGCCGCAGTCCCTTCGTACTGTGCTTGACTTAGATTCCGCTGGATCAGTCTCCCCAAGCATCACTCGCCCTATCTTTACCACATTCAGCCCCTCCAGACCATGGCCACAACCGGCCCTGAGTTCACGCATTTCTCCAGCTCCGGGAAGAGAGGGTGGTCTTTCAGGTCAATGTTGCGCTGCTTTAGATGTTCCTCGGAGGCCTGAAGGAACCTCTGGCCACAAGGCAGAATCCCTTCTGCTTGAAGCACTTGATGATCTCGCCTCACCTGACCAAGCTGCCTGCGCTCTGGCTTGATGGGAAATTGGCTGGGGTCCCAGACGCTGGCAGAGGCGGGGGGTGGGTGCACTATGGGGCCGGAGCCGAAGGCCATTTCTTTCTTATTTGCTGCTATACCTCAGTGCCCAGAACAGAACCCGGCATGTGGGAGTTGATTTTCTTTCAAATGTTACTAATAATTAAGAAGGTGTTTGAGAACTTAGATAGGAAAAGTTTTGGAATATTTGGACCAATCTCAATGAGAGCCAGAAAGAACCATGCTTTCCCACGTCCTCCCATGGAGCCTGCTTTGCAAGAGGAAGACAGACAGGAGTGGCCTCCATGATCCCAGCCCCACGCCAAGAGCAGAGCTGACCCCAGCAGCACAGAGATGCAGAGAGATGCTCCCCATCCCCCTTCCTGGGGCAGAGGCCACCGTGCTCTGTCTCTGCACAGGCTGAGGAGGCCAGAAGCCTGGCTGGGCCCACTGCATGCAGAACACCAAGGTCCAGCTTCACTTTCTCCACAGACCAGAGGAGGGTCTAAGGCACCCCTTCCTCCTCTGTGGCAGCCAGACAGAGCCCCAGCTGGGCCCAGAGCCAGAGCGATAAGAAGATGCAGTCACTCTCAATTTCCCACAAACTTGACACTCATTCCTGTTGCAGAAAAAACACATCACCTTCTATTCTTGAGATACCAGGAAATCACAGTGTCTCAGAGCTGCAGGGCCCCAGGGAAGCACCCAGTCCCCATTAGAGAATTTGCATCGTGCAAATGGGGAAACTGAGGCCCACTGATGGAGGGAGATTTGAGCAGGCCCACACTGAGAGTCAGTAAAAGAGCTGGGGCCATAAACCTGGGTCCCCTTCTTCCCAGCTTCATATCCTTACCTATGATGAATGTAATAAAAGCTGGAGCAGTGCCGATGCTTATTAGTGCTAGAGGTGCCCCTCCGATTAGATGAATCAACGAGTGTCCTGCTATAATATCCAACCCCCAAGTTGAATAAATACCTGAGGATTTACATCTGCACCCCAGAGGAGCTTCTGCAGCTTCGCTGTGCTGGTTCACCTCCCCTGGCAGGGAGCTCGGCAGTCTAGATAGCTCTCAGCCCCTTTAGAAGGGGCTTCTCTGCCCTGAGTCCAAACCTGCCTCATGGTCCTCTGGGGACTCACAGGGCCTGGGAGATTCATGTGGAAGGAAAAAAGAAAGAGAATATTGTATTCTTTGGAATTTCTGGTACTGGGGAAAGCAGACTGGCAGCCCTCCTACCTGCAGGAAAAGCTGTGGGTTGGGGGAGGAAGGGGATGGGGATACCCCCTGAACTACCTTTCTCTGAAGGCTGGGGAGGGAGCCAAGGTCAGGGAGTTCAATGGGGCAACTTGTAAAAGTTGGCAAAACCAGTGGTCCCTCCTCTGTGACACCCTCATCAGTAAAGTGATGGCACAATTCCCAGGACGATTACATTTTTGTAGAAAAAGGGGAAGTGCAAAACAGCGTGTGAGTCTAGTGGTTTGACACGACATGGAAGAGGTTGCCCTCTCATGAGCAGGGACAGAGAAGCGCGACAAACAACCATGGAACAGCTGAGCAGTCTGAGGTTCAGAGCAAGTTTTCACCACATCTCCCAGGAGCGTGGAAGCGCCACGTGGCTTTGGGTAACATACAAAGATTGTGCTGGTCGTTCTTTATTCCTGCGTTGACAGGGATTTACTGACTGCTGCTTATGTACGTTAGGCACTGGGGATGCTACTATTAACAGACCAGACGTGGTATCTTGGATGCTCTGCCCTGTATTTTTAGCTAATAGCTCTTACGTGGGTGTCCCACCTCCCCAAAGAGTTTGCAAGTCTCTCAGGGGCTGGAGCTCCTACAGGCCTCCTCCCCATCACACAGCCTTCGCGAGTCTCTAGCCATCAGCTTAGGAATTCACTGGAAGGTACAATTTCATGAGCCACGTTCACTGATCAGTCATTTAATCAGTTAAACAAACACAACAATGGCCCAGTTCTCATGTGCCCCTGGAACTGAATCAAGCAGACCCAGAGGGGCTCAACTCTCAAGGTCATCAAGTCTATTCTTCTGCCTCCAAACCAGCTGAAACCGATGCTAGTACAGAGTAGGAACAAAAGTCAGGGAGGCGGAGAAGTGGGTGCGAGCTGGATTCTGCCACTAGCCCACTGTGTGCTTAGCAATAATGGGAATGTCCATTGGTAGCAATTTGGAAACCCTCTCTCTCATTTGATCCTCTCAACAACCTGTGAGTTAGGCAAGGCAGGTTCTACTATCCCTATTTTACGGAGGAGGACCCTGAGGCTTGGAGAAGCCAAGTGGCTTCCCAAGGTCACAGAGCTGGTGAGTGGTGGCATCAGGGTTTGAGGCCAGGTCCGTCTGGTCTCAGAGGCCTCCTTCTCCCCTGCGTATACTGGGCCCCTGGGGCACATACTCCAGATGCCGCTGTTTTGTCTCCCACTGACAGGAGCACCAGAGCTGAGCTGATTCATGAACTGATGGCTCCAGCCTCCCTGCATTCCCTGCTTGATGGACCTGCTGGCTCTGCCACCCCCAGCACCACTGGCCAGTGACCAAGGAGAGCACAAGAAGGCGGGATGGGAGCTGGGGGGTGGGCAAGGGAGACAGAGCAGAAGCAGACGGCAGAGACTCAGAGCATCCATCAGCAGGGCCAGTTCCCCCTGGGATCTCAGCTGCTGTCTGATCTGCCCGAGTTCCCATCCAAAGGTCGGGTGCCTGACAACCTGTCAGTCACTCCCCCGGGTGAGCTCCTTCCCAGGCTCCCGTGGCCTCGGGGTCTGCTGGGACCCAAGCAAATGGGCTGAGCATAGCTGGGCTCTGATGAAGAGAAGCAGCCACTCGGACGGACGCCAACACCAGAGGGACCCAGGTCTGAGGAGTCGGCCGGATCTCCTTCCTGCTTTGGGGGCTGATTCTCGGAGCCCTTTGTCCTACCCTCAACTCCTGAAGCTCCTTAGCAAGGCCCTGCTGAGGCTTACTGGCTTGATGAGGTGTGACTTCTTATCAGGCGTGTCGCCACCCCTGGCCTTCACCCTCACCTTGGTGTGAGTCAGGAACTCTCGTCCTTGCCTCCTGGGTCGGCCTGCTTGGCTGGACATGTATGGCCACCACACATCCTATCCTGTTCCATCCTGCCAGCCCCAGAGCACCTGGGACCAGGAAGAAGGGAGGGGGGAAGGGACCCGGGCCAACGGTGTGAGGTCATGCTGCCAGGGTGGAATCCAGAGTGGAGAGTGACCGTTCCAATCACGGACGCTGTCCGATGGAAGTGGGGAGACAGTCGTGATGTGCTTCTGACCTGGTTCCATCTCAACCAATGTGCATTGATGCCTGCTCTGTGCCAGCTGGACGCTGGGCCCCTCGTCACAGACGGGATCAGATATGGTCCAGCTCCTGAAGGGTTTCTAGACGGTGGGGACAACAGCTCAGTCAACAAATCATTAAAAACCAGTGATTAACTCCTCTGAGAGGCCCTGACGGAGCCCAGGGTAGAAGGAAGGCCTGAGGAAGAGGCAAGTTAGCTTTGTGGAAAGAGCTTGGACCCTGGACTCAGGGCTGAATTCAGATGACATCTTGCCACTGTACCTGACTTCTCTAAGTCCCAGCGATTTATCTGTAAACTGAGGCAATAATATTACCCATCTCACGGCATTGTTCCAAGCATTGGACGGTAAAGTATTTAGTACAACACCTTGTGGGAGGCCAGGTGAAAACCTGGATGGCTTCATGGAGGAGGCAGTGCTTAAAGGATGAAGGGCAGCAGGAAGGCAACTGACCACTCAGGAAAGTCTGAGACTTTAGGATCAGCCCAGCAGCACCTCTTCTGAGAAGGCGGTCTGTTCCTACTTGCTGTGTGGCATTGCCCTTGTCTGTCTGTCTCTGCCTCAGGGCTGTACGTTGTTCAAGAGCTAAGGCCTGCCTCACTCACCATGGCATCTACAGTGCCTGCTACCAATGGTATTCAGTGAATGCATATCAGAATAATAATGAATGACTCTGCGGAGTGAGAAAACAGGAGAAAAGGGATAGAGAAGAAACGGAAGGGAACTAACGTTTTTAGCCCCCCACTATGTGTCAGACATTAGGCTGGTTACTCATGTGTGTGATCAGGCTTAGTTCTCCCAAGAGACTGCTGTGTGTTTTATTCTCTCCGTTTTACAGATAAGGAAATGAAGTCTCATAGAGGCCCCAGGACCCGATAGAGATCAAGCAGCTCGAGCAGCCCAGGACTCCGAGCCCCATTCACGGGTCTGCAGGCCCCTTTTCATCCTTCTGGGCTACTTCCAAGTGGCCTAAGGGTATTTGGCCAGGGCCTCAGGACACAGAGGGCAGCCGTTTAACCCCATCCCAGCTGTGCAAACAGACTCCAGCTGGAAGGTTCCAAGGAGGGCTGGGGAGAGGGTCTGGCAGGTCTGACAGGTCATCGTGAGCTGGGCCTTCCTGAGGAAGCCCAGGTGACCTAGAATGCATCCTTCTGCAGGCTCGGGGGAGGGCTGACTCCAGGTCCTGTGATCGCAGCCTGCAGGCAGACTCAAAAAATAACTCCACCCACCTCCCTGCTCCAAGGGCAGTGAGGACCCTCCCTGGTCAGCTCTGCACAGACTGGACTCCGGGCACATCCCCAGGTCTTGCAACAAGCCCCAGGTGTACGTGACATCAGAGGTCACACGCCTCCCACTGCGCCGTAGCCACGAGACAGACAGAAGCTGGGAACCCTGCAGGCTTGCTCCCCGGCCCACTGCACCTTTCTCTCTAGCCCCTCTCTGCCCCACAGTCTTACCTTTTGCCTTAGCTTCATCTCCCACTTTCCTCCCTCCAGGGCCCGTGCAAGAGCAGGTGTTGTCGTCCTCAGGGCCCTGTCACCAGTTCCGTAGCGATCCTAGGCAGGCAGCGAGATCTCCCTGCAAAGAGCACAGGCAGGACACCCACCGTCTGACACCCATAGTCAGAACTTCCAGCCTGACATTGCTGAGCTCTCATTTCCTTAATTGAGTGATTCTGTTTCCGAAGGACCAGATAATCCACTTCTTGAAGGCAACGGGCACGAAGATTGATCGTTTCACACTAAGACAAACACGTACACCCCGCAGTGGGAGGCACACGTGCTCCCCATCCACCCTTGGCTCTCAGACAAGCCTACGCAGTCTCGCACATACCACCCAGAGAGTGGGGATCCACCCTGCCCAAGGGCTGACACAGCAGAAAGGGAAGCATAACCTCGCCAGGGGATCCCCGCCACCTCTCCCCTGAGGCTGCCCACACATGCTCCCCTTTGAGACCAGGCCCGTGAGTCAGGGAAGCAGTGTCTGTGGGTGGGACTTCCCACCTCAAGAAAACACACCCCATGCCTTCTATGGGTGGAGTACAAGGAAGCAGCTGGTCCAAGACAGGCCCTGGAATTCACAAAAATTTCGTCAACCACTTCTGAGACATTGAATGCTCACCTACTACGTGCTGGACCCTTGGGAGGGAGGATGGAGTGGTAGAGGAACCAAAGAGTTTGGAGTCAGAAAACACTGGCCTTGTCACTTCATTACTAACGTCAGACTACAATTCAACAAATGTTTCTTGCATACCAATTGTGTGTGGGGGTCTATGTTCACATGAGTTATCTCATTTAGCTCAGCTCTCTGTGCTCTAAGTGTAAAATCTGGGACCTAGAGAATGGGTCACTTGCTCAAGGTGCACAAGCACTGCCTCTACTTGCTCATGTGTAAAATGGGTTCATAGCTGTACCCACCTCACAGGAGCATTGTGAGGATAAATGAGTTAATTTATGTAATTTTCTTAGAACTGTTCCTGGCACAAAGTAAGTAGTTAATACACGTTACTAATAGCTGAAGTCCTTGCCATGAATTCTGTTCAAAGGAGCAGCAGAAACTGAATTCAAGTAACTCAAACCTTTTCCCGCTACCATACCAAGCTTCTTTGGCATTGTGTTGGTTTGTAAAGGTCTCCAACCAACAGCTACTGGGCATCAACTCTACATAGGGACAGCTCCAGGTCTGGGGTTCAAAGCCCCCTGGAAAGGGGCCTGCTCTCCCTCCCTCACCCATCTCCCTCTTCTGCCTTGAGCAAAGGCTCTCCTCAGTCACACTGAACAGTAACCACTTCTCCATCAAGCTGACCCTGTTCTCCTGCTTCCAGGACTTTGTGCAGAACTAAGGCTTTCGATCTTGTTTCTGTAGGCTCTGGAGTTGCAGGAGTCGTACCGTGGGTCCTTCCGCTGAGGGAAAACTGAAGATCCAGTGATATGAGAAAGGTCAGCTGGCATTCAAGTCAGAGCCATGGTACCACATCCCAGCTCTGCCACTTTGGTTGTGCGGCCTTGAATGAGTTCCTTAACCTCCCTGAACCCACGCGTTCTTATCTGAAAAGTGTGTGTGTGATAACCTTCTGGATTGTATTAAATAAAAGACTGTAGAGAGAATAGTCCTCCCATCGAGTTGTCAATTCACACACAACCTGCATGAAGAGATACAGCTTTCTCAGTTTTTAATTTTTTTCATAAGCTTTTCATGAACTTTTATGGCCACCATATCTTAACCATACTGAAATCCACTTTAAGAAGGCATAAACTTCAACCAAGATATTTGCTCATTTTGAATTTCATCTCAAAGTGGTTCATGACATCTCAGGTCCCAGGGGAGTGACCCCGGAACTTCATTGAGAATTCTGCCCCATCTTGTCTTCAGCATGCAACCACAACCCCCCTCCATTTTTCAAGGCCCGTCTCCAAGTTGAATTACAACTGTGGTGTCATCGTCTGTGTATTGTGAGCTCCTTGGGGACAGAGGCTGGGTCTGATTAATCGCGTGGAGTCTAAGGAAGCATTCAATAAATCTTTGAATGGACCGCCATCCACTTCAGCCAGCCATCCTCCAGCCATCCACTCTTCAAATGTGAGGTTAAGGACTCTGTCTAACGCAGGGAATTCTACCTTCAACCTGGAGGCTTTCATCCTCCGATTTCTTTGTCCTCTAGCATTCTTTCCTCTCCTGGGATCCTTCCAGCCAGGTCCCTCACTCTCACTGGGCTC
Source organism: Leucopleurus acutus (assembly GCF_964270905.1). Lineage (NCBI taxonomy): Eukaryota > Metazoa > Chordata > Mammalia > Artiodactyla > Delphinidae > Leucopleurus > Leucopleurus acutus. The sequence continues at coordinate 154,063,025 of NC_139143.1, forward strand.
CTCTGCCTTCCTAGTGCAGCCTCGACCATTCCTAGCCAAGCAGGTCCTCACACCTTCATGCAGGTGCAAGTTAGGGTTGGCACCTCAGAAGGAACCATGTCCCATGGTCCACAGCTGGAGGCCTTTAAGGACATCTGGATGTACCATCAGTTGCTCTGTCAGCCTTTCAAGCCCCAGGGTGCCAAATCTGCGCCTAGGCAGATAAGAAAGCTAGATTTTCATGTGCACATTTGGTGTGGGGTTGGGGGGGAGGGGAGCCTAGGGGAGGGCCGGATCTCACTTAGCCCAGAAAGCCCTCCTTATCTACAAGTCCTTTGAAGTGGGGGAGCTCTCAGACACTGACAGCCAGAGGGGAGCCTTTGCTCCACACCCAAGTCCCCAACCATCCCTCAGCTGGAGAGACGGGGCCCAGTCCGGGTGTAATTCTGGGATCTCGGCACTCACAAATCATTCGTTCACTCAGCAAGCACGTCTGACCCTAGCAAGAGCCAGGCTCCATGCTGAAGGCTAAGGAGGCTGAGATGAATCTGACCCACATGCTTATCTGCAACCACAAATGCTCTCAAACTGTGCCCGGCCCGAGAAAGGATGCAGACATGGAACTCCAGTGCGCTGGACTGCTTACAATCCTAGGTCCTGGTCTGGAATGTGGTGCCTATATCTGATGCTTAAACACCCTCTACAACATCGGAGCAAGTGACAAGGTCTCAAGCCCTTGCTCATATACCTCCCAAGGTGGGAGATTTCCCTCTCCTTCCCCTTCCCCTCCCTGCCGCCAGAGCCCTCCCTTAGAACACCAGAGTCTCTGGCTAACAGACCATGCTGCCTCCCTCGCAACTGAATCTGCCCTTGTGCTTCTCCCACTGGTCCTGACTCTGACCTCTGGGGCTGCCAGAACCTGTCTGGCTGCACTTGTCCCAGGACAGCCCTGGAGAGAATTGGAGGCAGCATCGGTTTCCCACAAAGCTCAGTTCCTAAAGATTGTTTTGCTGCGGGGAGGCCACTGGAGCAGCAAAGAGCAGGAAGCACACGAAGACTGTGGGCTGGAGCCCAGGAGCCCAGGAACACGCCAGGTGAGAGATGATTCACCTCAGGCAGGCTAGAGCCAGGCTGGGACAAACCAGAGGGCCGCTGGAAGGGAGACTCCAGGGCAGTCGTGCTGGGCTTTGGGAGAGGAGAGGCTGCCTTAGCGGACTGACCAGAGGGAACGCCCCAGCTAATGAGGGAGCCTTCATCCATCCCTCCCTCGGACTGACAGGGGAGAGGAGACCAGTGAAAAGGAGCAGCTTTCCAGCTCCCAGCCCCTTCCTCCTTCCAGCCAGATGTGCTGCCCTCGCTCAGCTCCTCCCTCCTAAAGCATCTATTCTCAGGCTGCTAAAGTCCCTGCTTTAGCAGCTGGAGGACAAGGGTGGAGCCTGGCTCATCTCTGTCCCACCCCAGCCTCACCCATCCCCGTGCCTTGCCCAGGACCTGCATGTGGCAAAGTCTCGGTAAACATGCACTGAATAAAACATTGCACTGATTTGTGCTGGTTGTAGCTGGTGCAGAAGCTGTATATCTAAGGAGTAGGAGTCAGCCAACTTTAGGGTCCGGAGACCCAGGTCTGACCCTTGGCTCTGCCATGCGCTCTTTTGCTCAAGGGGCACCTTGAGCAGATCTTTTTTTTTCATGGGACTCAGTGTCTCCATCTAGGAGGACCACATAAGACAGCTCCGAGGCCCACTAAACCTAAAATGCCCCATGGTAGTTCAGGACGCCCCCTCCACATTTATTTGACGCAGCCTATGTCCTCTCTCAGGGACACCTGAGAAGACCACATCTCCTTTCTCCCAGGGCACTTCCGTGCCCCCACCAGACTATTTCTGAACCCTGGGAACCAGAGGAGGAATGTGTCCAACTGTGAGCTTGGCCACATCAAGCCAAGTCACCTTTGCTATTTAAAACCTCTCCCTGCGCAGAAGCAGTCTGTCGAGGCTGGGAGAAGAAGCAAATCCCTACTCATTTAGGAGTCCACTTTGCGGTGACTCTAAATTCCCCAGGATTAAGAGATCTCCAACACCAGCTTCCCGCTGTCCTTCTCTCTAATGCTCCCCTGAGGCCACTTGGCTGATTGGAATGTTCAGCTCACCCCCTCCGTGGCCAGGCAGGATAAGCGTCCTCACTGGGGACACTCTGCTGGCTGTAGTGTTTCCCAGAACTAATCCATGCTGACAACCCCTGGACCTGGCATTTCCAAGGGGTCGAGTTTGGCAGTTCAGAAAGCCTGGATCCACCAGGGATCGAAGGATAAGGTAAGCCAAGACTAGAGCCAGTTGAGGATGGATGGTGGGCTCCCGTGTCGCAAGCTTTTGGGTCCTAGCATGTTCAAGCCCAAAGAGACCGTCAGGATAATGTGTCATGCGCCCCCCTTGTACAAACAGAAAAGTGAGGTTCAGAGAGGGCAGAGCCCTTACCAAAGTCACACCATATGTTTGTGGTGAGCTGAGGACTCAGATCCACGATTCAGGTGTTCATTTACCCCACAGTCTTTTTGTTTTTAAAACCATCTTCCAAGTTCCAAGACTGGATGTGGCCTTTTAAAATGTGGCATAAATTTGTATTCATTTAACAAACACTTACATAAAATGAACCACGTGCCAGCCACTGTTCTAAGCATTTTATAAATATGATCTCATTTAATCTTCCTAAGAGCCCTGAAGGTAGGTTTTACTATCCCCAACTTACAAATGAGAAGGCTAAGATGCCAGTAGATGAAATAACTTTTCCAGGGCCTCAAAGCTACTAAAATGTGACTACTTTAAGTTTGAACCCAGGTCTGTCCTGTACTCCTTACTCTACTCCGTGTTGCTCGGCGAGAGAAGTTAATTCCAAGTAATTTGCAGTGCTGGCAGCAGGGGATCAGGCCCCAGGGCAGAGGGGTCGGGGCAGGCAAGCTCTGAGGGCAGCAGATTCGCACGCTGGGGACCGTGCTGTACGTCTCCAGGGAAGCCCATTCGCTTTGCCTTCGCTGTGAAGTGTGCCCCCAATGTTGTGCGATGCAGCAGCAGCCCGGCCCTCACCTGCACTGGCGACTGTCAGCCAGGTGTGGGCCCCCGCAGTTCTGCCAGCGCTGCTGTTCTCAGGGTAAGGACTCCTGGGCCCAGGATGGAGGCCTTGCCAGCCCCAGAGGTAATGTGTGCCAGCTGCCACCGCAGCCCCCGCCAGCTCTGCGAGATCACGGTGGGGGCAGCCTCAGGGTCATATGTCTAGACAGTCAGACTGAGAATGGGGCTCGGCATCTTGGAAGAAGTTTCCTGAATTCCTTCCACCTTCGGGAATGGAAACTGAGCTAACAGGGAATTTGTTCTAATTACAGGGAAATAAGGAGAATTGAACAAGGTTCAAGGTTGAAGTCTTCTGTCGGGTTTCTCCTCTTGTTCTTCTCTCCAGTGAGAAACCCCAGATCACCGGCTCCAGGCCAGCTCCTGGCCGGACACCGGGCACAGACAGGGTTAGATGGGGCCCCGCCCACTGGGAGAGCCCATCTGGTCCAGCAGTAAACAGTGGACTATCACAGGAAGCTCGAGGGTGGGGGGGTGGAGGAGGGCAGGGGAGCACAGGCTCCCAGAAGCCCAGCCCCGAGGTCAGCGGAGGCTCCCAGACAAAGTGGACACTGAGGTCCTCCTCCCTCCCTTCTGCCCACACGGCAGGGCCCACGTGAGATGCCACCTCCTTCAGGATTTCCTCAGGACACACTGATGGGCACTCATTCAACAGATGCTGATTGAGGGTAGAAGGGTGAGACCAGCTGCCACTCATGGAGTTCAAGGCTGCTCCCTTCCAAGAGGGGTCTTTGCACACCTTTCACCCAGCAGACCATCTCAGAGGGGGTGTGTGTGTGTGTGTGTGTGTGTATCTTCTCGCTCTTAAGCATTTCCCAAGTCTCTTTCAAGAAGTAGCATGACTAAGAACGTAGCCTCTGGAGTCAGACATTCACATTGGAATCCTGAGTCTGTCCCTGTGCAGCCCTGAGCAAACTACTCAGCCTCTCTGAGTCTCAGTTCTATTTGTCAAGTGTCGTCATGAACAAGGATGGTCTCTACTGCCAATGGCCCACAGCGTGTCAGAGAGTCCCTGCACTTAGTAGGTACTTTGCAAATGCCTGGTGCTTGACTGTTCTTTGGCAGAGGATGGAGGGTAGATATATGTGGCCTTTTAAAATGTGGTAAAGTATACATAACATTAAATTTGCCATATTAACTATTTTTAAGCGTACAATTCAATGGCATTAGGTGCCTTCACAATGTCGTGCAACCATCACAAATACCCATCTTTAGAACTTTTTCATCAGCCCAAACAGAAATTTTGTAACCATTACATGTCTGTACCCATGACTCTCCCTTTCTTCCCTCCCCCCAGCTCCTAGTAGACTCTCTTCTACTTTCTGTCTCTATGAATTTGCCTGGTCTAGGTGCCTCATATAAGTGGAATCACACGGTATTTGTCTTTTTGCATCTGACTTACTTCACTTAGCATTCTGTTTTCAAGGTTCATTATGTTGTAGCATGTGTCAGAATTTTGTTCCTTTCTGAGGCTGAATAATATGTATGGATGTATCACACTTTGTTTATCCATTCATCTACTGATGGACATTTGGTTTGCTTCTACCTTTTGGCTATTGTGAAGAGTGCTGCAATGAGCATTGGTATACAAGTGTTCAAGTCCCTGCTTTCAATTCTTTGGGTCTATTCTGACAAGTGGAATTGCTGGATCCTACAGTTAATTGTACATTTAATTTTTTGAGGAACCACCATACTGTTTTCCACAGCAGCTGCACCATTTTACATTCCCACCAGCAATGTCATACGGTCTTGAAGGAGGAGTTAAAAGGGTGTGAGATGGACACCCAGGGCACCCTCCTGTGGAGACTTTCCTCCACAGGAATGGAGGAAATGCTTCCAAAGCATTGGAAGCAGAGTGGTGACAAACCGGGGCAAGCCCAGAGGAGGTGCTTTAATTGTGGAGGGAACTGGAACTACACGGAGAAGGGGTAGAAGGGCCCAGAGTATGAGGTCTGGTGAGAAGGCCCTGGAGGTGTGACGGCTGCCGTTGTGTGTCCACTGTACCGTCCGGGGGGCAGACTGAAGTGCAGTCAAGGTGTTCCAGGGAGACTAGAGCCACCTCAATATAAGGAAAGCTTTCCGAGAGTCAGAGCCTTTCCAGCATGTGAGTGGGGAGCTCTCCATCCCTGGAGGCATTCAAGGAGTCACTGAGGTCCTTTGGAACGGGAGGCTGAAGGACGTTGGAGGGGAGGCTGAGAGCCTCTGTGAGCCTATAGGGCAGTGTGTTCTGAACATCTGTGGTTTTAAAACTCTGTGGCTGGATCCCATTTGAGCCCATTTGCCGGCAAAATCTCTATAATTTGCTATTCCCGCCCATCCAGATAGTTCTGCCCCAGCCTCTCCGAGGCCCCGTATTGGCACAGACATTGCTCAGTCCCAGCAGGGGTGAGTTTCATTTCCATTCACTGATGAGGATATTATGTGACGCCCTAAGTTCCTAAGTTCCTGTCTACCTTTTCAATTAGAAATAATACCGTGCGCGTGCAAAGCAAGGCTGCAGGGAAACAGTGCAAAGGTGAGCAAGGGAAAAGGGCTCTCCTGTCTGGCCTTCAAGAGCTCCAGAGTCTGCCCCACTCCCCCGCCCCAAGCCTCTTGCCTGGGCACAGAGCTGATCTTACCTCCTCTGCTCAGCACTCAGCCTCCCTGCCCCAGCCGTGCTCTCCCCTGCCCTCTTCTCTCCTTCTGACTGTTCAGCTTATGCTCCTGGCGGGACCCACTTCCTGGGACACCATCTCTGAATCTCTCTGCCTACATAAATCCTGCCGTCTTTTTATGGCTCATCCAGGTTTCCCTTCCTATAGAAAGCCCACAGAGTTCTCCTTCTTCCGTAAGGCTCTGTCTGCCAGGGCTCTGCTTAAGGCAGCCCTTCACAGATGTTTATTATTAATCACCCACTCAGCACCTGGACTGTTTTATATGCTGGGATACATCACTAAAGACAAGAACAGCTCTGGTGTCATTGAGCCTCTACTGCAGCAGGAGACACAGAAAACAAACACAGAAATACATAAAGTCACTTAATATAGGGATGATTGCTGCAAAGACAATAAACGGGAGATATAAGGGAGGCTACTTTGGATAGAATGGTCAGGGAAGACCCCTCTCAGAAATGATATTTGAGCTAAGACCCAAATTATGAAAAGAGCTCACCGTGAGAGAGGAGCTGGGGTGGGGGAGCCTTCCAGGGACATAGGAAGGCAAAGGTTCCTGAATAACCTTGGCTGTTCAAGGAACAAGAAGGTGGTCACTGTGGCTGGAACACGTGGCTGGAACACTGTGGCTGGGAAAGGTGGAGAATGGATGACATGGCAGTGGAGAGACAGGCAGGGGAGATGATGTCAACCATGGTACGGATTGCAACGGGCAGCCATTGAGGGTCTTAAGCACAGAAGTGATTTGATCTATGATGTATGAAAGATCACCCTGGATGCTGCAAAGAGAAGAGCCTGTGGTGGGAAAAGATTGGAAGCAAGGAGACCAGTTAGAAGCCTACCGGAGTAGACCAGGCAAGGGCTGCTGGCAGCTTGGAGCTGGGAGTTGGCAGTGCAGATAGTGAAAAGAGTCAGGTTTGAGATATATTTTGAAGGTACAACTGCCTGGGGATTGGGAAAGGGAAGGCCTGATGGAGAAGTGTCACTTTCTTTGTCGGGTTGTTGGATTAGAGAGAAGGATAAGGAGTCCTCCAGATAAAGAAAGAGAAAAGAGCACCCCAGGCAGTATTTTAAAAAGATTCAGAGGGAAAAAAGGGGATGGTGCTTTCCGAATGATGGCTGTGAATGGTATGTGCTGAATTTTCAAAGATGATGTGTGACGAAAAGGACAGATAAGTCCATAAGGGTCTTGAGCATTGTGGGAAGGGATTAGGCTCCACTTCTTGTAGGCAATAGGGAGCTATTGAAGGTGCTAGCACATAAGAGTTGCTCAATATATGTTTACATAAGGACTACCCGTAGGCGCTCCAGTACTGATGTGTGGAAGTTGCTTTCACAGGTATTTCTTGGGACCCTGTAGAAACAGTGTGGTGTTTGGCAACTTTAGACTCTCGTCTCCCCACGCCAAAGGCAACTTGTGCCCCAGTTGAGCTCTGTTGCAGGATGTAGGCTGCCTGTGAGTTCTATGGGCATCCAGATTCCTGGAGGACAGAACCAGGTGGCCAGAGGCTGGAAGACAAGCGTCTGGCTATACATCCCGACCAGCCTTCACTGTCTTCATACACCTCAGCAGCCCGTGCCCAGCATTATCCACAGATGGGACAAGCACGACCCATGTGCCTGTGACATTTATACCAGCCAGTGCAGAGAGAAGATTCTGGACACAATTCCTCCCAGACGTTCATTTATCACTCTAGCTTTCCCAAGATTTTAGAGAGACACCGATGTGTTCCCTGCAGCCACGGCTCAGTCTCCAAGAAGCTGTTGGACACTAGGCCAACGCCTTGCTCTGGGTCTCAGTTTCCCTGTCCTGAAAGTGAAAAGATTGCACTTGGTGACCCAAAGTGTTCTCCAGCTCTGGCACCCTCTGTTTACTTTGTTCCCTGCCTCCTCACAACCCATTTGCATGTCTGCTCTTCATGCGGGGGAACAAAGCCACAGCGTTTGGATGGAGCCTGGTTCATGGCTGGTCTCAGTCCCAGGGGCCGAGAGGCCCAGTTGGATTCCACTGAAGGGAAAGCAGAATCCTGTAAGGTTTGCCTTGCCCAAGCCTTCTGGAAAGCGCTTGCAAAGCCTGAATTCCCAGTCCACATGCTGGAGCAAACCGTCCTCCCTTTGAAACCTAAGAAAGTTGCAGGAACAGCCATTTACCTGTCACATGGTTTTCGTAATTTCCCTGGCACCTTCACTAATCATTGAAGCGGGTGTTGGCGGGTGGAGGGTGAGCTCCGGGTCAGACGCAGACGTGCTGGACCACGGCTGGTTTGGAGGAAGAGAACTGGAGCCGAGATCTTACAGAGCCCTCCTGAGGGTGTCCAGCCACAGGAGTCTGCTCATGAACACCTGGGGGTCCTGCTGAAGTCCAGGAAGCAGGCTGAGTCACGGGAGGGGAAGCAGACGATGCCTTGGAAAGCCGAGTCAGGGAGTATCTGTGAGGCCAGCCCGTCGGGGGTAAGGAAGGGTGGAGGATTGTGGCGGGTTCAAAGACGCTGAGCACCTCAGAACTGGACGGGGATGCAAAGCACCTGATAGGTCTGCATACGCTTGAAAACGATACTTCTTCACCCTTTCTCTCAGCAGAGATTATGATGTGGGCCGTGCCAGGCTCTAGGGGTACAGTATAGGTCACCCACCCCGTCCTTCCCTGCCCGGAAAGATGGACTGACAGGAGATGTGCCTTGTGGTTCCAACTGTAGACACTCAGAAGGGGACATAAGCATGGCCTCGGGTGACGACCAAGAAGGCTTTCTGGAGGTGGTGACATGCCAGACAAACTAGGAAAGGCACAAAGGGAGATAATAGCTCCATAGGACTAGTAGAAAAGGCTTGGACTTTGAACCAAATGGACCTAGTTTCAAGCTGACCCTGCGTCTTTGTTTTCTCATCAGTAAAATGGAAACTGTAATGATACTTTAGGAGGATTAAATGACTTCAGGAGGAAATATGCCTGGTTCAAAGTGGCGTCTCCTGAAATGGTTGGTTGGTGGAGGTCAGGGCTCAGGGGGCGATACAGAGTCTGGGGGAGAAAAATCTCCAGTACTGCTTCCTCCTCAGCTTTGAGTGAACTCCTCCCACCCACCCCTGTGGCCAAGGTCAGCGTAGGTAGGCTCCGGGCCAGCACCCCAGGTCCTGGTGGCCTGCTTGCCCTGAGCTTCCTGACGGCATCAGTATAACAGGCTTCAGCGGGCCCAGTGAATTTCCACAAGCCAGGAGGGCCCCACTCTGAGGCTCACACCTCTGGAACTTGAGATGCTGGCCAAGTTCAGGCTGTGGGAGGAGAAGGCAAGTGCTGTGTCGGCTGGATTTGGTGGGGAAACGGGCCTCCAGGGTGGAAAAGAAAAATAAAGAAAAGGATTCCCACTGGAGCTTGCTTGCCGAGAGATGCAGTTCTAAAGGTTCCCCCTCCTGCCTCCCCTGCCCCAGGCCTTTGCTGGAGAACTAGCTTAAGAGTCTGGCCCAGCAAAGACAGCTTCCTCCAGGAAGCTTGCTTGGATGGCCCGGTCCCTTCTGAGCTCTCACTCCTCTGACCCTGTGAATTCGAGTGCGGTTTCACCCTCACAGGCCGAGTACTTGCCACACAACCTATTTGGTACAGCTCATATTTGACTCAAATGGTAAGTTTCTGCCAGAAAAGCAAAAAGGAGAGGAGAAAATTCACGTTTATTGAGCCCCTACTGTATACCTCACCCTGGGCTGTGCATCTTTCCTATGTCACCTCACTTAAACATTCCAACAGCCCTCCAAGCTAAGGACCACTCTCCATTTTACAGATAAAGAGGTGTGAGTCCCAGGATGGGGAAACCAAGTCCACTGGACTCTGAAGCTCAGTTAACTCTTCTGTGGGAAAAGTATACACTGTGTGGTGAAAGGAGTTTGGAAATGTTGCTTGTTAAACATCCCTCTTGAGTCTTCCAACCTACCTCCACTAGTATAGTCAAGGCTCTGAGAGGTCCTACAGAGAAGATACCTGACTTACTTCACCTGGTCCAGCACTCCCCAAGGGACACCTCAGTCACATTATAGCTGCTAACATCCCCTGAGGCCCGTGGGCACACACTTTGGGATGTGCTGTCTACAAAGCAAATACCGCCAAAGCAGGCGTGCTCAGGGGCGAGCTCTCTGAAGAACTCAAGGTGGGCGGCGAAGGCTGAATTAGACCTGGGGGTGGGGTGGGGGATGAAGAACGGCATAGCTGGTGGGAGTGAGCATCACGAGGGTCTGGACACGGAGGCCACAGCCCCGGCTGAAACCCAGCATCCTAAGTACCTGAACTGGTAACATCTTTGACAACGAAAGTTTGTCTTTAAAGCCGGAAGCACAGGGTGACACTAGTCACACTCTCGGCCACTGCAAGCAGAAGGCAGCAGTTGAAATGAGTATGAGGCTGTCTCTGTTGCCTAAGGAAACAGGCAAAATGCAGCCCGAGGGATTTCAGTTAGACTTCAGTCAGGCCATCAGTAGAAGATCTAACTAGTCCCCTAAAATCACATGCGTGATCCTGCCACACCACTTTGCTTGTGTTTCCCATGCTGAGCTGCCCTCCTTCCTGTTCATTTCCACCTTGCCGGTGTCCACCAGGCAGTGCATCTGTCAAGAAGACTTTGAAGACTCCGTGCTCTCTGCCTTCTCTGGAATCAGGAAGTCCCGACGCATTTCCCCTCCCGAAGGAGATGCTGGCGACTTCAGTGGCTTCTGATCAACACCGGGACCTGGAATCTTAGTGCCGAGATTAGGCAAAGAAGTGGTCCTGCCAAATTCTGCCCAGGACTGATAGCACCTGGAGTACTCTCTGGCTGGCCACCTCACCGCCATAAACACTGGTGTGTCCACGTGTTGATAGCCAAGTGGGAGGCCCCTGGAAACTGTCAGGTGAGGCACAGGTGAAGGAAAGAGGTTGGGGGACATTTATAGATGGGAGTGCAATCAAAATCTTCACGTAATACCTCACACTTGTCTAGAGCAGCACTTCTCCAAATGTGTCCCTGAACCAGCAGTATCAGTATCACTTGGGAATAAGTCAGAAATGCAAATTCTTGCATGCCACCCCTTCCAGACCAGCTGAGTCAGGAGCCCAGAATGGAGCCCATCAAGAGTTTTAATAAGGCCTCCTGGTGACGCTGGAGCATGCTAAAATTTGAGAATCACTGACCTGTACTTATCCCTGTTATAAGAATTGCTCCTTGGAAGAAATAGTGTTATTCTCCCCTGTTGTGGAAAGTGACTCATAGAGGACATTTGTTCCGTCCGAGGACCCACAGCGGATACGCTACAGAGCCAGAGCTCCCAGTCCCAGGCATTTTCAAGCTTCCTGGCAGCAGGGCAGAGCTGTGTGCCCAAGGTGCTAAGCGAGCTGCTTGCCTTGGCCCCAGAGAAAGCCTTAATTGGCTCATTAATAGCTGTGATTAGAGAGAATGGAGAAGCCTTTATCTTTGAAGTCCTGGGGTGTGATAGAAGCTCATGCAGGGAGCTGGCTGTGGCTAATTAAAGCTGAGCTGTGTTTCCTGTCAAGAGCCCAGAGTGTTAATGGCTTCAAGAGAGAAAAATTAAGCTTCCATTTCCATTCAGGGGTAATGGATAGAACCAGCAGAATGCAGAGGAGAATAAAGGGCCTAGTAAAGGCACAGAGCCCCTGGGCTCTTCTGAAGTTTGTATCCAAAGAGAAACTGCTGGCTTTGGGGGCCTGGGGGGTCCCCGATTCCCACAGTGACAACCTTAGGGCTGTCATCATCTTCATTCTTTTGTTTTATGATTTTTGAGCATTTCCACCTCTGGCCTCTGGTGGTACCTGCTCAGATGTGTGTGAATTAGAAGTGGTGAGGGAGGGCTGGGTAACAGTCCTGGTGGTAACAGGATCTCAAGGACTGTGAAGGTTCTGGTCCCAAAAGTCATATCCATTGCAGGCTCCCAGTGCTATCGCTGCGACTACTAAATCAGCCACCTTACTAAGCGCCAGATACAAGTTGATAGCGCTTTACATGATCTCATACGATGCCCTCAGTAAGCCCGCGGAAGACGCACCAGGCACAGGTACATTAGGTAATTGACTAGCCCAGAGACAGAGCCGATTCAAAATCCCTTGTGCTTAACCAGTAAGAGAACCACACCTTCTCTATCCTTGAACTTCCTTTCTTGGGGCTCAGGGACATTTCAAGCTGGGAGTGCTAATGCTCCCCCACCTTGCCCCTGATGAGAGGACCTGGGAGCCCTCATCCCTTCATCCCCTTCTCCCTACTACCCCTTCCACTTCAGGGGAGCTGACTGAGGGCAGAACCTTTCCTGAGGACACCTTGTGGTTGGGTTAAGAGGTCAAACTAGACCCCAGCTGGTGGATATAAGCACAGAGTTGATATTTCTGGACCAGAAATCAAGACACGTGATATAGAGAATGGCCTATTCTTATTTGATTAATTTATTCCTCTGAAAAGTTTGATCAAAGCAATTACATCATAAAAGGTCTGTGAGCACATATAGCCTTTAATGAAACTACTACTACATAAATATGTGGATAAAAACCAGCCCCAGGCTTCCCTGGTGGCGCAGTGGTTGAGAGTCCACCTGTCCATGCAGGGGACATGGGCTCGTGCCGGAAAGATCCCACATGCCGCGGAGCAGCTGGGCCCGTGAGCCATGGCCGCTGAGCCTGCGCGTCCGGAGCCTGTGCTCCGCAACGGACGAGGCCACAACAGTGAGAGGCCCGCATGCCGCAAAAACAAAAAAACAGCCCCCAATTGATATTTCAAATAGGATCCAGGTAGTTTAAATAAGAACTATCCCAGGACACCCAGCAGGTGGTAAATGTGGGTCTCCAGGAGCCCATCTTTGTATCTCCAAGAAGCCAAAGGCTTTCCCTTCTGCAAAGCCGAAGTCAATTCCCCCTCGTCCGGGGACCTGCCCCCCGCCCCCCACTCTAACCCTCCCCTCCTGAAGAGGTTGCTCCCACCCCCCTCACTTCCCTGACACTGTCTCTTTAATGGCCTGTTTCAAAGTTAAATTTGGGCCTGCCCATCCCCAGCCCCACACCAGTTCTGAGGTCCCCACCAGGGCCCAGGCTCAGTGAATGAATGAATGAATGAATGACCATCGGACGGAGATGGGCTAGAATCAATCTCTTGCTCCCTGGATCCCCCAAGTATCTTTCTCACGTCCTTCAGCGTACCCAGTGATTACAGGTCTCCCTTTCTGCCTCCCGAGAAGTGGTAAGCTTATCCAGGGCAGGGACTCGGTCTGCCTTGCCTCTTTATCCTCAGTGCTAAGGATACAGCATCGGGGAACGGTGCCGAGAGACGCTTATGGAAAGAATGAATAATCAAGAGAACAAAGAACTTGCATCTAAACAAATTGCCTCAGAAATGTTCCTTTCTTGGCAGAGAGAGGGTTAACCTGTAGGTGTGAGCCTACCCCTCCCTAGTCCAGCCCCTCTCCCCAGAAACCTAAATCAAATTAGAAGGGGGCTTAGGCCAGAGGGTAGAGCTGAGGCAGGGCCAAGCTGGGAGTCCTGGCAGGGCAGCGGGGACAGGACCAAATGACCAATGTGACTTAGGATGGATGCTGTGGGGGGGGGGGGGTGTCCCCAGCTCCGCCACCTGCTCCACAGCTCACAGCTCACCTTGGTGTGCTAGGTTCCTCCGAGGTCCGTATGGCCTGGCTGTGAAGGTCAGTATGGTAGGGAGGAAAACACACACAGAGAAGCCCTGGTTCCTTCCCTGATGTTGCTGTCCCCTCCCCATGCCCCCCCCCCCTCGAAATAAGGCAATAATAATAAGGATGGCAGCTCTGGGGTGGTTGACATATGGAGCACAATGGTCAATGGGATGGGCAACGGGAATCGCCATGGGTACTGCCGGGTGGCGCCTTGCCCATAATGGCTTCCATAAAGCCAGAAAGAGGTGTTGGATATGGAGAGGAAAACAACCAAACTGTGCTCTCCTGCCCTCGCCACCTGGCTTTCTTCCCCCCCCACTGCAGTTGATGGAAGCAGCCCAGTGCAGCCAAAGAGAAGAGGCTCTCACCATTAACAGGGACCACGTGATACTTCCCGAGACTCGCTCCCCACCAGGCCCTGAGCTGGTAGACACGTGCACACGCATTACTTCACCAATTTTCACAGCCAATCTTCAGAGACGGGATTAACTCCATGGAAAAGATGGGAAAATTGAGACCAGGGAGACACAAAGACGTAAAGCCATGTGCAACCAGTTGGTCTCAAATTTCAAGGCTGAGCAGACTTGAAACCTGGGACTTACCGACTCCACGCTCTCAAGCTGCCTCCCCCTAAGCACGGACATCCATTCCGGCTCCATCTCGGCCATGCACTTGTCCTGTTTCGTCGGGCAAGAGCTTCCTGCTGTGCCTGCTGCAGCACTACCCACCCTTCACGTGCCCCCTCTCTCTAAGACCACCTTGAACTGTGAAGATATTTCTGCTACAGTTGAAATCAGGATAGCAGCATGGATTGAAATCTGCCTTCTGCTGGAAAGGGTTGCATGGGCCTGGGCCTCTCCTCCCGGACTGGTATCTTTGGGGAAACAGAGCCTGTATTCTACTCAGCAATATTCTCCTCTACACCACCCAGACACACAGCCTAGTTCAGAGTCTTGTGTGAAAGAGGGATGCAGAAAAGACGTATCTAGTAAAGTGTCACTTCTCCACACCAGTTTCCTCACCAGATGATGGATAAGATGGACTAAATCAATAGTTCAAAAAAGCCAGGGTATACGCCCAACACAACCCACCTGCCCCCATTATCTCTCTGACCTCATCTACATTCCAGCAACACTGACTTCTTTGTTCTTCCTTTAAGACAAGTCAGCCCTGCCTCAGGGCCTTTGCATCTGCTGTTTGCTCCACCCGGAGGGGTCTTTCTCCAGATTTTCCCACGGCTTCCTCCTTCAGGTCTTCTCTTTAAAACACTATTTAAGGTTGTGCCACCTTCCTCCCTCAGCATTCTCTGACCCCCTTTTCTGCTTTCTTTTCCTCCATTGCGCTTATCAGCATCTTACACTTTTAAGAAACGCTAGGCTGCTCAGCTAGCTACCTTAGAATTAGCAGGCCAGCTAAGTCTGGATCTCAAGGGTTTGGACCATTTGTATTGTATAAAATCTCTCTAGGTGTTTCTGATGCACAGGCAGAGTTAGGAACAGCTGTTTAAAAAAATAAAACACATACTGGAGCAAACTAAGGTCCTCCCCTCCCCAGCTGGGGCATGGTTTGAGTTGACCAAGCCTCAGCCTTAATTCTGGCCTTTATTCCACCCCTACCCTCCATTGAGCATCCATCCTCCCTCAGGCTACATGGAATTCTGCTGGTCTCTGATCACAGCATCCCTTTGGTATTTCTGTTCAGCTTTGCTCATGCTCTCTCCCCTCCTCTAACTCTCCCCTCCAGGGCTTTGAACTTACTCTCCAAGCTGCTGCTGATGCCACCTTCTCTTGGGCAGCCTGTCTGCCCCCTCCACCACCCCCACCTCTGCGAAGTCAGAGTCCCTAACGCCCTCCTCTGCGTTCAGAGGAGTGTGGACATATCTTCGGTAAAGGACTCATCACACTATCTTGTCATCAATTTTTCCGATGCGCATCCTTCCCTGTAGACTGTGACTTTGAAGAAGGCAGCAGTGGAGCCCGATTCGTCGACATTCCCAGTGCCCAGCACAGCACCCAGCACATGGTGGGTGCTTCCTAAACACTGAGCGTGTGAGTAGATGCACTAGTGACTGCATGGCTGGTTAAGCGCATGTGTGCTTGGCAAAATCACAGGTTGTAGAGTTGTTATAATTTGTCTTCAAACCTGACCCACCATTTTCCAGCTTCATCTCGGCACAGCTGACCACAGATTGCTTCCAGCTCAAGTCTGCTCTTAAGACAGATCCTGACAGCAACCTCCCACCCTCCTGTTGGTGAGCCACCCAGCTTAGCTGGGAAGCCCTCCCTTCCTAGAGGGCCTTGCTCTGTTTCCAGGTGTATCCAAGCCTTCTGCCACAAAGGTTCCGGACATAGAAAGCCCTTGGGACATCTTGCGTTCATGGGAAGGAATTTCTCTTACCTCCCCCGAGTCAGGTGAAAGCACTCAGCCCTCCGCTCCACAGGATATAATGAGATTTATCCCTGATGGTGCTCCAAGCAGAAAGGAAAGACGTCACACACACACACACACACACACACACACACACACACACACACACAAGCAACAGGACCGCTCTACACTTCGGCATGAACTATCAGAGATCATTGGGTACAACCTCTTAACTTCAGATGGATGGAGACACCAGAGGGTTCAGGACACTTGCTAAGGTCACTGGGCCCTTGTGGACTCAACCCCTTTTAGTGGGAGGTTCTCATCCTACCAGCCTTCTGACCTCTCACACCTTGCCTGCCAGGGAATGGCTGGACTTCCTCTCAACGAGAGGCCTGACTTACGTCCGCTGGGTCCAATTAGTGCCAAGCTCTCTCAGGCCGCCAAGTGCCCTGCCGGCCAGCAGCTGAAGCTGTCTGGCAGGACATATTTGGATGATGAAGTCGTGCTGTGTGCTACACTCAGCGCAGGAAAGAGCAGCTCGACTGCGATGACCACCAAAGGCTGCCAGGCTTGGGTACTGCCCACAAGTTGGGCAACAAGTCTGTCTGGCAGGGGATGAGGGCAGTGCTTCCCAGGCAAGAGGGGCAAAGCTGGCCAAGGAGGGCGCATGCCAGGGCGGGATGCCCTCCCTGGGGCTTGGTGGGACCCAGCAAGTGTGGGTGGTGAGAGACCCTTGAGCTGGGAGCCTGGAGACCTGGACTCAGACTCAGCTCCTCCAGCAACTCCTTACTGGGTGACCCGGGCGCACTGTGTATCATCCTCTCTGCGCCTCAGCTCCTCCCTTACAAAGTGGGAAGAATTTCTTCACCTGCCTCAGGGAACACATGAGGAACATATGTTTCCTCATCCATAAAATGGGATAAGCATGGTACCTCCCTCCCAGAGCTGGAGTGAGGACTACTACATAGTGCCTGGCATGGATGTGGGTTAACTCGGCCAGGACCTACCCCCTCACATGATTAGTGTTACACTGAGGCCGCCGTTCCACCTCTCTGATACTTATTTTTCTAATATGCGTTCTTCGCCTGGGTTGGTGCCAAAATCAAATTCAGAAACTGAGGCTCAGAAAATGGCCTGTGTCAGCTGGTACAACTAAGCATTGGTAGATTTGGGTCCTGAATTTCAATCTGTCTGACTGTGAGTCCACATTCCATCTCTAGTACCAATATCCACTCACCGCCCGCTGGCTTTCAGACCCTGTTTTGGTGGTGGGTGTGCAGCTCAGAGTGGGCCCGGAGAGGTGAGACATCCCAACAGACACAGCCCTGGGTGCCTCTGCCCCGGCCACCAGATCAGCCCTGCTGTGTCGAGGGGAGCACATCTGGAAAGCCCAACCTCCTAGGAGAAGAGACTAAGACAGAAAGCAAGGCAGGACCGGCCTGAGCGACCCGTGAGTGACATGCAGGCCCTGGCACAGTGACCGCGGGCTCCGGGCTCTGTCCTGGACCGCCCACACTGGGCCACTCTTGTGACAGCCTCCTTCTTCGGCTGTCCTAAGTCCTCCCTGCAGTACGCAGTGGAAGCTCAGACTGGGGGAAAGACACGTGAATTTTACTCTCAGTTCTGCCAGGGACTTTTATAAGACTTTGGGTAAGCGCTTTTAAATTTGGGGGTCTGAGCACCTTTCTGAAAAATGGCAGCACCACGCAAACCGATGGGCCTGTGGGTGCCTTTCTCACAATAGGGTTTTTTGCTCTTGTAAACTTTTGGGTGGTGGGACGACTGAGTCCTTTGGGCTTTGCACTTCATTCTGTTTCTCCAACATCTCTTCTTTAAAAAAAGCAAACGATCTCCCCTTCATCTATTAATGTCTCTGGGATATTCAGCTGGGGGATAAAGAATGCAAGGAAGATGGCTGTGGAGCCCAGAGAAGTCTGCAGCTCTTCATCTCCACTCGGAGGAGGACAGGCCACGGCCCTCGCCAAGCCCTGTGAACACGAGAGCCGGAGACTCCCAGAGAAGTAAACACACTTAAAGGCAAGAGGGGAGCCAACGGAAGTCAATAAGCTCAGAGACACTAAAGAGGTTTCTGGATCTTTAGGCAGCGTATTAATTCGTTTGGGGGAAATTATGGGTTGCTAGATCCCAATCTGGTCTAGATAAATTACAAGCTGCCCATGAAATGCCTTCAATTTCTGTCCCAAACCTGTTGCCATCCCCTGCTCTCCTCTTTCCTTCTGAGGAGCTCCAGGTCTCTTGATTTATGCTAATTGCACATCCCCACAGCCCGCACCCCAGTACTGAGCATGCAGAAGATACTCAACAGAAGCTCCACCCACGATCCTCAGCGCTTGCTGATCGGGGCTCTAAGAGGACTCGGCTAAGATGTGATGCCCAGGGGTCATTTCTGTTCCGAGTAGGTGGCAGGTGTCCACTTTGGCTAAACTCACGTCCGTTGCAGCCCATGGATTCCAGGAAGGATGGTCAGCTCAGCTGTGATTCATCCCAGCCACAGAGCCTCTGGGTGTGACCTTAGATAAGTGATGGAATGTATGAACGTTTAGAACACGGACTTCAAGACACCCTGATCCAATCAGCTTATAAACGAATACATGTCTGTTTATTAAGCAGCAGATGGTGTCTTTCTGATCTCCCAACTGCTGGGTGTGGGGAGCCCAGAAGAGCTGAGACAGAAGGAAAAGATATGTGAGAATGGAACGAACACTAGTTTACAAAAACGTTAACCACTGGATGGGGAAAAAAAAGGTCAAAGACAGAAAGCAAATTTAACCCTTGGTGTTATCACAGAGAATGGTTACACTAATATTTCCTAATTCTATAGACATTTCCTCCTTTCCTAGACTCAAATTTCACATTCACCACAGCCTCATCAAACAGGCCTTGTCATGCCCATTTTTTAGATGAGGAAACTGAGGCAATGAGCAATGAGGTGGCTTGCTCCAACATCTTGTTAACAAAATCATTAGAAGTAAGTGCTATACTTTCGAATCATAGAAGGCCATCAGTTTGACCAGTTTTATTCCAGAGTGAGGATGATGTAAAAAGGATTCTAAAAGATTGATTATGAATGATCAAACTTCCTTCCAAAGTGTCTTCATAGGAGATTAAAAGCCTTTGTCTTATAAAAGTAAAGCTATGGCAATTTTCCTCTGAAAGACCTTTCCTCTCTCTAATTTTACTTTCAATGCCTCAGTCCTTGGTTTCTATTCTTAATCCTCCTCTTTTCCTATTTTATACACTCTCTAAGCGGCCTTACTCGCATAACGACTTTCAGTGTATCTCTCAAGTGTCCATCTCTAGCATGGACTCTACTCCTAAGAGCCACACCTGCATGTTCTACTGTGGGCATTTGGTCTGAGCATCTCAACGGAACTTAAAACTAGACAGTTTTAAGAAAATTAAGCAGTTTCTCTTCCCAAGGTAATACTATTCTTCCCTTCATACTCAATCATGGAAGAAAGAAGGAAAGATGGGCGGTGGGGAGGGAAAAAGAGAAAGAAAGAGAGAGAAAGAACAAGAGAGGGAGAGGAGGAAGAAACAAAAGAAGATGTATAGAGCTGGAAGAGTCCTAAAAGGTTGTGTAGTGCAACTCTTCATTCTAAAGATGAACAGACTGGCTAGATTGAATCAGATCTGGAGCTGGAAATCCTGCTTTCCTGACATCTAGCTGGGATCTTTGTAAGAGCAGCGACACAGAGCACTGAGAAATGACACTGGGAAGGCAGAGGGCCAGGGTGGAAAGCTGGGCCTTTGCTTCAGCTCTTCACAATGTGTGGCCATATATTTGTCTGTTTACACGTGTGATGTCTGTTTTTGTAGTGTCATCTCCATGAGACCAGGGACAAGGTCATGTTCACTACTGTATCCGTAGCATCCAAAACAGGGCCTGCACATAGAAGGCACTCACTAAATATTTGCACCATTCGTTGTAGCAGCAACACAGGAAGTACCCAGGAATTAATTTAACCAAGAATACAATGGACCACTACGTAAAAGAGTATAACACTAACATAGGACATAGAAGATTATCTGCATAAGCAGAGACACATTACTGCTCTTAGACAGGCTGACTTAATATTAAAAACATATCTCTTCTCTGAAATCAATATAAACATTTAATACAAGGCCAATCAAAATTCCAGTTGATTTTTTGAGAACTCAATCTACTTACTCTAAAATGTACATGGAGGAATACAAATACATTTAACCTAGAAGCTTTAAATATTGAAAAAAGAAAAATGAAGAGAGAAGAACTCACCTTTCCAGGTACTGACATGATACAAAATCATGGTACTAATGCTTCACAGTACTGGCATAAGAACAGATGAACAGATACGCCATTGGTATAGAATAGAGAACTCAGAGGCACATCCCCTCACACACGCACATGTGTTGTGCTGGTTTGCCCTTCCAGATCCTTTTCCCACCTTCCTCTACTCTACTCTTGCTCTGAGAGGCTGGCTTCCCTGCATTGCATCAACGATACTCCCTTGCCCTGTGATTCCCAGATGAGTTTGGCCATTGAGAGGGGATATCATCACAGATCCATATGATCATTTCAATAGATATAGAAAATGCAATGTTACGGGAAATAAGAACAATATACAAAATAGAATTGTATTTCATACACGTGGAAAGTGCAGTCATAAACTGAAAAATTTTAAAGGCTATTTATAAGAGAATCAAAAATTATGAAGTACTTAGGGGAAAATTTTACAAAAGATATGCAGATTGTATACACTGAAAACCTCAAAAGATTGCTGAGGGGAAGTTAAAGAAAAACTAAAGAGAGATTAGCCATGCTTGTGGATCATAAGACAGTATTATTAAGGTGTAAATCTAGAGAATCATTGCAATCTCAGTCCAAATCTCAGCGAGCTTTTGTGCAAACATTGACAACCTGCTTCTAAAGTTTGTATGAAAACACAAATGACTTAAGGTAGCCAAACAAACATGAATATGAAGAACAAAGACTGACACTGCCCAGTTTCATGACTAATTATAAATCTATAGTAATAAAGACAGTATGGCGTTCCTATAAATATAGATATCTATATCAACAGAACAGAACAGAGTCCAAATATAGGCCCATGCATAAAAAAACAATGATTTTTGATAAAGGTGCCAAGGCAATTCAATATAGAAAGGATGATTTTTTCAACAAGTGGTGCTGGAACAGTGGATATCCATTTCTAAAAAGAAGGAAAAAAAAGAAGAAAAAGACGCCCTTGATCCGTACCTCACACTTCAAAAAAATTCAACTAAGTATGGGTCACTGACCTAAGTGTAAAACCTAAAACTATAAAACTTCTAGAAGAAAACAAAGGAGAGAAAATCTTAATGACCATGGGTTAGGCCAAGATTTCTTAAATAAGACACTAAAAGCACAAAGTATAAAACAAAAAAATTGATAACTTGGATTTCTTCAAAATTTGCTCTTCAAAAGATACTATTAAGAAAACGAAAATACAAGCCATGTACTGAGAGAAAATATTTGCAAAACTGTTTCACAAAAGACTGGAAAGCAGAATATTTAACGAACTAACACATCTCAGTAAAAAGCTAAACAGCCTGGTATAAATGAGCAAAACATTTCAACAAATGATTCACTAAAGAAGGTATAAGAATGTCAAATAAGCACAGGAAAAGATGCTTAACATCATTAGTCATTAAAGAGATGCAAATTGAAACCGCAGTGAGATACCACTTCATCCCCACTAGCATGACTATAATTACAAAAATGGACAAGACCAAGTGTTCATGAGGAGGTAGAACAACTGGAACTCTCCTAACTCTACACGTGGCTAAATGCCTGGCACAGAGAAAGTGCTCCAATGTCATCAGTTAGTCACAGCAGCTAGTAGGACCAGCTATTATGAATATGAGCAATGCACAATGTTAAATGAAAAACACTTCCATTGGTCTCCATCCTCATGAAGCTTCTGTCTAAACCTACCCTTTCCCTATATATGCGATATTCCTTGTAATTGATCCTCTTAAGAACTTGGCATTGTTTCATTCTTTTTTATGGCTGAGTAATATTCCATTGTATATATGTACCACATCTTCTTTATCCATTCATCCGATGATGGACACTTAGGCTGCTTCCATTAGACACAGGAATTTTATAAATGAAGATCAGGAGAGTGGAAAGAAGCAAAAGCTTTTCTAGAAGGAATGGAAGAGAGAAAATAAGACACAGGGTAACTTAGTCCCTGTCAATCTATAAATCGCTGTTATTAAGAAAATGGAGAAGACGTTCTGTGTGATCCCAAGTGTGGGTACCAGCAACTAGTGAGTAAAAGATGCAGGTAGGCAGGTGCAGCCTCAATACATAGAAGTTTCTAAATGTTAAGAGATGCTTAAAGGTAGAGTTGCCTATTTCAGAAGGCAGTAAGCTTCTTGTCACGAAATATCACAAGCAATATCCAAATAAGATTAATGGAAAGACTTTCAAACATAAAATGTGAGAAGTAGAGATTCCAGCCCAAATTCTGAATTGAGAAGAATGGAGGTTTGAATTTGGATGTGAAGAGCTTGAGAGAAAAACAGGGCACTCAAGTAGAGGAGGGACCCTCTGTATCTGGAGATACAGATTGGAAAGTCAACATGAAAATGTCAGTAGCTGAAGGCAGAAAGTCAGCTGATTCCCCATCACTGAATTTGGTACGTTAAGGCCAAACAAGCCGAAATAGTTTAGGAAGTGTTCAGGTGGGTGTCATCAGAGCCACTCCCAGCCTGTACCATGCCTTGTGGAATCAAACAGAGATGCAGCCCCTTGCCCCTGGATTTCACTGCCCACTTACCTCCTCAGGAGAGTGCCCTTGTGCAAGGCACGGCCTGCCCAAATGCTCGGTGCAGTGGCCCTGGGTGCCACCACGCCCTGGACGCTCATGACCTCTTGCATAAGGCATCCGTGTTGCAGATGACTTGTGCTCTTTCATAACTTCTTAGAAGAGCGTGAAAATGCTTATCGAGGGAGAGGAGATATTTTTGAGGCTTCTTTTTATCAATGTCATTAATAACGATCATAAAAGTAATATTCACGCCCTTTGCAGCACACAAAGTGCTTTCACATCCACCGTCTTGTGAGTTGTACATTACTACTGCTCTTACCTCACAAATGAGGAAACTGAGGTCTGAGGGATTCGGCTAAGAGTTGTGAAGCTTTTTCTTATACAGCATATATCTTAAGGTTCTAAACTCTTAATTACCATATAAATGTATAAATCTAATTGCACAAATGACATTGGTCCTACAAGGACCCATATAAAAGGCAAAACCTGCAAAAGCACCCAGCATTCCCAGATTTAGCTGAACCACCGATAACCCCACTTAACCCACTTACACTTCACTCTGCTGAGTCCTTGTTGACAGTCTCAGCATTTCTCCATCCTATATCAGTCTGGGCCTCTCATTCTGATGAAGCCCAAATTTTGACCCATTCTGATGGCCTCTTGGCTCGCCTCCCATTAAGACACTCCCCACAAATGGTTCTACTGTTAACAGCCCTCTCCTCGCACAGGTCCTGGGGACTCCCCTTCTGGATACTGTCTTGAAGGCAGCCCTCATCTTTTGATCTGTCCTGGTGCTGCAGAACTTTGCTTCAGGTTGCCTTTTCAGCTGTTAAGATGGGTTACATTGAGTCATCCATGGTCATTCCCAAGGTGTCCCTTATGAACAAAGGGAGATGGTTGTGTGGAATAGATATCCAGTCTATGGGCCAGAGCTCCGTCTGGACTGGTGGTCAGGGCTGGGGCTGACCAGTGGCCCAGGTCAGGGCACTGGTGTTTCTCTCTGAGAAAGTAGAAATAAGTATTTCAGAATAGCTTTCTCAACTATTTACAACATTCACATACTTGCTGCCCGAGCTCCTGTAATAACAGATTGAACTGTCCTAACAAGGATGACCCCGCCCGCCCGCCCCCCGTCGTCTCTAGATTGCAAGCCTCTTGCTTTCTCTAGTACTTCTCAAGGGCGTCTCCACAGAGCTCCTCTCGCTCTGGGATCATAAACTCCTTTCTCTCTGCCGGATCCTTCACATCGGCATACAGACCCTATAGGACCGCAATGTTAAGTCTCTCCACTGACCCGCGTTCTCACACCACTCTATTTCTTTCCCACGGTAACCCGAGAAAGAGTTGCCTGAACTGGCCACGTCCACCTCCTCTCCTCCCTCTCTGCCCTCTGCCCAAATCTGCTCACTTTCCTCCAGTTTCACTACAAGCACCCCGGACGGAGTCACCGCCATCCTCACCCCGATTACTGCCCTAGTGCCCTTACTGGGCTCCTCGAAATCCTCACTTTCCAGCTCGCCAACCTCCACACCAAAGTCTGCACCAGCTTTTAAAAATGTAAATCAAATTGTGTTACTTTTCTTTAAAACCCTCCTATGGCTTCTCAGTAAAGCTGGAAGTCAATTCCTCACTTTGACCTTCAAACCCTTCCTTCACCTGGCCCCTCCCATCTCCCCAATGCAATCTCTTAGAATTTCCCCCCTGTGCCCTAAGAGGCAGGCTTTGCTGGAATTTTCTCTTGTTTCCTGAACACACCAAGGTGGTCCCTCCCTCCATGCTTTGCCGAGGCTAGTCCCTCTGCTGGGAATGCTCTTCCCCCAGATCCTCTCCTGGCAGACTCTTTAGCATCCACCAGACCCTCTCTACCACTGGTCTGGGTTACCTCTTTATTATTTTTCTTCATGAACTAGAAAGTAAGGCCTGTGTGGACAGATCCCTGCCTATTTGTTCACCAATTCTTTAGCATCAATTCGACTCTCAAAACATATGTGCCACATTAACAAATGAGCGAGTCCTCTCACCCACTTTACCATCACTGCCACGTGCCAGGCACTGAAGCAGTCACATGAGTTCTGTTCAGCTTGTGACACCCTCTGGGTTCAGACCTGGCTCCACCACTGACTGGCTGGGGGACTTTGGGCAAGTTTGGGGCCTCCGTTTCCTGATCTGTAAAGTGAGGTTAACGATAGTACCTCCCTCATCGATTTACTATGAACAGGTAAGAGGCAGCACATTTAAATAAAGTGATAGAACAGTGCTGAGCACACAGTAAATGCTCAATAAAAGTTAGTAATGATTATAGCCTCGAAACAGCAACTCTGTAGGACAGGATTTCTCAATCTCAGTACGACTGGTATTTTAGGTACGACCATTCTTTGTTGTAGGAACCGTTCTGTGCGTCATAACAGCATCCCGGCCTCTGCCCACTGGGCCCTTAGGTGTTATGCCAGTAGCACATTCCCAATTATGATAACCAAAAATGTCTTGCCAAATGTTCCTGTGGGGGCAGGAAGGGCCAAGCCATTGGTTATAAGGCATATACTTTTACTCCTATTGACAGATATGAAATTGAAAGTTCAGAGTTTTAATAAGTTGCCCAAGATCTTAGGGCTACCAAGTGGGGAGCAAGGGCTCAAAGTCCCATCTTCCTGGCCCAACAGCACATGCTCTTCCCTCCAGCTCGCTGTGCTAGAGGTCCGAGGCCCCTTCCCTCAGCTGCTCGGCTCACACACTCACAGATCCGTGCTAATTACACAGCCATGAAAAACGTTGTATGTGGTTTGTTATTTTATATCCAGGAACATGGTCCACAGCCTTCATTACATAAAGCAGCTGTGTGTATACTTGGGGTCTAAATGCTGTTTAGTGGTCAGCTCGATGGGGTATTTTGTTTCAAGCATCACATTTCTTTTTTCCCTTTCCGTACTTCTACTAACGCCTAAATGGAGGAACAGAGCCTCACACAGCTTGGGCTAAAGTGAAAGGCAAAAGTCCCCTAAATGACAAACGTCCCACTGTCCTAATTAGACTGGGAGAGACAGCCCAGGATGCGCCATGTGTGGTGTGAACGTGTCCCCCAGTGGTTGCACGTGTGTGTTCCCAGGACGCACCCAGTCTGGCCCATACAACCTGTGCCACCTTCCCACTGGTGTCTTAAAGGAACCGAGTGGTTTAGTAGGAAGAACTAGACAACCCAGGCCTTCTAAGTATCAGCTGTGTAGTTTGAGTGTGCCGTGTGTCCCCTCTGAGACTCAGTTGCCTCATTTTTAAAATGGGGGTAAAGGGACTTCCCTGGTGGCGCAGTGGAGAAGACTCCGGGCTCCCAATGTAGGGGGCCCGGGTTTGATCCCTGGTCAGGGAACTAGATCCCACGTGCATGCCGCAACTAAGGAGCCTGCGAGCCGCAACTAAGGGGTCCGCCTGCTGCAACTAAGACTGGGCACAACCAACCAACCAAACAAATAAATAAAATGGGGTAAAAATATATGTCCCACAGTGTTGCTGAGATCCTTTAGCTAAAGGGTCTGGCACCGAATTGGTCTAAGATAATCCCCAGTTCCCATTCCTCCTTCACTTGCCAACACCTGGCCCTCACCTGCGACCTCACCTCACTCCAGTCCATTCTTAATATCACCCCTCTTCTTCAGTCAGAATTTCCTAGGTCCTGACCCACCTCTACCCCTTGGCTTTCATCATTCCCCTTCACTGGATTGCAAGCAAGTCTCTTTCCACCTATTTAAATCCTACTTTCCTGCACAGCCAAATTCAAATCCCACTCCTCCCGGATTAATGCCCTTGTCCAGCTCTCACTGGCTTCTCCAGGACTTTTATGATACTGCATGATTCACCTGGCACTGAAATGCATTTTAACTAGTCACCTGAATATGGTTCAATAACTGCAAGTAGGCAGAGGTCAGGACTGTATTCCTTCAGGCCTAGACACTACAATACACATGGGGCCCCATAAGTATTTGTGAGTTGGCAGAGTCAATGCATATCACTGTTCTATCACTGATGGCTGCACACATCAGGCTGTGAACACGCCTCGTCTGGAAACTGATATGCCAGCCACCCTCCATCAGCACCATTTATGGAGAGCAAGCTAAGACGATTATATCCTCTGAAGGGCAAGATGAAGGGCTTTCTAAGGGTCATGCATGGCCCTTCTCGGTGCAGTCTTATTTCTGATCTTCCCCAATAGCTCTCATGTTCTAGCTCCCCCATCATTGTTTACAGAGCTCCCAGTAGGCCAAACACAACTCCCTGCCTTTGCACACACTGTTCCCACTGTCTGAAGCGACCTTCCTTTCCTCACACTCCCTGTCCAAGTCCTGCTCATCCCTAGAGACCAACTCAAACGTCACCTTCTTGGCAAAGACCTTTGCTGACCTTCTCTCTCCTAAGCCCCACTTTCTTCTCTCCTAAGCTTGCTGCTCTCCCCCACCCCCCATCTGTTTCCCAAAGCACCCTGTTTGTGGGTACCTCTGTCTCAGTCTCTGGGTGGCAAGCTCCCTGAGGACAGACTCCTGGGCTGATTCCTCTGTGTCCTCCTCCCCCATTGGGCTGGATCTAGTAGAACTTTCTGTTTTTAACAAATACCATCTTGTATGGCAAGCCTAATCCTCTGTTGTACTTCTATGATGGCGTGTGTGTTTCCCCACTCTTGTAAGGGAATGTCCTTTTAGGAATCATCTCAGCATATGCCTTTTTTTCTGGTTCTCTCCATCACTTTAGACTGTGTTAAGCACTACTAACTTCTGCATGGTCCTAGAATCCTCTTCCCTTCTTTCCCACCCCCCAAGGACATCATGACCTTCAACCATCAAGGATTAACTTCTAACCCACTAAGAGCAGGGGAGCGGGGGTGGGAGACAGAGCCTGGGCGTGGGTGGGAGGTCGGCACATCTGGGATAGGAGTGGAAGCTGGGAGTCAGGCCAGGCCAGGTCCACTGGAAAATACCAGTGTGGCCCACAGCCCAGGCTATGGCCGGTCGAGAAGGCAGCCTTCAGGCCCAGAGCAAAGCTTCTCCTTTGGTCCAGCATAGCAGGGGAGCCCCTCATCTCCCTGCCTGAGAGATGCCCTTCAGCAGAACCAGGGCTCCTGGATCTGCCCAAGAGGCAGACTTTGTTGGTTTAGTTCCGCAACAAGGCTTCTGTTCCTGTCCCGGCTGTTACGGCCTACAGATTCCTGGTACCCGTCTGATTGAACAACTTAATTAAAATGCAGTAAAAGGAAAGTGGGCCGGATGTGATCCGGGAGAGAAGACAGGCATCTGAGTCCACCGCCTGCCTCCTGAGCCCTGTACCCCTTCCCATCCTGCCTACAGGCCCCTGGGCAGGTGGAGGCCATGGAACTCTGGACTGTAGTGTTCAGGGCAGAAGACCTTAAGGGTATCTGCTCCCTGAGCTGTTCATCTGATGACAGGGCAACTGAGGTCCAGCCAGGACAGCTGAACTACCAGAAGCCGCTCAGGAAGCTGTTAGCAGAAGCACGGGGAATCTCCAGGACTTTAAGACTGCTCGTCCGGGGCTGCTCTTGATATAATACTAGGTGGGAGAAAAAATTCTTTGAAAACACGGAAACCCTTGTTCTTGGGGAGCACCCTCTCCAGGGGCCTCAAACATGTTTGTTCTTTTTCTGGGGTAACAACTTTATGGAAATATAATTCACATACCATACAATTCATCCATTTAAACTATACAATTTAATGTTTTTTTAGTATAGTCACAGAGTTGTGCAACCATCACCACAATCAATTTTAGAATATTTTCATTATTACCCAAAAAAATGCAATCGCCTTTAGCCACGGTCCCCCAATCTCTCCATGCCTCCTGGCCCTAAGCAACCACTGACCGCCTGTCTGCCTCTCTACGTTTGCCTATTCTTGACATTTCCTATAAATGGAATCATATTATATATGTCCTTTTGTAACTGGCTTCTTTTATTTAGCATAATCTTTTCAGGATTGAGCCATATTGTGGCATGTATCAGCACTTCATTATTTTTTATGGCCAAATAGTATTCCATCATATGAATATACCACATTTTATATATCCAATCATCAGTTGCTGGGCATTTGGGTTGGCTCTCCCCTTTAGCTATTCTGAATAGTGCTTCTATCAACATCTGTGTACAAGTTTTTGTGTGGACGGATGCTTTCAGTTCTCTTGGGTATTATGTACCCACGAGTGGAAAAACCTGTTTGTTCTTGCATCTCATTAACAATATCAGTAACCATACCGGTGGAGATTCTAAAGGATTATTGCACACATTGACTCAGAAAAATAGTGAGGACAGGAAGCTGGATGAAGCAAGAGAGGCACAGAGAGGTTAACTGTTTGGACACTGGTCACACAGCCATAGGAAAGGACCATGGAGGAGGAAGTCATAGCTGGCACTTGTGAAATTTAGTCGATGAAACATTTATAACTTCAGGAACAAAGGCCTGGAACATTTTAAAAATCATACACATAGTCACGTGCACCATCACTTTAATTATATGGATTAGTTTTTAAGTTGATCAGGTCCTTTCTTACCCACTGTCTCCCTTATGTTCTAGTTCCCCGTGAAGACCATTACACTCCCTCTCAGTGGAGTTAAATTCTCCTCCCACCTCCCAAGTTTAAACCTCGTCCTCATCATGGGGAGTGGTGGCTCTGTAGGGAGTTTTGGAGCCTTGAGGAGTGGAGGCTCTTTAAAGGACTTCTCTTTGGTCACAGCTGCAGTTCTCAGAGCGCTGTGTGTTGGAAGCACGGAGCTGCACTGTCCTCTTGCACCATCTGGGCCCACTGGCCTGATCTGCATCTGTCACCAGAAGTGTGCATAGCAAAGAGTCGAGGTGGCGCGGACACCCAGCAGGTGGAACCAGATGAAACTGCGCACAGTCATTATTTCTGACCTGCAGAAATGGCAATCTCAGGGTCAGCCTGAAAGTCTGGTATCCTTTCCTTTCCTTCCGTGTTCCCCTCAAAGACCCAGGTTGCAGGCTCTGGAAGCCTTTCAGCCCCTGCAGCCCAGCTGGTCATCCTTGCCCAGCTTCTCCAGTGGCCATTCTCCAGTTGCTCCATCTGCTGCCTGAAGACTTGAATGGGAGGGTTGGGAGACCTGGGAGTCCGGGACCTCTCCACTGACCGCCCATCTCCCCACTGGTCTCTGCTTCCAGCTTGCCCCCTCCAATCCAGGGCTCCTAAAAGGCTCCAGCCACCCTCTACTTCAAATCTTGCAACGATTCCCCATCACCTAGTACCTATAAAGTACAAACACTCCAGCCAGTCCAGAAGACACAACTTCAGCTCCTGCTGCTGGGTTTCTCCTCCAGCCATGCCTACCTGCTAGCAGAACCCTGCAGGCACCCGCACCCTCTCACCTCTCCACCCGGGCAGCTGCTCCTTTCCTCAGCTCCCCTGACTTATCCTTCAGGGTCACTCCTGGGAGTCTTCCCTGGGCCCCAGGGCTGTGTGAGGAGACTTTCCTCTCTGTTCCCATTTCTCTGTGCTTCCGTCTCTCCTGGCACTCATCGTCTATATTTGAATCACCTCTTTGCATGTTTGTCCCCGTCCACCCGCCTCTGTGGGCTGTGGGCTCTAACAATCCTACCTCTATCAGTCTCTATCATCAGTATAGGAAGAGTCAGTGAACTCTTCGCAACACAAGTAAGCGGTGGTGCCCATGACTCAGTTTCCCCATTGGCTGGAAACGGTCCAGAAGCTTGGATCTTGCCTCTTGGTCTTCTGTAAGTTTCACTTGCCTCTCCAGAGCAGAAGGAAGCTGGTTTTAAGGGCTCTTTCAATTCTTATGGTCTAAGGAACTGGGATATGAATCCTTGCCCTTCCAGGACCCCTCACCAGGATCCTGTGTGGTCCAAAGAATAGATTATTTAAATGGTAAGTCTCAAGGAATTCTGAGGAAGATTATTTTGTTGTTTTGTTTTAATGCACCTAGTGTCTGCAGAACACCTACTAAACCGCATGCCGGCGTTGGGAACAGGGACTTGATAAAAAGTTGTAAGTACCAGCTTCCCTGGGTTTCTTTTGAGTGCTGCCTTCCAGCCAGTCTGGGAGCGCTTGTCCACGCCCGCCTTTCTCCTCTCTCGCTGTTCACTCCTCCAGGACCTGTCTGGTCCATCTCCCCACATTTGTCGCTGCCGGGCCAGTCCGCATCCAACGCGCAGCCGGATTAAAGTTGGCCCTTCGGGCCTCGGCCCGGTCGCCCTCTGGCGGCCGCGCGCTGAAGCTGGAGCTGGAGAGGGGAAGGGGAAGGGGGAGGAGGAGGCGCGGGCAGGGGAGGAGAGGAAAAAGTTGCGCTGGGAAGTTTGGAAAGTTGGGAAGTGGCTGCTGCGGGCTTCGCCTCCCTCCGCCCGCGTGTGAGGGAGCGAGCTAGGGAGCAGGAGAGGAGCGAGCGAGCGCCTGCCATGCCCATCAGACCCCGCCTCGCCGCACCCGGGCGCGGAGCTCTCCCCGACTCCCTGCGGCCCGGCCCGGCGCGGCCCCGGCCCCCCGCCCCCCGCGCCGGGTCCTCCCCTCCCCCCGCCCCGGCGGCCCCAGCCCCCCGCTCGGCCCGGCTCCGCGCCGCTCTCCCGCCCTCCTCTCTCCCTCCCTCCCGGCCGCGGAGCAGCATGGCGGAGCCCGGGCAACGGCCGCGCGGCCGCCCGCCGCCCCTCTGAGCCCCGCTCGGGGGCCACCGGGCGCCCCAGACCCGACCCCCGACCCCGCCGCGCCCGCCGCCGCACTTGTCCCCCCGCGCGCCCCCTGGAGCGCCGCGCACCCCTGGGACCGTTGCGCGCCCCGGGTCCCCTGCATAACCCCGCGACCCCGCGCGCCCGCCGTCCCGGTACTACCCCGAGAACCCCGCGCGCCCCTGGACCGCGACGCAGCTCCGGGACCTCCGCGCGCCTCGGCAACCCCGCGCGCTCTCACAACCCCGGGGCTCGGCCAACCCGGCTGCGCGTCCCGGCCAAAGGGCCCCGCCCCAGAGGATCCCCCTCTTGCAACAGACGGAGCCCCGCCCCAGAGGGACCCCCCAGGTCCGGCAGGGACATCCAGCCACGCCCCAGAGGGCTCCCGGCATCCCGTGTCTGGAGCCCCGCGCTCCAGAGGAACCTCCGTGCCCAGCCGGGGGCTGCCCGCCCAGCTGAGGGGCGCCGCCCAGAAGGGTCCCCCGCGCCCCGCGGGCCCCGGCAGGATGCACGCCGCCCTGGCGGGGCCGTTGCTCGCCGCCCTCCTCGCCACCGCCCGCGCCCGCCCGCAGCCCCCGGACGCAGGACAGTGCCGGCCGCCCGGATCGGTGAGCGAGCGCCCGGCCGGCCACTCTCCCGGCCGGCCACTCCAGCCCTGCGGGGACGATGGTTTGGGGGGTCCTACCTTCCGCACCCACCTCGGCCCACCCGCTCCACCTCCGCCCGCCGGGCGCAGCCTCGGGCGCCCTTCCCTGGCTTCTGCCACCGGGGCTCCAGCTCCGTCCGGGGAGGCGAGTTGGGGCGCTCCTTCTCCAGCTCCTTCTCCAAACGCTGACGCTCTCGGGCTCTCCTCGACTTTCGGTCCTGCTTGGACCTTTCCTCTCTGTGCCCTTTTTGACTCCCCTCTTTCTTACTTTTAGCCTGTCCTTACCCTCTGGTTCCTCTCTTCTCATTTCTGACTGTTTCTACCATTCCTTGCCCTTCTCTTCTCTGCCCCTTCCTCTTATTCTTACATGCTCAGACCCCTTGCAGGCTTCCCTTTCCCCCCTGGTCCCCACCGTTGACCTAAGGCAAACTTTCTCCCTCTCCAGCCCAGGCCCCAGCACCCACTCTCCCAAGTGCCCCGATTTCACAAAAAGGAGGAAGATTCCAGAGGAGAGGAAGGGAAGTGCCAGGACATGCTGGCCTAATGTTTCCTTGGGGGGTTGAGTAATTACTAGTTCTCCTCATTTTTCTTCCAAACTCAGGAATCCCTTGATTGCCCTCAGTCTCTCTCCCTCAAAGTGTAAATTAACGCATGGAAAATAACTCTGAATTGGAGGCCAGGGACCAGGAAAAGTTTGTGTAGGGTCCTCACTGGCTGCGCTCTTAGTTGACCTTGGGCAAGGTGCACCTCCAGTGTCGTGACTTGTTCAGAAACAGGGAGCTCCGCGACAGGCAGGGTGCTCAGAGCTAGTCTCTCTCCAGTATGCTGGGATTTACAATTTTGGGTTGTCAGTAAAGTAAGGTACTGTTCCCTTTGCCCACCCTGACAGATACTTCTCATTTATGCTAGAATCAAGCAGAAGAATTTTATGAGTTGACCGAAAGCTTGCAGACGGTGGATGGCAGTGGACAGTCCAGGGGGTATTCTGGGTAGAAAATGCCTGAGAGAAACGATAGTCCCTTTCTCATGCCCCTTAACCCCTGGACCTAAACTGGATCTGGAGAAATGAGCCATGTCCTCCTGCCCCTCCTTCACCTCTACACAGACACACACATCCCTCTTCAGAGCTTAGGTGATGGCAGAGAATTGGACTTGGAGACCAGGTACACCTTTGGAGGGGAGGAGCCCAGAAAGCATGTACATTTCTTGGGACTAATTCTGTGAAATCTTTCCCTCCCAAATCAGGGCCTTGAGACTTTATTTAGCCTGCAGGTTTTAAAGCACTTTCTCATCTGTGGTTTCAGCTGGTGGAGCAGAGTAGCTGACACCCCAGACCTGCCCTCCAAAAAGAAAATTGTATCCGCCCTGCTGAATGGGAAGTAGCTGTTTAAATAGGTGTGCTATTTTTAATAGGTGTTCTGCTTTCAAAGTGCTCTTGGCATGTATCTTCTAATGGTTGGATTTAAAAGTTATATGACTTCCTCCTTTCTTGCCAGAGCAGGACTCTTGGTCCCCCTCTTTCCACCCTCCCCATGAAACACCACCGGTGAAGGTTTGGCTTGGCCAAGCACGAATATTCTCAGGTGGTGTGGCGGTCCTTGGCACTCACAGTGAGAGCCAGTCATAATGAGAGCTTCCTTCACTGCCTCCTCCCTCTGTGCCTGGCACTGTTCTTCGGGCTTATTTACGTAGACTGTGTCTTTTCATTCTCCCAACAATCCCTGGGGTGGCTGCTTTCAGCTCCCATTTTACAGATGGGGAAACTGAGTCTGTGGGAAGTGAAACAGTGTGCTTAAGATCATACAGCTAAGATACGGGTCTTTCAGCTTCCAAAGGCCTTGCTTCTTCCCGTGGCCCCATGTAGCTCTCTCCCTTCCATCCCCAGCTCCACCTGCCCCCTCTGTTCTAACCTTGGCTTAATTCTGCTGCCTTCGGCCTCACTGCCTTCCTTTACCTGTCCCCCTGCAGCAGAGGGACCTGAACTCCTTCCTGTGGACTATTCGGCGCGACCCGCCGGCCTACCTGTTTGGCACCATCCACGTCCCCTACACCCGTGTCTGGGACTTCATCCCAGACAACTCCAAGGCGGCCTTCCAGGCCAGCGCCCGCGTCTACTTTGAGCTGGACTTGACAGACCCCTACACCATCTCGGCGCTGGCCAGCTGCCAGCTGCTGCCGCACGGGGAGAACCTGCAGGACGTGCTGCCCCGTGAGCTCTACTGGCGCCTGAAGCGCCACCTGGACTACGTGAAGCTGATGATGCCGTCGTGGATGACGCCCGCGCAGCGGGGCAAGGGGCTCTACGCCGACTATCTATTCAACGCCATCGCGGGCAACTGGGAGCGCAAGAGGCCGGTGTGGGTGATGCTCATGGTGAACTCGCTCACGGAGACCGACGTGCGCTCCCGGGGCGTGCCTGTGCTTGACCTCTACCTGGCCCAGCGGGCCGAGAAGATGAAGAAGAGCACCGGGGCCGTGGAGCGCGTGGAGGAGCAGTGTCATCCGCTCAATGGGCTCAACTTCTCCCAGGTAAGCGCGCAGCGCCTGCCCCAGAGCCCGGCAGCCCCCGTGCGCCTTGGTCCTCTTCTCTGATGGTGTTCCCTCGGCAGGCAGAACCCTGCCCTTCCCCGACAGGGAGAGGGTCTTTGGGGCTGTGGGGCAGCTCTTGAGCTGCCTTTGTGGTGGTATGAGGGCAAACTGGCGTGTGCTGGAATTGGGGGTAAGAGTTTGTGTGTTTTCTTCTATCTCAGTGGTGCTACCTGTTGGGGATACGCACTCCCCACCTGCTGTGCTCGCCCGAGCAGAAAGCATTTCCCTCGGAGCATCACAGTGATGAAAAACAAAAAGAAGGAGTTTCCAGTTTGGGCCTGACTTTCCCTGAGGCCCTGGGGTCTCGAGAGCAGGAGGCTGTCTTGAGGCTGTTGTATGGGTGCATCCAGGCAGCTGTGTGTATGTACGGAGGACGAACAGAGGGAGACGGGCTTCTTGGGGTGGGGTTGGGGGCGGGGGACAGGAGAAGCGCGATGGGCCTGGTCTCTAGTGACCCTGGCTTGCTGTTAAGCGCTGCCAGATTTCCCGGGGCCTCTGCAAAGCTCCAGGTGACCCTCGGACTGCCTCCCCTAGGCTGGGAGAAAGTCAGCAAGGATAGTTCTGGGGTTAATAATTTCAGAGAAATGTGTTCACTTCAAGGTTGACAGTTCTGATTTCTGAACCTCAGGTGTAGGGGCAGGGAGAAGGGCGGAGCTTAGGAGGTTTAAAGTCTCTGGCTGCCAGAGACCTGATCCAGCAAAATGTCATGAAAAGCCCTGTCTCCGTGGTCAGAGGTCACTCACAACTCACTGGCCCCAAACTCAACTCTGAGGCCCAGGGAACAATGAGTTCACATCTGCGCCTTGAGAACGGGCTGTCAGTCCCCGAGTCGGGGCTGGTGGCGCCTGCAGGGAGGCCGGGCCCATGCCCCAAGCGTGGTGTGGTCCCCAAGACATACTCCTCCCGTAAGGAGACAGCCCCATACATTGGCCAGACTAGAAACTCTACCACTGGAACCAGACCTGCTTGGCTGCCCCTGAGATGTTGCAAGCTCTTCACCAGGGAAACAGGGGCAGAAACTGATCCCCCTTCGGAGATCTCTGGCTTTTGTTTTTCCAGGGGAAATGCAATATTGTCCCCGGGGAGGTAAGAAGCCAGATTGATTTGCCGGCCAAATGAAAGGCGGGTTTGTCGCTTCTCCTGCTGGCTCTCCCATAATTGTGGAGCCCTTACCCAGAGGGCCCCGGTGGCAGGAATATTGGGGCAGTTAGTCACGCCCCGCAGGGTTCTGACTACGCCTGACTCCTTCTCTGCGGGGAAAAATCCTGTGCATTCTCTGGCCCAGTGCTGATTCCTCTGAACGTACCGGCTTTCTCCCTCTGAAGTGACTTTTCCCTTGCCAGCCTCGGGAGCTGATATTATCTGCGTTGGGCTCCCCAGCGCTCGCCGCCCATCTCATTTTGGAGGCAGGTTTGTAGGAGGCCTCTCTGTTCAGAGCCCTCACGTCTGGCCTTGATATCTTTTTTAGGCTGGGGAGGTGGGGGGATCCACCGTCACTCTCAACACCCTCTTTGTACCAACCACAGAGGAATCCGACCAGAGGCGAAGGGAGCACACAGACCCTCTGGTTAAACAGCCCCTGGCTTTAATCTGTCTCTCTTAAAACAACAAAACTATCTTTCTTCGAGGTCTGGAAACACTGCTGTTCAACCAAAGGACGGCTTTGGTAGGTTGAAAACATTTGCAGGAAAGTGCGTGAGGTTATGTTTTAGGAAAAGTTCCTGAGAGCCATTCATCGGCCAGCGAGGAGCCCGCTGACAGTCTCCAAAGCCCACATTTGAAGATCAAACAGACTCAAACCTCTGGTTTCAAAAACGCACCCACCCATCACCAGCCCGGGCCCGCTCTTAAAATTGTTCTTGGGTCCAGCTCCTCGAGAGGGCTGTAGGAAGCAAGTCCTGAACAAAAGAAAACAGGACTCCTCTCGGTTCCCTAATCTGCACACCCTTCACCACCTGCCAGAGTGCCTGACCCCGCCAATTTGTCCTGTTATCATTTTGGAGCGAGGTGATGAAATCTCTCCTCCATCCCCGTGGGCAGCCGTGGGCTAACTGTGAAGGGAGGGATTCCAGAGCCTGGGCAGTTGGGGTTGTTAGGGATCCCCAACCCCAAAGTCAGAAATGCAACAGCCTTCTCAGTAAAATTGTATGCACGCATGCACAGTTTGATATGAACATCTGTGATGCATTATTGTACTGAAATATCTGTTAAGTGCATCAGATTTTTATTTTTTCTTTCCTCCCAGCATTACTGTTATTGCAAAATATTTGGGGAGGGGGAGCAATGAGAGAGGAAGGACGGAAAAAAAAGCCTTAAAAGAGAGTGCCTGTTTGTTAAGACTGGAATTTTAGTGTGTGTGGTTTTTTTTAATAAATTTATTTATTTTATTTATTTATTTTTGGCTGTGTTGGGTCTCTGTTGCTGTGCGCGGGCTTCCTCTAGTTGCGGCGAGCGGGGGCTACTCTTCGTTGCGGAGCACGGGCTTCTCATTGCGGTGGCTTCTCTTGTTGCAGAGCGTGGGCTCTAGGCGCGCAGGCTTCAGTAGTTGCGGCACGCGGGCTCAGTAGTTGCAGCTCGCGGGCTCTAGAGCGCAGGCTCAGTAGTTGTGGTGCACGGGGCTAGTTGCTCCGTGGCATGTGGGATCCTCCTGGACCAGGGCTCGAACCCGCGTACCCTGCACCAGCAGGCAGACTCTGTAACCGCTGCGCCACCAGGGAAGCCCAATTTTAGTTTTGACTTTAGTATTTCTCAAAATTTTGTATTTTCTTCTGGTCAGAAATACCACATTTTGCCTTGCTAAATGGAGAAAGAAAGCTACATGGGCTAGAGGAATGACTGAAAAAGTTTCTTCCATCATCGCACAGCTTGAAAGATCCAGCGTCTTGGCCGTGGTCTCTGATTTTAATATAAACTGAGGGTACTAGACCCAACATCACCATGAGTTTGCTCTGTGTCCTTGAGCAAGTCACGTCACCTCTCTGGACCTTGTTTTTCCCACCTGTGAAATGAGACATCAGGATTAGGTCATCATTCAAGCCACTCCAGCCCTGACATTCCATGGGACTATTATAATCAACTCCATGTGCCAGGCACCTTGCAGGAGGCTCCGCACGCTTTTTCATCTTGTTGGAGTCTCACAACCCTGGAACTTTCTAAGGTGGGCACTCAGAAAGGCTGGATGACTTGCCCAAGGTCACGTGGCTAGTATGGAACAGAGCCGGTCTGCCTGACTAAAGGAAGGATGCACTCCTCCTGCTGCTCCATGCGCATTCTCTAGACTTCCTCCATGTAGGTAGTTCGTGTCCTGCAATTCTTCCTTCAGTCCTTTCTTCTGTTTTCTTCTTTCCTTTAGAGCTTAAAGGCTTAAAAGTTTTACTTCTTGGAGAATTTATACTTCTAGAGAAATTATTTCCTTTGGCTATGTGGCTGGAGCAGGGATGGTAAAGGCAGGTGCTCTGAAGATTTCCGTGATGTGTTACAGACAGCTCAGCATAGTGGGCTGAGAGATGGGAGACTAACTTCTAGGTTTCAGCCTCAGCTCTGGCTCTAAAACCAATGACTTGTATGTAACTCTGGTATTCTTAACTAGCAATCGAATTGGGCAGTAGTGACCAGCCTTTCACAACTGAGCTGGTTTTGTGAGGACGTGAGAAGCTGCTACCTGTGGGAGGTTGTCTAGAGGGTAAAATGACTACCTAGGTATAAGACTTGTGCTTGGGAAAGAGTCCGGGCGGCTTCAGGACAAGGAAAGGAGAAGGCTGCTTGGGAAGCGTCAGCTCTGCCCTGTTGGCACCTTCTGCCAGCAGCCCTGTCCACTGCCCATGCTTTGCTGAACAAAGTAAAGCTGGAGTAATAGGGCGTGGTGGCAGCCCCTGCCCTCGGGGGCCTGGGGATGCCTGAGCTTTGAGTCCAGATCTTGTGACAATCTTGGGACCTGCAGATTTCAGTCGGCTCTGCGGGCTGCCTCTGGGGACTGGTACCAGCTGCCACGAACACACTGGGCTCATTCGGAGACCTCCTTCTCCCTCTAGGGGGCCTCAGTCCCCCCCACTCAGTACCGTGGAGGCACTAGATGAGGAGACCTCTAAGTTATGTGGTTCTCTGAGGCAAAATAAGAAAACGGGACGCTGCCATTCTGTACTTGGCTGTGATTTAGCTAACATGCCGATGCCATCCGTCCAGCGTGCGTAGAGCCTGAACATTTGGGCGTGGCTGCCAAGGGTGTCCGAAATGTTTGTAAAATTCTACAGCCCCCTCTCTAGGGAGTTAGAAACCCCAAAGTCATCATTTATTGAGCTGTATCTCTGTACAGGGTGCCACATTAGACCTCGTAAGTACATCATCTCTAATCCTCACAGAGATACGACAAGGCAGAGTATCATATCTCTTTTACAGACAAGAAATTAAGGCTTAAATAGGTTGAGTCATTTGGTTGTGATTATACAGCCAGGTGAGGCGGGCTCAGGATTCAAACGCAAGTGTCTGACGCCAGAGTCCATGTTTTTCAAGATTCCGAGAGCTGACGTAATTTTGTTTTTAAGAGTCAGATGGCATTATCTGGTGACGTGTGTGTGTATTGGAGTGGAGGGAGATCACCATATCTTTCTAAAAAATAAAATAAAATATTAAAAACGTATAGAAAGAGATCATTGAAAAGTGCTGAAACTGATTTTCTCCCTGGCTTAGAAATTGAATCTTATTCCAAACTAGGAGTTCCCAAAGGCATGCCCAGCTTTCCAAGGGAGCGTTGTGAAGACGGCACCCCTAACACAGGCTAGGCAGCACAGTTGAATAAAGGGTGTCCTTGGTTATAGTCAGAGGTCCTATATCTATACCGCATATTATTGGGTGCTCAGTTAGTATTTAGAGAGAGAATGAATGAATGAATGGTCAGAAGCCATGATAGGACAATCCCTGCTTCCCTTCCTTCCTTCCTTCATCCAGCACTATTGAATGAATGAATGAATGAATGAATGAAGAAACATGACACAAGCCACAGTGAAGAGCCTCCTCCTTGAACTTTAATGGGTCCACACCATCCTACAAGGACACAAAATGTGGAAATCATGAAGTGGGTAGTTGAACACAAAGTAGGCTCTAGCCCTACCCCATCCCTACCTTGGCTGTGACTCTGGGCTTGTCCTGTCCCTCTCTGGGCCTAGGTTGCCCCTCTGTCCCACGATTTCCAGGCCCGACCCAGTTCTGACTTCTGCGGTTTTCATCTTCGATCCTTGTATCTTGGAGGCCCCGGGCCACCCTGAGATCTCGAGCCTGAGTTCTCCACCGTTGGGAGGGGCTGGCAGGCTTGTCTGTGGCGGGCTGCTGCCGATACCTACTCATCCGGAAGCCTGCTGGTTCCGGTGGGTGACCTGCTGCCTCTTGTTGCCAGCCTGCAGGGCAGACAGAGCCCCAGCCCATCATGGCACAGTCTGGTGGATAGCTGCCCAGCCTTGGAGCCTGCCCGTCATCAGGACCCCTCTCCCTCACTGGCTCCCTCACTCTTTCAGCCAGAGTGCCTTAGTGTCACCCAGGACAGTGCTGGGAGCAGAGACTGGGAAACAGCCTAGAGTTTTCCCCTGGAGAGTTCACTGCCAAGTCAGGGAGAGTGGGCATCATTAGTCCTTTCTTACAGCCGTGGAAACTGAGGCAGGAGCGCCTGTGCATTAGTCTCCCCTGTGTCCTGTCTCCACATGTCACGCGGAGAGCCTGTTCTTACTTTCTCTTGCTGTTGTACATCTCCATCTTGCAGAACCCACTCTCACTTCCCATCCTCCAAGAATGGCTATTGCTGGGTCCTACACCCCACCTGAGCCTCCATGGCAGCTACAGCAGCACCGACCTTTGGTCCCTCAAGTCCTCAGTACTCGTCCCTACTTCTGGCTTCCCATCAGATCTATGTGCCTTCCCCAGAGTGAAGGGGCCAGACACCTCCCCTAAGACCGTTGGGCACCCCTAAGGATGTCCGACCATGCTGAGCCCCCTTCTCCCCAGAAGACAGCCACAGAGCGAGAGCCCCTGGGTCAGTATTGGCTCCAAGCACAGGCTGGCCTAGTCTGCACGTGTAACTCCAGATCCTGGCCTGGGAGCAAGCTGCTTCTGGCCCCGCCTTCACGCTGCGCTTCTGGAAGCCTGCCACACCCACCGTGGCTCCCGCACCGAGCCCTGTGGTTAGGAGCTGTTCAGCAAATGTCTGTCACACGGTGTGGAAGTCACTTGGGGGACCCCTAGCACTGACCCCTGGGCGTGTGTACTCTCAGACTCTTCGTGTGCCCAGAGAGCTGTTTGCAAAGAGCCCCTGCCAGCACAGCAGGCTCTGTCCTTTTCTTTTTTTTCCCCTGACTTGGTTAACTCAGACTTTAGCATTTAATATATTATCCCAACATGGGGTGGGGGTGGGGGAACAAACTCAGGAGCAGACGCACAGGATGGCTTAGGTACCTCCATCAAAGGAGAGTGAGGCCATAAAGCCGGAGGTGACCAAGATGTCATGAAATAGTCTAGTCTCAGAATCAGAAGGTCACACAGCATGACGTCTTCCTGATTTACAGAATCTCCGAATCCTGAGCCGGGACTTGGAGGCTCAGGGAATCTAAGAATGGGGAAATCTTAGAACATTAGGCTCAGAGGCATTTTTGGACTCGAAGAATCTTCACATCGTGAAATCCTAGCCCCTTAGCTTTGAAGACATTTTTTCAGCTCATACACACAGACTTCTAAAATCTTAGAGTTGGAAGGGACCAGTTCTCAAGAATTCCAAGAAGTCCCATCCACAAACACAGTGATCTGCTTCCCGCAGCAGCTCACCCACCAGCCGATCCCAGGCCAAAGAGAAAAGCCTGAGCGGCAAAGCCCTTTGAGACGGAGATAAAAATGGGAGCGTGCCCGTGCCTTTGTTAATAGTTCCCATTTGGACATCTCTCAAAGCCAGGAAGAGGTCGCCTGGTAATACAGCTTTCCGAGGGAGGAAACTGAAGAATGGGACAAGCCTGCTGCCTGCCAGCCGGGCTGCCGCGTTCTCTCCCCCTCGAGTTTGCTTCTAAATATTATCCACTTCACTCCCTTTTATCTCCCATCACTGGCTCTCTGTCCGCCCACTTAATCCACAGGCAGCCGGTGGCCCAGCCTTCAGTTCTGCTCAGGGGCTGCCAAGCCGTCTGGCTGAGCAGCTCCTCCAGCATCCGCAGGCTTTTCAATCTGCGCAGAATATCCGCTGGAACACAAAACGTTGCCCCAAGCCTGGAAATGCTGTTGCTTGTGCTGGGCCCTCTCCCTCTGCAGGAATTTCCTCCTTCCCTCTTCTACTCCTGATTCCTATGAGATATCCAAGGTTCAGCTCAATGCTGTACCTCCTCCAGGAAGTCTTCCCAGAATGCTCCTAAATCTCATCGGCTTGGGAAGACTTTGTGCAAGTCTTTCCTTGATGACCCAGCCACATCTATTCTTTCCCTCCATGGAATTTTTTAGGGCATTTTATAATATTCTTTCGGCACTTACATATTTTACATTCTGTTATAATTATTACTGAGACAGTCTTTTCTTTCCTAATCAACCTGGCTTCAAAACCTAGCTCAAACTATGCTCACAATTGATTACAAAATGAGACTGGATGTGTTCCAGTTCTGAAGTTGGGGCCCTGTGGTGTATCCTGTGGTTGAGGCGTTGTCAGCTCTGGATGCTAACAGGGGGCTGCGTCTCGGCCTCTGTATCCACAGAAAGCCTCAGCCTGCCCACCTGAGACACGGAGACAGTTCAGTGCTGTTGCTGGTCCCTTTGGTGAGGACTTTGTAACATCCACAGGTCACTGTTGGATTTCTCCCTCTCCTTCCTGGAACACTTTGTTGTTTTCTCTTCCTCGTCTGTTCCTTGCAGACAAAGCCTTCTTTTGTTCTCCTCTTCTCTACCCAGAGTTCATGTGAGCTTCTCCAGGTTCACTCCATCCCCCACTTAATTTTCATTGAAAAATGTTTAATTTTATCCATTACCTGCTACTTTGCTGGGGGCTGCAGTGCTGCTGACCTGTTCTCCTTCTCTCTCCCTTCCTCTCTCTGTCACACAATCCACGGTCAGGCCTCCAAGCATTTGCCTGTGCTGTTCCCTCTACCTGAGAGCCCTTCCCAGTTTTTATTGTCTGGCTATAAAGGTTCCTGAGGGCAGTCATTTGAAAAGCCTGGACTCTTCAAGCAAATGATCCTTGAAAGTCTGATCCAGACTTTCATCCATGGTCACCAGATTGGACTGAACCCTCTGGGCTGATACCACCTGATCATACGTAACTCAGCAGTTTAAGTTTAGGTGCAGTGATGTGACTGGTTTTGAGCATTGTGGGTTTTTTCCTTTTCTTTTCTGATTTTTTTGTTGAGGCTTAATTGACATTACATTATATTAGTGAGAGATTGAGAGAGAGCCAGCTCTGGTGATGGGCACTAATCCTATCATGAGACCCCACCTTTATGACCTCTTATAAACCTAATTCCCTTGTCAAGTTTCCAACTCCAAATACTATCATAATGGAGTTTGGGGCTTCAACATATGGATAGCGTGGCACAAACATTCAGTCCCTAACAGTGGGTGAGTTGTACCGGGGTCACTCTGAATGCTTGGCTACCCTTGAAAAGAGCCAGAAGGTCGTCAGATTTGGCCCACACACGTCAGGGCCCTGGGCCATTTCTGGGTAATGGCCTAGGTCCTGTGCAGTCTCTCTTCAGTGGCACCTGCTGCTAGCCTGTGTTCCGCCCTGACTAGGCAAAGGTAGTTTCCCTGGGGGAACCTACAGGCTTTCAGATTGGTCCCTGACCACCGTCCACCTCCCCCGTAGGCAGTGCATCTATTCCCCGGCCCTGGGTGCTGAGACCCTTTTATATCATCTTTTATTCTTGGGGTTCTCCCTTTTCTCCCCAGTGGGTCAGGAAGAGCAGGGGAAAGCACTCAGTTTTACTTCTCTTACCTTGTGAACCTATTTCTCTGCATAAAGCTTCCTCCCTCATTCAGAGGGACATCCTGGTCTGATTTAACCTTCAGAACCAAGAATTAGTCTATATTCACACAGCATAGCACAAGACTCAGCTCAGAAGTCCCTTAGGACACCTCGGGGCACTGGCCCAGGACGGGCCGGTGCTCCTTCAGGGCCCAGAATCATTGCACTCATTGGGAGTGCAGGTCACCTGAGGCTAGTTGGGGTAACCTTCCTGCACCTTAGTTTCCTATCTATCAATTTCATCTGCTTGCTGTGAGGATTAACTGATTAAAAGTGCCAGACACACATAGTTATTATTGCGTCTTTAAATTAGCATCATCATATAATTTTTCAAGAAATGCTTTTTAGCTCCCACTGTGTGCCAGATGCGGGCATTTGTGCTGGAGATACGAAAGTGACCAAGAACCATGATGCTCTTCCCTGTGCTCCCTTCCAGGGTGGGGATGGGAAGGAACAGAAGTGCCTTTACACTGTGGGGCGGGGGGTGGGGGGGAGGGGGTGTGTGGCCGTGGCAGGTAACGCGGTGTCCTGTGGGGGCACAGAAGATGCACACTTCCCAGGCCTGCCCACCTTCGCCCCAGCCCAGCTCGGAGCGCCACTCGGCGCAGTCGGCGTTGCTCGAGCCGCCTCAATGGACGGGATGCCGAGAGCGAAAGTGCACATTTCCTAGAAGTGCTGCACGCGGCCCCTCCTGACCCTTGGCCAGCCCTGGCGACCAAACAGGCAGCGTCAGCGCCCCGCGTCCCCTGGCCAGCCCTACCCGGGGAAGCCAAAGTGCAAAGATAAAAGGCCAGGCCTTTTCCACTTCCTCTTCTGTTTAAAGGGCTTACCTGCTTCCTCCCTCTGAAGGTTCTGTAGTGTCCTGACCAGTTTTATCTCCTGGGGACTTATGGTGGTTTGTAATTTAAGCCTCAGGCCCCATTTGAAACCCCTTCGTAGAAAGGAAGATTGGGCAGAGAACGCCTTTCAGATATCTCTCTGGCTCATCTTTTAGCCCTAGTTCACACGGTTTCCCTTCCTTGAACTGCTCTGCTTTGAGTTTGAGGAGAGACAAAAGCCTAATTGGCAATGATAATTTCAACCATTTGCATCGCGGTTTGCAGTTTCCACAGTCTTTCACATGCGGTACCGCTGGATAGCTCTTCCTCCTGGCCCCCCCAGGAGGACACCTAGAGGGGAGCTGGACCAGTTTCCTGTCTACCCCCCACCGACCTCCCCTGTTTGGACCCCCAGTGGCCCCCCTCCCTTTGGCTGTAGAGTCTGCTGGATTATGGGATATTTTTGAGCTCCAGACCCTCTATTAGGGCTT
Organism: Leucopleurus acutus; assembly: GCF_964270905.1. Classification (NCBI taxonomy): domain Eukaryota; kingdom Metazoa; phylum Chordata; class Mammalia; order Artiodactyla; family Delphinidae; genus Leucopleurus; species Leucopleurus acutus. The sequence goes on from NC_139143.1 coordinate 154,107,799, forward strand.
GAAGAGCTTGAAGAGCTATGGATGGGCCGTGAATGGGTGAACTGAGTCACTTTGGCACCTCAGTGACAATAATGCACTGTCGCTGTGCTTGACCTTGACTGGAATGTTTAGTTGACCCAGCACTACCTAACCCCCATGCCAAGGCCTGCTGGTGGTCTTGCAGGTGAGTTTTATGTTATTCTGCTTCCATCAGTATAGTTTTGTGGAGAGGGTTGTGAGAAAGGAATGCAGGATTCTTGATGGAGACCTTGCAGGTTGAACAGTACTAGGGCCCGTGGAGATGGGAGTGGAAAAGGCCTTGCCAAGAGGAAGGAGACTGTTGGGCAGAAGTGCTGGGATGGGGAATGCAGAAGGTTCGCAAAGAAAAGTCTTTCTACCCCTCCCTCCATTGACTGTACCCTCTCCTTTTCCTCTCCAGCTCCCAAGACAGCCATTGTTACTTAGTGCCTGTTATGTGCTGGGCCTCACGTTTATCACAGTAAATTCCTAAAATAATCCTGAAAGGTAAGTATTATTTCCCCCATTTTAGGAAATTGAGGCCAAGTGCTTTGTGCAAAATGACGGAGCCAGGATTTCTACTTAGATCTTTTCGATACTTTAAGAAAAAGACTGAACTGGAAGTGGAATGCCAGCTCCACCACTCGGGCTGGATGACTGAGGGTCTGTTTCCACATCTGAAAACCCGGGGCTCATAACAGCATTCACCTCCTGGTGTGTTGTGAGGAGTGAATGAGGTAATGCGTGTCAACCGCATAGCTCACTGCCTGGCACACACTCAGAGGTAATGAATGTTAATTGCGGTGGTTTGAGTCGTGGTCATTTTAATTATTGTTATTGGCCCATTTTCACACTGTGTCTCGAGGTGAAGCCCATCCCATAGAGAAAATGGTTCTTGATCCTTTAGTCTCTCGCTCACCAAGCATCACCCAGAGCAGGTTTGGGGGTCGGCCTGTTGGGAACCCTGCCGCCCAGCCACCCGGAGCGTGGTTATTTTTTTCTGACCGTCTGACCATACTCGTTCTAGTGCAGCTTCCCTACAATCTCCCACTGCTCCCTGGAGTGCGGACACATCGAAAAGAGGGAAAAAGAGTTTAGGCTGGAGGCCCCCTGCTTCAGGCCCAGCTCTGCCATGGGTTAGACCCATGCATGACCTGGGGCGATTCCCTCTCTGAGGGTCCTTTTCCTCTATTGCATACAAGTAGGTGGGATGTTAATAGCAGTAACTCAGAGTGATGGGGAGAAGTGGGGATAAAGCCTGGCAAGGATTTGATTAGCCCTTAAGTGTGCCGTGCTGTTTGTGGTACTCAGTATGTGAGGTTTTTTCCTCTTCCCTTTCTCCCAGAGAAATACCCTGCACATACTTAGTGAATTGAATTAGTTATTATGAAACTGCTCAGCCATCCATTCCTTCCTTCAGTTGTTCACTGAGCACTACTGGGAACTCCATTGTGCCAGGCTTAGTTCCAGGTCATGAATCTGGGGCTGTTGAGGGAGGGAGGGTTTGAATAGACCCCAGAGAGAGGTGCTTCACAGCAGAGTGCCAAGAATGGGTCTGAGTCTTCTATATGCACTGCCCCACTGAATCCTCACCACAGTCTCTCAGGTACATACTATTATTCAACCCCATTTTACAGGTGAGGAAACTGAGGCACAGATAGGTTATTTCATTTACCTGAGGTCACAGAGCCATTGAGGGGAAGATCTAGAATTCAAACTCGGGAGGTCTGGCTGCAGAGCCTCCCTGCATCTATGAAAAGGGACTGAAATCTGACAATGGGGGGTGGGGGGAGAAAGGTAGGGTACTAGCTTGTGTTCTGGGACTGGAAGTATGAAAGACTGGGAGAGCCAGGGAGTTGATAGACTTCTGATGTTCCCCACTGAGAAAGGCTGACACTTTGGGAAGGAGAGAGTGAGGTGGCCTATTGGCCAGGACCTAAGGTGAGGAGGGGGTGTGAGGAGAGAGGTACAGGTTGAGAGCAGAAGCTGACCTTGGCAGGTGAAGGAAGGGCAGGGCAGGCTGAGGGCCCAATAGAGGTGGAAGCTGTGAATCTGTAACTGCACCAGTCTGGATGGTTGGTACGCTTCTTTGTGTAACTCTCTAGGGTGGGTGCAGGAGTAAGGAAGTGTGACAGAGGGCCACCCCCATCCCCAAGCCCTAGGAGTCCCTGCTGGGTTGGGTAGCAGTTCCTGCCTGCCTGTCGTGGTTGAGCACTGACCCTCAGCCCCCGCCCCATGGTGGCTGGGGCTCTGCAGGCCCTGGGGTCCTCTGGAAGCCCTGCAGATGCTACCAAGATGGATGACACTGCATCCTTGCTGTCCAGGTAGTTTTCTTTGCTGGTGAGATGCTCATCGTATACAACAGACAGACCTCCCCTCCTTACGAGTACCTGGCTGTCCCGAGTACGCATACATCTACTCATACTATACTTGGCAGTACAATGCCACCTGAGCTCGGTATCGAAGGACACACGGGTGTTCCCGGGGTTCAGGAGGAGCGCCAGGTATGGGAGCGGGGGCTGATGGTGGTATTGATTCAGACCGAGAGACCGTACTTACTCATGGTCGTGGAGAGTGCTTGCTGGAGGAATAGGAGACCAGGGAACTGGCCAGAGAGGCTCACGGGCCACACAGTGGAGGGCTTGTAAGCCACGTTAAGAAGCATGGGCTTGGGGCTTCCCTGGTGGCGCAGTGGTTGAGAGTCTGCCTGCCGATGCAGGGGACATGGGTTCGTGCCCCGGTCCGGGAAGATCCCACATGCTGCGGAGCGGCTGGGCCCGTGAGCCATGGCCGCTGAGCCTGCGCGTCCGGAGTCTGTGCTCCGCAACGGGAGAGGCCACAACAGTGAGAGGCCCGTGCACCGCAAAAACAAACAAAAAAGAAGCATGGGCTTGATCCTGGGTGCAGTGGGGGGCATTGTTCCCCACTCCTGTGTTCTGTAATTCACTCATTCGTCAAGCTGGAGCATCTGTCTCACCCAAACTTGCTTGGAAGTTTTCAAGCCCCTTGGCTTGAGGAAGGAGCTGCCGTGTGAAGGTCTTTTCCCTCATCAGATCCAGGATGTTCCCACTGCTGGGCCAGAGGAGAAGGACGCTCAGCTTCTGGAACAGGAAGGCGGGTGTGTTTTCTCTTAGAAACTGGTTCGTAAAAGTAGTCTGGCGGCTCAATGAGACCAGCTGTAGTTAAAGATCAGCCTTTTGTGAGGAGCCTGAGACCCGGATCGCCATTTGTAAAACAGCTACTGTGGGATAACATGGCCTTGCATTTCGTGTGGCCCATTTGGGTGATTCCACCTGTTAGAAGTGGAAGTGGTGTGAGGCAGGCGGTTCCGGAATGCCCACCAAGTGGAGGTGGGGGATGGGAGGATCTGCAGTTCGTAAATGGTCCGTAGATCATGAGAGCACTGGATCAGGAGTCCGGCAGAATGAGCCTGGGCAGGTCCCTCACTGGCTGACCCCTCTCGACAGGTGTGAGTGCTTGGTAAACCATAAACGGCACCCTGCTGCTTCAAAGCCACTGTCTCAGCTGGCTCTGACCTCATTGGAAAAGAGCATTTTTTATTTTATTGTCTTTTATGTGGTTACACGTCTGTCTCCTCCATAGACTGAAGTTCTTTGAGGGCAGGAACCTCATCTAATGACTTGAGTTTGCCTAGGGCCTGGCTCCAAGTTCACACTCAGGGATGCTGGGAGTAGCATCCTCTTTTCCACCTCCTTCAGGTCTTTTCTCAAAGGTGGTCTCCCTGACACCCTACTTAAGATTGCACATCACTCCCTTGACAGGTGGAAAACAGAAAGTCCCCAACTACCCCCGCTTTGTTCCCAGATTTCCAGATGTTTGGTTCCAGGAGGTCAGACATCTAGGCAGCCTTCCGTGTGTCCCACTGTGGCACCTAGGTGTTCGGCGTTGGTGACTGTGCCCACTGAGCCCCTTCTCACCCCAGATGGGGCTGTGGTTTCCCACTGATCCTTCATTCCCACAGGGGCCCTAAGGGCTTCTCCTGGGATTGGAGGCATCTTCCCAGCCCTCCCTCCAACCCCCTTCCTCACACTTCTGTGTTTTTTCCAGGACACGGATCAGAGCTTCTGTTTGCTGGTCATTCAGTGATTCTCACACAATATAAATGAAAACTGCTAAAACCGATAAATTCAAACCATGTGTGGGCACTGGGGAAGCGCAGAGACGTCAGAGGGCTGCAGTGTGAGGTGGCGGCAGCTCTGACGGCACCCAAGCTGATTTGTATATGAGAAAAGTAAATATCCCAAGTGGTAAACAGCCCCGGGTCTCTCATCATCGCTGGGATTCAAAGGCGTTTAATAGGAACACACGCTCTCCATCTCTTGTAAACAAAGTGAGATTCTCTCAGCATGCTGACCTAAATTCTGCATTTTCATCTTTTGGAAAGCCAGCCAGTCACTGTAGTTGGGAGACAGGCAGTCTGGCCTGTTGGGTTGCGTCGCCTTCTTCCAGGCTTTGGCGGCTGGTCTAGCACTTTGGCTTTGCGGAGGGCTACCTTTTCATCTAGGCAGCCTTCCGTGTGTCCCACTTAGAGCAAACGGGTTGGGTGGCCATTCTCACCCTCGTCTCGTTGAGGAACACAAAGCCCAGAGACGTAAATCAACTTGCCCAAGATTACACATCAGGTCCGGCTGAGCCAGGACACCTCTTCTCTCCTCCCTGAGGACCCTCTAGCTCTCCATCCTTTCTCATGAATGGTAGTTCTGTTCTCCCTCACTCAGAATCCCAGCGACATCCTCATCAACTCCTCCCTTATTTCCTCTCCCTTCCTGGAGCCAGGCCTTCCTCTGGGTCCCTGCTTCCTCTGTTTTTTTTAATTTTATTTTATGTTTTAATTCAGGCCGTTCTTGTGTTTAGGAAAGTGCCCCAGGGAAGGAACCAGACAGTCATGGGTTGGAGAATTCTGGCTTCCCCACCTGTCAACTGTGTGGCTTCCAACAAGTTCCTTCTCCGAGCCTTGCAGTTGTCAGTCTTCACGTCTGTAAAATGAGGATAAGAACACCTACCCTCTTAGATGGCTGTGAGGATTAAATGGAACTCCCATGTGTGGAAATGCCCAGCCTGCTCCGTCCCACTTTCCTTCAACTCTGGACTCTTCAAGTGGCCTCCTAATTGTTAGAAAGGGATGGATACTTAAAATTGCATACAACTAAGTATACCACGTACACATACACTAGTTAATACATGTAAAACTGGTGAAGTCTGAATCACATGAGTGGATTGTGTCAATGTCATGTTCCTGGTTTTGATATTGAATTCCAGTTATGTGAGATGTCACTGTTGGGGGAAGTTGGGTGAAGGGTATTCTTTCTCGCAATTGCATGTAAATCTATAATTATCTCAAAATAAAAAGTTTAATGAGGAAAATGGATTAACCTTCCCATCACACTCATTCTTCTGCGCCCACTGCAGGCCAGGTACTACTCCAGGTACTAGGCATGTGTCAGTGGACACGAAAGCAGAAAAATCCTCTTTCCCACCTCCTTCAGGTCTTTGCTCAAAGGTGGTCTCCCTGACACCCTACTTAAGATTGCACATCACTCCCTTGAACTTCCTGTCCTCCTTGCCTGCCCTTTTCCTCCATACACCTGTCCTCAGTTGGCATTCTGTATATTTTATTTACTTATTTTGTTTATTGCCCTTTATTTACTCTCTCACTAGAATGTCAGCTCCATGAGAGTATTCTGTCTGTGTCCTCTGTATCCTTGGCACCTAGAACATGCCTGGCATGTAGTAGGCACTCAGCTAAAGTTTGTTGAATGGCTGAGAGGTGACAGATAAGAAACAAGTCAGGATGGGCTAAGTACTAAAGGCAAAGAAAGCAGAGAAGGGGAGGGTGAGATGGTGGAGGAAATGTCATTTTGATCATGTATTTTTCTGCAAATCTTGCAGGCCTCCCTGTCGTGTGAGGGGTAAAGTCCTGGCTTCTTAGGTTGTGATCTACTCATTAATTCACTCTTCTTTTTATTCATTTACCAGATGTTTCTTTGAGCCGTTACTATGTGCAGGGCCCTGTAGAGCAGGCAGAGAGGAGGCAGGAAAGGATCTTGCCCCCAGGAGATGGGTAGGAGAGGTGGGACAGGAATGGAAACAGCACATGACAAGGAAGAATGAAGCTGGTGTGAGACAAGTAAGAGTGCTGGGGGAGGGGTGCTGAGGAGGGAGGGCTCACTTGTGGGCAGGGTGCTTGGGGAAGGCTTCGTGGAGGAGGTGCTGATTCCTGGTCTGAAAAGTCTGGGAGGATCTCCAGGCCTTTTCTGGTCCAGCCCCAGCTCAGCGAACCAATTTCCTCTTACATGGCTCCCCTAGGGGACCCGGCAACTCTAATCCTACTGCCCCCTGTAGCTGGTTCTGGATGCCCCGGCTCTGCTGATGCTGTGACCCCTGCCCGCCTCTCTCTTTCTCTCTGTCTTTCTAAATCCTGTTTCCTCTTCCAGATCCAGCCTGGCCTTTCCTGCAGGAAGGCTTCCTTGATTGCCCTAGTTCCCACGATCTGTTGTCTTTGAACATCTGTGCCATTTGTAGTCTGTATTGCACTGTTTGACCTCTTACGAGAGGAGCAACCAGCTTCACTGTGGGTGGGACTCGACCCTCCATCTGGGGCAGGAGCTGGCTACTAAGCTGAACTTAGGCTTAGGTACACAGTAGACCCTCAGCAGTTCTTGTGGCTGGATGGACTCGAGAGCACTGGAAAAATGTCATTCATCTTCGAAGAGGGCAGCATTTGCTATTTTTGTCATTGACCTAAACTCTCCTTGTCTAGAACCACTGGAAGTCCAGTTAGGAGAGGGATGAAGTCTGCCTTTACAGTTTCTCTGAGTGTGTTGTTAGCAAACTAGTGCTGTAAACAGAGCAGCCCCAGTGCTTAACAGACTCCAGGAATTTGTCTCTTTCCCGGCATCATACTGGAGCCTGTGCTCAGTGAATTCTTACAAAAAGACATGAAAGTATCTTTCCAGCATTTACTGCTGTACATTCATTCACCTAACAAATGTGGTTTCTCAATAAATTTTTAAATTGTAGCTAGTTTCTGATGTACAGAATTATCGAGAAGATAGTACAGACAGTTCTCTTCCCCTGCTGCTGACATCTCACATTAGCATGGTGCATTTCTCACAATGAATGCACCAATGTTGATATGTTCCTATTAACTAAAGTCTGTACTTCACTCGGATTTCCTTAGTTTCCCCCTCATGTCCTCTCTCTGTTCCAGCATCCCATATTACATTTACCTGTCATCTCTCCTTCCATGACTCTTGGGTGTGACAGTTTCTCAGACTTTCCTTGTTTTTGGTGACCTTGACATTGAGTACTGATCAGATATTTGTCCCTCCATTGGGATTTGTTTTGATGTTTTTCTTATGATTAGACTGGGGTTAAGCTTTTGGGGGAGGAAGACCAGAGATAAAGGGCCATTTTCATCACGTCGTATCAAGGACACATACTGCCAACCTGATTTACCGCTGTTGGTATTAACCTTGATCACCTGGCTGAGGCACTGTGTCAGGTTTCTCCACTAAAAGTTACTCCTTTTCCCCCATCTTTCCATACTGTCCACTTCGGCGAGAAGTCACTACGAGCGGCCCATACCTAAGGCGCGGGGAGTTGTTTCCCTTCAACCAATGTGTTTGGAATGCTTGCTCTGTGCTGGGCACTGTTACAGATGCTGAAAATACAGCTGTGAATGAGACAGAAAAGATTCTTTTCCTACATGGAACTTTCATCCAAGTGAGAGTTTAATAATAACTAAATCGTTTTAGAGCATGATAAGTTGTATAAAGAAAAAAAGACAATGGGCCAGAGAGGGACCTGGGTGCTAGGGGGTAAAGGAGGGGGAGGGACCGCTGCTTGTTTCCTTGGGTTTTCAGGCACAGGTGCCTTTTGAGCTGAGTCTAGAGGGGTGAGGAGGGACCAGCCATGAGCACCTGGGAAGCAAATTCCGGGCAGAAGGAGCAGCAGATGCCAAACACCGAGGCCTGTTTAAGGAGCAGAAAGGATGTCGTGATCAGAGCCCTGTGTGTGCTGGACGGTGTCAGGAGATGGACAAAAAGGAGGTGGGGTGAGATCTTGAGAGACCTGCACATCCCAGGAAGGCATTTGGGTTTTATTCCGACCGTGGAAGCCGTCGGTTCGAAGCAGGGGATACCGGATTTGCTTTCATGTATAAACGATGGCTTTGGGTGTGCTGTGCGGAATGGGCTCTCCTGGAGCTGAGAGCGGAGGAAGCTGGGACGCCGGCGTGAATGACGGTGGCTCGGACCTGGGGGGAGCAGACGGAGGTAGGTTTGCCTCCGTTTTGGAGGTGGAGCTGACAAGGCATCTGCTGAGTTGCTTGTGGAGAGATCAAGAACCTGGTGCATACTCGCACTCCTTGGTCTCTGGTGGCACCATTAACTGAAGTTAGGGGAGGCTGAGGAGAATCACGTTAAGAAGGTAAAAGTGGGGCTTCCCTGGTGGCTCAGTGGTTGAGAGTCCGCCTGCCGATGCAGGGGACACGGGTTCGCGCCCCGGTCCGGGAAGATCCCACATGCCGCGGAGCGGCTGGGCCCGTGAGCCATGGCCGCTGAGCCTGCAGGTCCGGACCCTGTGCTCCGCAATGGGAGAGGCCACAACAGTGAGAGGCCCGCGTACCGCAAAAAAAAAACAAAAAAAAAGAAGGTAAAAGTGCAGACACTCAGGTGCATTAGAGCAGCTCCCTCAGAATCCCACTTGTCAGCAGCGCTGTCAGTAGCCCCTTTGGGTTGCACCACATACCTGGAGGGATCGGGACGGTGTTCTGTTTGCTGATTCAGTTGCCACCTTTCTCCTTGGCAGTCCACACTATTGAGGGCTGAGTGCCAAGGGCAGATGTCCCTGGAAGGCGATCCGGATGTGAAGAGTGGACCGGTTACTGAGGGGGCTGGCTGCCTGCCACACCCTGCTGGGCATGTGCCAGGCACTGAGCAGGACGCCTTCCTGCCTCTCCCCGTGCCCAGCCCATGGGAGGTTGTTTTTTTCCATCCCAGCTGCCACTAAGTAAGCATACGTTGGTTTGTGTTGAATTATGTCCACAGTAAAGTCAGTCAACAAGTACTGATTCAACACCAATTACTGTGTGGTGCCGTGGTCCCTGCCTCAGTGGAAATTTAAGACGTAAACGCGGTAAAGGGACCGAGTGTAGGTAGCATATTTGGTGAAAAGTATACCACCATCCATGTACAGGAGAGAAAGCACACGTCTCCAGGGATGCATGGAGGTATCAGGGAAGGCTCCCTGGAGGAGATGGAAACAGAGCTATACATTGGAAGGGCATTGAGGGGAATGGGCCATGTGGCCAGGGTTTCTGTTAGGGAATTGGAGGTAGAAAGGGCTGGAGAGGTAAATTTATGGCCCATCTACCAGCATGGTGTCAGAATAGGTGCTAAAAACTAAAAACTATCTGTTGGAGGGGTGAGTGATTGGAAAGTAGGTTGATACCACTGCCTGGAGGGCCTCTGATGTGAGGATGAAGGAGTCCATTGTCTCCTATGAGCCACGGGGAACCACTGTCTAAGAAAAGTGGAAGGAACCATATCCTGAAGAAAGACTTTTGAATTTCTAGCCAGTATTTAATTTTTTATAATAATAATGATACTGCTAATAATAACAATAATTTTTCTAACTACTTAATTAGCATTATTTTTGCCAGAAAGGAACTGTTAGTTTCGTGCTTGGCCCCGTCTGTGTGTGATTAGAGCTTATTGACTGAGAGCAGGAGGGACTTTTTTATCTCGAGGTTTTGTTGTTTTCTTTCCTCGTTGGTCTCTGCTGAGAGTCCATCTCACTGCTGGCTCTTTAATCTGGTTGTGTTCCATGAGATACCACAAAAGCACAATCTTTGACAAGGTAAATATGCCAAATCCTTATTATAACATTTAATCACTTAGGGAGGTTTCGCTGTGGGGTGGGAGTGGAGGAGTGGTGGGAATGGAAAGAGAAGTCCAGATTGCTTTGATTAACTGCATTTTTCTTTCTGGGTGAATGGGAAGGCTTTGGTGGAAATCTCAGTCTTGGAGGCTGTTTCCAGGAAAGAGTGAGAAAAGTGATTGAGGACGTTCTGGAGTCCTGGTCAGTGGAAGGGATGGAACACCGATTGTGGTGGGCCTGCTGTTATTGGGAGGCAGGAAGAAGGTACCTGTCTTCCCATCAGGAGGTAGTATCTGTGGTGAGGGCCGGGGGTTTGGGCTAGGCAGGCACAGGGTGGACCTCAACAAATTCTCATAGATTGGGTGAGCCTTTAACCACATGGTAGTTAATTGTTTGAAGGATTCGGACTGATGGGAGATCGCTTCCAACAAGACTAGCCTGGGCATCACGGAAGAGGTGGTGTTTGCTGCAGGCCTTTCCCCACTTGTAACTGCATTCAAGCCCGGCCAGTTTCCCATAGTTTCCTCATGTATCTCAAGGTTGTTTCTTTCCACTTTGTGGGTGAAGGAGCCACACTCAGAGGGCTAAGAGCTTCGTTCATACCACCAGGAGAGCAAGGGGGGGCCTCTTTATTCACCGGTCTGGCTTAGGGTCCAGGTGGTACGCTTACACACAGGGGTATCTCAGGGTGTGTGCATTGAATTAGTGAAGTCTTCTGGGAACATCCTGTGTTGGAGGGCTTCAGAAAGTAGGATGTGTAGCCACGATACAAACTCAGGCCTCCCATTTTCAAAGCCTGATTCCTTTTACCGTACTGCCCAATTTCATTAAGGCAGAGACGGTATGTTAGATTATTGTTCAGAAATATTCACTCCCAGCCTCCCCTTTCTGCCAGCCTCCCGTGATGCAGGGTTTGGCCACGTGCCTTGCTTTGGCGTGTTGGGCAGAGTATGCGTCCTGCCTCCTTGACTTTGGGCTCTGTCACTTGACGTGCTTTGGCCGATGAGACGTTAGCAAACTCGAAGCCAGCAGAACCTTAAGGTGCTTGCTTAGTCGGGCTCACGCTCTCAGGTGCCTGCCACCACCATGAGAAGAGATTCCCCATGTGGCTGCTGGCCTCTCGACCTGGATCCCGCCATGAACGTAGGAGACCTGAACCCGCCCGACAGTGAAGAGCCGAGCCCAGATGGACACACAGCTTTCCCTCAACCCAGATCAGCCCACCTCTAGCTGACCCCCAGGGAAAAGAAGGGATCGTTGCTTTCAGCGACAGAGTCCTGGGGTGGTTTGTAACACAGTGGTAGCTGACAGGTAGAGATGAGAAGGGCATCCCAGGCAGGGGCTGGCCCAAAACATATGTAACGGAGGGAAAGAGGGAGTGAGGGGCAGAGATGAGCCTGGGAGTAGAGGTTCTGGCTAAATCTCAGGTCTTGAATTTCAGGGTAAGGAATTTGATCATTTTCCAGTAGGCAGTGGGAGACGTTGAAAGTTGTTGAGCTTAGAGGGATGAGATCCAAACCAGCTATAGAAGGTAAACTGGAACGTAAGTGCAGAATCGTTAAAACGGAGAGGGGAGGAGACAAAGGCCAGAGGACCTGTTGGAAAGCTGCTACTATTTGCTGTCCACTGTATCCCAGAGCCTAGCACTGTGCCTCTTATACAGTAGGTGCTTAATAAATATTTGGTGAATGAGTAAACGTGTAACAAAATTGTCCAGGGGTTTGGTAATGAAGACTTAGGCAACAGAAGTCTCTGATAACTCACTTATTTACCCATTTATTTTTTCACCTGTGTTTGTTGAGCCCTTGAAATAGGTAAGTACTTGAATCTGGGGCAGGGCTGCTCAGAGCCTGAGGAGGGACCCTTCCCATGCCTTCTTGAAAAGGCCGACCAGGAGGTAGGGCTGGAACGGGACACAGCGGGGATGAATGTCATCTCTGCTGGCTTCACCTGGGACCAGGACAGTGTCCCTTGTCCTCTCTCTGATACCCATGGCTGGTTCTACAGGGGTTACTAGGTTTGGGAATATCAATTATATTTGACTTTCTCCTTTAGACCAGGCTATCCAATCTTTTCAGGCTTTGTGTCTGCACTTTCATTCACTCATCTGCTCTGGGCCAGCCCGAGGCTGGGTGACAAGGAGGCTTTGAAGACTAAGAGGCCATCCCTTGCTTAGAGGAACGCAGAGTTCAGTGGTTAAATCTCTAAAGTGTGACTTTCGGCAAAGCCTGGCCCTCTCCCTGTCTGTTTCCTCATCTGTAAAATGGCCACTGAGAGGCCTGGCTTCAAATCCCAAGTCTGTATCTTACTGGCTGTGTGGCCTTAAGCAAGTCGCTACTTGACTGAGGCTCTGAAAGGTGGTCTCGCTCCTTTCCTGCAAGATGGGAGGATCCTGTGGGATGGCACATGGGAGAGAGGCCGAGGTGAACTCTCAGAGAGCAGCGGCTTTTCAAAAAGTGCCCGAGGCTGGCTGAGATGAAGATACGCCCCCAATGCAGGGCTGCATCCTGCTTGTGTGAGCACACTCACCCCAGGAACCTTTATTTGCACGTGGCCCAGGTCAGGAGACATCAACCCTCACCCGTGCATCCACTAGGGAAAGAAAAACAAACAAGCAGACAGAGCCCCCAGTCTTCAGTGAGAATAGCCTGGGCCAGGAACGGTACCAGAGCCTGTTTCTTGCGTTAAAGAGGAGCTAATTGTAGTGGCCTCCTGAAGTCTTGGGTTGAGAATGATTCTGAGGCTCCGTTGGACTTACTGGGACACAGCGCTTAAGGATGCTCCCAGGAGAAACTGCAGGTGGCACGTGTGCCAAGCGCTTGTGAGGGCTGACCTCTTTCTTCAGGCTGCAGGGTCACCCATAGTTTCTCATCCGTTCGACAAATTCTTACTGAGCCCCTGCTCTATGTGGGGGAGTGTCCTGGGTGCTGAGACCGCAGCTCAGAAACAGAACAACGTGCAGGACCCTTGTGCACGTTACATTCTAGAGCGGACAGGCGGGGGCAAATGATAAATATCATAAGTAAATCTAATAGTAGGCTGGAAGGTAATGTGTGCTGAGAAAATAGGAATAAGACAGGGTAAAGAGGCTCTGATGTGCCCAGCACCCCATCCCCCAGAGACAGTCTTGTTTAATACCCGCAGAGCAGCATATGACCCCTAACCGTGGCTCATACGTGCTGAGTACTTGAGGTGATTCCAAGGGGTGTTGTTGTCTTGGAGTGTGTGTGTGTGTGTGTGTGTGTATGTGTGCGTGCGTGCATGTGCACACCTGGGTTTGATCCTGTGTTCCTGACCCCGAGATGAATGACTTCGGATTAACCATTTTGGCATTAGCTGTACTTCCTTCAGCTGCCCAGACAACTAAGAATTATTGTCCCTTTGTGGCCACTCACGCCCAAAGTCCTGGCCTTCTGGCAGCTGGTTTGGGGGCTTGGGGACTGGGGTGGTGGAGGAAGTAAAACCACAGCTATTGTCATAGGAGCAGCCTGTGGTTTACCTTCTTGGGCTTGATTTACTGAGCTAATTAAAATTTAAAATAAATATTCATGAGGAAATATGCATACGGGTCATGAGCATGCAGTTATCACAAGGCAAGAATGTTATTTGTTTTGAATCAAATATTAATATGCTAATTTCAACAGTTCTTATCTCTGTGAAAGCAGGTAGGGTAAGCGGCTCTACTAGGCAGTACGTTCTTGCCTAGTTCCAGTTACCATGGGAATCAGTCAACCAGGGTGGTTCCCAGCACGGTCCCATCACCGCACTCTGCATTATAATCATCGGTACTGTTTGTCCTTGAAAACCACATTGCGCACTGTGAGATAACACACAGTGACACCTCATTTAGGCAACATCAGTTTTGTGGGCTCTTCCACCAAAAATGAATTATCTAGATAATTAAGTTTAGACAGATAATTATCTAGATAATAAAATCATAACCCTTAGGTCATGATGTTAGCCGACATACCCGCTTTGGATGGGAAGCTTTTAAAAGTATGTTTGTCACACACAAGAGCAGTCTCTTCATTGGTCCACCTTTTGCTTAGAGACTCAGGGTCATCCGTGGTGGCCTAGATGACGTGTGCTGGATGACCCTCAGTTGCTGTCATTTTCTACTTTCTGGGAGTCTTGCTGACCATTTCTCTGTCTCTTCCATTAGAGTCAGGCTGAAGGTTTTGACTTGCTTTCTGGAGCCAACATCCTTTGCAACTTTTTGGTTGCTTTTAATCTTTCATGGACTAGGAAGCCAGAGAACCAGATTTGTTAAAAGTGCGTCCAAAGCTAAACTAATTTCAGATGAAGATGAAGACGCTGAGGCATTCTTCTAGGAGTCAAGTGCTCGAATGTGGTGTGGGACCAATTTTGTTGTTTGAACATGTGTTCTGGACACAGGAAGTTACTAGATATGGGACGTATAGATGCAGGAAGTATTACTCTGTGTGTGTGTGTGTGTGTTTATCCACATGAACCATGGGGTGGGGTGGGACGGTTAATTCAGTTTCTGAAGGGCTTTCTTTTGACACAGGGATCCAGTGTGTTCTTTATGGCCCTGCTTAATGGATAAAAGCTTCTAGGGGGCTCGTTTCAGCTCAGTAAAGGAAGAATTTGCTAATAGAGAGGTTCAGTCTTGGGACGCCTGCCTTGGGGGCTGTGAGTTCCTAGTGCTGGAACTGTTCTAATGAAGGCCAGGTAACTACACATCTAAGGACACAGTTGAGGGGATTTAAACATTGTCAAGTGATTGACCTGCTTTTTAAATTAAAAATTTTTTTCAACTTATTAAAGTATAATCGATGTATACGGAACTGTATACATTTGAAAGGTCGACATGGTTGATTTTTAAAATCTGTGTTTAAGACTGGACAGGGCTGTGTTATCAAAATATAAGTATACACATCATGGCATCCTGCAATTCACCTGAGTGACTGTTGTGAACTAGATGTTTGTATCCTCCCAAAATTTGTATGTTGAATCCTAAACCCCCAATGTGATGGTATTTGGAGATGGGGCATTTGGGGGGCAATTAGGTTTGGATGAGGTCATGAAGATGGAGCCCTTGTCATGGGATTAGTGTCCTTTTAAGAAGAAACACCAGAGAGCTTGCTCTCTCTCTCTCTCTCTACCACATGAGGACACAGCCAGAAGGTGGCCGTCTGCAAGCCAGGTAGAGAGGCCTCCCTGGAACTCAGCCATACTGGACATACTGGACTTCCAGCCTCCAGAACTGTGAGGAAACATATTTCTGTTGTTTGTACTCCCTAGTCTATGGTATTTGCTTTGGCAGCCCGAGCTGACTAAGAAGGCCACCCTCGTAGCAGGTGTGTCTGAATTACTGAGGCTTCTGCCACGAGTTTATCAGGCAGTCTGGGAAGCGCCTCCTTCTGTCCTTCACACTGACAGCTGAGTACCTATGTGTCCCTCCGTGGCTCCCAAGGTGAGACCTTCATCTTAAACAGCTAGAAATGGGCGACATTGCCTTTGGTGTCAGATGACAGCCGGGCAAGACAAGAGCCCAGCTGTAAGGCCATAAATACCGACAAGTGTAGGCCACTGCCTTCCAGAAGGCATGTGCAGGGCTCTGGGCTGCTCGTGTCTGCGTTGGGGAGCAGCCGCCTGGGTTCCCATGGCCTGGGTGGTGCTGCCAGATGTCACATGTGCAGCCCTGCCACCTCCCTACTATTTACGGCCAAGTCACTACATGGGACTCAGAGCCTAGGACCCTGTGCTGGCATTCAAAAGGATTTAATAGGCCTCTTTGTAAACAGCGCCAAACAGTTGTTCAAGCGACACGTAGAGCTCCGCGTGGCTGCGATGCAAAGTGCAGCTCGGGCTTTATTTGTTTGGGTTCTTCCCCCCTTTATAAACAGAGAGGAGTGTCTGCCTGCAAAATTGTCTTCCTGGCAGGATGGGAAGAGTTGAGAGAGGGGAATTCTTCCTTCGCTGCTCTGTTCCTCGTGACTCGGGGGCCACATGTTTCCAAAAGCCATTTTTGAGAACCCCAGCTCTCAATGACCTCAAGCCCTGAGCAGTTAGAAGTGCGAGGGACTCAGGCTGACCCAAGCCAACCCCAGATCACGTCGTGGCAAGAAGGAAGGTGGGATCCCATTTTCCCATGGACTGAAGTAGGAAGAGGGTGTGAGGTCACATTTAGGTATCAGGTACCTTGTCAGAAGCCCTGCTGAAACAGACTCCCCCAGAAGTCCCTTTCTTGTCCCTTTCAAGTCCCTGCCTTGTCCCTTTCACTTCACATGGTATCTCAATTAGCCCAGCTTTGGGCCTGACCCCAGTTTGCTTCCAATTGGTTGAATTCCTAACCACAGACAGGGTTAGGAGTTGGATCTGGGTTGGGGAAGGGGCAGGACCAGGGTCAGCTGGGCAGCCATGCTCAGGACGCGGGAGGGAGAGCACAGGCAGATGTCAGCTCTCACCGAGGCTCTCCCTCCCTCTGCCCCAACATCCTCCACAGGCATTCACTAGACTTTCTGGTCTCAGAGGAGGTCTTTTGCAAGGATGGGGGATGCTTAATTGCAAGTCTGGCTCTGTAACCTGGTCGTGGACCCTGCCAGATATCCCATCCATCACTTTTTTTTTCTTTTTTTTGGCTGCGTTTGGGGCTTCGTTGCTGCACACGGGCTTTCTCTAGTTGTGGCGAGCAGGGGCTGCTGCTCTTTGTTGCGGTGTGAGGGCTTCTCATTGTGGTGGCTTCTCTCGTTCTGGAGCATGAGCTCTAGGCTGCGGGCTTCAGTAGTTGCAGCACGCGGGCTCAGGGGTTGTGGCTCCCAGGCTTAGTTGCTCCACGGCGTGTGGGATCTTCCCAGGCCAGGGATCGAACCCGTGTCCCCTGCATTGGCAGGCGGATCCTTAACCACTGTGCCGCCAGGGAAGCCCCCCCCCGTCACCTTGGAATGCGGAGGCGTAGCCCCCAAGTTCCCAGAAAAGTCAGACTTGTGCCCTCATTGGAACCCCTTTCATCATGCCCAACCCCCATCTGTCAGGGCACCCACCCCCCCCGACCCCCCCAGGGACTTTGGGTTGAAACCACAACCTGGCCTTGATGCTTGAGTTGAACCCACTTGATCAAGTCCTGGAAGAAAAATCAAAGGCTATAGAGGAAGAATCATGTGAGGTGCTTATAGTCCTGAATACAACTCCACACAAAAAGACTTGTTCTTTGAAGACTGAGTCAGATGGCTCGGTGCCTGCATGGAGGGAAAAGCTCTAAAGAGTTAGGTAGAGCCCTGGGATGAAGAGAGATGGTGTCTGCCTGTGGTCGGGGCCAGCACCTCCCGGCCCGGCCCGGGCAGGGCTTCTGAGGTGCCCCGCCTGTTCTGTACCTGGTGGTTGTGTTGTCTTCCTTCCCAGCACTCCCATCGCCTCATCTGCAACGTGAGAGAAACGGGATAAAGTGACCAAGCCCAGGCTGGCCCCGAGTTCCCCAGCTGTGTAGAAGGTGCTGGTTGAAATCCGAAGGCTGTTCAATATTAAACAAACAAACAAGTGAAGGAATATTTATTGGAAGCAAAACTGCAAAGATAACTCAAATGTCAAGTCTTTAACCCCCAAATACATCAGTATCCTTGGCTTAAATTCTGTTTCCCGGTCGGAAGACTGGGCCAGCATTTTGACAAAATCATTCGGGACAGGGATGCCGTTTGTTCAACAGGGGAAATACTGCGAAACATGATGGTCAACAGGCTATGGGTGGGAAGGGAGGGTCTTTGCTCAGTAAAAAGTTTGGAAACCATGTTTCCAGCGTTTCAGAGTTGCTAATGAAGTTTGTGTCCTTCTCTCAACAACACTGTGGGTGATCTGTGCCTGGTGAAGGGTGATCTTCCAACCCTAAACTTGAAGAGTGGCCAAGATGCAGGTCTGGAAAGTGCTAAGCCCGCTCACTGGAAGCTCCAAGGTATCTTTGGCCCCCCTGCGCTTACTCAGGTAGTAATTCTGTGTGCAATGTAACCAGAACGCTCCCTTTCCATCTCTGTTAATTTCCAAATTGGCTCGTTAAATCTATACATTCCAGAGACTTAGTCCAACATTCCAGGGAACCTTTCCATGGACAATCAGAGCAGGAGTTCTTTTCAGCAGGGTTTGTTCAAGCGGAGGGAATGTGAAAAAAACCTCCAGAACAAATTACCTTCATCTTGCAAACGGGACCTCAGATGGCAGCCTCACGGTTACCCCGGCCGTGTCTCTCCCTGACTCTGCCTCGTCCCTTTCACTTCACACGGTACCTCAATTAGCCCAGCTTTGGACCTGGCCCCAGTTTGCTTCCAGTTTGTTGAACTCCTAACTGCAGACAAGACATTGTTAACTAGCAGTCCTGCCAGAGAGCGAGTGCAATAAACTCCGGGGTATTCCTTTCTGTGTTGTTGTTGTGACACAAACATGTAAGTGTGTTTGAAACCTCAGAGCACAGCTGCTAGGGGAGGTGTCTGTTTTGCTGCCAGCTGGGCACATAATGTACCACACATGTGAGCAGGGCACTGGGGAATTTTAGCTGGAATTAACAACCGCATAAGAACTGGGAGCAAATAAATAAATAACCCGTGTGTTCAAAGGCCGTTTTATCAACTCAGTTTATCTCCACTGCTAAATGCCAACTCTTTTTCTTGACCTACCTTTTCCATTCCTCTGACCTTCAGAATTCTTGCCACATTTGGGATTAACTGAAGTTGCTCTCACGGCTCTTCATGCCCTTATTTAAAGGACCGACCTGCTCCTTTTCTCTGAAGTGCTTTGGTGGGGCGATGACTTTCCTTTTCCCCAAAGGGCAGCTCCAGAAGTGGGGAGTCAGGAGGGATGGGTTCTAGCCCCCAGCCTTCTGGTCTCTCTGTTTATCACCTGTCACCTGGGGGCAGAGGCAGTAGAGACCATCCAAGCCTCATCCAAATGTCACCTGCTGTCTGTCCGTGTCCTTAACAAGTGTGCCCTGAACGGCCAGTGAATGCACATTGCCAGGCTCCCGTCTGCGAGGTGGCCCCTTCTCTCAGGAGCCTGTTAATCCCTGTTTGGAGAGGGTCCGTCAGGTAAACGCATACGAATGTTTCAGTCAGTCTGTGCTCACTGCCCTGAGACGGACACAGCTAGCCCTAAGCAGTGGCAGGCATATAATCGGTATTTATTGAGTGAATGAATGGATACTGGAATTACAGAAATTCATTTCTAACTCAGAGGTAGAGCAGCAACCAGGCTTACCTTGTTTCACGGCCAAGGAGCAGGCCCACCTGCATGGTGTCTTTGTGTGGCGTAGATGCGGACAGCCCTTCCTCTGCATGCATGGGGCCCCTTGCTGGATGCATGGCTCATCCTGGCTGGGAACGTTTGGGCAGGGCTCAGACTGCACTAGTGTGTTCGGTGGCCCTGCTGGGTGGGATGGGATATGGGGAGAAACAGAGATAAAGAGCGCACACCCTGAAGCTGGCGTGCTTAGGCTCCTGTACTAATGTCACCTCTTCATCTATCATCTATCAAGTGGAGGAAGAATAGTACCTACTTCAAAGGGTTGCTGTGAGGCCTGAGTGAATCAATCTATGTAAACTGTTCAGAACCAGGCCTGGCACAGAGTAAGTACTAATTAAATATTAGCTCTTTTTCATGTTATTATTATTTTGGAGAGGGGGGAGTTGTCAGGACCTATAGGACAGCTCAGTTTCTAGAGGGGTGAAGGGTGGGAGGAGAGGGGCAGCTGCAGTTGGAAGTAGATCGTTCAGAGGGCTGTGGTCAGTTTGAGTGGATTTCTGAATCTGTGGCTCTCTGTAGCCCTCAGGTCTTATCTGTGGGTGGGTTTCTACAGAAGTAGAGGCAGGAGGTCATAGGTGAAATCGGATGGCCAGCAGCTTCCTCCTGGTTCTCGTTCTAAGGAACAAACACCTACCCTCCCAACACACACACACACACACACACACACACACACACACACAAACTCCTACTGAATGGGTGGGAGTTCACGAAACAGGCAAGATCAGGTAGGGCAGTCCAGAGCCTACTAGGGTTCAGGGGTTTATCTGAGCGCCTAGTAGGGAAACTGAGGCAAAAGCCTAGTAGATACAAGTTGCCCAGAGCTCCTGGCAGCCATAACCGAAGTCAGGTCTCTCGCAGCCAGACCACAAGCCCCTGCTACTGGCATTGCTGGTCAGCAGACTCCAGCCTGGCGGGGCTTGGTCTGAGGACCACAGGAGCAGAGTCACCCACATCCCGAATAGGAGGGAGGTGTAGAGGGGCTTGATGAAGGCCTTGAGTTGAGATGGAGCCTGGGAGGATGGTCAGGACTTGGGTGACCAGAGCTGAGACATTCTGGGCAGAGGAGGAGAACGGAGTGAAGATGCAGGTGGGGTTGCTCCTGATGAGATCCAGGAATCTGAGCACACGTGTGGGCCTGGAACATAGTGGAGGCTGTGTGTGGAGGGGAGAAGCCTGGGAGGAGACTCTGGAGCCAGGGCCGGGGCAGGGGAGCCTTGGAACCGAGCTGCTGATAAAAAGCCCTGGACACTTTGTGAGCACTGTCAGTGATCCGACGCGGCTAGGGTCTCTGGATGACCACATTGTAGACAATTGGGCCATAAGCAGAGGCTCAGGAGGGGTGGCAGAAGGAGCATGAGCCGGGGGGAGGAGATTGCTCAACTGGACCCTGCGGGGAATAGCCTGGGCAGCACAGAGCCCTGGGTGGACACAGCAGGAGCAGCGAGGGAAGGGGAGGTGGGAGAAACATTGCGAAGCAACGAGACCTGGGGCCTAGTGCCTGATGAGATACAGAAGACGTGCGTATGGGGCTGGTCCCCGTTTTGGAGGGGAGGCCAGCTGAGGGCAGAAGTGAGTTCCATTTCCATCTCACAGGACTCAAGGTGAGTGCGAAGGGCCCCAGTGGACATGCCATCAGGCAGGGGCCCTAGGGAGTGGGGCCTGGGCTAGAGAGGAGAATTCAGGAGGCCTCAGGGCAGAGCTGAAGCCACGGGCGGGGAAGAGGTGAAGCACAGAGAGAAAGAGAGGAGACCAGTGACAGAAGTTGGGACAACAGCCATCGTCGGGGCCAAGAGGAGGGAGAGGAGGCGCAGCACCTCAGAGGATGCGTTCGTAGTGGCCGGAAGTACCATCAGGCAAACAGGAGAGCACAGCTTCCCCCTGTGCCCAGCCTGGAGGGCGTCTGCAGCTCAGCCCAGGCCGGCCCCTCTGCTGCACTCCTTGTCGCCAACACACACACACACACACACACACACACACACACGTGCTACTGTGCACACACACATGCAAGCACTGCAGTGCAACCGCATGACCTTCGTCAAGTGCCGGCTCAGGTATTCTCTCCTCTGGAAAACTCTCGGCAGCTCCGTGCCCCAAGCGCCGGTTCAGTTCCTCCCTCCTCTGCATCCCTGCAGCCCCTCCCCCTCCTCTGCACGCACCTCTCAGATGAGATAGCAATTACCCGCTTTGTGGAGGGTCTCCCCACCAGACGTGAGCTTTGCAGACCTGTTCCCCCGGTGGTGCCCTGGATAGCACACAGGGCCACTGAACTGGTGTCAGCTGGTTGAGGAGAGTTCCCATGAGAAGGGAGTTGGGGCCAGTAGGGGCCGGGACAGATACCTGGTTGTTCGGCCGTGGCCTTCAAGGCTGCAGCCTGGGTGGGAGGTGGGAGGAGAGGAAGTGTGATGGAGGGGACACCCCCCATGACACCAGCTGCCGGAACCACACCCTCCTCTCCAAGCTGCCCATCACTTTCTGTCCACCCGTACCTAGGCTGGGACCCTCACCCGACTTTCCTTCTAACTTGGTTTCTGCAATCTTTTGTAGCTGTGACCTGAATGTCTCCTATAACTGGTAGGTCCCGGAAAATACCTGTTTGAATAGATTGTAGCCATCTGTAAAATGAGGACTGTTGAAAGAGGAGAAACCGATCACTGCTCAGAGCTCCTTCCAGTGGAACTCAGATTGTCCAAGCCTCTGCAGTCATTTGAACACCGAAAGGGAGGTTGAGCCATTTACTGGAAAGAGCAATGAAGTCAGGGTTACAGCTCTACTCAGCCACCGACCCCAGACTAAGTAAGGGAAGAAGAAATTCAGTTTTCTAAGTGTCTTCTGAAGCCAAGCATAAGGCTTGGCTCTTTCACAAACAGCATTTTCTTTCATTAATCCACAGAGCAACCTTGGGATACTGACTCATGTACTGATTCATCAGCTTCGTCTTCTTTAAGAATATCAGGCAACTCACAGAGGTGAAGTAACTAGCTCAAGCCGGTAGGTTACAGGTTGCCTGATTGTGTGTTTCTTGTGTGTCAATGAGACTGATTTTCTTCTAAGTGCAGAGCTGCGTTAGATATCTGGCCATCCCACAGCCCTGAAGGCCTCTGGAGCTAGAAGAGGTTTGCTTTTGTCTGAAAAGAGGCAAGAGTGAGCCTTCTAGAGTGCGAGGGGGTGTCCTGTGTCCTGTTGAGCTCTGTGATTATAAGAGCAAAGGACCGTGTGACTTGAATACACAGTATTAGGCCAAACTCGGTCTCGGATGCCTGGAAACATTTGACATGATGTCATGAAAAGCTATGAAAGTGTCTCTCCAAAACTCCAAGAGAGGAATTAGGCTTTTGCACATACGTATGTATTCAATTTTCAGCTGTCCTGATTTCTCTCAAAGAGCCGCTGGTTCTTCCTTGGAATTGGTCCAGGCCCCTCTGTGCTTCATCTGCACTGGGAGAAGTCCTGCGTGCCCGCCTCCTTTTGTCCCAGTTTTTCCTGGGCTCTTAGGGCTGTCCTCTGTGGCGTTTTTCAATTACGCACGGTCAGGGACTAAGAAAACTAGAGCAAAGCAAACATTGCCCTAGCCCTGCGTGATAGCAGGGGATCGCTGAGTGGCCTGTGGATGGAGCAGGAACCTGGGGAAGGGAGTGAGGACCCGACAGAGTCCCTTTGCTATCACTGCGGAATGAGAGGACACACAGGCTGTCCCCCTCGGAGTTAACAGCAGAAAAGGCCCAGAAGACAAAGACTGGACCTGCCCTTGGGGAGGTCACGGTGTCCCCCAGGCAGGAGACAAGTCATGTGGGAGAGCAGTTATATAAATATATGAGTAGGGTCATCCTCTCACTCATCAGGGTCTCAGCAAATCCTGAGTGAGCACAGACAGGCGCTGACTGCAGGATCCCTGGGGATGGCTCCGCCCTCCGCACTGCGCATCCCGTCCTGGAGGGGCTCACCCGGTAGCGGGGGAGACAGACATGCACATGAGTCCCGGGGTGGGTGGTGGGTGCGGAGACAGAGTGTGCCCGAGGGCCTTGGGTGCCCGGAAGGAGTGCTAGAGGAGGAGGAGTTTGACTTAAGGAGTAGAGGGGAAAGTGTCTTAGATACAGGGAACAGCAGCCAATGAGTGGGCGGGACCAGAGGCCTGGAGCTGACTGATGTACTCTGGTGTGGGGCTGCCCTCTGCACCCCACCTAAGGGCTGCCTCATGTCTTTGCCCGGGATCTAAGTGGAGCCCAGCTGTCAGGACGGGCAACAGAGACTATAAGGAGTGCTAGGTTTGGGGAGGCGGGAGTGAGCTGGGAGGCTTCCTGGAGGCGGAGGTAAACCTGGGGCTTCAGTGACGGGAAGCGTTTAGACAAGTAGGAAGGAAAGCAGGGCGGGCACCTGATAGGAGCGTAGAACCAGGGCCAGATAGGAACACAGACATGGTGGGGCCTCAGACCGGGGGGGACCTCATGGTGGCATGTGGCACAAGGTCCGGCACCTTCCGACGAGGCTGTAGCTGACTTCTCCGAGGGGCGGTGAGTACAGGGGAGAAATCCTGGGGTCAAGAGAAGGCTCCTGTCGTGCTGAGTGTCTGAGTAGGGTGACTGCTCCATGCCGCAGTTTGACCACCTGGAAAACAAGGGTGCTGGGGAGGCCTCTGGCATCCTGTGATGACCTTGCCTTATGACCTTGAGCAAGACACGTCACTTCTGGGACTCAGCTGCCTGGTTTATCAAGTGAGGGGAATGGAGCCCTGCTGCTCTGTCACCTAGCTGAGCGTCTGGGAGGATGGTGCAGACGTGCCGGTGAAATCACTCCAGAGCAAAGGGTCAGGAGATGCTGGGACCTTTTCTGACCTGGTCCCACCGGGGACTGTCCATCTGCTTTCCTGCAGCCAGGCCCCACCTCCTCCCGTGATGTGCTTCCCCACCCTCTCCACCACTGGTCCCCTCGGGTTTGAGGACAGCACAGCCCACCAGCTCCGCCTCACATGTGGAGGGACTTCCTCAGGCCGCTCCCCGGAGCCTGCCCCCTGCAGACTCGTCCACGCACCTGGCAGTGAGAACGCAGGCGGGCCCACCTGGCATGGGAGATGCTCGCCCTGGGAGGATGGCGGCCAGTCTGCTGTGGGCCCAGGGTCCCGGCTCTGGCGAGCTGAGCTCACCGAGGTTTATTTATTTATCATTTGTTTGGGGCGAAATGGAAGAGAATCAAATCCAGTGGGCTGTTTTAGCAGCAGTCGGTGGAAAGAAAGCCATGTCTGTTTCTCCCTAAAGAATCCCTCGCATTGTGACCCTGGCCCCTCGGTTGGGTTTCGGCAGACAATGCCCTCCTTTCTCCCTGTGCCCGCCCGCCTGTCTGCCCTTGGTCCAGTGGGCCTGCCGCTGCCCGCTTGACTTGGCTGCTAGGAAGGAAGGGAAGGAGACGCCTGGGGCCCTGGCTGATCAGTCCAGCCCAGCCTAGCAGGCCCCGCACGTCTTCTGGGGCTGCCATGCCCCTGTGATCCCTCAGATCTTCTGTTTGGAGCCCTAGGCCATTGGTGTGTGTTGAGGGCATGCTCTGTGCCAGGAACTGTGCCCACAGAAGTGATGCCCTCCTCCCCGCTGGAGTGAGGCCCGAGGTTTAGGTCTCAGGTGAGCCCCAGCTCCCCTCTCGCCACTGCCATTTCACAGATGGGGAAACGGAGCCTCTAAGTGGGTAGACACCTTGCCAAGTTCCCGCATCCAAGTGTTGGTGGCTGAGATGGGGGGGGGTCTTTCTGCCACTCTGGATGGGTCAGCAGAGGCTGAGGGTGACCAAGGCAGCCTCTGCAGCTGACCTCAGTCGCCTTCCTGCCTGTCTGCAGCCTTCTTCTCTCGCTCCTCTTGTGACCTGGTGAAGCCTCTCATCACACGCGGAATAGAACCAGACCTGGCCCCTACCTGATCTGCTCCCCGTCTGCCTCTCCAGCTTCACCAGATGCTGCTCCCTTGCTTTCCCCTCTCTGTCCTCACTCCGTGTTTGCTGTTTCTTCAGCTCCCCAGACTCATTTCTGTCTCAGGGCCTTTGCACTTGCAGCTCATCTGCCCGCAGCTCTCTCCGCTGGTGTTGGCGTGGCTGGTCCTTGACATGTGAGGGGGCCACTGGGTTTAAATGGTCTCCCCCACCCACACTCCTTAACCGCTTACCTTCCTGTCCCTTCCCTTGTCTCATCTGTCCCTTCCTGGAATCGCAGTGTTTATGTGTTTGCTTGTTGTACTTCTGTCGCTCCCACTATGATGTAAGCCCCATGCCTGGCCCATTCCAGGAGCTTTGGTAAATATATATATATATATATATATATTTTAAAGATGTTTTTGATGTGGACCATTTTGAAAGTCTTTATTGAATTTGGTACAATGTTGCTTCTATTTTTATGTTTTGGTTTTTTGGCCCTGAGGCATGTGGGATCTTAGCTCCCTGACCAGGGATCAAACCCAAACCCCCTGCATTGGAAGGGGAAGTCTTAACCACTGGACCGCCAGGGAAGTCCCCAAGTATATGTTTTTTTTTGAATGAATGAATGAACTCCAAAATGTTGTGTCTTGATTTGCAGGGGCTTTTTCTCAGAATATTTTACTGTTGCCTCTAGTACATTTCTGGGACCTTGGGGACACAGATCTGAAGAACCGTGGCTTAGAAAGATACAGTCATAGGGGAGACTGCTGGGGAGAGGCAGCAGGGTTGGGCAGAGAAGTTAGGTGACCAGTCTTCAGAGTCAAACGGACTGTGGGACTGTAGGCTCTCTGCCTCAGTTTCCTCATCTGTAAAATGGGACTGATGATAGTACTGCCCTCAAGGACTGTTTTAAGGAGTAAATGGTTTAATACATAAAAAGCACTTAGAATAATGCCTGGCATTATTCTATTATAATATATTAGTATTAGCAAGCATTATATTAGTATTATCAACTATTACTGTTGTTGCTATTATTTATTAGCTGTTTTTACTGGCAGTAGTAGTAGTCGTAGTACAGTTATCATTTGAGCTCAGCTCTGACATTTACAACTCATGTAGCCTCATTATTAGTCACCTAACCTCCCTAAGCCTCAGTTTTCTCACTTATAAAGTAAGGTTAATGGTAGTCTAGTAGCCTCATAGATTTGTCATGAGGATGTAATGAAAAAATGCACATCAACTGCTTAGTCAAGTCATGGGAGCTGGACACTTAATGGCCAGAAGGAGGGAGACTCAGGGTGAGAGAGAGCGGGGAGGGGACTTGGCCGGAGGTGGGATGGGGCCAACAAGAGGGAGTGATTTAGAGGCAGAGAAACGGGGGGCACAAGTAACCAAGAAGAAGGAGAACATCATGAAATTTCGAGGGAGGAATACAGAGATTAAGGCGCCAGAAAAGAGGGAAGGGAGAGGGGCCGTCTTATTCTGTCACTTTGGGGTGCTCTTGGAACCTTTTGGAGGAGTAGGAATTTTGCATTCTTCTTCCCAAAAGACCAAGTGCTAAGAATTTGGGGTGAGGTCTTTGAGCTGGGCTTCCTCTCTGTCACCCTCCTGAAAATGCAAATATGGTTCTCTTTTTCAAATCCAAGGAGTAAAGAGAGAGAGTCAGGGATGGCTACATATTTGGGTTTTAAATCTGAAGGCTGTCCTCTACACCTGACTCCTGTCCCCTTGCCCTTTGGTCAGGGACATCAGGAGGTGAAAGGGTGATGTCCTGAGAGAAGTGAATTCACCACCTGGTACTCCAGGGACTGCAGGTTGCCTGGGGCAACAGCTCTGGAAGCTTAATGTTGGACTCAACTCCTTTTACCTTTCACAATGCCATTTTGCTTACTGGCCTTTAGCTGGTCTATCTGCTCCCCCTGAGGGATGTGCCTGGTAGGCCGTCACCCAGGGAAGGCTTTTAGGATAACCTTTGCCCCAAGTCCTGAGTCCTTGTCGCCACTACCCCAGAGCCCTCCCCCAGTGTTCGTAGTCTTTGACCCAAGACTGTAGAGCCTGTGTTATCAGGATTTCAAAACTTTTGACCTCAAGATTCCAAGGCCCATGGCCCTCAAATTCCAGAATTTTGGTTGCCTCAGTTTTTAAAGCCTATGTCACTAAAGTCCCAGAGCCTTTCAGGTGCCTATCTGACTTCACATCCATACCTTCTGGTCTGCCCGGTCCCTGCCTTCCTGCCCCGGACAGAATCCTGGACCAGGAATCAGGTCTGGTCCCGGGACTTCTGGTCAACTGGGCATAATCACCAACAAGCTGTTCACCTGGTCAAGCCTCGGTTTCCTCACCTATGAAATTCGGGTAACAAACAACCTCAGAGGGTGCTTGTGAGGACTGGGGAGATAACGTGTTGGAAAGGAAAGTGCTTCGCAGATGTGAGCTATTGCTGTTTCAGTGCCTGTCAGCCCTGCTCAGTTTCAGCATCGTGACACTGGAAAATCCAGCTACGTGCCCTGCTTGTCTTGGCTTTCGTTTGCTCCGTGGGCCATGTCCACCCTCGCTGTTTACTGAGATTTTTAACTCAATCTACTCCCTGGCTCCTCCAGCCCTCTCTCCTGGTTGCACTGTTTCCTTGCTTTCCTGTGCATTTTCCAAGAGTGCCCAGGTCAGGATTAATCCCTCCCTGCTTTCTCCCCCTCCACTCATGCCTCCATCCTGGTCCTCTCCGCAGTTGCTCTGTATGCAAGTTATATCTCTGTGTGTTAACTATGTTGTTATGCCAATTACCTCCTGTCCCCTGTCACTCGTGGGTCTTTGCTGTCTAACAGCATTGACTGACCTCCGACCAGGCTGCTGGCCTTTCTGACTCTTAATTCCTCACTGTTAACATGGGGAAAGGAACACATGCCTCATAGAGTTGCATTGATCAGCAATGAGCAGAATACTAGGCTTAAAGCATTTAAAGTAGCTGGCGCTTAGTAGGTACTCATAAATATTAGGAGAGATGGCACAATAAGGTGAGGAGAACATAAACTTTGAACCTGGGTTCAAACCACAGCTGTGCCCCTTGAGTGTTGTGTGACTTCAGGCAGCCTACTTAACTCTCCCAAGCCTCAACCTTCTCATCCTTAAAATCCTTCAAACTGGCATAACAGGATTGCAGCAACATCTTGTGCTAATATTAGTAAAATGCACGGAAAAGAGCAGGCGCTCAGTAAATGGTACCTTTTACAATTGTTTCTCTTTACCTCCTTAGGGAAGAAACCTAGTCTTTTTTTTTTTTTGCACCCCCTTGGGCTGTTGTCTATAGCACAATGTGACCTCTGAAGTGAATCAAATTAGCAAAACTGATAACTCAGATGGAAGAGAAGACAAAGAGGAATGAAAGGGAAAATATAAAGCTTTGAGAGGATGGAGGAGGGAACATTTCCCAACTCATTTCCTAACCTTGTGAAGCCATTATTATGCTGATACCAACACCATACAAAGACGTTACAAGAAAACTATAGAGCAGACCTTCTTGTGTCATGAATGTGGACGGATGCAAAAATTCTCAACAAAAATATCAGCCAGTCAGATCCAGCCTATTTAAAAAGGATAATACGTCATGACTAAGTGAGAGGTCATCCTGGGATTACAAGGCTGGTTTAATGTTCAAAAGTTAATCAGCGTAATTTACCACATCAGCAGACTAAACCAGAAACCCTGGTATGATCATCTCAATAGACTGAGAAAAAGCCTTTATCAAACTTCAACACTGTTCATGATAAAAACTCTCAGTAAACTGGGATTAGAAGGGAGCTTTCTTGATCTAATAAAGGACATCTACAGAAAACCTACAACTAACATCAAACATGATGGTGAAAATTGAACACTTTTCCCTAAGATCAGGAACTAGTCAAATCACATATCTGAAAAAGGACTTGTATCCAGAATACGTAAAGAACTTTCAAAACTCAGTAATAAGAAAACAAATATAATTTAATAATGAGCAAAATATTTGGAGACTTAAGATACATGGATGGCAAATAAGCACATTAAAAAAATGCTTAACAGCTTTAGTCATTAGGAAAATGCTAATTAAAACTGCAGTGAGGTACTAATGCATGCTGATTAGAATGGCTACGACTAAAACTGACAATACCAAGTGTTGGCGAGTTGGCGAGTTTATGGAGCGACTGCAGCTCTCATATGTTTCTGCTGGGGAAGCAAAGTGGTACAACCACTCTGTGAAACAGTTTTGCAGTTTCTTATAAAGTTAAACACTTGCCACACCCGAAAATCCCACTGCTAAGTATTTATCCAAATGAAATCAAAATCTCTCTTCACACAGAAACTGTACACAAATGTTTATAGTGGCTAACCCCAAGGTGGAAACAACCCCAATGTCCCTAAACTGAGGAATTGATACACAAGCGATGGTATGTCCACAAGATGGAATACTGCTCAGTAATGAAAAGAAGAGAACTCCTGAGGCAGCCAACACAGATGAGCTCAAATGCGTTATGCTGAGTGAGAGAAGTCAGACTCAAAAGGCTGCAGACTGTGTGATGCATTTCTGTGACATTCTGGAAAGGGAAAACCCAGAGGGACAGAAAACAGCAGCAGCTGTCGGGGGTAGGCGTGGAGTGGGTTACTACAAAGGATGCAGGAGAATTCTTGGAGTGTTGGAACTGTTTTCTATCTCAATTTGGGTGGTTACGTGA
Organism: Leucopleurus acutus; assembly: GCF_964270905.1. Classification (NCBI taxonomy): domain Eukaryota; kingdom Metazoa; phylum Chordata; class Mammalia; order Artiodactyla; family Delphinidae; genus Leucopleurus; species Leucopleurus acutus. The sequence continues at coordinate 154,137,534 of NC_139143.1, forward strand.
CTGTATGGGTCTGTCAAAAACACACACACTATACACGTAAAAGGGTGCATTTTACTGTATGTAAACTGTGTCTTAATAATGAAAAAAATAAAGCCCCAAGACCAGGTGAGTAAAGCTTTAAGGTCTCTAGAGGAGGCGAATGGCATGCAGATATTGTTGGACCTGGTAAATCCTGCCTTTCTCAGGTTTTTTCCCAAACCCTTTTTCTCTCAGACTACATCCCTGTTCAATCCAAGATCTTGCTCTGGAGTTCATCATCTCCCTGGAGCAGGGCAGCAGCCTCCTGGTTGCCCTCCCTGCCTTCCCACCTTCCACCCCTGCACATGCTGCCCCAGGATCTAAAATGGAAACGCACACACAGAACCCCTCCTTTCAAAGGCTCCCCCTGGCCTGTGCTGTGAGGTCTGAACCCATCCCATAGCCCACAGGGCCCTCCCGCATCAGCTCCCTCCACCCCCGACTCCCCCAGCCCTTCCTAAGAGCCGGAACACTGAGCTACTTTGTATTTGCTGCCCGAGTCAGACCTGGGCCCACCTCGGTGGCTCTGGGGGGCTCTTCCCTCTTCCAGGAATTCCAGCCCCCTCTTTTCTGTCTTCTCAACCTCCAAGGCCCCCTGAGACACTCCCTCCTGAGGAGCCCTCCTGGGACAGAGCTGCACACCTCCTCCTCGGCGTTCTGTCAGTCCACTTGTGACGTCTCTGACTGTGGGGGGCCACGGCCTTGCGCCGCTCTCGGCAGCCTTCGGGGAGGCCATGCTGCCAGGGAGCGCAGAGCCCTGACGGCCTCCAGGTCTCCGGCGGCAGCGCCTTGGGGATCTGCCCCGTGAAGCCGAGTCTGCGCCCTTGCCAGGTGGCCCCAGTCAGCAGAGCACAGCGTTTGTGCTAGGACAGAGCATCTGCCTCTGACTTGGCTTCTGTTTCCCGGAGGACTTCTTGGTTATTCTTTTTTTCTTGGCTTTACTTCTCCCTCCACTGGCTCTTAATTCATGCATTTATTCATTCATTCCGCAGATACTTCTCGAGGCCCACCATCCACAGCTCAGTGCCAGGGCTGCTCCCTCCCCTCTACATCCAGCTGCATCTTCCTTATCTGCCTTTGCCTCACACCCCTCACAGTCACACACAGCCATTCCAAGTCCTGTGGCCCCTTCATTCCCGGCACATGCGTTCCTGGGTCTTGTGATGCCATCTCTTACACCCTAGGTGGCTTCCTAGGTGAGAAACACCTGCCCCCGGTGACGGCTCACGACGGTGCATAGCATATGTTAGGCTGCAGAAATTATGAGTTGAGTGAGTGACTTTCATAGGACCTGTCAGGATTGATTAGAAGAGGTAATGTGTGTAAAGCGACAAGCATGCAGCCTGGCAGGCAGTAGGTGCGTGGTAAATGAGCGTGGTTAATTTTCAGTAAATTCCATTTGATGACATATCTCACAAATTGGAGCTGATGTTCCCTTCTATGGTATTCTGTGACTTTTTTTTCCCTGATGCATCACACGTAGAGCTGGGAAAGAAAGAGACGGTGAAAGCTGCGTTGTGTTATGTCTCTCCTGAGACTCAGGACACAGATGTGCAAGCCTCATGGGTGGTAACACATGGGTCTGGATTCAGGAGACCTAAGTGCTAGCTGGGGGCCCTGCCAATAGCTTGATAATCGATCCTGTCCTTCTCTGGTCCTCAGTTTCACCATCTGTAGTAGAGAATCAGACTCTAGTTTCCACAACCCTTCAGAACTAAGGTTCTGCAATAAGGCCCAGAACCGATAGAAATGAACTTGTATTTGCTTTTTGTTTTGAGATTATTTTTGCATTTTCCACTTCCCACCTCCTTTCTCCAGGAAAGCTGAGAGTTCATCAGATTGACTTGTAATAGCAGAAGGCAGGTGCTCAATAAACACCTTATAACTTGATATTAATTACATTTTACAGTTTACCTGTGAAGGAACCTAGGTATCTTTCACGCACATTTGAAATTTCTTGCCAGAAGTGGGGGAAGAAAACTAACATGTATTAATCACTGGTTGTGTGCCAGGGTCCTAGTGTAGAGATTTTGTGTGCATGTCTGCATTGAACCTTACAAACCCCATTCTGGGGTAGCCAGAGTTATCCTCATGTTTTTGACTTGGAAACCAAGACTCAAAGAGAGGAAGAAACTTTCCCAAAGGCTTGGAACGACCAAATGATTGGATATTTGAAGCCACTGCTCCCTGGCTCCAAAGCTTGTGCTCTTCTTCCTTTTAGGTTAATTGCTTTTGCCTTCAGGATTTTAAAACAGAAAACAAAAACCCAATAAAATGTCTAAAATAATTAGAAACGACAAGTCAGTGAACGCTTGGGCATAGAAAGTAAGACGCGTGAGCTCTCAAGTTGCCCGCCTAGTTTAAATCCCACCTGTGCCCCTACTAGCCTTCTCGTCTTGGGCAAGTTCCTCAACCTCCTCTGCTTCCATCTCTTCATCTGTAAAATGGTTGTAACAGTAGTAACTACCTCCCAGGCTGTTATAAGTATTAAATAAGTTAATTTGCATAGAGATCTTGTAGTAGTGCCTGCCCGCATCTCGTAAAGATGCAATAAGCGTTGGGAATTATTATCATTATTATTATCGTTGTCAGAGTTATTTCGATCCAAGCCTGGGATCCGGTGGATTTCTGCTGGCTCTTCTGCTCTGGAGCGCACTAGGTGGGTGGCAAGGGATGTCCTCCTGGAGAGTGTCGCCATAGCTGCTAGGCTGCAGTGCAACCCATGCAACTCTCGGAGAGGAACGATGTTAGTGCCTGAGCCCTGCTTGGCCTGGGAGACGAGAGTTTCCAGGAGTAGTGCTTGATGGTTGCTGGAGCAGGACCCTGAAAATGTATAAACACCCCAGCTGTGGAGACACTGCCTCCCCTGCTCCGGCCTCTTCACCCCAGCCCTGGCCCTGCTCTGTCTTAAGTGCGTAAGTGCTCTGGGCTGCCGAGCCCAGGAAATGCCCTGCTTATTCTCCAGGAGAGCAGGGGGCTTTGCTCAGCCGGAGGTGGAGAGCGTGACACGTGAGTGGCATAGCAGGAGCTCTTGGCATCCCCAGTGAATCGGGGAGCCTGAGGACAAAAGCGGCCAGAAGAAGTCATTTCAGACCAGTTCTCCAGCACAGGTGGGGCTAAGTCTGGTTGCATCACCTGCTCCCCCCATAGTGTTCCTTCATTCATTGGACCAACATTTCCTGAGCTCCTGTTTTGCACCAGGCCATACAGAGTTAATAAGTATTACTTTGACAATGGTATACTATTGACTAACGTTGAACACTTGTAATATTCCAGGCGCCGTTCTAAAAACTTCCTAATTGTGAATTCATTTAATCCTCACACTAAAACCCAGTGGGTGAATTCTAGGATTCTCTCTCTTTTGTGGATGAGGAAAACAGAGAGGTGAAATAACTCATCCAGGGTCACACAAATGGTGCGTGGCAGAGAAGGGACTCAAATCCAGGTAGCTGGGCTTCAGAGCTGCCACGCCACCGGCCTCGCAGGAGATGATGCCAGGCCTGTTCATCAGCCCTCTCTCATGCCTTCTTTCGGCCTCCCGACAGCCCTGAGAGGTAGGCAAGGATCACTGGCCTAGTTTATAAATTGGGGGACCAGAGTGAAATGACATGCCCAGGTTCACGCATCTAGTTCATAGTCAGATTAAATTGGAACCGAGGTTTCCTGGCTCTCAAGGTGGTTTATCTTCTCCTGCACCAAGCTGCCTGTGTGTGTACCTGGGTGTTTGTGTGTGATCGCAGGTGTCTGCAGGTGTGTACATGAATGTGTGTGTGTGCTTGCAGGTACACGTTTCTCTGTGTGCATGGGTGTGCATGCGTGCAGGTGTGTATGTGTGTTAGGAGGGGGTAGATGGCTGATGGAAACCGTGAAGGCTTCTCACCTGAAGACCTCGGCCTGCATCCTGGCTCTACCACCGGGGTTCTGGGACCGTACCAGGTGCCCTCCCCTCTCCCCTCTCCCCAGCCCCAGAGTTAGGGTGAGTGATGGGCAAGGAGGGTCTCAGAGGTTTTGCCCTTCCCTGGCACTCTCTGCTGCTGAGAGGCCATGGTAAGCAGGGAGGGGTGGGCCCGGGGAGGCTGCACCGAGGAGGTGCCCCCAGATCAAAATGTTGGGGCCGAGACAGGCAGCCGGAGCAGGGAAGTGTGGGCAGAGAGTGTCATTCATGCGCCCAACTGCTCTCCTGGGCTGGAGTCCAGGAATAGCTGTGGTGAGAACTACATTTTTAAAGTGGGTCTTAATGTTTTTCACTGCTGGAAAATATGCCATTATGGGCATTTTTCTCCTCCAAATTCTTGGACCTCCATGCCCCCCAAGCTCCCCTCCCACACTGCTCACTTTATTTCTCTCTGACGAAGCCCATGTATTTTTATTCCTGAGCGCCACCTCCGTCCCTTAACTGCGCACGGAAGAGCTGGCTCAGGTCTTGTTGCTGTCTGTGTCGGGGACATGTGACTGGGGCAGTGTGACTTGGCTCACCACTGGGCAGCAGCCCAGGGAGCCAGCCTGTGGCATAAGGGGACAGGGCACAGGAGCAGGGCGCAGGAGGCTTCCAGGGCTGCCACTGCTGCTCTCCAGTTCACTAGAGGAAACGTGCAGTGACTGTCACCCTGGGAGACCGCGGTGACACAGTGGTTGGCATGTGGCCTGTGCTTCAGATAGACACAGTCAGCCCCAGCTCAGTTCTTTCCAGGTGTGCAAAGCCGGGCAGACACCTCCATCTCTCTGGGACTCCATTTTCTTATGAATGAGAAGTGAGATAATAATAGTAAGGAAAATGATAATGAGAACAGTAATGAGATGCTAATGAGATAATAGTACCTGCCCACAGTAACCGCCAACATATCCCATCAGCCTGCGTGTGCGACACGGCAACTGGGATCCTGCTGCACTAGAGTCCTGAGATGTTAATGAGATAATAGTACCTGCCCACGGTAACCCCCAACATATCCCATCAGCCTACGTGTGCGACACGGCAACTGGGATCCTGCTGCACTAGAGTCCTGTAGGGCGCCAGGGGCTGGCAAGCACCACTCGTTCCCCCTGGGAGCCAGGGGAGCTTCTCCAGGGCTGCTCCTTGAAGAGTCAGAGTTGACAGAACAGTGAAGAGGCCTCAGGACGTTGTAAACAAAGGAGCAGAGAGCACTAGCACAGTCACCTGGGGGAGTGCATGGTGCTCGGGGCCGGGGGAAGCCACATGTTGCTGGGATAAAGGGGGCATCAGGGATAGGTGGGAGAACAGGCTGGAAAATGAGGACCAGATTGTGCTGGGCCTTCAATGACAGAGTTTCTCCTGGGACATCAAAGCCCTGCCAGATTTTTAAACTTTGCTTGGGTCTTAGAAGGACCACTCTGGGTGCAGTGTAGAAGATGGAGCAGAAAGGAGAGGCTGGAGGCAGGGAGGCCAGGGAGGAGGCTGTGGAAGAGTCCAGAAGAGGGATCCTGAAGGCCTGAGCTAGGCAGAGCTTGATACAGAAGCTGCTCTGAACAGAAGGTTAGATGAACGACTTGGAAAGGAGGAGACAGACTCTGTGTGACCTTGAGTAAGTCACTCACCTGCTGGGGGCTTCAATTTTTCCATCTGAAACAAAGACACTGAAATAGTCTCCTGATTAATATCAGAGTTAGACTCCCAGCCTGGTTTCTCACTAGGTGAGTTACTTCACCTCTCAAAGCCACCGTGATTTTTATCCACAAAAGGGCTTCACAGTACTACCTGTTTCAGTGGGTTGTTGAGCAGATTAAAAGAGAGAATCCAGACAGAACACAGCTCGGCGCCTGGCAGCTAGCAAACCTACACAACCGGCTGCTCTCATCGTTGTTGCTTATTGCTAACTTTTATTATTGTTATCATCATCATCGTCATTTAGAATCTTCTCCTACCATTCCATGATGATGAAATGTTTAAATAGATCTTCCCTAAGTTAGATCCCTAAGTTAAATCCCTAAGTATTCCCTAAATACCCATCTTTGCACCCTTGTCCACTGCGCTCTAAGCCGCTGCTGGAGTGTCTGCTCTTCGTTGTCATACTGGCTTTTATTGGGCTCGCAAAACTTTTAAAACGTCTCTGCCTGCTCTTTCTATCCCATCTTCCCAAGCCAAACCGCATTCAAAGTGGAAATGATTAATTAACAGTAATCAGAGAATCTTGGGGGGCATTAGGCGTTCAAGGCTCTCACAGTATGATCTCAGGGGTCTTCGTCCTGGTTCTCTTCCTTAATGCTGGTACCCTGGGCACCGGGGCTGGGAAGCTCTTTCCTGCCTCCCAATAGTTCCCTAAGTGGTTTTCCCCCAACACCCCATGTCCATCTGCCTGTCTCTCTCTCTCTCTCTCTCTCTCTCTCTCTCTCTCTCTCTCTCCCACATGTGCACACACAGGCACAAAGGCACACACTGTTACTCTTCTCTCTGTGTGGGATTCTGACTCCATCAATGTCAAGCTCTTATCCTACTTCTTCCGAGAAGCCTTCTCAGATCTCTGCTTCCAGAAGGAGTGACTCTCATCCTCGGCACCCTCACAGGGCACTGTTTGTCCACTACAAGTGCTCTCTGCAGCTGTGTGCGTCGCCTCCACCCAGCACGTCCCGAGCGCTGTGCGCTTCGTGCTTGACTTGAGTTGGATCCGGCCCAACTCCATTGTCTTACAGATAGGGACACAGGGTTCCACTGAAAGGAAGGTGGGAGACCCCGCCATTCCCTTTCCCCAGTCCCGGAAAGCAGTGGTGCCGGAAAGAAGACAGCCTGAACCCTGCGTCTTCATGCACGCCACCCCCATCCCACACCCGCCTGCCATGTATGTTTACCCAGGACTCAGGACAGAGGGGACCATGGTTTTCAGGGAAACAAGGGGAAGGGGGAAAAGTTTGCGGAAGGCCATGTTCCAGGGAGGGGTAGAGCTGGGACTAGGGTGGCCCAGAGGTTTTATGACTCTGTAACCCTGAGTTCTCCCTCTTGGTGTCCCCTCTGCTCTCTCCCTCACCTGCCCTGCTCCCTCCACACCTGTAGCCAGAACCCCGTCACACGCACAACACCCCAAGGAGAGGAGGATCCTGGGAGTGGACCACATGTCCCTTTCTGTTGGCTTCTGGCCTCTTCCAGGCCTGAGTTCCCTTTGGCCTCACCTAACTGCCCTCCAGCCGTGCTCTGCAGACCCGCGCCCGAGGTTTGGTGGCGACGGTATGTAATTTTGGCCCCATTTGCGGCTGGCAAAATATATAATGAGTGGTAGAACCGGAGAATGATGATACTCTTGGTGACTGCTGTGTGATTGGGGTGGGAGCTGGGGGTTTTCCTGTTTCCTGTTGGAATGAGGAAGTCACGACAGATGTGTGCCCCCACCAGCAGCCCTTCACCGAGTCTGGGGCACGTGCTTCCTCTCCCTGGCATCTGGGTTTGGGATGTTGCCCTCGGCCATCAACTGAAGACAGTGAGAGCACGGCTGAAGGACAGTTGGCACCAGCAGGGCAGGAGGCAGAGAGATCGACCTTGAGAGAAGGAACCTTGGCATAAACACTGGACCAGTCTCCATGACCCCTCCTCCCTTGTCGGGGACCTCTGGGCTTCCACTTGTTACAGGAAGCTTGTTTTTAAAATTCCTGCCCTTGTTAGAAAAATAAAAGTGTTGGGACCTGCCTCTAACCCTCTGAGTCACCCTGGACAAATCCCTTCCCTTTCTGGGCCTCAGTTTCCTCATCTGTAATGATGATGATGGTGGTAATGAGGATGGTGGTGATGATGATGATGGTCCTTGTTTATTGATCAATATATTGTAAATGGTTTTCACGTACGTATTCCTTACAACATTCCAATGTGTTGAGTACCGTTATTACCCCCATTCTACAGATGAGAAAACTGAGGCATTGCATGATTAACTTGGCAAGATCACACAGCTCATAAATGAGAGGAGCAGAATACCTTTGACAACAAGGGTAGTGAGTGCAGTGGATTTTTTAAACTTCCTTCCAAGTCTAAAATGTAATGGCAATCTAACTTTAAAATTTTCTTATCTTTTTTCATGCCTTCTCTTTTGTCTATGTGCTGTCCCTCTGTCACTGGAGACACCCTTTCATACAAGTTCCACCCATTCTTTAAGACTCAGCTCTTCCATGAGCCTCCCCTGACTTCTCCAGACCTGGTAGAGCTCCTCGTCAGCATCTGGGTCCGTCATTGTCTGCCTGTCCTTCACCCTCACACCTGCCGTGTCCTCTGTTCTCCTTTCCACTCCAGCACATATGCGCTCTTAGCTAGGAGGGAGGCAAGATTTTGCCCATCTCTCTCTCTCCCCCTCCGCCCTGATTAGGGCTGGTGTTAGGGTAGACTGTCGTTTGGCCCACACTCTTCGTGCATCTATAAATGATGAAGCATCCAATTCATGATCTCAGCCCCAGGTAAGCCAATCTTCTCTCTGTGCCCCTTGGTCCACAAGAGCATCGCACCTCTGAGTTCAGCTGAGTCTGTTGCTGAGAATGACTCTTTTCTGACCTCCTCTGAGAGAGAGCGAGAGACCTTGTAATTCCCGAGGCCCTGCTGGGTGCTTTCCCATATGTTCTCCTGTTACTGCTCCTAGCAGCCCTGCAAGGCAGCAGCTCTTAGCCCCATTTTTGCGTTTGAGGCTCAGAGAAGGGAAGTACTTTGTCAAGGTTGCATAGCTAATAAGTGGCAGAGTGGAATTTGAGCGTGGGTCTGCCCGCCTCTAATGTCGATGTCTTTCCTTCCGTGGCTTTATGTCCCAAACCGAAAAATTACAAGATGTGCTGGGCCCTTTGGGATGCCTCTTCTGGACGTGAGAAATCGTTTAGGAGATACAGTTTAGATCCCTAGATGTTGGGATTTCTAGGCCATTCCAGTGACATAAGCAGCTCGTGGGATATGACATTTGAAATGAGAACTAACCCAGAACACTCGGGTCCGTCAGTCCCCCTTGAGATGTAGCATTTGTCTCTGCAGTCATGTTCTGCGTCTCATTAAGCAGGTCCGCTGCTTTTGGAGTCTACTTAAATGTGCCGCCAGCCATAGATACCTCCCCTGATTTTATGACCTACTTTGTACAGCAGGGCTCTCTTCACGTGAAGTTCACTCAGCGGTCAATTCCTGAGCCCCACCTTGTGTGGGGTTGGACCTGTCCCCCGCCCCCAGAAGCTCTATTCCAGCAAAGAGAAATGAACAGCTCAGTGCAGTGTGGTGATGACAGGTCTGAAAGGACACACCGTGAGTTTAAAGTTTTGAGCTGGAATCTTCTGACTTCAAGCCCAACTCCATTATTTGACAGCTGTTTGACCTTAGGCAAGTCACTTAACTTCTCTGAGCTTTTGTTCCCTCTTCTGTAAAATGTGGATAAAGCTAGCACCTGCCCCACAAGGATGGAATAAGGATTAGATGAGATAAGGTACACACTGTACTCAGCGCAGCCGCAGGCAAAGAGAAGAGCCTCAATAAATAGCAGGTGTGATGATGATGACTGTGTGCTGTGCTTAGGGGCAGAGAGTAACTAACCGCTGGGGGATGGGGTGTCTGAGGAGGCCTCTTGCAGGAGGTGACACCAGAGCTGCCTCCTGAGGGATAGGTGGGGATTTGCCAGCTGGTGATGGAGAAGGGTGTTGGTAGTGGCCCCTCTCACTATGAGCTGTGTCCTCTGCTGCTTTTGGCTCAGACTCTGCCTTCTATTCCGAGAGAAGGGCAGCGGGCTTATCTGAGCGCCACCTCGAAGGTTCTTCAGGACATAGGCGTTGCCTCGTCGGGACTCTTTTTGGAATTCCAGGCCACCAGATGCCTCCTCTTGCAGCTCCACTCTGAGCCCTGTGTCTGGCCCTGATCTTCCCCCACCCCCAGCCACCTTGGAAATGTGGCCGATGACGAAACAGAGACTTGAGTCCCGTTTGTGGAAGCAGATCATGGGAATTTTCTGAATCTGGGCCCCCAGCCAGAAGGCATTTATAATCAGACATGGAGCAATCATTAGAGCAGAAACAATAAATTAAAACAGCACCGAGAGAACTCCCCAAAGCTGCTCCCGAGAGTGGAAATCCAAGGAGCAGAATGCTGGCAGGCCCGAGGCCCGCCTGCCCCACCGCGCTCAGGCTGTGTCCTCAGACATCTGCGAGTTAGCGGGCTGCCGTGGTGCTGCCTGAGGCATGGGCGCTGCAGGGACTGTGGGAGGGGCAGCAGAGTGGGAGGGGTCTTCCCGTAAAGCACCTTAAGGGCCAGGCCCTGGAGAGGTGTGGGGTCAGCCTGGAGGGTGGTGGGAAGAACCAGAGATTTGGGAATCAGAAGACCTGCTGAGGGATCACAGTGAGTCCCTCCCTCTCTCTGAGACTCAATTTTCTTGTCTGTAAAATGGGAATAATATTATTCCCCATCTCACATGATGACAATGAAGATTAACGTGTTAAAGAGAGTCAAAAGCCTGGCACATAATAAGTGCTTCGTAACGTCAGTCCTCCCCCAACTTCTTCCTTCCACCCTCTATCTGTGCCATCCGTACAGCAGTCATTAGCCATCTGTGACTGTTTAAATTTTATTTAAACTCAACTGAATTTAAACATTTAGTTTCTCTGTTGTACCAGCTCATTTCAAGGGAGTGGTCACTGTAGTGGGCGGCACAGGTACAGAGCATCTCCATCATTGCAGAAAGTTCTGTTGGACAGGGCTGCCCACGATCTGCTACCTGCAAGAAGTGAGGTCCAGCAGCCACTCACTGGACCGGGCCCTGGGGTTCCAAAGACGATGGAAACTCTGCCCCGGCCCTCAGGGAGCGCTATCAGTAGAGATGGGCAGACAGTGTGAGACATGCCAAGAGGCTGGGCCAGAGGAAGGCCACCTAAGCAGGCCTCAAGGGGGTCAGAGAAGGTTCTCCGGAGAATGCCTGAGCTCATAGTTGAAGGACGTAAGACAGAGAGTGACATTCTGGGTAGAGCGGCACAGGGGACAGCAGCACTTCCCCCCTGTGTCTTAGTCAGAACAGCCCCAGACCCACCAAGATTCAAGGAGCGGGGACGCGGACCCGCTTGTTGATGGGAGGGATGATGAAGATTTGGGGGCCGCCCTCGATTGGCTGCGTTGACATCCCAGCATGTATCACCTGTTACTCTTACCTGTCCTGTGTCAATCACCAGAAGGCAGGCGTCTTGAGGGCTGAGACTTTTCTCTTTTTATCCCCAGCACTTAAAACAGTGCCTGGCACATGGGAGGGATCAGAACAACGGATGAGTGAATAAATGAATGAATGAATGAATGAATAGTTATGTGCAGAACAAGCCACTTACCTTGTGTAGGTTTTGATTCCTTATTTGAAGAAACAAATTGCCTTGCCCTCTTTTGTGGAGTCCTAGAGTGTCCTAGAGCAGGGAGAAATTTAGAGGGCCTCCATCCAGCTCAGCCCTTCTGAAGGCCAGACCTTTCTCTTCCCCCCACCAGTGGCCGCACCCCACCTGTTTTCTCCACCCGGACAGGTGTGCTGAGAATACCCATGGGGTGCGGTCTGGAGGAGCACCTGAGTCATCAGACGTGGTATCTGGTCCCAACTGTGCTCAAAACTTGCTGTGGGACCCTGGGTTGGTTCCTTTCCCTCTCTGGGCCTCAGTGCTCGTATTTGTAAAGTGAGGGCCTTGGCCCCAGATCACATTCTAATCACCTCGGGCCCTGGAGACAAGGGCTGTCAGGCGGGAGAAGGACTTGGGTGACGAAGCCTCAAGATGTTTTTTCTCAGGATAAGAGATACTAGGAGGGGGGACCAGGGGACAAAGGGACATTAGCCTCCATCCGTATGCCGCCAACTTTCAAGCAAAGATTTGTGTGTATCTCCTGTCACTCCGCTAGCTGGGAGGCTCCTCTGTCCACCAGCCTCTGCAGGCAGAGTTGGGAGCAGGAGGGTGGGGCAAAGCAGAGCTGGTTAACCGCCTCTGAGACCAAGGCTCCCTTCCCTCGCGTGCTTGCAAACAGCCAGGGCCCTGTTCCATCTCAGGATTTGGGGCCAGAGCCGTGCTGGAGGCAGCGGGGAGCTAAGCGCTGATCTGGAGGGATCAGGTGCAGGTACCCAGAGAAAGCCCACCCCGCCAGGAAGGGGCCGCAGACTTTGCTCCTGCCTGTGCTGATCTCAGGGGCTCAGGCTTTGTCAGAGCCGACACTTCCCTCATAAATCACCGGCCTCCTGTTCTTTCTCTTCTTTGGCGTCTTCCGTCAGACACCAAAAGGCATTCAGGAAGTGGGACCCTCAACCTCGGCTGACCGTGGCTCAGGACCCACCTTCTGGCAGGGAGGAGGGGAAGGTCGTGGTGTGATTTCCGGGACCTGGGAGGGCCTGGGGCTCACCCAGCCTACACTCCACGCCTGAGTGCCCACCTGGCTGGGTGCTGGGGAATCAGAGACAGAGGAGGATGGGTCCCACTCAACACTGCAGTCTGATAGAGGCAGTGAGTATGTGAGAGGGGTGCAGGTGGGGGGAATAGGGAGTGAGGTCTGCACAATAACCAGCCATTTTCATAGGGGAGTCAGTGCAGTGAGATGGACTTTTGGCTCGAGGGAGCTGAAGGACAAGAAGCAATTAGACAGATGAAAAGCAGCAGAAAGAGTATACAAGTAGAGGGAATAGCGTATGCCAAAGCCCAGAGGCAAACGAGGAGTGCCAGGGAAGGCTCCCTGGAAGAGAAGGTACCCACTCGGAGTCTGAATAGGAGGCCTGGGGAGGAGGGCATTCCAACCAGAAGGATTAAAGTAGACAAGGGCACAGGTGTGTGAAATGCCACAGGTGTGTGTGCATGTGTGTGTGTGGCGGAGAGGAACAGAAGGGGCCAGCAGTTTGGAGTCGGCAAGCCAGTGGGGAAGGCAGTCCGGCAGGAACTGGCAGAGGTGAGTGCAGAGAGGCAGGCCTCACGGAGGGCCTGGCATGCCATGCTTGAGTTCTGTTCCACAGGTATACAATGGAATATTGCTCAGCCATAAAAAAGAACGAAATAATGCCATGTGCAGCAACACGGATGGACCTAGAGATTGTCATACTGAGTGAAGTAAGTCAGACAGAGAAAGACAAATAGCGTATGATGTCACTTATATGTGGAATCTAAAAAAGGGGTACAAATGAACTTACCTACAAAACAGAAATAGTCACAGATGTAGAAAACAAACGTATGGTCACCAGGGGATGGGGGAGAGGGATAAATTGAGAGATTGGGATTGACATAAACACGCTGTTATATATAAAATAGATAACTAATAAGGACCTACTGTATAGCACAGGGAACTCCACTCAATACTCTGTAATGGGCTATATGGGGAAAGAATCTAAAAAAAAGTGGATATATGTATATGTATAACTGATTCACTTTGCTATGTACCTGAAACTAACACAACATTGTAAATCAACTATAGTCCAATAAAATTTTTTTTAAAAAGACGTGGAAATTTGTTGCAAAATTTTAAGCAACAGAGAGCTACAGACAGATGTGTATTTCCAATGGGCCCCTCTGGCTGGAGAAGAGCTGGACAAGGAGAGACTGGAGGTGAGGAGCTAGGTGAGGTATAGTTGGTGTCTCCCAGGCCGAGTCCAGCCCCAGCTGCTCACAGCGCCCGGAGTGCCAGCACTAGAGCATCACTCCAGTGGCGTAACCCTGTCCAGCCCACTCATGAGCACCCCCTCGAGGCAGGCCCTGTGCTGGACCCGGACATGCAAAGGTGAGGGCCGGCCCCCAGGAGTGCATCCAGCGAGACGAGGGCAGCTTTATGGACCAGGAGGCAAGGGGTGGTCACAGGTGCCGTGACACCGGTGCTTCAGTTCAGGAAAGGGTATGATGAGGATATAGCACAGAGCAGGGGCACGGAAATAGCCAGAGATTCGGGAAACAGTGAGGGGACTAGAGAGAGGCGAGGGGACCTGGGACTCCCAATGTAAGGAGATTCATTGTGTCAGGGTCATGCACGTGCAAAGTCAGCACCTAAGAGCCAGGGCCTCTGTACATTTTTGTGCTCTAGGTGCCTCATTTGCCTCACCCTAGTCCTGGCCCAACAGGGGAAAATTTGCATCTAAACTAACATACAGGCTGAGACATAAAGGTTGAGTGGGAATTCAATGAAGAGGAGGTTTTGTGGAAAGAGCATTCCCGGCCAGGGGGAACAGCATGTGCAAAGGCCCTGAGGCAAGAGGCGCCTGTGCTCAGGTACCTGCCAGTCATCTACTCTTCTAGCCAGAGGGTCAGAAAGTGAGGCTGAGAGGCAGCCAGGGCCTCATAACTCAGGTTAAAGCAGTTAGGGTTTTCCTGGGGAGACGGTTTCACAGGGGGATCGGCATGAACTTCCTGGGGTCGATGATGTTTGGGTGAGCAGGGAACCCAGGCAGATGAGAATGGGGGAAGTGAGAATTCCTGAGCAGAGTGAGGGCCTGAGGGACCGCTCAGCCACATAGTCATCAAACTGGCTGAGCCAGTGCTGTGTGCTGGAGGCTCTGACTAAGCAATGGGCACCTGTCTTCAGATTGGCTTTTTGCTAGATGATTTGATTGGGAACTTTTCAGAATTTAAAGGATGAGGGGATCTAAACTTTAAGAGCCTTGCTGCCCACCCCCCCACCTGTCCTTTCTCCTCTACTCAGTTCAGCAACCCTGTCTGTGTTGTTGGGGGTAGAAAAGCAGTCTTTTCCCAGACGCGTGGGCCTGGTAGTCACGGGGTACGGGACTTGGAGGTAGTGGAGGGTAGGAAAGGCAAAACTGTGAATGCCAGGCGTAACACACCTGATACAGCATCTCATTTTAATCCTCACCGTATTCATTAAAGGTAGCTGTTGTTATACCCATTTTACAGCTGGAAAAACTAAAGCTCAGAGAAATTTGCTAGCTTTCACCCAGGTCATATTACGGCAGAGGCAGGATTTGAACCCAGGCTGCCCTGATTTCAGGTCCCATAAGCCTTCCTTTGCATCACACTGCTGCTGGGGCCCATGTCTACACTTGGGAACCATGTGACCTCCTGCAAGCGACTTGTTCCCACTGAGTGTCAATTTTTTCACTGGTAACCTGAAGGGGCTGGCTCCATGAACTATTTCCACAGTTCTCAAACTTTACTGTGCCCATGAATCCCTGGGAATCTTGGTAAAATACAGATTCTAATTCAGAAGGTCTGAGGTAGGGCCCAAGAGGCAGCCTTTCTGACAAGCTCCCAGGCCATGCTGATGCTTCTGGCCCATGGACCACCCTTGGAGTACCAAGCGCTGGACCATCGCCAGCGGTCCACCAATCCACAAAAACTGATGCCTGCCAGGGAGAGGAGAGGACGCACTTCTCAAACCAAGATCACTCTTGCAATTCCTTTTCGTTCCATTCACCTTCGGGCAGAGATCAGGGCAAGGAGAATGTCTCCTCCTTTATAGAAGAAGAACCAGAGGCTCAGAGAAGGCACCGGCCTTGCCTGCCCCTGGCGATGCCTGGTCAGTGCTCTGCCCCATACTCCGCAGCTCTCTTTCAGGGGGCTTTCTCCCTTTGGTGGCCTTTTCTTCTAGGCCCCTCCCAACGTGGACGACCCCACATTTCCCCTAATGGGTAGGGTCCTCCCGACAAGGAAGCAGCATCCTAAGTGCCTGCTGGGTCTTCAGCCTGCTCCTCCCCTGCCGCCTGCTGGGCCTGAAAAGGGCATGGGCTCTCTGGAGGGAGGGGCTCAAGAGGAGGGGTCGGCTTCCTCCCGGGAGGCCCGTTCTCATGCCAGCCGGGCACAGCCTTGCTCACGCTTCCTGCCTTGGCTTTGGGCTTGTTGACTTGGAAGGTAGAAGGCACCGGAAGAGTGGATGTTTGCGAATGGATTCACAGGCCTCGTATTTACCCATATCATCAGGGAAACAGGGCTGCGGGACTGAGTCACCCCAAGCGGAAGGCTGCCCTTGACACCTCTGGTGGTCTGAGCCCACCCAGCCCTCGGGGCCACTGATCACAGGCGCCAGGCCTCTGACAAGGCCAGCTCTGCCTCTGCCCCCACCAGAGCCTGTGCTGGTCCCCTTCCAGGAATGCCCTCTCACCTTCTTGCTGTTCTCAACCTTTGTCCTTCGGGGCCCTCCAGCGCCCTTCCAGGGGGCTTTCCCCCCCACCTCCATCTTTCTTTTCTGCGAGCTCGGCCTGCGTCGCACAGTCCAGCACTTGCCTGCCGTTGTACCTTGCGTATATATGGGCTGCATGGACTTGCTTGTGGGTGCATCTTGGTTTCCATCCACGGCCTGAACCTAGGAACTCGTATTCCTACTGCTTCTGTGTCTCTCAGCTGAGCACACCATCAGCGCTTAGAAAAGCCTGTTAGGATGGGCTCTCTGAAGCGCAGGGGTTAGGGGGGTGGGGGTGGGGCTGAGAGGTCTGCACCAGCAGGCGGTGGTGCTGCACGCCCCAGGGAAGCCACCTTGGCCTGCTTCCTCTATAAGAATGTTTGGAAGCTGTGACCCACCCTTCACCCTCCCGCACTCCCCAGTACCCCTGTACACAAGGTCATGGGGTAGCAATGGCAAACCTGAAAGGGACCTGCCACCCCGCTCCGAGGGCAGCCGGCAGCTTCTTGCGCAGTGGCAGGATCCGAGGCGGTGTGCGTGGTGTGCCGGGGGCGGGGAGGTCACAGAAGGACAGGCTGGCCTCGGGCTGCAGGGACCAGCAGTCCTGCCAAGTGGGAACACCCTGGCAGATCAAGCAGGGTCCAGGCACAAGCACTCGGCACCGGGAGCCAGAGCCCCTGGGAGCCTTCTCCAGAGGTGGGCACACCTCTTCCTGCTTACTGCAGCCAACGCGCCGTGCCTTGGCCAGGGCAGGGCCGCAGAGAAGGAGAGCGCGGGCACTCTCGGCGCCGGGCGGCTGGGTGGCGTCAGATGCTCTTCCCCAGTGTCCTCGGGGCCTGGGTGCCTTTTCCTCTGGGATATGGTGCGGTGAGCCATCCTCTTTAGTCTGCGCCTAGGGTAATACTTGCCTCATAACTTGACCTGAGAATTCGACAAAACAATGCCAGCAGTTCAGCATGTGCTTGGCATATAGTAAATGCTTCAGGAAACATCAAGGCCACCTCCTGCACCCCCAGAAAAGACTTGACTCCACAGAACAAACTGTGGGGCTCTGAGACTTCCTGTGCCCTCTGAGATCTAATCTAAACCAAACCAGACCATGAGGCTCCAGCCTCGTCTGCACTGTGGACAATGGTGGTAGCTATGTCTCTGGGCTGTGTTCAGTGAGGATTCAGTGAAAGCACTCACATAAGATAGAACTTAGGAAGCTATTAGCTCTCAGTGAATGTTAGTTGCTGCTACTGCTGTTACAGTGCAGGTATTTTCCCCATTCACTCAGAGATCGATGCTTGAATCTCATGAAGTGAAATATTAACCAGCATTATTCCCAATATAAAATACCAAAATTCTTCTTTCAAACCCCTGTACTTTCTCATTCCTTTTTCAATTTAATCCCCTGATGCTTTTTCAATACTTCTTAGTTTAAAGAGGAAAAATCCCTCTGTGAAGTGCTGATATGTCTTTGAAGTCTGTTTCAGTACTGTTCTCATGGAATGTGTGAGGAGACCAGAGGATGGGACAGCGATGTTTGGAGGGAAAGTAAGAAGGAACTGGAGGTGGGACCAATAAAAAGTGGAATCAGGAAAGGTTTCTGTTCTATTTTATGATGTAGAGAGGCTGACATTTCTGGACTGGGTTTCAAAAAAGGCTAGGTCAGTTTGCTGGAAATATTAAGGCAATGTTTCAGTTACTTTCTGGGCTGGATGACTTCTCAGGAATCAAAGGCGTCTGGGGTCACAACCTGACACTTGACCCTGGCCCCAAATTGAGCCCGAGTCCTGCCTCTGGTCTCAGGCAGAGCCTTGCCCTTTTCACCACTGAAGGTTCTTATTCACTAAAGGACCGTGAATAACAACGGGTGGGGATCGCTCCCCGCACCCTTCCCACCGCCAGGCAGGGGAGCAGCAGTCCGCTGCCACGACCCAGAAGAAACTTCTTTCATTGAAAGCAGAACAGTGGGAGGAGGTTTTGAATCTACGTGTTCTGTACTTGGTTGCTTCCCCTCCTCTTGCTGGAAAAGTGCAGGTAAAATGACTGCTTCGAAGGCACCATTTGTCCGGGGTTGCACTAGCACCCACCCCAGCTGGGAGTCAAGGAGGAGAAGGTGGGAACCGGCCAGAGGATGGAAGGGCCGGGGACATCTGTCCCGGTTGATGGGATCATCTTGTATCATTAGCACGGCTCCTCCTGTTCTCTGAGAAAGCTGCTTGGCTTGAGTTCCTTAGCAGACCACGTTCCGGGGCGGGAGTCCACGTTCTGAACGTGGGGTGTCAGCTGGGGTGAAGAACCTCCTAGCTCACAAAGCACCGCTCTGTCGTCTCCTGCTTTGATACTGGATCCTGGTCACTGGGGAGCAAGTAAGCAGGGCCAGTGTCGTTGGGACCCCTTTCACCTGTGAGAACCTAGACGGAGCTCTGGTGCAGGCGAGGCCACCCGTGCATTCGGTAGCACAGTGATAACTTCACCGCAGGTCCTCGGGCCACAGTCTGTGCAGCTGCCCCTCTGCGTGGGTGTCTGAGGACTGAATAAAACTCAGGAACATTCTAGACCATAAATCCCAGGCACCGCTTGCATTAGTCAGGGTTCTCCAGAGAAACGGAACCCTACTGGTTCCGTTTCTCTGGAGAAACACATATACAGATGTATGTCTGTAGGCAGAAAGAGAGAGATTTTTTTTGACGGAATTGGAGGTGCACATCCAGAATCTGCATGTGGGTCTGCAGCCTGCAGGGAAGAGCTGCAGTTTGAGTCCAGAGGCAGTCTGCTGGCAGAAATCCTTCTTCCAGGGAGGTTAGGGTTTTTCTGTTAAGGCCTTCAGCTGATTGGATGAGCAACCCCCCCACCCCCAACCTTATCGAGGGTAATCTGCTTTATTCAAAGTCCGCGATTTAAATGTTAATCTCATCTAAAAAGTACCTTCACAGAAATATATAAAAATAATATTTGACCAAATATCTGAGTATCCAGCCAAAATTTAACACATAAAATTAACCGTCACACCACTTCACATCTGAAGAATCAGTGACGATGAAAAACCCCTTTCTCAGCCATCCTGTCACACCATCCTCTGACAGCCTTGTGGAATAGTCAGATGGCTGGGATTCATTGATTCATCCTGTAAACACGCTGCATTGAAGTCCGACTTTGCACCAGGCACTAGGTTAGGTACAACAAGTCACCTCTAATCCTTTCCCTCCTGAGAATCCAGTGGTGAAGACACACATTGAATATATAGTTACCCAAATCCATCATTGTTTAATTTCCAGGTGGTGAGTCCCATAGAGGAGAAGTAGGACAGGGTGTGTGGGACAGCTGGGATAGGACCTGGCCCAGGGTCAGGATTGGAGGGGGCTCCTCTGAGGAGGGGACTTCAAGGTTCAAGCTGAGACCTGAAGGATGGGTGGGGACCATGGTGGAGGAGAAGGTTTCAGGCCAAGGAGCCATGTGTGTGAAGCCCATGAGGTGGAAAAGTGTTTGGAACATTGGAGACCCAGAGGGAAGCTGGTGGTGTGCACAGGTTGTGCACTGTGCAAGGGAGGGAGGTCCTGTTTGAGGCTGCAGAGGAAGGCAGAGGCTGGACCTTGAGCTTTCTAGCCCCTTTCAGGATCTCCACCTTTAGCCAAAGGGCACTAGGGAGTCCCTGAAAGGCTTGAAGCAAGGGAGTCACATGAGCAGATTGGTCCTTTTGAGAAAGTGACCGTCAGTGCACTGCAGAGAAGAGACTGAAGGGAGGTCAGAGTGGATGTGGGGAGACCTCAGGAGGTGATTCTAGACTTCCAGGGAGGAGACCATAGTGACTTAAGCCAAAGAAGTACCATGTGGATGGACAGAAGAGGATGGATTTGAGGAACATCTAGGAGGTAGAATCCACGAAACGTCATGTTTGTGTGGATCTGGGAGGTGAAGAGCAGGGAGCAATCTAAGATGCATGCAGTTATCCCCACTTTATAAATAGGGGACTGAGGGCCAGGGACCAGCGATTCGCCCGAGCTTCCCGACCAGTACTGTGCGAAGCCGTACAGCCCAGGCCTGTTGTGCTCCACCCCTGGCACATTTCTGGCTGGGTTCCTTCCATGCAGCTGGGTTCTTTCTGGTGCTAATAAAGCCAAGGCTTAGGTTCCGTTTTGTGATCCATCTTGTTCATTCCAAGTCCTTGATCACAGGCTTCAGCCCTAACCCTGGGATTAAGCCCTGGCCCCGGCCATGGACTGAGCAATTCCCACCTGGCCCCAGACCAGACCCTGACCCTGGCCACCCACTCAATCCCCGTCTTGGCCTCTGGTGGAGTCCCGCCCAAGGCCTCTTGATTCTGTCATCCTCCAGACGGATAGCAAGCAGCTGCTCTGTACCTGGAACTAGGCTGGGCACACACACCAGCCCCAGCCCTGTAGCCAGGGAGCCAGAAGAGAGAGTGTAGATGCTAATCACCTTGCTGGCTAAACAGAGAGCTGGAGACTGCAGCAGCACAGATAGCAGATAGGGCGTGGCTTTGCCCTGGGTCTGAACCCAGCTCTATTAGCTGTGTGGCTTTGGGCAGCTTACCTGACCTCTCTGAACACGTTTCCTCACTGTCAACTGGGGATCCCAGGCCCTACTTTTCTAATTGAGGTGTGTATTAGAGATATTGTTTGTATAGAATCTAGCATATATTAGGTACTCAGTAAATGACAAGTCCTTTATCTTCTTTTACAGTCATTTCTTGAGCAGCTACTATGTCTATAGATATGATATCCTTTACTAGATGCTGGGGATACAGAGGTGACAGCCAGCATCCCCTGGCATTGAATCAGCATTTCCAGCACACTCCCTTGTACATAGTAGGGCTTTGCAAATGAAGGTCAGGGAACCAAAGAGCGGTTCACAGACAGTTGGCTTCACTGAGCCCCGTACTGTCAGGTTGTCAGAAGCATCTTTGCAACATCCAACATACATCATCCAATCACTTTTAACATCAAGTGGACACATCCAACATATAACATCCAGTCAGTTTTAAAATGGAGTGAGGGACATCCATGGTGGTCCAGCGGTTAAGACTCTGCGCTCCCAATGCAGGGGTCCCAGGTTCGATCCCTGATCAGGGAACTAGACCCCATGTGCCGCAACTAAAGGATCCCGCATGCCACAATGAAGATCCCACATACCACAACTAAAGACCCAGTGCAGCCAAATGGAGCAGACACAGCACCATATGGGTAGGTGGGGAGAAAGCCCCCATCACAGAGACTCAGTCTGGGACACCAAGAGGGAGACAGTGACTCTGTTTTCTCTCTTGTGATGAATGCTGTGTGTGTCATTCCGGCACGTGCTGAGAGGAGTCCAGGAAGGGCTTAGCAAGCTTCTGCTCATCCCGCCAGTCCTACCGTGGGTTTGTCTTCCTGGACCGCCAGCCCTGGAGGCAGAGGGAACTTGTGTTTTTGCATCTTTAGAGGTCGTCATCTGCAGCCCGGAAATGCCTCCACTTCTAGAAGTTCATAGGTCAGCCTGGCACAGGCATCAGTCCCGCCTTACCTGTCATACCTGGGGAGTCCGGACGGGGAGAGACACCACAAGGGAGAGATTTCACAAGCTCCAAGCACAGATGAAATGCTGAAGTCCAGTTTGACAAGCACTCAGCAAGTATGTGGCCAGCCAAGTGCGGTGCAGTGTGCTGGGGATGCAAACCTCAGTGGCCTTGCTGGGCTCCTGTAATAAAAGGAGGAGTCCCCGGGGTCAGCGTGGGTTGTGCAGTGGAAGGAGCACCACGCTTGGAGTCCGAGAGGGTAGCCTGCGGTTCTGGATACAGCACTGACTCTGTGACCTTGGCAAAGCCCCTGCCCCTTGCTGGGCCATCCGTATAAGAGAGGTAGACCTAGTGGTGTCTACGAGGCCCCCCTAGGCCTCCCCCAGTGTCATTTGTTCATTTTTTCCTTCTGTTTCACACAGCCGTATGCTCAGCACTGCAGAAGACAGGGTCTTGTTCTCCAGGGAGTGACAGCCCAGGACAGGGACAGGTGCTGCCGGGACCTCTGCGCAGGGCTGAATTCTTTTTCTCTCCAAGTTTCAACTGCAAGAGTCTCGGCTACTTCCAGATACCACACTCACAAGACCAAGGTTACCCTCTTCAGAGCCATCCTGAGGATGCTCTTCTGCTTCCAGAGTGCCTTCCAAAGAGGCAGCAGCCTCCAGAGCAGGGCGGGTGGCAGCCTTCTAGGGAAATCACCCCGCTTCCCCAGGGACCACCTTGGATGGGCAGCTCTCTTTGTGGAGGAAAATGCTCGGATGCAGAGTTACAAGGTCTAGGTCATGCATCATTTTTGAGGACAGGAGAGGCTAGTGTCTTAAACCTCTGGCACCTTTGACCTTAGATTTTTCTGGGGATTAGGTCTGGGGGCAGGAAATCTAGAGACCTAGGGTCGGTTTGCTGTGTGGCGCTGGGGACATTGCTTCCCCTCTGAACCTCACTGCCTTCACTGTACAAGAAAGACAGTAACACTGCCTTGCCTGCCTCCAAGGAAGGCTGAGCTCTTACTATGCCAGGTACTGGGTATGCATAACCTCACCTAGTCCTCAGGAAAACCCTATAAATACAGGAACCATGATTATTCCCATTTTACTATAAAAATACCAGAGTCTCACACATAACTAGAAAGTAGCAGACCAGGGTCTCAAAGGTATTTGAGCTTTCTGTGAAAGGGCTGTTCAGGAGGCTGAGGCCTGTGTGTTCTTAGCTCCCTTTCCATCTCCCATTACCTAAAGAAGCATTCTTCCTCCAGACATTGCTTGTGCTCTTCACCACACCCAGGAGCCTTCTTAGCACCTCTCCACCCATTTAAATTCTCCCAGCCTTCTTGGCCCAGCACTGGCACCACCTCCAGGAAGCCCTCCTTGATATCCCACTTCTGTGCTCCCCCAGTTCTTGAGAGTCAGTTACACGTGGTGACACGTGCTGTGCACTAGGTGTACCATGTTGGAAGGACTGATTACAAGAGCTGATTGAAGAAGTGACCCAGCTTGGGCACAGGGGCCAACACGGAGATGTGAATGGCATCCTCCCTAGAATTTTTGCCCTGTGCAAAGGCTCTTAGGAACTGTCCAGTCCAGTCCTCTCATCTTACAGGTGGGGAATGTGAAGCCCAGAGAGAGGCGCTGATTTCCCCGAGGTCACCTGGCAGGTAAGAGCAGAGCCTGGCTAGCAGCTGAGCTGCTTCCCTCACTTCCCTGGAAGGGTCTTTAGGAAGCTCCTCTCTGCCTCCTGCTACTTCCCCGAGACAGGACTACAGCCTCAGGCGGCCTCAGGAAGGACTTTGCCGTGTGGCTCGCCGTAGATCGTCTATGGCAGAGAGATGTTCTGGTCTCCTTGGAGAAATTGCCATGGGGACGGCAGAGTGCGTGCCGTTCACTCGCTACCCAGCCAGCCACGTACTCCTTCAGTCACCCTTCCATCTCTCATTTATCATATTTACTTCATTTTTCACTAGTTCATTTATTCACCCACTTATTCACGGACCCACTTATTCACTCACTGACCCATTCATTCATTTAACAAGCAAACATGGAGCAGTAAGTCTGTGCTCACAGGGAGACTGATAATCAAATTGATATAAAAACTGTAACCAAACACAAAATGATTGTTTTAGACAGCGGGCAGCCTGGAGGGAGTGACTGGCTCAGGGAGAGGGGGCTCCGAGGAGACCGCCCCCCCCCCCCCCGCAGCAGAGGACATCCAGGTGGCCCCTGATTGATGAGAAGGAGATCTGCAGGTGAGAGAGGAGGAAGGACTGTCCCTTAGCTCCTGACGAGGAGCCACTTAGATCTTGAGCTGCCCAAACCCTCTGTCCTGGGCAGCCTGGGCACAAGGAACTCGAGCTCCTGGATCTGCTCACCTTTGGCCCTGACTCTGTGGCCGAGGTCACCAGTTTTCGCCAGGCTGTGGAGATGCAGGAGGTGGTGAGTCTGATTGGGTGTGAAGAGCTTGATCTTCTCTCTCTTCGGCCCCTCTCGGTTATGGCCCATCTTCCAGATGATTATCTGGGGTGCACACTTCCACGTGGCCTCCTCTACCACTGGAAAGGAAGAAGGAGAGAGGAAGGGGGTATTAGTAAAGTCAACAGCAGTGTCTTCATCTGGGAGGATAGCAGTCAAGGCCGCTAAGCTTGGAATCAGACAAACCCGGATTCAAATTCTGCTCAACTACTACCTTGGATGGGTTCCTCTGAGCCCATTTCCTTCTCTGTAAATGTAATAGCATCTAACTTGCAGGACTGATGGCAGTATTTGTATGCCCACTCTGAATCACCATGGGTTCTCACAATATCGAGGCTAATGTCTTATGATGCATCCACTTGCTACATAATTGTGTGTTAGTTTGCCTGAAAGGTGCTGCAGATCCAGATAAAGAAAGTAGTCACAGCCCAGCCATTGGGAGAGACCCCCAAACCTGTGCTTTCCATGCAGGCTGGTGGTGCCAGGGTCTGAAGTCCACAGAAGGCTCTAGAGAGAAGGTGACATGCTGACTGGGACTTGAAAGCTGAGTTAAGTAGGAGGTTTTTATGAGTCCAAGCAGCACCTCTGACTACTAGATTACTTTATTCTGACTCAGTTCTTCTAACTGCAGAATGGGAATAATAATAACTATCATGAGAACAAAGCAGGACAATGCATGTTAACAGCCTTCGTAGTGAGAAAGAGCTACTCTCCACACACACACACACACACACACACACACACACACACACACACACACACACACACACACACACACACACACAAAAAAAAAAAAAACCAAATCTACTCATCCTGACCCTAAAGTTCTTCCCCACAGCACACACGTACATGCCAACACACGTGTCACAGATCGTAACAGGAATTCAGGAGAATTTGCCTGGGAAAGGCCAGGAGGGAGGCAGTAACACTGGTTTCTCACCCATGAGGGAATGGATTCTCATTGTGGCAGGAAAGATAGACTCAGAGGAACATCTTGGACATGCACACCTAGCATCTCGGGCTCACCGTCTGAGCTCTACGGAGTCCAGCACCAGTGCTGCTGCCTCCCGGAAGCCCTCCCTGACCTCCCCCAGCCCCTACTTGGAGATCCTGGATGAAAGCTTAGGCTCCAGCCTCCTGCCTCACCCAGGCTGCCCCGCCCTGGCTGGGCACTGTTTCAGGACCCTTGCTCCTTTCCAGTGAACGGGCTGCACCTGGGGAGCTCTCGGCCCTGGATCGTCTCCTGCGTGGCCGGTGTGCTCATCGTGGGATCAGGCCCAGGGCCTGTGGAACTCTCTCTTCTCACCCTCTTGTCCTACAATCTTCCAGGGGAGTTTTGGGGTTGGTCCCCTGTGGGCTAGACTTAGTCTGTGACACCTGAGCTGTGGCTTCTGGATGCGACCCCGACTCTGCTCTGCAGAAGCTGTGGAGTAATCTTGGTCAAATGACTTAGCCTCTTAGAGCTGGTGTCGTCATCTGTAAAACAGTTTTAGTGCAAACATGAAACTCTGTAAAGTGCTTCAGCCAGTGCCTGCGACACAGGAGGAGCTTTCAAGATGGGACTGATTGTCACTGCTGGGATGGGGCAGAGGAGAGGACTGAAGAGAGAGAATGGATAGGAGAAAAGAGAAGAAAATAGGGAAGTGCGTTTGACTAGGGGAAGAGATGGGGACAGATGGAAGGGCATTAAAGGTGGGGATAAAAAGCCCCCCAGCTGCCCCCTTTCTCCTTCTGGCCCTGAGTCCTGGCTCTTCTCCAGCCATGAGGAATTTCTTGCCGTTTGTGCAAAGTTTTCTTTCACTTCCATTCCCTCAGCCGGTGCTCCTCACCCCATAGGAGATGTCATTTTCCCCTGAACTTTGACCTTCCAGGCTCTCTACAGTGCCCCCTCCTCCTGAAAGCCCTCCTTGACTGACGCTGCCCCTGAGCCCCTCCGCCCTGCATGCCTCTCCCAGCGCCCTGAGCTGCTTCCCTTTTCACAGCACTCATCACACAGCCGGTCTGTTTGCGTAGCTGTCCCCCCACCGGACAGACCGTGCGCCCCTTGAGGCCAGGGACCTGTGACTCAGGGCTCCAAACAGTAGTGGGCTCCTTGTGAAGGCTCAGTGGATGTTCCAGTGTTGAATGGCCGGTTGAGTGGACGGCTGTGAGGGGAGACAGGGGAGGCTGCTTTAAGGGCCTGGCCTCCGTGGTCTTGTCTCCCTTCCGCTCCCCCCAGGTCCGCAGCCCCTCTGCTAGGGAGGGCGGGAGCGAGGCCAGGGTTTGTGCTGCACCGGGGATGCCTTCCCCATGCTCATTTTCCTCAGGGCCGGCTGTGGCCTCCCCAGCAACCCCGGGGCCTTGCAGACCTGCAGAAACGGCTCTCCCCTCCCACCCTGCCCCCCACCAAAACAAACACGGTCATTGCCAAAGAGCCACAGGGGCTTGCAATGAAAAACAGGTGTCTCCCAGAGACCTGTCAGCCGTGGCTGTGCAGCAGCTCGGGGTCACCGCCGTGAGGGCAGGGGAGGGGTGGGGGCACTGCAGCCACCCCCCCCCCCAGAGTGTTCAGCTCCCAGGGCCCATCACGGGGCACAGCAGCCACCTCATGCCCTGGTCCCAGGAGACTGTGACTGCCAAGTCTGCCCCTTCCCAAGCCAGCGGAGCCAGGGAACTCTGGTCCCGGCTAGGAGAGCCCTGAGAGACAAAGTCCTGGCCCTGGTTCCCTGCGCGCTGTCTCACTTTCAGCTCCACTGCGGGAGTGAGAGTGCAGGTGCCCTAATCACCTGGCCTGAATCCCCGCTTAGCTTCTTCCAAGCTGTGTAAGCCCAGGGACCTTATTTTTCCTCTTGGAGCCTTACTTGACTCACCTGTAAAATGGGTCTGTAACGATTCTCTCAGTGGGTCATGGAATGGGACAGGGAGAGGCGGCTTGTATGTGCATGTGTGCAAGTGACCCAGGGCAGGGCCTGGACTGGAGTATGATACACGTTGATTAAAAGTAAGCCCTGTGCCTCTGGCTCCAAGTCCATCCCTACGGGACTGTCTGAACTTGGGAGGGGCATTTTCAACTTTCTGGGGCCTTTAAGAAGAGTCTGTAGCCTTCACCCACTTCCCTGACCTCGGGAGGCCCGACTCTAGGGAGTCGCTCCTAGTCTCCGGCACAGGTCACCTGGCTTCTGGCACCTCCCAACTTTTGTGTGTGATGTTGCTCCGCCTGGGACACTTTCCCATGTCTCACTCCGTTCGGTCCCAAGACGTGCTTACTGAGCAGCTGCTCTGCACCGGGTGGTGTTCTGATGACTCGAGTACACGGCCGCACAGGCCCTGTCTGCCCCAGGCACCCCTGTTCTGGCCAAATCTGCCTCGTGGTTTATCTCACTGTATTGGGGGCATTGTTTGCAAGTCTGTTCTCCCCAAGACTGAGCTCGTGGGGGTGGGGGCAAGGACCATGTCGAATCAGGTCTATGCCCTCAGCACGGGGCACAGCGGGCCACATCTGCCTGGCTCACCACGGACCCCCCAGCATCCAGCCGAGGGCTTGGTAGGCTCAGGCCCAGCCAGTGCCTGGAGGTTCCCGACAGGCTCGGCTCCCCGACGGCCCTTGCTGGAGGGGTAACTTCATCTCCATCCTCCCTCCAAGGCCACTTTCAGGTTCCACTGAGTCGGCCTCTTCATCAGCACCAACACAGGAGCTCTTTCTCTCCATGAAGGGGTTCAGGCCAGACACCCTGGCAGGTTTGGCAGTGGAAGGAGAGAGGCCGGGTAGGTGCCGGAGGGGTTGTCGATATTTGTATTGGAAGCCGGCACCGTGCATACCAGCGCTCACCCCTGATTTCAATTATCCAATTGCACACTGCTGCTAAAATTGCCCCTGGGCAAACAAGCTGGCTCCGGGCCCCTTCCTTCATTAATTCCAACCGTCCATCACACTGCGCCCAGCGCCCTCGCCGTCCCCGAGGAAGCCAGCTCCCCTCCCGCCGCCAGCTCAGCGGAGTCTGTCCAGGTCACCAGGACAAGAGCCCGAGAGAAGCAGCTGAGGGCAGGAAATGCCCTAAGAAAAACCTCTGTGATTGTGAGAGGTCTTGGATCAGATCCCTCCCCTCCCCGATTCCCTGGTGCCGGCCTCACGCCTGCATTCTTGAGGCTAGTTCTGGTCTTCGGAGGCCTGGGCCAGGAGTCATTTTGCCAAGGTGACTGTGAAGGAAGGCGTTTGTGATTGCTGGCCAGCCTTCAGGCACACGGGCAGGGGTCGGGGCTCACAAGCTCACCTGCCAGGTGCTGGAAGTTTTCCCAAAGGTGGGTGACTTCCCCCCATTTCCGGTTATCCAAGCCCTGCTGTAGGGTGTGTTGGAAACACTGGAAATATCCAAAGAATCTAGAAGCCTGGAGACAGTCAGGAGTTCTATCACTTTCCAGAGGCAGGAGGCCACGTGGGGCTGTGGAGGTGACACGGGATATAGAGACAGGCAGGCTGGGTTCCAGCCTGGCCCTGCCATTCACACACTCGCCGAACTTGGGCACATTGATGGACCGTGCCTCAGCTTCCTTGTCTCTAAAACGGCAGCAAAGATGATGGGATGATTAAGAGAGAACGTTGGCCTGTGCAGGCACACAGTAGGTTCTTTCCCCTCCTCTCCCTGTGTTCCTTTACTTGTGTACTGCTCTTCTCCAGAGGTTTTCAACCAGAAAGGACATATGTGCTCTGCTCCTGAAGCCAGGTGATGGGGCAGCGTGATGGAGGAGAGGAAGGGGAGAGGGAAGTGGGAACTCTGTGCTGCACCACTTGCTTTGATAAGGGTTCACATCCATGGGGTGCTGGCCACCCTGTGTGTTCCTACCTGGGTCTGTGCTGGGGCCTCAAGGGACAAAAAGCAGCCCCTTTGAATTTCATCTGTTAAAGTCAGGTGGGGAAGGGGCACACCCGGTCTGAGGATGACAGGCATGGTGGCCGGGTAAGCCACCAGCTGGATCTGCTAGAACCAAAGGGATCTTATCGGGCGTCTCTCCTACCATTAACAGTGTCACTTGGGTCACTCCCAAGCGTTCCTCTTCCCATGGGATAACCACTGGAAACGTTTTTGACTTATCCCAGCCAAATCCTGTTTCCAGCCCACAGGGCAGTTTGGAGCAAAGGCTGTGCCCTCCCCAGCGCTTGTGGGTACTGAGGAGAGAGGGGGTCCGTGTCTAGAGGAGGCAGTGGGAGTGAAACGGGGGAGCCACAGGGACCCGGAAGAGCCTAGAGTCAGCACAGAGGAAAGATGCTTGGGGAAGACTAAGTTGCTTTCCCCAGATACCTGCAGGGCTGTCCTGCAGCAGAGGGGAAAGACCGGGTCACCGAAGCCGGAGCTGGGCCTGGTGGGGAGGCAGAATGGAAGCAAGGAAGAACTTCTTACAGCCAAGCTGCCCAGCCCCTCGGGGCGTTGGTCAGCAGCCTCCCACAGAGGGTGCCCTGGTGGGCATGGGTCGCCTGGCCTGTTAGGAAGGTTGGGGGTTCTGGGATTAGCAGTGCTGCCTGGCCAGCCTGTGCTTTTGGCTTTGTGGCCTCCAACGGGTCATTTCCCAGCTGTGAGCCTCCGTCCTGTCCCTGCCCCATGGTGGGGGGTAACGGTCAGCGGCCTGAAGTGCGCCCTGGCCAGCCCCAGGGCGTGGCAGGCCTGGGAAAAGGGAGTTCAGGGCCCAGCACCCAGAGGGGCTGCCTGGGATCCCCTACCACCACCTGAAGTGACCAGGACAAAGCCCAGTGTCCCTTCTCCCCAGCCTTGAGCTGCCCGTCAGCCCTCCCAGCGTATGGTAAATACCTTCCCAATGAGTTGGAACTCGACTGCTCCAGGAAGTGTTGTTACAAATTGTTTTTCCACCAGAACACATACTAGATTTTCCATGCCACCTCCAGCACGTTTTCGGGAAATCCCAGGTGGTGGTGATGGGGGCTGAGACCCTCCAGAGAGGCCAAGGCCCGGGCAAACCAAAAGACGGCTGGGTTTTATTTAATCATAAGTGCATATACGTCTCAACCTTTGAATACTGGAAAGGGGAATGAAAAAAAAAAAGAAAAGAAAAGCCCGGCAAACCAAAAAAAACACACACATCGCTTTACTTTGCAGTGTAATTACTCTGAATTCAGTTAAACCAACTTACTCTAGCTAACTAGATTAGTTTACATCTTGTGGTAGAAAAAGAAATACAAATTACTTAGATTGCAATAAACCATGTTTTTCTAACTAAGTAGATTAGTTTATATCTTGTGGCAAGAAACAAGAAGGAGAAAGGCTCAGAAATGCTGGTTGCTCCCTCCTGCCCACTCGCTCATCCAGGGAAGTGTGTTTTCTGTGTGAACTGTACCCTCAGCCCCCTCCTCCAAGAGATGTAAAGAATCGAGACTGGGGAAAAAGAGAATTCAAACCACCTCCAGCCCAACTGCCTTGACGAGGAGGCCAGAGCGCTCTGGGCTTGCACAAGCCACACAAGTTCCATTCATTTCCATGGACAACTTGCTTGCTAACTGCCTACTCTGTGCAGGACAGGGACTTGGGCACTGAGTGGGGCAGGCCAGCTCCACAGGCCTGAGACCCTCCCACCGCCCCCTGCTTGTTTAAATGCTCTGCTGTCACTGCTTTGAAATTCTTCATAGTTTAAGAATGAGGGGCCCTACATGTTCATTTTGCACTGGACGCTGCACATTGGGCAGCCAGTCCTGGAGGAGAGACAAGGGATAGAGTAGGTGTGGGCCTGCCCTCTGGGAGCGTGTGGCCTTCTAGGGGACATGTGGCACTCACAGGAAATCCTGATCTCTTCCTGGGGCAGGGTCCATGTTGGACCCAAGACCAGGGCTTTGCCCACACGTGGCTGGAGTTTGTCAGATGCATGTTTGCCCATAGAGACGTGACGGTGCGTTGTCCTGTGTGACTCCAGAGGATTCTTTGTCCTTTTTTCCACCTAGGAATAAACAACGCTTGTCCCCCAGCGTCTGTATCTTTCTATCCTAAAATGGCCCGGAGATGTAAATGGTAACAGGTACATTAATTTCTGAGGAGACTGATGTCGGTGGGCGTCCCTCCCAGGCCTGTCCAGAGGGGGTCACCTGGGGTCACTCCAATGGAGAAGATTCATCTTAACCATCAGAATGCTGCCCACGGATTACACCTCACTAAGGTGTCCCTTGATGTACATTATCTCATTAAGTTGTCACGATGAGCTTATAAGGCTCCATGTTAGAAGCCATATGGAGACAACCTTAGGGTAGTGGCATTTTGTTAGACAGCTGCATCTTCTCTTGTGCAGAGCCCTAGCTGGTGGGCGCTCCACTCCAGGAAGCTGCAGAGGGCCCGGCCGCTTCTGATGTTCCGCCAGCATGAGGCACCGCCTTGAATCGCGGAGGCTCAACACTCCTGCCGCCAGAGTTCCAGATCCTCTGGGCAAGGAGAAGGGCAGCGCATGGAATTAGACCCGTCAGTGCTGTCACGTCCCATCAGCCTCAGCTAGGAACCTCAGCCACACCTCACTGCAAGGGATCCTGGGAAATGGGCGGCCATGTGCCCAGCTAAAAATTAGGAACTGTATTACCATTGAAAAAAACGAAAGAGTAGGTATTAGGGGTGAAGGAGCAGTCTATGCCATAGGAGGTGGGTATTTTTATCTCCGTTTGATGGATGAGGTCACAGGCTCAGAGAGAGGAATGACTCTGCCCAGGTCGTGCAGCCCGCAGGCCTGGGCATTTTCGGTGTGCCACACGACTTTCCTGCTCCTGGGGTTTGGGCTTCAGGAAGGAGGCTCCTGGGCTCGGGCGGGGAAGGTGCGTCCACCCGTGTGCACTCCATGCAAGGCGGTGACTGAGGGTTCCTAACTCATCCTTGTACTCTCTGAGTGACAGGATACTCTCTGCTTCCCATGGCCATTCTAGAACAACGTTGTTCTTAATTGCTACTATGGGTTCTGCAAATACTGACCAGACAGTCCTGGACAGAGCTGGGGGCACTGAGAGTAGGAGTCCAGTCCCAGGCTGGGGAGACAGGAGAGGCCTTCTGAGGAGGTCATGCTTTTGGGGAATCAATCTTAAGAGGATGAATTAGAGGTATGTCCTAACCCTTCAACTTGTCAACCTCAGTTTCCTCATCTGTAAAATGGGGCTGGTAAGAGTACCCACCTCACATATTAAAGTGAGGATTAGAACGAATATCCATTCCCATTTAATAGATGTCAGTTATTACTCAGCATACCCAGCAGAAAGAATGGCTGCAGCAAAGGCAGAGTGGTGACAAACGCACAGTCCCCGTCCCCTCAGGAGGCCAGACTGGAAGATGGGGCGTGGAAGGCAGCAGGAGAGGAAGCAGAGGGGTTAGGAAGACCTTCCTCACATCCAGCCCCTCTCTGCTGGCCTCCGCTGTGCCCCTGGCCTTGCACAGTAAGTTCCCTACATATGAACGAGTTCTGTTCCGAGAGCACGTTCGTAAGTCCAATTTGTTCGTAAGTCCAACAAAGTTAGCCTAGGTACCCAACGCAATCGGCTATGTAGTACTGTACTATAATAGGTTTATAAGACTTTTCACACAAATAATACATAAAAAATAAAGAAAACATTTTTAATCTTACAGTACAGTACCTTGAAAAGACAGTGGTACAGTATACTACTTGCATACCGGGGCTGGCATCGAGTGAACAGGCAAGGAGAGTTACTGACTGGAGGAGGGAGAGGAGGTGGGAGACGGTAGAGCTGAAGGATCGTCAGCGATAGGACACAGAGGGCGAGCTGCAATGTCACTCACGCCTGACGCTGATGGCACAGGTTCTGGTTCCTTGCTGGAACCAGATGCACATTCACATCTTTGAAAGTTCGAAACTTGAAGGTTTGTAGGTAGGGGACTTACTGTAAAGTGAGTCTGCTCCTCACATCCGGAAGCTGCAGTTCAGGATGGAGCCAGTCGAGGGATGGCCTCCTTTCAGAGTAGGCACAGCAAAGGACAGCAAGGGGCAGTGTTCCAGGATGCAGGGACTGCTCTGCCCACGCCTGTCTCAGAAGGGGCAGTTGACAGCAGTTGGAGGGAAGGCCAGAGAGGCTCAGAGGAGAGAAGGCTGCAGACAGGATGAACCAGGGTGGAAGAGGTAGAAAGAAACTAGAAATGGAACACAGGGAGGGCCTAGAGCCCAAGAACAGGAGCCAGGACACTCTGAGCACCCCTTAGACCATCCTC
This sequence comes from Leucopleurus acutus, assembly GCF_964270905.1. Taxonomy (NCBI): domain Eukaryota; kingdom Metazoa; phylum Chordata; class Mammalia; order Artiodactyla; family Delphinidae; genus Leucopleurus; species Leucopleurus acutus. The sequence continues at coordinate 154,170,690 of NC_139143.1, forward strand.
AAGATGGAAGCAACCGACTGTGGGAGTAGGGGGTATGAGCCCCACTTACAGATGAGGAAGCTGAGGCCCAGAGAACTTTGTATCTTGCATAAGTCCAACCAATCAGTGATCTGATTCCAAAGGGTTTTTTTTTCTTTTTCTGCTCTAAAAAAAAAATGATCCTAGTATGTATATATTATTACAGAGTATGTAGTGTTCATAAAAGGCATAAACAAAAAATTATAAAATTCTACCATCTGGTGGGTTAACTGCTGTTATTAACATTTGATGAGTATCCTTCCAGACTTCTCCCCATGCCCATCTACGTCTCTGTGTATGTGCATGTAGATGAATACTTATTTATAAAAATGGGATCATTACTAGACATACTGTTCAGAAACCTCTTTTATCCAGTTCATCGTATATCATGAACATCTTTCTACTCCAGTCAAAATATATCCATGATATCGTTTTAGTGGCCACAGAACACATTTAGATCATTCCCAAGCTTCCACAGTCACCTAGGAGAGAACACTTATCCAGGTGACTTTTCAATGAGAAAGGAAAATAAATCCAGAAAATTTGGAGTGAGAGAAGAGGCAAAAACTCTAACCAGTCCCTTTCCTTTTCCCGCACACACCCAGCTACCTTTCACCCCGACCTGACCTGCCGGGTGTGTTCTAAGGCATTGTGTCTCCATTGAATCCTGCAATTACTTAACTTTATTGCTGGAAGGACTCTTTAAGCTCATTTCTTTCAATCAGTTATTACACAGAAGGCAAACATGTTCAAACAAAACGTGCGTTTTTTCCTACTAACTTGCTTTCTGTGATAAGGACTCCTTCCTCTGCTTTTCTCATGGTCTCTGGGGGCCTGGGATCCGCCTCCTTCAGGTGGCTAAGGAGTGAGAACAAACACGAATGCACCGGGGCACCAGCTGCTCCCGCCCTGACACGGTGTAACGGCCCAAAAGTCAGATGAACCAGGTTCAAATCCCTTCCCTCCATACTTACAGGGCAACTTCCAGCCCTGATTCGTGTCCGGGCCTCAGTTTCCTCATCCTTCATTAAGTGGGAAGCTGAAGTGTGGTCGGTGGGCGTATGGCAACAAGTAGGATGGTGCTCAACAGATAATTTTTGAAATTACGTACATGTTTCTACCAGAGAATTTTCTCTAAGAGGAATGGGGCCACTTGTTCTTGGTTACATGTCCCCTTTATTCAGTGGCTGAGGACAGCTTAGAAATCAGAATCCGGTGACCATAGATTCCCTTGTAAGAAGCTGTGTTAGTGGCCCAGCCCGACTCATGAACAAATCCCCCCTCATGAAAGAAAGTGTTTCCTCCAGGCATGAACGCGTATTTGCCAAGGCAGCCTGGGCCCTGCAGCATCAGCTGCCGGAGGTCACGGCGCCCCCGCCTGAAGAGCCACACTTTTGTGCCTGGAACATGCGTGTTATTGGAGCCAGACTCCGGCCACCTTCTCCCCACACCAGCACTGGCCGGTGCTCGAGTGGGCTACCTGTCCTGTGCAGGCTGGAGACTTGCAAGCCTGTTCCAGGGGCTGAAACGAAGCAGGCACTGTGTGTTGTGTTCCCAGGGCAGTCGTGCCTGTTGCCAGAGGGGGACCGACAGCGCAAGGGATTGGCACTGGCAGCCGCCTCCCGGCCTGCTGCAAGCTCCTGGCTGCCCTCGAGAGCCAGGTCAAGAGACGTGTTTTCTTTGCTGCATTATTAAGCTGTCTTTTGCTTTTGAGTTTCCAGGACCTGTCATAATACAGGCCGTCTTAGCCAAGGTTCTGGGCCCCTGTTCCTTTGAACTGCAAGGGCAGCTGTGGAGAAATCCTGCTTTCCCTGCAGCCAGGCTGCTACCAAGCGGGGTTGCAGCAGAGCAGGTCCAGACTTGGGGAATCGGTCCAGTCCCCACAGGGAGGTTTGATGGAGCCCTGTCACACTCAAAGCCCGTCAGGGGAGAGCAGAGTTGAGAGCTGGGGAAGAAGCGCAGCTCGAGACCGTGATCAGATAGGTATTAGCGCACCATGGCCAAGGGCAGGAGCTTGGTGTTAGGTGGCCTGTGCCGAATCCAGCTCCACCACGTACTCGCTGTTGACTTTTAGCAAGTTCCTTCACCTTGCTGAGCGTAAGCTTCCTCCTCTGTGAGATGGGGGAAATGATAGTATCCACCTCATAGGGTCGTTTTCAGAATGAACTGAGTTATGAGTTTCTTTGATGCAAAGCACTGAACTCAGTGCCTGGTACATGGCGAGCACCACCCAGATGTTCCTTCCATGGGATCTTAGTGTCACAGGCGGGGCCTTGGGGGTAGGAAGCATTCACAGCTGGGAGCCAGGACCCCTGGCTTCTGATCCCAGCTCTGCTACAGTCCCTGGTGTGACCTCGGGCAAGTGTGGGCCACTCTCTGAACTGTCGTCGTTAACTCTTTTCTGGCCACAGAAAATTGAGAGATGGCCGTAGTGCCATGAAGACCTCTAAGCCCGGGAGTAACTGGGAGTGCCTGGATCTAAGAGTGGCAGGTGCAGGGGGTGGGAACTGGCAGGATTCCAGGTAGGACTGGATGGCCAGTAGGTAGGCCTTCCCCAGAAATAAAGCCCTTCCTTGCACCCCTCTCTTAACCCCTGAAACTGGCTCAGTGTTGGAGCAATGGGAGGTACGCCTCCCAAACATGGCTGTCTGATGCTCTCACGCACCCATGGCAGAGAGAGCCACAGAGGCGGGGGAACCGCGTAGATGCAGGGTGCTGATTCATTTCTGCTGCCTGGGACAGGGAGGTAGGGGTAGTGGCACTACTCCCCAGAGAACTCCGACCAGAAACAGGCTCAAAGAGGCAGACTGAGCTAGGGGGATGCGCAGACATCTTCGTGTTTCAGACTTCTAGCTAGCGCCCCCTCCCCTGTCCCCAGCTACCAAGGCCCTGGCCAGGCCTGCTCCTCTGGGAAGTTGGTTCTCATTGCTCCTCCCACCATCGTGTTCCCCCAAGACTTGGACCCTTTGAGAAAACAAGGAGTGGAGTTTAAACTTAGCAAGGATTTACTGAGAACCTCACCCTCTCCAGGCGTGAGCTGGGCACTCCTACACACCTCGTCTCACCTAATTTGATCTTTCGAGCTCCCTTGCTCCATGAATCTCTGCCTGGCACTCACGATTTCTCTCTAGATCCACGGTTATTTGAGCCCTGTCCCCTCCCTCCCCGTTGACTGTGAGCTGCTTGAGGACAGGCTCAGCCCCTGGTCCCCCTTGTGCCCTCCAAGCCCAAGGCTCTGGCTTCAGCATGTTGACTGATTTCTGTTGAATTAAATTATGTTGAGTTAAATCCGATTAATCTGAAAGGAGGCTTACTAAATTTAATTTATGTGATTTGCAGAGTTAAGAGTCAGCTCTGTTGGAAGAGGGGAGGGAGGAAATTAAATTTTGAAAGCACAGTGTATAATATATGGAGAGCAATGCTTACTCAAGTGGAAGATTGGCACTAACAGTGGGACTTCTGGCACGAGGCAGGAGTGATGGGGGGGGGAGCATTCTGTCGGAGGGAAGAGCAAGGATGCATGTTGGGAGAGAATCGTCCACTGGGGTGTGCGTGGACATGGCTTCTGGGACCCTTCTCCCTCTGTTCCAGGCTGTCCTGGAGGAGAGAGGTGACGACACATCCTAGGCACTTGGTTGGGGGACTTTTTGTGCAGCAGCTGTTTCCTGCTCCACTGCTGTGACCACAGTAACAAGGCTTCCTGCAGGGGGTGGGGATTTGCTCCATAAGAGTTTTCCCGGAATGGGAAAGGACTCGACATAGAGGTGTCTTCACCTACAGATTGAAGTCTAAACTCCTCTGCCTCATGTCCCCAGACGTGGACCCTGCCAACCACTGCACCCTCATTTCCTCCTGCCCCCTCCCCTCCCCCACACCCTGTGCTGCCCCCATCCCAGCCTTGGGTCACCTTGTTCCCATCTCTTTTAATGGCTTCTCTCACCCTGACCCATTACCACATCCTTCCCTTCATCCTTCAAGGTCAGACTCAGATAACTCCTCCTCCAGGAAGCCTTCCCTCCTTTCCCCACTGCAAACATCCACCTCCCTTCAGTGCCCTGTTGCAACTTGTTCTGCGTGTCTTGTGCTGTTTTATGCTTAAATTAGGTTTAGGGGGGATTGAGCCCATCTCTCTCCTTCCCCAGAGTGAGCTCCTTGAGGGAGCTCTGATTCACAGGTTTATCACAGCAGGCCTGGCCCAGAGGGTGTGCACAGTGAGTGTGAGTGAAGGAGAGCAACCTGAGGAGGCGGGCCCACCCTGTAGCCTGGCCGCTGCAGCCTCTGGTGCAGCAGGGGTTAATTGGAGTACATGTGACCAATAAATATTTACTGGGTGTTAAGTTTTTAGCCTAATGCAGGATTTAGCAGCCATTCTCATTTATGGCAATGGGAGGCATGTACTACCATGGGGGATTTGGGGAGGGAACTCCCTCCACCTGCCTTCAGACGAGTTTCAGAGCCCCACCCTGCACCGGGCTCAACTGCCCAGATCAGGAAGCCCCAGAAACCTCCTGGAGGTGGAGCTTCGGCTTCTAATTATTTTCTTGGGCTCTCATGTACGGACTCTACCCCAGGCAGCTCCCGGTCCCTCCCCCACTCCCTCTTCACCGAATCCTCACTCCATCACTGTGCCTGCTTCTGTGCTGGGCCTGGGGACAAACGTGAACAGACTCAGTTCCTCCCCACCAAGCAGTCCCCTCACTTTTCATTTCTACCCTGAGAAATGATTTCCAGCCCTTTTTCTTGCCCAGCACTTCCCAGCTAGTCATCAAGGCCGTGGGGCTCACCTGGGGAGGAGGAGAGCCCATCCAGATCTCTGTGGAAGGGCAGGGCACAGGGGTGTGCAGAAGCCCCAGATGTAGGGGTGCAGAATCCCCCAGGTAATTTGATGCACACCCTCAGAGGGCAGCCTTCCGCAGACGTCACAAGGCTAGAAGCTGAGATGGACAAATAAGTAGACAACACTGCCCACGGAGGAAGTGGGTACTGCAGGTGCTGTGACCAGAGGAAGCCCAGGGGCTGTGGGAAATTGAGGGGGCCCCTCACTCAGCCTGGGAAGGCTTCTGCAAGAAGGCGATCTTGAGCTGCATTGTGAAACCAAACAGAGAAGAGGGAACTGACATTTTAGACAGAGGGATTGATATAGACCAAGGCCCAGAGACACAGAAACAAATCTGGCACGTTGAGAGACCAGGATGAATCTGTGGCTAGACTGGTGCTATCCAGTATGGTAACCACTTGCAGCACGTGGCTGTGGAAATTTAAGTTCATTAAAACTAGACAACATTAAAATTCAGTCTTTAAGTCACACCAGCTACATTTCAAGTGCTCAACAACCAGGTGTGGCTAGTGGTGCCTATGTATTAAAGAATTTCCATCATCAGAGGAAGTTGGATTGTCCAGCACTGGCCCTAGTGTAGAGTAGCCAGGGGTCCACAGCAAAGAGCCTGCAGGGTCACTGGGGTCAGACTTGAGTGAGGAGCCTCGAGTGATCTGTGAAGGACTCCGGGCTCCTTCTCGGGGGAGGGAGGGTGTCAGCTCTTCCCTGGACCTCCGTGCACTGGAATACAGAGGCTGCTCCTTCATTCCACAGCCTTTTATGAAGTCTTATTCTGTGTCCTGTATCCCTGGTTTACAAGAGTGGCGTATACCTAGGAACCCGGCCTCTGGAGAAGGATCAGATGCTTCCTCAGTGATGGCAAGGCTAGGGGATCGCCAGGGCCTATAAGAAAGCAGCAAATACAACACCTGTCCATCACACCACCCCTGCCGAGAACCTCTTGGTAGAGGCCGGTCAGGGCCAACACCAGAAGATGCAGCTTGTGGGAGTCTTGGTCGAAGTTCACGGCAGTTCATGAACAACAAACACCAGGGCAGCTGTGGGGAGCTGGCCGAGTGTGAGGTGTGCTGGGGGATTGGGAGTGGGTGGACGTGATCAGGAGCAGGAGGCCTAGCATGGGAGAGTAGCTGCCTGTTCCTGGGGTGCCCTATGCCTCCTTGCCCCACAGATCATCTTCCATGCTCACCTTCAGGGTCACCTCCTCCAAGAAGCCTTCCCTGATTGGTTAAAGAGCCCCAACTGCCCCTCTCCTGGATTTTTCACATTGCACTTGTCTCACAGACTGCTGACATGTCCGTCTCCTTAACTCAACCTTAGGTGCTTTTTTTTTTTTTTTTTTTTTTTTTTTGCGGTACGTGGGCCTCTCACTGTTGTGGCCTCTCCCATTGCGGAGCACAGGCTCTGAACGCGCAGGCTCAGCAGCCATGGCTCACGGGCCCAGCCGCTCCGTGGCATGTGGGATCTTCCCGGACCGGGGCACGAACCTGTGTCCCCTGCATCGGCAGGTGGACTCTCAACCACTGCGCCATCAGGGAAGCCCTAACCTTGGGTGCTTTGAGGACCCAGACCTGCCTTAACTGTGCTCCTTTCCTGGCCCAACCATGCTTCTTCCCCATGAATCTGCCCCTACTGCTACTGTCTACATCAGAATTACCTGTTTGTATCCACCATTAGACCATGAACTCCTTGAGCACCGGGCCCGTCTGTCTAGTTCAGCTCCCTAGTTGCCTGAATGAATGGGTGAAAGCAGGAGGATGGATGTGGTTCTGTGGCAGCCCTGCCTGGAGGCAGAGGACTTCTGGGCAGGCAGAACCAGGAAGGAGCCTGGGCAGGCAGGGGGAGCTGAGAGGAGGCCAGCCAGGCTCGCGGCCCCCTCTCCCTGCTGCTGGTCCCACCTGAGCGGCCTCCCCTGGGAGGGGGCACCCCATCTGCTTCCCGGGCTCCAGGTTTCCTCTGTGAGATGGGCCCTCTCTTCCCCTGCTGTTGGAGTGCTGCGGAGAAGATAATGGCAGATCCCTTTATTTCTTGGGCTGGCCTCTAGGTAGAAAGGCTTGTTCAAAGTGCCACTTGGTGACTCTCGCAAATTGTTCCTGACAGCCCCGTGGAAGGCCAGGCCATCTGCCTTGCCCTGTCTCAGGGCGGAAGGGGCTGGGAGGAGAGATATTAGGTTTCCACTTCAGTCAATACTTTGATGTTCAAAGCTGTTTAATATTCATTAAACCAGTCCTTCAGTTGTAATTGCAGTCATTACCCTCCCTTTTATGATTGTCTGTAAATGTTATGGGACAGACGGGCACAGCTATCCTAATGACAGAGGGTTTTGATGATGGATAAAAGGTTGAATAGAGTCCCTTCAAATCTGTCTCCTTACTCTTCAGTGCCCACTTCCACCCCTTTCTGCTTTCTTTAACTCTTAAAAGATGGTGTTTGGGATGAGAGAGCAGGAAGCTCCAGTAGAGTCACAGTTTGTTAATTTTACAGAGGCAAAAACGTTGTCCTGTGGTCTCAGACTGAACCTGAACTCCCACACACACCTGGGCTCAGCCCGAGGTCAGGCACTGAACCCTGACCAGCCACAGTCTCAGCCTTGACCCTGGCCATAGTCTGCACTCCTAGAACCAGGAGAAGAAAACTAGGTTTTCAATCCCTAGAGAGTGAACACAGACCGTTAGAACAGGTTTGGACCTTAGAGACCACAGTGATTTTGCTCTGCAAGGTGTGGAGACCACCTTTGGGGAAATACACAGGCTTTGGAATCAGACTTGCATTCAAGTCCAGGCCCTGCCGCTTTCTAGCTGCAATGATTTGCCTAGTTACCAAACTTCTCCAGGGTTCAGGTTCTTCATCTATTAAGAATAAGGAGTTATTGGGACTTCTTGGCGGTCCAGTGGTTAAGACTGAGCTCCCGCTGCAGGGGACGTGGGTTCGATCCCTGGTCGGGGAACTAAGATCCCACATGCCGTGAGACGCGGCCAAAAATATAATAAAAGACAAAAAGAATCAGGAGTTACAATACTTACTAGTAGAGCCATTGTGAAGATCCCATTAAATAACAGGTGTGCAGTGCCTGGCAAAGAGTACGTGCTTAGCTAGTGCCGCCAATTCACAGGGTGAGACTAGCCCCTTAATTCCCGAGAGAGCAGGCTGGCCCTCTGCTAAGAACCCTAAGCTTGCTTGGAGATGGGGGCATTATGGGCTGTCTGGGTCCCTTTTGCCTGACTCTCTGGGCTTAGGTTCCGACAGTGCCCTCATACACCCTCTTTTGAGTCCCCCAGTGTCACAGGTTGAGGTCGCCAGGAAGCAGACTCTGAGACAGTTTCGTGTGCCCAGTGTTTATTAAGGAGGCCCTTGGGATCAACCTTTGTCTAGGAAAGGGGTTGGGGAGGAAGCAACTTGGGCAGAGGAGATGCAGGTCTGAATGCCTTCCCATGGGGAAGCCTGGATCTGAAATAGCAGCCTGGGTCTTCATCCACGTGCCTCAATCCATCATGGAACGTGGTGCTCCTAGAACAGCAGGACCTCGAATGAGGTGCCTCTTTGGCTGAGGCAAGCCCTGAAGGGGCTGACAGTTGAATGCTGCAGCCATCAACGACAGCATTGTCCAACGGCAATGCCGGCAGCTGGGCAAAAAGGCCTTCCCTGGAGTGGGGTCTGGGCGCTGCATCACCCTCGTCCTCCACGACCAGGACTGATGATTATCCCCAAGTGCTTCCCTTAGAATACTCTATCTACCCAGCACGTAGACACACACGTACACACACACACAGGACTACCATCACACAAACACATCAGACTTATCAAAATCCTTTCTGTCGGGGCTTCCCTGGTGGCACAGCGGTTGAGAGTCCACCTGCCGATGCAGGGGACACGGGTTCGTGCCCCGGTCCGGGAAGATCCCACATGCCGCGGAGCGGCTGGGCCCGTGAGCCATGGCTGCTGAGCCTGCGCGCCCGGAGCCTGTGCTCCGCAACGGGAGGGGCCGCAACAGTGAGAGGCCCGCGTACCGCAAAAAAAAAAAAAAAACCTTTCTGTCTTCAAAATGCCCTAATATTACCTCCTCTAGAGAGCCTTCCTCGGTTTCTCTCCTTCCCCCCACCTATTGGAACAAGTTGCATCTGTCACTGCTCCTGAGGTTCATGGAGAGAATGCCAGGAAGGTAGATTTCCTTTTACCAGATAGCAGAGCATTTTGTCACTGGCCTCGCGTGTAATGGAGTGGGCCTCGGCAGTGTCCAAGTGACCTCGGCAGTACTCCCTGCCCCGCTGGTCTGTGATTCCTCCAGGTTCCGCTCTGGGTGACCTGCTTCTCCAGGCGTGCGTGAGCCTTACAGAGCAGGGCCTGAGCCTTCTCCGTTTCTATGGGAGGTCACTTCATTTGCTGAGATCCAAGTGCGTGCCGCACTCTGGTTGGCAAAGCAGAAGAAGATTCAGCCCTGTGAGCGTAGGAACTCTGGCCTAGAGTGCAGGTCAGATGGAAACAGGACCGTAGCTCAGTGGGGCAAGTCCAACAACAGAGAGAAGAGCAAGTTGAGCCCCTTGGGGCCCATCTCAGGGACTCACCCGCAGCTGGTTCAGCGTGTGCTTGAGTGAGTGGAGGGTCAAGACCTCTGTCTCCAGCAGCAAAGGGGTAGACGTACATGATGAAGACTTGCTGAATGAATGAGTGAATAATGAGTGAGTGAGTGAATGGACAAGCAATTCAAGAACTAAGGCAACCGAGTAGATTCCCAACCCCGTATCCAAAACCCGCATTTGTTTCAAAAGTCCATACTTTTTGGATTTTAGAGGGCAAAAGAAGGTGCATATCCATCTATCAGTTAACACCCCGTTGGGGCCTGCATCAGCACCCATGATCAAACACGTTAATAGCTGTGCAGCAAAACATGAACATTCGTGAAAAGTGGGATAGATCAAGACTCTGTAGCCTCATGTGGGTTCACGTAGCCTCATGTGGGTTCAGGCCCAGTTGCCAGAGACCTGTGGCGATTCAGAGCTTCTTGGATTCCAAAGCTGCCAATAAGGGAGTGAGGGCTGTATTACCGGCAAGGTTCTTCCCGGCTTCAGAAATGTCCTCCTGAACATGCAGGGCACCAACCTCACTGCCGACTGCACTGCCCCATGCCTCGCTGGCTGCCCTCAGACCCTGGGCTGGGCCCCAGTTCCTTGTGTCTTTCCTCTCTCTGGGTGTTTTTCCTTCCCTACCTCCAGGGCAAATCTCTGCCATCCTGAGGGCAGAGAAGTGGGAGTCTCAGACCAGGTCTAATCACATATCATGAGCACTCTAATGGCACCTGCTAAGTGGGAGGGCGGTGGCTTTTATCAGGGCGTGAGGCAGAGCAGCCTGGGCTCAGGGGTGGGGGGCAGCTGTGCCTGCTTTTCCAGCCATGTCAGGGCTCAGGGCTTCAGCACTATCGTAGGCCCCAGTTGACGGATGACCTCGTCCACAGCCCTCACCAGTGGACCTGCCCAGGCTAGGAGACTGCATGATTTTACACATGGATTCTTCTCTTCCTTCTTTTACTTATTTGCTTATTCAACAAAAATGTCTGAGCGTGTACTATGTGCCCACACGACTGGGTATTGCTGTGACAGTTCAGTGAATTGGGGCAGTATAGATACTGAAGGAAAACCCTTTTAGGAGAAAGGTAAATTTCAGTTATTTTTTTCTTATATCAGGTCAACATCTCACACTTTTGTTTGTATAGGATACTGTGGTTTGCAAGTGTTACTTTAATCCTTACCAACGAGCCTGTGAAGGAGGTGAGGGCAGGGATATACTTAGGAAGCAAAGTAGCGAATGTAGCATCTGAGATGCGGTGGGCCACCTCATCTAAAAGACAAAGCGCTATTTCTTCCTCAGATGCAAATTGACATTTATGAAAACTTATGTCAAAAACCTTCCATCTCGCCAGCCTCCCTCCAGGGACTTCCACCTGTGGAAAAGTCTATTCTCTGGGCACACTTCTGAGCTTCCCTGCTTCCTGGCCCGTGAACTCCTTATCCATCAAAGGCCATTCTGCGTCCCTCTATGGGGTTGTAAGAAGCTGCACTGTGGTCCACAAGGCCCCGAATGCTCAGCTGCCCCCGGCGCTCTTTTCCTCTCTGATGGTCTCCTCTTGCGGCTGCAGGCTCTACCCGGCCTCACTGGCTTCCTTCCTCTTTCTTGAATACGTGGACTCAGTCTTGCCTTGGGGCCTTTGCTCAAAAGCACTGCCTTCAGAAGTGGCGCGGCCAGCTCCCTCATCTCCTACCTGCCTTTATTCAAATGTCATCATCTCAGTGACCACACTGTGGAAAACTGTGGCCCCAGTGCTGTAGCCTTGCTGTTCCTCCTCCACTTTTCCCTTTTTCTGTAGGGCTTTCTCCTTCTAACATGTTGTATGATTTACTTTTGTCTTTTGTTTACTGTCTCACCCCCTGACACACAGCAGACTGTAAGATCCAGGAGAACAGGGATCTGGGTCTGTTGTACATTGAATATCCCAGTACCTGGAATAGAGCTCAGTAGGGACTCAGTAAATATTTGTTGAATTACTGTATGATACCTCTTCTGATATCTCAGAAGCTTTATTTAGTGCCTCCCTTCTCTGTGTTTTTAATGCTGTGTGTGTGTGTGTGTGTGTGTGTGTGTGTGTGTGTGTGTGTCTTAAATTTTCTTTTCAATCTTGCTAACTAGCTCTAGGCTGGGAGCTCTGGGAGCAGAATTAAATATCTCAGCTTATTTAAAAATCCTGACCCATGGGGGAGTGTAAGGAAAGAAAACCAGTATTGAGGGTCTACTGCGTGCAGTACTCTCACTGCACTCTCTTTAACCTTCACAACGAATCTTTTCAGTTAGTTGCCATGATCCCTATTTTCCAGATGAGGAAACTGATACCAAGGAAGGTTGAATTTCTTGCCCAGGAAGAGGCAGTAGCAGGACCGAAACCCAGATCAGTCTGAACCTAGGGCTGCATTCCCAGGCTGAGAGGTGGAGGCTCCTCAGAGAGGGCAAGCTCAGCCCGTGGGCAGAATGCAGACAAGCCCGCCTGATTTCTGTGGACCCACAGGCTGGCCTCTGTGCCCACTCCCGCTACAGCATCTTTGGGAAGCAAATCCTGGCATCTGAGGACTTGCTTCCATCCACCCCATCTCTCTGCCAGGATCCCTGCTTGCATTCCTGTGGGCAGTGTAGGCAATGTAGACCGTGGCATTAGGGACCAGTCTGGAAAGGGCCATGTCCAGGGTCACACTCAGAGGGAGCCCTGGCCTGCCCATTGGCCCAGAGTGAGCTGCGCCGCCTGGCTGAACCCAGAGTTTCTTTGTTAGCCTTGAGTCCCCAGCCCTGCCTCCCCTTAACCCGCCCTCCTGTCTGTAACCCCAGAGCCCCGACACCCCGTCCTCTCTTCCCTCTGGGCCCCGGGCCAAGCCTCCACCGACTTCCCTCTGCCAGCCTGTGAATGTCCCTTTGTGCGCAGCCCTGACACGAGGTCCTTCCTGGGGAGGTGTAATTTTAATATATGAAGGGCAGTCGTTTCATTTCATAAAGATAGCTTATTTGGAGGGGCTGGCAGCAGCCCGGGAGAGATCGCACTTGACAGATGCAGGGACGGCCTGCGGTTTGGGGGCTGGAGATCACGACGTGCAGCCTAGTGCCGGGCGCTGTGCCCCAAACGCCATCTCTGGAATGAGTCCTGCCGCCTGGGGCTGAGGCACCAGGTAACATCTCTCCCTCCACTGGTGTGGCAAGGCCCAGCGATGGGGAATATGGGCAGACCCTGGAGAGAGGCAAACACAGTACGAGGGGGCAGGGCTGGAAAGTGGGGGGGAGCACGGGTTCTCCTCCAGCTCCATCCTTGCCCTCTCCCCAGCCGTGGGACCTGTGGAAGTCTCTGCCCTCTGGGTCCCCATCAGCAGAGAGGATCACCCGAGGGCTTTCTGACACCGTCATTGCAAGAGACTTTGACGCCAGCCTCCCAGAGGGGAATTGTGAAAATAAATGAGGAGAGAACTCCGCCTCCTGCCAGCTTGAGCCCTGCAGGCAAGCCGGGGTGATGGCTGGGGTGACAAAGTCTGGAGAAGGTCGGTTCCAGGACAGGTCTGGTTTGCTGCCGAGCAAAACACCTGGGCCTTGGGGGAGCGAGACATGGAGGCAGCCCTACCAGCTCCTCTCCTCAAGGGGCCTTTCTCTGTGGCCGAGGGGCCGGTGGGGTCCAGGGCCAGGCAGTCCCAGGGCATCCGCTGTCAGGCAGCAAGGTTGTTGAACTTGGAAATGCGTGTGCTTCCCTCAGCTCGACAGAGCAACCGACAGCTCCCTGCAGCGCTTGCGTGGAGTGGCAGGGTACAGGTGGGGCTTTATGGTAACTCCAGTAAGAAGCAGGTGTTGGGCTGGGCCTCCAGGCTGGGGTGGGGTGAGTGGACCGCACGAGGCCATCCGCTCTCCCGGGCTCATCCTCTGTGTCCAGGTGCAGGGCTCAAGCTGTGATGAGGATTATCCGTTGAAACTCAAGTCTCCCTCTCCTGGGAATTCCCTGGAGAGTGTCAGATCGCCAGCCTTGGCATGGGGCAGGGGCTACAGGAGCTGATTTTGTCTGAGGGCTCTCTGAGTGTCTGCCAGCCTCTTTAAGGTGTATTTTTAGATGCCTCCTAAGACAGGAAGAACCTGAACTAGACCAGGCTGCTGGAAGATCAGGCAGGAGGTCAGGAGCCCCATTGCTATACTTCCATGGACCCAGCCCTTTGCCCTGAGGTCTTCCTACCTGGTGTTCTGCTTCTTTGTGGTCATGTCTGGTCATCACCCTGAGCTTAAGAGTCTCATGTGAACCATGGCTGTGCCCTTAGCACATGTCAAAGGGTGTGGTCAAGGCAGTGCCCCCGGTTCTTTGCTGAATGAGTGACATGCTGTGCTCACTTCCACACCCACATACCTTATTCCTGTCTTGTTATTTCTCCCACTGGCAATGTCCTCCTTCACAACCGGAACTCTCACATACCGCTGCTGGGTTCAAATTGACACAACCACTTTGAAGAACTGGCAGGATCTACCAAAGGCGAGCTAAGTGTCCCCTTCAGCCTGGGGTGTCCACTCCTCAGAACGAAAAACTTACATATATTCACCGAAAGATCATACAGGAATGTTGTTAACACCTCTGTTCTTAATAGCTAAACCCAAATGCCCATCAATAGTAGAGTAGATTCTCACAATGGATATGATACAGGAATGAGAGCAAATGAACCATGGTTACCTGCAATAATATGAATAAATCACAAACAGAGTATTGAGGTTTTTGGGGTTTTTTTAAAGACGCTAAGTACAAAAGAATACACACTCCACAGTGACATTCATATAAAATTTAAAAACAGGAAAAATTAATCAATGGCTTTAGAAGTTAGGATAGTGGTTATGCTTGGGGAAACTTGCTTTTGGGGGACTAATGTTTTGTTTCTTGATCTTGGGACTGGTTTAATGTCATCATCCAGCTGTAACTTATGATTTCTGCATATTTCTTATGTATGTTCTATGTCAATACAATGTTTTAAAAGTGATAGATTTAAGAGAGAAACCACAAATAATAAATACATGGTATCTGAGTCTGCCCTTCCCCTGAAACTGGGCTGGGTTCCTGACGTATGGTTGATTCCGTGCTCACTGGCCTGCAGTCTTCCATGGTGGCTTTGTGTCACTGCATTCTGTAACTTGTGTAAGCTGTACGTGCCTTGGAGACAGTGGAGAAGCCCTGTCTTCACCCATTGTACATTCTGACCTGAGGTCCAACTGTTCCACCTGCATTTCTTTGTTTGAGAGCTTTTTCTGCCACTAGAGTCTGCTTTGCTACATGCTGCTGCAGGCTGGGGGTGCCAGGGGAAGAGGCCCCCCAGGAAGGCCCTCACACAGTGACTGAGGGGGATTGGCCAGTGAGTACTCCCGCCCCCTGGCCCCAAGAGTAAGATAACTTGGGGGTTCACGTTCTCCACGGGCTCCCTGAGTACCCAATGGGACTAAAGTGCTTCATAATGGACCCTCTATTGGCTCTTCCCTTCCGCTATCTCAATTCTTCACTTTTCTGCCAGCATTCCTGGTTTCGTGTCCCAAATTAACTCCTTGAGTCCTTCTCTCAGGGTCTGTTTTGGGGGAACCCAAAGTAAGGCAGACTCTAGACCTCCATCTCTGCCATTCACATTGTCTCCTCCTAGCAGGTACCAAGAAATATCTGTTGACCAACTAGAAAGACACACTTCTTTTTCTAATTCTCTACATCTTCCCTTCCCTTCCCACATAAGCTCCTTCTGTGTGCCCATAGTGCTTCTTGTCTGCAGGGGCAGGATTGGTCACGTGTCTCGTGCAAAGCCAGCATGACACAGAACTTCAAATATTCCTAGTGCCAGCGTACCCCCCCCCCATCCCTGCCCCAGAGCCTAATTCCCAAACGAGGAGGTACCTACATCCCACAGGCACTGTGCTGTGTTGGTAGTGCCTCAGTGTCCCAGCATCTGTCCCCTGACAGAGGGAGCAGCCCCATTAGCCGCTCTTGTCAATTATGTCAGATGCTCCGCTACAATAGTAATGGCCGCTAACACGCATGAGGCGCTTCATGGCTCAGGAAGAAGCACTTCCCACTCGGTTCTCAATCTTTCCAGCAGCCCCAAGAGCCCACATTACAGATGCTAAAATTCAGACTCAGGGATAAGATGTGACCAACCCAAGAACACACAGCTAGCAGACAGTAGGGCTGGATCTGGAACTGACGTCTCTGTCCCCAGAGTCATTTTGCTCAGTAATACACATCTGGTCCAATGGCCTGTAAAGTTTGCACCAGGCTGTCACACTTGCAGCAGATATGGACAGGCAGTGTCACTGTTATCATCATTGTTTGTCAGCCCTCCATTCCTTGAGGCAGGAATTATCATTGTTCCCATTTTCCAGATGGGAACACTGAGGCCCCAAGAGGGAACGTGTCACACACAGTGGCTCACACTGAGGAAGTGGTGGAGCTGGAATTCAAACTCTAGACCCGGGAGTTCTGCCTTCTCTGCTGCAGACATGACAGAGACCCTTGTTGTCCTGCTCCTCTGAGTCCTCACCAGCCCCGGGAAGTCTTGGACACCTGTCAGGTGCTCAGAAAATACCTGTCGCTGGCCACTCCCTCTGGCCGGCCCGTGTATACAGAAGCACTTGTCCTGTGTAAAGCCAGGAGCTGGGACGAGGAGTACAAGTTTTCTTAGGTATTTGAAAATTATATATACAATCAACCGAATCAAATCGTGAAGCAGAAAATAATAAAGTCAATAACTTTATCCCCTCCTCTTGGTAACCCCGGGGAGATGAGACACGTCCACCAGCTGAGGAGCTGTCTGGCCAGCATGGGCCGTGTAGGATCCTCCACCGCTGACCTCGCAGTGGCTCGTGCAAGGTGCCCAGAACCCCCGGCACCTTTTATGTGGTTCCGCAGTGAGCGTAAATCAATCCTCAGCAGCTTACCTCTTCTCCCCTTCCTATTCCTCCGGGTGGCCTCATAAACTTTTAAAAGCTTTGCGTGTCAGACAGCACTTCCCAGGGCCCTAAAGCTGGAGATGCGGCTCGTACCTGCTGTTTCAGTGCACTGGCCTTCCAGGAGCCACCGAGACAGCCGCGTTCCCGTCACGGCTTCCATTTCCTCCAGATTATGTGATATCTCTTCCAGCTGTTACCACCTCCTGGCCATGCATTCACACCGATAGATCCGGTGGTCATTTTTCAGCCTTTATCTTACTCAGCCTATCAGCACACCCTCCTTCCTGAAACACTTCCTTCTCTTACTTTCCAGCAAATCGCCCTCTCTTAGTTCTCTTCCTTCCTCACCTTCTCATTGCCTTTGCTGCTTCTGCCTCCTCTCCCTGACCTCTGAATTTTGCTGGGTCCCAGGACCCAATCCTCAGCCCTCTTCTCTTCTATATCTGCATGTCCCTGTTCTCACGTCGGTACAGAGAAGGTCTACCTTTATATCTTCAGCCTGAATTCTCCCTTCATCTGTACTCCCTGGACTCAGATGTCCAACTATCTGATTAAATCTCCACTTGGATGGCAAACACACATCTCAGACCCAACAACTTTAAAACCAAACAGTGTGTTCTCCCTGTCACTACATTCCGGGCCTGATTCTCATCCGGGCTTCCCAGCTTAGCAGGGGGCAGCTCCCTTCTGCCAGGTGTTCAGGTTTAGAGTCATCCTTGAATGCTCCCTTTCTTTCACAGCCTACATCCGATCAACTGGCAGATTCTGTTGTCTCCATGTTCTAAATATGTCTGGGATCCCACTGCTTCCCACCGCCTCTCTGTCCTAGACCCACAGCCGAACCACCAAGCCCGGTTGCACATAATAAGTAGCATCCTAACTGGTCCCCTCCTGTTGCCCGTCTCCCACCCCAGAGTCTACGCTTCACACAGCAGCTGGAGCAAGCCTTTGAAAAATTAAGTCTGATACATTCACACTTCTTTGTTCCAGATTCTCTGCTGGCTCCCAATTTTACTCCAAGTAAAAAGTCCAAATCCTTAGTGTGGCCTGCAAGTTTCTGCCTAATCTTCCCCCAGCTACCCCAATGACCTTGTCTCCGGCCCTCCTCACTCCAGCCACACTGGTTCCTGCTCTTCCTTGAACACACAAAGCATATTCCTACCTTAGGACCTTTGCCCTTATCATGGCCTCTGCCCTGAGCCCTTTCTCCCCAGGGAGTCACGTGTCTTATACCCTACCCAAGCCTCTGCTCAAACGTCACGCCCTCAGAGAAGCCCTCCCTACCTACACAGCGGCCCCCATCCCTTTCCATCTCTACACGCTGCTTCATTGCTCGTGGCGCCGTTTGCCACCTGGCGCACACGTGTGTCTACCCCTGTTCCACCACTAAGCTGGAAGCCCCGTGAGAGCTGGGGCTTGGTTTTGCTCATTGCTCTGCGACCAGTGCCCCAGCGCGGCCCCTGCCACCTTTTCCCGCTAGTAGTCTTGCAGCATCACCATGAGCACTAAGCACTCTTCTGAATACTTTACCTGTAAAACTAACTCGCTTCGTCCTCGCAACAACCCTGTGGACCAGGTGCGCTTATTGTCTGCATTTTGCAGTTGAAGAAACTGAGGCAGAGATTAAGAGACTTGCCCAAGGTCAGACAGAGCCAGGACTGGGATCCAGCGATGGCTCTTCACCACTAAACCCTACGCCTCTTCACAGTAGCTGCTCCAAAAATATCTGTTGGATGAAAGAAATCCAGCCACCGAGTGTCTGCTGTGCACCAGGCTCTAAGAATACCGAGGACAGCCTTGTAAGCATCCCTAATGCAGCAGCCCACTTCCCGGACCTAAGTACACCGAGATTCCTCACTAGACTGTGGTCGGTTTAAAGCCGCCTGCACCCACCTTGTTCTTCTCCAGGGCCCGTGGTGGGGCCCCAGTGAATAATTATTAAATGAATCCGTGAGTGGAGAAGAGAACATGTAAATTTGCTTGGGGGATTCTCAAAGCTTCCTAGAGGAGGTCCCTGTGGCTGAACATTTGAGGAGGCGTTTGGTAGACCAGAGACCTGGAGCAACAGACCCTTGGACCCGTGGGCCCACCTGTTGGCGCTCAGTCACCTGTGGGCACCTGGGCTCCCCAGCAGTGGGAGCCTGAAGGAATGCTCTCTTACCACCCGGTCGCACTGTAGAGCAATGACCCTCAGGATGGGCCCCAGGGCCCCAGGCATCTCCCAGGAGAGCAGGCTGCCAGCGGCCTGGTAACAGAAAGGAAGCCAGTGTGGCTTGAGCACTGTGACCACCTCTGCCAGCAGCCTGTCACCGCAGCCACTCCTACGGGAACTGCCACCTCCGTCACCTGCACCAGCCACAGCACACCCCACCCCCACTGCTACTGACACTTCCTTCCAGGACTTTCATTGCTCCAGCCCTTGTTTATTACCCTCCCTGCTGTTCTATTTGTCACAACCACTGCTGCTGGTACCACCCCGACTTCTGATGCTGTAACCCAACTCCGGTACAATCACTGCTGCTATTCTACCCCCAGCTGCTAATATTATTATCACTACTACTCATAGTTATTGTTGTTCCTAACAGCTAACGCATGTAGGATAGCGTGCAGTTCATAAACAGAGTGACATCATGTTTGCTCTGACAGTCACAGCAGGGTGGTGAGGTACGCAGTGTGTCTTGTACTGATGAGGGAAAGGAGACTCAGACAGAGACGTCGAGCAACTCAGATGATGCCGTCCAGGTCATAAAAAAAACTCAGGGAGCAAAGCGAGCGAACAACTGAATTTACGGAGGGCTTCCTCCAGATCAGATACTGTGCTAGGTACATTCACAAATTTTAACCCATCTAATCTACGTGATGACTTTAAGATGAAATTATCGTCTCCCCTATTTCTAACACAGGGAAGCTTAGGCCCAGAGAGTGTAAAGGTCATGCCCGAGGTTGCCCAGCTGGTCAGAGGCAGGGCACTGCCTGGCTCCAGAGTCCATGCCTCAGGGCTCAGGGAAGGTGTGTTGATGCTGAATTGCCCTGGTCCAGGATTCTGGAGACCTTGATAGCAATCCTCCCACTGAATCCTGGTCACCGATTCTCATCAGCTGTGGACCTTTGACCTAGTAGCTCAGCCTCTTTGGGTCTTATTTTGACTGTCTCCTGATAACACCTGCCTTAGCTTCTGCACTGTTTGTTATGAGAGAACTAACAGTAGACCAGGTCACCTTCAAGGTCCCATCTACCCCTGGCATTCTAAGATTCAGGTACCCGTGCTGATGTGACTTGAGTCACACACTCCCCATCCTTCATTCTCCCCAAAAGCTTGGGAGGTGAGGATATTGCCTGTTCCCAGTTAACAGATAAGGAAAACTGAGGCTTAGGGAAGTGACATGAAATGACCAAGGATACTCAGCTCCTGCGGGTAAGGGCTGGGGTTCAAACCAGGGCCCCTGGCTTCACATTCCAGGCAGCTCCCACCGATACCCCGACTCCGACACCAAAGAGTATCGTGGGTCTTGGAAGGATTACCATCACCCAATCAGTCGTCATCCTACGGTGGCCTCCTGGGTTCTCGCTGTGCGCCAGGTGCTGTGTTAGGCCTGCATCTTCAGTGGTGAAGGAGAGACATGGTCTCCACCTGGGAGAAGACACTGGTTAGTGGAAGAGACAGACATGACACAAACTCCTGCAGAGAATGAAATGGTATCAGGAGCGCTTAGCACAGCCAGGAAGCACAGGGGGCTGCACGGTGTTACCACAGGGGCCAAACCTGGGCTGACACTAACCACTGTGACCACAAACCCCACATTTCAGTGGCTTCACAGCCCCAGTGTAGGTATTCGCAGTGATCCGAGGGAAAAGTCAGGGGACCCAGGTGGACAGAGGCTCTACTGTGGGTGGGGACACCCAGGCAGCATTTGTGGGAAGGGAGGATGGGATGACACAGGGGAGGGTTTTAGGGCCAGGCCTGCAAGTGGCCCACGTTCCATTGGCCAGTGCCAGCCACGTGGCCCCGCCTACCTGCAGGGGAGGCTGGCATGGCAGTCTAGCTGGTGCCCAGCAGAGAGGGCATGATATGGTGGGCAGGTGGCCAGTTGGAGGCAGTCGAGTGCAACTTCCCTAAAGAAGTGGCGTTTCAGAGGCGTCCAGGGGACCAGGCTCAGCCTCTCTCCATGAGGCAGCACCCAGCCCAGGTGGGAGAGCAGCCTGAGCCCCGCTGTCCCGCCGGCGCCCCAGGGGGCGCAGCGCCTGCAGACAAGAGCTGCGCCTTCAAGCCCAAAGCCAGGGCTTCCCTACTAGCAGAAAGGCCCCTCACTCTGTTTTCAGCCTATCTGAGGGAATCCTGTGGGGCTGTCTCTGGAGAGAACCCAGATGATCCTCTCTGAGGGTTTTAAAGCTCCTTTGCTGCTAGAAGCTGCCTTTCAGACCCGTCAGGCTAAAGATTTTAACCTGAGATTTAAAAGGACCAGAGATCAAAAGCAGATGCTCCTGGAAGACACTTCAGCCTGCCTAGCTGTCTGGGGACACGGCTACGGAGGAGAAGACGATTCATCACGGACGATGCAAGCCCCTGTTCAATAATAAACAGATGTATTATGGGGAGAAAAGAAAGGGATGGGTGTCAGCCCCTTGATTCATTTGTCTCCCTCTCAAAATCACCTCCATCCCGGGCTCCGGAGGGCAGGCGCGGGCGCTTTGAAGCGGAGACATCATGTCAGGGAAATGGAAACATTTCACGTTGTAAATCCTTGGGCTTGTCAGAGAAATCCTAATGAGAGAGGAAGCTGCCAGGGTGGGGCGGCGGGGAGCACCCTGGGCTGGTTTGGGGGGAGGAGCCTAAAGGCAGTTCTGGGGGACAGGAAGCTGGCCCCCTCCCCCTCCAGACTGACCCTTTCTGGACCGCTCTCTGGCGTCCACCTGCAGTGATAACATTTGGCACTTTGCGACCTTGGCAAGGTTCACACGCTTTGCTCAGGTTAAGGCTGTTTCATTGGCTTTATCACGTAATCACCCCCTGGGGCTTTTCCCACCTTTCACTTAATGGTGAAGAATCTGAAAATATTTTGACAAGTCATAGATTTAGGTATGATTACCTCCCAAGACAGGATATCTCTAGTTCTCTATTTAGGGGAAACTGAGTCATGACTCCCAAACCCCACTCCACTCAAAGCTGCAGGTAAAGCCTTTAGCCATAGTAAGTACACCCTCACAGCCTCACAGGCAGAGAGAGAGCTAGTAAAACGTTCAGGGTTAAGATCTGGGGGCTCTGGCTCAGTCCTGTGTATGGAATCTCAGTTGTAGCACTTACGGCTGTGTGACCTGGGGTAAGCCACTTAACCTTTCTGAGCCTCAGTTTCTGTGTTGCAAGATGGAAATAGTAGTAATAGGAACTGCTGCTCACCCGTGATTGTTGGGAGGAGTGAGTTAATACCTGTAATGTACTTGACCCGTTCAGTGAAGAGTTCCTGTGATTCCAGACCTGCCTCCAAGGTAGGTCCACACTAAGGTACAGGTTATTAGTCCACTTTACATTGGAAGAAACTGAAGCTTAGAGAGGGAAAGGCTTATCCAAGTTCACATAGGGAGCTAGAAGCCAGCCCTCCTGAGCCCTCACTCCGTGCTTTCTCTACCCTACCCTACTTCCACCTCCATGTTCTCGAAACTTTGACCAGGTATGACGATAATGGTGTGGAGATGGAGAAGGCTGGAGACAAGAGGCAGGGGACCAGTTAGAAGCCCATTAGGGATGAAGAGAACTAGACCACGGCAGTGGCCTTCGGGATGTAGAGGAGAAAAATAACTTGGATAGCTCTTTAGAAGGTGATATCCCCACTAGACCAGTTCTGGCTAATTCACCATAGTTGGCCCCCAGCCCCTAGCACGTGGCCTGACAGCGAGTAAGCATATAGTACATTTTTTCTCTTGTAATCATTGAAGGAATGGAGGAATGAGTGAATGGATGAATGAATGAATGAATGATTAAAAGCAACAGAAGGAGGACTCACAGATGACTTCCAGGTGTCTGGCTTGGCACATTCACTGAAATAGGGAGCACAAGGAAAAGAGCAAACTTCAGACAGTGATTTATAATAGAATCAGATAACTTCCTTTGCGTGCAAGGTCCAGAGGCTATAAATTCAATCTGTCCAATCAAGTGGACTTTCACTAACACCAGTAGGTGTCCAGCGTGAGGAGAGGTGGAGAGGTACCGGAAGCAAACCTGCCTGCCCCGAGGGAGCCTGCAGTCCAGTGGGATGGCCAAGACTTCCCAGCTAAACTTCATCCAGGGTGCAGAACAGTGCACCTGCCTGTGTGGCTGGCAGAGAGCAAGCAGAGCTGAGAGGATGGGAGCTCTCTGGGGGCTTGGCTGGTCATGGAGGGCTCTCTGGAGGAGGGGGGCTTGAACCGATAGGTTAGATGAAGAATTGGGTTTGGGAGACGATGGGAGCACCTAAGGGCAAAGGCTTGGATCTGAGTGTGAAGGAACTAGTAGTTTGCCTCCATCTAGGCATCTCCGACATCCAGTAGAGGAGTTGGCACTGGGCAGGCAACAGTGATCTTTGGAAGTTTCTTTATCTCACTTCTTATATTCTTGACCAGTAGCTACAACACAATGATTCTTTTTGGCCGTATGCGTGAAGGTTGAAGGCATTCCAGATCCATAAATATTATTTCCAAAACCAACTGATGCATGAAACTAGACTTTGATTAAATATTACAACCAGCAATTGGTAATGGAGCATGAGACTGTCATTTATCAGCAAGAAATGTGGACGTAATAATTCATTAAGCAGCTTTGAGCGCTCTCTGAGCTGAGCACTCAGGACAGAGGGGGTCTGGAGAGGTTATGCTTTGTTTTGCTGTTTTGGGGACTCATTTCTAAACTACTCCTGAAAGCCATTACTCCCCAGGCTGCTGCCCTCCAAGTGTCTCAGCCGCTGAGCCACTTGGAAGGCCTCTGTTTATCACATGGACTCCTTGCCTTCCCCTTCAAGCTGGTGGGGGACGGGGAGGGAGGGCCAGGGTGCACGTGGACGCTTCCCCTGCATCGTTATATGGCTGCCCGCTCCCACAGTCAGAGGACCTGCACATGGTGGGGGACTGATCGTCCATTCGTTTAATATCGCTTGATAGTTACCAAGTGGCCAACACTGTGACAGGTGCTGGGGATACCGTGGGGAACAAAACAGACACAACCCTTGCCTTCAGCGAGTCCACAGCCCGAAATGAGGGAACTGAAAGTAAGTAGACAGTACACAGTGATCCAAACTGTAAGAGTGGGGGCACCAAGGAGGCACCTAGCCTGGCCTGGAAGTCAGGGAGGGCTTCCTGGAGGAGGCGGGAGCTAAGCTGAGGCCCAAAGGATGTGTAGGAATTGGTTAAGTGAGGACAGGAAAGAGTGCTTTAGGTGTAGGGAGCAGCATATGCAAAGTTGTGGAGGGGAGAGAAAGCATGGCACGTTTGAATCACGGAAATAACTGTGGGCTGAATGAGGCTTGGAGTATGAAGCAGGAGGCGGCAGGAGCTGAGGCTGGAGAGGTGAGCTGGAGCTACTTCCATGAAGTCCTTGAACCTTATCCTCTTTGGGGGTTTTGAGTGGCCTGGAGAGTAAGGGTGACCCTGGCTGCTATATGGATAATGGACAGTAGGGCTGAGAGTGGACATCATCAGAGGGACTAGGGTGAACAAGATGCCTTTCACACCATGCTTGGGGGCCACCAGCAGGTGTGTGGGCTGCAGGAGGTCAGAGTCGAGATAGCTAGGTTTTGCTGCTACAACGAGCAACCCTGAAGCTCCGAGTGGCTTCACACCACAAAGGCTCCCTTCTCACCGTACTACATGACTGTCACACGTCAGCTGGGGGCCTCAGAGCAGCCGCTGTGCGGAATGTGGAGAGAGAATGCGAACAGGCAGATTTCACCTGGTTTTCAAGCTGCCATCCACAAGTGACACACACCGCTTCCATTCGCATTTCATTGGCCAAAGCAATGGCCGCTTCTGTTTTCAAAGAGGGTAGGAAAGTACCACCCACTCTGGGAAGGCTGGAGGACCAGACAATTTATGGGTGGCCCCACGACCAGCGCCTGAGGCTGGTGGCTCTGCAGCTTTCCCATTATATAACTGTCACAAACATTGGTCCTCTGTTTCTAGAATTTATTTCCATGGAGCTCGTCACATTTCATGCTCCCATCGGTCCTGCGAGACACGCACAGTCATCCCCTCCAAGCCCCCAGGCTCAGCTCCCTAAAATCCCCACGGAGAGAGAATTGATGGTTCAGGAGCTTCAGAGCTTCTGGGACAGTTGGGGTGGGCATGGGCGCCCCTCATGCTTCATGCGTATTTTTTACTTTCATTAAAATGAGCAATCAAAAGCAACTTGCCAAATAAAGAGAAAGCCGACGGCATTTGCACATGTAAGTGAGACTGGGGAGACTGAACCGTGGGTTTTCATTTGCATCCCTCTGTCAGAGACGTTTGAGCATTCGGCCTCCCTGTAGTTGGAACAAGATGATTGTTAAAGTGTTTTGCTTCCGTGCAGATACACATATGCCCTGGGGCATTTTATTTCTTCTGGATCTGGCTGACCGACCAGATGTCCTAATTTTGTTATACAGCCAAGGGCTTCAGACTCCTGGTCCCTCCAGGATCTCAGAGGAGCAGCCCCAAGACACCTCCCTCTTAGACCATGATTTCTCTCGCCTCTGTCCTCTCTCAGCCTTCCTTTGCTCCTCCCTACCCACTAGCTATGTCTCTACCTTATTGCCAACAGGTCTCAGTATCAGTGGAATTAAAGTTCCCAAGGTGACTGAACACGAACATGAACAAGTCTAAAGTACTCGTATTTTGAACTAGAGAACTAAAGCAGTGTGAGAGCAGGGGCTCTAGGCGAAGCCTGGCTTGGGATTAAATCCGTTGCCTTGGATAAGAGAGTTGACATCCCTGAACCTCCGTGTCCCCATCTGCAACGTGGGGGATGGAAGCAGAGAGCTCATAGGGATGCTGTGAAGAGTGAGGGAGACAAGCACAGAGAGCACCAGCTCTGTGTCTTAGGAAGTGAGCGCTGCTAGAGTTAGAGTCACCCTCTGTACATTTGTCAGGCGCACGCACACTTGGGGAAAGAGGCCAGGTTACTAAGCGACGTGCCCAAGGCTGTACTGTTGGCTCTTGGCGGGGCAGGACCTGCCGGGCGCTCTGAGAAGGAGAGCTTCTTCCCTGAGACTCTCCTCTCCACCCCTGGGTCCCTGACCCCCACAAGGGACCCCTCACCCGTCTCCTTCCTGATATCTACCTCGGCTTTGGCTCCCCAGCTGCCTTTTTATTCACTCCCACCTTCCTCACTCGTCAAAAGAAAAATTTCCCCACTGCTACCCACTGACTGGTTTCCTCAAGTTTTAGAGATCTGTGCAACCCTGCTCTCCCGCCCTGCACAGTATTTCAGCGTTCACAGAGCTCGCCCTGGTGAAGCCAGCGCTGGGGCCCGGGGCCTGGGGGCTGTGGCGGCCCCTGTCTGCTTCTCCTGGCGTAGGTGCCCTGCGTTACACACAAAGTGACTCTCATGCGTGCAGGCTCCCCACGTGCACGTCAGGGTCAACAGACTGTTCCGTCTGAACCACACACCAGACGAATGTGCATATTAAAAGCTTGGTTCCTTCTTCTGGGTTCCTCTGAGGAGGGTAGACCACCAGAAGCAGCTGGCAACAGAGACCAGCCCCCCCAGATTTTTCAGGGGTCCAGGCCAGAGCTCTGAGTCCCGAGCCAGGGCGCAAAGACGGGGTGAGGAGGCAGACTCGGGGAGCAGAACCCCAGGAGATGCGACGGCAGAAGCGCTGAGATCCTCTTGGCAGGCACTCAGGCACACACGTGCGGTCCCCACAGCGACGTCCCCGAGCAGTGGCAGCCGCAGGGGGTGCAAGGCGGGACATGCTTCTGCCTTTGGAACCCTGTGTTTGCTGGTGTTTACACAGGGAGTGGAATTAATTGAATGCCGCAGGGCCTCCTCGGTTGCTGAAAATAAACCCAGCCAGGCCCCCAGCAGTGCGCTGCCTGCCTGCGTCTGTCAGATTTCTCCTGGCTTCGCAGGCACACACGGCGGGATTAGTACTGCTGCCACTCTCCCCACAGACGCCGTGTCAGAACCAGATGTGTGCAGACGCATGGGCACATCCAGACGGCCAGAGGCACACAGAAACGAGCCAATTCACGAGAGGGAGCATCGCCCCACCGAGACGCACACGGTTAAATATACACGGACCCACGGGTGCTCACGGGCACTCGGCGAAGCAAGCGCAGCCCGGCACTGACGTTCAGATGAACCTGGCACGTGTGCCCCTCGGGGCCCATGGCTCATGGCCACACACCCACACTCGTGGGGACACGCACGCACATGGCTTCCGAATCAGAAAGCCTCCGTCTGCTCCTGGATCTACCTTTTGCTGGAAGCGTGACCTGAGGGTTTTTTTTTTTTTTTTTTTTTTGCGGTACGCGGGCCTCTCACTGCTGTGGCCTCTCCCGTTGCGGAGCACAGGCTCCGGACACGCGGGCCCAGCCGCTCCGTGGCATATGAGATCCTCCCGGACCGGGGCACAAACCCGTGTCCCCTGCATCGGCAGGCGGACTCTCAACCACTGTGCCACCAGGGAAGCCCCTGAGGTTTGTTTTTTTAACCTGTTTGTGCCTCTGTTTCCTCAGCTGTCAAGTGGGATTACAACAGTACCAATCTCACGGTGTCATTGTGAGGATAAAGATGAGAAAATAAACAGAAGCTCTTAGCAGAGCTCTTGGTGCTCACTAAGCCCACTACGAACATGAGCGGAAAGGAGTCTCTCTCAACATCCTCCCCGTCGTGGGCGCACATGGAAACGTGCGCACGTATATATTCAGACACACAAAGACACACATGGACCAAGTGACACGTGGGAACACAGAGAGACCACAGACGCATCCCCTGGGGCTCCCAAATAAACCTCCCTGGGCCTGACCCGAGCTCACACGTTCTCTCTTCCCACCGCCACCAGCCCAGCCCAAGCTGATGGCAGCACATGACCACGCCATGCAGAGCTGAGGCCAACCAAAGTCCTCCTTAGCTGAAGAGCCACATTTGGCGGGTGTGGTTTCTAGCTGCTAAAACACTGACTCTTCGTGGCTCCCCAGGACCTTCAGGCCATGATCCAATCTCCCCTCCAGAGACTGAAATTCACGGGCACCCACGCTCTGCCTCTGCCTCTCTCCCTGCATCACAGCCCCGCACTGCTCCAAGGGAGCTCCGGAGCTCCCAATAAGCGGTGCCGCTTTAAACAGCTGAGAAACAAAAGGAAATGATGGAAGACGGGGGCCAAATAGAATCTTGATGCTGGGAAAGTTCAGGTTGAAGCTCACAGCTTATTGTGAGAGGCAAAGAGGCCTCCTCACTGGGTCCCAGAATGGGGCAGAATGGGTCCCATACAGTTCCAGACAGTGCTGGAGGGGGCCAGGTGCCCCACGTGGAGGGCATGGAGAGCAGAGGACCTGTGCACAGGCTATTTCCCCGTAACCCCTCTTCCCTGTGCACCGCCCCTGCTCCGTCCCTCCCTGGCCCCAATTCTGACCTTGCATCAGTGTCCTAGGCTGTGTAACAATACACCACAGCTGAGTGACGCAACCCAGCACCGATTCCCTCACAATGTCTGTGTGAGTACAAGCGTACCTTGGAGATATTTCAGGTTTGATTCCAGAACGCCCCTCACAATAAAGCAACTATTGCAATAAAGCAAGTCACACGAATTTTTTGGTCGCCCAGTGCCTTTAAAAGTTAAGTTTGCACTACACTGTATTATGTGTGCAAAAGCATTCTGTCTGAAAAGAAACGATGTACATACCTTAATTAAAAAAGACTTTTTTGCTAAAAATGCTAACCATCATCTGAGCCTTCAGCAAGTCGTAATCCTTTTGCTGGTGGAGGGTCTCGCCTCCGTGTTGATGCTGCTGACTGATCAGGGTCGCGGTTGCTGAACGTTGGACTGGCAGTGGCAGTTTCTTAAAATAAAACAGTTATGAAGTTTGCTGCGTCGATTGAGTCTTCCTTTTTGTGAACTATGTCTCTGCAGCTTGCAATGTGTTTGACAGCATTTCACCCACAGTAGAACTTCTTTCAAAATTGGAGTCAGTCCTCTTGGAAGCTGCCACTGCTCTATTGACTAAGTTTATGTAATGTTCTAAATAATCCTTTGTTGATATTTCAATAATCTTCACCACATCTTCACCAGGAGTAGATTCCATCTCCAGAAGCCACTTTCTCTGCTCATCCCTAAGAAGCAACTCCTCATCTGTTAAAGTTTCATCACGAGATTGCAGCAATTCAGTCACATCTTCAGGCTCCACTTCCAATTCTAGTTCTCTTGCTATTTATACCACATCTGCAGTTCCTTCCTCCACTGAAGTCTTGAACCCCTCAAAGTCATCTGTGAGGATTAGAATCAACTTCTTCCAAACTCCTGTTAATGTTGGCATTTTGACCCCTTCCCGTGAATCATGAATGTTCTTAATGGCATCTAGAAGAATGAATCCTTTCCAGAAGGTTTCGAATTTACTTTGCTCAGATCCATCAGAGGAATCACTATCTGTGGCAGCTACAGCCATATGAAATACATTTCTTAAAAAAATAAGACTTGAAAGTCGAAATGACTCCTTGATCCACAGCTGCAGAATGGATGTCGTGTTAGCAGACGTGAAAACAACGTTAATCTCATTGTACATCTCCATCAGAGCTCTTGGATGACCAGGTGCATTGTCAATGAGTAGTAATATTTTGAAAAGAATCTTTTTTTTTTTTCTGAGCAGTAGGTCTCAACAGTGGGCTTAATATATTCAGCAAACCATGTTGTAAACAGATGTGCTGTCATCCAGGCTTTGTTGTTCCATTTACAGAGCACAGGCAGAGTAGATTTAATTTTCAATTCTTGAGGACCCTAGGATTTTCAGAATGGTGAATGAGCATTGGCTTCAGCTTAAAATCACCAGCTGCATTAGCCCCTAACAAGAGAGTCAGCCTGTCCTTTGAAGCTTTGAAGCCAGGCATTGACTTCTCCTCTCTAGCTATGAAAGTCCTAGACGGCAGCTTCTTCCAATAGAAGGCTGTTTCATCTGCATTGAGAATCTGTTGTTTAGTGTAGCCACTTTCATTAATTATCTCAGCTGAGTCTTCTGGATAACTTGCTGCAGCTTCTACCTCTACACTTGCTGCTTCCCCTTGCACTTCTATGTTATGGAGACGGCTTCTTTCCTTAAACCTCATAAACCAATCTCTGCTAGCTTCAGACTTTTCTTCTGCAGCTTCCTTACCTCTCTCAGCCTTCACAGAATTGAAGAGTTAGGGCCTTGCTCTGGATCAGGCTTTGGCTTAAGGGAATGTGGTAGGAGATTTGATCTTCAATCCAGACTATGAAAACTTTCTCCACATCAGCAATGAGGCAGTTTTGCTTTCTTATCATTTGTGTGTTCACTGGAGCAGCACTTTTAATTTCCTTCAAGAACTTTTCCTTTGCACTCACAACTTGGCTGACTGTTTGGCACAAGACACCTTGATTTCGACCTGTCTTGGCTTTTGACATACCTTCCTGGTTAAGCTTAATAATTTCTAGCTTTGGATTTAAAGTGAGAGACGTGTGACTATGTCTGTCCCTTGAACATTGTTGGAGTATCAATTGGCCTAATTTCAGTGTTATGGTGTCTCAGGGAATAAGGAGGCCCGAGGAGAAGGAGATGGATGGGGGAACAACCAGTCAGTGCAGCAGTCAAAATACACACGACATGTATGGATTAAGTTCGCCGTCCTATATGGGTACAGCTGGTGGTGCCCCAAAACACTTACGAGAGTAACATCAAAGGTCACTGATCACAGATCACCATAACAAATATATTTGCAAGAATTACCAAAATGTGACACACAGACACCTAATGAGCAAGGGTGTTGGGGAAACGGTGCCGGTAGATTTGCTCCACGCCAGGTTGCCACAAACCTTCAGTGTGTAAAAAAATGCACTATCTGCGAAACATAGTAAGGTGAAGTGCAGTAGAACGAGGTATGCCTGTATTGTTTCCCGATTTAAAAATAAAAACAACAACTTTCACCCAAATGGAATCTCTTGAGGGATTGATGGGTGGGTTAATCTATTCATTTCTTTACTCACATCTTGAAGGAACCTCCCTTTCTCTAGAGGCTGAGGGGAGGGAAATGTGAGACAGTTGGACATGGAACAGACACCAGTACCTGAAATGGGAGGTTAAAAGTGCGAGAGGGGAGTCCAGCCTGGAGCTGGGGGTGCTTCCCCGTGGCTCTCCATCTACAATATCAGCCCCACCCCATCAACCTTCTGGACTGTGGGGCTGGTCTCCCACTCCCATGCCTGGCCCTTGTTGGGCTCCCTAAGAAGTTATAGTGTTTGGATTGGCCATCTCTCTTTAAATCTAATTACAAGATATGAATTTATTATGGAAATAGAAGGGTACAGATTCTATAAAATCATTCTGAAATAATTATTACCATTTTGATGTACTGCTTTCCTATCCCTTTCCAATGGGTATATATTTATATGTATGTGTATTTTTTAATAAGATCTCTTTTTTCAATACTTATCACAATTTGTAGCGTGTATTTGTCTCCCTTCCTCCCGACTGTAATCTTTTCAATATTTTCCCATTTTTATTGTGAAATAATTGACATACTTCACCAGATAAGGTTTTTTTTCCCCAAGTTAACTTAAAAATTTTTATTGCAATATAATTGACATGCAACGTTTAGTTATTAGTTTCAGGTGTACAACATAATGATTTGTTACTTGTATATTTTGGGAAATGACCATCACAGTAAATCTAATTAATACCCATTACCACCATAGTTACACCTTTTGTTTCCTAGTGATGAGAACTTTTAATATCTACTTTCTTAGCAACTTTCAAATATACAATACAATATTAACTATAGTCACCATGTTGTACATTCATCACCATGTATGTTTACCAGCTGTGATCTTAGTGTGCACAGAGGGTGTGCATGATTTATCCACTACCAGATCCCCAGTGCCTGGCTTGGTACCTGGCACACAGTTGGGACTCAACAGACACTTGGTATTGAAGGAATGACAGGTGAACGAATGCGTGAAGGATGGCCGAGCGTGTAGCCCAGTGCCTGGTACATAGCTGATGTTTCGTGTGTGCGTATGTAATGAGTAAGCAGAAAAAGGCCCGAGTGCCCCCCATCAGCCTTCTCTGAAGGGACGCAGCAATCGCTGACCCCCACGACCCTCCCAGCCTTGCTGGACGTCATAGGCCAGTGCTGGGTCGGGGGTCTTTCTAGGGGGCAGGATGACAGCTTCATGTCCCTGTGCCTCCTACTGAGTGGTCTGACTCCGGGGGTCCAGGTGCTTTGTACCCTCTAGCCCCACCCCACACAAGGCCTCCACGCATAGCGCATCTCCCACACGAGAGTTCTTGACCCTCTGACTTAATGACTGAATGCTCCAGAGATAGGACCCCCTGGCCACATGAGAGTCTGTGCCCTGGGCCAGGAGGCAGGAATAGTTACGGTTCTGAGGTCACCTGGGCTGGGGTCCCTCTCTCTGGATCTGTGCTTTGTGAGCTCGTGCTCATGGCAGTCATGACGTCACATTGTTCTGAGTTAAGGGTCATTTTATTTGCGTTTTTCCAGCAGCCCTAAGATCTCAGGGCTGTTCTCCCTGCTTGAGGCTTAGAGAGGGCGGCTGGCTTGTTCAGGGTTACACAGCTATGAAGTGACAAAATGGGGCGTGTCTAATGCAGACTCTTCTCTTCATGACTGTTACTATAGGGTCAGTGAATGGATGAGCTCAGTTCCTGCAGCCCTCTCGGGCTGGAGAGAACGCCACTTCCTTTGGGCGCTCCATATGTCTTGTGGGAGAGCATGTCCATCTGGCTTGGATTCGATTTGTGACCTTTCCTTTCAACATGTTATATGTATATATATATAGAGAGAGAGAGTGTTATGAGATACAGAACATGGTAGAAGGTTCGGTGGGAAACACAAACATGACTAGATGTGAATGCACGTAGAGGCCGAGACTGTGGCCAGAGTCGCTGCTAGTCTGTGACTGGGTGCACATCTCTCAGCCGCGGGTCGGGATCAGAACATTCAGGGGGCTTGGGACCTTGAGGAGGTATGGTGACCTCCCGGGGGACAGAATCAGTCACACTGTGCTCCTTAGCTGAAGAGAAAGCTTGGTGGCATCTAAGCTGTAAGCTTTAGGCTTCATGGGCAGTGTATTCAGGGCCCTGTATGTGTGTGTGAGTGAGTGCGTGTGTGTGTGTGTGACAGAGAGAGAGAGAGAGAGAGAGGGAGTGGTGAAGAGCGCTCACTGCCCTCATCGTAGTAGGAAGATGTCGGGAGTTCCTGAACTCAGAAAGAGATCTCGGTGGAGTGCTAACAGGCTTTTAACAACTTGGAGCGGAGACTGTTTCCTATCTGGGAGGAGCTGATCTCCTTTTAACACCTAAGGCTCAGCCCACCCTAGAGACATTCCAAACCTCTCCATCTGAGCCCTGAGCCCTCAGCACTGACCTCCCCTTAGTGCAGAAAGTCACTGTGAACAGCTGTGTGAGGAGCTCCCGGGGTCAGTGAGTGAGGACAAGAATAACCGCTTTCCTTTCTGGACCTCAGCCTTCTCAGCTCTGAAAGGGAAAGTGAGTAGGATTGAACTATTTTCTCTAGCTTTCTTTGCAGCTCTGGTTTTCAATTACTCCAACTTGCTGTGGATAGCAAGTGTTAAGTGTTGCAAAGATCTCCTATTATAGGGTTTACATCTATCCTTTTATTTTTTCTGCAGCGCTGTGTTTACCCTATAGGGGTTATGAGGTGTAAGGGACAGAACTTGTACTCCCATTTTATGGTTGGGAAAACTGAGGTTCTGCATTAGGCCCAGCAGCTCCTTGAACAGCAGCTGGGCTTGGTGCCCGGCCGCCTGACTGTCCTGGCCCTCTGTACTCTGCCAGGCTACCTGGGTACCCATCTCAAGCATCAAGAAGCCAAAACTCCAGCTGAGAGAATTTGTGGTTTCGTCTCAATCCAGCCGAGCATTAAGCCTGTGAGGGTTCTCGTTCAAGTGCACACTGATTGGCAAATGGCCTAGTCCCCGGTCCGCCTCATTATCTGCTGGTAAATTCCTTTGTCTTGTAGAGGCCAGTTCACAGGTCCTCTTCCTCTGACCTCTTTTGCCCAGTGAGTTGCTGAATTGCTCACTCATTATCCATTTTGCCCGTTGGGAACTTGCCCCCCGCCCTGCACCCCCTGCCCCACACTAGACAAGGGCTCTGTCTTGGCAAGTTTCCAGTTTCACAAGTTGTGAACTCTGTCGTGACCTCTGCTAGGCAGGCAGTCTTCTTTCTCGAAGACAAGGTCACAGCCTGTCCACAGCCTGTTCTGAGACATGTGGCAGCACGTTCTCCCATCACACTTGCCCCAGCATAGCATCCTCTCATCGCCCATGTGCTTCTGTAGAAACTCAGGCTTTTATCTGAAAAAGGGAAAGACGCAAAGACAAACCTTAGCGGCAGAATGGCTCCCAAGCACAGTGCCAAGGTTCTGCCCTTTGCATCCGTCCCTGCAGGGTCTGACCTAGTGAAATCGTGTGCCAGGGAACGTTCGAGTCCCGGGGCCTGGCACACAGTAGGGTTTGGTGTGGCGCTCTCTCAGGAGCCACTGGGCCATGGAGGCCCTGCACTGTTTAAAATGTGTTCAGATCTTCTCACAGTTTTCCACGGGGAGTGGGAAAGCAGTCTCATGGTCTAGACAGGAAAATCTGGTGGTGTAGACACATCTGGAAGACGAGGCTGTGTTTTGAATCACAATGACATACCGCTTCCCTCACGGTCCCGGCCCTGTGCGCTTTGCTCCTACAGCAGGGTCCCCTCTCCCCCTGGCCACGTGCCCGCTGCTTCCCCTGCTGCTTTGGGTTGTAAAGGGTGTGTGTTTGGAGCTCTTTAGACAGTGAGCCAGAAATGGAAGAGCGGCACATGAAGACTGTGTCTGGCATCAGCGTCGCAGACATTTGGGAAAGCTTCCTTCATGGAGTTTGGACAAGCCACACGCCACCCTCTTCCCCGTCCCAGGTCCTGGGCTCAGACATGAGTAGCATCGTGGTCTGGCAGGCACAGAAGCCCTGAGGCCCCCCGACCCTTCACACACCTCCCTTGACCTTCCTTCCTCCAGTCTTCAGGCTTCTCAAGGATTTCTGTTCCCTGAGGGAGCCAGATTCTCCCCAAGCTTCATTTTTACTTTGAGGTCAGGAAAGTAACTTCTAAGAATCGGTTCACATGAGACTTCTGTGACGTCTTCCTGGGCCCTTCAAAGCTGCGCTAAAACTCCTCCACTCTTCACTGAGCTTTTATAGCGCGGCTGCCCTTGAACAAGTTGTCTGACCTTCCAGAGCCTCACTTTCTTCTTGTGTAAATGGCACTATGTCCTGCCCACCTCATGGAGTCATTGGGAAACCAGTGGAGGTAAGAATGCAAATGCCTGTGGTTACCCGTGACGTCGGAGAGCAGACAGAGTGGGCGACCTGGCATCTGTGCAGCCCATCCCAGCCCTGGAGAGGCACGCTGGGGACGGTCCCAGAGCCAGTGTGGCCTTCTGAGAGCAGTCCTCAAGGCTGGGGGTGGGGGGTGGGGGCCTGCTCAGCACGTGGGGACCACAGGTGTGGACTGAGAGCTTCACACTCACCCTCTCAGAGACTTGGCACTGACGCTCCGCGCTTCCTTGCTAATCATGAGAGCGAGTGCCCGTAGGGCGCAGGTGCCAGGCTCTGTCTTGGTACTTTAAAATATATCAGCATATTTAACCTCATCAAAACCCCATGAGGTAGGCAGCAATATTATCCGCAATTTACAAATGAAGAAATGGAGACACCGAGAGAGGTCAACTAACTTGCTAACCACCAGCTGGTATGTGAACCTCGGCAGCCTGGCCGCTGAGGCCGATACCAACACCAGGCCGAATGCTTTCCAAGAATATTCTTAGCAGACACCTCAGTCCTTCTGCGACTCTCCCCTGGCTTGTCCCGTAGCCTAGCCCCTCCTTCAGCCCCCCTTCCGTTCTCTCACCCCAGCCACACTGACCACCCACCCCCCTCTGCTCAGCTGCCCCCGGAGCGCACACGGGGAGAAGCATGTGCCTGGGCCAGGAGCCGGGACCCTTGGCTGACTTCCCCGCTCCTGGTGGGGCCTTGGACCTGCCATTGATCTCCTTATCCATCCATTCATCCCTCCATTCCTTATTCTTTCCAAATCTCCCTAGGGTGACAGGAAGGCTGGCAGCCGGTGGGGTCTATGAGGTCAGCAGCGCGGTCATCCCAAGCTACAGGAGCCTGAGTCATCCCAGGAGAGCAGACGCAGGCCTAGCTGGACTGGAGCCAGCTAGTACGTGGCAAAATAGACAGGAGCCAGTGGAGACAGCGTCCCCCCGAGAGGACGGGAATGGCACCGCTGTGACCCCTGTGTGCCGCTCTCTCCTCCCTGTGGTGGCCGCAGCGCCCGTGCATCACAGGTATAACATGCCCAGAACATGGAGATGCCTTGCCTCCCAGAACCCACGGTCCAGCGGGTCTTGAGCAGACACCGGTTCCCCCAGAGGCGGACACGGTCGATTCATCTCCCAAGCATCCCTGAAGGCACAGCAGTGCACGAGTCACCGGCACCTCTCGGCCCCCTCGGTGCCCCCCCCAAACCCCCGCCTCAGAGAAGCCCTGACCCCTGCAGAGGTCATTTCGCCCTTGTTTGTACCAGGATCCAGGATTGCTGGTACCGAGAGCTGACTTCCAGGGGCCAGGAGGGAATGGATGAGCCTGGAATGCAGGTCCGAGGAGCAGGCCCCTGGGGCAGGCTCTACTGTGACCCCGCTCGGGCCCATGGGGGCCACCGCCTTCTCCGGGCCTCACTTTCCCCATCTGTGAAGCAGCAGCAAGGGTGCAGCACCAGCCCCCAGTGACATGTCTTCCCACCTGCCCTGCCCCCCCCCCCACTGTCGGAGCAGCTTTGACACGTCTTCCCACCTGCCCTGCCCACCCCCCCTCCCACTGTCGGCGCAGCTTGTGTGAGGCTTGCGGGAAGCAGCCCGCCTAGGGTGAAAGGGCCTCACCTGGGGGCCCGCGAGTTCATCCTGGACGCGAGTCATTCTGCGAGCCACGTCAGTTTCTGCGTGCGTTAGCTGGGGCACGGCGAGGGGCAGTGGGCGGGATGGCGGTTCTTTCCTTTCCTGTTAAACAACAGTGTAATTTTCTTGGAAGTGAATGTATTTCCGTGCTGACCCCAAGCCATCTTGCCTCTGATCGGATTTCAAACCTGATCCAGGTTTGGTCCTGGTTAGAGCAGGGAGAGCGAGCGGGGGTTGCAGGGCGGGGTGGGTCCCTCTGATCGGCAGGTATGCAGGGGCTTCCTGGGTCCTTCAAGTTTCACCCCCACCCCATCCCCCTGCTCCTGCCCACCTCTCTAGCTTCAGCCCTGGTAACTTTGGCCCCTTACCACTGCTGAGCCCTTGGGCGAGCAACTGTGCCTCAGTTTCCTCAACTGTAAAACGGAAATAATAGTGCCTACCTCATAGACTTGTTTATGAGGATTAAAAGAGTTAACACATGTAAGGCACTTAGAATCCAGTCTGGCATATAGAAAACAATATGCAGAATATCCGAGCGTAGCTATCATTACTACCGTGATTATGCTTATCGTGTGCCGTGCGCTCTAACCCCAAGGAACATCCCCCTGCTGTCCTGACACTTTGCGAACTTCACGCCGTCCTCTCTGCCTAAACGCCCTTTCTTGTCTGATCTGCCTGGAAAACCCCTACTCACCCTTCAGGATTCAGCTCAAGCTGGTCCGTCCTCTCCAACAGCCTTAGTGGATCCGTTGACCACGTCCTGATTGTGCTGCCTGCTGCACCTGGATCGCACTGGGTGTCTATCGTATGGGCTGGTACTTTACCTCCTCACCTGCCTGTTTCCAGAGTGATGCACCTACGTCTGTGTCTCTAACATAAGCACGGGGCCTGGGGCCCGGGATGTGAGCAATGTTCGTTTCTTTCCTAAGTGTGTGCTGGAAGACGGGAGGGGACGTGTGCACAAGTGATTCTAACGCATGGTGACGAAGGGCACAGTGAGGGACGGACAGAGCTGGGGACTCACCAGAGGGTTCATCCTGACTGAGGCTGGAGAGGGCAGAAGTGGGAAACTGAGAGGATGACCTGAGGTTGTGGTGGTCTCTCAGCTATTTACGAAAGTGCTTTAAAAGCGTAAATTCTTCTGTAGATACTAGTATAGACTTTTCATCCGTGTGCCAGTTACACCTGCTCAAATTTCTGTGTGGTTCTGTCTTAGTCAGTTCGGGCTGCTACAACAGACTACCGTAGACGGGGGGGCTTTTAACCAAGAGAAATGCATTTCTCACAATTCTGGAAGTTGGAAGTCCAAGCTCAAGGCCCCGGCAGATTCAGTGTCTGGTGAGGACCTGCTCCCTGGTTCAGAGACTGCTGTCATCTCAGTGTGTCCTCACTTGGTGGAAGGGGTGAGGGAGCTCTCTGGGTACAGTCCTATTCCCGAAGCCTCTGCCTAATGACCTAATCAACTCCAAAGGCCCCACCTCCAAACACCATCACACTGGGAATTAGATTTTAACATATGAATCTGGGGGAGGGTCCTAAACATTCAGTCCATGCAGTGTCTGTCTCCGGATTGGACCCTGACTCATATGCTGGGGCCCCGTTTCTCGTTGGTCTGATGGGTCAGGTCCACACCCTGCCCTCCTTCCCTAGAACAGCCACTGACTGGGGCCCGGCTCTAGTTGCCTCCGTGGCCTCCAAGTACTCTTTGGTTTGCCTTGATTTCTCAAACCATATGTGACTGGGAGGGAATGCGTGCCATGTGTTTCTGATTCAGCTCCCCTGTGCTCAAAGGCAGTGTGATTTGGAGAGATATCTGATGGGCTTTGAGCCTCCGAAATATGTTCTTCAAGCCTTCTTTTCCTGCTCTCTCCCTGCCTTCTCCCTTGACAAAGAGGAAGCGGCCGTGGCCAAGAATGGTTCAACTCTACAGCCCCAAGACCTGGCAAAACGGCCCCGGCTGGATCTCTGAGCCTAGGAGGCTGTGGGCATCCAGGATGGAGACCAGGGTGACACCAGGGCAGCGTCACTTTCTCCTGGAGACACGGTGAACACGCCTGTCTTGGCTGACTGTCCTGGTGGTTATGACAGGTTCACTCTCCAGAGCATGGTGGGTCTGTGGCTCAAAATCAGAAAACATTTTGATGTTTTGGGGTTTTTTTATAAATTTATTTATTTATTTATTTACTTGTGGCCGCGTTGGGTCTTCACTGCTGTGCGCGGGCTTTCTCTAGCTGTGCCCAGTCGGGGCTACTCTTCGTTGCAGTGCAAGGGCTGTTCATTGCGGTGGCTTCTCTTGCTGTGGAGCATGGGCTCTAGGCGCGCGGGTTTCAGTGGGTGCAGCACGCGGGCTCAGTAGTTGTGGCCCATGGGCTTAGTTGCTCCGCGGCATGTGGGATCTTCCCGGACCAGGGCTCGAACCCGTGTCCCCTGCATTGGCAGGCAGATTCTTAACCACTGCCCCACCAGGGAAGTCCCCTTGATGTGTTTTATGTTTGACAGATCTTGAGAGTTTTCCTTTTCTTTCTCCTGCTGATCATAGCAATATCTGCCTATTTATGTAGTAAACTTTAATTGAGAAGCAGCTAAATTCTGGGCAATGGAGATAAAACAGCTCTTGTCCTCGAGGTGGGAGAAATGGATGTTTCAAGAGACAGTTCCACGATGTGGAGTTCTTTTGGGGGAGGCACAGGTAGAGGATGAACCTAGCTCATTTGGGGGTAATAGAGAAGGAAGGAAGAGGAAGGGGGACCAATCAGGAATCTTCCCAGAGGCATGGAACCTTTCCCTGACCACTGTGTGATGCTCACGGGCAGAGTCCAGAGCAAGACCCCAGAGACTGGGAAGGATTTGGACGGGTCACCTGGTTATCAGCAAATGAGAATGGGCATTTGGCTTTTTCCAAAAGTGACCGAGAACTTCTGCCAAGCTGGGGAAGGTGAAGCGCCGCAGTTCTAAATCCCCATCTGTTTCCAGGCCGACTGCAGCTGAGCAGAGTGAGGTCCCCCAATTTGGGTCATGCTTTCGAGTTTACAAAGCAGTGTCCCACCCATGATCTCAGTGAGTCCCTCTTCCCTCTGTCCTTCATTCAAAAGCATTTCCTTAGCACCAGCCCTGTGTCCAGTGCCGTTAGACTCTGGGAACAGTGACGGGCAAGGTCAACACATCTTGGCTTCATAAAGCATCTAGTTCAGGAATTCACATTATTTGAAACTAAACAGTGATACTGTCCCTCTAGGTACCAAATGCCAACAGTGCCTGGGGACAGCTGAGTTTCTCCACATTGATGTTTTCTGAGAACTAGTTTCCTTTTCCCCATTTCCCATTAGGAAGGAATTTAAGAGAAAAGAGCAAGGAGATGGTGTTTTCTTGGTGAGCCAGTTCACCTCCAGTCCCCTTCTGATAAAAGCGTTTCCTCTCTCTGCCTTTGAGGTACTGAAGGAAGTCAGACTCCATTTAAGGCCTCCAGAATTGGAGCCTCCCAAGCATTTTGCCCCTAATGAAGCATCAGCTTTCAATGGTTCATCTCCAAAAGTTTTGTTATTGATTCCAGCCACGCTTTGCAACGCTCTTGTTTGCTCGTATTTAAAAACAGAACATTTCATGTTGGCTTTTTTTTTTAAGCCCAATTTCTTGTTGTTTCCCACATATTTCCAGTGAATGAGGGGATTAGAGAGTGCATTGGGGGTTTTTTTGTTTTTTTTCATGAAGCACAAAAGTTAAACATCCTGTTCTGACTGTAGAGACATTTTCAGGTTTCTGGAATCCATTAAAACCCAAAATGTTACAGGAAAGTTATTCTGGAGCCGGCAAAGCACAATTTTACACTTCTGATATCCACTGGGCATGTTTGCCTGTCCTTGGAAGAGATTACCGTCTTCTTTCTTCACTCCCTCCATCCTTACCTCTTCCTTACAGAAAAATGGAAGGCAGCCAGTGTCTGTAATGCTAAGTGCTTTACAAACATTACCTTATTTAAGCCTCCCAACAGCCCCTTCTGAGCTCAGACAAGCTGATGAACTTGACCCTGGTTGCCCAGCTAGGAAAGGCCAGACACAGCCTTCATTTTGCTGCACCTTTATCATGTTGCTCCCTCACTCCCACCAGTGACCGCTAGTTTTACACCCTGATGCCACGCCATTTTTTTTCCATTTTGTAGAAAAGGATGTTGGTATAAGCCAGAAAAGGACTGGCATTTTCTCCTTCCCTCTCGGCTAAAGACTACGTCTTCTCATTTGTAAGCGGATGTGCCACTGCAAACGTTACAGCCAAGAATGATTTCAGAGCATCTGGGCTCACGGTCCAGGGCAGCTCTGTAAACGCAGTTGTCATTACACACTTTACTTCCTTGAGCAGGAGGCAGGCAGGTGGCTCCGAAGTCTGACTGTAGAGCCGAGTGTAGGGAAACCTCTTACCAGCTAGTGAGGGGCCGATTGGCTATGACAGGGCCTGAGAGTGAGGGTCTAGCTGGCTGCAGCCCTGCAGTCAGATCTGGGCCTTTGAAATCCACTAATAGTCCATTTCTGGACGTCGAGGCCCCTGGGGCCTTTCAGCCTGCCTTCATTTGGGCGCTTGTTAGAAGGTCAGGGAATAACAGGCTCGGATGGGAAGGGTGGGGTGGAGAGGGGTCCACTGAATTGCATCACAGGCACAGCCAAGTTCTAAAGCACAGGAGGAATACAGCCAAGGGGCCTCCTCTGGCTTATCCTTCACCCTCATCCCAGCACATGCCTTGGGAATTTTCCAGGACTCTCCTGGACTAGGAAGGGTTTGGGAGGTCTGTGCTGGTGATAGTGGGATTGGCTGTCCCGTCTGGGCCGCTCACTGTTCAGAAGTCTCATGGAAACTGAACCAGCATCCCTATCCCAGACCAGGAACCCTCATCTCCAGGAAGCAGGCAGGATGGGCCCCCCCTTTGCCTCAAAGTACCCCAGAAGGAAGTAAGGTATAGGGACACAGTCAAGACTCCCAGAGGCAAATTATGTCTCTTGAGCCTTGTCTGATCTCCTAGGAATTAAAGCTCCCTTTTGGGACTCACACAGAAATTTGTTCTCTTTGCTCTCGACAGTCTCAGCCAGCCCTGCGCTGAGCTTACTGGCCTGTGTCTGCCTCCCTCACACTGACTTCAGAGGGACAAAGCACTTCAGATGCTGAAGTTAGAACTGGGTCTGCACAGTCCTGCCAGTTCCCTGATGGTTCCTGTGTCAAGGCTGATCTCCTGCCGGACTGGAAGCTCCCAAGCACGCGGGCAGGGCTCACCTTCCTGCTTGCGCGCAGGGCCAATGTGAATGAGTTCCCTGACCTGTGATGAGGATTAACAATCATCATAATGGTAATAACTCGTGCACTGTGCCAGGCCTTTTATGTCCAGGCCTCATTTGACTCTTAGTCCTTACACCGTCCTTAGCATCTGCCGTTACAGACGAGGAGACTGAAGGAGTGAAGAGACCTGCATAGGTAGCCGTCAGTAAGTGGAAAGTCGAGATTTGAGCCCCAGGCCTGACAGCTTCCTAATCCGCTGTGTGCAGAGTAATGTCCTTCTACCTCCCAGGAGCGTCTGCCTCTCTCACTAGTTTGCGTGTTTATCTCAGAGCAGTGGTCTGGCCAGAATTATCACCACCATGCGAAGGAAGTGACAGGGGCCCAGGATGCTGGAGGGCCGTTAGAAACCAACTGGTGCAAACTCGTTCCTTTACTAGTGAGAAAATAAGGCTCAGAGCGGGGGTGGGGACCAGAGCTGGAACCAGTGTCCTGACTTCTCTTCTAAAGTTCCAGCCATATTTCCTGAACTCTGGGACACTGCCCACGCCATAAAGTTTTATTCTTTCCCATAAAGGTGAACCATCAAACGTCCAACGAAATTCCATTTAATCATTAAACCTTCGGTGAAACTTTGTTGTGAGCGTTAGTAAATAAAGAGTCCATCGGCAGGCCGTGAGCGCCAGTGATCGAGTGGACTTCAGTCCCTATAAAACTAAACTTCGGAGAGAGAGGCCCTCAGGTTACTTCACAGAAGGAGAGGTAGTGAGCAAAGGAGGCCTGGCAGTGGTGGGAAGCCCACCAGCGAGGAGGAGGCCGGGCCTCCTTTTTCCCCGTCCTGGCTTCCTGGTCCCCACTGCAGGCCAAGGGGATGACCTCTCGGAGAGGATGCCTGGGACAGAGTGTGCTGCTGAGGGCAGGCTGGGACCCCACAGAGGAGTGTTTCTCAGGAGAGCCGCTTCCGGGGAAGGGAGTGGATTGCTAGGCCTTGTGCCCAGGACGCCCTACAACCTCCTCTCCCTCAGCAGTCAGGCCTTCCTGCAGACACAGCCTGCTTCCCCCAACCCGCCCCCCACACCGTGATCTGAGAACATCGAGGCGAGGCCAGGAGTCTGGCCCCAGGCAATATGCATGGGGCATGGGGGTGGGGTTCGGGAGTGGCTGTTGGACAGGAAAGGGGAGGCCTGGAAGCTTCTGAGGTACCTGCACCTCGCTTATCTGCCCAGCTCGTGGAGAGGGAGGAGAAAGGCGGGCCCTCTGGGCAGACGGCATGGCCAGATGCCTCTATAGCGACACGCCCTGCTCTGGCAACGGCCACCTGGGACAAGTCTGTGACATCCTCTGCCCAGAGTTGGCAGACTTGCCACTCTGGGGGCAAGGTACCAAGTGGGAAGGGCAGTTCCCCTTGACCCTTCAGCTCCATGTGCTGTGTCACCCCAGGCACATCTCTGGCCCTCTCTGAGCCTCAGCTTCTTTATTTGCAAAATGGAGGCAGTGCTACCTACCTGCTAGGGCCATCACGTGGGCCCATGAGGTGACGCAGGGTGCCTGGCTCAGGAAGCGGGCTCCTGCTGGCTACTGCTATTGGCCAGACGATGCCAGGTCTTAGTGCCGCCTTGGCCTCCTGGGTGGCTTTGTTGGAGAGCTATGTTTGATACAAAAAAGAAGCATCACTTCTGATCTCTGGGAACAGTTCCTGGCTCTTCCCCTTGGTGTCGTTTCTGTAACAAACACCCGGCACAGGACTCTCGTGAGGGTCAAAGAGGATGGATGGAAGGGGGCTTTGCTACACGGTGGAGCGTGTAACTCATGGCTCATGTCCTCACTCAGGCCACTTACAGGCATTTGTCCAGCCTGCTCTGTGCCGTGTTCTCCATGGGTCCTGGACACACCCAAGGCACAGCCCGTGCCCTGGAAGACTCACCGTCTAGACCCTTCAGGACACAGAATGGTCATTGTGACGATAGTGTCTCCTGGTAGGCCTGAGGGGGGCTGTGGGCTGACAGCATCCTTGACCCTGGAGCGGATGCTGCAGGGTGAGCGGGAGCCTGACCGTGGGCAGTGGGGCGGGCACTCCGGGCAGGGGAGCTGCATGCTTACAGTGCTGGGAGACGTGAAAGGTGTTTAGGGGAATTGCCGGCACACGCAGGAGGGCGGTGTTCACATGCGTCTCGGGCTGGGCGGATGAGACCTGGAGGAGAAGGGCAGAGTCTCCCATCCGAGCAGAGCCCTTGGACTTTCTCCTGCAGGCACTGAGGGGCTGGCGAGCAGAGGCTCTTGAGCGGGGTGGGAGCTCTTCTCAGGAAAGGCAAATGGGCCTTCAGAGCGTAGCCTGACGGTGGGAGTGGGGAGGAAGGCCTGCGAGTTAATTGGGAGGGAGAGTCTAGGGCTCCCAGCCAGGGGCAGAGTGACACGGGCCTGGACAGGACAGTGGCAACAGGACAGCAGAGGAGAGACCAACCCCACACAGCACTTCTGAAAAAAATAAACCCTCAGAACCTGCTGGTGAGCTGGCTGGAGACCAGGAAGGGAGGGAGGAGGTGAAGGTGATGCCTCGGTTCCTACCTTTTTGCAAATTCTTTACTCAGTGGGAAATGTGAAAACCCAGGCAGGGCTAGAGTGGGAGTGTTGGGTGGGGTGAGGACAGGAGATGGAGGTGCTGGAGGTCAGTGACTCACACGAACAGCTGCTCAGGGCCAGGCGCTAAGTCAGGCACCCCGCCACCCCTGCCGTGCACACACGCAGGCATCTCACTTGACCTTTAGAGTCACCCCGGGCGGCAGATGTTATCATCCCCAACCTGCAGATGAGGAAACTGAGGCTGCAAGAGGT
This sequence comes from Leucopleurus acutus, assembly GCF_964270905.1. Taxonomy (NCBI): domain Eukaryota; kingdom Metazoa; phylum Chordata; class Mammalia; order Artiodactyla; family Delphinidae; genus Leucopleurus; species Leucopleurus acutus. The sequence continues at coordinate 154,215,248 of NC_139143.1, forward strand.
CGAGGATTTGCTAAAGGACACACAGCTGCGCGTGGGAAAGCCAAGATTGCAGCACAGGTCCGGCTCCTCACTGCCTTCGTGAGGCGCCCCCGTCAGTGCCTCCAGTCCTGCCCCCTCTCAGCTGGCAAGTGGTCCTCGGGCAGCAGGGCCTCTCCCCACCGCTGTGTCTCGGTCTGGGTCGCCTCACCACGTCACCAGGAGATGCTGCCGTGTGGATTTTGAATGAGGCTCCTCGGAAGAAAAACAATCCAGGGAGGCACCATCTGTTCCTAAGAAATAAACAGAGACTGCTTCAAAGCACTCTGGGAAAAAGCCACAGATACAAGAGGGAGAAAAGCTTGAGAAAATCATGTAATTTCCCTTAGTGCAGACCAGGGCTTCTCAGCTTCAGCACTGCTGGTGTTTTAGGCTGAATCATTCTTTGTCGTGAGCGCTGTCCTGTGCACCGTAGGATGTTGTACGGCATCCCTGGCCTCTGCCCACCTGATGCCGGTAGCACTCCCTCCCCCATTATGACAACCAAGGATGCCCCCAGACGTTGCTGAACGTCTCCTGGGGGTTGGAGGCAGGTTGAGAAGCGCGGCTGAAGATAATCGAAGAATTTAAACCTGGAAGGGATTATTGGGGTCACCTAGGTCAGACCAGCTGTAGCACGGGAGGGTTGAAAGAGCTACTCACCAAGGCTAGCATCCCCTACGAGACGCTCGGTTTACTAAAAAGATGCTGGGACCCAGGGGAGAGAAGGAGGGAGGGTGCCTGCTGTCACTCAGGAGTCCGGAACTCATGAGTCCTCCACGTCATTCGTCACGAGGATGCAGCGGCTGGAACCATTTCCCTCACAGACTCAAGTGCCTGACTAGTGTATCAGGCATTCTTCCAGGTGCCCAGCCCTGTGCCAGATGCCGGGAGGCGCTGGTTAAGAGACAGGAGGAGACGGGGCTGCTCCAGGAGGTTCAGCTCAGCGTGGGTCACAGGCTGGCTTCACGCAGCTGGGTGAGGCTGTGCAGCTGTGCGGGCCTGGCGGGGCCTCGGGTCGCTGTGGAAAAGAATTCTTGGAGAAAGGAGACTTAGGCTGAGCCTTTGGGAAGAGGCAGGAGGGTTCAAGGAGAGGGAAAGGGCAAGAACGAAGGAGTGGAGGCAGCAGTTTGCGTCGGCTCAGATCCCCTAGCATTTAGCTCTCCAGGAGAGTGGGAGCCGCAGGGCAGCAAGGACCAGGGCCGTGTGCAGCATCACGGCCCCGGCACCTGAGCCGGGATGCACAGGCGCTCACGGGGCTGCCGTCTGACCAGGTGGATTCACATCTTCATCCCAGTACCTCCCCAGCTGGGCCATGCCTCCCTGAGCTGCATTTCCACCTGTCAACAGGCGCCCCAGGGATGTGTGGGGCTGAGTGAGCTCAGGGGCCCCTGAGAGTTTGGTTAACCACGAAGAGTTGCCCGGCATGAGAAATGATCGTTATCATACCACGTAGGATGCGATCAGCCCTGAGACAGGGCTGCCAGGACTGGAAAGTGCTGAGGACTTCACCTCCCGGGGGGGCAGCTGGGAGAAACCTTGTCCCACTCGGGCAGGTGGGCATGGTGGGGAACTGATCCCTGCTTCTCCACCTACGTGGACCGCTCTTCTAGCCCTGCCTGGGCGCTGCCCGTGTGCCTGCTGGTGCACGCAGAAGCCTCCGTGACCCCAGGGCCAGGCCAGAAAGGGGCCGCTGCAGGAAGACTTCTGAATTCCATGGCCAGAGGTTTACAAGTCAAAACCAAGGCAGGTAATGCCCGGGGGCCCGGGAGCCTATTCTCAGACACAGTTGTTGAGAGGAGGTATTATAAATGGAGGGTAGGGGGCAGACCGGACTGCGGGCTGATTCTGGACACAGGGCCTGGGGCCCGACTAGAGCTCGCATGGGCCAGCTGGGCTGGATGGGCCCCTGGTCACCACATCCATGTCCCCGCCAGGTGTGGCCGGCTCTAGGTAACCACCAGAACCACAGGGCTGGCAGTGGGGGGGCATCCGGAGGTGGGAGGGGCAGGCCAGATGGGGAAGAGAGGGCAGGAGGAGGAGAAAGAAAGGAAGGGTGGGAAGCAACAGGGTCAGGCCCGAAAAGCCTGGTCTGCTGGAATGATGGGCTGGGAAGCCTCGTGTCTGAGAAAATGGTGAACTCCCAGCCAGAGCCCCACGGCTCGTCACCGAGCTTTGCTTGGTTGTAAAGACCACCTCCCGACAGGCTCGAGGAGCTGTGTGTGTTGGCGGTGAGGGGGACAGCATATGCATGTGGACGGAGGGCCAGGGGTGGGGTATTTGTGGCTGCATTTGGTTTGGGGAGTAGGCAGGGCCACCACGGTCCCCATGCCCAGTCAGGAGCTCCCCGCTGTGCCCCGTCACCCCTCCAGTCCCCCCCAGGCCACCAGCCTGAGGCCCTTCTCCAGGGTATCTGCAGGCTCAGCCTCTCCAGGAAGGCAAAGGCAAGCCCTTCTTTCCTGGCAGGCTTCTGGAAGGGCTCGGCACTCACTGCCCACCAGTGCAGGATGAAGCAGAGTGAAGAGCCCAGGGCCTTCAGGGACGGGGTTGTCACGTTTGAACCTGACTCTGCACTTCCGGGCTGTGTGAACTTCAGAAGTCGCTTCCGCCTGCTCAGGCTCACCCTCACCGACTGTCGCTGGGGAGGAGAAATCCTGATTTTCCAGCTGTTAGAGTGTTAAATGAGAACTAAAGTGCTTGGGGTGGTGCCTAACACACAGACACCGATAGCAGCAGTTACCTTTGACTGAACATCACCTACGGGGCAAACATGATACTGAGAGAAGGAAAGGATGTTCCCCACGGCCAGGGAAACAACCCTCTAGAGGTGGGGACAGGATCCCAGGGAGAGTTCTCTCGTGCCCTCACCTCCCTTATTCATTCTTGGAGGCCTTCTCTTTGCACAGCCTGTGCCGGACCCCGGGATGCTGACGTAGATCAGCCCTGATGCCCCAGGAGGTCACCTGAGGAGACAGACAGGTGAACGGTCAGGCCCCAGGCAGAGTGGTCAGGAGGGACCTGGAGGGATACCCAGGGTAGGTACTGAGGAGGGGTAGCCCTGTGCCTGGAAGGACAGGTAGGAGGGTGCCAGGCGGGTACACACAGTAGGGCGGGGCTGAAGCTACAACTGTGGTCTGGCCTCGAGCTCAGAATAAGGCCCAGGCCTGATAGAAGGAGAGCCCACTTGAGGAAAATCCTTGCCTTGCACCAAGACTTAGATGCAGAAGGTGCCTTTATGACGTTCAAGTCCAAAGCACAAAGGATGCCAAAGGAAGACACTGTGGTCGTCGCCCAGCAAGTTGCTGGAACTTTGCCAGAATTGTCCAACACTCTATCCAGGCGCCGTCTCCCAGCCTTGGAGGAGCTCTGAGCCCCTCCTGCACATCAACAGCGAGAGCCTCCAGTACTTTTGACTTTTCCTTCTCCTTTCCAGGCTCACAGCTCCCCGCCCACCTCTGTCCCCGCCCGCAGGGCCCAGGCCTCATCATTTATCAAGATGAAATCCATCAAAGTCTCTGGGAAGGAGGAGCGTACAAAGAGTTTGTGGGGTAATAAATCTCGTTTACCGTCGGTGGTGAGCAAGGAATTCATCCCAGACCGTGCTCTTGAAAACAGAGAGTGCAGACAGGACAGTGCAGCCCGGGCATGGTGGTGGGTGTGCTGGAGCAGGGACACGGCTCAGAGCCCTGGACATCGCAGCTGGGTGCCGTGCTGTGTGGGGGAGCGCTGGCCATCAGTGGCAGAGCTGGGCCTAGAACCGAGGATGGAATCTCAGCCGGCTCTAACCTGCCTTCCCAAGGTCGATGAAGACAGCTCTCTCAGCCCCAAGTTAAATACGAGAACTAAGGGCACTCAGCCCCTCAGTCCCTTCGTCATTCACACGTTCGTTCATTTTTACTTCACTCTCTTCTGCACCCGTCACTGACATTTACTGTGTACCTACTGTGTGCCAAGCACGGAGCCTGCGGCAGGGCAGCAGAGGGTGGCCCTGGGGTCCATGGGGAGCATGGGAAAGACCTCAGCGCAAGGGCAAGGAGCATTCCTCAGTGTGTGGAGGGGGCATGAGCAGAAGGGGACAGGGGTCCTGTCCGTTCTTCCTCTCCCCCCAGCAGACGATGCCACAGCCTGTGTTTACAGTGGAAGGAGAAACTGTGCTGCCTTGGTAACCCTCACCGACACTGGTCAGCCTCTAAGGGAACCTTGTTTGTCTGTGTCAAGCCACACGCTCAGAAAGTGGCTTGTCCATTCTCCAGGGACAGTGGCTTCTCTTCTCCCATCTCTCCTCCTCATGATAGTTTAGTGAAAACAGCATGGGCAGGAGTCTGGGGAGCTGTCCGTCAAGTGAATAAATAAAGCATACTCTATCCCTGTGACGGAGCAGTACGTGGCAGTTAGAATGAATGACCTACTGTGTCAACACGGGTAAATCTCACTTACATAATATCGGGTTAAAAAGGCAAATCAGAGCACAATATGTGCAGTCTCCTACCACTTATGCAAATCTAAAAACAGAACAACATTCCACATTGTTTATGCACACATATGCATGTAATAAAAGAATAAAAATTCAGACAAAAGGGACACACCCCCAACCTCAGAAGTGTTTACCTCTGGCGGGGGGAAGAGAGGTGAATGGGATCAAGGAGAGGGCAAGGGGACTTCTGATATCTTATTTATTTTAAAACATATGCGAAGCAAAGATGGTAGAAGATCAATGTGTGTGAAATTTCAGTGGTAAATACATAGGTATTTGTTAGGTACTCTGTACTTTTCTTTTGGTTTGAAATAGTTCATTTTAAATAAAGATGTCGGGCTTCCCTGGTGGCGCAGTGGTTGAGAGTCCGCCTGCCGATGCAGGGGACACCGGTTCGTGCCCCGGTCCGGGAAGATCCCACGTGCTGCGGAGCGGCTGGGCCCGTGAGCCACGGCCGCTGAGCCTGCACGTCCGGAGCCTGTGCTCCGCAACGGGAGAGGCCACAACAGTGAGAGGCCCGCGTACCGCAAAAAAAAAAAAAAAAAAGATGTTTAAACAAAACCCAGACAGTCTGACTCGAAAACCCACGTGAACCACAGGCTAAGGACCTCTGAAGTGCCAGGCCTGTGCAAGGTGCTCCGTTAACCCTTTTTACATTTAATCTGCCTGTCATTCCAAGAAGGGGCTTATTATCCTCGTTTCACAAATGAGGAAATAGGCTCGGAGGGGGCAAGCAACTTGCCCAACGTCACACAGCAATTAGGTGGAAGATCTGAGGGTCAGACTCTGATAATGTGACCCCAAAGCCATGCTATCTCTCCTCCACCTCTCACCGCCTAGACGAACTGCCTTTCTTAATAAAATATACTCAACTCAAACAAACACCAAACACCATGAAAACCAGCTCAGAGCCTGACCACCAAACACCATGAAAACCAGCTCAGAGCCTGACTGCGAACCTTGCCTCTGTTACCTGCTGGCTGTGACCTTTGAGAACTACTTTCCACTTGGAGCTCCACTTGCCCTCGGGGCAAAATGCAAGTTGTTCCGTGGCTTCCCTATAGCAGAACCTAAACTGCCCTCGTCCATGTTGTTAATATGTGTTAAAGCGCTTGCTTGTGGTGCCTGACACTCAGAGCTGAGACTCTCGCCATCAATTCATAGAGGACTGTGGCTTATTCTAGACAGTTAGCAAAATGATTCCGTTTCACTGGCTGGATAAAACATTTCTGCTCTTGTTGCATATTGACTATACAACCTCAAAGGAAGGAAATCTTAGTTCAGACACATCATCCCTGATAATTTCCTTCCCTGATCAAAAGTGAACCAGAATCTCTGGAGTGGAGAGATCAGAGGAAGGAAGAGAACCGGGCTGTGAAAGTCTCCTTTCACAGAGAGAACGCTCAAACACTGTCATGCGGCCCCTTCCCTGTTCTCTGGCTGGTAGCCAGCTCTGTAGGTGGTAGGCATTGTGCTAAGAATTTGAAATACCAAGAATCCATCCCCATTTTACAGGGGCTCAGAAATTTAAGCGACTTGCCCAAAAGGACATGGCTAGGTGGCAGGGTTGAAAGCCATGTCTTTCTGATTCCAAAGTCTCACGCATAACGGTTACATCATATTATTGTGGAGAGGAGACCAGAATGAGGCCAGAGAGAGAAGGTAGCAGTAGTGAAAGCATGAAGATCTCTGCAAGCCATCTGAGAGGCTGGGCTTGTCCTGCAGGCGTGGGAGCCTTTGCAGGGTTTAGGCAGGGAGAGACGTGATCGTCCTGGTGGTTCAGAAGTCCCCTCTGGGTGCGCCTGGAGAAAAAATTGCAGGGAAGGAAGCAGGGAGTCTAGGTAGGAGGTGGTTACAGTTACCCAAGCAGGAAGGGCTTGGACTTGGGCAGGGCCTGTGACAATTGAGAAGAAACAAACTTTCAGAGCTATTTAGAACTTAATAAATATTGGAAGGGTGGATGGATGGATGGATGGACCAATAGATGGATGGACAGATGGTAAGGTTTGGAAGGAGAGAAGAAGAATATCTCATATTAAATAACATGGTCTGCAAGCAGGCCCTGAGCCAGGCTCCCCAAGATCCTTTTAGACTCTTCCTCGCACAACTTAGAGGTCAGACACTGTAGGAAATCCCACCAGAGTTTTCCCAACCCACAGGCTCCAAGTCTAATGCCCACCCTCCACCCTCCTGTAGGGACCTGCTGGACCCAGAGTATGTGAAGAAGGAGATGCTGGGCAGTGGGAGGCAGGGCTATCCAAACACAGATGCTGCCGAAGGTGGGACCCAATATGTACCAGCAAATATGGATTCTGCCCCTTGCCCAAACCGGGCCACTGCCAGACAATGCCAGGGCGCATTGATGGGTCTGGGCCCTAGGCTGCAGGCCGAGGAATGTGGACTCTGCGGGAATCTGTTTGCTCATCCCCCGGAGCTTGACATCCCCGGCTCGACCACCCCCGGTGAGCGGCCCTCAGCCCCAGCACCAAGCAAGCCCCCATTCAAGGTATTTGCACAGGGGCCGCTCTGCTTAGCCTCTATTCATTAGAAAAGGCTTTTCTCTGTTTGGTGTGTTTCCAGGGTGTGCGGGGGGCTTTCCCACCCAGCCCCCGCCCCTTACCTGCCCCACCCGGTACTGGCTGCCTGTGCGAAGCCATGGAAGTAAAACGCTTAAACATCAAAGAGAGTGTGACAAGTCAGCCAGGCCCTCAGAGAGGTATCAGTCCCCTCATCCCCATTTTAAAGATGACCAGTACACTTGGAGCCACTCAGCTTTGGGGCAGGTGTTGTGCTTGTTAACAGCCTTTGAGTCCAAGACACTTGGGAAAGTGAAGTTGGACAAATTACTTAACTTTAACACCATCACCTCCCATCCCATCTCCTCATCAACAGAGTGGAGATAACAATAGTACCTCCTCCTGTGAGATTAAGTGAAGTAATTTATAATAACTGTCCAGAACATAGCTGGCGCTCGATAAGCAGAAAGGCATTGCTTCAGGGGAAGCTAAGGGCAGTCACAGTGTGCTTGGAGAGTTTGTTGGGCCTGCCAACAGCTTAAGTTCCCGGAGAGTCTGGCCAGACCTGTCCGGCAGTGGTGGCCCTGGTGAGCTACAGGGACAGTGCTGATTCCTAGTGCTGTGGGCCCCCAGGGGCCCCATTTCCAGCTCTCTCCAGCTCACACCATTCCGAGGGGATCGTGAAAATGAATCCCATGGTGGGTTGGGAGGTGGGGGGAGACCACAACTCAACTCTGTTCATAGGCAGTTAGACCGCACTGGCCTGGAATTCCTGGTCTCCAGCAGCACAAAGGCGGCCTTCCAGTTCCAAGGAGTGGGCTCGCTGGAGCAGAGAGCCCCTCAGGCCTCCTCAAGCAGCTCTGCCCTGTCCCCCGCCTCCCGTTTGACTCGGGCCACAGTCTGGGTCCAGCTGTAGTTCCAGAGCCCCCGAGGTTTGTGGGGAGCCCAGCCATGCCAGGGACCACCATCGTGGCTTGTGGGTGTTTGGATTCAGGGTTATTTTTTTGGACCGTTTCCGCCTTTCTGTTTAGCTTTCCTAGCTTAGCCTTTAGCAGAGAGCTCTGAAATGGGTCTTGACAGCTTCCCGTGCTTTGGCTTGGGCCGGCTCTGGTCGCTCCTTTGTCATTTCAAGGACCTACTGTGTTAATCACACTGATTAGAGCACAGATTCGGGAGCCGCCTGGCCCGGCTTCCCATCCCACCTCCAGTACATATTAGCTGCGTTATCTTGGGATAGTCACTTGATCTCTCTGAGCCTCAGCTGCCTCATCAGTAAAATGGTGATAATAACAGCCCCTGCCTCGAAGGGTCAACGAGAGGAGTCGGGAAAGCAGTGCTTGTGAAGTAATTTGCTCACATCTAGTACTTAGCCAGCGTCTGTGAGACACACACACACATGCTCCTCTCGTGTAATTCTCTCCGTGTCCCTGTGGAGTTGGAAGTATCACTCCCATTATGGTTGAGCGTCATCACCTAAGGTCACTCACCTGGCAAGTAACAGAGAAGGACTTGACCAGAAGCCTCTGACTCTAGAAAACTCTTAGATATTTCTCCAGCTTAAGTGTCACTCAAAAGAAGACCTGCATTTCTTGCTGAGCATAACGTCAAAAAGCGTCTTTTCTCTCTCTCTGTCTTCCCCTCCCTGCCTGCCTCCCACCACCCCAGATCTATGACTCTAAACTCTGAGCAGACTGTGAGTGAAGGATTTGAGTACAAGTCATTTTTTTGAGATTGGACCAGGGGGTGGGGAAGTGAGCTTGTCAGAGGGAGCCTAATAGGCCGGGACACCCTGGGAATGGCATAGGACACACGTCTCACAATTATTCACCCACGATGCAGGGGAGCTGAGGTATCGCTACCTGGTTCTTGTCCATCCTGTCTGGTCCAGAGGGCAGCATTCATTCCCCCAGCACTGGGCGGCTCAGAGGGAGGGGAATCTGGTGGTCAGAGAAGGCTTCAGGCAAAGAAACACAGGGGCTCTATGTTGGAAGTTGGCCAGGAGAGTTTAAGGGTCAGGGGATGTGATGAGCCGTGGGTAGTGTCTACCATGGAAATGTCCTGGACGTCTGCCACCGCACACATGATTCTGGACTGTAGTCGTCCATTTCCCTCTCTCCCGCCAGCTCCTTAGGGCAGAGTCTCATTTGTCACAGCGCAGGGCTTGGGTACTGGATGAATGTTCACTGATCGGATGAATCTAGATTCTTGGCCTCGTACTCTCTCAAGGCAGGGCTCTCTCTCCCTTTGGGATCATTCGGCCAACCTGCCATGTGATGTTTGGTCCTTTCTTCAACTTCCGGCAGCAGCTTTCATACCACCTTGCCAGCAAACTCAGCACTGCCCGGGGAGCCTGCTCCATCGTGAGACAGCTTAGACTGCGAAAGAGTCCTTCATCACTGTCATTTGTGTCCACTGACTCTGTGTCCGGGCCTTTGTCCTTTGCCCCAGCCCAGGGGCCTGGGCCAGCCCTGGGGAGAAGCCTGCAGCATCCTCTGAGGACCTGCAATGGCAGAAGATCCCCTGAGAAGCCGCGCCTCCTTTGCCGTGGCCCAATGACACAATCATGTGTGTCCAACTGCCTCCCCGCTGAGGGTGGGAACTAGATTTTCTTCTGTATAAACAAGTAGCTCAGAGACCCAAGGCCGGGAATTTGATCTGAAGCGAACGCCTTGGTTTTGCAATTCTCCTGTGAGTCTGTGGGCCAGCGGCGGCCGGGTCTGCAGCACTTTCTGGAAGGGACAGGCCTGTGAAACCCCACATTGTGCCAAATGTCCCATCAAGGGATTCTGCTTTCTGCTGCGGGGGTGGACACTGAGCGAGAGGGTGGTTGTGTAAGCCCGGGTGCGGACCACAACTGTAGCAAAGGCAAAAGCAACGGGCGGGGGCCAAGTTTGCCTTCAGGGGCCATGCGTGCCCTGTCCTTCCTCCCTCCCCCCAGCTCCCAGGGCAGCCTCATCCATCCCCTCACCCAGCAAACCAACCTCACGGGCTCACACATGGTTCAACAAAGCAGCAAAGACCCACAAAGCCCCCGCTGCCCGTCAGGCCTGCCGCCAGGTGTTGGAGACACCAAGGCAAAGAGGCAACGGCTGTCATCTCAGAACTCGCGTTCTGGCTACTTGGGGCGTCAGGAGGTGCCTCCTTGTCAGTAGGGAAGAATCAGAACCGTGAGTCAGAAGACTTGGGTTCAGGTCTCCTCTTGGTAAATCTTGGGTAAACCTCTCTTAGTCAGCTTGGGCTTCCCTAGCAGATATCACAGACTGCGGGCTGCCACGACAGACGTCTATTTTCTGTGATTTTCCGAGATCACTGAGTGCTGGCCGGGCTGGCCTCCTCCGAGGCCTCTCTCCTTGGGCTGGCGGGCGGCTGCCCTGCTGCTGCCTCTGTACATGGCCGTCCCTCTGTGCACGCATGCGTGCTGTGTGCATGCATGTGTGCTGCCTCTCTGAGTGTCCTAATCTCCTCTTCTTACTAGGACACCAGTCAGATTGAATTAGGGCCCACCCGAAAGACCTCATTGTAACTTAACTACTCCTTTAAAGGCCCTGTCTCCGAATACAGGCACATTCTGAGGTACTGTGATCAGAGCTTCAGCACGAAGCTGGGGGGACACAAGTCAGCCCATAACATCCACCCAGTCGCTCTGCTCCTCAAATTTCCCACCTGTAACCCAGGTCTAAAACTGCTCTAGAGCTCAGACTAGGCAACCTGTGACCACCACATACAGGTGTGAAGGTTGCTCATTGTGGACCCAAAGGGGCAAAGGCAGCTGGGGCGTTTCAGGAAGCTGTGGCCATAGGGGAGGCGTCTGGGGACGTGTGATTGATTATCTGGGAAGACAGACAAACTCTCCCTTTCCTTCTGTCCCCGGGGCACAGGGTCAAGAAGAGCCAGGAGCCAGGACTGTGGGTCAGGCTGTGACTGTGCGTTTACCATCATTCTCTGCCGCAGAGGGAGTGGGGGCCGCCGGGAAGCCATGCTGGGGGTGACGGGTCAGGTGGCCTGGGCTCACCCTCCCTGGCCCTGCAGGCCGCTGTGCATTCAGGGAATATTGGTGGGCCCTCCGTTTCCTCGTTTGTATCATGAGCAAGAGGAGAATTTAACCTAGAAGATTTCTCAGTTGTGTCAGCCTGGGTGCTGACCACAGCTGTAACAAAGGCAACACCACGGGCTAGGGGCCAAGTCTGCTTCCAGAGACCAGGCTTGGCTGACAGTTCTCTGATCTTATGTCTAGGACTCTATATTCTTGGATCCCCTGTGGGCCTGTGACCAGAGCGCTGTTCTGCCCCACTTGAAACAGCCTGAGTCCTGACCCTGGTCACAGCCTGGCCGTGAGGAGTGCAGATAGCGTCCCATTAATAGGAATCACACCTAAAATTGGGGGTAGTATGTGGATCCCCTTCTCAGCACTCCATCTCCCATTAAGGGGCTGATTTATTTAACACTTCGAGTCGGGCCCTCATCAGAGAAAAGATAGCCCCACTCCTCTGTCTCTCTCCATTGTATTTCTGTGGCCCTTGGGCTAGGGACCTAGGGCGGCGGGAGGCCGTCTTCCCCGTCTTGCTTCCTGTGGGTGCAGCAGAGGCAAGGGGTGTGGTGGGAAGCACAGCCTTGAGGGATACATCGCTCACAAGAGTTTGTCCCGAGCTCCAGGGCCCTCAGGTAGCTGAAATTTATGGCGTCAGCCCCGTCCTGTGTCATTAATAAAGGAAAATTAGCCCTTTCTGGGTGAGGACGTATTTCACTGGCATCTGAGGGCTGTAATGAGGCTCTGTCAAAGCCCCAATGTACCATATGAATTTTATATGCCCTGTTTCCTACACGTTCTGAACAGCTCAGCCGATTTATAAGGTAATGATTTTTCCATCCATAATTTCTTTCGTATGATTTTTGTAATGTGGACATTTCCCCCTCCTGGCAGGGCTGTGCACAGCCTAGTTGAGCGGATCAAGGCGGGGCAAGGAGGGAGAAGTCTCTTCTGAAACCCAGATCAGGGCAGCAACTACCCAGCGCTGCAGCAAGCATGAGGGAGTCCTGAGTTCTGTCCTTCATCGGTTGCTAACTCCCGGCAGCCACCTTAGGCAGTGATTTCCCCCCTCTGGGCCTCAGTTTCCCCATCTTTCCAGCGAGAGGGCACTATTTAGGTCAGTCTCCATAATAACGTCAAGAACGAGTGCATTCCCTGCAGCCCCACACTTATTTCACACGTAACTGCCCCATGTCAGGCACTGCGCTGGGCGTTGCAGACACTAGGATAAATTAAATATGGGCCTCCCTCCAAGAGGAGCTCTATGAAAGGAGTTGTATGTTTTGAGGACACGGAGTTGACTGATCCTTTCTGTGGGAACCAGGGAAGGCTTCACGGGGGAGGCGTTTGCAGAGAGCAGCATGAAGGGGAAGCATTTTGCCTGGCCAAGAAGGACCCATTTCAGGCTTTGTCAGTTGAGGTGATGTCCCCTTGGTAGTGGGCCCAGCTTCACTGAGTGCAGGACCACCTCCAGGGTCCCCTGCGACACTCCAGAGAAGGGACTGGCTCTAGGAAAAGCCCTTTTCTGTCTCCCGTCCCAAGGCCAACGCCTCCTCTCCAGATGCTCCGGTGGGGAGGGGTTTGGAGCAGAAACACCTGGGAGAAGCCCCTGCACCCCCATAAATCTGCCCGTCTCCATCCTTTGATGTGGATGCTCCTATCTCCCGAGGATCACTGCCCGGGAGGTAGCTATTGAACTGATGATCAGAGGGCACCCAGCCCTCATTTTTGAGTGAGTGTGTGTGCTTTAACCTAACCTAGCCTGCATTATGTTAAGCCAGAATGTCTTACAGGATGGGACTCATTCCCAGTCTAGGTGGGTGTTACAGCCCTCTCTGATCACCCATTGTCATTGTACCAGCTCAACAGTGGTCTGAACTGTGAAAAACCCAGTGAGTTTCCCCGATGCTTAGTCTATAGGACCTAATGAGCCCCTGCAGGGAGTTTTTTCTTTCGTTCCCTGAAGTGACCAGATGTGCTGGCATCCCTGAGACCCAGCGTCCGTATTTCATGCACCTCACTCACCATCTTACTCAACCTCCCAGGCACCTCAAAGGTAGGGGCAGCTCTCAGTCCCTTCAACAGGTAAGGAAACCAAGCCCAGAACAGTTGCAGCCCCTGCTGTGGCCATGCAACAAATTGGAGAAATAGGATCAGAACGCAGGCTTTCTGATTCCCGGATGGGCTTATATCATTTCTACCAGGTTGCTCCACCTCACGGTCCAGGTGCGAGCGGAGCCCATTTCACAGATGAGCTGGACTGGACGGGTGGTTGGGTGAGCGTCGGCAAACCCAGAGGAGCGCAGGATCGAAATGATGATGGAGCGGCTCTTGGCATCCATCCTTCCCGCTTCTCAGAAGCTGGTACCTTTCCCTTGGAAAAAAAGCCACTTCAACTCTCCTGTACTAAAGTTTTCTAATTAACTGGAGGGGGAGGCATGCTGAATGTATTAGCCACATCTTAGCTATATATTGGGTCTTTTTTTTTTCACTCCTGCATTGAGAGGCTTAGGAGTCTTTGCACAGCAGCTGTTAAAGTATCGCCATAAAGCCAGACATGGGCGGTTCCTATGCCTGGCCATGCACCCAGACCCCCGGTGCAAATGCAGAAGGACAGATGTGTTCCCTCCACCCCGTGACATGCCAGGCATGCAGGTCAGTGCCAGAGAAAGGAAACCCACTGTGTGAGTCTGGGAGGAAGTTCAGTTCATTTGGCAAGCGTCTACTAGGCCTACTGTGCGCTGGGCATTGTTGTGGGGATTTCAAGTTGACTACAGCGTGTTTATTTCCCCAAAGAGGCCCACAGTTTAATGGGGAAGAAACACATTAGAAGGAAATTACTCAGATTATAAAAATGTATTTCTCACTGGAAAAAAAATAACAGTTTCTCAGCAGTCACACTGCCTCGGGCCATATACTTATATGTTTATATACTTTATATCCAAACCCCCTAAAGACAGATTTCAAACACCCACCGTACCCCCGGGAAAGGATATTATTATTATTACCATTAATAGCAAGCTTTGGAGTCAGACGCCCATGGTCCATATCCCAATTCCACCATTTACTAGCTGGGTGACCATGGGCAAATTACTTTACCTCTCTGTGCCTCAGTCTCTCAATATGAAAGAAGAGAATAATAGTGCCCCTCTCACAGATTGTTTAGCAGAAATCATGCCTGTAAAGCTCTTAACCCAGTGCCAGACACTTACTTAGAGCAAAATAATTGCCCACTATTATCCTAATATTAAGGAAGAGGAGGTCAAATATATCAAGGTACTGTTAGACCATAGACCTAGCTTCTAACCGAGGTCCTAGACCATTATCAGTTACTAGCACACTAATGGACTCAGCCCTTTCCCTGACCTGCAGCAGCCCTGGTGGGAAGGGGAGCTTCGCATTTGGGAGGAAGGGTCAGGGCAGAGATGTTGGAACACCGTGGGATACATCTGTTCATAAGCACGCACCTGGTCAGTGTCTGGAGATTGATGAATGGGGACAAAGATGCTGAGCGGATGCCTGTGCAGGATAGAACCCTGACCCATGTGTCTACCCATCTTGGGAGGTGTCACCTGTTGGTGACTGGTGAAAGGATCTGCTGCCCTGGGGGTAGAGATCCGACCAGGTGTGCCTCTGTCTTCCTCAAGGAGCTGAAATTCCTGCATTCTAGGGTCCCGTCAGTCTGTGACTCATGGAGCAACCTGAGAGCCTTTGATTCTGAGTGTCTGAGTCAAGGGGTCTAAGCTTGTCCCTGGGCCTTTGCTCATGCTGCTTTCCCGCCTGCAAGTCCTTTATCCCGGAATCCTGTCTGTTGGAATCTTATTTCTGTAGGCCTTGTAGGAACAGATGTCCCAGAATCCAGCGCCCCCTCCTGGGTGCTCACGTGGTATTATGCTTTTGCCTCCACTGACTTCATTCTGCTATCCCCTCAGAGCAGAGCTGCTGCCCATCTCTTGTGTTGGCTTGGAGGTGAGGACATACCTCGCTGGGCTCCTGACTTCTAGGCACTCGGCACAGGGCCAGGCCGCCTCAATGTTTGTTGACCTGATACGGATTTGAGTTGGAGGGTTGAGTGGTGTCTGGGCAGTGGGAGGAACACATCACAATGACGTGAGCAGAGGACACACAAGATGGACTTCTCCACCTCCCGGCTGGGCTACCAGCCAGCCCTAGGCTGGCCCCAAGTCATATGGACCTTGTCTAAGAAGGTGGCCCCCAAGAGCCACCTTCTGGCACCACTGCTGGGCATGGACTCACACGACTCCTGTGAGCTCTGTGAGAAAGAGGCCCATTCAAGGGCGGCCTATAAAACCTCTTAGCTCGCACTCAGAGGCTTCCATCACCCTTAAAAGTGTGGTCAGCACGGTGTTATTGCACGGCGGCTGCAGGGATGTGACATGATTTACTTGCATAATTAACCGGTTGCTGCCCCCAAATTCTAAGCAAACACTGTGCACTTGGCTAAAATTACCGGCTTCCAAGCTCCCGCTTTTCCTTGTGGGGTTCCAAGGCATTCCAGGAGTCAGGGCTCACGTCGGCCTCTATTGGGCCTTTCTTCCACGGTTATGGGCCTGGGGCCGGGAGCCCATCTAGAGAGATTCGACAACCCTGCCGTTCCATTTCCAGAAAGACCCATTCTGAGTGTGGGTCCTGGGAGGGAGGTGAATGACCTGGAGTTTGGGTCCCTCTGCTTCTCAGGTCCACACACGCCTCATTCGTCTTCCCCTGTGAGGGTGTCTAATTGTCGACAGCCTTGACTCTGTTGATAATTTCTTCTTTCTGAAGCAGTTTCTACTTGAATTTCAGGCTGCCCCTGTCTTCGCCTCCTGCCAGACTGGCTCTCCTTCCCAGCGGCCTGGCTGCTTCTCACGGTCTGACCTCTGCACATCGAGGGTTCTGGGTGGGGCTGATCCTCAAACCTCTTCTCCATCTACTCGATTCTGAAGTCATCTCCCCAATGTCTATCTCCGTCCTAGACTTCCCTCCTCCACCCCAGAGCCTGTGTTCAGCTATGTCCTGATGCCTCCATCTGGGTGTTAGCAGGTGCCCCCAAATTCGCCACAACGCCAAACCCACACACCCACCTGCTCCCATCTTCTCTGTCTCAGGAAACGGAACCTCCCTTCCTTCCAGCGGGTGCTCTGGCCCAAACAACTGGCGTCATCCTCAACTCCCCCTTTCCCCTCACATCTCATGTCCAGCTGGTCAACACATTCCATTGGCTCTACCTCCATGGTGGGGGGGCCCAGAGCACCCACTGCTGGCTTTCTCCCCTCGACCTCCCTGGGGCTGAACCCACCCCAGCCCCAGCCCCATTGTGAGGTAGCCCCCCTGCCGGGCTCCCTGCTTCTGCCCTAGTCTCCTTGCGTTTTGTTCTCCACACAGCAGTCAGCCAGCTTCTAAAATACAAGTCAAGTCTCCCCGCCCCGACTTAAGGCCCTCCAGGGCCTCCCCCTTGCTCTGAGGAAGGGCCAAGGTCCTCAGGATGGCCTGAGGTCCTACTTAGAATCACCCCACGTTTCCGTGCTTACCGCACCTAACGCCTCTCCTCCCCACCTCTTTCCCTGCACTTCAGCCACACTGGCCTCCTTGCTGTGCCTCAGACGGGCCAGTGGTGCTCTGTCCTCATATTGGAGACTCCCTCGGTCTAGAATGTTCTTCAGATATTCCCCATGGCTGCTCTCGCACCCCCTTCAGACCTCTGCTGAATGTCCCCTTCTCAGGGAAGACTTGCATGACCGCACTCACTCAAGTAGCCCCCATGCGCCCTCCGAGCCCCGCTTCCCCGGCCTCGTGCTCTCCCCGTGCTTACCACCACCCACCGTCCAAGATATTTACTTGTGTATTAATTCCTGACTCTTCCACTAGAACATAATTTCAGCTGTTGGAGAGTGTTTTGTTCACTGCCGTATCCCCGGGCTCTAAAACAGTTTCTGAATGGAGCAGACACCTTCCTATGAATGAATCACCTGGCTAACCATTTAGTAAGGGTTGGAGAGGAGAAAATGAAGCTCAGAGAAGTAAACTCCTTGCCCGGGTTCGAACAGCCAGCACACAGCCACGGTAGGAGCTAAATCCAGGCTGCCCTTGTCCCGTCATGGAACACACCTTCTCTCTCCTGGAGTTTGGGCTTCCACACCACGTCACCTGGAAGCTTTCTGCAGTGGCTGGTGCCGAGGGAGAGGAAGAGATGGTGTCGGTAGGACCAGTCCCCTCTGGGAGGCCCCAGCCCCCATGGGGGACCAAGCAGAGTGAGAAAGCAAGGCAGGAGCTTGAGCAATGCTCTGGGGAGGGCGGCCAACTCTTGGAGGCAGGCTGGGGGTGTGTGACCTCATGCCCAGAGGCAGAACTTCCCAACAGGTGAGCCCTCTGGGTGCTGCTGCAAGGTCTGGGGTGACCAGAGCTCCCACCTTTTATCCCAGTGTGCCCTGTATTGTCATTTTCCACAAGACATGGGAAAAATCTTGGCGCCCAATGTCAACACAGCTGTACTGTACCAGGCACTTTCTACAAGTTTTTTGTTTAAATTTTCACAACAGCTGCTTTGTTATCAAGATAGCAAGGCAGAGGAGACGGCGGGGCACGTCCTGCAGGATCTGTCCGGGAAGGCCAGCTCAGCTCGAGTCCCTGCCTCTGCCCAGCCCTCCCCAAGTTGAGGTGGTCGCCTCAGCCTTGCATCACCCGGTCCCTCTCTCCACACTCTGCCCTCTGGGCTGTGGACTCCTCAGACAGGGCCCTGCCTAGCAAGTCCAGCTCCCCTCCACCCCTATGTCACACCCCTCAGACAGCCTGGCAGGTGATAGGCAGCCAGTGACACTGAGTGAGGGAGGGAAGGAAGGAGTGCACAAAGCTATGAGGGGTTGTGTCACTTGTGTAAAGTTACAAACCAGGCAGGTGACAGATCAGGGTTCAGACTGGCCTGGGCACCCCTGCGGTGTCCGGGCAAACAGGGCGTCTTACTCTGTGGCTGCAGCCTCTGTATGTGGGGCAGGCAAGGGGCTGGGCCTTCCTTGGGAGATGAGATGGGCAATGCAGACCGCTGTGGGATTCCAGCAAAAGAGTCCCAAAAGCCCACATGTCTAACCCCATGTGGTTGTTCTGCTATCACGTGGGTCCAGCAGCGCAGGGTGCAGAAGGTCCAGGAGGGCTTCCTGGATGCGGGGAGATGGGATTGGAGGTGATCCTCAGCCCCAGAGCTGGAGGAAGGTCCCCTTCCTTACACTAGAGCAATGATTTTTTTCTCTGCTTCCTAATCCCGGAGAAATGTCATCAAACCCCAAGCTGATTCCTCCTCCCTGGGCCCTGATTCAGGCAGAAGCTCAAGGCTGCCAACAGGGAGTTTGGAGCTCGTAACTCAACTGCGGGCAGGGCCTGGGGGGCCTGATTCCAATTAAAGATGTCAAATGTATTTATGGATTATGCAATCAACAGGTATGCAGCAGCTGCGATAGCCGACAGGGCCACCCTGGAGATAGGCCTGTAATTAATTAATCCCAGTAGGTCTGCCAAATTCTGTTTCAAACATGAGCGCTCTGGGGAATGCTGGGGACCAGGTCTGGGGCCGGCTTTAGACCCTGTCCTGTTTCCAGGAGGGCCAAGGAGCTGGGCCATAGGGTCTGTATGAGCAAAGAAGGTTGGGCTCAGGGGGATCTGGGTTTGAATCATGGCTCTTACCACTTCCAGCCTGGCTGATGTGACCTTGAACACGTTACTGAAATGCTCAGAGCCTCTGAGTCCGCGCTTCTGAAAATGGAGAGGATATGCTGAGGACTAGTTGAGACAATGTCCGTGAAAGGGCTCAGGGCACAGTGGATGCCTACGGTGAATGACAGGACGTCCCTGGAATAGGCCCACCTAACCTCCTCATTCCCAGCTTGAGAGCACCCCTATGTAAAAGGATAAAGCAACCCCTCTCTATAAGGATAAACTGCTAGGGGAAGCACACACCCATCCTGAAATAGCTCTGAGCCTCACTTTGCTCATCTGTGAAATGGACTTGCCAACCCAGCCCTCTGGTCACTTTCTGCCCATTTGAGCTCTGAGGAGCTGACAGAGGCTCCTTCATTCAGTAAACTTGATCTCTGGCCAGGCTCAAGCTTCAACCCAAGGGCCCAGAACTGAATCTGAGGAGGTAACCCCCCTGCCTGGAACTCACAGTCCACAGTGGGAAAGCCCACACCAGCCGAGATTTACAGGAAGGGTGATGGCAGTGACAGAAACAAGCTTGGCCACGGATGGAGGGCCAGACACCACACTCCACACTGCCCACCTGTCGGCTCATCATCCTCGCCTTATTCCACCAGGTAGACAGGGTCTCTGCTCCACAGCTGTGCAGAGTCCAGGAGAGGTTCAGTAGTGCTACAGATGCTAAGCACACGGCCCTTCACCTGTGCTCAGTAAGTAGTCGAGTTCTGGGCAGTCGGAGTCGTAGAGTGGGGGGAACTGCCGGCCTCCCCGAGTCACCCAGCGCTTCACGCAGGAGCTGGGCCTGTTCCCGAGCTGTCGAGCTGTGGGGTTTGAATGTCCTTAGCTCTTTCTTTCTCTCCCCTTCCCCTCAGAGGTGTGATTTGCATTCCACGAAGTTCCCTCCGGCTGCAGGTTGGAGGCAGCGTGGGTTGCAGGGACCCAGTGAGGAAGTCTGGCAGCAGACGGTAGCAGCTTTGGCATCCAGAGACATCTAAGAGGCCAGCCTAGGGCTTCCCGGGTGGCGCAGTGGTTGTGAGTCCGCCTGCCGATGCAGGGGACACGGGTTCATGCCCCGGTCCGGGAAGATCCCACATGCCGCGGAGCGGCTGGGCCCGTGAGCCGTGGCCGCTGAGCCTGCGCGTCCAGAGCCTGTGCTCTGCAACGGGAGAGGCCACAGCAGTGAGAGGCCCGCGTACCACAAAAAAAAAAGAGGCCAGCTTAGACCGACTAGGAAACTGGTTAGATGAGTGAGTGTGTGTGCACATGTGTATGTGTGTGTGAGTGAGTGCATGAGTGTGTGCATGTGTGTATGTCAGTGGTCTGGTGTGTGAATGCAAGTGTGTGTGTGTGTGTGTGTGTGTGTGTGTGCGTGCGAGAGAGAGAGAGAGAGAGTGTATGTAGGGGGATAGGATTAAAGGAGAAGCCAGGCTCCTGGCCCATGAAGTGGAGGATGGTCCAAGTAGGGAGGTCCCCCGTGTCCCCTGCCACCCCTGCACTTGGTCCCTGCTGCGCCTGTCAGAGCCCTGCACTTTATGCAGTGGGCTTTTCTTTCAAAATAGACTCTGGTGGGGTTGAGGGCTCACGGTAACACCTACTACGTTGTGTGGCATGTCCTGTCACCAGAGCATTTCGCATCCGTGATCTCGTACCAGCCTGTGAGCCCAGCCCGTTCCGAGGGCCTGAAGCCCGGGGTGGCCCCCTCAAGATAGAGGGGCAGGACTGACAGGTGGCCTCCATGCCTGGCCAGTGCCCCCACCCCATGAAGCTCTCCGAGGTTATCAGGGGCCGCCAGAGACCTGCCCTGGGCAGCAGGCCGCGTGCCCTACCCGCTGGAGCCCCCGGTTTGCTCTCCTGCCTGCTCCCCTTTTGGAAGCACTTGGGGGTCAGTCTTGACTCTCTGACTGAGTCCCTCATTCCTCCGTCTCTTTCCCCCCCCCCACATTCAGTCAAGGTCCCAACGTGCTGAGCCTGTTGCATGACCCTCCTTTAGTCCTTTGTCCCTCTGGGCCTCTGTTCCCATCTGTCGGTTGTGGGGTCGCACCAGCAGATAGTCAAGTCCCTTCCAGTGCTGCTGGTTTGTGTGTTACACTGTGTCTCTTTAAAAGTCCTACCAAGGGATTTAATCTTCTCCAGGGGATGACTTGGGGATGAATATCTAACCCTATGAGCTGTAAGTGACCCGAGAAAGAATTTTTTAACACCCTCGTGTTACTGAGCAGCAAACAGAGGTGAATGAAGTGCCCGAGGACACCCAGTAAGCTGCAGGCACTGGGAGCCCCAGAGCGCCAGCAGAAACCCAGAAATGATCTGTGGCTCACTCCTTAGGCGTGTGGACTGCTGACCCCCCTTCAGAGATACTGGATGATTCCCTCAGAGGCCTCAGCCTTCCCCACACAAGTCCCATCACCCAAGCAGGACAGTTTACATTCTTTCTTGCTAAGACGTCTCCAGGTCCCTGGGTGAATGCCTTCTAGAAAGGAAAACCAGTGTCCCTGGTAGGGTGGGAAGGGAGGACAAGGACAGTTGAAACAAATTGCACCGTCCCCTCCTCTCTCATTCTGCTTCTCCTGCTGCTGCTTTCTTTGAAGCTGATTGTTTTCCTGAAACTCAATCCCAAGTTGTGAATTAGCCCTAAGTTAAGCAAAGGCAAGGGCGCCGGTGCCCTCTCTGGCCTGCTCGGAGCCAATATCCTACCTTGAGCTGCTACGTGGGTTCTGGTTGAGAGTGTGACCTTCTCCCTTAGACTGCGTGGGTGCCAGTCCCGGATCCACTCCCTCCCTCTGCGCCTTGAGCTCGGTATTGAACCTCTCTGGGCTTCACATTACTCAAGGGATGATGAGCCTGGTAGGGCCGCTGAGTAGTAAGTGCAGACACCATGGGAAGGGCCTGGCAGGGGCTCATAATGAGCAATGTGACTCCTGCTTCCCTGCTCCTTTGCCCACCTTGTGAGACTTGAGCACTGTTGCCCTCTGGGATGCTTTTCAACTCATCACTCTTAGAGCTTCCAGGGGGACTCTCGACCCATGGAGGGAGAGTTCCCCAGAAGCCCGATTAGCCCCTCTCCAGGACTTGCAGAGACCTGACAGTACAGGCGATACAGTAGGACTGGAGGTGGGTCCAAGGCTCTTGGCTTGGAGTCAGTCATGAGGAGTCTCTTGGAGACCCGGGGAGGAAGACCGAGTGACATGGGCAGAGAAGGGGAGGTGGCAAGTGGAGACTGTCAGGAAGGACGACTGTGAGGAGGGAGGATGTGGTCCCTTTAAGAAATTTTAAATGGGCCTGGCCACCCTTGAATCCCAAATATCTTTCAGGGCCTGGAGCCCATTCTTAGCAAGATGTCTTAATGTGGGAAAAACGCAAATCCGCCCCCTCTTGGTGCAGAGGTTATCACATTTCCTGCTAAGGTCCTGCTGAGCCTGGCCCTGGACTCCCAGAGCCCAGCAGGGGACAGAGATGGATCCCACCAGTGACTTTTCTCTCCTAATTCCAACCCTGGCCTTGTGAGCCCCAGGCCTCTTCCCTATGGTGTGAACTGTCACAGGGCTTCTGTCTGGATGACAGAAGGGACAGCAAATTACAGTTCCATTGAATTGAACACTCCATCTCCCAGGCAGTTGCTCTATGCCAGGCTTCGGGGACCCAGAGGTGATTAAGGAGCGTCCCTGCCCTTAGGTTGTTCACAGTTCAGAATAATCGCCAACATTTACTGGATACCTGTAATACTATATGTCAGGCACTCTGCCGAATAAGGACACTGTGCATGGCCCCATTTAATTCCATATAGACTGTTGTGTCCCCGCTGTACACAAGAAGAAACTGAGGCTCTGAGAAGTTGAATAACTTGTCCAAAGTCATACAACTAAGAAGGCTGAGGAACAAGTTCACAACCTGGCTACCAGCGTGTCCCCCACAATCCACTGGAAGGGATCAGCCTCTTGCCTTCAATATGCACAGCACATCTATTGCCTTAGGGAAATGGATAAACCTGAAGATTAACTACAGCCGTTGAGGAAACTAAAACTCTAAAATGGGAAGTAACTTACCCAAGGTCATCCAGCAATGAAATGACAGCCCTGTGGTGTGAGCCCATTTTGGACTGTACCCCACAGGCCTGCAAGCCCTGTACTCGCCCAGCCTCAAGACGGAAGAAAGAGCCAGGAGGCATGACAGAGACATCAGTGGTTTAATAGAAGGGGGATCTTACATGATTGAAGCAAGGTTCTGGAGTGACAGCCCACCCTGTGCAGCAGACAGCAAGCAGGACACGGCAGCAGTCTTCCCTGGCAGGGGAGGGAGGTTGGGGGAGGAGAGGGAGGTTACCAGTTACAGAGGGAATTGACATCACAGTGGCTCATTGGTTACCAGGGAAACCAGCAGAGGGGCATATCCCTCATCGCCCCTTTGATAAACTATCATAGTGGAGATATTCCTGATCTAATAATTAGAACAGTCACTAGCTGGGGCCAGGGCGAGTATATAGGCATTTACTGATGAGGCTCTGTGGTTAACAGGGAAGGTCAGTCATGTGAGTAAGGTGCAGGTGAAGCAGGGACTGGCCGAGCAGGGGCTGTACAGAGAGCAAGAGAGCAGCCATCTTAGGTGGCCTGATCATACAACCCAGGTCTAAGACTACTTGCATGTTGAGTTATTTTCTTCGTATTTTCCCTGGGTATTATAATTAACATCTTAATTTATAACAACCTAGTTCGGATTAATATCAACTTAAATTACGGTAGTATAAGAAACTTTGTTCTATATAATTTCTTTCCCTCTCCTTTGTGCTGTTACTATCTTACACATTTTATCCTTAGGCATTATAAAGCTTATCTACACAGATTTATAATCATTGTTTTATGCAGTTGCCTTTTAAATCAGACAGTAAGGAAAAAGTTACAAAAAATAATGTATGCTACCTTTTATATTTACCTATAAAGTTACCTACCATTCCTCTGTTTCTTCACGTGGATTAAAGTTACTGTCTAGTGTCCTTTCATTTCAGGCTGAAGGACTCCCTTTAGTATTTCTTGTAGGGCAGGTCTGCTGGCAACAAATTCTCTTCATTTTTGTTTATCTTATTGTAAATGTCTTAATTTCTCCTTTATTCTTGAAGGATAGTTTTGCTGGATATAGAATTCTTCATTGACATCTGTTGCCTTTTAGGACTTTGAATACATCATCCAACTTTGTGATTTCTGATGAGAAGTCAGCTATTAATTTTATTCAGATATATAATGAGTCATTTCTCTCTTGCTGCTTTCAAGATTCTCCGTCTTTGGCTTTAAACAATTTGGTTATGATATGTCTAGTGTGAATCTTTTTGAATTTATACTACTTGGAGTTCACTGAGCTTCTTAGATGTATAGATTAATGTTTTTCATTAAATTTGGGAAGTTGTCAACTATCATTTCTTCGATATTCTCGCTGCCCCTTTCTCTGTCCCCTCTCCTTTGGGGACTCTCCCATTAAGTCTATGTTGGTACCTTGATGGTGTTCCACATGCCTCTGTTCATTTTAAATTCTTTTTTCTTTCTGTTCCTCAGGCTGAATAATCTCAATTGACGTATCTTCAGGGTTGCAGATTCTTTTTTCTGCCTGCTCAAATTTACTGTTGAGTCCCTCTAGTGAACTTTTCATTTCATTTATTGTGCTTTTCAACTATACAGTGTGCGAATGTCTTTTTGTTTCTTTTTAAAAATAATTTCTCTTTATTGATAGTTTATATTTGGTGAGACATCATTCCCATACTTTCCGTTAGTTCTTTAGACATGATTTCTTTAATTCTTTAGACATATTTAAAACAGCTAATTTAAAGTCTTTGTCTAGTAAGTACAACTACTGCACTTCCTCAGGGTTACTTTCTATTGATCACTTTTTTCCCTGTTTATGGGCCATACTTTCTTGTTTCCATGTGTGCCTTATCATTTTTTGTTGAAAACTGTGCATTTAAAATAATATAAGGTGACAACTCTGGAAATCAGATTCTCCCCCTCCTCAGGGTATGTTTTTCCTGTCTGTTGTTATTACTGTTTCCCTGGTGGCTTCTCTGAGACAATTATATAATATGTGTATTTTTTGTCATGTGTAGTCAACTGAAGTCTTTGCTCAAGTTAGCTTTAATGGTCAGCCAATAAGCTCTTGTTTGTCCCAACAGTTATCATTGTCTCAGGGTGCTTTGATGTTAAACAATTGCCTCTGATTGTTTTTAACAAATATCCCTGGGGGAAAGTGTCCCTAGGGGTGCTCCAAGTGAGGTCAAATACAGACAGCCTTGAGAGTGGGGCCTTGCAAAGGAATTGCCAGGCAGGTCATAGAGTGGCAGTTCTCTAGATATGAGGTTTGTAAAGGAGCTCCCTTGATACCGTTTTGTACCCTCCAGTGGCTGTCAAGCTGCTAATTTTCATTGTGATTGCAGGTGTTGATTTTCAAGGTTACCACCAAGGGAGTGTAGGGGATGGGAACAGGGAAAGTTAAAAGGCCAGAAAATTTGCTATTCTTACCAAAATTAAGCTGTTTTTCTTGAATAAATGCTCCTTGGATTGCTGCAAGCCTTTGGCTAATTTCCAGAGTTCTGTAAACACTGATTCTGTTCATTTTTTTTTTCCAGTATTTTTGTTGCTTTTGTGGAATGGAGAATTTTGAGAAGTCCTTACTCCACCACGTGGCTCACTGATGTCCAACTCCTTGCATGTTTGCCTGGACGAAGGATCCATGAGCATGAGGGGAGAGTTGGGTGTAGGAGAACACAGAAGGCCATATCCTGAAGGTCTACCTGGTGCCAAAAGGCATGTTTATAATGAGGGTCATAGGAGTCCTCAGAAAGGTATGATTGAGCTAGACTGAGCTCCTCTCAGGAGGAGCTGAGATCCTGGGTTGCTATGACTGCCAAGAGGGAATCACCCATCCCAGCATCTTCTGTCACCTGACAGCCTCTTCTGCCAGTGCTCATTGACTGGCCAGACCTTTGGCTGGGGTCTTCGTTATCTGAACTCAACCAAATGCCACTGCTCCATCTCCAAAATTTCAGCCTCTCTTCTAGGCTGTACCTTTTGACTTGCTCAGCCAGGTAGGACCTGAGACTTTACCTTAAAACCTAGCATCATCTTCTCACCTGTGATGTGTCCTCTTCCCTACTGACCTGGGATCACAATATGGTAAGTCTGACTGGACCCAAGTCCTGGGGTTCCCAGTCTCTGCTCCCACCTCCAGCCCCTTCTGTAAGAGTCTGACTCCTTCAACCCAGGACAGGCGGACACCAGTGATCCTAAAACGTGAGCTCCAGAGGACAGGAGGTTTTGACCATATCCCAGGGCCTCAAACAGCACCTGGAGCATACTAGGTGTTCAATAAATACTGGTAATTGAATGAATGAAGCTTCTAAAATGCAGAGAGAGGACAGGTGATGACAGATTGAAAGAAGAGGCCTGGCACAAGGAGAAAGAACCACAGAACCACATGTCTTGAACACCTCAGAGTGCCAGGCACATCCCACATTCTGCTCACTTCATCCCCACCGCAGCCCTGTGGGTGCGAAGGACACACAGAGGCCAAAGGGAAGGAACCAACTTGCCCAGAGTCCCCTAACCAGTTAGGTGACAGCTGAGGATTTGAACCCTGGTCCACGCAGTGCCGGGACCAGGTCCTTACCATCCTCCACAGCTTTGATTATCCGTGTGCGGAATGTTCTCAGGCCCAGCTAATCCACTCTCCTCACTTTATAGAGAGGTGAGCGGCCACCCCAGCCGCGAGCGGCCATTCTTGGCACTCAGAAGTTGCCCAGAGCACACACCCTGTGAGCGAGAAACCTCCAGCCAGCGCCCTGGGAGCTGACAAACGTCTCCAAGAACCCAGAGGTGTGCACACACGCCTGCAAACACACAAAGCCGGTCAGGCTGCGCCCGACGTGGCAAAGGAGCCCCAGGCTCCTCTGAGTGTATTTTAAATCCATTCTGACTCCCCAGAAAGTCTGTTTTTGTTATTCACGCTGACCTTTTAAACTCCACACAGTCCTGCATTTTTCCCGAGGCCTCGGTAGGACCTATTAATAATTCCGCTCTCCCACCGAGGCTCTGCAGCAGCCGGCTCTCTTACGTGCAGTAGAAGCCAATACCCCCACTGCTGGCGAGTTCGCCCTCCTCTCCAGAGATTAGAGGGGAAAGCCAGGCGCCCCCCCAGCCCCAGCCCTGGAGAGAGGAGACCATGCTCACGGCCGCCGCCTATGCTCTTCAAAGATGAGGACAGGTGATCTGGCGGCGGCCAGGGACAGCATAGGGGCACTGGACGGTGGGGGAATGTGGCTGAGTTGGGGCCCTGCCTCCGGCTGCTTTCTCCTCTCTCTGAGCAAACATCTCTGCAAATAAATCTCCTCTTTCTTCCTTTCTCTCTCTCTGCTGGGTTACTGCTTCAGTTTCATTAAAGACTCTGGAAACATTCTTCAGGCTCGGCCGAGATATATAATACGGAGAACAGAGATTTGCTTCAGAACCCACACGCTATTAAAAATATTAGTGTCCCCCAGAGAGTCTCTCTTAAAGATTCCTTCTCCCTCTCTGCTTCCCTCTCCCCTGGTGCACAGTGCCAACAATAATGCAGGCGGGCTGGTCTGATTTCCTTGAAAGAAAATAAAGACGAGATAACAGGCCTTAGAGAACCCTGTCTTTGTGCCTGAATAATGTCCATCACCCTATACGTCTAGCTAGAGCTTTGTACTTGTCAAAGCCCCTTTCACCGCCATTATCTTGTCTGATCCTCAAGAAAGTGCAAAGCGGGGTCATGTCCTTTTTGTTAGGAGGGGAAACTGAGGCCCCGGAGGAAGGAGGTGATTTGGCTTTGAGGCAGATCTGGGATTCGAACCCAGCTCCTTCTGATTGCCAGCCTGGAGGGTTTTCTCATCCAAGAGAGTGTGTTCAGCCGCTTCATTTATCAGTAGTAAAGCAAATGCCTGGTGTGTGTGAACCCCTGAGCTCCCTGGTCCCAGCTGTCCACCAAGAGTGTCATATTTGATGTCATTGAAGAGACCTGTCTTTCATTTGTTCCTCTAAGAGGCATCGAGGGCATGCTCTGGGCCAGGCCCATCCCTGGGGCTGGGAACAAGGTCAGGGGTGAAGGAGGGAGGCACACTGCTGCCTTCAGGAGGTCTGGTCCAGGCAGAGGGCTGGCCCGGGGTGAGCCAGTGAGACCCCGGAAAGACCAGTCCTCCTGAGCGCACAGGAGGACTTCTGACCAGGCAGGGAAAGGCCTCAGGCGTGATGCTCAGCTGGGATTTCTAAGGATGGTCATTAGTTAAGCAGAAGGCATAGAAGAGAAAAGCAGGTTCACAGGCCAGAGGCCAGAGAGGGCCTGAGGTTTCAAAAGAGCAGCAGATCATAACCGTGGGGTGAGCAGCGGCGAGACACGAGAGGGAGAGGCCAGGGTCCCTGACGCTGGGTGACAACTTGACTTTGTCCTAAGAAAGATGGGGTTCAGCAAATGACTTTTTGTTGTCAGTGTGTTTTAGGAGTGTCTTAAGTGTCATGTAGGG
The DNA here is from genome assembly GCF_964270905.1 of Leucopleurus acutus. Lineage (NCBI taxonomy): Eukaryota > Metazoa > Chordata > Mammalia > Artiodactyla > Delphinidae > Leucopleurus > Leucopleurus acutus. The sequence continues at coordinate 154,243,483 of NC_139143.1, forward strand.
TTTCATTCATAGAATATTCATGGACTGTACCATCAGTGTTTGTGTTCTGATTAGGATCTTAGAACTGATGGAGAATGAAGTGAAGCAGATAGGGATGAGGGAGGGAGGACCCAAGAGGTGGCCTGAACAGGGGAGCAGAGGCTGAGAGGAAGGGTCGGTTGAAGAGTTGGAAGGTGGACTTGGGGATCCAGTGAGGGTTGGTGACCAGGCTGACCCCCAGACCAGGGCATGTGTTCCTGCAGGTAGATTGGGATCGTGAGCCCCGTGTCACAGCTAAGGGCTCTGAGGCACAGAGGAGCGATACACCAACATCCCCCTACGAGCTGGGGCAGGATCTGAGCTGCAGACCCCAGTCCCTGGAGCCGCAGCCCCTGAGTTCCTCCCACTCCCCTCCCAGCCTGCCCAAGCTGGGCCTCTCTCCCAGGGAGGGCGTGGGTGATGCCTAGAGCTCCCCCTGGAACTGGACGCTTCTCCTTGAGGCCAAATAGGGCTCTATGGACAGCCTCGAGGTCTGAGAAGCCAGCACATTCCTCGTGTCTTGCCCCCCCCCGGGATATTTAAAATTAGCTTCTTATAAGAATTTGGAAAGTCAAGGCCATGTCAGTCCTGATGTCTGAGCATAAGGGTCCTTACAGCTGAGGAAGCCGGGGCCTGGAGAGAGAACGACTGGCTCAAGGTGACCCAGAGAGGCCCTGTGCTGGGTCACAGCCCGACTGACCCTGCTGGGACTCCACCTCCTTAAGCCCCAGCACGCCCCTGTCTTGATGAAGCCTTGAAGTGGCACCTTTGGAGTGACTGTCCCGAGGTAGTGATGACCCCAGCTTGAGTAAATCACTTATTTAAATCCCTCCTATTGGACTTCCCTGGTGGCACAGTGGTTAAGAATCCGCCTGCCAATGCAGGGGACACGGTTTCAAGCTCTGGTCTGGGAAGATCTCACATGCCGCAGAGCAACTAAGCCTGTGCTCCACAACTACTGAGCCTGCGCTCTAGAGCCCGTGAGCCACAACTACTGAACCCGTGAACCACAACCACTGAAGCCCTCGCGCCTAGAGCCCGTGCTCCGCAACAAGAGAAGCCACCGCAGTGAGAAGCCCGCGCACCGCAACAAAGAGTAGCCCCCGCTCGCCGCAACTAGAGAAAGCCCGCATGCAGCAACGAAGACCCAACGCGGCCAAAAATAAATTAATTAACTAATTTTAAAATAAATAAATCCCTCCTCTTATAAAAGGAGGGGACCAGTCTGCGGGCCAGAGTGCTGATGGCTATCCCCCTGCTGGGGCCTCAGCTCCCATTCTGAACTATGATAAGTGGCTGTTGGGATGATTTTTCCCTAACAGGCCCCTTCTCCATCTGCCCTTTGTCTCCTCTGGGCTGCGAGAGGCCTTGACCTCCCCACCACAGGACAAGTCAGGTGCCTCAGGAATCTGAGGAGAGGGAAATGCTTCTTTCAGGCTCCGGACCCCCTGGGAATGCCGTCAGCCACCTCCACCCCCTCTGCTTCTTGTTCAGGCAACTTAAGGGCCGTGCACGCAGAGCACAGAGGCCAAGGGACTTGCCAAGGGCCACATAGACAGAGGAGGTGACGTGGGCATCTGAACCCAGAGGTCTGGCTGTGGAGCACAGACAGCTGCTCCAGATATGCCTGCCGATTGGAGAAACCAAGCAGGTTTCCCTGATCCGTTCATGGTTTCCGAGTCCCGAGGTAGTAGGTTGAAGAATCCACTGGCTGCCTCTCCCGTCACACGCCTTCCAGTTCTCAGAGGTCAGAGGCTGACTTTGGGGAGCCTCCTGGGATGATAAAGGGGGACGAGAAGCCTGGGCAGCCCCACCCTCTCCCTCCCCACCCTGTAGTCACACACCCATCCTGCCAGGTCTTGCGTGGAGCTTGGACCCGTGAGTGAGACGAAGAGGCCCCAAGGTTTTCCCAGCTTTGCCCAGGGACTCCCAGCGTATGAGGTCACGCCAGAGACATAACTCAGCGACCCTGCCCAAATGCTTCCTGAGCACCTTCTACTAGAATGTCCTCCTAGAAGCATCCCTTCATCCAGGACAGTGTCTCTCAACTCTTTGCATTTGGAACACCATGGCTCCTTCTAACTCAACACGAACATCTCAGACCCTCTTTTATTTACTCAAGCTAAATATATATTTTGAAATAAATGACATTTGTAAACTACATTCTATATCATGAGTTAAATACATTTTATATTAAATTATATATCATGAGTTCAACCACAACCAAAAGCAATTGTGAAATTAAGAATGTCTTTTCATCTAGAAAGACAAGTACTTTTCCGTCAACCACAGTTAAGTCAGCTGGGCTCAGCTCCAGCTGCCCTTCTGCCGTGTCCTGTGCGTGATGGATGAAGCCCACCGGAGGCCGCTTGAAGCCAGGTGGACTGCTTAACACTCTAAGTACATGAGACCTTCCACCCAACCCCCAGCAAGAGCCCGACACCACCCCCACCCCGACCCCACTGAGAATCCCAGCTGGTGGGTTACCAGGTCTTTGCTGAACTCTGCCACCCACCGGGCACCAAGCATACGCTGAGGGGCACACAGACCTAATCTCTGTTCTCTGGGAGCCTCAGACCTCGCCCCATGGAACAGACGAGAAAACCAAGGCCCAGCACCACACAGGAAGTCAGTGGTGGAGACAGAACATGAACTAGCCTCCTGTCTCCCAGCCCAAGGCCCCGCCCACCACTGCAGCCTCAGACGAGGGCTTCCCTTGAAGGGGTGGAGCTACATGCTGGGAACTCAGCAGCTTCTTCCCACTTAGTGCCCCCAGAGGGTTCCCTGAGCCCATGGGGAGTCCTCTCGTAGGGGCTGAGGGGCTGGGCGCTTCCTGGGAGGATAGACAGAGCTCCCAGAAATGAGAGCCCTTCTATACACCTGCTTTGTACCAGGCTGGGTGTTCCTGGCCTTGCAGATCTCAGCGTCCAGTCCCAGAGATCCAAGAATTCTTCAGTGGAAACTCATAAAGAATAGATGAGATGCTCAATCCATATGGGGCCAGCCAGCCGGAGGAGTGGCAGGAGAATTTTCCAGGCAAAGGGCATAGCTTAAGCAAAAGTGTGGAGGTGTGAAAGAGAATGGTGTCTTGGGGACTCATGAGTAGTTAGTTGACTCTTCAGAACCATAATGCGGGTGAGAGGGAGGTGAATCTAAAGCAGGAAGTGTCAGGTGTGTGCGTAAGGGGGCAGTGGGGAGCCACGGTGGGCTTTGGAGCGAGGCAGTGTGGTCAGACCTGTCCTGTGGGAAGGTCACTCCAGTGACTGGGCTGGGGATGGACTATGGCTTTCCTTCTCTGAGCCTCACTTTCCGCATTTCCAAGACAGCTATTTTGGGAATTCCTGAGAACCCAGATTTGGAAGTGCTTTGGAAATGACCAGTGGGGTCAGCCTTTATTCCTTCTCATTTGTTTTGAAACGAAGACATCTAGTCCTACTCCGCCCATAGCCCACTCTGTAACCTTGTAAAAGTTACCCCCTTTCTCTGAGCCCGAGACCCCCAGAGGAAAAATTGGGCCGGCCGTCCATCTTCCTCACGGGGCCTTATTCCGAGGTGAGGACACAGCAAGTCCAGGGCCGGTGCTGGCCGGGCTGGCCTCCTCCCATGGGCAGCCGTGTGTGTGTGTGTGTGTGTGTGTGTGTGTGTGTGTGGTGGCGGGGCGGGGCGGGGGTGGTGCTCTGTGGCTCTGTGTGGTGTGAGCTGAGCTCCCAGGCCTTTTACAGACTGTTTACGATGTGCCGGTGTGGTAACTGCCCATGATTAGCCACTCCACAGGCAGCTCCAGGGCCTGGGGATGATGGATCAGAGTGGAAGGGAAGAAACTACTAAAGGTCCAGGAGCCTCGAATGTCGCCTGCAGGAATTCATCCTGTCCCTTGCACCTGCGCTGTCCCTCTTAGTTTCAGGGACCTCTCTGCTACACAGCCCTTCACCTTTGTCCTTGCTTCCAGCAATTTGGAGGAGGGAGTGAATAGGGCCTGGGCTCTGGACGTGAGTTTAAGTGCCACTTCCCCCACCTATTGGTGAGCTATATGCCTGGGCACATCACTGCACTTCTTTGGTCCTCAGTTTCATCATCTGTGAAATGGGGAGGCAACCTGTCCACCCATAGGATCCAGTGATGACCAACAAGATCATGAGCTGGAGAACACACACCCCACAAAGTGGGTGGTCAGTAGGTGCTCACCAGAATCCGGGACTGAATTTGCGGAACGTTGAGCAGGAGCTGATAACCCTCATGGCTGGAGGATCCTCCACCAGCCCTGCCTCTGCGGCACTGGTGGGATTTGGACCTAACAGATCTGTGTTGCCTAAGGAGGCCGCCTGCCTGGGCAGGTGGACAGGAAGACTGAGGGAAGAGGACCAAAAATGACCGGGCCTGGAGCCCCTTCTCTCCCAGTTACAGCAAACCCTGTGGGGCGGCCCCCTTGCTCTCGGTCCTTGACCCACACCCGGTCGTGCACGTCGGGTCCCACGCCGGCTGATTCCCTGTGTGCCGCTGACCCTCACCGTGAGGCAGTTTAACAGCCTCCACTTTACAGGTGAGGAAAGCCAGGTGCAAGAAGGACGAGAGAGTTGCCAACATCCCTCCCAGGGCCCGGGGCAGGGGCCAGGCCCTCAGGACAGGACTTGCCCACCCAAGGGGGCAGCCTAGGGAGCTGCCCACATGAATTGACACCAGCCATCCTCCCAAGAGGGATCAACGTTACATCTCAGTCAGCTCTGGGCAGCCCTCCTTGGGGCTGGGGGGGTGGCGAATCTTGGTGCCCCTCTGATCTCACCCTTTACGTGGCTTCCCAGCAGAAGGAGTTCTGAACAGGAACTCAGCGGCTTCGGTTCTGGACGTCCATCCCACCCTGTGAAAACCCAGAGGGCTGGACAGAAGGAAGATCTTCACAGGCCTCTGCAGCTTTGATGCTGCTCCAGCCGGGCTAAAGGGCCCTCCCACCACCCTGTTCTCAGGCTGCAGCAAGGCCTCCCTCTCTCCTCCCAGACCAGCAGTGCCCCTGCTCCCTCTGTACCAGCAAACACACACTTCCGTTCTCAAGAACCAAGCACATCCACCGGAGACCCATCCTCCCTGAAGCCCTAGGCCTTAGTGAGCCCCCCGTCACAAGAGGAATGCAAGCAGAGGCTGGTGCTCCGGGTCAGGGAGATCAGAAGGGGCCACCAAGGCCTCTCCCTACCCTGCAAAGCCTCCAGCCCCAAGCAGTGACTGGGCATGACCCTTCTGGGGCAGCTAGGCCTCCATTCCCGCTTGGAAGAGAAGTCAGAAGATGAGATTTTCAGTGCCTTGGTCCAAGAATGTGCTGACACTGCACCAACTTGGCCAGCTTTCCACCTCCTGCTTCTTCCATGCAGCTACGCATCCAGGACTTCTGCTTGCCCGGCCTGCACCAGGTTGGCAGAGAGCAGGCCCCAGGGAGAACCCTGTGCCCCAGGAGATGCAAGAACAGCACGAGACCCATACAGTGATGGCTCTGCCAGGCCAGCCCCGGCTCTCACTTCACTCCTGAAAACCTTCCCAGCGTTGTGTCCCCTCAGTCACTGTTCCCTCAGGATGGAGGACTCCGCCCATAGGATGAGGGGCTTCAGGGCAGAAGACACCCTGGAGATACTCAGGGAGGGCCAAGTGTCCCAGCCCCAGGATCTGATGTCACAGGTGTCCCCAGACCCTGTGCCCCAGGACCGTCTCTGCTGATATGCTGACAGCACAGCACGTGGTGACCTCACCGGCGTTGCTCATCCACAACCAGACCCATCCTGGTCCCTCACATGGCCCTAACGGCAGCATAGGGAAATGAGGCTGGGACCCACACTGGGGACCCACACCGGGGAAGCCAGGGCCCCAGGGGACCAACTCCAGGACCTAAGGGTGTAGCCCAGGGTGGCGCGCTCTCTGTCTGATGTGCTTGAAGGGGCCACAGGCTTCTCCTGCAAGACCACCTGGGTCAGGGGTAAACAGTGCCCACTAGCGTGTTCTTACTGGTTTCCTGACCCTCGGCGCCAGAACAAAACCGTAAAGGCATCTCAGGGACGGGTAATGCTGCGATAACGATCACAGCGTGTCTGCTTTTCAAGGTCTGTGTGCCTCAGCTTCCTCACCTTAAAACGCTGATAATAATAGCACCCATCTCATAAGGTCATTAAGGGAATTAAAAGAATTAAACGGAAAGTGTAGTATGTACATTATCTCTAACTTTCACAGCAACCCTGCAAGAAAGATGTCCTCTGCTTGCATTCCCCTTGTGACAGGGGGCTCACTAAGGCCTAGGGCTTCAGGGAGGATGGGTCTCCGGTGGACGTGCTTGGTTCTTGAGAACGAAAGTGTGTGTTTGCTGGTACGGAGGGAGCAGGGGCACTGCTGGTCTGGGAGGGGAGATGAGGAAACAGATGAGGAAACGCCTTGGCGGGGCCAGCCCAAGATCACTGAGTAAGAGTCTGTCTGTGCATCCTGTCCCGACATCCTGCCTGTGATGAGGAAGCTCGGTGGGGCGTGTACCGGAAGGGGGCTATTTGAGCCCAAGAGAGCTGACTTGGGATCTGCCCTTCACACCACAACCTGAACACCTAAGCAGCGACCTTGTTTGGGAGATCAGAGATGCCCAGAGCAGAGAGAGAGAGAGAGAGAGAGATTTCTCCCCAGGGCAAGCCCACAGGTGTGTGGGAGGAGGAAAAGCCACAACAATGCGTAGTAGGCCTAGGGTCAGGCCTAGGTCATGCAGGATCTTCCCCGAGGGGTATGTGTGTGTGACTGTGTGTGTTTGTGACCATGTGTGTGAGACTGTGTGTATGAGTGTGACCATGTGTGTGTGTATAACTGTGTGTGACTGTATGTCTGTGTGTGTGTGAGAGACTCTGTTTCTGTGTGCCTGGGGACCTGTGTCCATCTAGGCGTGTGTCTACGGGAGACTTTACACAGGATCTTGTGGTGTGCTTTGGAGTATGGACGTGAGTGGGAGCGTGCACGTGTGTGTGTGTGTGTGTGTGCGTGCATCTCCGTGTGAAAGTCTGAGAGAGAGAGAGAGAGAGAGCATGTTGCCCAGCGCTGGGGTTGGCAGTGAGGTTAATTGCGTTTTCTGGCTGGCTGAGAGTTAATCAGCAGCGCCTCATTGTTCCCACCCCTGTAGAATATTTTCTTCCTCAGATGTCTGCATCTGCTTTTGGGTGGGATGCTGACAGCCTGGAGGGTGTACAGAGAGGGTGCCCGGGGTCGGGGGGTCTGCAGTCCGTGCTGGCCCGGAGGGGACAAGCTCTCAAGGCCAGGCATCCATCTGGAGGAGGCTGACCACACAGGGGGTGGTTACCACCCCAAATCTCTTCAGCCTTTCCAAGGTCACAGAGCATAGACTGGTTCTGGGGGCTGGTAGGCTGCACTGAGATGGGCGGGCAGGGTCCAGTTCAGTGTGAAAAGCACTTTCTAGAAGTTGCGGTGGTCTGGGGTGGGTTGCAGCTGCTCAGGAGCCCTCACTCTTGCGCAGAGGCATGGCACACCGCCACCGCCCCCCCAGCCCCTTGCTGGCCGGGCAGCAGCACCACCAGGACCTCCAGGCCTGGGAGACAGGCGGGCTCCTTCCCGTCCCGAGAGCTGGAGCCATGCATGGTTCCTGCCCCCAAAGCCGAGTCCTGTGCAGGATCGGGCTCCCACGGGTCACCCACAACGACTCCCAAGAGCCCTGGGTCAAAACTTCCCCCGCTCCCTGTGTGACCTTGGCAAGTTGTTCAACCTCCCTGAGCCTAGTTTTGTTATTTTTCAAGCTGAAATAGTCATCATTATAGAACTGGGGAGAGGATTCACTGAGATTTTATACGCGCGTGTACAAAGTTCTCAGTGTGTGATACACGGCATCAGTTGACTTACTGTTATTCCCACGCTGGGAGGGAGGGAGGGCAGGAAGTGAGACCGACAGGGGAGGATGGTCAGGAAGCGAGGTGGGGCCCACGCTGCCGGCCTTGCCAAGAGCCTCCTTCCCTGCACGGCTCTCTACCGGTGCCCTGGTGAGCTTGGAGTGGGCCAGGCCCTCACGGGCCGGCAAGGAAGCAGAAGGAACCACCGGCACATCCTAAGGTCTGTCCAAACATGTGCTCCTGTGCCGTATGACCTTGGACAGGCCCCTACACCTCTCTGAGCTTTGTCCATCAAGTGAACAGCTGGATGTGGTGGTATATAAGCCCATCTTCCCTTCTCCTCGGCACCAGCACCCTGCTGCTGAAGGGATAGAGATTTGGGGCACTGGACTTGCACAGGAGTCCCCAGGAATGGTCACTGGTATTAAAATGCCACCAGGTTCATTCATTCATTCATGTGCCAGACATTTACTGAGCACATTTTCTGTACTGGGGCTGGAGAGAGATTAGTGACCAAAACAAATATCCCAGCCCTCATGGAGCATCTTACCTTCTAGTGGGAGGAGATGTGATAAGTGAGTGACTAACGTCATGTGTTCAAAGGTGGCGAGTGGAGAAAATGGTAGCGCCTGGGGGGGGGGGGGGGGGCGGTGACCTCTTTAAGTCGGGAGTGGCGTGGACCTCACAGAGAAAGTGAGGCCTGATGGAGAAGGCGTCAGCCCCAGGTGTTCCCTCCTGGGTGCTCCCAGGGCCCTTGGCTCCCTCCTATAAGAATCTGCCCCAGTGTCTCCCAGCTGCTTCCTGGAGGACAGCAACTAGTCCAGTTCCATCCATCCTTCCTCAGAACCCAAGCAAGGGCTCAGCCCGCATAGGTTCTCAGAATCCTGTATCTACAGGACTGATCCCCCCAGGTCTGGAGGAGCAGCCTTGAACCTGGAGTCTGGGAGGCTTATGGCCCTTGTTTCCCCAAGTGGGAAATCCTTCCTGGCACCACCCACACTCAGAGGGAAGGTCAGCCCAGCCAGCCCCAGACCCTGCACAGACATAGCCGGGGGCGACAGACCCTGCCGTGTTCCTCGCCCTGGGCCGCGTCCACACCAGGCCCAGAATTCCATCTGCTGCCGGATTCCAGGGCTGGAAATAATGAGGCAGATTGTCCCTCACCGCTGATTGACTTTCAAGTTGCTCTGCTAAACTGGGTGCAGTTGAAGTTTTAGCAAGTCTCCCAGGGACTTCAGGCAGCTTCGGTTTCAGCCTTGTGAAGAACTGTTAAGATCCAATCAAAATAAATAAAATCAGATCCAGGAAGGCGATGTGTTTGTGCCTGCAGACAAAACACGCAGGATATTCATGCCGGAGATTAGCACCCCGCTTTTCGCGGGGATTCCTTACACCAGACTGGCATGGACCCATGATCTCACTGGCATGTGCTCTCAGAGGCTTGGGGCCGTCATGAGCCTCCCACCCCTGGGAGGCTGGAGAGGAAAGTACAGGCCAGTGTGACTGAGGGTCCCAGACACGGGATGCAGCAGGGGAGACTCCAGCCCTGCACTCCTGCAGGGTGTTTACTGGCCCGCCATGTGCCTAGCCCTGCAGCAGCATGAAGGACATGGGGGAAGCACAGGCCCCAGGAACACATGGTAACTACAGAATCAGAAATACCGAATCGTGAGAGGGAGATGCCAAAGCCAAGGTCGTAGGGCATCAGAACCACAGTAGGACAAGTAAGGCGTGTGAAATCACAGCTCCAAGAATCACCAAGCAGGAGAGCCCGGAGAAGCTCTTTCCTGATGCTCTCGGCCCGCCCCTTGCTGTTCTCCACACGCTGGTGAAGCAAGTAACGGCCAAGGCAAGGTTGAAGAGAGACGCGCTCTCCCCTCGCCCCTCTCCCTGCTGAGGAGGCTGCTTCCAGCTCCACCAACCACCCCCTCACTGGTTCTCCTTGGCCTCAACGACATCCTGTTTGGTGCTTCAGATGGAATTTTTGATCAAACCGCGGGAGAAAAATCAAAGATATTTTGATTTTTTAGTTCCTGCACATTGCCAAGAGCCACCTCCCCACCGCTGAGGTTCAGAGGAACGGGCAGGGAAGCCATCACCTGCAGGTGGCTTTTCTGCAGGTGGACGTGTGCCCCGAGAGCATCGGACAGGCCCTCCTGTTCAGGGTGGAGACGCAGGTCCCCAGCAGGGGAGGGAGTCAGCGGGGCCACTCGGGGGAGCCGGTCAGAGGTGGATTGGGAAGCCAGGCCTCCCCAGGGCCCCCGGCTGCCCGGCCCTTCCCAGGGCCACATTCTTTGTTCACTGGTTGGCACCCTGTGCCCACTCACCAAGCTTCACCCCGTCCAAGCCAGGGGTCAGGTGGGGCCTCCGTCTGCCCTGCCGGTGCCAGGCCCGGTGAGCTGTCCTTCCCAGCTGGGCTGCCGCCTGCACTCAGTGTGCTGAAAGGGCCCCTTGTGTGGCAGCCATGCCTCCTGGCCACAGCGCACAGCCCCGTTCTCTTACCTCATAAACAGCTAATTTGTTACATATTTTCTGACGCTGTAAATGGGAGAACAAAGACCTTTTCTCTCATATTTTTGTTCAATTATGTTTGTGGGGGAACCTGATCCCCTTCAAAGGGGGGCCAGGGAGCTGGGGGGAAGCTTCCCAGGCTTACTGACCTCCCAGGCCTGCTCCTGGGCCGCGGGCTGCTAGGGCCTGGGTGCGGCCAAAGGGGAGGACGGCGAGGGGCCCCCTTTGTGTCCCCTGAAGGGACTGAGCCCTCATCTCCAGAACAGATGCCAGTCTCAGAAGCAGTTCAGCTCCTCCAGCGGAAGGGAAAGCCTCCAGGAGACAGACGTTAGGACAGTAGAAGGAGAGCCCTTTCCACGGTCCATGTCGGCGCCCTGCGATGGCCTGGCCTGTGGGCGGGAGATGAGCCGCTGCCACTACACCGACAAGCCCTCTGCCTGGACCTGCGGCACATCCCCAGGGAGACACTCCCTGGAGGGAGCGGACTTTGAAAAGAAACCCCGCAGCTGAGCAGCCCTGGGCTGCACGATTTCTGAGGCCCCTCCAAACCCCAAGGCTCTGGTCCACGTTTGGGCTTTTGCCCAGCTCTGGCTCCACGTCTCCATTCTCTGCCTGCCCCACATCTCTTTTGCAAAAACGCACTTACTGGTTTTGAACACTAGCTCTCCCTGATTCAGGAGCCAGGAGGCAGGGAAGACGTGGCCTCTGGAGGCTGCTCCTGGCTGTCTTTCCAACAGCTGGCACTCCAGCCTCTCCTTCCTTCCTTCCCTTTCGTGGGTGGCTGCGAGTCCAGGTCCCAGATTAGGTGCTGAGGATGTGAGGATGATCAGAGAAGACATGGTCCCCACCCTCATCATGTCTCCACAGCAGCAGGCGGGAGACTGGCACGTGGCTAACATGGCCAGACTGTCTTGATTCATCCACCGCTTACTGGCTGTGTGACCTCAGGCAAGTCACTTAGCAACTCTGTGCCTCCTTTGCCTCATCTGTAAAATGTGATAAAAATGGTAACTACTTCCGAGGGTTGTTGGGGACGTAAATGAAATCATATTTGTAAAGAGCTTTGTACAGTGTCTGGTATTGAACAAGTGGCTAATCAGTGGTAGTTAAAATTATTATTAGGAGAAGCAGACGTTAAGCAAATGATTATGTATGTCAATATATGAAGCAGACTATTATGCGTATGCTGAAGAAAGAGTACAGGGCGTAGCAGAGACTTGAATGGGGGCCCCTGAACTGATCTGGGCATCAGGGAAGACATTTTCAGGACGTGATGCCTGAACCACTCTCTGAAAGATAAGTAGGAGTTAATGGGGCAAAAAAGAGAGGGATGACAGGAATAGCACACCCAGCAGAAGGACCAGCCTGTGCAAAGGCCCTGAAGTGGGAACAAAAGAACATATTCAAATAAAACCTGTCAAGGCAGCATGTGGAAAACACAGAGCGGGGAGGGCAGGAAGCCAGGTGAGCCCGAGGAGGCAGGCAGGACCACCATGCAGAGCTGAGAAGCTTGTTGAAGGAGTCAGAGGTTATGCCTAGAGCAGAGCAGAGCCAAGAAGGATTTGAGCCTGGGAGAGCTGTGACCTCATTTCTGGTTTTCAAAGATCACGCCCACACGCAGCATCCCCTTTCCCTGTTAGGCCCAGAACCAGTGGGCACGCGTCAGGTCAGGGATGCTCAACGTACCGGGTACAGCCCGGATCCTAAGCCTCAAGGTCCGAGATCGTCCTCTGCAGTGCCCTCCAACAGCAAGTGGAAATAAAAGCAACAGGAAGAGAGTGGAGGGGGGTGAGGGTGCAGCCCCCAAAATGGCAAGGGCCAGATCCCAGAGGACCTTGGTGGACCAGCGTTAAGACTGAACCGTGGAGAATGATTGACGGGGTGCCTTGGTGTCAGGAAGGAGTAGAACTAAATCACATTTGTTTGAGTCTTCCTGGGAGTCCTGCACGGTGCCTGGCATAGAGGGGATTTTTGTTACACGTGTGAACGTAAGTCAGGTTAGGACGCTTGCTGACGTGCACAGTGCGCAGGGCGGTCCATACACCTGTCCTGAATCTGTCGATCATCTGTCTATCTCTGTCTCCATCTGATCTCTCCCTTTCACACACACGTGCACACACACATTCTTACACAACCCATGGTCTCTTAGAGCCCCAGACACCACAAGGCAGAAAGAAACTCTGGCCTATTGCTGCCCTTCTCAACTGCAGAAGCACACAGAAGGAGAAGACAAAGACTGGAGCCGAAGGGAGGCCTTCTTAGAGGAGGTGAGCTTCTAGGCGGGGCAGGAAGGGTGTGGGTGTGGACAAGTGGGGGCCAGCGAGAGCCCCTGCCCCTGGTCTGTCAGGGCCCTGGTGGCAGGTCCAGGCCAGGCAGTGGAATATGCCAGCATGGACCTGAGGCCCCAAGAGAAGGTTGCAGGCAGGGAGCTATGAGGCTGAGCCCTCCTCCTCTGCCCGTGGTAGCTCGGCCCTTTACCTAGCAGTGTTGGCAGGCGTTCTCTGTTCCCATCGGCTCGCACTCGGCCTGCCCTCCCAGGTCAGACCTGCGCAGAAGGAGGCCTTGGACAGCCCTGAGTGTTTCCCGTCTGCAGGGTAAGCAGATCTCTGCTCATCCAGAATACGTCTGACTTCTCTGTATTCTTTACCCAAGACCCAAGGCTCAGATTTCAACTTCACATTCTTTTGCCTCCGGTCTAAAAACATTTTCCTTTTCTGTGGCGGGGGGAAGGAAGGGATAAGGGGGCATAAGAGACCCAAACTGCTCAAGTAAAGCCTCACTCCTGTCTTAGTCTGCACCCCCCTGCTTGCTGTGTGGCCTTGGGCACCTTCCTGCCCTCTCTGGGCCACAGCATCCTCTCTAGACAATGAGATCCCATGCAGGATCTAAAGGCCCTCCCTCAGCGGACATTCCCTTGGCAGAGCCAGAGTCTCCAACGCTCCCGTCCTGCTGCCAAGAATTGCCTCCTGTGACTAAACAGGCAAAAAGCTGGAGAGGTGGGGACTGTATTGTAGTTTTGCCCGTGAGGCCAAGTTCTATGCAGCTTTGCCTTTGATGTACTCTAGCAAGAGTGTCCATTCCCTGGGCTCTCCAGGCTGCAGGTCCCGTGCCAGTCCCAGGCTTTTCCTCCTGCCATTCAGGGCTGGCTCCTCCTCTGTCCAGCTGCTCCCCCAAGTGGGGCTCGAGGCTTCCTGGAGTGGAAGAAGAGAGAGTGAGAACCCAGCCCCAAAATTCAGGGCAGGGGAGATGGGCCAGTGGTGGGCAAGGGGAGAGACTCAGAGCCCTGAGTTGTAGGCTTCCAGAACAACCAAGCCAGAAAGGAGTGGGAATTCTAGCCCGCCTCCACTTCCTCCATGCATCCCCAAAGCCCCCCAGGCCCAGGTGGGGCCCCCTCACCTCTCCCAGCCCCGAGAGGCTAAGACGGTCTCCTGCCTGTAACCTGTGCTCCTCTGATGCTTTCTCAGTGAAGGAGCCAGAGGGCAGCTTCGAAATCGAAAGTCTGACTGGTCGTTCCCTTCTGTGTAACTTCCATGGCTTCCCATAGTCCTGATAAAGCCTGAGCTCCGGATCTCACCCCAGCTCCCTGCTGCCATCCCAGCTCACGCCCTTCACCAGCCACACACGCTGCGCTTGGACCAGGGGGTCCTCGGCACTTCCCCGAACTGGCCAGCTCCACCCAGCCTTTACGTGGGCTTTGACACTGCCTGGAATTCCTCTTCTTTCTCTTCTGAGTGGTAGACGTGTGCTCTCACAAGGTATCACTGCAGAGCACCTCCCCCATGAGTCCCGTGTGCGGCCCTCCCCTGGCTGGCTGAGCCCCGCTTCCGCTGGGCTCCCACTGCCCTGTGTCCGTCCCTGTGCCCAGCTTCACAAGTGATGTTAGCATCTGGTCGCAAGCCTTCCTTGGGTGCCTCCTGCCACGCTCCACCCTACCCTTGACCTTGAGCTCCTTGAGCTTAGAAGTGGTGCTGATGTGGCTGCATGGCCCCAGCACCCAGCACTGGGCCTGGCACAAATCCGTATTCATCACTGAGGGGTGAATGGGAATAATCCACATGCATTGGCTCCTGCCCCCCTTCAGAGCTGCCCCACTGCCGCTTAGGGAACAGAAGCTTCTTAAAATTCCCCAAGGAAGGACAGGAATGTTTTCCAAGGTTTTTAGAGTGCTAGCTCCCTACAGGGGGCGGACAAGTACAATTCTCCCCACCTGACAGATGGGTGAACGGAGGCCTGGAGAGGAGCCCATGTTCCCATGGCAGCACATCACCAGAATGGGAACCTCACACAGCCTGCATGTAGCAGGACCCAGAGTTGAGTCAGGGTCAGAGCCCTGCCCCTTCTGCTGCTCTATGTGGTTGGTCCCCGAGGCACTCGTAGCCTGTGACTTGGCGGAGAAACAATTTCACTCATCGGCACGGAGTGCTCACGGAGCCGGCGCCCCCGACCTCCCACCCCAGGCCACCTGGAACTGCCCACCCCAAATCCGTTGTCCCTAGCTGCTGCCCAGGCCCCAGGCAGAACAGAGGTCCCCTCCCTGCTAGGGCTTGGGAGGCTCCCCCCCAACTCCTTGCAAATTGGTAATTGCTGTGTGGTCAGACCAGAAGGAATTAGACAAGCCCTCTAGGAATTTCATACTGATTTTGCAAATGAAAATGGAGACTTGCCTTTTGAAGTCTAGGCAGCTGTGTCAGCAGGCAGGTCTGAGACAGCAGGAAAAATAAAAACTACATCCTGCCAACCAATGCATGCAGCCGCTTCACAATAATGATGATGATAATGGTAACCATGGGCACCGCCAACTGATTGCCTGCCGAGGAGACCGTTGTCCCTCTGAGAGTCTCAGTCTGCTCATCTGTGGTTCCCCAGCTATTTCCGCCTCCACAGGTGACCGGCCCACTGTCAGAACATCCAGCAGAGAAGGGCTGGGTGGAGCATGGAGCCCTCCCCCTGAGACCGAAGGCCCTTCGCCACCAGGTCCCCTCCGGGCCTAACTCCTGACACGCCCTTAAACACATCATGCACTTCCGAGCCCTTCTGCCTTGAATACGCTTTTCTCTCAACCCCACTCATCCTGCACAGTCCAGCTTAAAGCCTGATTCCTTCACCAACTCCCAGGCTGCATCACAAACCCCCTCTGCGACCCCAAAGACCCCTGGTTTTCCCTTTTATAATTAACTTACCCCTGGGTTTTATAATTACCTGTTTCTCTCTCCAACTCATCCACCACCTTGAAGTTCCTCAAAGCTTTATAACTGGAAATAGGCCAGCCTAGATGATTCTGTGGCACTTTCTGATACATTTTGGTTTTTTCCTCTAGTCACGGTGTATATGCAACTTAGGAGATCAGAAGTGATTATTGGGGAGCAAAAGAAAAATTCATGACAGATAGTTGACCCCAGGGTCAGGGAGGGCTTGGCACACTAAGACTGGGGCCACGTAGCCCTAACAGTGGGGGAGCATGTGATGTCACCTACTTCTCTGAGCCTTGGTTTCCCTGTCTGTAAAATGGGGTCAGTAATGTTGGCCTCACAGGGCTGTTATAAAGAATAAATGAGAGGGCTTCCCTGGTGGCGCAGTGGTTGAGAATCTGCCTGCTGATGCAGGGGACGCGGGTTCGTGCCCCAGTCTGGGAAGATCCCACAAGCCGCGGAGCGGCTGGGCCCGTGAGCCATGGCCGCTGAGCCTGCGCGTCCAGAGCCTGTGCTCCGCAACGGGAGAGGCCACAGCAGTGAGAGGCCCGCGTACTGCCAAAAAACAAAAGAAAAGAATAAGTGAGCTTCCATGTGCCAAGTGCCTAGAACCGTAGACAGTTTAAATTATGACATGGTGGAGTGTCACCATCCCAAAATGTTGGGCTCATAGAACATGACAAGCAGAGCTGAGAAGTACTCCCACATCCTCGTGTCTCAGAGGGGGAACCTGTGACCAGAAAGTGGGCCCACAACTGGTCTGGAGTCAGAGCCCGCGGCACCAGAATCTAGGTCTCCAGCCTCCCTGGGTCTTACCTGTGCCTAAAACTGAAGAGCAAGGGACCCTTTTGCCATCCAACAGGGCAGACCCCATACAAAGTCCCTTTCTGGAGACCCCAAGCCTCTGGGCCTGTCCCCACCCCCAGCCCAGCCCCTGCCTCAGCCCGGCTGTTAGCCTCCCTACCCAGCAGAATGCTAAAATCCTCCGGATTTATGAGCCTTTCCTGGCATGACTTGAAGGACAGAAGAGGAATGCTGGGATCTTTAAGGGTGGTCTTTGGGTGGAGAAACTAGGCATCCAGAGAAAAGAAGGAAAGAAAGCTAGGGTGAGTCAGCCTGCGCTGCCCGCCCAGGAAAGCACGGAAGGCCAGCCAGCCCACACTGCACGGCAGCTGGAGGATGTGGCCGCATCGCCGACGTCCAACTGGTAGGCGTCCACGGAGCAGGCAGCGTCTGCGCTAGAAGCCAAGTCCAAGTTCTTGGGTTGTGGCTGGGGTTGGGGACAGGGTAAGGGGAGGGGAGGAGGAGCGTGCTCAGAGATTCCCCTTTAGGAGGAAGACAGCTGCCTTCTCATCGTCAGTCTCATCTCCTTGCTTCACGCCTCTCTCCCGGATTCCATGTCAGCATAGCTACTGCAGCCACCTCTGCTCAGCCTCTCTGGGACTTTCCATCCCCCCTGGGGGAAGCCAGAGGCCTTTGAGGCCCACAGGCCCCACGGGACGTGCTCCCCACCAGCCCCGCCCTACCTTTCTGACTGCGTCCTGGAAATCCCCCTTGCCTTTCCAGATCGACCCTCTGTTCCCCCAGCTCTGAGCCCTGCAGTGATACGACGTCACCTTGCCTCCCTTATCCTGATTTCAGTGGGAAGCTGCAGGGGATGAACAGGCAGGAGGGCAAGGAAGCTGGGATATTTCTTGCCCCCCACCCACGCCCTCCTCCCTGCTGGCCACCATGGTCCAGGCCGTGGAGCGGTAGCTGTGGTCCCCTCTGACGGCCGTGGCTCTGGCTGGGTTCAGGTCCCTGACCCCCCCACCCTTTCCCTTTAAGGCTTAGGGGCAGGAAAGCTTCCCACTGCCACGCTCCACCGTGCCCTGTCCACACCTCTGTGAATATTCCCATCATTCAGTGTGCTTCAATCACCCTTTCAGTTGAACTTACCTCATTGGAGCTCACTGCACTGGCAGTGCACCATCTGTTTGCTGCTGGGTCTCTGCCTGAGACAGATCTCATCGACAAGTTCCCCTTAGCTCACTCCTCCCCAACCACGCTGGCCTCTTTCCTGCTCCTCACACCCATCAGGCTCACTTCTGCCTCAGGGCCTTTGCACTTGCTGTTCCTTCTGCCCGGAACATCCTTCCTTCTCTCAGATATTCACATGACCACCTCCCGCATCTCCTTCAGATCTCTTCTCGAATGTCACTTCTCATTGTGCCTTTCCCGGGCATCTTATATAAAATGTCAACCCCCAACACACACACAGACACTTCCTATGTCCCTTGCCTTATTTTCTCCTTAACAGCCATCACTTTCTAACATATTTTACTGGTTATTTTTGTTTATTGTCAGCTTCCTCCTACTGGAATGAAAGCTCCATTAGGACAAGGATCTTTATTTGCTGTTTACTGCTGTCCCTTCAGGGTGTAGAAGAGTATCTGGTACAGACGTGTCAATAAGTATTTATTCAGTGAATGTGTGAGTTGGTCCTTTTCGCAGGTGGGTAAACCAAGGCCCAGGGAAGGAAAATGGCTTGCCCAGGGCTTTGTGGTGGAGATTCAGTTGGAGATGGGAGCTCTGGTCCTACCTGCCAGCACAGAGCCAGTCCCCGGCTTCAGGAAACCTTGTGTTTATTTGGTGGCCTGCTACTCAGTGGTGCAGTGTCCGGAGACAGGATTCTGGGCCGGGGGCGGGGGGACTCAACATACTGAGAAGGAAGCGGGGAAGTCGTCAGCACTGCTTTGGTGCTGTCAATGGAACAAGGAGAATGGATGAATAAATAAACCTCAGCCAGAGCCTGGCAGGCTCTAACCTTTGAGGAAATCTCCCCCAGGCTGGAGAAACCTTCCTGTGAAGCAGAGCTGCCGTTCACCCCAGCCCACCTCGGGAATGACAGACATGTGGCCCAGGGTTCAGGGGGCTCAGCTGCCACCTCTGTGCCCTGGAGGTATTGGGTCCCAGCAGGGAGCTGCTCAGGATGGGGTCCTGGGATGAGTGGTCCAGCTTTTCACCCATCCATCCATTCCCTCATTCTACAAGTATTTCTCAAGCATCTACTGTGTAAGTATCAGGCACTGTGCCCTCTGCTGGAGAAACAGCCACGACCAAGAAAGCAATTTGCCTGCCCTTGGAGGGTCCACCATCAAGCAGGAAGAAGGAGCATTAAATAGCAATGAAGCAGGATGAGCGCAACGGTCCAGGAAGTGACAGTGCTCTGGGGGACCTGCCCGGCCCATGGTCCAGGGAAGTCCTCCTGAGAAGGGAACCTCTGCAGAAAGGGGAGTGGGAGCTGGTGGGTGGAAGAGGGTTCCAGGCAGAAGGGAGAGCAAGGGAGGTGGTCCTGAGGCTGGGAGGATGAGTTCGGCACGAGCCTGGAGCCGAACGATGAGGCAGGGCAAAGAGAAGAAACAGCGCAGGAGGCCACGTTCCAGGTGGGGTTCCTTGGCCAGGTGACCTCTTTCCTCTCCTCATATGTCAGCTCTAAGCAGGCCCCATGACTGAGGTCCTAGCACCCCTCCTCCTTCCCAGCTGACCACTCAGAATTTGGGCTTCACACACTGGCCCCTACTTGTCTGTCTGTCTGTTCTTCCTACCAGTGGCTGGGTGGAGGCAGCTTGGTGGGCCAGGCCCAGGGGCAGCAGAAAGAACCCAGCACCTGTCAGCTGGACCTGAGTTTGAATTCCAGCTCCAGTTCTTCAATGTGAGACCTTGTGCAAGTACTTTCACCATCCTCAAGACCTCAGGTTCTTCATATGTCATGTGGGAATAACAGTCCATTCTCTGAAGGGTGTGGGATGGTTTCTCAACATCCCTACTGTGGCCCATG
Source organism: Leucopleurus acutus (assembly GCF_964270905.1). Lineage (NCBI taxonomy): Eukaryota > Metazoa > Chordata > Mammalia > Artiodactyla > Delphinidae > Leucopleurus > Leucopleurus acutus. The sequence goes on from NC_139143.1 coordinate 154,262,868, forward strand.
GGACCTGGCATGCCAATGAACTCTGACCTCATCTCCTATCACTCTCCTTATTTACTCGGCTCCAGCCGCCCTGACCTCTGCTCCTCTTTGCGTATGCACAGGGCCTTTGCACCTGCTGTTGCCCCTTGTCTCATCACCTCCGCCCTCCTTTTCTGCTTCTTTTTTTCTTTGTAACATACTGTATTTGTTAGGGTTCTCCAGAGAAACAGAACCAATAGCTTGTGTAGATAGATAGATAGACAGACGTATACATATATATGTACAGATTGATTTATTTTGAGGAATTGGCTCATGCATTGTGGAGGCTGGCAAGTCCAAAATCTACAGGGTGAGCTGGCAGGCTGGCAATCCAGGGAAGAAGTGCTGACGCTGCTGTTCAAGTCCAAAGTCACTCTGCTGGCAGACTCCCTTCATCAGGGAGGTTGGTCTTATCTATTAAGGGCTTCACCTTATTGGATAAGACCCACCTCATCCAATTATTATACAGCATAATCTGCTTGACTCAAAGCCTTCTGATTTAAATGTGAATCTTATCTAAAAACTATCTTCACAAGAACATCTAGAATGTTTGACCAAGTATCTGGGTACCATGGCCTAGTCAGGTCGGCAAAATTAACCATCACAAGTCCACCCCTTGTCAAGTTGGCGTTCCTACTGTATCTCCTCAAATCACACTTAATCTCCAAGTAGATAATAACAAGGTCACACTTATGCCTAACAGTTACGAGTCTGCCTGCAACCAAAACGCGCTAGTGCCTTCTCCAAAAGAGGATGCAAAGTCTTTGGGCGGTATTTATTTACTTTTCTCCTTGAGGTACCATAACTTAAATGCAATACTTAAGAGTACTTGAGTTAACAATACTTAAGCACTATGATATAAAGTCAATATGTCTTATGTTACCTGATAGGAGAGAAGAAAAGGAAAAGAAGAGACAGGAGAAAACAAAGATTTTATACACAAACACACACACATTCTTAACAAATTAAGGAAGAGATACTTCAGACAAGGAGAGTCCTTGTTTCTGTAACTGGTCACGTGGTCGGAGCTGGTATTTATAACTACCTTCTTCTATTACCCCCATCACCACCTATTCCCTTTGCCTTCTGCAAGCTCCTCAGCTAGTTGTGGTTCTTTACCTGGTGGGATGACCCAAACCTTCATTCCTGAAGGGTCTGGGCCATTAGGTTGCCTACACTGGGTCGTTGTAGTTTCCCACTGACGTTAGTTACCCACAGGGCCTGGTAATACTGAGACGCCCTAAGGGATATTGTACGCCGCAGACACGCTCTCCCTCACCTCCAATTCCCTCTTGGTCGTCAGGACCAGGCCTCCAGCCAGCCCAGTAACTCCCAGCTTTGCCTGTCAGTTTAGAGACATGAGGACCCCAAAGTGACAGAGGGCAGTCTGAACTTCCAGCTCAATGGAACTCCTGTTGTGTCTTTCACATACTAAATATTAACATTTTACTAATTATTTCATTAATTCTCTGTTTCCTCCCCAGCAGATAAGCTCAATGAGAGTGGGATTTGGGTCTGCTTTGTCCCTGACTAAATCCCCTGACCTAGAACATTCCGTGGCCCATGCTAGGTGCTCAGTAAGCACGGCCGAGTGGGTTGGGGCCTTTGCTGTGACTTCCCTATAGTTCGGGGTGGGTGAGAAGTGACAGTCCCAGCCTGAGAGCCAGACCTGTCTCAAACATCCTTCCTGACTAAGCGGGTCCGGCCTTCTCCTCATGATGACGCTGCTGGGCCGACAAGTGAACACAGGCCTCGGTGTTCACGCTTCCAGCCCATCCAGGACTGTTTACTAGACGGATCTGGAACAATAAACCCGTACCCACCCTCCTGGCGCCTGCCTCCCTCCATCCAAGGCCCATGTTTGAAGATGTGTTTAAATTCCAGGCCTACACTCAGCAGACGCTGCGGGCCTGCGAGTACCGGTGAGGGGGGCTGTCACCAGGATGCTCAGGGGCTCTTGGTGGCCGGGCCTCCACACACGGCCATCCAGGGGAAGTGAGGTAGCTCTCGCCTTCACCCCGTGTTTGTTATTTCATGTCAAAGCCTTATCATAAACATTATCCTAGAGTGGGCCACCGAGGCTACGGGCGAGGAGGGTTTGTTATTCTGAAGTGGCCGGGAGCAGAAGGCATTGAAGCCTGGGAGTCTGAGCAGGGCCAGGCTTGAGGATTCAGGGTGAACGACAGGGAAACAGGAATCAGAGCAAGGCGCTTATTCGCGCCCGTGCACTGGGCTTTGAAGGCCCCACTTGCCAACCATCCTCTACTATAAAGGCCCGTTGGCATATCTGCCTCTAAAAGGTGCTCCGTGTGGATGGAAACCAAGTCCAGTTAATCCAACAACCCCAGATGCCTGCAGAGAATCAACAGAAAGTAAATGTTTGTTGAATGAATGAATGAGTGTCGCTTCCCTATGTCTGTTGGAAGCACCAAGAATGCACATGAAGAAGCACATATTACTTTGAGGTCCTGGTCACGGGAACCTGGTTGGAGCTGGACAAAAGTAATTTCATAGCCAGCTTTGTCCTTTAGAAGCCATGTGGCCTTGGGTCCCCTTCCCCTCTGCTTCTTTGTTTTCCCATCTGTGAATAGGGACACCTCCCTGCTGGCTCTCTCCCAAGGAGGGCAGTGGTGAACTAAGAGGATAGGTTCCAGGGCTGGATGGCCCAGGTTTAAATGCACATCCACCCCTCTCCAGCCTTGTCACCTTCAGTGGTTTACTTAATATCTCTTTGCTGCAACTGCCCCCTCCCACCACCCCAATCTATGAAATGGAGCTAATACTAGCCCTACCTTAGAGTTGCTGTAAAGATAAATTAATATGGGCTTAGGGAGTTTCTGACGCATAGTAAGTGCTCAATAAACATAGCGACCCTAGTAATCAATGGATGAGGACTGCTTCACAAATTGCAGAGGATGGATACGAGGCAGGAGGTGGAGGGGGAAGGTCATGGGATTCAGGGTCAGCATCCTTCCCTCTCATAGTTCTTGAATGTCTGCTATGCAGCAGTGACCAGAGAGACAGGCTACCTGCCCTCACCAATCTCTCAGTGTAGACAGGCAGGGAACAGGGAATTACCTGAAATGGACATCTCAGTGGGATGAGTGCCACAACCAAGGGAAGCTCCGGGGTCTGTGATGGGGGTTGAGGGGAGTCTGGAGTGACGGGCTGGGTTTCAGTCCAGGCTCCACCACACCCCGGCTGTGCCGCACTAGAGGTGCTTCTTGAAGAATCTGATCTCAGTGTTCTACCTCTAAGCATGTTAATAATAAATTCTCCCTAGCTGTTTTCTGGCTATTTCACAAGGCTCCTGAAAGAAAATGGGCATGGCAAGGTGTGGGGGATGAACGTGGACTGTGTCAGTGGACCTCGGGAAATCCAGCCCCAGACATGGTTCAGAGCACAGCAAAAGGTCCTAGGCTGGGGGTCAGGGAACAGGGAGCCTACTCTGCCCGCAGCTCGCCGTGTGGCCTTGGGGCAAGCTTCATCCTGCCTGTTCTGGACCCCTGTCTTTTCTCCTCTTCCATGTGAAGAGGGCATATGAAGAGATGAGTGATTCTCAAACGAGGCTCCAGGGCACCTGTGGGGTTCCACAGAGAAGCGCTGGGAGCCTGTCACGGGGGTGGCATTGAGCCGGGGGGACTTCAGGTAAACAGCCTGCCTCCTTTACCTCAATGAGGGCAATTCCCATTTCTATCTGCTACACATTTTGATTTCCAAGTAAGTTTCCTCTGGAAAACAATAACAACAAAAAAGGATTCCATGGCTACAAAAGGTTTGAAAAACTGCTGGGCCCTTCTAGCTCCAATCAGAGAAGGTTTAGGTCTAGCTATTTTCTTCCAAGCATTTATTCCACACTCACTACATGCCAGGACTGTTCTGAGCGCCCTGCAGGCTGAGACGTGCTTTATTCACTAGAACACCTCCCAGCTCCATGAGGGCCACACGACTGCAGAAGTGACTCCATGTGTCTAAGAGGGTCCGGGGGGCCATTCCCCACCCCCCAGCCGGGTCTTCTGGGCGCCCGAGCCGATGACCTCAGCACAGGCCAGGTGGAGCCAGCGCTGAGAAGCAGCAGGGCAGGTGTGTGCAGCACAGGGTGTGGACACAGGAAGTCTGTGTGTCCCAGCCCCCAGAGGAGGAGAGCGCTCCAGCCCGCCTGGACGCTTTCATCCCAGGCATCTGCTACGCAGGAGGAAGTGCCTTTTGCCTTAGCAATGTCCACGGCAACAAGGCCGCTGCCTGCTGCGATCCATCCCCAGCCACCCTGCTGCCATCGACACCCTGTGCCAGGTGGCTGCAGATTGGATTTCAGGGGTGGTGGCCAGAACCTGGAAGCCTGGAGAAGGCCCAGAGTCGGGGTGGTGGGGTCTGACCTCATCTCCAGCCAGCTCATTATGGGAAGCAGGCTGGGCTGCCAGAGCTCAGTGCAATCCAGCGCTCCTGCCCGACCAGAAACAAAAGTAGAAGGGGATGGGTGTAGGTGATCTCACAAGCACAAGCTTGGCCCCGTCACCCAAGACAGTATTTTAAGCCAGACTTTGTGTACCTATTGCCTGAGCTTTTTTGTTCAGATTATGTGCTCTGGAACCACGTGGCTAATGCCACTTGGAGGAAACTTCTGCCACGTGGTGGCAGCGTGCCCCAAGTGCAGACAGAATGCCAGAGTTCTAGGGGCTAGTCTGAAGGGCTTACTGAGCAACGTTGAACTATGAATTGACCACAGCAGGTGTCAAAGCGCTAAAGGAAGGATGGGTGACACCCTCTACCAGGCACAGTGCTGAGTTCTGCCAATGCAAAAATAAATAGGATGCAATTCCTGTCTTCAAGCGGCTCATCGCCTAAGGGCGGAGACAGGTAGCTAAACTGCAGTTACAATCTATTGTTCACGCCCTGCTGGAGGGAAGTAGGGTGGGTAGCTCATCTCTCACCACAGCTGTGCTGTGAAGCATTTCCTCACATGTCTGGGCCCAGCTGCAGGCAGGCAGGCAAGCTCAGTGGGCTCAGCTGGGCTCACTTGCTTGTCTGGGAGCCGGCTGGCTGTCTGCCGGACTGGGACAGCCTTGGTGGGACAACGGAAGCAACTGGGCTCTGCCGTGCACGCCTCTCGCCCTCCCTCCAGCAGGCCAGCCTGGGCTACTCTCAAGGCAATGTGGTTGCGTAAAAGACAGCAGCACGTGTGTAACGCTGCCCCCATTTGGCTCTGGAGGATTGTAATGCTGGCCTCCATTTGTAATGCAGTAAGTCCAGAGTCAGAATGTGAAGGAGCTACAGAGTTCCATGGCCAAGGGTATGTATATAGGGAGGGGTTAAGGTCTGGGGCCATTACTATACCACTCTGCCTGCCACACAGGGAGACAGTGGGAGCTCTGGGGAGGGGCCTCACCCAGCCCCCAGGTGGTCAGAGAAGCTTCATGGAGGAGACATCTGAGCAGACCCTGGAAGGCCAAGTCTCGATTTGCAAGTGGAAAGCGGAGGCAGGAGGTTTCTCATGCACAGGGAACAGCATGTACAAAGCACAGAGACAGAAGACTGCTGAGTAGTTTAGCATTTGGAGACACAGGGGCTGGAAACGAGGTCACTGACCACAGCAGCGGCCAGGCCGCTGCCTTGCAGGCTCCAGTGAAGAGCTAGGCTTTTATCCCCTGGGCAGGAGGCATCCATGAAAGTTTTGAGCAAAAAAAAAGAAAGTCCATCAGATTTGTGTTTTTAAAGGATAGCTGTGGCAGAAGAATATGGGATAGGTGGGAAGGGGCAGGGAGTCTGCAGAGAGGAGCATGGGTTGCAGTGGACCCAATGAGAGAGGCTTGGGCCTGAACTGGTGCGGGCGGACTGAGGCTGGGGGTGTGTTGTCCAAGACAGTGTGCAGACAGGATGAACAGGGCCTGAGGACTGCCAGGGAGGCTGGAGCTGGGAAAACAACGAGGACAGGTGGCCCGAGACCACCTCCTGGCGTTTTGCACAAGAATTGCAATCGTTTTTCCCTCTATCTGTGCTAAGTAACCCACTGACTGGTCAAGCTCCTCCCTTTTGTTGGCCAAAGGAGTCTGGGATGCACAGCTGTGTGAAGCTGGCTCTAGTCCCAGCCGTGCAGAATTGGCCACTTCCCCTCCCCTCCTGGGCTTCAGTTTCCCCATCTAAAATGGGACATTTTAGATCGTCTCTCAGGGCCTTGTGCCTTGGGCAGGGCACGTTCCATGAGAGGCACGGTCCTCAAATGCCAGAAGCAATTGGACCGCTAAAGAGTTCCCAGGGAGCCTGTTGAAAATACACATCCTGGGCTCCACCTCAGAGACTCCAGTTCTGGAATCTCTACGATTTTTGTGTAGCACTCCAAGCGATCCTGATGCCTGGCAGGTCTGGCTGGGCACAGCTGTGTCCCCAGGGCCTGGCACGGTGGCCCAGAGCACAGAGGGGCTGGAGGAAACATGTGCTGAATGGCAGCACGGATCTGACTTGGGGGCTCAGCTCCTAAGGCCTTTGCCTGGTGTGAGGATGGCTTCTGGAGGACGTGGCATTTGGGTTGAGCCTTGACATCTAATGGGCTTTCTGGTTTTTTGTTCATTTGTTTGTTTTGCTTTGTTTGGGGGTGCTCTTGATTCCAAAATGAGTCTGTGCTCCTTCTAGAACTCATCTAGGCACTGGAGAAGAAAGGACTCAAAAGAAAAACTCGCCCATCATTCCAAAACCTGGACACAGCTAGGTTCTCTTTGCCACATTATTAGATAAGACACTGATGCCCAGAGCAGTACTGGGGACCTGTGAGGGCAAAGGGCTGGAGATGAGAGCAGGCTGCACGTGGTGAGAGCCCAGTGAGTGAAGGCTGGGAGACATGGAACACTCGGGTGGTACCAGCTGGTGTCAGGCCCCTCCCATCTTTTCACACACCCCGTTTCAGGCCTGTTGCCCCAAAGTCCAGCGGGAGGAGGGCCGGTCCTGGAGGGGTCAGGGGCCTCAGCCAGGGTCCCTGAGCACAGCCCTGACGCCTCTCCTCCCTCTGCGCAGGTGCTGTTTGCCCTGAACCAGACCCTGCTGCAGCACGAGAGTGTGCGGGCCGGGAGCTTGCAGGCACCCTACACCACCGAGGACCTCATCAAGCACTACAACTGCGGGGACCTCAACGCCGTCATCTTCAACCACGACACATCCCAGGTGAGGCTCCCCTCCCCCAGCCCGGGCAGGCTCCGGGACACCAGCTCCCAAGGCCAGGCCCATAGGAAGGCATTTATTAGACACCTATTGTGTGCCAGGCGCAGGCAGTCTTCTCTCCAGCCACGGTAAGCAGGAGCTTGGGCACCCCCGTTTTATAGATGGGGGAAACTGAGGCTCAAGGAGGGGAAGAGACTTGCCCAAGGCCACACCACTTATTAGTTGTTATCAAGTTGTCAAGAGCAGTGCTTGAGCCTGGTGTGTGCGACTCTGGGGCCTAGACCCTGGAAGCTTTGCCTGTAAGAACAGGGAGGCGTCGTTGAGGTTTAGTCCAGCATCTGGGGAGATTAAAGCCCAGGAAAGGGAAAGCTCACAGGTGCTCAGAGTTTGGGCTTGAGTCCAGTCCAGGGCTCTCTGCCTCGATTCTAGTCCTAGAGGAAAGATTACCCCAGGCTGGGCAGACAGTGAGTGGGAGCCCAGGAGCTGAGCATGACTCCACCAGGCCTCCTGTTGCCCTCGGGATAAATTCCAAGGTACTTCGTAGGTAGTCACGGCCCCCTCTCCATGTCCTACCCTCCATGGACCTCATCACAGCCCAGGTCCCCTGCCACAAAGACCTCATTTTGCTGACCTCTGCCACTTGTAGCCCTTCCCCCATGCACCTTGCCCTTTCCCACAGCTCTGCCTTTGTTCAGGCTCCTCCCTCCCAGTTTCCTCCCACTCGGGCCGTGGTCCAGTGTCATCTCACCTGCGAAACCGCCCTGACACCCTGGGTGGGGTTAGATTTTCTCCCGGGCACCTCTAGGCCCCCTGTGCTTTCTGTTTCTGTTGCTTGATTATTCATTCATTCGAGAGGCAGCTGAATTAGTCAGAACAGGCCCCCCCCGCTCAGGACACTCAAAGGCTCCCGATTTTTCTCAGGATAAAGCCAGAGTCTCTGTGATGGGCTGCGTGGTCCTGTGGTCTTTCCCCAGTCTCCACCCCATGTCCTCTGCCTCCCCCATTGCCCGCCACATGCCACTCCAGCTGCGCAGGCCTCCCTGCTGACCCATGAGCCCACCCACACACTTCGCCTTTGCACTGGCTGTTCCCTCTGCCGGGAAGGCCTTTCCCCAGGTATTACCGTAGCTCACCCCGTCTCTGCCTTCAAGACGTAATGCAAGTATCATTGCCTCAGTGAGGCGGGCCCCGATCGGGTCTAGAATTGCAACCTGACGCCCCTCCCCCCCCCAACCTGTCCCCTTTATGAAGCTCCACTTTTCCTCATGGCCTTTATCATCTTCTCACACACTTATATATCTTGATTCATTGATCAGTCATTATTTATTGTCTGTCCTTTCCCATTACAGCATAAACTCCCTGAGGGCAGGGTTTTGAGTCTGTTTTATTCACTGATAATTGGCTAGAGCAGCGCCTGGCACAGAGCACGACTCAGTAGATATTGGATGAATGAAGGAAATAGTGTATAAATGCCGGGCACAGTGCTATGGAAAGGGATGTGGCGGGGCGCCAGAGAGAGCTGCCCTCATGGGGCTGAGGGTCTCATAGGAAAAAAGGAGAGATTCAACAAGCAACTGCCTCGAAGCATGGTCCTTGCTACGAGGGGAAGTAGAGGATGCCCTTGGAGCCTGTGGCAGGAGCAGGAATTTAGGTGGGCTTGGGGTAGGGGTGGGCAAGGGCTGGAGAGAGAAGGAAAGATTCCTGAAATAAGAGAGGTCAGAGAAGAACCTGAATTGGCCACAGACAGGAGGCAGAAGAACATTCCAGCAGAGGAAACCACGCAGACGAGCTGGAGGCAAGAGGTAGCAGGAGGAGGGCTGAGAGTTTGGGCTGGAGGCATAGCCAGGGACACCGCTAGACCCCAAGCTCCTCGAGACCAAGGGTGTGCTGTCCACTCTCGTCGTGCTGCCCAGTGCAGGGCGTGGCACAGAGCGAGTAGCAGTGAGCGATGCTGCATGGGCAAGTGCAGGCGTGTGCTGTGCTCGGTGCAGTGCAGGGAGTGAGGGAGAGGAAGGGTGCGGAGGCCCTGCACAGAAGCCTGGGATTCTGGGTGCCCTGACTCTCTCTGGTAGAGGAGAGAGGGAGGAGAACCCTGGCAGCACGAGGCTCACAGGCGTTTCACCAGCCATCCACCCACCCTGTGACAGAGCCTAGCACTGCATCCTCCGCTGGGCAGAGGCTGGTGAGCCCTGAGCAGCCAGGGAGCTGTGTGCCTGAGGGGTACCCGGTCACCACTCAGGATGGCTTGGCCATGAAATGGCCAGGCTGGGGAGAGTGGTGTGCCGGACAGGGCCCTGGCCACAGAGTAGGACACTAAACTGAGAGAGGGAAGAAGGGGGTGACCCCAGGGGATGACAAGTTCAGATTTTCTTTGCGCGGTGTCCAGAACCACTGGCGTGTCTCTGACAGGTGATCTACGTCGGGGGTCTCCCGGCAGTGCCTGTACTTGAAGTAGAGCAGAGGGCACAGGTAGATTGGCCCACCCAGGTTAGAATAGCAAGGCAGGGGTGCACAGGCAGAGTCTAGCCCTCAAGGGAGGGACTAGGCAGCCCCGCCCCCAGACACAGACAAGCCTAGTGTCAGGGCAGCAAGGCTAAATCCAGTGCCCGCGTGCTAACAGAGAAGGGGTCTGCGGCTGGAGGTCTTGATGTCACAGGGGCTGGAGGGGGCAGTCACCGCCTGCAGCTGGGGAGGGCTTCAGGTGAAGGTGGTATTGGACCAGGCTTGAGAGTAGAGTCTGGCCAGGTGTGGACAAAGCCAGGGGCTGGCAGGCAGAGCGAGCTGCGTGGCAGGGGCACAGGAAAGTGGGAGGTCCTGAGGAATGATCTGCAAAGCAGACGGCAGACCATATGGGGGTGAGAATGTTCACTGAGGGGCCGAAACCCTGGGGTGTTTAAGCCAGACAGGGACGTGGTCAGAAAGATGCTTCTGGCTGCAGTGCCGAGGCTGCTGGAGCGGCCTCTGGAGGCCGGGGCTGGACAGATGCAGGGCCCAGGATGATCATACTGGCGGACAGGGGCCAGGCACACCTCACCCTCGGTCGGCTTCCCCTCACCCCCCCTCCGTCACACCTTCAGAAATGGCTGAGGCCCTGGCCTCCTGCAGCTCTCCGGTCACTAGCACTGTCGGTGCCCCCAAATCAGCAGGGTGATCCAAAGGCCCCTCCCCTGGGAAGACTCCTCTGAGCCCCCAGCCTGTGTTAGGTGTAGAATAGAAATGCATATACTTATTGTCCACACTCAGACACTATTGAGAGGAAAAGGTCAAATGTAATTGAGTCAGAATAATTAATAGCCATGCAGCAATCTACCATAGCCGTGAACCTGGATTGTCTTTAACAAACCGAGACACGTTGTCACCCTGTTAGCGGCCTCCTCCAGGCTCCCACATCCCTCACTGCCCTCTAAAACATGTGTGCCCCAGTGTCCTGATCCCCACTGGCGTGAGCCTCGTCCAGGGCAGCAGACCCTGGGTTATCTGTGGGCCTCCTAGCTGGACACAGGGCTGGACCCACGGAAGTTCTCAGAAGGTGTCTGTTGGATGGACAGGATAAAGAGAAGGGGTGAGGACATTGAGGTTGTGACATCAGCAGACCTGAGCCCTTGACCACTAGACCTGACCCAGTCCTAGTCGGGGGTCAGGGGAGCCTCACGGCCCCACTCCAGCTCTGCCTGGCCCATCTTCTCATCACTCCATCTTGGACCTATCACTTTAGGGTCCTGGGGACTTAACGTATCCTCTTTAAAATGTTATCATACATCCTGCACTTGAACTTGTTGCAAGAGATTTAAGACTCCCAACAAGTCTAATCACATCATTAATTTGCTTCCATCCAGCCAGGCCTCATCCTTGGCATGGAACCAGGACCCATCAGCATGAAACATGCAGAGAATGTCAGCCAGCTGCAGGGCAGCCCACGGGACCCAGTGGCTAGCCCAGCTTCTTTGTGGCTTTGACATGGAACTTTCTAGTTCTTGTTCTTTTTTTCAAGCTCCCTACAGATTGAATGGAGATTCATCACCACAAATGCACACTCACGGTCAGGGGACTGAGGAGGGCGGGCTGGACACATCACAGGGAGAAGGCCTCTGCCTGGACCCTTGGAAGAGGGGAAGGGAAGCAGAATGCTGCCTTCAGGCTCTCTGATGGTTCTGCAGGCCGCCTCTCTGTCATCTCCATCTCTATCCCCTGTCCAAGGCCACCTTTCACTGTAGCCCCTGCCATCAGAGGGGAAAGATGACGCAGCCAGCCCCATCCTCCAGGGTCGTTGTACAAAGCTGACGTTTCGTCAAGACTTCCTTTGTGACATGCGCTGTGCTAAGCGCTTTCCAAAACTGACCTTGTTTAATTCCTATAACAATATATATAGCCCCTATGTGACCAATTTGGAAACTGAGTCTCAGAGAGGCCAAGTAACCTGTGAGTTAGAGGCCACCCAGCTGGTAAGTGGCAAAAGGCAGATTCCAACCCGAGCTGACCCAGCTGTTCAGGACTCACATTCACAGCCTCCAGAGCGGCTGCCTGCGAGCCCACCCATTCATCCGTGCGTCCACTCATTGAACAGATATTTATCTGTCAGTGCGACATCATCCCACGTTCCTTCCACACCCAAGGAACGGAGAGAAGGCTGCAAGGACCAGGTTTCCAGAAATAACCCTTCTGAGTCACAGCCTCTCTTGTGCCCCTCCCCCACTCAGAAGCCTGCAGTGTTTCCTATGGTGGCGTCAAGTCCATGTCTGGCCTGTTTTATCAGGGCTGCCAAGCATCCCCTCCATGGTTAGGGGAGGGAGTAAGAACTCTATTCCTTGCTCTATATATCCAGTTGCCAAACAGTCCCCAAGCACCAACTCTGTGCTGGCCCTGATTGGGCACTGGCAGAGCTGCTGCATACAGCTATCTAGGTTGTGCACTGCTCAAGTTTAGGGCATACCAGTCATATCAATGTCTTGCTCCTCCCAGAACAGCGTATCAGGCATTTCTGGCAGAGAAGCCCCTCTCACTCAGGGAATGCCCTGGTCCTTGGCCAACAGATAGCAGAGGCAGATGTCCCAGCCTCCCCAGAGTCCCTCTGAGTTCAGCCTCCATTGATGCCTCCATTTTCCTCAGAAGGAGGGCTGACAACTCGTCAGTGGCTCTAGAATCCATGTGGCTGGGCTGAAACCTACAGGACATTAGTCTCCTCGTGCTGGACTCGCCATCTGGCCAGTTCAGAAGTCAGCTAGGCCTTGTGTCCTGTGCTTTGGGCCTGGGTTGGTGAAGACAGCGTGGTGAAGGGGGCACCCCTTGTGAGCAAGGGCTTGGAGGTTAGAATCACACCGGTGGATTGTGGGGAAAGAGCAGGTATTCTTACTCATGGCCTCAGGGTCCTCCGTGGTCCATGGCTTCCTCTCCCACCCCACCCACATGCTGAAGGCCACAGCACTGGAGCAGGTTAGAGAGGCAACGTGTCGGGAACAGAAGAACAGGAAGAGGCGATGTGGTGAGGAGGGACGGCACATCTTTATGTTCAAGGCTCCAGAAACCTGTGCTGGGCACCTACTTTGTGCCAGGCAGCAGGGGCCCAGGAATGACAGAGGTGCTGTCCCTGAACTCAGGGAGCTCTCTGCCTCTTTCAAAGACACGTCAGAAATGCTGGCCCCAGGCCATGCGGCTGAGTGTGGACATGGGGCCGAGAGCTGGGAAATATGGATAGCTCCAAGCCAGGTTGTTGAATAGACCATTGTTATGGAAGGAAGCCTTGGTCCTGGAGTTGAAATTTTCAATAAGGGATGGAGGGTTTGGGTTACGTCCTGAGCAGCGGTGGAGCTGGGGATGCAGAGATAGTGGTGGCAACAGAAAGTGGCCAACCAGGGCTGATACACTGGGAGAATCAAAGGTTATGACCCCTCCTCTGACGTCTGTAGGGTGGGGTGGGCTGAAAGGTGTCCACGACAACACCCATCATCTCATGCAATCCCCCTCAATACCATCAGCCCCAACTTATAAATGAGGAAACCTGGACTCAGAAAAGTTAAGTAACTTGGCCAAAGTCACACAGCATCAGAACAGGGCCTGAAGCCCAGGTCAGCCTTTTCGCTACACCAGGCAGACCCTCCACACCTGCTTGCTGAACCAGATTCCCTGTACGTGCCAGTGACAGGGTCAGTGCTACAGTGAGAGCCTCCCAGGACCTCTGTGTCTGGAAGCCGAGGTTCAACAAGGCAGAGACGCGGGAGTGATACGTGTGTGAGGGTGGCGTCCAAGGGCTCCAGCCTGGCTCTGCCATTTACTTAGCTGTGCGGCTCTCCACCTATCTCTGGATCTTTCGCTCTTCTTTCTTTATTTGTGAAACTGGGATAACAACAGTCATCTCAAAGCATCTGGAAACTGATGAAAAGCATCAATTACCTGAATAAAGGTAAGTTACCCAGCCCCACACTGGGCTGTGTGTGTTTATGGAAAGCCACTCTGCTCCAGGAAGAACTGAAGGCAGCAGTCTCTGTCTTGCCTTTACAGCTACCCAACTTTATCAACACCACCCTTCCGCCGCACGAGCAGGTCACGGCCCAGGAGATCGACAGCTACTTCCGCCAGGAGCTCATCTACAAGAGGAATGAGCGGATGGGGAAGAGGGTCATGACTCTTCTGCAGGAGAACGAAGACAAGATCTGCTTCTTTGCCTTCGGAGCAGGTTTGGACCGGAGTGGGGAGGGGATTGTTTGCCAGATCCTTAAGGGCTGGGAGGGCTGCTGGACCTCTTCTGACCTCTGCTTCATAAAGGGAGAAGTTGAGGCCCCGAATGAGCAGAAGAAGCCACAGTGTTCAGCAGAGCTGGGATCCAGCGCAGGCCCCCTGCGTCCGGTCAAGGCTTCTTTTGTGACAGTCCCCATGGACAAGGGCAGGGACCACTGCCCAAACCAGGATAACTTCTGTGGCTCCTTCATGCCCCAGGAGGCCATGCTGAGAGCCCAGAACTGAAGCCAGCTCCCAGTGTCCAGCCCAGGCTTGGGCCCACCCCTCAGAGCCAAGGCCAAGTCAGTGAGGGCCACGTGGCCCAGTGGGGAGAAGGCGGCTCTGGCATCCCACAGCCCTGGCTCTAAATCCCAGCCCAACCCCCTCCAGACTGCATGGCTTCGGAGGGGACCTTCTCAAGGGCTCAAGTCCCTCTTCTATGAATGGGCAGTGATAACAGTAATTATGTGATGAATTGAAAAGCCCTACCTTGTAGAATGGTTGCAAAGATTAGTACCACGTAGCTGGAACTCAAAATGGCAGCCACAACGATCGGCATCATTATGATGATGACAATTAACACCAATTTTATCCCCACCATATGGACCATGACCTTGCTGCTCCTTCTGGGGCTCTGGGAAGTCCAGACACGCAGGTACAGGTACAGGACGTGCTCAGCGTCTCTCTCCCTGTTCCTCTCCTGCTTCTTCTCCCTCGCTCTGTCTTCCTTTCTCCATGGCTGTCTCTCCTGATGACAGTGCTGTCCACCTTGGGACCAAGATACTGCATTTGCCTCCTTCATTTATCAGCTCTTGCTCCGGTGCTACAAGGACAAACGTATTTCTTGCTCACACTGCTTGCAATTTGGGCTGAACGAATTCCCCTTGAGGTGGCTGGCGGGCGTCGCACTCGTGGGCGTTGTGCTCCCTGGCGCTGTCCTCTCTCTCCCCTCCCTTCCCTGCCCCGCTACCCACACGCTGCCTGCCTGCGTCAGGCTGAGTTGGATCAAGCCGAGCAGCCTGTCTAACGCAGAAGGGCCTGTGTGGACATCCTGATTCATCACAGGGCATGTCCACTGCTGGAGGTCTGCCTCACCCACCCCCCACTGTTCAACCCCATATACTTCAAGGGTTTGTGTGTGTCTGCACCTGTCTTCCCTCCCCTTCGGCCCTCAGCACGGCAGAGGCGTATGGGAGGGCCTCAGAAACGCGGGACCTCTGGGACAGCCTCTGTAAGGCCACACCTGCAGCTGGACGGAGACTTCCGGGCTCACGCTGCAGCTGTGCCACGGCCTGATGTGACCTCTTCCCTCCCCTCTGGCAGCCTCAGTTCACTCATCTGAGCAGAAAGACCCAGGACTCACTTGGGCCATCTGTGATTCTAGGAGCTCTTCAAACAGATTTCTGAGAAGAGTGGGGTTCCTGTAGCGGTGGGAGGGGCTGCCTGAAGGAGCCAGTAGAAGCAGGACTTCGACTGCAGGACACCTGCTGGGGACCTGGCATGAGTCAGAACAGATCTGGGGACCATGCAGGGAAGCAAGTGCTCCCCAACACGCACTCTCCCTCACTCACCATCCCAGCAGGCTCCTCAGCCCTCCCTCCTATGGGCATCTGGGCAGTGTATCCTGTGCTAAACCGGCCCACAGCTGACCACAAAAGGGGCACCACTGGGAACTCAACTAGCCCTCAGGCTCCTCGCCTAATGTGAGCCCCTAGAGAGCCCGGTCACTGAGAGAGGCCAGTAAGGGATCCAGTATTCTGCATGCTCTACCTGTCCCACCTGCTGCAGGGCTCAGGACCAGTCACTCAGGGGCTGCGGGTAGCTAATACCTGCTTCTTCCTGTGGGTGTGGAAACAGGAGAGCCTAGAGACGAAAATCACAATGGCAGGCAACCACTGACACTGAAACCCCAAGTGCACTGCAGCACAAACGTCCACTCAGGCACCAGGCCAGCACGCAGGCTTCCTACAACCTCCACTTTCTTCCCCATCTCTGAAATCCAGCTGATTCCTGGTCAGTTTTGGTTGGTTTTTTTTTCTGTTTTTTTTTTTACGTCTTTATTGGAGTATAGTTACTTTACAGTGTTGTGTTACTTTCTGCTGTTTAACAAAGTGAATCAGCTATATGTATACATACATCCCCATATCCCCTCCCTCTTGCGTCTCCCACCCTCCCTATCCCACCCCTCTAGGTGGTCACAAAGCACCGAGATGATCTCCCTGTGCTATGCGGCCGCTTCCTACTAGCTATCTATTTTACGTTTGGTAGTGTATATATGTCCATGCCACTCTGTCACTTTGTCACAGCTTACCCTTCCCCCTTCCCATATCCTCAAGTCTATTCTCTAGTAGGTCTGTGTCTTTATTCCTGTCTTACCCCCAGGTACTTCATGACATTTTTTTTTCTTAAATTCCGTATATATGTGTCAGCATATGGTATTGTCTTTCTCTTTCTGACTTACTTCACTCTGTATGACAGACTCTAGGTCCATCCACCTCATTAAAAATAGCTCAATTTCGTTTCTTTTTATGGCTGAGTAACATTCCATTGTATATATGTGCCACATCTTCTTTATCCATTCATCCGATGATGGACACTTAGGTTGCTTCCATGTCCTGGCTATTGTAAATAGAGCTGCAATGAATATTTTGGTACATGACTCTTTTTGAATTATGGTTTTCTCAGGGTATATGCCCAGTAGTGGGATTGCTGGGTTATATGGTAGTTCTCTTTGTAGATTTTTAAGGAACCTCCATACTGTTCTCCATAGTGGCTGTACCAATTCACATTCCCACCAGCAGTGCAAGAGTGTTCCCTTTTCTCCACACCCTCTCCAGCATTTACTGTTTCTAGATTTTTTGATGATGGCCATTCTGATTGGTGTGAGGTGACAGCTCACCGTAGTTTTGATTTGCATTTCTCTAATGATTAGTGATGTTGAGCATTCTTTCATGTGTTTGTTGGCCATCTGTATATCTTCTTTGGAGAAATGTCTGTTTAGGTCTTCTGCCCATTTTTGGACTGGGTTGTTTGTTTTCTTGTTATTGAGCTGCATGAGCTGCTTGTAAATTTTGGAGATTAATCCTTTGTCAGTTGCTTTGTTTGCAAATATTTTCTCCCATTCTGAGGGTTGTCTTTTCGTCTTGTTTATGGTTTCCTTTGCTGTGCAAAAGCTTTTAAGTTTCATTAAGTCCCACTTGTTTATTTTTGTTTTTATTTCCATTACTCTAGGAGGTGGGTCAGAAAGGACCTTGCTGTGATTTATATCATAGAGTGTTCTGCCTATGTTTTCCTCTAAGAGTTGGATAGCGTCTGGCCTTACATTTAGGTCTTTAACCATTTTGAGTTTATTTTTATGTATGGTGTTAGGGAGTGTTCTAATTTCATTCTTTTACATGTAGCTGTCCAATTTTCCCAGCACCACTTATTGAAGAGGCTGTCTTTTCTCCTTTGTATATTCTTGCCTCCTTTATCAAAAATAAGGTGACCATATGTGCGTGGGTTTATCTCTGGGCTTTCTATCCTGTTCCATTGATCCATATTTCTGTTTTTTGCCAGTACCATATTGTCTTCATTACTGCAGCTTTGTAATACAGTCTGAAGTCCAGGAACCTGATTCCTCCAGCTCCTTTTTTCTTTCTCAAGATTGCTTTGGCTGTTCGGGGTCTTTTGTGTTTCCATACAAATTGTGAAATTGTTTGTTCTAGTTCTGTGAAAAATGTCAGTGGTCGTTTGATAGGGATTGCACTGAATCTGTAGATTGCTTTGGGTAGTAGAGTCATTTTCACAATGTTGATTCTTCCAATCCAAGAACATGCTATATCTCTCCATCTGTTTGTATCATCTTTAATTTCTTTCATCAGTGTCTTATAGTTCTCCATATACAGGTCTTTTTTCTCTTTAGGTAGGTTTATTCCTAGGTATTTTATTCTTTTTGTTGTAATGGTAAATGGGAGTGTTTCCTTAATTTCTCTTTCAGATTTTTCATCATTAGTCTATAGGAATGCAAGAGATTTCTGTGCATTAACTTTGTATCCTTCTACATTACCAAATGCATTGATTAGCTCTAGTAGTTTTCTGGTAGCATCTTCAGGATTCTCTATGTATAGTATCATGTCATCTGCAAACAGTGACAGCTTTACTTCTTCTTTTCTGATTTGGATTCCTTTTTTTCTTTTTCTTCTCTGATTGCTGTGGCTAAAACTTCCAAAACTATGTTGAATAAGAGTGGTGAGAGTGGGCAACCTTGTCTTGTTCCTGATCTTAAAGGAAATGGTTTCAGTTTTCACCATTGAGAATGATGTTGGCTGTGGGTTTGTCATATATGGCCTTTATTATGTTGAGGTAGGTTCCCTCTATGCCTACTTTATGGACAGTTTTTATCATAAATGGGTGTTGAGTTTTGTCAAAAGCTTTTTCTGCATCTATTGAGATGCTCATATGGTTTTTCTCCTTCAATTTGTTAATATGGTTTATCACATTGATTGATTTGCATATATTGGAGAATCCTTGCATTCCTGGGATAAACCCCACTTGATCATGGTGTATGATCCTTTTAATGTGCTGTTGGATTCTGTTTGCTAGCAGTTTGTTGAGAATTTTTGCATCTATGTTCATCAGTGATATTGGCCTGTAATTTTCTTTTTTTGTGACGTCTTCATCTGGTTTTGGTATCAGAGCGATGGTTGCCTCGTGGAATGAGTTTGGGAGTGTTCCTCTCTCTGCTATATTTTAGAAGAAGGATAGGTGTTAGCTCTTCTCTAAATGTTTGATAGAATTTGCCTGTGAAGCTATCTAGTCCTGGGCTTTTGTTTGTTGGAAGATTTTTTTTTTTTTTTTTTTTTTTTTTTTTTTTTTGCGGTACGCGGGCCTCTCACTGTCGTGGCCTCTCCCGTTGTGGAGCACAGGCTCCAGACGCACAGGCTCAGCGGCCATGGCTCACGGGCCTAGCCACTCCGCGGCATGTGGGATCTTCCCGGACCGGGACATGAACCCGTGTCCCCTGCATCGGCAGGCAGACTCTCAACCACTGCGCCACCAGGGAAGCCCCTATTGGAAGATTTTTAATCACAGTTTCAATTTCAGTGCTTGTGATTGGTCTGTTTATATTTTCTATTTCTTTCTGGTTCAATCTCGGAAGGTTGTGCTTTTCTAAGAATTGGTCCATTACTTCCAGGTTGTCCATTTTATTGACATATAATTGCTTGTAGTAATCTCTCATGATCCTTTGTATTTCTGCAGTGTCAGTTGTTACTTCTCCTTTTTCATTTCTATTTCTGTTGTTTTGAGTCTTCTCCCTTTTTTTCCTGCTGAGTCTGGCTAACGGTTTATGATTTTTTTTGTCTTCTCAGAGAACCAGCTTTTAGTTTTATTTATCTTTGCTATTGTTTCCTTCATTTCTTTTTCACTTATTTCTGATTTGATCTTTATGATGTCTTTCCTTCTTCTAACTTTCTGGGGTTTTTTTGTTCTTCTTTCTCTAATTGCTTTAGGTATAAGGTTAGGTTGTTTTTTTGAGATTTTTCTTGTTTCTTAAGGTGGGATTATATTGCTATAAACTTCCCTCTTGGAACTGCTTTTGCTGCATACCATAGGTGTTGGATTGTCGTGTTTTCATTGTCATTTGTTTCTAGGTATGTTTTGGTTTCCTCTTTGATTTCTTCAGTGATCTCTTGGTTGTTTAGTAGCATATTATTTAGCCTCCTTGTGTTTGTATTTTTTACAGTTTTTTTTTTTTCTGTAATTGATATCTAGTCTCATAGCATTGTGGTTGGAAAAGATACCTTATATGATTTCAATTTTCTTAAATTTACCAAGGCTTGATTTGTGACCCAAGATATGATCTAGCCTGGAGAATGTTCCATGAGCACTTGAGAAGAAAGTGTATTCTGTTGTTTTTGGATGGAATGTCCTATAAATATCAATTAAGTCCATCTTGTTTAATGTGTCATTTAAATCTTGTGTTTCCTTATTTATTTTCATTTTGCATTATCTGTCCATTGGTGAAAGTGGGGTGTTAAAGTCCCCTACTATTATTGTGCTACTGTCAATTTCCCCTTTTATGACTGTTAACATTTGCCTCACGTATTGAGGTGCTCCTGTGTTGGGTGCATAATTATTTACAATTGTTATATCTTCTTCTTGGATTGATCCCTTGATCATTATGTAGTGTCCTTCTTTGTCTCTTGTAATAGTCTTTACGTTAAAGTCTATTTTGTCTGATATGAGAATTGCTACTCCAGCTTTCTTTTGATTTCCATTTGCATGGAATATCTTTTTCCAACCCCTCGCTTTCAGGCTGTATGTGTCCCTAGGTCTGAAGTGGGTCTCTTGTAGACAGCATATATACGGGTCTTGTTTTTATATCCATTCAGCCAGTCTATGTCTTTTGGTTGGAGCTTTAATCCATTTACGTTTAAGGTAATTATTGATATGTATGTTCCTATTACCATTTTCTTAATTGTTTTGGGTTTGTTTTTGTAGGTCTTTTCCTTCTCTTGTGTTTCCCCCTAGAGAAGTTCCTTTAGCATTTGTTGTAAAGCTGGTTTGGTGGTGCTGAATTCTCTTATCTTTTGCCTGTCTGTAAAGGTTTTAATTTCTTCGTCAAATCTGAATGAGAGGGCTTCCCAGGTGGCACAGTGATTGAGAGTCCGCCTGCCAATGCAGGGGTTGTGGGTTCGTGCCCCAGTCCGGGAAGATCCCGTGTGCCGCGGAGCAGCTGGGCCCATGGACCATGGCTGCTGGGCCTGCGTGTCCGGAGCCTGTGCTCCGTGGCGGGAGAGGCCGCGGCAGTGAGAGGCCCATGTACCGCAAAAAAAAAAAAAAAAAAAAAAATCTGAATGAGATCCTTGCTGAGTAGAGTAATCTTGGTTGTAGGTTTTTCCCTTTCATCGCTTTAAATACGTCCTGCCACTCCCTTCTGGCTTGCAGAGTTTCTGCTGAAAGATCAGCTGTTATCCTCACAGGGGTTCCCTTGTATGTTATTGGTTGCTTTTCCCTTGCTGCTTCCAATATTTTTTCTTTGTATTTAATTTTTGATAGTTTGATTAATACGTGTCTTGGCGTGTTTCTCCTTGGATTTATCCTGTATGGGACTCTCTGCACTTCCTGGACTTGATTGACTATTTCCTTTCCCATGTTAGGGAAGTTTTCAACTATAGTCTCTTCAAATATTTTCTCAGACCCTTTCTTTTTCTCTTCTGCTTCTGGGACCCCTATAATTCAATGTTGGTGCGTTTAATGTTGTCCCAGAGGTCTCTGAGACTGTCCTCAATTCTTTTCATTCTTTTTTCTTTATTCTGCTCAGCAGTAGTTACTTCCACCATTTTATTTTCCAGGTCACTTATCCGTTCTTCTGCCTCAGTTATTCTGCTATTGATTCCTTCTAGAGAATTTTAATTTCATTTATTATGTTGTTCATAATTGTTTGTTTACTCTTTAGTTCTTCTAGGGCCTTGTTAAATGTTCCTTGTGTTTTCTCTGTTCTATTTCCAAGATTTTGGATCATCTTACTATCATTATTCTGAATTCTTTTTCAGGTACACTGCCTATTTCCTCCTCATTTGTTTGGTCTGGTGGGTTTTTACCTTGCTCCTTCATCTGCTGCGTATTTCTCTGTCTTCTCATTTTGCTTAACTTACTGTGTTTGGGGTCTCCGTTTCACAGGCTGCAGGTTCATAGTTCCTGTTGTTTTTGGTGTCTGCCCCCAGTGGGTGAGGTTGGTTCAGTGGCTTGTGTAGGCTTCCTGGTGGGGGGAGACTGGTGCCTGTGTTCTGGTGGGTAGGGCTGGATCTTGTCTTTCTGGTGGGCAGGGTCACGTCCGGTGGTGTGTTTTGGGGTGTCTGTGAACTTATTATGATTTTAGGCAGCCTCTCTGCTAATGGGTGGGGTTGTGTCCCTGTCTTACTAGTTGTTTGGCATAGGGCATCCAGCACTGGTGGTTTGCTGGACGTTGGATGGAGCTGGGTCTTAGCGTTGAGATGGAGATCTCTGGGAGAGCTCTCGCAGATTGATATTACGTGGGGCCGGGAGGTCTCTGGTGGTCCAATGTCCTGAACTCGGCTCTCCCACCTCAGAGGCTCAGGTCTGACACCAGGCCGGAGCACCAAGACCCTGTCAGCCACATGGCGTCCTGGAGCTCAGAACTCCGAAATGGATTTCACTGGGCTGAAATCAAGATGTTGGCAGGATCATGTTCGTTCTGGAGGTTCTGCCGAATCAACTAGCCCTGAAAATGGATGGCGCTGGAGCGTGGGGCCCAGACCCGCCATCACTGGCACTCGGAGAGCACGGGCCTGGTCAGTTTTTTTGACAGACCGCCAAAAAGACCTCACCGCTGTCTACTCTGTCCATCCCCGCTGCCACTGTCCTGGTCCAAAGCCTCCATCAGCTCCAGCCTCCTGGTCCTCTCCCCACTTCCAGGCTGCTCCCCATGGTGGAGCCAGTGCAGGGTGCTGGCTCTGTCTCCTGCCAGCGTCCTGAGCTCCAGGAAGGCAGGCTTCACTTCATCATGCCTGTGTTTTTCAGTGATGTGTAATATGTTTTGAGCTCAGTGAAGGTATGAAAGAATGAATGAGTGAAGGAAGGAACAGATGAATGAATGTTGACCAGATCCTCCAATCCTGGTCTCCTAGCCTGGAGAGCTTAGAACAGCCCAGCAGTAAAGTGAGGGCAATGGGAGCCCCACCTTGGCTCTTAGAGACCGTCTGTCCTATGGCAACAGGCCCGGGGCTGTGGGCACATCCTGCCGGCAGATGCCACTTCTGGCTCAGCAGCACCTGGAGCAAATGGCCTGCTCGGTGCTGCACGTCTACCCTCGACCTGAGCATTTCAAAGCTGGACTCGGCCTCCAAGCTCGAGCCTGCCCACCTCATCATAGCCACGGGCAGACTGAGTTCCACAGACGCCAGGACGTGGGTGAAGCTCATGGCGAGATGGGGACTGAGCCGGGACTGGTCCCCGGGGCCCAGAGCCGTGGTCGGGGGCTCTGTTCTCACGTGCGGTCAGGAAGCCAACTGAGAGGACCTGTAACAGTGTGTCAGCATGGGACACGTCCACACACAACTCGTGGTGACAGAAGTCCACGCCTGCCTCGCTGTGTCCTTATGGCCACATAGCTCCTGAGTCCCACATCCAAAGGCAGGCTGAGGACGTACGTGCAGGGACAGGCCCAGCACTCTTCGGCAGCATGTGACCTACAGACGCACAGGCTCCGTGGCACACGTTCCCGTCTGGGTGCCTTTTCCAACTCAGGCCTTCCCAGACCCCCGAGCACTGGGGACCTGAGTCAGCCTGACTCGTTGCCCATCCCCTGTCCGGCCCTCAAAGAAGGCACTGTGGGAGGGAGGGAGGGAGGGTCTGTGCCCCCGGAAATACACCTCGCCATCCCCCAGAGGGTGTCTGTTCGTGCAACAGTCTCTCAGATCCAGTTTCATGAATGTCTCTAGGAAATAGCTTAGGACAGAAATATGATTATAAGACTCCCAGCCACCCACAGCCTGGCCTTGCCCATCCTGTCATTCTATAGCCTGAGGTTCTGCCATTTTACAGCAGACCGGCCTGAGACCAGCCTCAGGCTCACTAGGGTGAGGGAGAGAAAGAGCCTCCACCTGCCTAGCCGCCCCCCGTGCCCATCCAGATCCTTCCCCAGCCCACCCCTGCTCCAGAACCCCTTCCTGAGAGTCCACAAGCACAAACTGGGATTCCCAGTGCTGCAGGCCGACTGGCCCCTCCTCTGCTCTGCTCTACAGGGAGATTTGATGCAAAGGGTCAGAGCTTTGCAGTCAGGATGCCTGGGCATAAAGCCGGGTTCCATCACTGTTAATTAAGAGAGTTTGGGAAAGCCATTTCACCTCCAAGGACCTCAGTCTCTCATCTGTAAAATGGGGATCATACACCTGCCTCATCAGACTGTGCTAGGTGTACTTTAGGTAATAGCATTACACTCTCTACTGTGGTGGAGGGATCCTTATCACAGAGACCCTCCTGTGGGCCAGCCACCATTCCAGGCTCTTAGATTACATTACCTCTGATCTTCACAATAAGCCCACGAGAAGGGGGTTATTATACTCATTTTGCAGATGAAAACTAAGGCCCAGAGCAGATGAATGGCTTCCTCAAGGCCTTGCAGGCACACCTTCAACTTGAATCCTGGCCTCTTGGGTCCTGGTCCTGGCCATTTCCCCCCGTACATGGTGCCCTTGCTGTATACTTCCAGAATGGTTGACGATTTTGCAGGAGAGTGTCTTTTTAGCTGGTACATCCCACAGAAGAGTACTCTCCTTAGCGTTTGGGTTGTTTCTGTATTCAGGAGCTGTTTGACCTCTTCTGGAAGTTATTCAGCAGGTTCTAGGGCAGTTGGGGTGTGGACACATGTGACAACTCTGAGCAGGCCTGGGTGACAGCTGGGGACCCAGATGGAAGCCCCACCTCCTTGGGAGGTGACTGTGGCCAGTGTGCAAACCTGGATGTTCTGGAAGGAGCCAGGCCACTGCCATGGAGGGGTGCACCGGCCCAGGGTTAGGGGAGGGCTGATTCCAGACTGCCAGGCCCATGCAGTTTGACAAGCTGAGCCTACGTGTCCTCAGAGATCTTAAGTGTGTCCTCGGGTTTCCTCTGGCCCACAAATAACTGAGAAAAATAAGTACAAGATGGTGAATTTTTTTACTAATGAAGTGTATTAAATTTACAGGCTTATGTTCTGAAATTATCTTCCTTCTACTGTGTTTGAAGTTAAATATCTTTCTCTTTAAAAAGAAAATAGTGGTGAAATGAGACAAACAGGGCTTTCAGAGCCCTTACTTGGCAAAATTAAAAGTTGGTAACTGTATTGTTTCTCCCACCCACCCGCCTTCTCTTCAGATAGGAGGGAGTTGAGCAAGCCTAAACCATGCTGAAAAGCATACAATAGGAGGGGTGAGGCCAATGACACAGGAGAGGAATGGGGGGATGCCTAGCCCAAGTTTCCAAGAAAGCAGGAAAGCTGGGAGCCAGAGCTCAGGTAGAGGATATGGCCTTGGAGAGAAGAGGGCACTTGGAGAAGGGAGAAGGCTGGCAGGAAGGTTAGTTGGTGGTGGAAAGGTGACCTGTTGGCTTCTAATCAGAGCGCCACTCTGTAGAGGTTGAAGTCATGTGCAGAGAAAGAGGGGCCTGGGAGCTGGTTCTTGGTTTGAAGACAGGAGAACATTTGACGTAAATGTAAGAGATTGGCCCCAAGAACTGACCTTGACAGGAAGTTAAATGAATTTCATATCATGAGCCAACTGTGAGTGATTGGTATGGTGACCTGGAGTGCGGTATATGAAGGACGACAAGACCATATTGAAGCTCAGCAGCGAAGAGGTCTGCTTGATTAGTGGTGTCTGCTGTGGACCTGGATTAGGCCACATTCCTGCCCCATATCTGCTCTGATTGCTGGGAACATAGACCACACTGATTGGTGATTGAGGGCCTGTGAACCTGCAGCGGCCCCAAATCACAGCTTGTAAGATTTTCTACAGCAACACTGGACATCTAGGGTGTGAAGGCGGATGCATGTACACTCCAGGCCTTTTTCTGATTTCATCCTAGAACCCACTGCTCAGTAAGCATCCCGCTGATTGTGAACTACTCCAGGGCAGGCCCATATCTCCGCAGAATTGCCAACACCCAGGAGATGTTCTATAAAGACGTACTAGACCAAATCACCCAGAAACAAGTTCACTCCATTCAGTCACATGGTATCTCTTGGGCTCCAGGCCTCTGCGGTGGAGGGAGAGGGGCTCTCAGTCCCAGGCACTAGAAGAAAATGACAGTTTTGTCCCTAGCTCTAGGGAACTGGGGCTTTCTCAGGTTGTGTTCACTTGTTCAGCCATCCTGAGATCTGGAACAGAATGCATAATGCGGGAGCTGGCTGAGCTGGGCTGGAGACGCGAGCCAGACTCAAGGGTAGACCAGTTAGCCTGCAGGGCCCATTCATTCTGAACTCTGAGAGCCACTGGTATGTTCTGTAACCCCAGTGTGCTACAGCCTGAATATAATTCTAACTTCTGACCTTACAAAGTCCTCTGACCCTAACAGCCTGTTGTTCTAAGACTGTGTGGTTCTGATAGCCCAGCCTTCCATCATCATAGAATTCTAACCCTCTAGCAGAGTTTGCTTCAGTCTCTCTTGGATTCCTTGGGAGGAGTACGGAGCTAAGAGCCTGCTAGGACCTGGAAATTCCTCCACATGGGACTGCTGCCACCCGTCCCCCACACCACCCACCCGCAGTAAGCAGAAGTCCAAGCAGAAAGCAGGATTTGACAAGTTAAAAGCCAGGCTGTGTGAGCGTCGGAGACAGAGGTGCTGTAGCTGTTACCCCAAGCACCTGCACATCCAGCACCCCCAGCCTCCAGGCTGCGCCAGCCCCTCTTGAGCCCCAGCTGAAGTGCCACAGGCCCATAAGCAGGAACAGGTCTGTGAGGCTGGGACACAGGAGTCGACTCATGGTGAAGACCTGGACTTGAGAGAAGGGCGAGATAGAAGCCCGACACATGGAACACCAGTAACATTTAAAAATGAATAACAACGGCGATTGCTCCTTGGAGAGTGGGCACCATCCTGCTTGAAGAACACCCATACCCATCAGCTTACGTGGCTTTCACGTCCTCGTTGCCTCCCGGAGGGAGACAGGATTGTATTATTATTCCATTTGACAGATGGGTAAGTCAAGGTGGAGATGAGAAGTGAGAGAATCTTAGAACTGGAGTGGAACAATGGTCAACACTGATTAGGCCATTCCTTCTGATGCCCGTCTCCCTAAAAAGCCATCCAGCTGCTACTTGGGCCCTCTGTTCTCCTGAGAATGACCTTCCCCTCTCCTGACTGGGCCTTCTGGGACCTCTTCTCTGGGATCCCATAGTCCCACAGGATTTCCCTATCACAGCTCTGCTCGTGCTGAGCACATTTGTCATCTCCTAGTCTAGGAAGGGGAGGGTAGGTCAGAGAAGACTTCCTGGAGGAGGTGAGAATTGATTGGTTGAAATTTCCCTGAGGCATGTCCAGCTGCCTTCCAATTCCTCTCCTCATCCCCACAGTCCTCAGGGCAAGACCCCAGCCACCTCCTTCCCCCCCTGGTTCTCCACTCAGGGGCCTCAGGAACAAAAACTCCTCAGAGCTCATGGCTGAGCACAGAAGAGCAACCACAGCCCATGTAGGGCCCTGGTAACCTTAGAAACGAGGGACCCAGCAAATAGCACACGCCCAGCCACTTTCTCTCCTCCCGGCCAAATGCCCATGGCCTGCCATTCTCCCCACTTTGGAACATGAGTCCACAGCGTCCAGAAGTGTTTCAGAGTTTTCCAACGGTGTTTCAAAGGGCCCAGCCGCCCCACCATGTACACATCTGGCAGCTGGCATGCCTGCTCCAGGCTGAGATCCTTGGCCAGCGTCACCCTTCCTGTTTCAGCCCAGAGCATCCAGCCAGCCAGAGGAACGTCCCATCTGCTAGCTTGTCCCTAACTGGATCCAGCCCTGCCCTCTGGACCAGGTTGGACCTCTGTGAGCTAGGGCACCTGGAATGTCAGCTAAGGGCTCAGCACTCTTGCTGGGCATGTGGGGAAAGCAGGGGGAGGAGAGAGTGTCCTAGGTGAAGGGCATGGGCTTCAGAGCCTGACTGCCTGCGTGAGGACCTCAGCGCCTGTCCTCGTAGGAAGGAGCCTGCGCAGACCAGGTACTTGGCTTCTCTCGGCCCTCAGGGTCCCTCTAAGAGGAGCCTGGTGTCAGTGGGCAGCACACGTGCAGCTCAGGCCTGGTGCACGTGAGCTCTTGCGCTGTCAGTATTATTTCAGAGCCCACGGTCCTCCAAGAACAGGACTCCCACCCAGGGGAGAGCAGGGCTGTCCAGGGGATGAGGCAGAAGTGCTCGGTGGCCTCTGAGGACCCAGCTGGGACCCTGCAGGGAGACCCCCACGGCCGGTCTCAGCTCCAAGACACAGTGAGGCTCAGGACGTTGGGCCCCGTCCCTGCCTGCATGGTTGGCCAACAGGGTGCTCTCCTGGGGTGCTGGGTGCTGACATTCTGGGAAAGGAGCCTCTGGGTGTTATAAAGAGTGGTAACCATGACCGCAGCGAGCCCTGCACTGGGCGCTGCCCCCTGCAGTTCACAGAACCCATCACAGGCTCCGTCTCCAGGGCTTTCCCCACAGTGCCTCATGCTGACCTCAAATCACTCTGCGCAGTCACTGCCTGAGTCTGGCTTGGTGTCAGACCCCAGGAGGGAAAGACCCCACGTCTAACCTATCTCAGGGTCCCCAGGGCTTGGCACGTGCCTGACATGTAGGAGGTCCCAGTGAAGGCTTGTGGAGAAGGCTCTGCGGCTTCAGGCCTGTACCCCTGCAGGGTACAGGTTCCTCAAAACCCCCAGGGCTCATGTCCTCACTGTGGGACAAGGGCAGGGCCCAAGGAGGAGGCTGACCCCTAGTCTGTGTCCTGTCCCTTCCTCTTCAGCCCCGTAGCCCCGGCATCCCTCCCTCACTGCATAGCTCACACTGCCCTGTAATTGTTTGCGTGTCTGTCTCGCCTCCGCCCTGTGATGTCCTCCAGGGTGGGGACCATGTGTCTCAGCTCCTGGCACAAAACTGGGTACAGGGGAGACATCATCTCAGTCCTTGCTGAACTGAAAAAGCCCCAGTCCAGCCCTGCCTGGCCGGCAGAGCAGGAGAAAGAAAGCTTGGCTCTGCCAGTTTCCCAGACGGACCCTCCTTGGGAGTTCGAAGCCCCGAGGTACCCCCAATTCTCCATCCACCTGTCCATCTGTCTAGCTCTCCCGTCACACTTCCTCGGGTAAACAAACACCGCTGTTGCTCGATACCCGGCGGCTGAACCTGGCAGCTAGAGTAACACTTGATAGTTCCCCTTGCATTAATTTCAGACGGAACATAAATATGGGCTTGGACTCCCTCTTCCAGGAAGAGAAAACTGGAAACCCATTGGACTCACTGGAGAGAAAACGTGTGCTGGCCGAGGGGAGCCCGTGTTACTTTGGAGCTTTTGTGGGAACATCTGGTTCTCCCCTCCACTAAGCCCCCCAATACTGTCTTGAAATTGCCCTGGTAACTGGCATGTTCTTCGAGCTGGATACTCAAACGCTTTCCTCTCTGATCTGGTGAAACCTGGAGGGGACACAAGTTTCTGACGACTCGCTGCCCCCAGAACGTGAGCTCAGGATCACTCGCAGCTGCCAGTACTTCCGAGCAGATGTACCGGCCACGCAGCCAACTAGGACATCTCTGGATGGAAGCCCAAGCTTTGCCTTTTACCGGCTGTGTGACCTTCAGCAAGTCCCGTCCTCTCGCTGAGCTCCAGTTCCCTCATCTGTCAACTGGCAGTACCTGGAAATGCTTTTGTGAAGATGAAATGAAATAATATTTGAAAAGCATCTTGTGCCCAGGAGACTCACTGAGGAGGCGTTTGCCTTCAGGTCATCACATGACGGAATCACAGAGGTGGGAGGACCCAGGAGACCTTTGTAGGGAAACTGGGACAGAGAGGGGAAGGAGACTGCCTGAGGTCACACAGCTGGTTGGCTGCCGAGCCAGGTTTTCTGTCCTAACCTCAGGACAGGATTCTTAGCTCAGTCCTACCCCGCCTTTCATGTCGGAGGGTAAATGGGGGCTTTGGGCTACGCCCAGCCGATGAGCCTTGTGCCCCAGCACAGGCCTGCTTGTGCCTGGAAGAAGGGGAGCCTTTGTCTCTGCACTACAACATCATGGGGCTCCGCCCACTCAGATCAGGACACCTTCCCTGCCTGTATATGATGTCCCTTAAGTGGCACTCTGGCTTGCGTGGTCAGGGGACACAGTCACCAAACCAGCCTTATACTTTGTCAAACCTATAATCCTCCTCCAGGCCCTTGCTCCTCCCCTTGCCTGTTTCCCAACTCCACCCCCTCCAATATATCTGCTTGAATCCACCCTTTCTGGGCCCCTCTTCCAGGAAGCCTTCCTTGGTGTCTTTGGTGTATGGATCTCTCCTCCGTGCCCTTTGTTTTTTGTTTTTTGGGTTTTTTTGCGGTACGCGGGCCTCTCACTGTTGCGGCCTCTCCCATTGCGGAGCACAGGCTCTGGACGCGCAGGCCCAGCGGCCATGGCTCACGGGCCCAGCCGCTCCGCGGCTTGTGGGATCTTCCCAGACCAGGGCACGAACCCGCGTCCCCTGCATCGGCAGGCGGACTCTCAACCACTGCGCCACCAGGGAAGCCCCTGTGCCCTTTGTTTTTGTTTCTGGGTTCTCTTTCTCCTCTCTCCTCTTTCTCCCTCCTCTCCTTCCCTCTCTATCTCTGTCTCCTTGTATCTCTTTCTCTCTGTCCCGACATCTCTCCTTTTTCTTCTCTCCTTACTGTTGCCTCTGTGTCTCTGTGTCTGTTGCAGCCTGTCTCCCAGCCCCTGTCACCTCCTCTCTTCTTTCTTCTTTGTTTCCCTGTATTCTGGAGCTCTCTCCCCCTCCCTGTCTGTCTCTGAGCGTCTCTTCTTTCTCTGTCTCTCTCCGTGTGTCCCTCTCTCCCACTCTGTGGCTCTGTGTGCCCCGCCCCCACTGTCCTCCCTCTCTTCCCTCCTCTCCTGGTCCACACGGCCTCAGCAGATGAAATGGGATGTTCCTTCCTGAAGACAGCTGGCCAGAGAGCAGCCGTCAATGCTGGAAGGAGCTGCTGAACAGTGGCCAGGAGACGCCGGGCGCCTGGGCGAGCCATGTAGGCTAAGCTGTGACAGCAGGGGGCCCCTTTGGAAACTTTCCACACCTTCCCTGCAGGTTCCAGGATGGATGTGGTACCTTTTTCGGGATTTGTGACCTTGGAGGCAAGCCCAAGCCCTGTCTGCCAGCCCCTGGGGACGACATGCACTGGGCCCTGACTGCAGGGCTGCTCTGACAGCCAAGCTCCTGGGATTGGTGGGATCTGCAGGAGGATCACCAAGGGGCTGGGCCACAGCTGTGAGCAGAAGGGATCCTCAAGCTCAGGTCTCCTGGGGATAAGACGAGATCATGGAAAGGACAGGGAGTAACGGATTCTGTCATTCATTCATTCAACAAACATTCATGAAGCTACCACCCTGTGCCAACCTTGATCTTAGCCCTGAGGACAAAGCTGGATCAGGCGTGGCCCCCGCCCTCAAAAAGCTGTTGGTCTCCCCTCAAGTGGCTTGTTGGGGACACATTCTGGCAGAGGCAGCTCCAGGGTGTGGGGAGCTCATTCCAGCCATGGTGAAGAGGGTGAACCGGAGAGAGCAAGGAGGCTGCTGTCTGCAGTGATTCAGGCAGAAGGTGATGGTGACCTGGGCCAGGGTCAAGCATGGTTGGAGGTAAAATCCAGGGTATTCTGGTGACCGAATGGATGAGGATGAGGAGAGGGAAGGAGGAGTGAAGACGCGCGCATCTGACTTGGATGGTGGAACTCAGCTGAGACACATCCAGGAGGGGAGGGGGAGGCTCTGGAGGATGCTGGGTGGAGATGCCCAGGAGGCTGCTGGACAAATGGGTCTGGGCTGGGGCAGCAGGTCCAGAGTGGTAACTGAAGCCATATGAATGGATGGATTCACATTCCACGGATTGTGAGAAGAGTGAGAAGAAAAGAAGGCTGTGGAAAGGGTTCCCAGGGACACCCACATTCATCAGGCAAGGGAAAGGGGAACCTACGAGGAGGACAGAGAGGGAGCCGTGAGAGGAGTACGAAGAAAACAGGACAGAACGGTGTCGTGGGGTCCTGAGGAAAACAAGCCCCAAAGAGGGCAAAGAGGGGGTCGCGATGGGAACCTGGTCTCGGGAGTGAGGGCTTACTCTGGACAGTCCCGGGGCAGGAACCCCGTGGGAGGGGCCTCTTGCAGGAGCTGCCCTTGGCAGGGGGCGGACACCTCCCCACCCTGGAGGGAAAGAGGTGAAGGCCAGTGTGGCTTAGAGAAGGAGGGGATAGGAATTTGGAAAAATCATTGCTGATTGCTTCTCATTTCTCCAAGTATCTGAAGTCTTCTGTTTAGGGTCTTAAAATACACAGTAAGGGCCTGGAACCACTGAGGTTGAGGGAACGGGCAGGGTGCAGACCAGACACTGAAACGTTGCCAGGCAGTGCTCAGGGTCCGGCCAGCATCCTGTAAGGCTTGGGCTCCTCCGAATGCCCCCTCTGCCAGCTCCAGGAATGCTCCTTTTAGAGCGGCCACACGGCCATCAGTAAATATTCGTGCTTCTCCGGTATAGCCTGAGGTGGCCTGTTTTCCCTACGGCTCTTGAAATCTGCGCGGACCACTGCTGGGCCTGGAGGCCCCTGTCTTTAAATGGGTCTCCATGGAGGTAGGGAAGGAATTGCTTTGCTGCCAGGAGTGCATTCCAAGAGCTGTGGGCAGGGAGTTCCTGCAGCCTGTGCGCTGGAGGCCACCACGCCCAGTTCCAGCCTGATCAGTTCGGGGGGGCAGGCAAGAGTGGGGTCGACTCCGTGGCCACAGCCAGGGATGGCTCAGCCCCTCACTCAAGTGTGCATGCTGGGCTTTTCCAAAGGACGTTCACTCCTCCTGCCTCGTTGGGGCCTTACAGTCTCCCCAGGGAAGCAGCTACAGGGATCCAGGCCCATCTGACACACAGGAAAACTGAGGCTGGCAGCAGGGCAGCTGATTGCTCAGGATCACGTACGGGAGACTCAGAGCCTTGGCAGAAGCCTAGGTCTTCTGTCCTCTACAGCCAGCACTGGGTCAGGGCCAGAGCTGCGAGGGCGTTGTCCGTGTGTCTTCTGCAGCTGGCTCCCCAGGTGAGCCTCACTGACCTCACAGTCTCTGCACATGCTCTTCCCCCGCCCCACCCTGCGCCACCCCACTCTCATCCTCACCTAGTTAACTCTGATCCCATCCCTCAGCTAGGGATGCCTCCTCCAGGGAGTCCACCCTGCCTCCAGGTTAGATTAGCGGCCTCCTGTGCACACTCACCACCTTGTGCGCTTCCCTCGGCATAGTACTTACCCTGGATCAAAAGACCTTGATTCTCAAGACCGTGAGTGCCTAGAACAAGCCCCTACCTGTTCATCACCATCCAGCACTGGATATGCACTCAATCAGTGTTCGTCAGATAAATGCAATAAATAGGTAGAGAAAGGGAGAGAGAGGAGGAGGGAGGGAGGGAGGGAGGGAGAGGAGGAGGGAGGGAGGGAGGGAGGGAGGGAGGGAGGGAGGGAGAGTACAATTTCATAAGGGTCTCTGGAGTCAAACGAATGCCTTCCCCATGAATGTGAGAGCGAGGGGAGCCCATGGTGCAGCCCAATCCCTCCCTGTACACAGAGACACCAAGAGCATACAGGCTCTTGGTGGGTTTGCCCAAGGTCTCAGAGCGAGTGTGGTGGGTTCTAGTCCAAGTCTCCCATTCCCAGACCTGTGATTTTTTTTTTTGCAGTGATCCAGAGGTGGGATTTCAGGGACTGTGGCAGGCCACCGAGAGAGAGACTGTTGGGTGGGGGACTTGTTGGGGAGTCTTGAAACCAGCCCAGAGGTGTGCAGGGCTGGGCGGCAGTGGGCTGTGGGGTTCACCCCCCTGTTCCAGCCACTGTGCACTCCCAGCCTCACTTCCTCTGCGCCGGAGCCTCTCCACGCCCCAAAAGCTCGTCCACCTCCCTGGGGTTGTCAACATGCTGACCTTCCAGCTTCCCACCTGTCACCACCCATCACAGGCAATTAGAATAATAGTGCAGGAATTTCCCCCCAGGTTGTGGGATGAATGGTGAGCAGGAGGGGAGTGAACTGCCTGTGGAAGTGGGGCTTCGGGGGAAGGACACGGACTGGGAGGGCGCAGGGGCCACCACCACTCTGCCTGCATTGAACAAGTGGGGAGACAGGCCCAGCGAGGAGGAGGGGGCTTGCCCGGGGCTGACTCCCAACAGCGACTGGCCTCCCCTAACCGGAGCCTGGGAGAGCCTCCACCGTGTTCTCAGACCTCGAGCCTGCGTCCAGCCAGAGGGCGTGCCTGGTCTCATCTGGGGCTGTGGACCAAATGATTCATTTCTATATTCTCAGTGTCTAGCCCAGGGCTGGCCGCAGAGCAAACGCATCATAAATGTCTGTTGAATGAATGGTTAGGGGTGGAGAGTGAGATGGAGACCAGCCCCCTCCGCGCCCCACACAGGGCTCTATTACTCCTTCCCCAGAATCTTACACCTCATTGTGTCCTCAGGGCCCGCCCCAGGGCCTGGGTCAAGTGTGTGATCCATAAATGTTGGATAGATGGCGAACAAATGAATCTTCGAAGTCTTAGATCCAGCCAACACATCCTGAGCACGTGTGGGGCAGTAGCCATGCGGTCTCTGCCCCATGGAGCCTGGTGAGGAGATAGACATGCCCACACGGAACCCCATTCCCATGCTAAGGCAGGGCGCCTCAAGTTGCTGGTGGAACTGACAAGGATGAGCCATAGACCTCAGAGCTGGACCTTGTCTGACTACTGGAGGTTGTCCCTGCCTGGACAGTCCAGGGCTGGGGTCAGTTTGATGGTGTGGGGCACAGTGATGCCACAGTAAATAAACACTGCGAGCCTTTGCTGCATGCCAGCCACTGTTTCCGGAGTCCGCACAACAGCCCTAGAGACTGCTAATACAGGCATTCCCACTTTACAGATGGGGAAACTGAGGCACGGGGTGGTACAACCAATGAGCAGCAGAGCCAGGCTTTGGACCCAGGCAGGGTGGCACCAGCCCATCTTCCAGCTACACCATACTGCCTTTCAGGGAGGCCTGCCCTTGACTTTGGTGTAGGTCGTTGGCCTGAGGCTGTCCCCAGTTGCTGCTGACCTGCCATGTGGCTGAGCCCACTTTGTCTCTTGTGTTCCAGGTCACTTTCTGGGGAACAACACAGTCATCGACGTCCTTCGGCAGGCAGGGCTGGAGGTGGAGCACACGCCCGCAGGACAGACCATCCACAGGTAAGCAGCTGGGACACCTGGGGGCATGGGACTTGCTGGCCCACTGACGCTGGTCCACAGGCCCCGCTGACCACGTGCTGTATGGCAGGCTGCACCCCTCCTTCCCGCTCAGGCCTGCGGGGCAGAGTCTGGAAGGAGCCTCTGGTGAGATGGGGCCTCCTAGCGACTGGCCTTCGCCAGGCACCCAAGAGTGGGGGCTAGGATGGAGGTGGGGAGACTGGGAAGGAGCTTGGTGTGCAGTAGTGGCAGGAGGTCAGGGCGGTGGGAAAGCAGTGAAGGTGGGAGTGGGAGGAGCGTTAAGTTTTGAGAGATGTTCAAGATTTAGAGACTGGCGATCGGTGGGGTGCAAGGACGCTGTAGGACTCCCGGGTTGCTGCCTAGAGGACCTGGTGGATGCCCAGGCCCTGAATCGAGATGGGGCCATGTTTAGGACGAGCCCTGGCCAGGCCTCTTCCCTGTGTCCCAGCCCTGCCCACGCCTGGTCCTCACCTTCCTCTGGCCACGCCTCCTCACTGCTGCCTCCTGGTAGCAGTTCCCTCACCTGACTTTCTTGCCAGGGCACACTCGCTCCGCCCAAAGAGCCACAGACTGCATACAGTGGCCATCCTCGCTTCCTGTGTGGCCTTTCTGTCCCCCTCAGGCGGGCAGAGGCCAGCTGGGTTCACCCGTGGTCCACAGTGCCAGCACCAGGCCGGGCACGGAGAGGTGTCGGCACGTGCTGGGCAACCCTAGAAGACAGCAACAGGATCCTGAAACCCGGGGCTTCCATGCAACGTGTGCACCAGCCTGTGCAGGAACCTTCCTCACAGGGATGGCCAGAGTGGGATTTCGGCCCCTGTCCATGACGTTATAAAATCCAGCGTCCAAAAGAAGCTTGAATAATCCTAGCTAATGTTTATTGACTGTTCACTGTGTGTTGGGCTCTAAGCGCTTTTAACTCATTAAATCCTCACAACAACCCCGTGAGGCAGGAACTATGAGTAGCCCCAGCTTAAAATTGAGGAACCTGAGGCCCAGGGAGGCGAAGCCACTTGGAGAAGGACACACAGCTCATGTTAATGGCAGTCTAGCTCTAGGGCCTTCCTAAGGTCCTCACCACAACCTGTACTGCCTCAGGGGCTGGGGGCGAGGCTCAGGGGTGGGAGCGCTCAGGAATGATTGCAGCCTTGCTATTCACTCTGCAAAGATGAGGCCTGAGGCCTTGAGCCTCTGGTCTCCCAGCTCCAGGCTGATGCCCTCCCCCGTCTCTATGACACTTCTGGAGGAACTTAAATGCTCTCACCTCGGACTCCTCCCTCTTCTCATCTCCTGAGTCAGCCTGACCAGACCACCCTTCCTGACCACTGGAGCCCAGCACAGATCAGTTTGTACTGGGCCAAGGGTAGGCGTCAGTTGGAGGGATAAGGGACCCAAGGTAGCCTCGGGGACAAGGCCTTCCTCAAGCTCCTCCTCACAGCCCCAAGGACCTCCACCTCAAAGCTCATTGTGTGGGTCCGGACAGCGCCGGGGGGTGGGGGGTGGGGGCGGGCAGGCCGGCGGGGCTGCCTCCGCTCCTATTCATCTCAGAGCCCAGGCATTAGAACAGGTATCCCCCCACTCCCCGCAGGCCCCGCTCTCAGCCTGAGTCTCTGAGTGCAGGCTGAAGTCCTGTGGGTGGGGTGAGGGGGGCGGGGATGCCGAGGAGGCCCCAACAATAAAAGCCATCAGCAGCCACAGGTGCTTCCTGGATCCGTCTTTTTGTCTGCCTGTTTTGAATTATCTCCCCAGCAGCTGCGGCATCTCCTGGACCCCGGGAATCTGGGGTTGCCGTGGGGGCTGGAGGGCGACAGGCTGAGCTGATGGCCTTCTGTCCTTCAAGGAGAAAGAAGCCCCTCACCCCATCGTGCACGCGGGAGCGGAGTTGGGGGACAGCCTCCCTTGGGTGCCGGTTTGCCTTTACAATTCTCGGGACCAGGACCAACTTCCCCCAGGGTCAGATGTCCCCAGAAGGAATTCCGTTTGGACCACAGAGAGGGAAGAATAAAAGGGAGAGGAGCAGAGGGTGTTCCCAGGCTGAGGGGTGTCTGCGCACCACCGTGTGGCATGTGGAGTCCACGCCACACAATCGCACGTCAGTGCCTGCTGCAGACAGCTCTGTTTGCTCGAGGGTGACATTAAAGAGAGGCCGGTTCTGTGCCAGGCACTATGTTAAGACCTCGTCTCTTTCATCCTCGTGACAACCCTATGAAGTGAGTAGTATTAACTCCGTTTATAGCCAGCTGTTTCTTGGACACCTGTGTCCCTGCCCTTAGTCACATAGCCTGGAAGGTGCAGAGCCAGGATGTGAACCCGTGTCCGTCTGCCTCCACCTTGAGTTCTGCGCTGCTCAACACAGTCCTGCCTCCCCTGGAAAGCTGCTCAGGAGGCCAGCGTTGAATGCATGAGTGGACGCTTGGACGAATGGCACAGCAATAATGTTAATATATCATATTTAAGCCAGTTAATTACTGAAGTGTTTCAGCTGCTATTTGCCAGCCACTGTTCTGAGTGCTTTGCCTGTGTTAACTCACAAAATCACCGTGATGCCGCTAGGAAGTACCAGCTGTAATGTCCCCATTTTCCAGAGTGAGAGACTGAGGCACAACACAGGGAAGTTGGGTAACTCGCCTCAGGTCCCTCAGCCGGAGCTTGTTGAATGAACGAGGCCCTGACCAAGATCAGATATGCTCCCAGAAACCTGCCCAGGGCTCACCCCTTCACTCCTGCTAGTCTGGGCTCACGTCACCGACAGGGACCAGACTGTCCTCCCTGCCAACGACGCCCCCTCCCCCCACGGCCCACGCTCTCCCTCCTGCCCCTGCTTTATTTTTCTCCTCAGCAGTTATCACCATCTGACATCCGGCCCATCTTACTCTCTGTCTCCCGCTTCGGAATGTAAGCGCTAAGAGAACAGGGGCTTTGTCTATTTTGATCGCTACTAATACCCGTTACCTAAAAAGTTCCTGGTGCCGGGTAGATGCTGCATAAATATCTACTGAATCAATAAATGAAAGGACGAACCAAAGCTCTATCTCGCAACACCAGGAGATGCTTTTCCTGGGTGACCCTCAGCCGGGCACCCTGGCATCTTCTCCTGCCGTGACAACTTTCCCACTGAATTGCGTGCCCCGTCGCACCTGAATGACACGTCCCAACACGCGTGCCTCATGTGCGGTTGTCCCTTTCCAGCCCTGTTGCCCGGAGCCCGGCACCTCCACCCGAGGGGACCTCGGCGAGCCCCGCCCAGGCGACCCCAGCTGCTGCCATCCCTGCGGTCCCCTCGGCAGCCCCCACTGCCCCGCCTGAGGAGGAGGACCCAGCCCTGTCCCCGCACCTCCTGCTACCCGACAGCCTCAGCCAGCTGGAGGAGTTCGGGAGACAGAAGAAATGGCACAAGAGACAGAACAAACCCCAGCGGCCGCGGCAGTTCAATGACCTCTGGGTCCGCATTGAGGACAGGTGAGCTGGGAGGGGCAGGTCTACCGGGAGCGGGGCCTTTCTCTGGTCAGCCTACCTGAGACCCACCCAGGACCGGACACACTCTGTTTTCCGCGTGCCCGGCTCTAAGGAAGCGTGGCAGGTGGGTACTCGATCGGAAACTGGCTTGTCCCCGTTCACAGAGGGTCCTTCTGTTCATGCTTCGGGGTTTGTAGAGCACGCTTATGCCTGACTTTTCAGTTTTCTCCATTTGAAGGTGAAGGAATAGAAGCTTCCTTCAGGTGCAGTGGACAAAAGTCTGCTTTGCCCTTAGCTTTCTTGGATGTGTGACGGGTGCGAAGCAGACCCCGTTTGTCCCATGGGCCAGAAGGTGAAGGCAGGAGAAAATGGAACAGGCCGGCCAGAAAGCTGTGAGCTCTCTGGGCCTGGACGGCCTGAGCAGCCGACCCGCTGGCAGGGAGGCTGCAAGAGGTATCCTGCGTGCAAGAGGGACGTGGCAGATGATGGCGTGGGCTCTGTCTTGGGAGGGGCTGGGGGGTTTGTGATAAAACCTTGTTGGAGACGGGCAGGTGCAGAAATCATCCTACTGTACTGCTACCTGTCTGTCCTCTGCCTGTGTGTCTGCCTGCACCGCTCCCTTGGCCTGTCTGTCACCAAAGCCCCTGCTGTAACCCAGATGCCGTCTTCCAACCTCCACCTGCAGGCTCAGCACAGAGCGGTCTCCCTTGATTCCACTTTTGGGCAGAAATCTCCACATCTGGTGAACAGCATCACCAGGGCACCCAGGGAGTGACTGTCAGGGAAGGACAGAGTCCTGCCCACTGCAGTAGCCCTGCCCTGGACATTGTGACCCGGCACTGGGCCTTCGGAGACTCAGAGTCTCCACGTGGACCCTAAAAATCATCATCTGGGATTTCCTCAGCATCCCCAGAAAGAATCACCTCAGGTACTTGTTAAATAATACCCCAGGTCCCCCCACAGACCTCGTGTATTGGAATGTGTGGCACAGGGGCTGGGGAAAGCCACGTGCTGAACGTGCGCTGGAGTCTTCCGAGCAGCTTGGGGAAACGCGGACCCAGCTCTGCATTTATAGATGGTGAACCAAGGCCCGGGATGGGGGCTTGTCCAGGGTCGTACAGGAACCCCCTTCATGACCTTCCCTCAGCCAGGTCTCTGAGTCATAGACAAAAGGTTGACAGAGTCCAACCCACTGTCTTAAAGTGCAGGGTGTGCGCTGTCTTAAAAA
Source organism: Leucopleurus acutus (assembly GCF_964270905.1). Taxonomy (NCBI): domain Eukaryota; kingdom Metazoa; phylum Chordata; class Mammalia; order Artiodactyla; family Delphinidae; genus Leucopleurus; species Leucopleurus acutus. The sequence continues at coordinate 154,302,348 of NC_139143.1, forward strand.
GACTTCCAGCAAGTGAAGTAAGAGTCCGTTCCTCCTTCGGGCCTGTGTTGGCTTCAAAGCGCCTAACTTGGGTTCCCGGGACACGTGCTTCTGCAGAGGCCCCAGCGGCCCAGCCTGCCCGAGGTGGAGGCGCTGCTGTGGCTATACTGCCCTTGACACAGTTGGCTTGTGTGCCCGGCATGGGCTGCTTCTTTCCCACCGGGAGTGAGGGCACAGCGTTACCAAGAGCCACTTCTCAGCCCTGGGGAGGCTCGCAGGCTGCCAGGGAGGCACTGGCAGCCCATAAAGAACTGCAATCAGACCGTTCCCCCAGGGCCCCGATCAACCCGCCGGGCAACCAGACCCGGCCAGCAGTGGGCCCAGCCCACAGGGTGACAGGAGGCTGGGCTGCCAGCTCCAGCCACGGACCCCCAACCCCTAACCGCGTCTGAAAGGTAAATTTCGGCAAATGACTCCACACGGTTTCCTTTTCGCAACACGTCTCTCTGAAACACAGAACCTGGTTTCAGGAGAAGAAAACAGCTTTTCTTTGGCAAGAGGGAACCCCTTTTCAGTCCCAACAGGTAAATTGTGGCTGGATAACTTTCTTCCGTCTGGTTGGGCTGGAGAAGGAAATTTCCACCAACCGGCAGCCTATTTGTTGAAAGTTTCTCTGCGTCGCAGGGAAGCCGGCCCTGAGGTCCCAGAGGGGCCCAGGTGCAGGGCACAGCTTCCGTCACTCCTGGGTCTCAGCCCACCCATCCTCCTAGCGTTCCCAAGTTTCCGCTTCTCCGAGAGGGAGCAGAGGCGAGCTCTCTGGAGGGAGACCTGGGGCCCATTTGTAGCCCTTCTGACAATATTGTTTTCCTTGGAGCTTTAATTCCGTTCAGAGTTTTCTCATTTGCTTCCCCCTCAGTCCCACCGGATGCATCCCCTGCTCTCCATCCCCTCTCCCAGCTCATCTTGCACCTGTGATCTTACGGCGGGGCCCTAACGGGTCTCTGGCTCCTAGCCGTGTCCCAGCACATTACCCTCCCCAGCCTGAGATTCCCAGTGCTTTCCCTCGCCCGGCCCCACCAGGTAAACTTCCTGCTGCTCAGCCTGGATGCAGAGCCTTTGCCTCCTTCCCGCCTCACCTGCTGGCCCTCCTCCTGCGGGATACCTGGGCCCCGTCCTGGGCAAGCTGTGTGCTGCCCTGCAGTGGCCCACCCCCACCTTTGTCCTTGCTTCTCTCTCTGCGGGGGGTGGATGTGAGTGGACACTTGCTGAGCTCCTGCTGTGCCAGCCACTGACATCCCTCACATCCCCCAGCCCTTTCAAGAGTCCAGGAAGTAGGCTTCGCTTGGCCAAGGAGGAAACTGAGGCTCAGCGAGGTCAGGTAACTTGCCCAAGACCTTGTAGGAAGTCAGGTATGGAGTCAGAACCGACAGAATCAGGGCTGTCTGATGCGAGGGTCACATTCGTCCAGCACCACGCAGACGCCCCTGCTGCCCTCGCCTGGCAAGCGTCTCCTCCCTTCTCCCCATCCTCCCCACAGCGTGTTCCCTGTGCCCCTCTCCCCTGCATCCCATAGCCTCCCCCCGCCGACCGTGGGTATCCCGTGGGTGCCCCTGTCCTGGCACAGGTCCACAGATGGCAGTCACTTGCTTGTGTTTCTAGGCCGGGAGGCCCTGGGGACCAGAGCTGGGGTGGACTTCTCTGGGTCACCGGAGGCCTCGCTGAGGGTTTGTCGACTGCATGCATGAGTGAGAGAAGAGGGGGAGCGAGTGGGGAGAGGGCCGAAATGCCACCTGGAGCAGGCTGGCCTTGCCTCGCCCCTCATTACTCCAGATGTAAACACAGCGAAGGAAGTTTAGAGAAGCAGCAGCCCGTGGCAGGATGATTTATGGGGACCTGTGAAAGGGGCCCAGCATGTGTCCGCAGATGGCTATGCAGCAGCGGCAGAATGGTCTCAGGGAACCCCCACATCTGAGATCCAGGAGCAGGCAGCCGGGCTGTGGCCAGGGGGCACGCCAGGGAGGAGACCATTGCCACACTAACTGTGTGCAGGGCACTGCCCCCATCAGTCGGATCTGTGACAATCCTTGGTTTGTACTTTTGCACAGCTAGGGCCTTGACTGGCCTCTGGGGGTCCTGCCAGCTCTGTTGTTCCCCCAGTCCCCCAGTGGGTTGAGCACTGGGCCATCGGGAAGGACAGTCATGAGGGGGCAGGTGCAGGGAAGAGAGCGTTTCCCGGGCTCCGGGCATGGCTGGAAGCCAGGTGCAGAGGTGGGCGTCTGTATGTGGGGGCTGCAGAGCCCTGTAGGCACCACCATGCAGGGACGGGGGCTCAGGACGCACGTGCACAGGGAGTCATTGTCCTCCTGGGCCTTGGTTTCTCCAGAGGTTTGAGCAGATGGCCCGAGCCCCCGCGGAGGGGAAGAGAACCATTTCCCCTCCCCCTGGGCCCCTGGGAGGGCTCTGCCCGCCTCCCGCTGACCTACCATCCTGCCCTGAGTTTCTCCAGCTCACCTTTCCCCCAGCACAGCCAGGCTTTCTCCTGGTACCATACAGGGTGCTCAGCATCTCTGCATGAGGCCAGGACCTCGTCTGATTAGAGGACGATGCCCCCAGGAGAAATGGGGAACAGGGTCACTCAGTGGATAAAAGCACAGAGGAGTACAGGCAGAATCCCCGGCCCCTCCTCGTACTCGCTCGGAGGCTTAGAATGAAAAGATGGTGCTTGTAAAGCGGTGAGCTGGCCTCAGCCCACCGGTGACACTCAGTAACAGCTGTCCCCAGTGTTGGTGGCTGACTCTGAATCTGGTCTAGGATGCCACACGCCCCATCTCCCAGCAGGAAGCGGCTCCTGGGCCTTCAGTGCGTATTAGGCTTAAATGAGCCCCTGGGTGAGCACATCATTAAACAGAAGCGAGTTGGCTACATGCCGGGTGCCCAGCCCGTGTCCAGTGCTGGTGGGGATAGAGCAGCAAGAGTCGTGGGTCATGGCTGGACAGGGACGGCTCCCTGCTGTGGTGCAGCCGAAAGAGCCCTGGAGTCACGGCCACTCTGCCTCTGCCTGGCGAGGAATCCAGCCAGCGGGGGCTGGAGGGCTGGGGGCCCTGAGAGTCGAAGTGACCCAGTGAGGGGAGAGTGAAGGCATTCCCAGCAGAGAAGACCATGTGGCCAAAGGCCTGGAGGCTGGCGTGGGCCTTAGATACCAGGACGGAGAGCTGTGGGCAAGCCGGTCACTTTAGATCTCTGCCTGCGTCTGACCGGTCTGCCCAGACAGTTCCGGCTGGGTCATATCGCGAGCTCCACCCCGGCCAGCAGGGCCACCCGTCAGCCAGGCCCTCGTGCCCCCAGCTCTATCTCCACTTTGTCTCCTCGGACTCCGCTGAGGAGCCCACCACCTTTGTATCGCAAGAAAGCCACAGCTCCAGGACTCCCCAGCCCCAGCCCTGATGGCTCCTAGAGACCCCCTAGTGCCAGGATTGGGGCCCTACTCCAGGAAGCCCTACAGATGAGCCTTGGGGCAGCCAGCTGACACGTCTCAGGCACCAGCCCTGCTTCCCTGTGCTTTATGCCTGGGCTTCTGCCTAAGATCTCACTTCTGGCTTCTGCTGCTAGAAAACATTTTCAAGTCCGAGGGTCTGATGCTGTTCCTTCGTTGTACACACGGGGAAACTGAGGCCTAGAGGGCAGGACCTGCCCAAAGTCACGCAACAGACGGGGACATCGGGCTTCTGCCTTCCGCCCAGGCAGAGGGCCCCTTCCCACCAAGGGGCCCTGTCGGCTCCGAGCGCACTCGGCCCCTGGTGCCAGCCGTCTGCGGAGCCTGGGAACACTCAGTGTTTGGTTTGGCTTCGAGGCCACTTTGCCATGAGACGCTGTTCCCCAGCGAGGGCCTGGGGGGTGGGGCTGGGATCTGGACTGGGCTTTGCGAGCAGAGTGGGCCCAAGAGGTGGGGGCATTTGGGGGGGCTTTCTGTCCACACCCCACTAACCTCACCCCATTTTCCTGGGACTCCTTCCAAGCAATAATTCCCCCACTCAGGCTCCAAGGGGGAGTTTGCATCTTTGGTTTTCAAAGTGTGAAAGCAAATGCCTTTGGGCGCCTTGTGAGACACGGTTTTCATGATTCCTACTTGGTCCTGCTTCTGACGGCGGGGGCTGCTGGGCCCCTCTCTGGGCACCCCAAGTGGCAGCTCAGCCTCCTCTCCTGAGCCAGCCTTCCTGGCCTCCCAGCTGCTCGGGCTGGAAAGATGGGGGCAGCAGCTGGGAGGAACCCTTCATTAGAAAAGAAGGGGAGGGAAGGGACTGTGGTAGTGATCCTGCTGGGCGTGGGCACAATACCCTTCAGGGACTGAGGCCACTGGGGGCCTCCTCTCTGACCCGGGCAAGCCTCCACCCACGGGTGTGCGAGGTCTCGGCGGGAAGAACCATGCTTCACTCCCGTGCTCTCCGTCTGCGCAGTCAGGGATGGTACCACAGCCCAGCTGGGGCCGGGGAGGCAGACAGCCTGGTGCACGTCTTCAGGCTCAGTTTCCCCATCTTGAAAATGGGAATAATGATAAGATGACACGTGTATAGCGTCAAGCACAGTGTCTGCCGGCACACAGGAAGTGCTCCATAAATGGAGGATGCTTTCAATGAGAGAGACAAGGACACACACATAATAATAGTGCTAAAAATAGCCAACACCATACAGCACTTCCGGTGCACCTGGCAATGTTCTGCACCTTACATATGAAACCCATTCAAACCTCGTGCGCATAAGTAGGTGTCAATGACACCGTGTGATCAGTGAGAAATGCGCAAGGCTTCATGGGAGACTCAACTCTCCCAGGTGGCCTTAGGGGCAGGAGGACAAATCAAAGAGGCCTCCAGGTGAGGAGACTGTTGAATCAGGCCTTCAGAGGCGAGTCAGAAAATGGCAGCAGGACATTAGGTGTGGCTGGGGATGCTGGTGTGTGCTGGGAGAGGCCAGAAAGGTGAGGTCAGCCCGCAGCAGGCCATGTGAGAGGTCTCGGGTGCTCTGAAGGCCAGCGTGGGGTGGGAGGTACAACGGGCCGGATTTGGGGGAGTCATAAGGGGCGTTCGAAGCTGCCTGGTCTGCCCCCTCCCTTCCGGTGCTTCCCACACAACCTCTGTTCAGGAATACCTTCCTGCCACCAATGGTGTGTGACAAGCATTTGCTCCCTCCTCTCCTGATTAGTTCTCTGGGGATTTCTATAGACAGAGGAACACACACATCACAACTGTAGAGTCCAGGGTGAGAAGGACCTCACACAAGGATGTGTGGGTTCCTGTGGCCACAGCATGACCAGGACTAGAGGAGAGGGGGAGGGACAGGGCAGGGAGTGACAAGCCCCTCCTTCTCTGAGGGCACACGGACACGGATGCCAGAGCAGGTGTCCCAGACCCCGTGCAGGCAGGGATGTGCTTGTGACCCCCGGGCTGCCCTGCCCACCACCCGCCGAGGCTGAACCAGGCTGTGTGAGAGGGTCCGGCCGGGACAGAGGTGGGGCTGGGCTGCAGTGGTGATGATTACAGAGCTCACCGTGGTGATACGGCCAGTTGTCGGGGCCTCATGCCCAGCATGTGTAAACGTGGCCAGTGTGGGACCGGGGAGGGGGGGGATCCCAGCTGACCTGGGGAGTGAACGGCCCATCAGGGAGGGAGGGTAAGCACTGCAGAGCACGCAGTGTCCCACGTGGAGGAGGCTGCCCACTCTGCAGATGCCCAGGGAGAGGCAAGCTTCCTGCCCCGCCATCAACTGCTGGTGAACACCCACTGGGTGCCCGGTTCAGATCCTGTCCCTGCCGTGTGTCCTGGAGCAAGTTACTTACCCTCTTTGTGCCTTGGTTTCTTCACACGTAAAATGGGATAATAGTCTTACCTGCCTCGTGGTGTTGTCGTGAGGATTAGATGTTAATGGGTCCTACGTGCTGGGCGCAGACGCCGCCGGGAGCGCCCTCGGCCACGTGCAAGCTGGACTCGCGGCCTTCACAGCTGACTGCAGTGTCACCTCTTCCTGGAGGCCATCCGGGCTCCACACTGGGTTGGGGCCCCTCTGTGCGCCCCCTGCCCCTGGCCTTCCCCTCCCATCTTTGACCCTCTGGGGTGATGGGCTTTGTCGGGTCCTCCCCCTGCATCTCCCTCTGCCTCCTGCCCCCCGGCGCTGCACAGGGCAGGCGTAAGCCCATCGCTTCTGGGGCCCAGCCCTTTCCTTCAGCCCAGAGCCTTCTCCCCCTTGGTCTCTCTTTGTTATGCCTCCGTCATTGTCAACTCCCTTCCCCAGTCCCTGTCCTGCCCTCTGCCCCTCTCTTTGTTCATCATTTCCTATCTCTCTCTCCAGGACCTGAGCCAGTAACCTGGTCCTGGCCCCTGCCCTCCCCTGGACTTCCCGATGCCACCAAGGGCTGGCCTTGACCCGCCAATTCCTTCTGCACTTCATCTCTTTTTATTTCTCTGTCTCGGTACTTCCCTCTCTTTCACGTAGGCTTCCTTGAGCCAAGAACCTCCCCCATGACCTCCAAATTGGCTTCTATTTTTATAAGTTCATGAGGGACCACCTTCACTGACACTCCCTGTGATTAGGCAGAGTGAGGCCACCAGGGCGCCTGCCCCCAGAGGCGCCTGACCCCCGAGGCGCCGCCCGCCCCCCGAGGCGCCGCCCCACCCCCTCTGTGACCCGGCCCAGGGAGCCTCGCTGAGCTTCCATTTTCTCATCCGGTGAAAGGGGGTAGTGCGGCGCATTGAACGTTTGTTTTGAGGACCAGAGATGCTACTTATAAAGTGCGGATTCCCAGTGGGCTCTCAGTAAACGATAGCCGTGATAATGAGGGTGAGACGGGGCGGTTGTTTGTGTGTTTTGTTTTGTTTTCTGTTTATTTCAGACTGGGGAGGGGAGGGCAGCAGGAGGCCAGGGGCACCTGCATACAGAGGTGAGAGGGCTGCCTGCTGCGGCGTGACCCCAGATGGATCTCCTCCGAAACACTTCACTTCTCTCTGCCGGGGACCCAGTGCTCTCGAGTGGTCACCCTTGAGGTCGACTGTGTGGCTCTGGGCAGCTCACTTTCCCTGTCTGAGCCCTTTGTTTCTTTCTCCATTTTATGCGGAAAAAAACAGATTCAATAAAAAGTTGAATCTGAACCCTAAGACCACAGCCCAGGACAAGGCTGCTGAGAGGCTGTTCCACGTTCCACGTATTTTTCTCCCTCCAGCACCACCGCCTCGCCACCACCACTGCCCTTCCAGACCACGCACAGCTCCGGAACAGCCAAGCCCCCCTTCCAGCTCTCCGACCCGCGCCAGCAGCAGGAAGAGCCGGGGCTGGCCAGCAGCTCAGCGCCCAGTCGCTCACAGCCCGCCCTGGGCCTCCTCCCCGCCATCGCTGCCAGCATCACAGCCCCCTTCCTGCTGCACACCCTCGGGCTCTCCTGACCTCGGCCGCCCACCTCCCTGCCGGGTGCAGAGAAAGAAGCCAGAGAAACCGATGGGAGGGTCTGCGGCCACACCCACGGCCCCTGCCACCACCTCCAGGGGTGCCGGACACCTCATGGGTAGTCCAGACGGGATCTGTTAGAACACTAGAGCTTTATCGTACCCGAGTTACATCTTCTTTTTTGTAGAAGGATCTTAATTTCCCATAGTGCTATGGGGCTGTTTTGTAAAATATGTGTCTATATTAAAAAAGGAAAATGTATTTATTCTACTGATAAAACTATTTTTATGTGGCCAATGTTAATAACACTTTAACTAGCCCCATCGCCAACCCAGGAGGTGAACCCACATTGCCAGGGTGTCTGCCACCTCATGGGGACCGTGGCTTTGAACGGGCTTGCTTCTGGGTCAGCAGAAGCCTCCAGCGTCCGGGTTTGGCTTCTCCCACTGTAGGGACCTCAGAGGGAGGGGCAGGCAGACAGGCTTAGCTTTTGTGAAGCTGGATTTGGGAGCCAGAGATGTGAACGCTAACGGCCCTTCCTTCCCCTGGATGCATCCTAGGGCTGGGAAGATACTTTAGGAAAGAGAATGCTGCTATTTTGAACACCCTGAGTGTCTGTGAACTGGCCCTCCAGACCTCTTGGTATGTGTTCCAGCCAAAGCTCTTGGGTGGGGGAAGGGATGTTGGTGCTGAAGGAAGTGGTCCCACAGCCCCATGTGACAGATGGTTAAACTCGCCAAAGAGAGTAAGGTTGTTGCCCCAGGTCACAAAGCAAGTGGGAGATCCGGGCCATGAGTCCAGACCTCCCTGTTCTGGTATCGTTAATCCAGCTTGGCTTACAGGAGAGGCTGTTGAAGTCACAGCCAAGTGGGGTGAGGTGAACCGAAGGGCAGGAGTGGGCACTGAAGGGCAGTTTCAGAGACAGGGCCTCTAGGAGTCCCACGGTAATGATACTTGTCATGAGAGCTGCCATTTGTCCGGAGCCTGCAGCGTGGCAGGCATTTTGCACTTTCACTTTATCACAGATCCTCACGCCAGTTCTGTGAGATACAATTGGCCCCGTTTCACAGGTGAGGAAACTGAACCCCCATAAGAGATAAAGAGACTTGTTCAACGTCACCCAGCCCGAACGTGGCCCTAGATCAGTGTGATTCAAAAGCAATGCTTGTCTCCTAGACCATAGTCTGTTGCCGTCTCTTTGCACAGGGAATCTCCAAGGGAGGCAGGTCTCGCCCAAATGGGCCAGCTCACGCTTCTTACTCCAGCCAAAGAGACCACTTGGCTACAGTGATCATGTTGGTCCCTCTAGCCCACGGGCTCTGGCAACAGGCTCTCCCACGTGTCCCATGTCCCAACTTGTCTTATCTTGAAGCCGATGAGAGGCTTTCTTGCCAAATCAGAGAGGCTGAAGGATAGCTGTGATGGGCCTGGTAAGGCAGAGCAGCCAAAGGGGGGCAAGCAGGCCAGGGAGACTCAGAGAAACTGACCAGCTCCTCTGTCCTCAAGGGGGTGGCTGAGAAGCCACAGGACCCAGGTTGGTTGCCTCCCAGCCCTGAACCCTCACTGGGCTGGCAGCTCATCAGTTACAGAGTCCTGGAACCCAAGAGCAGAAAGGGCCCCTTGTTTGACAAATAATAACAGTGAGAGTAAAAATAAGGCCCAGAGAGGTGAGGCATTTCCCCAAGGCTGCACAGCTGAGCAGGTCTGCTGACTCCCAGCTCAGTGCTCCCCGGCGTGACTGCGCCATGGGCTTCCCTGGCAGGCCTGGTAGTGTCTGATTAGAATCAGGGCCATTGTGCCCAGCTTGGCAGCGGTCTCCCTTCTGAGACAGTAGAATTCTGGGCAGCTCGTTGGATGGTCAGAAGTCCCACAGGCATCTTGGCAGGCAGCTGAATTCTTTTTAGCTCTGACCCAGATGGATGTGTTTGAACTTGAGATCTGGCAGGAGCCCTGAGCTCTGCTTCAGAGGGTCCAGCCAGCCCCATGGGTACCACACTGTAAACTGAACTTGACCCCAACCAAGGCTGGAGTCCGTTTATCCTTGGCAGAAATGTGACTTCCTATTTCCGAGCAGGAAGGGGCTTAGCTGACTTACAAAGCAGACTCAGAAGGCCTGCTGGACATCAAATGCATCGTGCAGAGTGCTATTTGGATGAGATAAGTGTAAAGGAATTAGAAACACACAGGCCAGATTCCCCACTGTTCAGGGCAGAGGGTGGCATGAGACGTATTGAGATGGAGCTTGAGGTTAATTAAAGATGAAGCATTTGGTAAACAGTCCACGCATCTGACCGCATGCCCAGATCTGTACCAGGCACGGGGCCAAAGAGATAAATTAATGTAGCGTGTGATTATCAAACACACACAGTGCCAGGCTCTGTGTTGGGGCCAAATACAGCCACCTTCCTTGGCGTAGAGGAACTCATCGAGATGCAACGAGCAGCCCAATCCTAGGTTCTTAGAGGGAACTTTAAAGGTCGTTCTGTCCAGGTCCCTGATCACAGGCAGAGCCCCCAGATCCCTCCTCTGGGCAGGTTGGGCGATCCCAAACGCTCCCTCCACCAAGCACTCGAGTGTTTAAAGAAAACCACGTGGATGGGCCAACTGATCAGGTAGACATGTGCTGATGGGACAGCCAGAGCCGGTGTGAGTTAGACAGACATCTGCAGCCTAAGTTCACTGGTCCCTGAGGACCACCCGCTGGCCAGGGTTTGAAATGAACTGAACTTGCTGACATACGTTGCAGAAGACCCGAGGCACATGTACAAAAATCTGCATGGCTGGGGCCCTTGAATTCTCTCTTCCTGGGCCCGGGAACCATCATCCCATCCACAGCCACTCATGTGCTTTGGATGATCTATCCACCACTGCTGACATTTTTTCCAGCACATTCTGTGTGCCTCGCCTCATAAAATGCCCCCGTTGCTCTGAGAGCATCGTGTCCGTGTCTTAAGACTTTTACATTTGACCTTGAGGCAGGCAGAGAAGATCAGGGACTGAGAGCCAGCATGTTAGTGGTGGCCCTGGGTCCCGTCTCTCAGGATGGCTGACGAAATGACCAAGGGGTTTTCTGGGTCAGCTCAGAATGGCCCTGTCTCCTAATCTCCCTCTGGGCTGTTCTGAGCACCAGCAGCCCGGTGAAGGTAGGGACAGTAAAGGTGTATAAGTCAAGCTGCAGGGAGCTGCAGAGGGCCCCTGAGGGCCCCCCAGCTCTGACAGTCAAAGATCTAGAGTCTATGAAGCATGGAAGCTTGTGCCGACTGGCAAGTTTGCCTTTGCACAGAAAAACCATGACCGGATTTTCCTCACACTAAATGCTCTGTCACCCAATTCCTGGCCTCAGCTGGATTTGGGCTAGCCTAGGGACTCAGGATCCTTGTCCCACCTGCCCAGTCTCCATCCTGGGGCCATGATCACAAGGGGTCCCAAAGAAAGGTCCTCCACCAAAGGGAAAGTATAGGAAAATGCCACGAAGGACAAGAGAGGTTCTACCTGGGAATTGCAGTTTTGCTGGTACCCTGTGTGGCAGAGAACAGAACTGGGGCTGGTGACGTGTTCCTCAGCCTGGCTTTCTACACCCTCCACAATCAGACCCTGCTGACCATGCCAGCCTCGCTTCTCATCTCTCCCACCCTGTGCCTGGCCAGACTGAAGCATATTTGTCATTTCCAGAATAGACAGGATGTTTCACACGTGCTGCTTCCTAGGCCTGGAAACGCCCTTCTATTACCCTTAATTGCTCGTACTTTGAAGATCAACCCAGATAGCACCTCCTACAGGAAGCCTTCTGCGTTGAGACCGTCTATGCCTCTGTTCTCCTATCATACCGTGAGCTCCTCTATGGCAAGGATCATGTGAATTCATCTTTGTGTCCTCATCAGACATAAAGATGGCACTCAAGAGATGTGTAGAGAGGGACGGAGGAAGAAAGGAATGAAGGAAAGAAAGAAGAAGAGAGGCAGACCTTAACTCTGCTAGTGGAATAGTCTTCGCAAAGGCAAAGCTGTCGGAAGACGGCAGGTGCCCCTAGAAGTGTTGAGTTTCCCGTCAGGAGCAGCGTATGAACAGGGGCAGTAGGCACACTGGCTGGAGATGTGGTAGGAGAGCTGAAGTCTTGGCAAGGGAGTGGGGTACGGTCCCTCCCGGCTCTTGAATGCTCAGGTTCTTTGAACATTGTTATGTTTCCAAAAATTCATCCAAGCAGCCAAAAAAATCACCCGGCCTGGCTGTCTAAACCAGTACGTTCCAGAAATCAGTCCAGCCTCACCTCCCCGCCGCCCACCCCCTTTCTTCAACAGCCCAGCCGGGCCTGACGAGAATTGGCAGGCTCGCCTGCTGCCCTGGGGCAGAGGGACTTCTAGGCAGTGGGGGAGGGCTGGACCGGAACCTAAGCCCCTGTTCCCAGCCCAGAGGTCCTTCCCTCCCTGCCCCCCACCCCCGACCCTGGGGGAGAGAAAAGGGGAATATGAGAACTGACTGAGCCCTGCCTGGCCCTTTCCCAGGGGCATCAGCACACCCTCAGCTCTTCCTACTCTGTCTCCAGACGTGGGCTCTTCCTTGCCAGAGATATTCGAGATACTCCTTCACTTTGCTGAGTGACCTGGGGCAAGTCCCTGCCCCTCTCTGAGCCTCTATCTCTTCATCTGTCAAGCAGAGACTTTGTTTCCTGCTTGGACTGTTCTAGGGGTCTGGGGGAGCACCGGGGCTCCACAGCCTTGAGGCTCCGCTAAGGTGAGGTGCCGCCCCTCCCCAGGCCCAGTGCTCGGCTGTCCTCCCAGGACCCGTGGGCCGCCACGGGATAGGGAGCGTGTGGCAGGCAAGGGAGGTAAAGAGTAGCACCCCTCAAAGGGCCCCTGCCTCCCAAGTCCCATTGCGAGGAAAGTGGGCTTTCAACAAGACCCAAGTCAAAGAAGTTTCCAGCGGGGCTCTCAGACATCTTGGGCCCCCATTGGGCCCCCATTGGGCCCCCACTGATTCTTGGCCAAATGATGTCCTAGGCCAGAGCAGGGGAAGCCAGAGCCCCTGCCCCATTCCTGGGCCTCAAAGAGGCTGCAGGACGTCCTGGCCTGACTCTCACTGTGTGACACAAGCTTCAAATCTTAATGTATTGGAAAGGTATTCGTGCTGTTGTCCTTTCAATCACCTCTTCCCCTCACCTCTGTGAATTCTCATGAAGAGTTCTTTAAGAATATAATAGAAGACAAAGAAAGATGCTATTAATGTTATTTTGCCAAAAATATTTTTGTAGCATAATATATTAATAAAAGACATGATGACTTTAACGTGATGGTGTCTCTGCGTGCCGATGTCTCCCCTCCTACTGCTGGGGAACGTGTGGGAAATTGCCTTTACTGGGAGGGCCAGGACCTGAGGCGGTGACGCAGAGGAACTGGCATGGGCCCATTTTCCACGCAAAAACACAGGCAGGTTCTGGGAGGGTAGTTTGGGCAGGGGTCCAGTGACTCAAGAGGCTCCATGCCAAGTGGGGTCTGCAGAGCCCTCTCCAGCCATGTTCACCTGAGCAACCAACCTAGAACCTAGCTTCACCCTCGGGGCCCCCTCTCTCTCTCAATCCTCACCCACCAACACCTACTGATTCGGCTTCATTAATCCCTCCACTCTCTCCACCCTGCTCCAGGTCTCCTCACCCTCCCCTGCCACCTACAGCTGTGTCCCTTCGGCCCACTCTCTCCCCTGCAGCTAAAGTGAGCTCTGTAAACCACAGCACTGACCACGAACCTCCCTGGCTTTTTAAAACTCATCCATGTCTCCTCACTGTTCCCAGGACAAAGGTCAAGGTCACACCAGGTGCTCTGAGACCAGGCCCTGCCCATGTCCCCAGCACGAAATTCCCATCTTACTCATTCTTCTCCCAGTTTTCAACACTCCAGGGTTGCTGGTTGCCTCGGTGTTTCCTGAACTCGTCCTGCTCGTCCCCATCTTCTGCCTTTGCACACACTGTTCCCCCAGCGCCCCTTGTCTTTCTGCATCTCTACCCCTCGCTCATCACTCGTACACACCCTGCGCGACCCAGCTCCAGTGGTATCTGCTTCGCGAAGCTTCCCCAACTCCTCAAGCCAAGTGAGCCCCTCCTCCCCTCCGTCACCACAGCACCCCATCCGCTGTGTACCTGGGTTGTACGGAAATGGCCTTCGTGTGCCTGTCCTTCGCCTTGGCTTCCAGGGGCCAGCACCGTGGTTGGTCATCTCTGTATTGTCAAAGCACAGGATCTGACATCTAGTGGGTGCTCGTGGAAGAAAGGCACAGTCAATGAAGAGGGAAAGGAAGAAGAATGGGAGGGAAGACTTCAGGTAAAATATAGATGAGCTTTTATATCATATCAGACATCACACTTCAAGTATTAGCTGGCTGGGATCTGCACAAGGGGTCCGTGCTGCAGGGTCCACCGGGGAAGAAAACATAGCCCCTGGGACTTGGTGGGGGAAGGGGGGCAGGTTACTGAGAGGTTTGGAGTGGGCGAGGTCTCTAGTTCTGAAACCCTGGAGCCTTCACCAGAGGCAATTCATTGGCCATGGTTAATGAGTCCTTGCTGGCTCCTACAAGAGTAATGCGGGGGCTTCACTGGTGTCACAGTGGTTGAGAATCCGCCTGCTAATGTAGGGGACACAGGTTCAAGCCCTGGTCTGGGCAGATCCCACATGCCGCGGAGCAACTGGGCCCGTGAGCCACAACTACTGAGCCTGCGCGTCTGGAGCCTGTGCTCCACAACAAGAGAGGCCGCGATAGTGAGAGGCCTGCGCACTGCGATGAAGAGAGGCCCCCACTTGCCGCAACTAGAGAAAGCCCTCGCACAGAAACAAAGACCCAACACAGCCAAAACTAAATAAACAAATTTAAAAAAATAAAAATAATAAAATAAAATAAAAAAAGAGTAATGCGGACTGCACATGGGCGCCATCCCCACCAGGTAAAGGTGATGACGCAACTGGAAGCTAGCGTTGGTTGAGCATCTATTATGCATCAGACAACATTCTACACATTTATGTCTTAAATTATTTTATTCTCACAACTATTCTTCCTTAACTCTATTTTACAGATGAAGTAACTGAGACACAGAGAGGTTAAGTAACTAGTACACAATCACACAGCTTGTAAATGCTGGAGCCAGGATTGGAACCCAAGTGGTTAAGCTCCAGGACTATTCTCTTAACCTGTACTCAACCACGCTGCACTGTCATGTGTGGACTGCAGCCTGTGAGGTGGGCAAGGAGGCCTCTGCATCCCCATTTCACAGGCCAGGTGGGTAAGGTTAGGTCCCATCCGAGGCCCAATGCGATGAGCCTCTTCCATGTCCCGGAGCCGGCCCAGACCTCTGTCCCACCCACCAGCTCTGGAAGAGGCTCCAGAGAAGAAGTCTCCTGCTTCCCACCCCACCGTGATGGTCTTTAGGGTTGACATCAATCGTGTGAAGATCCCTGCTGTGGCCTGTGACCCCTGCCGGCTCTGAGGCCTCTGGCAAGCTCTGCCCCTCTCCCGACCTGTCTCCTTCTTTGCATGAAAGGAAGTGGAGTCAATTGTCGTCACTAAAATTCCTTGAGAAAGAGCAACCTCCCTCTTCGTTTGGAGGGCTGCCTCCTGGGCGCCTGAGGTAGGAAGGAAAATCACCACCCTCTCCCACGTCAAAGGAGGTGGAGGGAAGATCGTCTGTATGACCAGGGGGAGGAATTTTGTCATTTTGCTTCTGAAAGGGAGGGCAAGAGAAAGAAGGAATCAAGAGAAGGAAGGAAGGGAAGGGAGGAGCTGGGAAGATAGAGAAACTAAGGGAGGTGGGAACTGTGCCTCCTGGGTGGGGAGAGAACCTGCAGATAATAGTCATTTCCTGGCTGCAGTGAGAACCCTAACTCCATCTTCTCTGCTGACCCCCAGGACATTCTCCGTTGCTTGTGAAGACTGGGGATGGAGGGGGCATGGAAGGGGCTGATTTTCACTGCCAAGTTGACAGGGGGTGAAGCGGAAGTGGGAAGGTCAAAGACAGGGAGCTGGAGGCCAAGAAGACCACCTGAGTGTGAGCCCCAGGGAATCCACCGACTCTAGGAGGGCTTGGACTCCAGCCACAGAGCTGGTGTCCAGGACCATCTTAACAAGGGGTGTTGGAGCCAGAATGTCCCGGCCATGTCTGGGTTGCAAATGGACAGAAATCACAAGCTTAGACCTGCCAGCCTTGGACGCCCATGAGCTGAGAGTTTGGGGAGCTCCAGGGCTCCCTGAGCTGTCGAGGACCTCCCCCGCCCCCAAGCCCCCCACCTCCACCTCATCATTACCTTCCAGGGCTGCCGCAGTGGAGGAAACACCCTGGCCTGCATGATTCCTGGATGGATAGGCCTGGGAGGGGCGAGAGAGTTGGGGGACTCCAACTGCAGCTCGCTGCAGCCAGGAGGCCAAGCAAGTGGGCCAGCCCCTGTTACACGGCATCATAAAAAGAAATTATTTTCAGAAAATATTCATAAAACCCTGTCTTATGTCAGTTCTGGGCTTGCAAAACAGATCCTGTGCTTTCTCCATTTGTATTTTCCATTTCTTCCTCCCTGATCAGCCACAAAAAAAGAAAATTTCCAACCTGAAGACACAAGTCCCCAGACAAAGATTGGAGACTCACAGCCTTCCCAGACGATCCCTCCCCGGTTATCTCCTCTTCCCTGAGACTCGGGAAGCATGGAAAGGGGGCCGAGCAGGATGGTAATGGGGACGGGACCGAGGAATGCAGGAGGAGACAGGTGAACAAGAAAGAAAACAGTACAGAAAGATGGAGAGAGGATCCAGAAGGAGGGAGGGCTCAAAAGGGAGAGACAGACCGTGCTGGGGAGAGATGAAGAGGAGAATGAAAGAGTAGTCAGAAGGGGCTTGGGTGGAGAGAAAGAAAAACACAGATGAGAGAGGGCCCAGGGGGAGGGACAGGACCCCCTGGAGTCAGGACACAGCAGGGTCTCGGCCAGAGTGAGACGGCCCCAGAGTGAGTTCCCAGCACAGGCTGCTGATCGGACCTCTAGGGGCACACCTGGGAGAAAGCAGTCTCCCCCTCCCAGGGAAGCTTGAAAACACGAATTGCCTACTTGGCTAACCCATATTCACTAGAGCAGTCCCTTACCCTTTATCCTCCAACAAAGGTTCTCCAGGCTCAGCCCAAG
This sequence comes from Leucopleurus acutus, assembly GCF_964270905.1. Taxonomy (NCBI): domain Eukaryota; kingdom Metazoa; phylum Chordata; class Mammalia; order Artiodactyla; family Delphinidae; genus Leucopleurus; species Leucopleurus acutus. Next base: position 154,318,901 of record NC_139143.1, read on the forward strand.
TCACGGGCTGGCTGTCAGGGGTCCTGGGGCCTGGCCCTGGCTTTGCCCCCGAGTAGTCCTGTGCCTCTCTCAGCCTCATTTGCCTCGTCACTATAATGGGGCTTATAAAAATAGCCCTGGCACAGGTTGCAATAAGGTTGTAATGAGACAGTGGATGTAAAAATGCATTGGAAACCAAGGCCCGACACACGTTAGAGGTTATCTCTGCCCCTGCAGACAGCAGAGACCAGCAGCCAGGTGGAGGGTTGGGAAGCAGCCCCCACAGGGGGAAGCAAGCATTTCAGCCCCAGAGGGCGGGTTCCAGGCACAGCCAATGGCGATTGCCTGCCCAAGTGGTGAGCAGGGACAGGCCTGGGCCACTTCGCTGCACACACTTAGAAGTTTGTTCTTTATCAGGAAGGCAATGGGAGCCACTGAGGTTAGCTGTGTGGCCCTGAGCACGTCACCTAAGTTCTCTGTTCCCCTGGCATTACGGTATTTGGTGGATCTGTGATTTTGCAAATCACCCTGGCTGTCCTGTGGAGGAGACTTAAGGGTGCATGTGCCCTGGGTTAGGGCAGGAAGGGGGAGGTCGGTGGAGGGGCAAGTCTGGCCCTCGGGAGTTTATTTTCACCCCGAGACTGATCCTGACCCTAAGCTCTCAGATGTGGAGTGGGAGATGTGCCCACTGTCGCAGGGATCGGTGGCCTCAGGGGCCCAACTGAGGAGACCTAACTGCCTTCGGACCTGGAGGATGCAGGGAAGCTTGCAGCAGGAGACTGGGCTCCGGTGAGGCCTGGGGTCGGGTGTGAGGGGCTGCAACCTGCAAGGCACTGGGACTTTGCCCTGTGGGCAGCAGAAGCCATGGGAAGCTTTAAGGCAAAGTGCCTCGTTGTGGAGTAAAAGCCTGATGGCCTGGGCCTGATCGCTTCCTCCCACTGAGTCTCAGTGTTCCCATCAGCAAACTGGGAGAAGAAAACCCCAGCCCCACAGAGTTCCCATGAGGACTTCAGATAAAGCGTCTGTGCTCGTAGAACCTAAGTGCCCTGAGTGCTTTGTGGTGGTGGTGAACGAGGATGATGAAGGTGATGAAGGAGGAGGTTATTTACTGAGCCCCGCCTACCCCCAGGCTATGCCAGGTGCCAGCGACACAATGACACATGAAGTCTCGTGGGCCCAGGGACTTTCCTCTGTGAGTGCCCTAACAACGACTGGCTGCGGAGCTCTCCTTCCCCACCCTCTCTGGAGCAGCCCACCTGAGCCAGACCCAAAGGCACAGAACCGGGAGCCTCCGAGGCCAACCTCAGCAGGGATGGGACCTGGATGGTGCTGGTTGCTGAAGGCGCTCCTGCCATCTGGCAGCTGCCACCAGGGGGCAGTGCTACTCGGGCTGTGACCTCCGGCTCTGAACAGGTGACCTGGAGAAGCCAGGCTTCCATTTGGGAGCTGGAGAGGACCTTTGGGCTTGGGAACAGATAAGGGGACCACTGAGGGCAGACTCGCCCAAGTCCTGCTGGCACACTGAAGGCGGAAGCAGACGCTCGGTTTCCAGGCTCCCATGTGCCCTTCTGGCCTCGGCACACTGTGGCTCACCTGGATATAGGGCAATGGGTCAGGGTCTGGTTCACCTCAGCCTCCAAAACCTTCCCCCCTACAAACTTGAATCCGCAGGGGGCCAGGCCCTATGCTCAGAACTGGGCATGTGTAGATTTGTTCAAAAATATTCATTCACCCAATGAAGAATTATTGAACGTCTACACCATGCTGTGCATTGAGCTCCCAACGAGAGAGCTGGTCCACCCTGCTCTCCGAGAGCCTACAGCTTAGGGGAGGTGGGTGGGAGGAGTACCAGTACAACAGGTGATGGTTACCCTGAGGGCAGGGACCATCCTCAGGACTTACAGTTGATCTGGAAGCACAAGGGCCTCCTCCTTCCATTCCTCCTTTCCCCTCTCCTTCCCTATTAATCCTACTTCCCAGTTCACCCAGCCAATCTCTCCAGCCATATCAAAGGAATGAGCCCAGACTCTTGCATCTTCCCATACAGAGAGAAGTGCTAAATTCATTAACTGGAGATGTCTGCTTTTTCCTTAATTAACAGTAATCTTTTGATGTTCTGACGACCTGGTTTTTGTTGCAAAAACTCCTACTATATCCTGGCTCTCCACTTACCTTTTCAGAACAGCCCCTCAGAGCTGAGAGGCTGTCTCTGGGCTTAAGCCCTCAGTTTGCTGAATAAAACGTAATTCTCAACTTTTAGGTTGTGCATTTTTTTCCAGTCGACAGGTGAGAGCTTTTGACTACTGCATCATGTCTGCTAGTGTTCTTACACCCAACATTAACAGAACAAATTATGTAATATTTTATTATCAACTATTTTCCTTTTATGTCTCTTTTTCCTTACAATTAGGGCATTAAATTAAACTTAAAAATCATATGTGTAGGTGTGTTATATTATCCAGATATTTCATTTCAGTATAGAAGGAGCATTATAAAGTACTTGTAATAAAAGGGGACATTGGTTGAGAACCCCTGTTCTACATGTGTCTTTGAAATCTGAGAAGTGAAAAATCCTATGTTGTTGGACCAGTCCCTAGAAGCTGGAGCTAATGACCTTTTATCCTATTTTCTACGCTAGCCTTTTCTGCATGATTTGCCAAGAGATTAGCACCTTTCGAAGAATAGGGAGGTAGTGTGATAAATTGCAAAGAGCAACAGGCCTGGGCTGAAGACTCTTCTGCTACTAACTGGTTATCTTGCCTTGGGCATGTGACTTAACCCTCAGTCTTATTTGCCTCATCTGGGAAATGGGGATAAAGATAACTTACTTCATAGCTTGGAATGGCGATTAACTGAGACAACAGATCAGAAGCGCTTCATATGTAAAGTCAACATCAAGGAAGGTTATCGTGGTTGTTGGAAGAGGAAAGAAGCAGGTGCCCTGAATTTTCACAATCCCCCCAACCTTCACTCAGAAAGCCCAAGCGGTGTAAATGGGAGATTATGTTTAACTCAAGCCCAAATTGGGTTCCAGGCCTGTCTTGCCACTGACTTCATAAATAACACCAGGCCAATGGCATCGTGTTTCTGAGGTTCAGTTTCCCCATTTGAGGAAGGCAGGAATTAGAGCAGATGAGCTTTAGAGAGCCTTCTAGCTTTGAAAGGCTGGAACGTCAGGATCTTTCTCTACCCTCCAACCTCTCCGCTCAGCTCTTGGGCTTTGAAACCACCCCCCTCTAAAAAGTTGGTTTGCATCAAATGCTAAAGTCCACCAACTCGCTGCTGCCTTTAGCAGCTCCCAGTCCAGCCGCCTGACTGGCTTTGAAAGGGGCATTGGACCTCTTCAGGGCTTGGTGAGAAGCCCCGGCTCCACGTTAGAAGGATTCAAACCACATTCCAGCAGAGCCCATCTTTAAACAGGTCCAAAGGCACACCCAGCAGACATGGTTGGTTGTGGCATGGAGAACAGACACGGGGGTGTTTGGAGCGGGAGGCGAGGAGAGCCATGGGGGTGTGGGAGGGGGACTGGACCGGTAAGAGGGAACCACTCAGGACGACTTTTCCCCAAGAGGTGGGTCTGAACCCCCGGTGGCTGGCTGTGTAAATGACAAGAAAGGAGGGCACAGAGAGACGTGCTAGAGGGGGCGCCTGGGGCCCAGCAAAGGATGTGCGCTAGGAGGTAGTCTTAGGGGACGTAGAACTGAGGGGAGTAAGGGGTCTGGAGCGCGCCGTGGAAATCCCTGCTGTGGATTTTGGATTTAATCAGTGACTGTCACTACAAGTCTTTTATTTGAGAAGATGGAAAAAACCTTGTATCTTTGGGATACTGAGGCTCCTGAGGAATGCAGGGGGTGCAGCTGGGCCAGGGAATTCAGGAGGCACGGAGCGCTGAGCCAGCTCTCACAACGGGCCCCGGCCCGTCTGCCAGAGCAGGATAGAGAAACAAACACAGTCCAGCCGATCCCGATCAGGCGTGAAGTCCCTGCCGGAGGACCCCAGAATGTCCATGCTTAGCCTTAGCACTCTCGGGGGCCGCCTGCTGGTGGGCACACAGGGTGCCAGCTCAGACCCGCGGCAGAAGGTCTCCAGGAGACAATCGTCCAGCATCCCTCCAAGCACTCCTGGTCCCATGCTTCCCAGGGACTCAGGCCAAGCAGAAGAGGTGCTTCGCCCGCTGTGGTTATGCTCCTTGAGGCCGCTCCCTCCTCACAGACAGCTTGCCCAGCCCACTGCTCTGGCTCCAGCACAACACTTCCCTTTCAGCTTTTGAATTTCAAAGCAAACCTGAGGCTGACTGCAAACAGATGGATGGGGTCATAAAAATCCCCCAAGCAGGGAGCAAAGAGGCTCATGGTTATAAAAGAAAAGCTAAAAAAAAAAATTTTTTTTTAATTAAAAAAAAAGAGAAGCTAGAGAGGCTCCTTTGGAAGAATTGTACCAGCACCCATGCTGGGTTCCTGCCTGCCTGAGCCCCTGCTCGCTCCTTGCCACAAACAGACCAAACACGTCTCCTTCCCCTCACCATACAAATCCTACTAAGGCTCAGACCAGCCCCAGAGGTGCCAGGCAGCCTTCTTTGACTTCCTCTCCCAGACCTGACACCTCCCCACCCACCCAGCCACCAGACTGCTCTGCCTTTGAGCTCCTGGGGTACTGACACCCTCCACCCCTTCACGGGGGTCTACCACATACATCTTGGCATGGCTGACGGCTTTCCTACCTATCTAATCTCTCAAAATAGATTCTAGACTTAATATCAAAAAACCCCTTCCCCTTTGTGACTAATCCAGTGTTGGACACAAGGTTGGTGCTGAGTCAATGCCAACTAGATGCTTTTCATGAAAATGCAACTTTATATAACTTCAATAGTAGTAGACAGGAAATGGATGCTGTCAATATTACCTCTAAGCAGCTGCCATGGGGATCTGTTACCATGCAACACAGGAAGTGTCATTCTACTGAGCAGTGAGGGATCCATTTCCAGGGTGCCCTCCAGGCAGGAAGTGTCCTCCCTCAGAGGGATGCCCTGTTATATGCACAGAGCGAAGGAGAGACAGGATAAAGAGCAAGGAGGTTAGGGAGGTAAAATGAGTGGTAGAACACATGCAGGCTTTGGAATCGAATAGGCCTGTGATGAAATCCCAGCTCTGCTGTTTACAAGCTATTTGACCCTGTGCAAGGGACCCCACCTCTCTGAGCCTCAGTTTTGTTATCTGTAGATGGGAACGATCGTAATATGTATCCTACAGGCTTGTTATGAGATGTAAATGAGATAAGGATGCTCAAGATATGCTAAGTGTTTTTATCAAAGAGAGCCCTGCAGGCCAGGCAGATGGCGGGAGGGAGCCACCTCTGCATTAGCAAGAACGGACACCCAGTCTGGGTTGGAGGAAGTGAGGACTCCTCAGAAATGCACAGATATTTGCTCCTACTTATTGAGGGCTTGCTATGTGCCACCTGACAGACAAAGAACAATTCGATCTTCACAACATCCTGGAGACTAAAGACCATTGTCCCTGCTTTACAGATGAGGAAACAGGTTCCAAGAAGTTAGATGATTTGCCCGTGGTCACCTAGCCAATGTCAGACTCCAGAGCCTACACACTTAACCACTCTTTGAGCATTTGCGACCGAGAAACTATAAAGTATAATACAATGTTACTTGGAACTCTTCCTGGTGTCCACGGAGTCATAGCTGAGGTCCCAAAGCTAAAGACAATGTGTCCCAATTCAGAGGAAGGAAGCCAGACCACCCCTGCAGGGCTTGCTGAGGGATAGAAAACTGCCCCAGCACCCATGTACCACCCCTCCCCAACCAACACACCTATGCGTAGGACTGAGGCCAGAGGCCCCTCGGGGTGGGGATGGGGGTGTGGAGGCAATGAGGAGTGGCCTCTCAGAGCAGGAGCCACAGGGGAGCTGGAAGATGCCAGCAGGGGAGGCTTGGCCCACATCAGGGAGGAGCTCGGCAGCTCTGAAGAAATCCACACGTATGTCTCCAACCAGAGAAAGAGCCAGCATTTGGACAGCTGCTACACAGAGGGCACTGGTGTCTCTCTTCCTTTCATCTCGCCTCCCTGCCCAGCCTTGCAGGAGCCATTGCTGCCTCCAGCGAGGGAAGGAGCCTCCACCGTGAATTTGATGGGAAATTTGGATTGCTTTCAACCAGGTGTGAGTGTTTAATACGTGAAAAGGAGACTCTTCTAATACCTGATAGTGACAGGAAAGCTATCAGATGGGTCTGCACAAGAGGTCATCCAGGGAGGAGGAGGGAACGCTGAGACAGCTGAGGGGAGTGGTTGGGGAAAAATATTAAATTCGTTTCCTTTTTGTACCCCACTGGGTCCAACCAGATCAGTCAGAGTTTACGTTAGGATACCATGCCAGCGGAGTCAGCCACACGAGAAGCCTCAGGAAGGACAAGGCGAAAAAGAATCCAAAGCAGACCATCACGGGGTTCTGCCCTCGGCTGCCCTGGTAAGTATTCTTACCAGGTCACTTGTAAGGGAGCATGGAAGACCCATCTCAAAAGTCACCCATGTGGTACTTCAGAACCATTAAATCCAATTATGATCGTGTTAACGACATAGGAAGCTGTGTATAATTTTCATTCCAAGGGATGGTTCAAACACTCCCAAAATGAAAGTCCAAGTTAAAAAAAAAAAAAGCCTGTGGATTTTGTTGTGTGGACAGTCTGAACTGGGTAGACCATTAGAGTCCAGACTCTGGAGTCCAGAGAGAACCAAGCCATCATCTAGCAGGCACGGTAAAACATTTAGTCAAAGGACTCTCTATATGAAACCCTTGAAAAGACTTCTCTTTGTCTTAAAGTGAGACCTTGATTTAAAAACCTGGCACTCAAGCTCATGTCCCACACGGAAGAGCCCTGTCTCAACCGTCCATTGACACCCACTCCCTTAGGGCCCTCGTTCTCATGGAGTTCCCGGGCAAGGTGCTGGGTATCATTCTCTCACCCACATGGCCGATGGCCCTGAGAAGTCGGTGCTACCCGCCCCGTTGCATAGCCAAGGCCACTGTGGTTTGGAAAGATGAGGGATCTTTCCTGGGGCCTCAGAGCTAGGAAGTAGCTGCAAAAATGAGAATTAAGGCCCATAAGACTCTAATCTGTGCTTTTTCAACTACCCTAAGCCAGAGGCTGCCCCAGCCCCAGCCCCTGCTTTTTGGAGCCCGGAACTCTGCCCTGCCCAGCTCTACACACTCTTGGCCCCCAGCCCAACTCCATCTTTCAGACCACCCTCCGGGATTGCTGGGGGAATCTTCCTTCTGCCGTGACCCCATCACTGTACACTGCTTGCCCTCTTACAACTCATGTCAGGCAGTATTATGGAACCCCATTTATAGGTAGCTGGATATATTTTAATGGCTCCCTGGGTCCGGGGCCGCCCCTCTGTCCACACTCACTCCCTTGGTGACCTCGGCCAGTCCCAAGGCTTTAAATACTCTGTGATGAGTCCCAAAGCCACACACCAATCAAGCTGCTCCCAGGACCTCTACACCTGGAGGTCAGAAGGCATCTCCAAGTCACCATGTTCAAAAGCAAACTTGTGATTTCTGCCCCCAAAATCTGCTCTCCCCCAGCAGCCCACCTCAGTAAATGGTACCGCCACTCACCTGGTCCCTCAGAGGAGACACTGTGGAGTCCATCGTGATGGCTCTTCTCCTCATCTCCCATATCTTTGCCATCCTGTCACTCCAGACTATGTACAGAATCAGAATATATACAGAGACAGGCCCCTCCCACTCCCCTGAGCTGAGCCACCCTCATCTCTCCAGCCGCACAGCTGGTTTCCCTGTTGTTCCCAGCCTGACTCTACACTCCACATGTGAGTTAGGTTGTGGCAGTCCCCTGCTCAGAATCTGCAGTGCTTTCCCACCAGACTTAGAATGAAATCCCCATTTTGATCGCAGCCTACCGGGCCCTCCCTGACCCGGGTGCCTCTCTGATGTCATTCCTGACCCTCCTTTCCTTGCTTACTCTATACCAGCCTCATTGGTCTCCTTATCAGTCCTGGAACATCCCAGCAACTTTCAATTGTTAGGATTTGTTCTGCCCAGAAGTCTCTTTCCCCAGGTCTTTGCTGACATCCTATCGCTCCTTTCATGTCTCTGCCTGAACGTCACCTTGGAGAGCAGGTCATCCATGCAAAATATTGCCCCAGGACTCTCTCTGTCCCTTATCCTATATTGGTTTTCTTCATATCATATTCACTCCCACACCTCATGTGACAGATTTCTTCCTGTGCCTGAGGTCTCCACTCAGCAGCGCCGGGAGGCCTAGAACGTCAGTCCCCCATGTCTCACGCCTTCTCTGCACGTTCTCGGCTCCGCCTCCACTGTCCGGCTCAGAGCTCACTCTCAAAAAATGTTTATGGTGTCAATGTTGAAACCTCTGTTTGTGGTAAAACTAGGGTTACATTTTTAAAGAGATGTGTAGAATTACAGGCAATTTGGAGGCCTGGCCCCCAGGCCCTAATTCAGGGACTGACCCATTGGCCAGCTGTCAGATGTATGCTCAGTGTCAGTGCTTGGCCAGACCCCGAGGACCCACAGATAAATAATACATGCTCCTCAGGATATGACTGGACTCAGAAGTGAAGAATTTTCTTTCTGGCCCCACGTGAGTGGACCTCCAGTTAACAGCAGGGTTTCTTAATCATGGGCTACCACCTCATGCACAATTAAAGGCCTAGTTCCAGGTTACAGTGACAGAAACAGTAATAACAGCCATGGAAACTAGCCCTGATTGAGCCCATGTATAGGCTCAGCCCTGTGCTGAGGGCTGGTGATGCTGTGGGTGGTGAATCAAGCGCAGGCCCTGCCCTCAAGGGGTTCACACTCTGGTGAAGCATAAATAACTACGTTGAGGGTGGTGATGTACAGGTGGAAAAACTGAGGCCCAGAGAGGGAAACGTCGTGCAAATTAATGATGTCGCCAGAGAGCAGGGGGTAGAGGAATGAGAGGCAGCTGAGGGGAGCGGGGCCCCCATTCACAGCACCAGGCTCTGTGCTCCATTTGGAGCCTCATTTTCATCTCCCCACAACCCCAAAGAGGAGGCGTTATTGTCCTCCTTTTACAGATGGGAAAACTGAGTTCCTGAAGACAAAAACTTGGGCTCCTTCCAGGAATGCTGGAACTTGCCTCATATGAGGGCCAAGGGAGAGTCAAAGTAAGAAGAGAAAGCAGGGATTTCCCTGATGGTCCAGCGGTTAGGACTTCATCTTCCAGTGCAGGGGTATGGGTTCAATCCCTGGTCAGAGAGTTAAGATCCCACATGACTTATGACCAAAAAAAACCCCAAACAAACAGAAAACGAAAACAATGTAAAACAGAAGCAATATTGTAACAAATTCAATAAAGACTTTCAAACGGTCCACATCAAAAAAAAAAAATCTTTAAAAAGACAAAAAGAAGAGAAAGTAGACAGAGCCCCCCGGGAGAGGTAAGAGAGGCGGGGGGAGGGGCAGCGGGCAGGAAAAGCAGACTTGCCCTACATCAGCCATTCAGCCTGAGTCTGACTGAGGGAAGGGGGGGCATGGTGTATTGGCATCCTCATCCAGACTCTCAAGGGCCCAGGACTGGCTTACATCTGCGTCCTGCACAGGCTGGGAACACAAAGCTTAAGGGGGCCCGCAAACCTTGGGAAAGAAACAGAAAGAAACACTCGGGGCTTCCAGAGCATCCCAGAGGGAGCCCACCCAGCCTGTGGAAGCAGGGCGTGTGTGTATGGGAATGAAATCATGGAAGGTTTCCTGGAGGAGGCACTGTAGAAGCTATATCATGAAGAATAAGAATTCCTGAAAGACAAAGATACACAGTTGAACAGACAGGAGCTTAGAAATTCAGGCAGCCTCATCAGGATACCCACCACTCCACCTGCACTTCTGTCAGCTCCTGGTCCCTGGACAATCGTCTCATTCTGCTACCACTTCCTTTATTGTTTTTTTCCTGCTCCCATGGCCTTCACTCACAAGGGGAGATCTTTGCCTCCTACTTCTCTGAGGTCTTTGGTTTGAAATTCTTCAACCTTCTGCCCTGCTCCAGCCCAGCCTAGATACGCCAAACTGACTTCCACATCGTCAGCCCCAGTCTCAACTAATGGGGGATCAATCTTCCATTTCCAAGCTGGTCCCTCCTTTTGAACACTCTCCCATCATATTCTTCAGGGCCTTGATCCATCAGGCTCCCCCTCTCCTCCATCCTCAGCCTCTCCCTCTCCTTTGGCTCCTTCCTCAGTGTAAAATCAGGCTCAAGTGCCTTCTACCCTAACACATCACTCAAGCCATCAAGGGAATAACAGATACAACAACTTGACCCTAAGATTGAAAACATTGACATACATCTTCTTATGGGTTTTCCAAAGAGCATCTGTGCTTTCCGAATCAATTCTAATTTCATTACAATTTACTCTATGGGGTAAATAGTAAAATCACTACTTGTATATTTTAATAAAATCCATCCTCTGGGTTACCTTTGAAAGACACCATTAACATTAGGAGGCAGACCCACAGAGGGGAGGTGTTCTCAGTGAACACATGCAGTGGCCTGGATGCAGGCACTCCCTCCCTGTCAACCCCGGTTCACACAGCCATGTATTCATCCAGTGGATTCAACCTTCACCAAAGACTCATGTTTTGTTGAAAATTGCTTCAAGTATTTTGCAAAATAATATGTTTTCAGGAATGTCATCGTACATTGAGCAAAAACACAACCAAAACTAAATAAATAAAAAATAAAAATGGCCAAATCATTAATACTTACGTTTTCATACAACTCAAGGGCAAAAATTCAAGTTAACTTAATTCATTAAACCAGGTGTTTGTCTTTAGGCTCATTAAATGTGCTGTTAGATGGTGTCTTTCAAGGAAGGCACCTTGCCAGCTTGGATGCCTCTTGTGATCACAAATTAGATTCTGCCATTTGCATACTGTATACACTCAGCAAGTTCTCTTCTAGTTTGTTGACTTTATCTTCCAAGTATATTCTAAGGCTGGCCGTAAAAGAAGTATTGAACAAATTTGTATTTGCCTCTTTGATTTAGATATGAATTTTAGATGTTAGAATTTAATTTTAAAATTATGTGAGTTATGCCATCCTCACCCCCACTAAATTGTGAGCTCCAGAAAATTGAGACAGTATCTGATTCATTTCTGGAACCCAAGTCTGCACTTAGCACAGGATCTGGTCCTGTATCGGTTAGTAATTGCAACAATAATACTATAAACAAGCTGTCCAAAACTTAGTGGTTTAAAATAGCAGACATTTATTCCCCTGCTAATGAGACTGCAGGTCAACTCCAGCTCGGCAGTTTAGTCCGGATTTAGGTGGGTAGATCTGCTCAGGCTGAAGGTCATCTGGGTGAGCTCCAGGCTGCAGGTTGGGTTCAGGTCTGGTCCATGTGTGGCAGGATGAAGGTACAGTGGTTTTCTACAGCTGTTCTTCTAGTGGCAATCACCAGAAATCAAGTTCCTTTAAGTCTGTTGCCTGCATCACATTCACCAACTTTCCATCGGCCAAATCAAGTCACATACCATGCCCAGTGTCAATGAAAGGAGGAAGTCCCCTCACTGCATAAGTACATGGCATAAAGAAGAATTAACACCAATCCCCCTCATCTTGCCAAAAATTGAAGAGGAGGGAATACTTCGAAACTCATTCTGTGAGGCCAGCTTTACTCTGATACCAAAGCCAGACAAAGACACTGAAAAAAAAATGTTGACCAATATCCCTGATGAATGTTGATGCAAAAATCCTCAAGAAAAAACAAAACAAAACAAAACAAAACCTAGCAAACAGAGTTCAACAGCACATTGAAAGGATTATGTGGCTTGACCAACTGGGATGTATTCCTGGAATGCAAGGATGGCTTAACATATGAAAAGTAATCAACGTAATATACCACATTAACAGAATGAAGGGGAAAAAATCCACATCATTTTGATTGATGCAGAAAAACATTTAACAAAATGCAACACCCTTTTGTGATAAAACACTCAACATATGGAAAACCCTAAAAACTCAACCAAAAAAAAACCTGTTAGAACTAATAAACAAATTCAGTAAAGTTGTAGGATACAAAATCAATATACAAAAGCCAGTTGTATTTCTATACAGTAACTACCATATGATCCAGCGGTTCCACTTCTGGGTAAGGACTCAAAAGAATTGAAAGCAGCAGCTCAACAAGATATTTGTACATCATTCACAATAGCCAAAAGGTGGTAGCATCCCTAGTGTTCATCAATAGATGAAGGGATAAACAAATGTGGTACATATATACAATGGAATATTACTCAGCCTTAAAAAGGAAGGAAATCCTGACATGTGGAACATCATGGAAGAACCTTGAGAACAATATGGTAAGTGAAATAAATCAGTCACAAAAGGACAAATATTATATGATTCTATATTATAAATTACCTAGTGTAGTCAAGTTCTTAGAGACAAAGTAGAATGATGGTTTCTAAGGGCTGGGGAAGAGGGGTTGGGGAGTCATTATTTAATGACCACAGAGTTTCAATTTTGCAAGATGAAAAGAGCTCTGGAGCTGGGGAGTGATGGCTACATAACAATGTGAATGTACTTAGTGCCACTGAACTGGACACTTAAAAATGGTTAAGATGGTAAATTTTATGTTATGTATATTTAATCAAAATAAAAATAAATAAAATAGATAAAATTTTAAACTGCACATCAAAAAGCATGGATGCATAATCCTATTACAAGGGAATGAAGAATTGGGTCCAATAGCTTAATCCATCCCAATGCCCAGTTAATATTGACTAAGTGAAAGAATGTGTGGAGTTCCTGCTCTACCTGTCCCCGGCTGTGTGGTCTCATACTTATGGTTTAACCTCTCTTAGACTCAGCACCCACATCTATAAAATGGAGGAAATAAGGCTTTCCAGAATTTTAGTGACTAACCCAAAGTCATACAGCAAGCCAGTGCCAGAGACAAGAACTGAAAGCAGACCTCTGTCTACTCAATCAAAGTGACAGAAGCACTAGTGGAAAGAACACTGGACTTGAGATCAGACAGACCTGAGGAAAAGTCCCACGTCTGCCACTGGCTTGCGTGACCTTGGCCAAGTCCCTTCCCTTCTCTGTACTTCAGGTTTTTCCTCTATATAATAAGGAAGTTGGGCCAGACCAGTGTTAAGCTCCAATTTCTCCTGACCTCTAAACTCATTCACCCATTCAAAAAATATTTAACTTGCCACATGCAGGGCACTGGGTTAGATCCTGGGGGTAGGGCAAGGATTTTCAGCACAGCCTCCTAACTTGACTCCTAGTTCATGGTAAAAGTTGAAGCTCTCAGATGAAATCTCCCTGAACTTCTAAATACCATACCTACATACCCACCTACCCCGTCCTCTGGGTATACCCCTTGCTCCACCTGAGGCTCTGCCCCACCTGCATTCAAGCCATTCCTGCTACTGGACTTCAGAGCCTCTTCCCTCCCACCTTCACAGAAATTCATGTGATCAATTTCTTTTCTCTCAATAGTTCCTTCTCAACCAGATCATGAGCATCAATATTCAGGCATGTTTAAGTCTTTTGTACCTTAAAAATAAAATCCTCTCCTTGACCCAATATCTCCTTCCAGCTGCCAACTCATTTCTCTTCTGCCCTTCTGTTGCAGTCAGATTTCTTGGCTACAAGTGACAGAAGCCAGCCCTTGGCTGGTTTAAACAAAAATGGAACTGATTAAGTGGGTATTGAGACACATGTCCACAAAAAGACTAGTACACAAATGTTCACAGCAGCCTTATTGATAACAGTCAAAACTGGACACAACTTCAATAGTCACCAACAGGTGAGTGCATGAACAGGTGAGTGTGGTATGTTAATGAGTAGAATACTAGTCAGCGACAAAAAGGAATGAACTACTGGTAAACATATGCCAACATGCACAAATATTAAAAATCCAGACACAGAATACTGATTGAATTTGTGTACAATTCTAAAACAGGTAAAACTAATCTATAGATATAGAAATGTCTCTGGGACCAGGGGTGGGGGGAAACAAGACCACGGAGGGGCACAAGGAAATTTTGGCGGGTGATGCAAGTGTTCTAAATCTTGATTAGAGTAGTGGATACACTGGCATATACAGTTTTTAAAACTCATTGAACTGTACCTCAAGCTCATTTTTAGTACATAAACTATCATACCTAAAGTTGACTTTAAAAGTTACAGAAATATAGCTAGATGATATAGATAGATAGATAGATAGATAGATAGATAGATAGATAGATAGATAGATGATAGATAGGCAGGTAGATATTTGGTTTGTTTAGAGAATTGCCAGGAGGATAGAGAGACCAGCTTGGGTCTGCTTCTATAACCACCATCACTACCATGACCCTTTCTTTTGGTGCCACGGTGAGCCCCACTCACACCACTCTCACCAACAAGCCCTGCTGGTCCACTAGCCAAGGAGCTCTTCGTTTCATGACCACCGCTGCTCTCAGAAAACATTCCTCTGTGTCCTTCCTCTTGTGCTTCACTAACTCCTGATTCCAAGTGATGCTTCTGGTTGGCAAGCCCTGTCCTTTGCTCATCCCAGCTCAAGGCCAGCTGGGAAGACAAGTATCTGGCACCTTCCTCATATCCAGTGGGAGGCAGGCTCTGCTTCTCAGCAAGATTCATAGGTAGGGAGCTCCCCACAGGGCAGTGAGGTGGTTACTGGACAACCAAAAGGAATGACAATTGTCGACGCCTACAGCTCCCACAAACTTCTCCAGAGTGGTTTCCACCTCCTAGCTCCACCCTCCACTGCAATCTGGCTTATGTGGCCTCCATCACCCCCCCAAACATGGATTACTAAGGTCACCAGTAGCCTCCCCGTCACTTAGTCTAATAGACATGTCCCTTGTTGGCCACTCTTTCCTTCTCAACAAGCATCAGTGTCACCTGACTTTCCTTCTACTCTTCCTGCTTTGTTTGCTTTGCAAGATCACCCCTCTCTACCCAACCTTTAAGTGCTGTAGCTCCTCAAGACTCGGTCTAAAGGCCTCTTCTCTCCTCCATTCTGCCTCTTCGTTGGTGACCATATTTATCTCTCTGGCCCAGCTTCAGACCTGTTTGACATCCGCACGTGGATGTCTCTAAGGCAATAAGGCACACCTGTCTCTTCAACTCTAAACCAACTGAGAGAAAGACATAGGATTCATGTCGGTGAAGATAAAAATGGCAGCTTTAGTGCTAGTGAATCCAGATGGGAAATGCTGCTTGAATACATAACCACAACTCTGCTTCCTAAAACTTACCCTGACTCTGGCCCTTGGGGTGACCCACCCAAGGGGGGAATTTGGATCAGCTGAGCAAACGCAATTCTGCAGAATCACATCATTACACTGAGACACAATAACAGGAGCAAAGAGGGTCTGACTTCCAGATAACCTCTAGAGGCAGGTGGGACCCTGTCCCCATGTGCTGTCCACGCAAAAGAGGGAGCAGAGCAGAACACAGCCATCCCCAGGTGGAGCCCGGCGGGAAAGAGGTGGCAGGGTCACGCCTGGTCGTTGTCATCTCTCTAACAGATCAGTCACTATCTACTTCCTTATGAGGGAGGAAGCAGAAGAGGAGGGAGGTTTTCTTCCTGACTCTTCCAGAAGGTTGGGGGCTCCATGGTGTAGGAACACCGCGGAGAGAGGTCGGTTGTCCCCACAAATGTGTCCAGAATCAAACTCATGATCTTCTTCCTCAATCTCAGTTATCTTCCAAGATCCTCTCTCTCAGCGATGGTGCAGACAGCCCTCCAGACGTCCATGCCAGGAGTCAGCAGTAGGGTCATCTTACACACTGACCATGTTTCGCCCGCTTTACCCCGCAGTATTTTGGGCTCATCCATTCCCCTCCATTGCCACAGTCGCTGTTTAGCTGAAGCAACTCATTCGGTTGCTTCATCGCCTCCCAACCAGTTTCCCCGTATCTAGTCAAACCCTTCACTCTGTCTCCATGCTTAAACCAGAGTGGTCTCCAAAAGCAACTCTGAGCATGTCATCCACCCTGCATGATACCCTCCAGCCCCTTTCCACGCCCTTAAGATAAAGACCAAAATCTCTGGTGTGAATAAGGTGCTGTAAGGACTGGACCCATCCTCCCTGCAGCCTCTTCTCCTCCCTCTCCTTCTCTGGTTTGGCCAAGATCTCCTTTCATGTCCTCAGATACGCCCCATCTCTTCTCACCACCAGCTCTGCACACGTCATTGTCCCCGTCCGGATGCCCCCCTTTCTCTCCCCTCTTCTTCATTCTTGGCTGCCTTCAAATCTCACCTCAAGTACATTCCACTGGGCAATCACCTCTGACAATCCTTCTCTTCCTCCAAAACCAGGTCACCTCCTTAATCAAAGGCCTTCATAGGTCCTCGTTCCTATCTTCAGGGCCCATCTAGACAGTGCCACTAGTCACTTATGTGTGGGTTGATTAATGTTGGTCACTCTCACTTTTCCTATACAACGTGACCCTGGGGATGAGCCTCCCGGTCCACCATTTTATCCCCATCATCTACCACATCAACAGGCAGAGGGTGGGCCTTGGTTAATGCTTGTTGAGTGAATGAGTGAATGTGCCATCTGCCTGTCTCGTCTCTTCTGGACCAAGAACCTGCTGGAGTATCTCTGTCCCCTTTCCCTTTGTCTCTTTTGTTCTCTACTGGTTCTTGTCTCTCTGTCTCTGTTCGTCTATATCTCTCTCTATTTCTCTCTCTCTTCCTCCCCCACCCTCCTTCAATCCAGTCCACTATTTCTCTTTCTTTGCTTCTCTCCCTTCCCTCCTTCTTCCCAGAGTCCTAACAGCTTTGCCAAAAAATTCCTCCGCCCAAAACTTTTGCAGCCACAGCGCCACCTAGAGTCCATCTGTGAGATGGGCCAAGCCTAGAGCAGTTGACCACGGGTCCAGCCCAGCCCAGCTCTGCCATGGCCAACTCTACCCGGTGTTCCGGGCACATTTGGGGTTCTCACACCTCATTTTTCTGGCTGTGAGACCATACCATTCATCCAACCCCCTAAGTGCCTAGTGGAGACTTTAAGAGAGAAAACTACAACCCCACTTCCACCAATGGACAGATCATCCAAAATGAAAATAAATAAGGAAACACAAGCTTTAAATGACATATTAAGCAAGATGGACTTAATTGATATTTATAGGACATTCCATCCAAAAACAACAGAATACACCTTCGCAAGTGCTCATGGAACATTCTCCAGGATAGATCATATCTTGGGTCACAAATCAAGCCTTGGTAAATTTAAGAAAATTGAAATTGTATCAAGTATCTTTCCTGACCACAACGCTATGAGACTAGATATCAATTACAGGAAAAAATCTGTAAAACATACAAACACATAGAGGCTAAACAATATACTACTAAATAACCAAGAGATCACTGAAGAAATCAAAGAGGAAGTCAAAAAATACCTAGAAACAAGTGACAATGAAAACACGATGACCCAAAACCTATGGGATGCAGCAAAAGCAATTCTAAGAGGGAAGTTTATAGCAACACAATCCTACCTCAAGAAAAAAGACACATCTCAAATAAACAACCTAACCTTACATGTAAAGCAACTAGAGAAAGAAGAACAACAAAAAAAAAAAAACCAAAATTAGCAGAAAGAAAGAAATCATAAAGATCAGATCAGAAATAAATGAAAAAGAAATGAAGGAAACAACAGCAAAGATCAATAAAACTAGAAGATGGTTCTTTGAGAAGATAAACAAAACTGATAAATCATTAGCCAGACTCATCAAGAGAAAAACGGAGAAGACTCAACTCAATAGAATTAGAAATGAAAAAGAAATAACAACGGACACTGCAGAAATACAAAGGATCATGACTGATTACTACAAGCAACTCTATGCCAATAAAATGGACAACCTGGAAGAAAGGGACCAATTCTTAGAAAAGAAAAACCTTCCGAGACTGAATGGGGAAGAAATAGAAAATATAAACAGACCAATCACAATTGAAACTCTGATTAAA
This sequence comes from Leucopleurus acutus, assembly GCF_964270905.1. Lineage (NCBI taxonomy): Eukaryota > Metazoa > Chordata > Mammalia > Artiodactyla > Delphinidae > Leucopleurus > Leucopleurus acutus. The sequence goes on from NC_139143.1 coordinate 154,336,888, forward strand.
AATCTTCCAGCAAACAAAAGCCCAGGACCAGATGGCTTCACAGGTGAATTCTATCAAACATTTAGAGAAGAGCTAACACCTATCCTTCTCCAACTCTTCCAAAATATAGCAGAGGGAGGAACACTCCCAAACTCATTCTACGAGACCACCACCACCCCGATACCAAAACCAGACAAAGATGTCACACACACAAAAAAAAACTACAGGCCAATATCACTGATGAACATAGATGCAAAAATCCTCAACAAAATACTAGCAAACAGAATCCAACAGCACATTAACAGGATCATACACCATGATCAAGTGGGGTTTATCCCAGGAATGCAAGGATTCTTCAATATATGCAAATCAATCAATGTGATAAACCATATTAACAGATTGAAGGAGAAAAACCATATGAGCATCTCAATAGATGCAGAAAAAGCTTTTGACAAAACTCAACACCCATTTATGATAAAAACTGTCCATAAAGTAGGCATAGAGGGAACCTACTTCAACATAATAAAGGCCATATATGACAAACTCACAGCCAACAATATTCTTAATGGTGAAAAACTGAAACCTTTTCCTCTAAGATCAGGAACAAGACAAGGTTGTCCACTCTCACCACAATTATTCAACATAGTTTTGGAAGTTTTAGCCGCAGCAATCAGAGGGAAAAAAATAAAAGGAATCAAAATTGGAAAAGAAGAAGTAAAGCTGTCACTGTTTGCAGATGACATGATACTATACATAGAGAATCCTAAAGACTGTATGAGAAAACTACTAGAGCTAATCAATGAATTTGGTAAAGTAGCAGGATACAAAGTTAATGCACAGAAATCTCTTGCATTCCTATAGACTAATGATGAAAAATCTGAAAGAGAAATTAAGGAAACACTCCCATTTACATTTGCAGCAAAAAGAATAAAATACCTAGAAATAAACCTACCTAAGGAGACAAAAGACCTGTATGCAGAAAACTATAAGACACTGATGAAAGAAATTAAAGACGATACAAACAGACAGAGAGATATAGCATGTTCTTGGATTGGAAGAATCAACATTGTGAAAATGACTATACTACCCAAAGCAATCTACAGATTCAGTGCAACCCCTATCAAATGACCAAGGGCATTTTTCACAGAGCTAGAACAAAACATTTCACAATTTGTATGGAAATACAAAAGACCCTGAATAGCCAAAACAATCTTAAGAAAGAAAAACAGACATGAAGGAATCAGGCTCCTGGAGTTCAGATTATACTACAAAGCTACAGTAATCAAGACAGTATGGTACTGGCACAAAAACAGAAAGATAGATCAATGGAACAGGATAGAAAGCCCAGAGATAAACCCATGCACATATGGTCACCTTATTTTGATAAAGGAGGCAAGAATATACAATCGAGAAAAGACAGCCTCTTCAATAAGTGGTGCTGGGAAAACCAGACAGCTACATGTAACAGAATGAAATTAAAACACTCCCTAACACCACACACAAAAATAAACTCAAAATAGATTAAAGACCTAAATGTAAGTCCAGACACTGTAAAACTCTTAGAGGAAAACACAGGCGGAACACTCTATGACATAAATCACAGCAAGATCCTTTTTGACTCACCTCCTAGAGAAATGGAAATAAAAACAAAAATAAATGAATGGGACCTAATGAAACTTAAAAGCTTTTGCTTTTTACGGCAAAGGAAACCATAAAAAAGACCAAAGACAACCCTCAGAATGGGAGAAAATATTTGCAAATGAAGCAACTGACAAAGGATTAATCTCCAAAATTTACAAGCAGCTCATGCAGCTCAATATCAAAAAAACCAGGGCTTCTCTGGTGGCGCAGTGATTGAGAGTCTGCCTGCCGATTCAGGAGACACGGGTTTGTGCCCCGGTCCGGGAAGATCTCACATGCCGCAGAGCAGTTAGGCCCGTGAGCAATGGCCGCTGAGCCTGAACGTCCGGAGCCTGTGCTCTGCAACGGGAGAGGCCACAACAGTGAGAGGCCCACGTACTGCAAAAAACAAAAAAAAACAGCCCAATCCAAAAATGGGCAGAAGACCTAAATAGACATTTCTCCAAAGAAGATATACAGATTGCCAACAAACACATGAAAGGATGCTCAAATCACTAATCATTAGAGAAATGCAAATCAAAACTACAATGAGGTATCACCTCACACCAGTCAGAATGACCATCATCAAAAAATCTACAAACAATAAATACTGGAGAGGGTGTGGAGAAAAGGGAACCTTCCTGAACTGTTGGTGGGAATGTAAATTGATACAGCCACTATGGAGAACAGTATGGAGGTTCCTTAAAAAACTAAAAATGAACTACTATACGACCCAGCAATCCCACTACTGGACATATACCCTGAGAAAACCATAAGTCAAAAAGAGTTATGTACCACAATGTTCATTGCAGCTCTATTTACAATAGCCAGGACATGGAAACAACCTAAGTGTCCATTGACAGATGAATGGATAAAGAAGATGTGGCACATATATACAATGGAATGTCACTCAGCCATAAAAAGAAATGAAATTGAGTTATTTGTAGTGAGGTGGATGGACCTAGAGTCTGTCACACAGAGTGAAGTAAGTCAGAGAAAGAGAAAAACAAATACCATATGCTAACACATATATATGCAATCTAAAAGGATGGTTCTGAAGAACCTAGGGGCAGGACAAGAATAAAGATGCAGACGTAGAGAATGGACTTGAGGACACGGTGAGGGGGAAGGGTTAGCTGGGCTGAAGTGAGAGAGTGGCATGGACATAAATACACTACCAAATGTAAAATAGATAGCTAGTGGGAAGCAGTCACAGAGCACAGGGAGGTCAGCTTAGAGCTTTGTGACCACCTAGAAAGGTGGGTTAGGGAGGGTGGGAGGGAGATGTAAGAGCGAGGAGTAATGGTGGTATATGTTTATGTATAGCTGATTCACTTTGTTACAAAGCAGAAACTAACACACCATCGTAAAACAATTATACTCCAATAAAGATGTTAAAAAAATAAAATAAAAAAGATAGAAAACCACAGCATATGGGAGGGTAGTAGATGCAGTTCAAAGTGGTATCTTCCCCTAACCTTTGATCTGTCTTTCCCTTCCCCTCTCCAGCTGTATTCCTTTCTGCTCGACATTATCTTTAATTTCAATTGTTATTAAAATATAGCAAATAGTTCATCAGCAACAACATTATTTAGATGCCCGTGCAGAGTTCCTCTACCAGAGGAACTTGTAGGGCTACTGGGGAAACGATGTGAATGGAAGCAAGTCTTTCACTTATACTCAGCTGCCATTTCTCCTTCTCTAAAAACACAGGCTTTCTTCTGGAAGTTTGGACCAAGTCCTTTAAAAAGTATTCCAATAATCCCATCATGTGTACAGAGTTTTATATACAAAGATTCTTTGTGCATCATTGTGCATAAAGGCAAATAGGTAGAAACAACCTACCCCCCAACGATAGAAAACTGGCTAAGTAAATCGTGGTACATCCTCGTGTCTGAATAGCATGCGTCACTAAAAAGAATGCAAATCAGTGCTTTATCATAACGTGAGGACATACTTCTAAGCCATTTGAGGACATACTTCTAAGCCATTTTGGGGCCTGTGTAGGAAGTATTATCTCAACTATATAAAATATATACATATATATGTATATATACATATATACATACTTCTAAGCCATTTGAGGACATAATTCTAAGCCATTTTGGGGCATGTGTAGGAAGTATTATCTCAACTATATAAAATATATACATGGGGAAAGATTATGAGAGGAGACTGAAATATTCCTAGAGGTTGTTCTGGGAGATCCTTTTTTTCCCCTTTTCTTTATTTCCTAAAATCTAAAGAGCTTGGTTTATTATTTATTTATTTAGAATTTGGAATAAACCCCCTAATTTACCAGAATAATCTTAGAGAAAAGAAAAATGGGAAAAAAGAGTAAATCTGGATAAAAATGATTCTCTGAATAGTCTGTAAGAGTCCTCGTCAGAGACTGGGGAGTCTCTGAAATATTTCCTCTCAACAGACAGTGTTCTGAGGTCTCTAAGGTCTACCAGATTCAAGGTCAAGAAACCTGGGTCAGTCTGCCCTCTGCCATGGGCTCAGCCAGCATCGCCTGGGTGCTTAGCAATATGGTTGGATCTTAGCAACAGGGATCATATCTCAGACATGGTGCCTGCTGCAGAGCACCGCGGTCTGTCGAGGGGAGCAAGGCAGACACAGGAGACTATCGTGGGGAAGCTGTTATCCCGGGATAAATTCCAACTGGATCGAAGATTTAAATGTAAAAACTAAAAGTACTATAAGAGGCATAGAAGGAGAATGATTTTATAGTCTCAGAACAGGGATGAACTTTCTAAATATGATAAAACTGAGAAACCACTAATGAAGAAAATTGATAAATTTGACTTTACGAAAATATAAATTTTATTCATGACCAAAACACTCAATAGAAATATCAACAGGATTTTTTTGAACTATACAAACCCTAAAGTTCATTTGGAAAAGTAAACATGCAAAACTATTCATAATGTAATATTAAAGGGCCAATAATCAACTGGGGGAAATACTTTCAACTTGTATCACAGGCAAAAGTAAATTTCCTTTAAAATATAAGCTCAGAAAACCAATTATAGAGATCAACACCCCACCCTACCCTCCAAAACAAGCAAAGGATAAACCAAATAATTCCTAGGAAAGGAAATATTCCGTAAATTTCTTCTAAACATGTGAAAAAAAATATTCATGATCATAATTAAATTAATGCACATTGAGACTTCCCTAAGATTTTTTTTTCACCTATCAGACTGGTCATGATCAAAAAGTTTGATAGAGAGTTCCGGGAAGATGGCGGAAGAGTAAGACGCGGAGATCACCTTCCTCTCCACAGATACACCAGAAATACATCTACGTGTGGAACAACTCCTACGGAGCACCTACTGAACGCTGGCAGAAGACCTCAGACCTCCCAAAAGGCAAGGAACCCCCCACGTACCTGGTTAGGGCAAAAGAAAAAACTAAACAGAGACAAAAGAATAGGGACGGGTCCTGCACCAGCGGGAGAGAGCTGTGAAGGAGGAAAAGTGTCCACACACTAGGAGCCCCTTCGCGGGTGGAGACTTCGGGAGGCGGAGTGGGGGAGCTTGGGAGCCGCGGAGGAGAGCACAGCAACAGGGGTGCGGAGGGCAAAGCGGAGAGATTCCAGCGCAGAGGATCGGGCCGACCGGCACTCACCAGCCGAGAGGCTTGTCTGCTCGCCCGCCGGGGCGGGCGGGACTGGGAGCTGAGGCTCCGGCTTTTGTCGGAGCGCCGGGAGAGGACTGAGGTTGGCGGCGTGAACACAGCCTGCAGGGCGTTGGTGCGCCGCGGCTGGCCGGGAGAGAGTCTGGGGAGGGGTCTGGACCTGCCGAAGAGGCAAGAGACTTTTACGTCCCTCTTTGTTTCCTCGTGCACGAGGAGGGGGGATTGGGAACGCTGCTTGGGAGAGCTCCGGAGACGGGCGCGAGCCGCGGCTAAGAGTGCGGAGCCCAGAGACGGACATGGGACGCTAAGGCCGCTGCTGCCGCCGCCAGGAGGCCTGTGTGCGAGCGCAGGTCACTAGCCACACGCCCTTCCGGGGAGCCTGTGCAGCCCGCCGCTGCCGGGGTCCCGGGATCCGGGGACGGCTCCCCCGGGAGAGCGCACGGCGCGCCTCAGGCTGCAGCGTCACGCCGGCCTCTGCCGCTGCAGGCCCGCCCTGCACTCCGTGACCCTCCCTACCCCCCGGCCTGGGTGAGCCAGAGCCTCCGAATCAGCGGCTCCTTTAACCCCATCCTGTCTGAGCAAAGAACAGACGCCCTCCGGCGACCTACACGCACAGGCGGGGCCAAATCCAAAGCTGAGCCCCTGGGAGCTGTGAGAACAAAGAAGAGAAAGGGAAATCTCTTCCAGCAGCCTCAGAAGCAGCGGATTAAAGCTCCACAATCAACTTGATATACCCTGCATCTGTGGAATACCTGAATAGACAACGAATCATCCCAAATTAAGGAGCCCTGTGGATGAAAGGCTCTTGGTGCTGCAGCCAGGACTCAGTGCTGTGCCTCTGAGGTGGGAGAGCCAACTTCAGGACACTGGTCCACAAGAGGCCTCCCAGCTGCACATAATATCAAACAGCAAAAATCTCCGAGAGATCTCCATCTCAACGCTAGCACCCAGCTTCACTCAACGACCAGCAAGCTACAGTGCTGGACATCCTATGCCAAACAACTAGCAAGACAGGAACACAACCCCACCCATTAGCAGAGAGGCTGCCCAAAATCATAGTAAGTCTACAGACACCCCAAAACACACCACCAGACGTGGACCTGCCCACCAGAAAGACAAGATCCAGCCTCATACACCAGAACACAGGCACTAGTACCCTCCACCAGGAAGCCTACACAACCCACTGAACCAACCTTAGCCACTGGGGACAGACTCAAAAAACAACAGGAACTACGAACCTTCAGCCTGCAAAAAAAAAAAAAGGAGACCCCAAACACAGTAAGATAAGCAAAATGAGAAGACAGAAAAACACACAGCAGATGAAGGAGCAAGATAAAAACCCACCAGACCTAACAAATGAAGAGGAAATAGGCAGTCTACCTGAAAAACAATTCAGAATAATGATAGTAAGGTTGATCCGAAATCTTGGAGATAGAATGGACAATAGAATGGACAAATTGCAAGAATCAGTTAACAAGGACCTAGAAGAACTAAAGATGAAACAAGCAACGATGAACAACACAATAAATGAAATTAAAAGTACTCTAGATGGGATCAATAGCAGAATAACTGAGGCAGAAGAACGGATAAGTGACCTGGAAGATAAAATAGTGGAAATAACTACTGCAGAGCAGAATAAAGAAAAAAGAATGAAAAGAACTGAGGACAGTCTCAGAGACCTCTGGGACAACATTAAACGCACCAACATTCGAATTATAGGGGTTCCAGAAGAAGAAGAGAAAAAGAAAGGGACTGAGAAAATATTTGAAGAGATTATAGTTGAAAACTTCCCTAATATGGGAAAGGAAATAGTTAATCAAGTCCAGGAAGCACAGAGAGTCCCATACAGGATAAATCCAAGGAGAAATACGCCAAGACACATATTAATCAAACTGTCAAAAATTAAATACAAAGAAAACATATTAAAAGCAGCAAGGGAAAAACAACAAATAACACACAAGGGAATCCCCATAAGGTTAACAGCTGATCTTTCAGCAGAAACTCTGCAAGCCAGAAGGGAGTGGCAGGACATATTGAAAGTGTTGAAGGAGAAAAACCTGCAACCAAGATTACTCTACCCAGCAAGGATCTCATTCAGATTTGATGGAGAAATTAAAACCTTTACAGACAAGCAAAAGCTGAGAGAGTTCAGCACCACCAAACCAGCTCTACAACAACTGCTAAAGGAACTTCTCTAGGCAAGAAACACAAAAGAAGGAAAGGACCTACAATAACAAACCCAAAACAATGAAGAAAATGGGAATAGGAACACACATATCGATAATTACCTTAAATGTAAATGGACTAAATGCTCCCACCAAAAGACACAGATTGGCTGAATGGATACAAAAACAAGACCCATATATTTGCTGTCTACAAGAGACCCACTTCAGACCTAGAGACACATACAGACTGAAAGTAAGGGGATGGAAAAAGGTATTTCATGCAAGTGGAAACCAAAAGAAAGCTGGAGTAGCAATTCTCATATCAGACAAAATAGACTTTAAAACAAAGACTATTAGAAGAGACAAAGAAGGACACTACATAATGATCAAGGGATCAATCCAAGAGGAAGATATAACAATTGTAAATATTTATGCACCCAACATAGGTGCACCTCAATACATAAGGCAAATACTGACAACCATAAAAGGGGAAATCGACAGTAACACATTCATAGTAGGGGCCTTTAACACCCCACTTTCACCAATGGACAGATCATCCAAAATGAAAATAAATAAGGAAACACAAGCTTTAAATGATACATTAAACGAGATGGAGTTAATTGATATTTATAGGACATTCCATCCAAAAACAACAGAATACACATTTTTCTCAAGTGCTCATGGAACATTCTCCAGGATAGATCATATCTTGGGTCACAAATCAAGCCTTGGTAAATTTAAGAAAATTGAAATTGTATCAAGTATCTTTTCTGACCACAACGCCATGAGACTAGATATCAATTACAGGAAAAGATCTGTAAAAAATACAAACACATGGAGGCTAAACAATACACTACTTAATAATGAAGATATCACTGAAGAAATCAAAGAGGAAATCAAAAAATACCTAGAAACAAATGACAATGGAGACACAACGACCCAAAACCTGTGGGATGCAGCAAAAGCAGTTCTAAGGGGGAAGTTTATAGCAATACAAGCCCACCTTAAGAAGCAGGAAGCATCTCGAATAAACAACCTAACCTTGCACCTCAAGCAATTAGAGAAAGAAGAACAAAAAAACCCCAAAGCTAGCAGAAGGAAAGAAATCATAAAAATCAGATCAGAAATAAATGAAAAAGAAATGAAGGAAACAATAGCAAAGATCAATAAAACTAAAAGCTGGTTCTTTGAGAAGATAAACAAAATAGATAAACCACTAGCCAGACTCATCAAGAAAAAAAAGGAGAAGACCCAAATCAATAGAATTAGAAATGAAAAAGGAGAGGTAACAACTGACACTGCAGAAATAAAAGAGATCATGAGAGATTACTACAAGCAACTCTATGCCAATAAAATGGACAATCTGGAAGAAATGGACAAATTCTTAGAGAGGCACAACCTGCCAAGACTGAATCAGGAAGAAATAGAAAATATGAACAGACCAATCACAAGCACTGAAATTGAAACTGTGATTAAAAATCTTCCAACAAAGAAAAGCCCAGGACCAGATGGCTTCACAGGCGAATTCTATCAAACATTTAGAGAAGAGCTAACACCTATCCTTCTCAAACTCTTCCAAAATATAGCAGAGGGAGGAACACTCCCAAACTCCTTCTACGAGGCCACCATCACCTTGATACCAAAACCAGACAAGGATGTCACAAAGAAAGAAAACTACAGGCCAATATCACTGATGAACATAGATGCAAAAATCCTCAACAAAATACTAGCAAACAGAATCCAACAGCACATTAAAAAGATCATACACCATGATCAAGTGGGGTTTATTCCAGGAATGCAAGGATTCTTCAATATACGCAAATCTATCAATGTGATAAACCATATTAACAAACTGAAGGAGAAAAACCATATGATCATCTCAATAGATGCAGAGAAAGCTTTTGACAAAATTCAACACCCATTTATGATAAAAACCCTGCAGAAAGTAGGCATAGAGGGAACTTTCCTCAACATAATAAAGGCCATATATGACAAGCCCACAGCAAACATCATCCTCAATGGTGAAAAACTGAAAGCATTTCCACTAAGATCAGGAACAAGACAAGGTTGCCCACTCTCACCACTCTTATTCAACATAGTTTTGGAAGTTTTAGCCACAGCAATCAGAGAAGAAAAGGAAATAAAAGGAATCCAAATCGGAAAAGAAGAAGTAAAGCTGTCACTGTTTGCAGATGACATGATCCTATACATAGAGAACCCTAAAGATGCTACCAGAAAACTACTAGAGCTAATCAATGAATTTGGTAAAGTGGCAGGATACAAAATTAATGCACAGAAATCTCTGGCATTCCTATATACTAATGATGAAAAATCTGAAAGTGAAATCAAGAAAACACTCCCATTTACCATTGCAACAAAAAGAATAAAATATCTAGGAATAAACCTACCTAAGGAGACAAAAGATCTGTATGCAGAAAATTATAAGACACTGATGAAAGAAATTAAAGATGATACAAATAGATGGAGAGATATACCATGTTCTTGGATTGGAAGAATCAACATTGTGAAAATGACTCTACTACCGAAGGCAATCTATAGATTCAATGCAATCCCTATCAAACTACCACTGGCATTTTTCACAGAACTAGAACAAAAAATTTTGCAATTTGTATGGAAACATAAAAGACCCCGAATAGCCAAAGCAATCTTGAGAACGAAAGAAGGAACTGGAGGAATCAGGCTCCCAGACTTCAGACTATACTACAAAGCTACAGTTATCAAGACGGTATGGTACTGGCACAAAAACAGAAAGATAGATCAATGGAACAGGATAGAAAGCCCAGAGATAAACCCACGCACATATGGTCACCTTATCTTTGACAAAGGAGGCAGAAATGTACAGTGGAGAAAGGACAGCCTATTCAATAAGTGGTGCTGGGAAAACTGGACAGCTACATGTAAAAGTATGAAATTAGATCACTCCCTAACACCGTACACAAAAATAAGCTCAAAATGGATTAAAGACCTAAATGTAAGGCCAGAAACTATCAAACTCTTAGAGGAAAACATAGGCAGAACACTCTATGACATAAATCACAGCAAGGTCCTTTTTGACCCACCTCCTAGAGAAATGGAAATAAAAACAAGAGTAAACAAATGGGACCTAATGAAACTTAAAAGCTTTTGCGCAGCAAAGGAAACCATAAAGAAGACCAAAAGACAACCCTCAGAATGGGAGAAAATATTTGCAAATGAAGCAACTGACAAAGGATTGATCTCCAAAATTTATAAGCAGCTCATGCAGCTTAATAACAAAAAAACAAACAACCCAATCCAAAAATGGGCAGAAGACCTAAATAGACATTTCTCCAAAGAAGATATACAGAGTGCCAACAAACACATGAAAGAATGCTCAACATCACTAATCATGAGAGAAATGCAAATCAAAACTACAATGAGATATCATCTCACACCAGTCAGAATGGCCATCATCAAAAAATCTAGAAACAATAAATGCTGGAGGGGGTGTGGAGAAAAGGGAACCCTCTTACACTGTTGGTGGGAATGTAAATTGATACAGCCACTGTGGAGAACAGTATGGAGGTTCCTTAAAAAGCTACAAATAGAACTACCATATGACCCAGCAATCCCACTACTGGGCATATACCCTGAGAAAACCATAATTCAAAAAGAGTCATGTACCAAAATGTTCATTGCAGCTCTATTTACAATAGCCCAGAGATGGAAACAACCTAAGTGTCCATCATCGGATGAATGGATAAAGAAGATGTGGCACATATATACAATGGAATATTACTCAGCCATAAAAAGAGACGAAATTGAGCTATTTGTAATGAGGTGGATAGACCTAGAGTCTGTCATACAGAGTGAAGTAAGTCAGAAAGAGAGAGACAAATACCGTATGCTAACACATATATATGGAATTTAAAAAAAAAAAATGTCATGAAAAACCTAGGGGTGAAACAGGAATAAAGACACAGACTTACTAGAGAATGGACTTGAGGCTATGGGGAGGGGGAAGGGTAAACGGTGACAAAGCGATAAAGAGGCATGGACATATATACACTACCAAACGTAAGGTAGATAGCTAGTGGGAAGCAGCCGCATAGCACAGGGAGATCAGCTCGGTGCTTTGTGACCGCCTGGAGGGGTGGGATAGGGAGGGTGGGAGGGAGGGAGATGCAAGCGGGAAGAGATATGGGAATATATGTATATATATAACTGATTCATTTTGTTGTGAAGCTGAAACTAACATACCATTGTAAAGCAATTATACTCCAATAAAGATGTTAAAAAAAAAAAAAAAGTTTGATAATATACTCTGTTGACAAAGATATATGGAAACCAACAGCCCACATTGCTAGGGTCGGGTGGGGGGCAGGGAATGTTAACTGGTTCAGCTCCCTTAGTTGGCAGTTTGGAAACATCAAAGTAATCTGCACCTACCCTGTGTCCCAGTAACTCCACCTCTAGGGTTTATTCTGCAGATGCAATTATACACAAGCATGTGTGCACAGAAATTGTTCATTGTAGCATCACTTATAATAGTAAAGATTTAGAAACAAAGTAAATGTTAATCAATAGGAGATGGTTAAATACATTGAGGTATATTCATCAATGTTATTCTCTGGCATGGAAAAGAATAAGAATGTTCTCTAGGAGATACTATGGAATGATCTGCAAGATACATTGTTAGGTGAAAAAGATGAGGTACGGAAAGAACACAGTGTTGAGCTTTTGTGTGTTGAAAAGGAATGGAGGAAGACCATGGATACACATTCATTTAAAAATGCATAAAATATCTCTGGAAAGGGGAATAAAAAATTGGTGACAATAGGTTCTCTAGGCAGGGGTGGCTGGGTGGGTGCAGACGGGTGGCATGGAACTTTTCCCTGTGTACCCTTTTGTAACTTCTGAAGCTGGAGTCATGGGAATGCATTACATTTTTAAAATCTATATATCATTCTGGGTCAGAATATTCAATTATTTGGGGAAAACGCTAGCACTAGCCATTTAGTAACATCTTATAAAGCAAACACCCCCAATTCCTTTGGTGGGGAACGTCTAAGTAGCTTGAAGTAGATATTTGGTCATGTCAGTTGTCACAAGTATTATGGTGAGTGCTGTGTTTCTGTAGATTTTATTGTCCTTTTTTTAAAAAACAAAAAGATAGAAAACATGATTAATATTTCTTTGCTTTGTATGAGTTAGACTTCATTGTGCTTGTGTGCGTGCATATTCTTATTCAATAATAGTTGGCTAGATAGTCTAAGCTAAAAACAGAGAGGTCCAGACGTGATACTCGCAGGACCAGTGGTAACGATTATCCGGGCTGGCTTAGACAGAGCTCAAGCTGAACTAATGATGGATGTCCTCCACAGGCTACTTATGCTAAATGACCCAGGCTCTGGCAAACATGCTGATTGCTGTTCAGTTGTTGCTTTCTGATATGATTGTCTTTGGGGCACTTAGGACCAGACCTCATTGTTGTGAATAAGGCTAGGAAGTGGACATTCCTATTGCCAGTCATCCAGGCAGCCATCGAATCTGATACTGGCCTCCGATACTCATCAGGCCTTTTGATGTTTGGTCCAAAATTCTAACGAAGACGTCTCAGTGGATTCCCGGTTAGGGACAGGTATTGGCAGGGTGCGAGCTGGCCTCTCCCCTGCAGAGACAGACTAGGAGGTGGGCAGGGAATGCTTTGAAAGTGATCTTAGAATGGATATAGACCTTAGGGCTCTGATTGAAGGCACAGTTAGTAGAGATTAGGCTATGTTATTCTTCACTGAATGCCCCTCCATTATCTCTGAGTCTTCAATCAAAAGTTGCAGACAATCTCTGATTTTCTTGAGAAATTAAGAGAAGGTTAAGACAGTATGATAAAGGAAAGATCATGTCTATCACTTCCCAGAGCCAAGAGCACATCCTAACAGAGCCCTGTGGGTCTGAAGCATGATTGCCTCTGGTCCCCATGTGGCGGCATCACATGAGACCCAAACAGAAGAGCTGGGGTCACAGAAGAACCAAGACTACATCTGTCCACGTTGTGCCCACATTCAGGTCTCTAACACTACCCTCCACTAAAAAGAATCGGTATATTTTAGAGAACAGGTGGTTCTATGTCCTGAAGAAAAAAGGAAAAGTACGGATGGATATGGGGCTCCCTGCTTTTGCCAGAAAACAGGATTGTTTCTGGATAGAGGCTATCAGTGTAGTATTAAAAAGATAAGGGGCCAGCTTCAAGAGCCTTCCACTGGCAACGTTGTGATCAACCGATCTTCAAAAAGAAGGGAGGCAAGAAGAGGAAGAAATACAGTTTATTAGAACGAGGTAAGTTAATGAAAGGCTGTGAATTCATGACACTTTAAAAAGTCAGTATAAAGTATACAAAAAGGTGGCTGTCATTAAAATGTGAATGCAATGAGTTCTATTCATTTCTATCATTTCAATAAGTTGGAGAATATTTACATATGGACATTTTATTTTTCTAGTAAATATATGTCTTTATAAAGCTTTGTCATGTATCTGTTTCTAGCTACATAAACAGGAAAGAAAAATCACAGGGAGCCATGAGTAAGTCAAGAGACCATGGAAAAGGCAGGAACTGTGTTGAGAACCCGAACAACTAGCCTCACTAACAATCAGCTAGAAGACACCTCGAGGTGAGCCAGCCCCACTGGCGCGTGGACCTGAGAACAGAACAGAGGGCGCATTCTGCCAGGCGTCCCACGGTGAAGGATTAGCTAAAAGCTTTATAGAGAAGAAAAAACATGCAGGCCCAATCCTTCACCTCCTGTGAAACCTCTATTTGACCCCACTAATTATAAGATAATAAAAAGTATCTAGAAGTCTTAAATAATGTTCATGGATCAGATCCACATGTCACAATGACAGGACACGGGGTTATGTAATGCTAACCAAGTAAGAGTTGAAATGTATAAAGGAGGAGAGACACCGGGTTACAAGAAAACTGAAGACGGTGTGAAAGATCCCAATGTACAGATTCTCCTGATATACCAAGAGAAGATTCAAAAGAAAAAAAAAGGAGCCCAGTCTGTTGACCAGCAGCTCTTGTTCAAAGCCTTTGGAAGAAGCAACCACACTCCATGCCCAGTCAAGAACCAGAATGGCTGGAAACCCAGATCCTCGTCTGAGTCAGTATTACTTTTCTTTCCTATTTGGAAAGTTACTGCAACCCTAGCTAGGTGTCAAAATAAAGTATCTAAGAAACTAGGAAGGTATAAAGTATAGAAATAAGTTAAGCCATGGAACAGATGCTTTTAGGATGAGCATAAATGCCAACATAGTCACAAGTTTTAATAATTCTGTTTTGTGTGTGTTTTATCTGTTTGTTTCATGAGCTTGGAGGACTCAAAAATATATTACAAAATTTGTAATTGCACTTTATGCAAAGCAATGTGTTTAGTTAAGTTTATAACATGTTTAAATATTTAAGAAAACCTTGTTTTAGCATCTTATTATTAGGTGTTTAATAATATATATGTATTTTAATTTTAATACCAGTAGTGGTGGGACTTTCTCTGCAAGCCCAGACAGCCCCTGGTCATTGTTTCAGTTCTCTAATACTGTGTACAAATTATCCCAAAGCTTAGTGGTTTAAATCAATAATCATTTGATTATATCTTTTGATTTCAGATGTCAGAAATTTAGGCAGGGCAATTCCTCTGTTCCACAGAGTGTCAACTGGGATCACGCACTAGTTTTCCACTAGAGACTGGGCTGGGATGGGGGATCCAAGACACATCCACTCAGATGCCTAGTGTCTTGGCGGGGGGATGGCTAGAGAGCTGGATGTAGCTGGGCCCCATCCATAAAGTCTCAGGATCATTCTGCGTGATCTCTCCTATAGGGTAGTCAGACTTATTACATGGCAGGTCAAGGCTCCTAGAGACCGAAGTAGAACCTGTCTGTTCTTTTGAAAACAGGCCTAGCACTGCAATAGTATCACTTGTGCCATACTCCATTGGCCAAGCAGTCACAGGCCACACCACATTTAAGGAGAGGAGATACAGACTCCATTTCTTTAAAGAAGCAGGACCAAAGAGCTTGCAGCCATTTTGAATCTGCCTCCATCATTAAACATCCAGGAGATTGTGAAACAGGTGAGTGAGCTAAGAGACTCGCATGTAGTTTGATAGAGAAGGACGGTCGTGTAAGTTGATGATCATGATGACGATGGTGATGGTTAACCCTGAGTATTTACTGAGCGCTCCCTATGCCAGGCAACTTTATAAGCTCTTTTTACATTGTTTGTTTTTTCGATTATTGAATCTTTGCAGCAACCCCATGAAGAAGGTTCTATTATTACCCCCAGTTTACAGATTTACAGGTTGGGTGACTTGATCCAGATCATTCTGTGCATAGTAGTGAGGGCAAGATTCTGATCCAGGGCTACCGTCTATACACGAAAGAGCCAAAAGAGAGGGAAGCCTACAGAGGCCAGCAGGTGTAGATGACAAGGAGACTTTTAACCCCCAAAGTAGCTGGCCGGTGTTCTGAGGGCGATGCGAGGGCTCTCAGCTGGGCTGTGCCCACCTTTGTGTGCGGAGGGTAAGACAGGAGACAGTGAAGGCCAGGAGACCATTCAGGAGCTTCGCGCGCTATTCTAGGCGTGAAATAACGAGGCCGGAGCGAGGGCTGAGACCTAGGGGAATGGGTGCGGAGGAAGAGGATTAGGGAGTAATTCAGAATCTGGTGGCCTTTGGGTGTGAGGGAGAGAGTGGAGACAGGACCAGCCTCAGGGGCTAGAGTCTCCACAATCACAGGCAGAGCCCGTGGCAGACACTGTCAGGGAGATGGTGACAGACCCTTCCCTTGGACATTCCCCTGTTGGCGGGGCAGCAGGACCTTGTGCTGGGCTCTCATATACCTTTATGGGCCTTGGGGAGAGTTGGGAGTGGGTGGGAGAGAGGGGAAGCAGCAGGGGAGGCCCCTTTACTGAGGGGCTTTGGAACAGCGGTTGGGGCATTCCCCGAGTGGTGGCCCACGGGAGCCTGGCTGCCCAGGCCCAGCCAAGACAGCCTAAGGATGGAGCTGGATTCTGGGTTGTCAGACCTAGGAGAAGACCTGTTTTCTTGATCAACTCGGAGGCACTGAAGCAAAGAATGCGATTGGAGTGAGCAGGAAGTGCGTGCATGGAGGAGGTGTTTTCTAGAACAGCCAGTCTTCTTCCCATCACCTGGCCTTGCTCATCCACAGACCCCATGTGACCTGCATTCTTTTTTTTTTTTTTTTGCGGTACGCGGGCCTCTCACTGTCGTGGCCTCTCCTGTTGCGGAGCACAGGCTCCGGACGCGCAGGCTCAGCAGCCATGGCTCACGGGCCCAGCCGCTCCGCGGCATGTGGGATCTTCCCGGACCGGGGCACGAACCCCTGTCCCCCGCATCGGCAGGCGGACCCCCAACCACTGCGCCACCAGGGAAGCCCCGACCTCCATTCTTAAAATGACCGCTGTGGTCATTCAAGGCCCAACTCCAAAGCAGTGTGACACAGTGATGAAAAGCAAAGTCTTCGAAATCAGATAGACCCAGGTCCAACTCTTAGCTCCAGAATTCACTAGCTATGTGAACTTGGGTAAACCACTTAACCTCTCTGAACCTTGGTTTGCTCATATATTAACCTCATAAAATCACTGTGAGGATTCTGTGTGATAAAGTGCATCACACACTTAGCACAGTGTCTAGTGCATAGTAATTACTTAACAATTAGTAGCAAGAAAAACAAAGAAAAATTCCCACCTCTGCTTTCACTCTTCCCCAGCCCATACTGGCTTCTCCCATCTTTGTCTCCAACCATGGAATGACATCCCCTGTTATTTATGTTTCTTGGACTGACTCTGAGCTCCTCGTCAAAGGAGAGTTAAGCAGCTCATAGTCTGGGACTGAGGCGTACGCTCCCCCGTTCTCTCCACGGGCACAGGCTTGTACTGGTTGGGTGCCCGTAGGCGCGCAATAAAGACTGATTGGGCTAAATGGTCAATTTATGACTTTGCTTTGAACAGGCCTTAGATGATTACCTTTTACGAGGCTTACACTTTAGACTTAAGATGTAAAACAGAAGCTCAGGCTGAGAGGCAAATAATGGGATATTTTATGCGCTGCTCTGGAGCAAAAGTCCACAGCTTTATTGCAGCGGCTATAAAAGAACATGATTGGAAAAGCCTTGATTGAGAAACCCACAGTGGAAAGAACACTGGGTCAGGAGACAGGAAAGCCAGGCTTCCCACCCTGTCCCACACCATCCAGCCAGGTGCCTGCCCTCTCTGACCTCACGTGCAAAACCAGGGCCCCCTGAAGACCCTCCCAGCCCTAACCCTATGTGGTTCCTGAGTCTGCAAGTCTAGGATGCTCTCTTCCCGGTATTTCGTGATTCTAAAATCTTAAGGTTTTCCAATTCTAAAATTCTAATACCCTACCATGCTATGATACCAAAATTCTGAAGTTTTAGATTGTACTCTCTTAAGATTCTATAATAAAGTATGGTGGTTCACAGCACGGGCCTGGAGTCCTAAGACCTAGGGTTCCAATTTCAACCGCCTGCTTAACAGAGGGCAATTCTGGACAAATTGCTTAACCAGTTTTCTCACCTATATAATGGAGATGAAACTGATGATGTTGTGGAGAGGATGAAAAGAAACAACCTCTACAAAGCACTCACAGTAGTTCCTGGCACAGAGAAAATTCTCTGGTAGTCATTATTACTAGTCTAACGTTCCATGCACACAATGTCTCAAGAATCTAAAATTCCCCGACCTTAAGAGCATACTTTCTTGTGATTCTAAGAACCTGTGACTCTTTGGACTGGGACTCCTCCATCCCATTCTAGAAGCAGAGCTGTCAGCATAGCCGTGGCCACCAGATGGCGGGCTCGGGTTATGGGTCCCTCCCTAACTCAGTTACGGATCCAGCCCTCAAGTCTTCTCTGGGGCTCTCATGAAGTTCCTTTCTCTGATGGGAACAGAGTAAAGGAAGCAGGAGGGGAAACTGCAATTACTATGTTTTTCTTATCAATCGAAAGATCAACAATGCACGAATTAAAGGGGACCCGAGCAGGGAGGTGCTTTTATTGTCAAATGAGCTTAACATGATGCCATATAAAAACTTAACTGCTTGGCCTCAAAAGGTAACTGGAGCCAAGGAGCCATATCCCAGGGCGTCAGCACATTACGAGCTTCTCACGAAGGTTACCCACCGCCTGCCCCGCTTTCTGGGAGCCGTGTGGTCCTCCGTGGCCCCAGCTCAGACATCCATTCACCCGGGAGGGCAGGAATTATCATCACCACGTTTACAGATGAGAAAGCCGAAAGGGATCAAGGATCAGCCTCACATTCTTCCGTGGTGAGGCCAGGATTCAAATAGAGAACCTTCTAGAGTGTACTGTGTCCACGAGCTGAGACAGGCACGGGGGTGTGTGGGGGGGGTGTGCGCGGGGTGACACAAGTGGATGCGGACATCTCCCTACCTCACGTGCAGGTTAGAGCTGCCACCCCCGCACCCCGTGCCTGCCTGTGACATTCTGTGCTGGGCACCTGCCCTGCACTACCTCTAATGTGATCCTTTCAACAACCCTTGGAAGGAGACGTTTACAAATGCCGGCCCGAGTGCTCAGACAGGTGAAGGGACCTGCCCAAATTATACAGAGATACGAGCCAGGAATCAACCCGAGGTCTCCCCAGGCCAAACTGCCTGCTCTCTCTTCCACCGCAGGCGCTGCCAGAGACTCCGGGCCCTGGGCGACCTAGGGTGAGGCCCTCCGGGTCTGGCTCACAGGCATCTCCTCGCGGCCGGGGGGGCTGTTGCGACAGCGAGGACGAGGCCTGAGCGGCCCGGAGGCAGCCCCGGGTTCGGGGAGGCCAGCCAGGGGCTGCCGGGTGCCCTGGGCGGCACGGCGGCCAATATTGACTTTGGTAAACACCATTTTGCACGGAGCGCGGGGCGAGGGCGGGGGCGCGCTGACCCGGGGGGCGGAGGCAGCGGCTCCGCATTTAGACGAGGCCATTAGCGGCGATCGATGGCCGCGCCGCGCGCTCCGGCCGCTGGGCGCTCCCAAATGAAGGTTAAGTTTGCTCTGCGCCCCAGCGCGGCCGGCCATGGGCCCGCATAATGGCCCCGGCCCAACCAGCCCCGCGCGCCCAGGTTAAGCGGAGGCCGAGGGGCCGCACCGGCGGGCGGGGGAGGAGCGCGGCGAGGCGGGCAGACCGGCGCCGGAGGGCTGTTGGGGGTCTTTGGACCCCAAGGTGCCCTGGTCTGGGTCCATGTCCCCTGCCGGGCTCCCGTGCGCTCCGGGCCGGGTGGTGTGATGCGTGCGGTGCCGGGGCCTTTCCTTCCCGGACCCCGCTTGCATGGTTGGTCCGCTGGCGCGGGTGCCAGAGTGCCTGGCTGTGCACCTCACCCCCGCCTCTGCCGCCGTACGCCCAAGCCGGCCGGTCTGGGGAGAAGGAGACGGTGCAGTTCCGGTTCTGCCATCGCCTAGTCTCCTGGGGCAAGTCCTTTCCCTCTCTCAGCCTCAGACTCATCCCAGAAACAGGTGGGACAGGGGGAGCCTGTTCCCGGACCCGCAGGGACGTGTTCACACCGTGTTTGTGCAGAGCTAGGCCGAGTGAGGACACAGGTGGGCTGTGTGCATGGACACGGGTGTGGCTGTGCCCCTGGTATGACTATGACGCGGGCCCAGATGCCGCAGCAGCAGGTCTGAGTGTTCGTTGCTGGGAATCTGCTGGGCCCTTTGATGGCTCTGCACTGGGGGCAGTAGCCTCACACCTCACACCACCCTCAGCAGACCAGCACCTCCTGGCTGTTTCATCTGTCAACTCGGCCTGTGAGCGTGAGGACACTTGTCATAGCTCATATCTAATGAATGCCTGGAAGTGCCCAGCGCTTCAGTGAAATCACCTTCAATCCTCACATCTATTCTCTTCTCTGCTTTTTAAAAATGAAGAAGCCGAGGCACAGAGGGGAAGCAACTTGCCCTTGCTTGCTGTGCGCGGGCTTTCTCTGGTTGCGGCGAGCAGGGGCTACTCTTCGTTGCGGTGCATGCGCTTCTCTTTCCGGTGGCTTCTCTTGTTGTGGAGCATGGGCTCTAGGCATGTGGGCTTCAGTAGTTGTGGCTCGCAGGCTCAGTAGTTGTGGCTCGCGGGCTCTAGAGTACAGGCTCAGTAGTTGTGGCGCACGGGCTTAGTTGCTCCGCAGCATGTGGGATCTTCCCGGACCAGGGCTCGAACCCCTGTCCCCTGCACTGGCAGGCGGATTCTTAACCACTGTACCGCCAGGGAAGTCCCCCTCACCACCCGCAGTCTTGATCAGTCCTGATTAGGCACAGTTTAAGAGGCCCGGTTCTTCCCCTGCTGCCTCTGTCCCGGTAAATGAGTGACAATGAGTGAGCACAGAGGAAAGGGGCTTGGCCCTGAGCCCTGTGGGTTTATCCTGGCAAGGCCATGCCCCACAGAGGGCCCACCACACCCTCTCAGAGCTCTGGGTGCTGAGAGCCCACCATCAATGCCCCCTCACCTACTGTGCCATCTCATCCTCCCATCAGGGCCCAGAGAAGCAGGGTGACTTGCCCAGGTCACAACACTGAGTCAGAGGGCCTAGACTCCGGCTTCCTGACTCCCTGCCCAGGGCTCTGTCCAGTGCACCTGCCCTGGACACAGCCAGGCCTGCCTTACCAACCAGCATCTTCCTGGGCAACAACTTCAGTGGGCTGGTTCTGGTCCCAGCTCTGCCATTCATCACCTGGCTGTGTGACGCTAGGGGAACAATTCCCCCTCTCTGAGCCTCAGTTTGTCCAATTGTAAAATAATGATGATAAGTCAAGTGCCTGAGATAAAGAATAAAGGCACACTGTTGGCAGTGCTCACCTCTCTGGGAGGCCAGGGTCTCCATCCATCACTGCCACTAACCTTTTATGAACAAACATGTGACATTCTCTGTCCTAAAGCGACCCTGGAGATGTCTGGGCTGCTCCCCCAAGGTGAGCGCCAGGAGTCATGAAGGAGCAGGGAGAGGAAGGTGAGGCTTTTCAGTGGTTGTCTCCTCATGTGCTGTGGGAGCAGGAAATGGAGCCCCCTTGAGCCTGAGCCCCCAAATCTTCCTCTGCCACAGCCTCAGAATCATTCTGCTCTCTCCAAAGCCTTCTGCCAATGAGCCCTCGGCATCCCCAATCTCTCTTCCACCAGAACCAAGGAAGGTAGGAGTTTGGAATCTTAGACTGAGTCCGAACGTCATGAGTCCAATCCCTTGAGTAATTTAAAGCCCAGAGAGGTACAGGATCTTGCCTGAGGTCACACAGTAAGCCAGGATTGAGGCCTGAGCTCATCTACTCCCTGAGATATAAAGAGTCAGTCACAGATGCAATGCTGTTCTCAGATGGGTTCTGGCACCTCCCAGCTGGCATCAGCCTCAGCGTGTACCCACAGCCACCACCCCCAAACCATACCAACTCCTGGGCACCCTCATAGCAGATGCTGCTGCCTGAGGGCCTGGGCCAGACTGAGCACCACAGGCAGGACAGAGATGAACCACACGTGGGCCCTGCCCTGGAGGAGCTCACCACCTAATGGGGGAGAGAAAATGTCCAAAAAGGAAAGGGGACTCCACTAAAGAAATATTTATTGTTCTAGGCACCGGGAACAGACAGTGGTGAGCGGAACATGCATGATCCTGCCCTTGTGGGAAAGCAGCGTCCCTTGTCATCTAATATGTAATTACAGGTGGCAAAGTGCTATGAAGGGAAAGCTCAGCGACAGCGAGTGCAGCTAACCGGCTGATCTATCCTGGGGGTCAGGGAAGCTTTCCTGAGAAGGTAACTGGCAGAAACAGAGGAATTAACTAGACTGGGTCTGGCCCGCGGTGGGGAGTGGCTATCCTAGCAGTGGAATCTGTGCGTGGGAAGGCTCTTGGGTAGGAGGCAGCCTGTAACATTCTAATAACTAGGAAGAGTCCACTGTGGGTGGCATGATGCTACTACAGCAAAAGGCAAACCTGGAGAAGTCATAAGCCTGAGATCACCCAGGTCCCTGGGAGCTGCGAAGGAGCTGGAATCTTACCCGAAAAGCATTAGCAAGCCATGGATGTAAGCAGCAGAACGGACTCTGTTTTCAGAAGATCCCCTTGGCGACAGTGTTCAGTGAGAGTAGAGCGGGGAGCCCAGTGAGGGGGCTGATGGTACAATCCAGGTGCAGATGACAGCTCAGATGCTGCGGAGAGGTGCACGTGGGCGGCGTGGATGGAGGGCAAGTCGCCAGGCCCTGGTCATGGTCCTGCTGGGGAGGCGAGGGAGCAGGAAGTGTCAGGCTCTGTCCTGAGGATGTGGCGTGAGGCACAGAGATGGGAACCCTGGCACGGGCGTTCTGTCTGGGGCCTGTTTGTGTTTCAAGTCCCTTTAAGACCTGGAAGTGACGAGATCAAGTAGGCAGTAGGGCGTGTGGTTCTTAGCTGAGAGAAGAGAGACGTGTCATTGGCAAAGAGAGAGCTGAAGTCAAGGGCATGGTGAGGTCGTGTAGGGAAAGAGGAAGGAGTGGAGTGAGAAGCAGGATAAAGGTAAAGACCTGGGAGATGAGGACAAGCCAGCAAAAGACCCAAGAGAAAGCAGCCAGAGCAACAGAGCGTGGCCCCGAGAGGGGACGGGCATTAACGCTCCGGGCCTTTGCACAAACGCCTCTCTGTCTGAAATCCATCCTCTTCCAACCAGCCCATGCCTACTTTTTCAAAGCACAGCCCATGTCCAATGTCCTCCAGGAAGCCCTCCTAACCCCTCCTCCCCGGAGCCAGACGAGGTTCTCAGGCTTCCCAGAGCCACCCCCCCGGGGAAGGAGCCAGGTGGTGGAGAGAGGAAACCTTTGATCTGGACAAGCTGCTCTCCGAAAGCCTCGGTCTTCTCAGCTAGCTAATGGAGTAACTGCCCTGCAGGGATTCTATTTCTCCTGAAGATCAAATGATAGAACGCATATAAAACCTATACCTCATCATAAGCCTCAATACATAGAAGCTACAAGTCTCTGAGCTCTTATCGTGTTGCACTGACATCGGCCTTTGTCTGTTTCTCCTGCCCAGCCCATGAGCTCCTTTACCTGACAGGGTTTTATCTATCTCAGCATCCCAAGTGCCTGGCACAGAACTGGCATATTTCATGCTCATTGAAATCAGAGTGAAGGGGCGCTTGTTGGGGGCAGGAGTGTGCAGGGTAGACTTCCTGCAGGAAGAGGGGCTGGAGCCAGGTCCAGTGGGTTCCAGTGTGTCCCCTCCCCCAGCAGTACAGTGGGAGGACCAGGGGGAAGGGAGGGGGGAGACAGTACACCGGGAGGGGGAAACAGCTTGAACATGTTTTTCCCAGCCGAGGGGGCTGGGGATGACTTCTCAGCTGAATTTCGACCTCTGAGCCACATATTCTCTCTGAACTTCAGGCAGCCCCAGCCCTGTCACTCCCCATCCGAGCTGGGTGAAAAGTGAAACTCAAGCCCTGCCTCTGAGCTGTCCCCAGTGAGCCCCAGGCCCACACCGCCCAGGCCTGGCCTCCGTGCCCCGTGCCTGCCTGGGACAAGCAGAGCCGGTGGCCGCCTCCAGCCTGAGGTCCCTGGTGGCTTCTCTTCCAGCCTGGGCCGGGGGGGGGGGGGGGCGGGCAGAGCTTGGACTCCAGAGCTGGGCAGGAATGCTGCTCCCCGCCAACGTGCAGTGGGGAAGTCTGAGGAATTTGGGAAGTTTCTCCACTCTCTGGGCCTCACTTTATCTGCAAAATTGGGGGCCTACCAGGTAGGTCATTGTAAGAATTAAATTCTCATGTAAGTAAAGTACACAGCTCATAGAAGGTGCTTAACAAATGTCAGCTTCCTTCCCTGACCCCAGACTGTGGCCCAGGGGAAGGAAAAGCATGCACTGGTCGCACCCCTATGTGCCGGATGTCAGCCACACCCTCGGCCCCTCACACACAGAGACTCAAACCTTAGCGCAGCACGGCAGATTTTTACTCCCATTTTACTTACGAGGAAACCATGGCTTAGAAGGAACCTTTCCAAGAACAAGTGGCACAGCTCATAGGTAGCAGAGCCAGGGTTCAAATGAAGGGCCACCTGACCCTCGGGTTCACGGCGGCAGGTTCCAGCGGGAACATAGCCCAGTTCCAGGAGTAAGGAAATCAGGCTCTACTCCTTCTACCAGCAAAACCCATGGCCTCTGGTGGGCCTGACCACTCACTGAGCCTTCTCCCTGAAAGTCTGGAGGGCTCAGTGACTCACTAGCCAAACCCAGAACTCATTCCTGAGCTTCTAGCCAGGGCCTGGCACCAGAAGGTTTGTTGAGTGACTATATGAATGAATTCCCGTCTCTTTTGAAAACACCCATCTATTAGGGTGTTAGATAGTGAGATAAGTAGGTAAAAGTAAACAGGAAGACTGAGGTAAGTAATTGTGAAGGATTAGGTCACTTATTAATATAAAGTATTTCTCTCGATCATCTTTTATCCATCTTCCTTCCTTCTTTCCCCATACAAACATCTATTGGGCGCCTACCATGGACAGATACAAGGAGGATAATATTGAACATCTATTTAGCACTACTATGTGACTAGCACCATCCTAAGTATTTGACATGATTTTCCGACTTAACATAACCCTGAGAAGTAGAAACTATTATTATTATTATCCAATTTTACAGATCAGGAAACAGAGACAGAGAAATTAAATACCTTAGTCAAAGTAAATTAGAAAGAGGTAGAGCCCATATTTGTATCCAGGTACCCAAATTTTGAGCCAAGAAGGAACATGTTTTCTGCCCTAAGGAACTCACCGGATGATTGAATAATGGGTGTGCATGGTCTGAATAAGACAGAGGACTCAGATGAAGTATGTAGCATGGGGCTTGGCAAAGAGGAAGTTCTTTCTAAAGGTATTATGAGCACTAGTTTTATTGTTTAAGTATAGGAAGATAGGAAGATAGTAGTTTTGTTATTAGTACTTCCTCTCTTTTCCTTGGTGTCTAATGAGCTAAAAAAAAAGAAGAAAGAAAGAAACAGGGGTGGGGAGGAAAGGAAAAAGTCCTTTAGAGGTAACCAAAGAGCCCACATTTGACTAAGGAGGAAAGTGAGACCCAGAAAGGGGTAGGAATCCCCTCCCCCGAGTCCACCAAAGAGAGAAGCATCAGTGTTGGTGTATGTCTAACACCAGCTGCCAGACGGAATAAAGTCTGATTTGTAGCCTTTGCAAGTTTCTGTGGAGTAAAGACTCACCATGGCCAGCTTCAAGCTACCAAAGCGAGGTCGCAGAAGAGCGGAGCTGGACAGAGATACTCACGAGCAGCTCCAGCACGCAGCCGGCTAGAGCCCAGGTGCCGAGACCCTGGAGACCTTTAGCTGTTCTGTGCCCCAGAGGCACAGAAAGGAAGAA
Organism: Leucopleurus acutus; assembly: GCF_964270905.1. Lineage (NCBI taxonomy): Eukaryota > Metazoa > Chordata > Mammalia > Artiodactyla > Delphinidae > Leucopleurus > Leucopleurus acutus. Next base: position 154,362,673 of record NC_139143.1, read on the forward strand.
AGGTGGGACAAATGCGGAACACTGGAGACCTCTGAGATTAAAAAGGGCCTTTCTTCTCTACACGCTCAGGTCATCACGGTTCTTTTCAAGCACAGCAGGTCTTGGGCGTCAGCCTACCTATCCTTCTCCAGAGCCCAAGTTGCTGATTCTGCGTACTATCCCATGATTTGTTCAGACTTGGTGGGGCACGGGAACCTCCTGGACGATCAGTAAGACACTGCAGTGTGAGCACTGCTTCCTTTGCATTCCTGAGGGACTGAGGGACGACGACGACCACGGCCGTGGCTGGCCTCGACTCCTCCATCAGTCCGGACAGGGAGACCAGGTGGGCACTGCATTTATTCATTTATTTATCTAACATTGGGTCCTTTTCACAGCTTGTTTCCTTGTCCCTGTGGCCTGGTCTCCCAGTGCTCCCAGCTGACCACGGACTGAGACCTGGACTCAATCACAGGCAGAACTGGCCATCCCTGCAGAGCCGCTCCACATCAGAGTGCCCTACATTCCACGATTAGCTCTTCCTCTAGCTTAAGTCTTTATTAAAATTGTCCTACCGTTAGTGATGGTAGCAAAAAACAACAGCTTCATTTATTCTAATATCTTCGAACTGATTCTTTATTTTATTTTATTTTTCTTATTTATTTATTTTTGGCTGTGTTGGGTCTTCGTTTCTGTGCGTGGACTTTCTCCAGCTGCGGCGAGCGGGGGCCACTCTTCATCGCGGTGCGCGGGCCTCTCACTGTCACGGCTTCTCCCGTTGCGGAGCACAGGCTCCAGACGCGCAGGCTCAGTACTTGTGGCTCACGGGCTTAAGTTGCTCCGCTGCATGTGGGATCTTCCCAGACCAGGGCTCGAACCCGTGTCCCCTGCCTTGGCAGGCAGATTCTTAACCACTGCGCCACCAGTTCGGAAGCCCCAAACTGATTCTTAATGTTAGCTCAGTGCTATCCCAAACAAACAAAAGAAATAGTTACGCCTCTGCTCTGTGTCCAGAATGTAATAATGTGTATTATATTTAATCTTCCAAGCTAAGTGACCAGAAAAGTTACTTGTCTCCATATTTACTAATGAATAAAGTTCTGCTTAGAAGGGTGACATAAGGTGGCTGAAGCCACATGGCGAGCAGGTGACTGAGCCAGGATTGGAACCCAGGTGTATTTATGTCCAATATTCTATAATATTTAATTCCTCATCTTGATTAGGGAAAAAAAAATCAAGATAATTCTGAGAGAGTGGACATAGGATGGGCATACTAATTTCCTATTGCTATGTAATAAATCGTCACAGGTTTAGCAACTTAAAGCAGCACTCATTCATTATCTCATAGTCTATAGACCAGAAATCCAGGTGGGCTCATCTGGGTCCTCTGAGTAGGGTCTCACAAGGCCGAAATCAAGGTGTCAGCCAGTGAGGGTCTTATGGGGAGGCTCTGGAAGAATGCACTTCCAAGTCCATTCAGGTTGTTGGCAAAATCCAGTTCCTTGCGGCTACAGCCAGAGGCCCCTGTGTCCTTGCTGTCTGCTCCCTAAGGTAAATACACATTCATTTTCATGTGGTCTCCCCCATCTCCTAAGCCAGCAACAGCGAGGCGAGTCCTTCTCTTGCTTCCAACACCTCTGGCTTCCCCTTCCATCCCCAGCTGGAGAAAACCCGTTGCCTTTAAGGTTCATGTGATTACAGTGGGGCCACCTAGCTGATCCAGGATAATGTCCCTATTTTAAAGTCACCTGGACCATAAAATACAGTGTAATCACAGGAGTGATGCCTCATCGTGTTCACAAGTTCCAGAATTAGGACAGGACATCTCTGGGAAGTTGTTTTAGAAATTCTGCCCACTACCATGGGTAGGCTTTGTAGAGTGAAGGTCCTAAGGGGGTCCTCTAGGAAGTTAGGACTAGGATGGAGAGGGGTTTCCTCTGGAGGACTTGAACACCCATAAAGCACCTTGGGGGAATTGGATGGTCAAATGGAATGGACCTAGGCAAGGAAGCCGTGTTTATGGGATGGGGGGCAGGGGGAGACAGAAAGGAGGGAGGCAGGAAGAAATGCTAGCAAAAGAATAAATAGTCTTACATCTGTAGAGAAGTTCAAGTTGGCTCTGCTCCCTTGTGTTGGCTCCCAAAAGACACCCCGTAAATATGTGTGGAAGTGAATAGACTGTGCTGCTCCATTCACGTGGAATGGGTTGGGTTGAGTGTCATTGGATAGACTGGGATTAGAGCTGAGTTGGAGTGAGTTGGATGGGATCATACAGGTTGAGGTGGAAATAAGTGGCTTGTTTAGATTTAGAGATCTGGTGTAGGCTGGGTTGGAATGGGTTGCATGGAGTGTATATGGGCTGAGGTAGAAAGAGGTGAGCAGGTGATAGCTTGGTTGGGGCTGGGTTCAGCTGGGCTGCATTGATCAGGGTCAGACTGGATTGAACAGGCTTGGATGAGTTGGAATGGTTTGGGGATGGATTGGTTTGGGGCAAGTTAGACTGAGTTGAGGATTCATTAAGTTGGGGATTGATTAGTGTTTAGTTGCAGAGACAGAATCCACTCTGGATACTTTAAGCTGATATAAATGTATGAATGGGTATTTAATGGCTTAACGGTAATAGTTGGAGAGCTGAAGAAGCAGATCCTAGGCTGCATCCTTAGGACCAACTCCCAAAGCTGTGCTGCAAACCTGGACCACCAAGGCAGCTGCTTCTTTTGCAACCATCAGGAAGCCATCTGCCAAATCGGGGAGACACCTGTCAAGCTTCTGGCTCCAGAAACATGCTCCTCTGTATGTCTACACCAGCTAAATGCACAGCTCAGTATGAAAGCATGACAGGTTCTGTCTTCAGGGGAAAAAGTGTGATGAGGAATTTCTTTGGCTAGATAACATGAGAGTAGAAAAAAATGTCCATAATTGTTGAAGCTGGGTGATGGGGACATAAAGGTACACTATACGTTCTCTCTAGTTTTACATATGTTTTTTGAAAATATTGTTGCAAATATTGGTGGATATCTCATGCCCTGCCTTTCTGTCCATTTGATCTACTTCGGAATGTATTGCCTTGCATGCGTGCGTGGCACCTGCTGCCTACATCACATCCAAAACTCTAACTGTAGAGCAGCCTGGAAAATGTAGCTTTTAGGTTTTATAGTCTCTGAAGGATAAAAAAGGCACAGTCGAAGGAGAGAGGAATAGAGGCTGAATGAGATACTCCACACTGTCTACTACCACTGAGCTAAATGGAGAGCAGGTGGAATAAGTTGGGATGGAAAAGGTTGACCTGGTCGGAATGGGTTGGACTGGCTTGAATTGGAAGGTTTGGGATGTGTGCGGCTGAGCGGAACTGAGCTGGGCTGGGCTGTGTTGGCAGAGTTAGTTTTGGGATGGGTGATTTGGGCGGGGAGCCGCTGTGGGGTTGACGCTTGGACGCTGGTGTCAAGATCCTTGCGTCCAATGGAGTTGAGAGTTATGCTCAGTGGGAGCTAGGAAAGGAGGACTTGGAGGATGACTGTGTTGCTGAGATTGACACCTCTGTAAGTGTTCCCTCACTGGGCTTCCTCTCCACCACCTGGGACCAGGCTTGTCCCCCCTTCACCCAAGTCAGCCCTCTCCCAGGCTTAGGGTATGTCCAGTGTTCAGTTCAACCTCCCCTGCCCTCCTTAAAATGAAACCCATTTGAGCAAGAGGCTTGAGAAATAAGTTTCAAGCAGAGAAACTTGCAGGATGTGTTGTCCTGGGGCAAAACCCAACCCAAAGTCAGCATATCAGAGCCATATGGTTTCCTCCCTACATTTCTGGTGGGAGGAGTTGCGGATTTCACGGAATTTGGGACCATTTCTAGAGTCCCACAGGTGCCCTGTTCACTGAGCCAAGGAAAACGGGTGCTGGCAAGCACACACGTTTACACACCCAGAGTCATGCACGTGAGTACGGGCTTTGCAGTCTGCAATACATGTTCAGTGTCTATACCTTCTCTCAGAATTGCCCTGTGAAGCAGGAGTCATTATGTAATATCCCAAATGGAGACAGTCATGCTCAGAGAGCCTTAAGCAGCCTGGCCAAAGACACACAGCAGAGCCATGATTCGTGTGCTTGTGTTTATATGAATATTGTCTATCTCCTTGACTAGACTCTGGCTTCCACAAGGTTTGCAATTTTGCCCGTCTCGCTCATAGTTGTAGCCCCAACATCTAGAACAGTCCTGGCACATAGTAGGTGTTCAATATACATTTACTCAATATACACATATATTTATTAAATAAATGAAGAAAGAAACTCAAGCCTCAGAAACCCATGTTCTTTCCACAGTGATACAAACACACACTCACTCTCACACTCGGGCGTGCACAAACATTGCCTTTGCGACATGGGCCCCTTGTCCCACATCTTTGAAGTCTTATCCCATCTCTGCTCGCTGAGGTTGCCTGGATCAGGTCACGGATTCACGCACTTCCTGACCCACTGGCTCAGTGTCAAGGGAAGAGAGGCCTCTGGATTCAGACCTCCAAATGTGCCCCCACGTGGTCCTGGCATGAGAGGTTCATGACATGTGTCACCCCCCTTCACCACCAGCCTTCACTTAGACTCTCTTTGGGATATAGAGCAGAGGGGACACCAGGCAGTTCCATTTGGCTGTTGGCCTTGCCCTTTCAAGAGAGGACAGGATAGGGGTCCCAGACTATGTTTCAGCTCAGGTAGACCAGCCTGCAAGTCTGCCCACTCACCCAGTGCTCAGAACTGGGACGCCTCCAGTTTGTACAGACCACCCTGGGATGTACGGATCCTTGTCCCCATTTTGTACACGAAGAAACTGAGGCTCCCAGAGAGGAAGTAGCTGAACTTTCCAAGGTCACTGACTAGAGAGTGCAAAGCCTAGATCAGAATTGAGGTCTGTGTCACTCTGAGATTCACCAGCATTCGTGACAGTAACCCTCTGGCCACCCGAGGGGCGACAGCTCTCCTTCATCCTGGGCTCTGTGAAGGGCAGGGGCTGTGTCCCCTCTTCCCCGCGTCCTGCCTCTGCGCTCAGCCTGGGTCAGCACAGGGTGAGGGGTGGGGGGGACATTTCTCGCCGCCTCCGACTGATATTGACGGACCAAGTGACTATTGTAAATGCTACAGTGTTGTGTAATCAGTAGGAAAATGTGACTCTGTCCCCAGAGATGCCAATGGCATTTTGGAGAAAATCCCGTCCTTGATTTTCTGGGCCTATTCAGTTGAAATGTCTGGGTGAGAGGGACAGGCTGGGGGCTCTGATACGTGGGCCTAGACAGGTCGCTTGCTGCCCCAGCCCCTGCCTAGGAGAGGAGGGGCTGGAAGCATGTGCACAGGCGGTGCACAGGCAGAGGTGTGTGTGTGGTACCGGGCGTGAGTGTACACGGGTGCAGGAGGGCACAGGTGCCAGGGCTCTCGAGTCACACTGTAGGCTCAGATCTCACCTCTGTCCCTTACTCGGTCTCTCCGTCCTCATTTCCTCTACTTCGTTTCAAAATTAGGATGAGAAAAGTGCCCAGCTCATGAGTCTGTCCAGGGATTAAGTGAGAAGATGCAGGAAAGCAGCTAGCACCTAGCACTGAGTCTGGCCCGTGGCTGATGCGCAATAAATATTTGTGGAGTGAATGAATGAATGCATGAGTAAACAAATGAAAAGTGCATGAATGCATGGAGGAAGGAGCATGGCACATCAGAAAGAGGAGAGCATTTGGAGTCAGGAGACCCAAGTTGGAGCCATGCCCATCATTTACTAGCTGGGCGACCTTGGGCAAGTCACCTAACCTCTCTGAGCCTCAGTTAATAATAGCAATAATCCCTGCCTCTCTGGTCGTTGTGAGGATTAAACGAAAGTGCAGGGTGGAACTGCTCTGTCAACGGCAGGGCACTGTGCAAATGTTAGTTCTAATTATTCTCCACAATTATGACTGCTCCGCGGGAGGCCTGTGTGTGAGTGAGCGCAGGGGAAGGCTGTGGTGAGGGTGGGCCTGTAACCAGGCTGTGTGTGCATGTGGATTGCGTGTGGATGTGTTTGGAGAACTGGGGCCATTAGAAAAACCATCAGCCCTCTAAGTTGTTCTTTCTTTTGCTAAACTCAACCTGCCAGGCTGACATCGGAAGCAGGAATTAGTGGGAAGTCTGGGGGGACAGGATTAGTGGCTGAACTTTCTATTCCTGGAGACCCTCTTTTCTCAGGAGGTCAAAGCAATTTCCATATATTATCCTGCTGGCAGCTTGGGAAGGTCAGGGAAACGGCAAACACATGACGCTCATTCCTCAGATGGAGAAACCAAGGCAGGAAGGGCGGCCTCTCCTGCCTGGCCCCTGTTGGAAGCACCATCTGAAGGACCCTGCAGCCAGCCTGGCCTGCCCCAGCCAGACCAGCTGGAAATGGCTCATTCATTTGCGAGCTTATTACAGTCCCCCTACCCCCTGTTTCCAGGGCTGGGCTGTGTGCGTTTCAGGGGAAGGATTGGAGCAGGACCCCAAGTCCCTGCCATACTACACATAATCATTGGAGGGTCTTAATCTGTCTCAGCTGTTGCCCTAACTCCCCTCTACTAGTCCTTCAGGTTCAATCCACCCCTTCCAGGAAGCCTACCTGACTGTCTCATCTGGCAGATGGAGAAGTTATTCTTTGAGCCATTGGAGTGACAGGACTGGGGAAAGGGGCTTAGAGGCTGAGCCACACTGCACCTCAAACTGCACTACATCTGCGCAGCCACTCCCAGGCACCTGTACCCCCAGCTAGCTCAGGAAGCCCCACCTTCCCCACACTGGTTCCTGCCCCAGAGCCCCAGACTCACTGCAGAGGGGGAGGGGTTACAGCTCCACCGTCCTTTCTGTTCTTATCACCCTGCCTCAAATATGTCTCCTGCCCTCAGCCTTTCGACTGTGTCACCACCAGATGCCCTTGGCACCCCGCCCCCCTGCAAGCCTCTCGGGTCTTACTTCTATAGAGCAGGCACCCTACTTGCCACCTCCTCCTGTGCTCATTTCCCCACCAAGACCCGGCTCTCATTCCCCCGGCCTCCTCGCCCTCCATGTGTCTGCGGCAAGGTCTAAATCTTTCCTTGTGTGGCTCCAGGGAAGTGGCTTCTGTCTCAGGGCCCGTGTGTCCCCACTTGTAAGGAGGAGGAGGAGGCCTCCCAGAACCCACCTAAGGCTCTGGACAAGGTCAGTGGATTGCAGGTCTGTGGGCAGCAGGCAACCAGCACTGCTGCTCAAGTCCCAGCAGTGCCGAGACCCCTGAGGTGCCAGGCTCACCGTCCACCACGGGAGGGGCACAATTCTCCACCCCTCCCCCGTCCCAGCTGGGGTACTCACAGCGGCTGCCATCTTCCCTGACGCAAGCACCCACTGTGCAAGTACCAGCCGCTGGGCTCCATGCTCTGCAAGCCCTGCCCAGTCTCATTAATCCACCCCTCCTCCAACAATCCTGAAGGGCGCCATCATCCAAGTGTACAGGTTCAGAAGCGAAGCCCAGAGAGGTTGTGGTTTGCCTGCAATCTCACAGCCAGTACAAGACCAAAATTCCAACCCCAGTCTGTCTGACTCCAAAGCCCCTTTCCTTAACCTCTGAGAGAACAAGGACGCCACCACTGGAGCGAGGTGCAATGCGGGGCGGGAAAGCAGATGCAGTCCGGGTGCTGGCTCCACTCCTGGCCAGTGAGTGGCCGTGGGCCTATCTTGGCTGCCCCATTTGTATACTGGGAATAATAATTTTTGCCCTGCCGACCTCACTGGACTCAAGAACAGAGGTGGAAACTTTGGTGGTGTCCAAACGCTAGGACCGAGTGCGCGCCGTGCTTTACAGTTTACAAAGTATACAGTATACGAAGCGCATCCCTGTGTCACCTCCTGTCACCCTTTCCGCAGCTAATCAACCGTCTCCAACACAATCGCCAACCGAGGCAGAGGAGTCAGACGCAAGACGCCAGGAACCGGGCCAGGAGCCGGCTGCACCTCCGGCCACGAGCGCAAGGGGGCGCCATGGGCTCACTGCGAGTCCGGGCGGCGGGACCCTCAGTGCTCTTCGCGTTCTGCACTCGGGCTCGCAGCTCCCAGGCTTCGCGGAGCGCCGGGAGGTGCCTGGGCTCCAGGGGCGTCCGGGACGGGTGGAGGAGCGTTGCGCAGAGTCTGAACTTGAGATTTGAAGTCCGGAAAACCAGCTGCCTCTCCCCGCTGTGTGACCTCTAATGAGACGTTCTACCTCTCTGGGCTTCATGTATAAGTATAGAAGTATAATTCCCTTCCCCTACGCCACTCCAACCCAGCCCGCCAAAGGCTCCTGAAACCACAAGACGAGATCGCTGATTCAGACCAGCAGTACAAACTGTAAAGCCTTATTCACACATGAGAAATTCGCGCCTTTCTCCTTCCCCTTGGACTCCGCATCTTAAGCCCTCAGAGGAAGCACGCAGGGTCCCCACATTCCCATTTTACGGACGCGCAAACGAAGGCTCAGAGTGGTCGCTCTTTCGGGGGTCTTGTGGCTCATTCGGGCAGAAATGGACTGGTCTCCCGACGCCAGCACCAGATTGTCCCTTCCTGGTCCAGCGGCCTCAGTTCCAGGCAGGCACCCCCTGGGAGCACTGACCGCTGTGGACCGGGTACGAGCCTTGTGCAGAGATAGGGGATGCTCAAGATGAGGCTGAGGCTCTCGAAGCTGAAGCGCGCAAATGCTCCGTACTTCCCGCTTGGGCCCGCTCAGCATAAGGCCACGGGTATTCGGACCCTAATTCTGGTCCTAGCTTCTAACTCGGCCAGGCCGTCATCCCCGGGCTTGCCTGGCCGCAGCGCGTGCCCGCGCGCGCGCGCGTGTGTGACGGGGGCAGCGCCTTGGAGGCGGAGGGATCACCCCGACTCCAGATGCCGGGGGCTCTCCGACCGCGGCCCTCCCCCCGCTTTGTTGGAGCTGCGCCCCAAAGCCCCCGTGCTGGGCAGGATCGCGGGGGTCAGGTCAGGGGGGGAAGGGTGGTCCGCCAGGCCAACTCGCCGGCGCCCTAGGCTGCGGCTGTTTGCACACATGTAATTAGCTCTAATTATCCCGGGCTTTTCAGTTCTTAGGCTCCAGGCCTGAGAGCGACGCCAGGGTGAACGCGCCCTCTCCGCCCAGGCAACCAGCTCTATCCCAGTCCCCAGGACCTTGCGTCGCGTTTATCAGTGTGCCTACACCACCACCGAGCGTCTGCACCGCCGCCACGTGCTGGCATGTGAGCGTCTTTGTGTGTCCGCAGCTGTGTGTCCACACTCGCGCGTTTGAGTACGCCGCTGGGGAAGGTTCGCGAAAAACTGGCGCAGAAGAGGAGAGGGTGGGTCGCGGGGCTAGGGGGAGAACGAAATGGTTCTCAGCTGCGAAGGAAGGAAGCGCCCGGGCCCCGCTCTCTCCCGTCCCCGCCAGTCCTGCATAAACATGAGCCCCCCGGGGCAGCAGCCCAGACCGAAAATCCCAGGATTTCTGCTGTAACCGCCAAGCCGCGGTGTCGTCGACCGAGCTCTGTTCCCCCCACCCCCGAGCCGTTTAGACCCTCCGCCACCGCCTGTTTGAACCGGCCACCAGCGCTTCTGTCCGTCCACAGGTGGCAGAGCCAGGGCTCAGAGAGGTTGGGGCGCTCGCTCTAGGCGACGCATCAGGGCAGGGGCGCCACTCTCCAAAGCCGCAGTGCGGGATTCGGGCTTGGCTCTAAAACAGCAGGGCTGCGGGGACGAGGGACAGAATGCCTCCGATTCCCGGGTCCTCTTGTCTTTATCGGATCTCGGATGCCTAGCCCTCGGCGACCCTGGTCCTGCGTACTCAGTCCGCTGCGCGCCGCGTCCTTCCAGCCCACTCCCTAGTCTAGTCCACGCGGAAGGAAAACCACAGAGCCGGGGAAAGCCCCGGGAGCCTGAGTTGGAGGTGACGGGAAACGCCCGGGTCGCCCTGAGCAGGATTTCTCAGCACAGTCGCCCTGCCCCTACGGCCGCGTGTCCCTCCCTTCCCCTTTCCTGGGTTCTCTGTGTGTCCCCCTGTCCCGGCTCCGGTGTCCAGTCTCTTTCTTGCTTGCCCTCTGACCCTGTTTACTCGTTTCCTGGTGTCTCTCAGTGCCTTTGTCTCTGTCTCTGCCTCTTCTCGGATCTGTGTCGGTGAGGCACCCCCCCCCCACATACACCCCGCCCCCGCAAAGGAACACACACCGGCAGAATCCGCCTTTTCAATAAAAAACGACAACTGGGAAACAGAGTGAATTAAAAAGCATTAACTTAAAAACAATCCATGTGTCTGCAAATGCGTTCCAAATGGTAGCCCTTCGGCGGGGGCGGGGGGGCATGTCGGCCACATGTTCTGGAGCCCCAGACACAAAGTGTAGGGGGCTCAGCGCCTCGAGGTGGGCCCCTCCCGATAGCCACCTGGGACAGCAGGGTCTGGGGAGGGGGACTTCGTGTATGCCCTCACCCTCGGAGACCCCCACCTGATTCCCTGGACCCTCCCCGTGGTTCTGGCATCTGCCGGTCCCTCCTACTCCCCAGTGCCTCCAAACTTTCCTATGCTGACCCCAGCCCTCCCTTTGCACCAGCCCTCCCCACCACCCCACACAGATTCCACCCTCTTCCTCCCCCACCCCGCCCCTCGTCTTCGACCCCATACTCCTTCCGCACCCAGGGCCTGCCCTGCCCCACCCCCTTTCTGCCCTCCTGCCCCTAGACCACCCAGCAGCCCTGGCTCCCAGAGAAGTGGTTAGAACAAAGCTTTCCTTGGCCTGAAGAAACTCTCCGGGAGCTGTGCGCAGAAAGGGTCCTGGTACCTGCAGCCTCTCGGTCCTGCCGGACGCTGATCAAAAGTTGTCTCTGAAGGCCTGCCTCTCCAAAGGTAGAAGTCAGCTGCTGTCCTTTGAAGCCTCTGACGAAGACGGGAAACTTCCCTCCCCCCAGAGTTCATCCTGCCACCCTTAGCACTCCCAGCAACCCTCCTCTGCTCCCTTTCCTGGGAAGTGGAAGGACTGGAGTACCTCAATCAGGGCATAATTAGAGAAGAGGGGACTGGGTGGGGTGCCCAGATTCTACTGCCTCCTCTGTGTGTCTTTGCAGCTGAGAAGGGCATCCTGAGACCATAAACCAGATGGGAGGGAGATCTGAACGCTTACCCTTGCTCTGCTCATGATAATGACTTATGATTAGAGTAACAATAATGTTAACAATAGTCATCATAATATCGCAGCTAACACCTATTGAGCTCCTACTGTGTGCCTGCCATACATTAGCGCACAGAAATCACTAATAGCTGGATGAGTTTGAGCAGTAGCTTGCCCTACCTGGGCCCCAGTTTCCCTATCTGTAGCAGGAAGGAGTGGGACCTCCAGGCTGGACAGTGAATCTGAAATACCTGCAGTTGAATCAAAATCTGGGCAAGTTGTATTTCTTGTCACTGTTCCTATCTGTTCAATGAAGACAACAGGAAGCCAACCAGGAAAAAGTTGCTTTGGAGTTATTCTATGTTCCTGAAACGACAAAACGAAAAAGCCATCACTTTAAAAAGCCCTAACAGTTTTCACCCAATTGAACTGTTCTTTCTCCTAATAGTCAGCAGTGCGCCATTTAATTTTATTTTTAATGATAAAACTGTTCTTTATTCACTATACAAGGGAGCTTTTCAAAATTCATTGCACTACCCCTATATCACCAGCCTCACACAATTCTGCCTTATCAGATTCTGAAGGAGACCAACATGAGGATTTATATAAAACTCCCTGGTGATTCCAAAAGGAGAATTCTGATTTGCTTGATTGCTAAATCTGATACCAGATATCTCATCTGGTGTATCATTCACCTACCATCTCATATCTGGTTCTCATACCTGATTCTGATTTGAGATTCTGATGGAGAACCACTGAGGTTACGTTCTGAGAATTTTTGTTTCTATAGGTTTGTGTAAGCAGCCTCCCTGTCTCCATGCGTGTGTTGTTCTGGGGAGCCTGTGAAGGTGTATGTACTGTATACATATAAGTCTAGGTATGTGTGTGCGTGCACACGTGCAGGTATGTGCTTCTTTGTGTGTGTATGGATATAGGTCTCGGGGTGTCTCTGGGTATCTGTGAGTGGATGTGCTGGGAGAGGGCCTGTACCTGTGTGAATATGTGTGTGTCTCCGAGGGTGGGTACCTGTGCCTCGGGGCGAATTTGTGTGGCTGTGCCTTTGCATCATATTTACGTAAGTGAGGAGATATTTGTGCCTGTGTGTGGACATGTCCTGTGTGCCTGCATTGATGAGCCTGCCATTTTCTGAGGCCTCCAGCAAGGCAGGAGTTTCTATGGAGAAGGAGCTCCATCCAGGCTCCCGAAATGCCAGTTGAGCCATCTCCAGGATCCAGAACTTGCAGTCAGAGCTCCTCCCCTGATTGGGAAAGAGGGACGATGATTTTGAGCATAAACACAGATCTCTGTGCTGAGCATTCTAATTCTGCAAGTCAAGTAGAGAGCCCGGGCAGCCGCAAGCTAATTAGCCACCCTGGGGGAAAAAATTGCCTGTGTTGGAGTGGATAATGTGTTTGCTTGTTTCCGTGGGATCCTTGACCGACTGAATACCCCCCACCTCCCTCCTACTGCATCTCATGGGCCTGTCTCCCCGCGCCCCCAGCTCAGAAAGATGGTGCAGCGTTTGGCTCTAATACATCGGCTTTTCAAACAGGCCAATTGCTAAGCAAATGTCATTTGGGCTGCAGCTTGGAAGGCTCTAAATGAGATAAATGATTCATTTGAAAAGTGAAGATGGGTCTCACGCTGGATAAAGATGAGCTAGTAAAGTTCCCCGCAAAAATCAAGGACAGGCTCCGCGTCCCCTCCTCAGGCACACCGTGCTCTCAGCGGCCGGGGCTCCTCCGCAGCATGAAACAAATCCTCGCCCACCTGCAGCCGAGGATCTCAAGCTCGACAGATCCTTGGTCCCAGAGAGCCTCCAAGCCCCTCTGCCCATTTCCCTTCAGCAGCCGCTGTGGGCTGGAAGGAGCAGGAGCCCTGCCAGGCTGGGCTGAGCCCTCCCCAGGCTTGTACACACTTGTGTACACATGCTGCACATGGATGGCTCACACTGGCAGCCTGAGCCCATGACTTCAACCTGTGCTAGGCTCTCATGTACACATAGGTCTACACACAGAGGCACACACAAAAATATATAAGCCCCCATTCCATCATTTTTCTGTCTTTTAGCTTACAATACATAAGTGGACATTAAGACAACACACCAGTTTATAAGCAGATACAGATATGAATTTACAGATATCACATACAGATATTGCTATGGACTGAATACTTGTGTCTCCCCAAAATTCAAATGTTGAAACCCTCATCCCCAAAGTGACAGCATTAAGAGGTGGGGCCTTTGGGACGTAATTAAATTAGATGAAATCATGTGAGTGGGGCCCCCATGACGGGATTAGGGTTCTTATAAGAAGAGGGAGAGAGACTAGAGCTGCTCTCTGTGCCTTGTGAGGACACAGTGAGAAGGTGGCTGAATACAAGCTGGGAAGAGAGCCCTCACCAGGAACCAAATGTGCCAGCACCTTGGTCTTGGACTTCTCAGCCTCCAGAGCTATGAGAAAATAAATGTCTGTTGTTTAAGCCCCTCAGTCTGCGGTATTTTGTTATAGCAGCCCAAGCAGACTTATACAGGTATGAACTGGGAATTACACTCGCACACATTTGCAAATATTGATTCATGTATCAGCAAAAATTATTGACACACTTCTAGAGAGAGTAACGTGTGTGCCATTCCTACCATTACTGCTGGGATCACTTACTGAACTCTCACTGTGCTGAGTGTTTCACAGATGTAGTTACCTCACTTTATTCTCAAGACACGCCCCCCGCCCCAGGGAGACATTTATTAGCTCCATTTTATCAGAGAGATTAAATCCCGAATGAGATGCTCAGGGTTGGTTGCACGACTGCTAAGTGGCAGAGTTGGGATTTGGACCCATGTCTCCTGACTCCGATGTGCATGCTCCGTAGGGAATAAGTAGAGAATAAGCGATCTCGCACTCGGAGTTGGGGGAGGCAAGCCTCACAGTCCTGTTATGCCCATGAGGCCAGAGCCTCCATTCCCCAAGGCCATGCGGCTTGTTTAGCCTAGCGCCTTATAACTCAATCACCGTAATTGGTATGTGGAGTTGTCTCCCAGAGCGCCACAGGATTTCCCAGGCTGCAGAGCCACGGGCATCCCTGAAACCAGTAAAGAATTGATTGTGACTTTTGTTCAAAATAATGACCAGGATCAAAGTAATAACATAAACTGGTTTTACTATGTGCCCAGCTTGAATGACAGGCTCCGCTCCAGTGCTGACAGTTTCTAACGATACAAGATTATTTTATTCTCTGTACAAAGTCACTTCTCAGATTAATGCAGCTCCATGTTTTAATCAATAATGGGATTGGGCTTCCCTGCTAGTGCAGTGGTTAAGAATGCGCCTGCCAATGCAGGGGACACGGGTTCGAGCCCTGGTCCCGGAAGATACCACATGCCGCGGAGCAACTAAGCCCGTGCGCCACAACTACTGAAGCCCGCGTACCTAGAGCCTGTGCTCCGCAACAAGAGAAGCCACTGCAACAAGAAGCCCGTGCACCACAACGAAGAGTAGCCCCCGCTCGCCGCAACTAGAGAAAGCCCGCGCACAGCAACAAAGACCCAACGCAGCCAAAAATAAATAAAATAAAATAAATAAATCTAAAAAAAATAATGGAATCATTTCATGATGCATTTGGACCGGATCTCTAACTATAGGATCTCTAACTAACTATAGCCCACACCCACACCCAGATATCTCATTCACAGTTTGATAGGGTACAGGGTGTGTTCTGGTGGCTCGGGCCCTGCCTCTCCTGGGCTCCCACATCCAGCCCTCCTGAAGCCCTTGTACTTGTCTAGAGCTCTCCTGAGAGTATTCTGGAGTTTTCATCAATGCTGGGCCGCAGTAGGGCCTGGAGCAGCCCCACAGCCATGTCACATTCCTTCAGTCCTGGACCAGCACCCTGGCTGGCTCCCCCGGAAGAAAAATGAAGGTCTTCCTGACAGGCGAACATAAATATTTTCTTTCCCAGCCTGGATCAGATGGGGATATTTGCTGTTAATAGAGTGGCAGCTGGCTATCTGGGAGTGTCTGAACGTGGCCTTCCCTGGCAGGGAGCACGCCATCCATCTCTGTCCACACCCCCGTCAGAGGGCGAGACTTCGCTGGCCTTGCTCCTTTTTGGAATGTGCCTCAGATGGCAGAAAGCAGGCAGGGAGCATTCATGTCACACCAGTTTCGTCTTCTATCTCTTGAGGGCCTGGGAGGAGTGGCCTGGGTTTGCTGTTCTTGGCACACCTGCCTATCAGGAGCGTGGCCATCGGGCGACTCACGTCAGGTGGTGAGGCCTTACTTATGGGGCAGGAGGGGGAGTGTTGGAGCAGGCTGGGTCTTCCCACTTTGAAAGGTGCTCAGACCAGAAAGGGCAAAACGACGTAATGGGAAATCATGCTTTTCTTTGCGGCATGTGGCCTGGAAGTGGAGCTGCAAGGCCCCGGAAAGGTTTGAAATAACATTTCAGGCTGGTGCCTTCCCTGCCCCCACCTGGAAATAGGTGTTAGGATGGAAAACAGGGCACTTCTCCTCACCACTCCTCACCAGCCAGGGCTGTTTGAAATGAAAACAAAAAATTCTTCCTTAAAAGAAAATGTGTATTCCAAAGTACCATGAATTCTCTCCTTGACTCCCAAGGCCACAAAATGCTACATGAAGGCCCAGATCGCAGCTTGGAGTTTTGGAGGCTGTTCTGGGAAGGAGGAAGGAGCCGCTGTTAGGGTGAAGTATCACCAGCCTCCCTTCTGTTGGTGTTGCTCTGTAGCAAAACTTGCATTCAGTCAACAAACATTGGATAAGTACCAGGCCTCTGGGGGCTAAAGAGACACAAAGATTTCAGGTCACCTGGGTTCAAATCTCTGCCGTATCAGGTTGCCCTGGGAAAGTTATTCAATCTTCCTGTGTTTTGGTTTCCCCATATATAAAATGGAGACAATAATACAGATTTCAAAGGACTGTTATAAGGATTCTACTGAATCCTACACATGAAAGTGACCACTGCAGCACTTGATGTTGAAGGTTGGTGACTGTTGAAGGTTGGTGACGGTGCCCTCAGAGGTTTCCTGTGCCTGTAGAGTGGGGCAGAGCTCCTCGGTTTTGTAGTCAGTACCTTCTGGGATCTGATCCAACCACTTCTCTCACCCAGTGGTCAGGATTCTCCTATCGAAAATCAGCCTGCCAGCAAGCCCGGTCTTCCACGGTCCCACCGCTTTTGACACGCTGCTGCCACCCCCATGTACTGGTCCATGCCATTCCCACACCCCCATACACTGAAATAGTCCCCTCCCTTCTCATCTCACCTTTCAACTGGATGCCTGTGTCTTCAGGGATGACAGTAACTACCACTAACTGTGTGCTGTGCGTCAGACGCCTCTTGCGTATCATTTTACAAGGTCAGGAAAGACAGGATCAAGAGAAGAAAAAAAGGGGGACAGGAAAGAGTTTCCGGGACAGGAAAGAGTTTCCAGAACAGGAATGATATGGTCATATTTATCACAGAGGAAAGATCACTCTGGGCCAAAAAGGCATCTGTGGGGCAGGAGGAGCCTGAGAGGTCAGGGAAGAGGCTATTGCAATGTCCAGGCAAGAAAAGACAGCAACAGTAGCCTTTGGGTAGAGGGGAGAGACTAGATTGGAGACTTTGCTTCATTTATCCATTCAATACATACATATGCAGTGGGCACCTCTTCATTCATTACATAGTCAGTGGGCAGGCTCTATGCCAGCTGCTGGGATACAGCAGCAAACAAAGCAATACAAAATCCGTGCCCTCCCAGAGTTGGCATCCTAGTGGGCAAAACAGGTAATCAACAAAATAAATAAGAAAAATGTACGGGGATAAGTGCTATCGAGAAAGATCGGAGCAAGGGAAGGGGATGTAGAAGGAAGTGGTCAGTGATAAAATTACAGATGCAGAGCCAGAGAAGGCCTTAGGGTAACTTTTGAGCAAAGCCCTAGAGGAAGTGAGAGGGCCAGCCCTGCAGATGTCTGGGACGCACCCCAGGAGCTCAGAGGCTTGGGGCGGCAATGTACCTGGGAGAGGATTAGGAGAGGAGGTCAGAGATGAAAAAGGGGCTGGATTGTAAAAGGTCTTGTGCGTCCCAGCAAAGACTCCTTAAGGCACCTTGACGTCAGGGGCCTTGGTAGCGTACCTTGGGCAAGTCCCTTTCCCATCCCGGCCCTGGCTCCTCACTGTGGAGGCTATGAGTGGTGTTGAATGTGGTCGTGAAAGCTTTGAGGTTCATTCCATATGCTGAGCAGAAAGATCAGACCCTGCAGGCCCTGAGATTCTACATGTTAGAGTATTCAGACCTTTCTAAGTCTGACTTTCGGTGCTGGAGGTGCTGAGGTAGTGGCCATGGTGCTGGCCTCAGGATGCAGAGGGCCCAGCTCACTGATGGGAGCCCGTCCCGCCAAGCCTGCTGCCTCTGGCCCCAGGGCCCCAGGGAAGCCAGCAGCTCTGGCTTCTCGGCCTTGTGTCCATAAACCCTGGGTCATGTGGCATGGATGCTTTCCCTTGTAATTGATGCATGTTTACCCATCATCCCTTCGTTCCTTCATTTATTCTCCCTGATATTCATTTATATATTCATTCCCTTCCGCACTCTGTTGCTTATTCCTGTCTTGACTCATCCCTCCCTCGTTCAGTTATTTACTCACTTATTTTCCTCACTCGTGGCATTTATCACAGAGAAACTAAATAAGTAATGGATTGTGTGAGCCTGACTTCTCAGCTGAAATGTAAGGGCGCAGGGACAGAAAGCATGTCTTATTCACAGCTGTCACACCAGCAGCTGGCCTATAGCACGTGCTCTATAAATGGAACCCCTATATCCATTCATTCACTGCACGCTCATTCATTCCTTCAGGTATTTGTCAAACCTCTGCATGTGCCAAACTCTGGGCCTGGCACATTTTAGAAGAGGAATGGGAAAGAAGAAAATATAGAGATACATTATCTGAGGCCCAGTCATCCATCCATTCCATTCATCCATTCACTTATTCATTCTTAAATAAACACTTACTACTGTCACTTAGTACCAAATCCTGAGCTGGAAATTGCTTTACTCAAGATGATCAAGGGAAGGTTGAGGTTGGGTTGGAGCTGGGCCTCAAAGAATGGGTGAAATTTCAGGAGTAGCAGGGAAGAAATGTAGTCAGGGGAGGGAACAGCATGAACAGAGGCTGCAAGGAACATCACAGCCAGGTGGGTTCTGACTCTGCAAATAACCCCTCTTGGTAGGTTGCTAGGGGCTGCCTGATATACAGGTAGCTGGGGGCAAGTCATGGAGGGCTCTACTTGCGGGGCATAAGGGTTTGCTGTGCTCCAAGGGAGACTGACTTGGGCTTGTCATTTCCGGCTCTGCAGAGGCCAGTGGGGCAAACAAGTGCCGAAGGTTTCCAACTGGGTGTCCCTGGAGCAGTATGACTTCCTTTTCTCCCTGAGAGGGGGAAAAGTCCTTCAAAGATGGCTAAGATTCCCCAACAGTACACACAAGCCCAAATGGCTCTTAGAAAGCTTTGTGATGGCTTTAATGCAAATGAATCCAAAGTTTGTAGATTACATTTTCCTCCCAAAACACATGAGATAGTGGAAATCAGAAGGAGAGTGTTTAGGGGTAGGAACCTGGGTGTCCAGGACCCACTAGAGTCTTCTGGGTTCTCTCCGGCAGAGACTGGGAGTTCCTGTGGGACCATGGGGAGGCAGGGCCCAGCTCCCTTGAGCTCACCTGTGGACATATCTTAGCACCAAATGATGCGCTAAGGAGGTGCCAAATATGCCGTGCCACGGTTCCAGCCAATAGGCTTGGGTCTCAACAAGGACAAAGGATGCTCGACCATCTGACGCTGCAGGTCTCCAGGTGCTCTGGGCCCGGCAGAGCCCAGCAGAGCTCCTAGCCTCCTCTTGGTCCCTTGACCGGGCAGAATGTTCTCCTGGGCCTAGGTCTCTGGAGGACATCGGATCCTCCGGCTAGCCAGGAAGGAGATTAAACAACCACTAATGACAAAAACAATGGAATCATTTCACAACTTATCCTCTTACATGTAATAACATTCAGCTAACAAAGCACCTTCGTAATCAGTATCTCATTTGATCCCCATAAGAAACCGAGGAGAGGGAAGGCGGTGGGGAGCTGTGTATAATTCCCATTTTACTTCCAGGTGAGGAAACTGAAGTCCAAAGACTTTTCCCAAAGTCACACCTCTGCTAAGTTTCTCTGAAGGGCCCATTGCATCAAACATCCGAACCAGTAAGAGCACAGCCTCCTTGTTCAGTGAAGACAGTGTCCTGGATGGAAAGAGCAGTAAGTGGTTCCTGTGGTTGAGACGGGCCATCAGAGGCTGTGATCCTCCCACCTCCGTGTGACCTGTGGGCTGGAAGGCAAGGCAACAACCTGCAGCGGGGTTAGGGCTCAACAGTGAGGCGGATCAGGGCTGTGTGTGTGACCTGGGCCTGTGTCCAGCCAAGGCAAGAACCAGAGTCCAGGCCTCCGGACCCCAGCCCAGTGATATCGCCACCACACCTGCCCTGACACAGGCCTCATAAGGCCCTCCCTATATCTGCAGGCCCCCTAACCGTAGTGAGAGGGCATGAGAGAGAAGGCCTCTCAGGCTCTTTCAGGGTCTGGGCTGTTGTGATCAGACCCGAGCTCGGGATGTGAAGGTGGAGGGTGAGAGCAGGAAGTCCCAGGGCTCCAGAGGTGGGGCAGGCCCGGCAGGGGAGACCGAAGGCACTAAAGCCACCCCTGACCCACCCACCCGCACCCCTGACTTCCTCTTATCCAGCTCAGAGTTTCCCCCCCGCCCGCCGCCGCTTCCACATCTTGTTGACTTTCGAATTTACAAGGTGTGCTGATTGCCAAGGCCCAGGGATGATTACACACCTGCACCCACCTTAGGAAAGCATCCTCCGTATCCTGGTCCCCACCAGCAGCCTGGAGGTGGGGCAGGAGCCCAGGATGGGATCTCTCAGGTGCTGTGAAAAATTTAAAGAGGAAAACAATTGAACAGACAATGGAAGAGAGAAATCAAAGGCAAGTTCCCTGCTAGGAGGAAAAGGAGGAGGATTCAGGTTCAACTCGATTAGCTGGTCCTGTTCTAAACGTCTGCCTTCTGGATGCCGCCTCTGACTCCAGCCATCAGGGCTCAGCTGGGGTGAGGAGCTTTATGGTACTTGCTTGGTTTATTGGCTCCGCGGAAGAGGATACGAGGGCCCAAGCAGTTCTCTGGAGATAGGACCCCTCGAGGAAAAGCCAAGATTTATGGTTTCCAGAAACTCTCAAGTCACTGGGCTGCGCAGAGTGGACTTTCCTCAGCCCTCAGGTTTAAGAGGAGAAGGGCCTGGGAGAAACCCCAGAACTTTGGTGGGAACCATCCCCACAAATACTTTCTCTTCCGTCACCTCCCTTGAGGCTCAGTAAGACCCCACGACGCTGACGATCCTGCGATTCCCTCCATCACTGTGACAATGGGGCAACTGAGGCTGGAGAGCTGGTGGGCCTGTCCAGGTCTACAGAATCCATGTCAGAGGAAGAACTCAAACCCAGCTCCCAGCCGGGGGCTCTCCCTCCCTGAGCTGTTGCCACTAGAGTGACCTTCGAGGCCCCAGTTATAAACCCCTGAGTCAGAAAAACAGCATTGCTAAGGGGCCAGCCTGGAGTCACCTCTGTGTCACCCTACGCAGATCGGGGACAATAGCCACGCACCAGGGCTCAGTGAGGTCGCCGAGGCATCCCCCTACCCCAGCTGGTGACCACAGCAAGGGTGCTTGACCTGCCAGGGAGCACCCACTCCCGCCAGGCCTGTGGACACTGGCCCTGGCCGCATGGCTCCGGACGCAAAGGTTTCGTTGACAACCCTACTTCACAGGCACAAGAGGCTGGTTCCCGACACAGCCTTACGGTCTTCTGTGGCCCCTGCAAGCAGGGAAAATTTGATTTCTGGGCTTAATTAGGGGATATGCCATAAATATTCATGCATCAAAATGAGCCCTGCTCAGGAGTGCAGCTGCTTCCCGCTTGGGGGAAATTAACATTGTTTTCTAGCCTGTGAGTAACGAGGCTCCACTGCTGGAAGAGGAGCCTTTGCGACAGCCTCTCTAGGACAGAGAGAGAAAGCCACACTCAGAAGCACCCACACCCGGGGAGCCGCCCCTCTGCCTCTCCAAAGCCTCATCTCTGCAGGGGGCCCCTATCAGGGGACTTAGCCAAGCAGAAGACCCCTGAGCTGTATCCTGAGAACAGCCGTCAGCAAACTACAGCCCGAGGGCCAGAGCCACCTGCCACCTGATTTTTTGGGAAGGAAGTTTTATTAGAACACAGCCATACCCATTCATTTAGCCATTGGCTACGGCAGCAGAGTTGGGGTGTTGTGACAGAGACCTTATGGCCTGCAAAGCCTAAAATATTTACTGTCTGGCCCTTTACCAAAACGGTTTACCCACTCCTGCTCTTAGAAACGTCTCATCATGGCGTCCATTTTTATTAATGAAAGTCCCATAATATTGAGCTCTCTGGAATCTTAGGAACATGGAGCGATTTTCCAATCATGTGGTCTTAGAATCTTATGTGCACAGGCTCTGAAACCGGTGTCCAATCTCAGCTCCACCACTTCCTCAGCTGCGTGACTATGGGCAGGTTACTTAACTTTCTCTGCCTCAGTTTCTTTATCTAGAAATTGGGAGTACCTATATGGGAAAAGAATCTTAAAAAGAGTGGATATATGTATATGTATAACTGATTCACTTTGCTGTACAGCAGAAACTAACACAACATTGTAAATCAACTGTACTCCAGTAAAAATTAAAAAAAAAAATTGGGGGTAATAACAGTCCTGATCTCATGGGGTTGTTGTGAAGATTAAGTGGGCTTCCCTGGTGGCACAGTGGTTGAGAGTCCGCCTGCCGGTGCAGGGGACACGGGTTCGTGCCCCGGTCCGGGAAGATCCCACATGCCGCGGAGCGGCTGGGCCCATGAGCCATGGCCGCTGAGCCTGCGCGTCCGGAGCCTGTGCTCTGCAACGGGAGAGGCCACAAGAGTGAGAGGCCCATGTACCGCAAAAAAAAAAAACAGATTAAGTGAGTGAATATTTGTAAAGCCCCTACAAAAGTGTTTGGCACAAGCATTATGTAAGTGTTCTGTTAAATAAGTGGGCTCAGTCTCTTATGATTTCAGAATCCTCAAGAGTAGAGAATCCTAACCCCTTACAGATTTCCGCCTGTCAAGACCTCAGACTCTCCACTGTAACAGGGAGAGCCCTGCATGTTTGTGACACTTTGCTAAATGCTTTACACTATCTCATTTAATCTCCAAAACAACTCTTTGAAGTAGGAATTACTGCCAATTTGCCTGTGAGGAAATTGAGACTTTACGAAGGTTAGGAGACTAACCAAAGGTCACGCAGGGTGAATTGCAAAGCTGGAACGTGAGTCCAGGTGTGCCTGACTCCAAAGTCTGTCTCCCAGATGTTCCCACCTCTCACCCACTGCCACAGCCCCTCTTCCATACCCATCACAGGGTCCTCCGGCCACGGCTGGACACCTGCTGTGACGGGGCGCTCACTAGCCCAGGAGAGCTCACGCTGGATTCTGCTCTTGCATCTGCCCACTTCTTGGTTCTAGCTCTGACTGTCTCCTACCAGCTCTGAAAGGCCCAGGTGGGAGAACGAGGGCACTTCCGGGGGTATCTCCCAACTTGCTGAGAGCCAGCAGTAGTCTGGGCTGCAAGCATTTGCAGCACACTAGACCCGAGTGGAAAGACTAGGCTCCATACCTTTGGACAGAGCACTGCTCCAGGAAGTCCTCCTTGGTGCCGACAGGCAGCAAGGACCTCCCTTTCTCCTAAGGCTCCCAACACTCCTGCCTGAACCATCACTGGATGAGGCCGGAGCCACGCCCTAGCGTGAGACTTGTTATGGTAACCCTGGGGCCCTCTGACGCTTGTTTCTTTTTGCTTGCTTTCGAAGCATTTTGAGCTCTCTCGCCTACAGTTCTGTGGCTTGGCGATGCTCATCAAATGCTTGTGGCGTCACATTCATCCTTACAGCATTCTCGACCCGGAGGTCATTATCATTCCCATTTGCACCTGAGACCCAGAGGGAGGCTGAACAGGAGGGAAGAAGAGAGGAGGAGACTACAGCCGGAGAGCCTTCTGCGCACCGGGCATCGTGCTAACCCCTTGCCTCGTCGAACCCTGACAGTGGTAGCATTCATCCCACTTTACGGAGGAGGAACCTGAGGCTCTGAGAGGAAACCAGACTTGCTCCAGGTTATGTAGGCTGTAAATGAAGGAGAGAGACGTGGATAAAGTACCTACCATGCGCCCAGCGCTTTCATGTATGTGCCTTACTTCACCATCAAACACGCACAGAACAAAACTCTGAGGGATTTATTTTTCTTCCTGTTTTCCAGATGTGTAAACCAAGGCTCAGAGAGCCAGGTGGCTTATCCCACAGGGAGTCAGGCTGGAACCAGACCTGCTGGCCATGGACAGAGCGCACTTGCCCAGCTCGGCAGTCCTCACAAGGCCCAGCACGCATCCTTTCGGGGAGTGGAAGAGGAAACACTGGGCCCTTTTACAGGGTTTCCGTGAGCGTGATGGGGAGCCCCCGAGGATGGCCGACTGGCCACGGATGGGAGGAACGGTTTATTTTCTCTGCAGGCCGCTCTGGAGCCTTTCAAAGGTGTGAAGTTCCACGGCCTGCAGAGGCTGACTCTGCTGGCCATCCAGAGCCGGCCCTCCCTGGGCCCCAGGCCAGCAGACCAGGCTTCTTCATGTGCCCCCGGCGGGAACTCCCTCCGGCCCACCCGGCCTCTCACTCGCTGAAAGGCTGCAGAGTGACGGGCTAGAAACTTGACTCTGCTGTTTACTCACCAAACACAGAGACAGCCCTCTGGGCTATCCTCCAACATCCAGACCCTCTGCTACCTCAGGGGAAGAGGGGTTTGTAGCCCATTCCCAGGCTCAGCATACCTGGCACACTCACCTCAAGGGACTGGCCACAAGGAGGAGCTTCCAGGCTTGGCCCTGCAGCGAGAGAGAGCCTGGTTAGACGGAAGGAAGAACTTTCTGCTGCTGAGGGACATTCAGCTCAGAGAAAGACAGGGAATGTCCTGACGTACTGTGCTCTCTTGGTAAGGACTCTGGGTTCTTCTGTATGAGTTTCCTTTCTTTACCCCGACGATGAGGGGTAAGACTGCATGATTCCAAGCCCCTCCCCACCAGTTTTAACATTATAATTCTGAGATTCACAGCATGAAGCAAGGGGCAGGAGACCCAGCTGTACGCCAGCTCCACCATCAACTGACTGTGAGAACACGGGCAAAGTTACTGTGCTGCTCTAGACCTTGGTCTCTCCATCTTTAAAATGGACATAATTATCAAAGGGTAGTTACGAGTTAATGGATACGAAACACACTGTCCAGTTACGTTCTCTCTGCGAAGTGCTCTATGTGGGCAAAGCGGATTTATTATTTCCACTATTCATTCCCTGTTTCTTCCACCTCTTTCTCCCACTCCCATTCTTTTGACTCTTCCTCCCTTTCTTTACTTCTTGAAAGAGGGAAAGTTGGTATGTCCTGTTCTCTCCCTAACTGGTTAACTGAGAAATATGTATAGATTGAGAGGTTTCATTTTGTTTCAATTCATTTTTGTTTTTTGTTAAATGCAGTTAATACAAGTGGGCCCAGGAAGGTAATGGGGCCACAGGGAAATGCCCAGGGTGCTCCAAGTCCCCTCAGGCAGCACTTAGAAGAATCCAGAATATTCCCCCTACTGGAGAATGTCTGGCTGGGTCTCTGTGAGGGTTGGACATGGAGAAGTCCATGGTCACAGCCTTGCCGGACTGGACCAAAGGGCCGTTTCTCAATGTTGCCACCTCTAGACCTGCCAAGTCGTTCACTGTTTGAATAAAACAGAGCAATTGCGTCCATGAACTGATTGGCTCTTTCCTTGTGTAATAGTCAAGTAAGTTGCATGGTTACTTTTAAGAAACTGAACTGTTGTTGTTTTTCTGTCGCCTTCATTCCCGCACCATTTTGATAACTGAACTGACTGTTTTGGTTGTACCGACCTGTTGTTTGTCTAAACTGATCCGTTTTTGGAGGAACTGACTGGCTGCTTGTCTGTCGTGAGCAGCCGTGGGACTGAGGCAGCTGGTCAGGGGCTGTCCTGACGGGATATTTTGACTGAATGGACTGCACGGGTCTGGGGCCTGCAGTCAGACCGGCTGATACCAAGCCCTCAACCTTCCAGCCAACACTGGCCTTTCCCAAGAGATCCAGTCTCAGATGTTCCAGCCATTATCCCCACAGCGACCACTGCGAGAGGACATACAGTATTGTAATGTGTTGCAAGTTAGGCTTCACGTCAAGAAAGCAGAAAGCCTGACTAAGGAGCTGGCAGACCGGCCAGATGCCTGTCCCTCCAGGCTTGCCAAGCGGCCCTGCCTGCCTAGCTGTCCATGTGGCCTGAGTCCTCCAGTCCTATTCCCCATGTTAGGGGATCACCGAGCCCCCAGCACAGCCCCCTCATTTGCTTCTTTAACTCACTTCCTTTCATTGCTGACAGGTCCAGGGACTTTCAATGGGGCCACGACAAGAGGGTCCTCACCCCCTCTGCCCCATTCACCCTGCCCACCCCTCCTCGGCCTTTCAGGCTCCCAGTGAAAGGACTCGTCCACAAATTGGGGATTTGCCATTGTCCCCTTTGTAAAGGCCCTCCATTTCCCTGGGCCCCACCCCTCCCATCACTGGGATCAGCAGGGGTGGCCCCAGAGGGGCTGCGGATGTAACAGGGCACAATCCACCCAACATTCTTGCTTAGAAGCAGGGCTGAAGCCTCAGAAACCCAGACTTTGTTTCGGAGCAGGAAGACAATATCTAGATTTCCTCCTACCTGAATCCCCTCCCCATTTTATAGGTGGGGAAACTGAGAGTCACACAGCGAGACCTCTTGACACCCAGCTGGCCATCCCATTAGCTCATTTCCACTCTCTATTTCTTTCAATATGGAGGAGACTATAGCGTTTGTCATTTATGCTAACCCAATACGCCACACCATTGAAAATGTGTACAAAAGCTGCCATGAAAATGTGTACAAAAGCTGTAGTTGAGGAAGTTTGGGGTCGTGGTTTCGTTGTTTAGCATCTGAAATCAAAAGCTAGAGCCATGAAAACGGCAATTCTTGGACGAACTGCCTCAAAAATAAATAGAAACACTGGCCTGACTAATTTGAAATTCAACTCACAAAAAGGAAGCAAAGCCAGATTGTTCTTTTCCTGTTTCTGATATGTTTGCTCCCAAGTTTAGATTGTTTAATCCAACTTCCTATCTCTAGGTGGGCCAACTGGGGCCCAGAGAGGAGATCTACTTGCCTAAAGGCACACAGCATCGCTGGCGGGGCTGCTCTAGTGCGCCCGGAATGTCCCTGGAGCCTCTCAGGCAGGCATCTCGGTTTGGGAAAAATTTCGGCTACATCGAAACGGTATTTCTAGAACCAGTTGAACATTGCAATTTGGTTTGGGGGCTTTGCAGTTTCTAAACTAAATTGATTTTTAAGACAAGATTTAAAATTGGTGAAAGGGGTTGTTTACAAAGTTTCAGCTACGGGGGAAAATCGCAAGGTCTCTTTGCATTTCTAACCCGAGCTGCTCCTCCCTGGGGAGCCTTTTGGTGCTTCAGATGAACCTGGGAGCGGGAGATTCCGTGCGTGAGCTGAGCCAGAGAAAAGGTCTTTTGAGGAGGACAGCCTCCAATTTAAGCAGCCACTACACAGACTCCGTCTTTATGGGGCTTGAATAAAAAGCAGGAGATTCTGTATTTAAATTGTTTACCTCTGGCTAGTCCTTTTACAGAGTTTGGGGATGAATTCACTAGGAAGTGAACGTTTTCTAAGTACCAGGGTGACGCTGAAGCTGGCTACTCTGCTTTTGGTTTATTCCTAAACGTTGTAATAAAATCCTGAGTGTTACCGTTCATCCCCTTGCAGTACGCATACTGTCCCCCTCTGGGCATTTATGGCGGGTGATGAGCCTCCACATCTCTCCAAACCCCGATGAGGACATGACAATATCGTCAGCGCATCACTGAAACATCCTCATCTACTCAACTTCCATCACCGCTAAGACTGATAGCCATCAGAGGCTGTTAATTCCCAGCAAATTATCTAATCCACATGTTGTCCGATTTGTGTAAACCCCAGCCCACGAGGATCATAAAACAAATAAGCATGAAGTGGTTTATAGTTTCCAACCTCCTCTCACCCAGATAGGCCACGCTGCTCAGTCGCAGCCTCGGCTGTGGCTCTATATCCTTCCGGAAGGAATGGGCTGCGTGGGTTCAAATCCGGACCTGTTTGCTGCTGTTTCTGGGACAGAGGCCACAGACACACAAGTCTGCCCATCCCTCTTGCCCCCCGCTGCCACACCCCAAGGGGGCCGAAGCTTCGTTTCACTAATATGTTAATCACTGAAACGGTCTTGTCCTGCAAGGCACAGGCGCGGTGAGTTAAGACTCTGGATGACTTGCAGAGAGAAAAGCAAACTGTCCCTCAGAAAACAGAGGGTAGTAGGAATTTGTGATGATGAGAGGCAGAGCAGAGAGGGGAGGCAGGAAAGGGGATTGGCAGCTCTGGGAGATGCAGGGAGCGATAAAATCAGACTGCGTTGTCTAGAGATAAGCACAGGAGTGAGTGTGTGTGTATGTGTGTGTGTGTAGACTTAGGTGAAGATTCGGGCTGGGCCAGGAGTAGGGCTAAATGACCTCTAAATCCCTTTTTGCCTCTAAAATTCGTCAAGCCTATGTCTAAAAGCCTATAATTCCCAAATTCTGTAGTTCATAGATCCTATACTGCTCTAACAAAACAGACACTTTCTGATTCTAATTATCTGTGATTCTCAGAGTCTGTAATCCAATGAGTCTGTTATTATAAACTGCTAGGACTGTAAAAGTCTATGGTTTTCTAATTTTACCATTCCATGATGCCAATATTCTAAGATTTTATCATTCAATGTTTCCTTAACTTAGTATTCTAACATTCCACCATTCTTGCATTCTGATTCTAAGAGACCACGATTCTAGATGTCTATAAATTTATCTTCCATATTTCCAATGCTCTACAATTCTAGTATTATAGAATTCTGATTCCATAATCCTAAAATTCCATAATTCTAATGTCTTATGCTACTAAGAATCGAAATCGTATCTGTGATTCTGTAAATTATTTTTTCTAGAATTCTAACAGTCTATATATTCTGATATATTCTGATAGTCTGGGCTTCTAAGATCCTACAATGCAAAGGTATTTTTAGTCCAAGTTCTGTATTTTGAGAGCCTGTAATTCCTTGACTCTTAGTTCCATGATCTTAATATTGTATACTGTCATAATTCCAACATTTCTTATAGTTTATGATTTCATTATTACAAAAATCTAAAAAGTACATGAATTAAGTTGAAACTGAATCAAGTGACCAGCACAGATATCCTCTGATTTGGGTTGTAGTGTCCCAGGGCCGCCGGTCTTTCCTCCTCAGCGAAGGAGCCTAGGCTCCTGGAACTGCTGCAAGACAAAGGCGTGTAGAGGTGGGGCCCGGCCCGGGGTCAGGCCCGGGAGTGGCCCCCATGCCTCCCAGAGGCCCCTCTTCAACAGCCCGGTTTCCAAACATCTGCCAGTATTTGGGTCCCGATTGCTGTCCTTTAAAATTATCCCTCTCCCTTTCTTGTTCTCCATCAAGGGCTCCCATGACAATCATTTCAAGCAGCTAATGAGTTTCAGATGGCCTTCAGGAGCCCGGGACGGATGGAAGCTGGGGGATAAGGGTTCTTAGGCCGCAGGGGGAGGGGAGGGTTGGAGTGGGGGTCAGAAAGAAAAATCTTTTGTAGCTGAAGTGTTACTGGAACTGCCCACCCCTCTGGAAGGGAGCCCCATGGTCACTCCGCCTATTCCTCTCTGCTCGCCCATGCTCCCTCTCTCATATACCAACCAGCACCACCTTCCCTGACTCCTCACTCGCTGCTTTGAACTTAGGTGAGATAAAGCACTGAGCCCAAGATGGCATCACCCACCTGCTAATAGGAACAACTTTGCAAAAGACAGAAGTAATCCTCGTCAGAAACAACATCTCCTGTGAGTCTTTCACTGTCCAGCTGTCCCTCCAGGTAAAGCTCTAATGTGCATCACACTGCCTGGCCCAGCGTGGGCTTGGCTGCGGGTCCTGGGAGACGCTGCCCCCAGGCCCGCTGGTACTCTGCAAGCGCGCAGCTTCCTCCTATGGGCTGCTCGCCCCCTCTGGAGCGCCCCTGCCCACCGTGGCTGGCCTGGGACCTGCGCAAGGGCTGATGGTGACCCCAAAGAGCTTTTTCCCTCCCACACCAGGGGGCACGGGGAGACCAGAGGCACAAGAGGGGGTGTCCCAGCTTTCATTTCCCTGGTGCTGGGATACCCAGGAGGCAGCCCGTGCCCAGAACCTGGCCAGGATTACACAGTGGGTTCTGCGGCGTTCTCCCTCCCGGCTGCCGGGAACTTCCCTGGTTTTCAAGGTCTAATTCAGGAATCAACTTAAACGAGCAGAACATCGAGAAAGGCACACCAGGGCCTTTCAGAGGAACTCGCACACTCCCCGGCCCACCAGGACCATTCCCATCCAGGAATGTCGGGGGACATTTCTGCAACAGGATGTGTACAGTTTCGGGTTTGGAGGGGGTCCGTCCTGGCAAGGGAGACCGAACCTCATAATTAAGTAACTTGCCGTTTCTCTTAAGATACCAAGAACAACAACCACGTTCTCCCCGATGTCTAAACAGGACAAATCCCGGGTTGAGCAGTTCCTGGTGGTATGCTCTCACACATGTGCAGAGGGAGAAAAAAAAACCCGCCTGGAAGCTGGCCTCCCTACTTCCCAGCGGCCGAGGCTGCTGCCCCCCTCACACACCCGCCCCACTTCCCCCTCCCCCCTCCCCCCTCCCCGGTCGCAATTAGAGGTAATCTTTTGTTGCCTGGAAAGTGTAAAAATCGCCGGCTTTTCTTTTTGCATGCATAATATCCATTTCCCCTCCAAGTGCGTTATTTGGTTTGGGAATTACATCTATTTACAAGAGTAGATGTTGCACAAAGGTTGTGTTTATGTGGAAAATTGTATCGGTGACACGGACTGATTGGCATGTGGAGGCTGGGAGAGCAGGCCGAAGAGGCCTTCTCATCAGCTTGGAATAACAAAATGATTGTATTTTCAGCAAAGCTAATTGATCACATACCTCACTGGGCTATCTGTTTACTCAAAGGCCATCCAGGCCCTGGGAAGGTGGAGAGGAGAGAGCCCCGGGGCAGTGGTCACCTCCAGACCAAGCCAGCCTTCCAAGGCGCTGTGGTGTGGCGGCCCGGACAGGGGGTGGCAGGGGTCATCGGGTCGTGCAGTGGGGCTGAGAGGTAGGCTGACTCTCCTCAGACCCGGCTCTACACTTTGTGGCCTTTCTCCAGGACCTCGGAAATCCACGTGGGACACCGAAGTTATGGGAAGGGCAAGTCAGAGTAGGAGCAGAGGCCACCAAAGGAAAAATGAGTTCATTCCCTTTCTCTCTTCTGTTTGAAAAACTGACCCAAGAAGAGCTTTTAAGCTGGTACTGAGCTGGCTGCCCTGGGTCCCGGATCAGGAGAGCCTGGAAACCTGGCCCTGCGGGTCTGTCTCGACCAAGTGACTCTGTGGGTTTCGAGGCTGTCTTTTTTTTTTTTTTTAATATTTATTTATTTTTGGCTGTGTTGGGTCTTCGTTTCTATGCGAGGGCTTTCTCTAGTTGCGGCAAGCGGGGGCCACTCTTCATCGCAGTGCGTGGGCCTCTCACTGTCGCGGCCTGTCTTGTTGCGGAGCACAGGCTCCAGACGCGCAGGCTCAGTACTTGTGGCTCACGGGCCTAGTTGCTCTCCGGCACGTGGGATCTTCCCAGACCAGGGCTCAAACCTGTGTCCCCTGCATCGGCAGGCAGATTCTCAACCACTGCGCCACCAGGGGAGCCCCTCGAGGCTGTCTTTGCCCATCTCCGAGGAGCTCTGGATCAGAGGCCTGGGCCTCTCAGAGGTTGGATGGGAGAGATGACTGGGGCGGGGTGCGGAGGGTGGGGTGTGTGAAGGGATGAGAATGAAGATTCAGCTGCCAAAGCTGTGAAGAGCTGGAAAGCTGAGCCCAGCCCTCTCTGACACCCTCCTGGAACGAAGACTCAACTTCTTACTTTTGGGAAAAGAGGAGCTTATTTTTAGGTTTATGACCAGCATTCCTGTGGGCCCCGCCCCCCGGATGAATCAGTGGAGGGGACGTCTGCTAAGGAGATATTAACTCCCCCAAACCGACCCACATAGGCCGGGCCTCAAAGGCCAAACGGCTCAAGTCACCTACAAAAGCACCAAGTTAGAATTGTATTTCCTCATCAGCGTTAAAACTGCACTTGTGTGGGGTCAGAAAACAAAACAGTTGGATATAATTAAATACGTGCTTGAATTGAAAATGACCAGTTCTTCTAAAAACAACTTGTCGGGAATTAGTCAAGGAACTGATTAATTTACCACTCACTCTGCAAACATGAAGTTCCTTTGAACCCGTTAAAAATCATCTGACATCCCCACCCAACCCCAGCCCCGCCGTATTAGGCAGACGGCTGGTTATTCTGAGACTTCCAGTTGGAGTCGGTCAAATGACTAGTTACTCTTCACAAACAACTAGGCACAAGCAACAGCCCTTGGCTTGACAGGTCTCCACAGGGGTTGGGTGTCCTGTCGCTAATCAATTTCAGATTTAGTCGACTTTTCCTAGAGTGAGGATTAAGAAAACTTTGGGGACAATCGAAGGATTCCCCCGGAGGAATCCTGAAATCCTCTCAGACCACTGAACGCAACAGCCTCGTTTTGTAAGTGGGGGAACCAAGGCCTAGAATATTCCAGTCTTTGCTAATCCCTGCTTGGTGACATGTGGGCCAGGTTTGCGGATGATTTGGGGGTCCTTGGATCAGGGTGATGGTGAATAAACTTCAGGTGCTTTTTCTCCAAGCTCAGCCATGAGGTTGTTCACCTCTCTCCAGGTCTGAGCTGAACAAACCCCAGTCTGGAACATACTAGGCGTTGGAATAGCCTCCTGGTAGCACTGTGTGTGTATGTGTGTGTGTTTGTCCACCACTGCATTTCAAAATCTCTGGCCCTTCCGAAAGACAAGCGGTTTATTAATGTGGTGCTCTCGGAATTGTTTTTTAATTGGAAACATTTTGCAATGAAAGAACATTAATAAAACCTGAATCCAAATCAAACTTCTCTGTGTATGTTATTGTTACTCTGCAGTCAAATGCTTTTATTAGATTTAAAACTTTCACTGTGCTTTTTATCTCCGGCTGTATAACGTTCTACAATTAAAAAAAAAAAAAGCCCAATGACTCCAAAGTCTGGCAAAATAATATACTTTCTTGGATGTCTCTGTGTGTTGCCAATTAGCTTTGCCGTGAACGCAGGCCCCCATCTATCACCCGCCTCTGGGTGGCTGTAACGGAGACCTAATTTGTTTCATATGCCCTGTGCTCTCTGCGCCATTCACCAGTGTCTCCAGCTGAGGAGCTGCCAAGGCAAAGGAGAGACGAATGACAAGAAAAACCCGAGACAGGCCAGAGGGACCCCTTATCAGAGCTGGGCCCAGCTCTGCTCGCCCAGTGGGAACATCTCAGCCTCCGTGCCTCCAATTTCTTCCTCCCAGCTCCCTCCACCCACCCTCCCCTCTCTCCTCCACCTCTTCTCCCCTTTTCATGACCTGACTCAGAGCTCGCAGGTGGGGAGGCCTGGAGTGGAGAATGGAAGGCTTCTCCTTTTCCTCTGGCTTCCCAGGGCAGGCTGCCGTCCTCTCCCCTCTCTGCCCAGTCCCCACCCCCTCCCACCTACTCCTTTTACAAGCCCGACTTTTAAACCCCCAGTTCCCTAGGAATTTTATGAATGCTTGGCACAAGCCAAAATAAACTCATAAAGAAAAAGTTTCTAAAGAAGGTCATAGACCTGTACAGCAAGTGCTAAGCGGTAAATACAAAAGTTCTTCGGGTCGCTGGGAGCTGAGGCCTGGGTGGTGGAAGGTTGGGGACAATGGAGAGAAAGGGGGAAGCGGGGAGGGGGTAAGGAGTGAAGGCTTCCTTTCCTCTCCTGAGAGGAGAGGAGAGGACGCTCTGAATCCCAGACCCACTGAGTCTTCATTTGAAAAACATAAAATTTTAAAAGTCCTGTTATAGTTTGACTTCTCATTTTATTGAAGCTGTAGCCCAGAGAGGTGAGGGATTTACCCAAAGTCACACAGCAAGCAGGCCTGTCCAGTGCTGAAACAGGTACTCTGTCTCCAAGTCTGGAGGTCTCCCTCTCTGTGTTACTGACACTATGAGGGAAGGAAAGGAAGGGTCCTCAGGGCAGAACCTCTTCTGGGCCTCAGGGTCATGGAGCTGCCTGTTGAAACTCTCTGGAGCAGCACCGTCCAGAACTTTCTGCAATGATGGAAATATTCTGTATCTGTGCTGCCCACCACAGTAGGCAATCACCACATATGGCTGTTAAAATTAAATTAAATCAAAAATCCAGCCTTGGGCTTCCCTGGTGGTGCAGTGGTTGAGAGTCCACCTGCCAATGCAGGGGACACGGGTTCGTGCCCTGGTCTGGGAAGATCCCACATGTCGTGGAGCGGCTGGGCCTGTGAGCCATGGCCGCTGGGCCTGCGCGTCCAGAGCCTGTGCTCCGCAAAGGGAGAGGCACAGCGGTGAGAGGCCCGCGTACCACCAAAAAAAAAAAAAAAAATCCAGGCTTCTAGCCACATTTCTAGGGCTGTCCTACCGGATAGCACAGATGTAAAACATTTCCATCATCGTAGAAAGTTCAGTTGGACAGCATTCCTCTCGAATGTCAACGTCCTTGGCCTTCAAAGGCATCATCGTGGTCAGGGTGCAAGATGGTTCCTCCCTCTGGGCTTTCAGAGGCCCTAGAACCTCCACTGCCCCACCCCCCATAATGACACATGCACCTTGGGGGCTGCGGCTCCAGCTCTCTTCTGTTTTCATCCCTATGATATCCAGCACAAGATAGATTCTCACTGAAGGGTTAATCTCAGAAGCTTAGGGTTGGAAAGGCCTTACAGAGAGTTTAACTGGACCACTCCCAGGGCAGGAATCTGCCACGAAGCCTCTCAGAGGGTGGCCCATCCACCCACTATTTGCACACCTCTAGGCACAGAGACCTCACTATCTTCCCAGGCAGCCTAGTCCAGTTCTGAAGAGTTGGAATTATTAGAATATACTTTCTAAAATCTAGCTGAAATCTCTCCACTTTCATCCCCCACCCTGGCTTTTCCCTCTGGGCTCTCACAATATTAATTTGTTTTTCCTTCTGTGTAATGACCCTTCTAATAGCTAAACATAGTCTAATTCCTCCCTGTTCCTCTTCAAACAGGGAGCTCATCACTGAACATCTAATTCTAGATGTGCACTGGCCGGCAGAAAATAGCAGATACTGATCTCCCTTGATCTAGAGACTATTCTTCTGTTAATGCCACCCACATTTTAAGTAACCCTGTTACTCCATAGGTTTGGCCATATGCATGGTCCCATAGCTATATTGTCCCAGTGGCGTACAGGATGGATATAGTCCCTAATGGTATTGCTTTTTGATCTGGGCAAGGACTCCTGCTCCTGCCCCACTCCTCAGGCAGCCCCACACTTTGGAGTGCTCTCCTCAAATTTTTCCAAGTCCCATTCTGATGCCTGAGACTGTCCAGAGCTAGCAGTGCCATACAGGTGGGATGCTGAGCCTGGACTGAGACCTGCATGGGCTCTGGTCAATTTCTCCCCCTCAGGGCTTTTTCTACCCTCTTCTTCATGCATGAGGTCGACCAGATGCCCTGAAGAGCTCCAAGATTAATTTCTATGGGTTGGACCTGGGACTCCATGGCCAGACACTGCTCCTAGCAGAGCAGCCTGGCAAATGGGTCACTTCCACTAGCCAATGTGATCTTTCTCCTGTAGGTGCCCACAAAATTGGGTCTCCAGAATGGTGATGACATGCTGATTTTTGAATGACTCATTGTTTCTGTACACAGGGACCCTGAACACCCTAGAGGACCCTGAACACCCTAGAGGCAGCCCTGGGCCCTCATGGAAGAAACAGTCTACTCTACAGTATTGTGAGAAAAGAAGTGCTGGGTGAGCCCAGAAGAAAGAGCCTGGAGGGCTTCCTCTAGGCATTGATATCTAAGCTGAGTCTAAAGAATGAGCCAGAAAAGAGAAGGAAGGGAGAGAAACCCAGGCAGAGAAAACTGTGTTAGATAGGGATCTGCCCGTAGTTTCGCCTGGTTATGTAAGCTTGGGCAGATGGCTTAACTTTCTTGAACTCCAGTTTACTTGTCCGTAAAACTAAGAGAACAGCCTCTACTTCACAGGGTCAGGCTTTCGTTCAGTGATTTAAAGAACGTCTTGAGAACCAACTAAGCCAGGCACTGTGCAGGTGCCAGGGACATTCAAAAGAGCAGGGCAAATTCCTACTCGTAAGGCACTCAAGACAGCAGCAGTGCAGCAGAACGGGCCTGACTCCCAGGAGCCCCAGAGCGGGGTTAGTTGTCTCTGGCCACGGCAGGACTTCCTGACTCTTGATCTCAGTCTTGAAGGGAGGTCAGTAAGAGCTGTCAGGGTAGAGAAGATGGGAAGGCCCTGCCAGGAAGAGGGAACAGTATGTGCAAAGGCCCAGAAGTCTAAGCGAACCTGAGATATTTGGAGTCTGGGAAGTATGCCAGTCGGTATGGTGTATGTTGACCATGGCTGGAATTTGAGGCCAGAGCCTGAAAGGCCTTGAATGCCCTTTATCATGTGGGTGGTATTGAGTTCTGGAGGATTTTAAACCTGGAAGTCATATAACCAGATTTGCAGTTTAGAGAGTTTCTCTGGAGGCCAGTGTGGAGGCTGGACTGGTGAGTGAGAGGCTGGAGGCTGGGAAATCAAGGGGGAGCCTGGTAGGATGTCCAGATGGGAGCTGATGGGACTGTTCCCAGGGGGATGGAGGAGGCATGCCAGACTGAAGGCCCATAAAGGAGGCAGAATCCGCAAGAACTGGGTGGTTGGTGGATGTGCGTGGTAAAGGAGAGGTGGAGCCAAGAGTGACTCAGGTGTGTGGCGTGTTTGCTTTCCAGAAAGAGTACTGATAATCATGGCAATACTAGCCAGCATTTATTACCTACTAATTATGTGCTAGGCAATGTGTTAAGCATTTCCCACACATGATCTCATTTAATCCTCACAGCAATTCTGTGAGGTAGCTATGATTTTATCCTCCATTTTAAGGATGAGGAAACTGGCTCAGAAAGGTTAGGTGACTTGCCCAAAGTCACACAGCAGATCCAGAACTGACATTCAGGGCAGCCCTCGGCATCTCCATCCATCCCTCCCTCCTTCTTTCTTTTCAGGCTCGGACTCTGGGTTCCTGCCAGGCCGTCCACACCTTGTCTGACCACCCAGGCATTCAGGCACCAGGTGTCTCCTCACCTGCCTCTCCTCAGGGCTTTCCTGCACAAGAGTGGGGTCTCTTCAGGGAGCGCCACACTCACTGGTCCACTCACCTGTCTGTCCACCTCTAACACACTTGCTGAGCCGCAGTCCAGGCCAGGCCTGCAACGCAGAGGTGGACAGACTTGGCCCTGCCGAGTGCACTGAGCCCAGGACAGGACAGGCAGCACCTGCTCTGCAGACTCCTACCCTACCGCCACATCTAAGGCACCACGGCACTCCTGCACGTTCTCTCCCTCAGTCCCCGTCTGTATGTTCATAGCTCTTATCAGAGTTGAATCATTTTCTTGTTCTGTTTCTTGGGTCTATCTTCCCTCTAAGAGATCAGCTCCCTGCCGTGGGTTGAGTTTTGTCTCCTCAAAATTCATATGTTGAAGCCCTAACCCCACCGTACCTCGGAATGTAACTGTATTTGTAGATGGAGCTCCCTTTAAAGAGATAATTAAGTTAAAATGAGGTCATTAGGGTGGGCACTAATCCAATATGACTTGTGTCCTTATGAAGAAGAGGCGATTAGGACACAGGCACGCACAGAGGGAAGATCGTGTGAAGTTATAGGGAGAAGACGGCCATCTGCAAGCCAAGATGAGAGGCCTCAGAGGAAACCAGCACCTTCAACATCTTGATTTTGAACTAACCGCCTGCAGAATGGAGAGAAGATAAATGTCTTTTGTTTAAGCCCCCGTCTGTGGTACTTGGTTATAGCTGCCGAAGCAGACTAACATACCACCTGAAGGACTCTCTCTGTCTCCTTCTCCAGGACTTAGCATCATGCAACCCCCTTAACCACAGTCTCAGTAAATATTTGTTGATTAAGGACGTGTGTGAGTATGTGTGTGTGTGATGCTCTGTATGTCAGTGCACACAAGGATCTGTGGGTACTCACGTCTGTGTATGGATGAACTCAAGCGTGTATGTCCACGTGTGTGCACTTTGACTTCTGCGTCTGTGGTTCTGTGAGAAGGCGTGTTTATTGAATGTATCTGTAGGCAAGAGGGCAGACTGTGAGTGGCTTATGTTCAAATGTTTGTGAACAGAGGCATGATGGGTGTAGAATATCTCCTCGCGCACATACAAATACCAGGTGTGCCTGTCCTTATGTGTCTGAGTGCATGGACCCAGGTCTGGGGCAGTGAGCCTGAGTGGCCCTGCATGCACCTGTGTCTATTCTACTCTTCAGGGAGGATGCCAGGGCGGGAGCAGTGACAGGGTCTGTGCCCGGGACGAGGGCTGGGGAGAGGTCTTAGCTGCTGGTTCGTGGATTCTCTCACGGGAAGCACTTCCTGAAGGGGGCCGGGCAGGGTGGGCACTGCCAGC
This sequence comes from Leucopleurus acutus, assembly GCF_964270905.1. NCBI lineage: Eukaryota > Metazoa > Chordata > Mammalia > Artiodactyla > Delphinidae > Leucopleurus > Leucopleurus acutus. The sequence goes on from NC_139143.1 coordinate 154,400,598, forward strand.
CCAGCCAGCACAGGCCAAGCCATGAGCAGCAGGGAGAGGAAAAGTGGAGCCACTAGCAGCTCCCCTTGGACCTGTCCCTGTCCCCTTCCCCGGAGTGGCTGGCTTCCCCATCCCACTCCTCTGTCCCTATACAGACTGTTCAGCCGGTCAGTTAGGCCCTTGCTTGTGTGATGTGCCCCTCGTCCCAAGCATATGTTAAGATAACAGCGATGTTTTACTTCTCCTCTAGTTTCTCCCTCCTCCAGCAGGGAACGGCTCTGCGCTCCTCTCCCTGTTCCGCAGATCCAGACCGTGAGGAGGGACAGAGCAAAGCCTGTGGATCCCGCAAGCCGAAAGGACTTAGGACCGCTCGGGTGAGAATGTGCCTGGGAGAGCTTCCCAGAGCTGCCAGGCCAGAAGGGCCACGTGGCAGGGGCCAGGGACAGCTCTGACGGAGCCACGAGTTCAGGGGACTGAGGATCCGAGCAGCCCCCTCCCCACCTTCACACAGTGTACCACCCTGCAATCGGCAAAGCCAGTCCAAGTGTGACTAAGGTCACATTTCCGACCTGCTCAGTGAGCATTAAATTCCCACTGAGGCAGCACAGCGCCTCATTCTGTGCACACCTGAACTGCGGCTTTAGATTTGCACCTACTCTGCCATTGACAGCCACCGCAGGCCTTTGCATAATCTCATCTTATCTCAAGAGTGGCTCTAAGAGGCAGGTACTATTTTTTTTTTAACATCTTTATTGGGGTATAATTGTTTTACAATGGTGTGTTAGTTTCTGCTTTATAACAAAGTGAATCAGTTATACATATACATATGTTCCCATATGTCTTCCCTCTTGCGCTCCCTCCCTCCCACCCTCCCTATCCCACCCCTCCAGGTGGTCACAAAGCACCGAGCCGATATCTCTGTGCCATGCAGCTGCTTCCCACTAGCTATCTACCTTACGTTTGTTAGTGTGTATATGCCCATGACTCTCTCTCGCCCTGTCACAGCTCACCCTTCCCCCTCCCCATAACCTCAAGTCCGTTCTCTAGTAGGTCTGCGTCTTTATTCCTGCCTTACCCCTAGGTTCTTCATGACATTTTTTTTTCTTAAATTCCATATATATGTGTTAGCATATGGTATTTGTCTTTTTCTTTCTGGCTTACTTCACTCTGTATGACAGACTCTAGGTCTATCCAACTCATTACAAATAGCTTAATTTCGTTTCTTTTTATGGCTGAGTAATATTCCATTGTATATATGTGCCACATCTTCTTTATCCATTCATCTGATGATGGGCACTCAGGTTGTTTCCATCTCCGGGCTATTGTAAATAGAGCTGCAATGAACATTTTGGTACATGACTCTTTTTGAATTTTGGTTTTCTCAGGGTATATGCCCAGTAGTGGGATTGCTGGGTCATATGGTAGTTCTATTTGTAGTTTTTTAAGGAACCTCCATACTGTTCTCCATAGTGGCTGAACCAATTCACATTCCCACCAGCAGTGCAAGAGTGTTCCCTTTTCTCCACACCCTCTCCAGCATTTATTGTTTCTAGATTTTTTGATGATGGCCATTCTGACTGGTGTGAGATGATATCTCATTGTAGTTTTGATTTGCATTTCTCTAATGATTAATGATGTTGAGCATTCTTTCATGTGTTTGTTGGCAGTCTGTATATCTTCTTTGGAGAAATGTCTATTTAGGTCTTCTGCCCATTTTTTGACTGGGTTGTTTGTTTTTTTGTTATTGAGCTGCATGAGCTGCTTGTAAATTTTGGAGATTAATCCTTTGTCAGTTGCTTCATTTGCAAATATTTTCTCCCATTCTGAGGGTTGTCTTTTCGTCTTGTTTATGGTTTCCTTTGCTGTGCAAAAGCTTTGAAGTTTCATTAGGTCCCATTTGTTTATTTTTGTTTTTATTTCCATTACTCTAGGAGGTGGGTCAGAAAGGATCTTGCTGTTGTTTATGTCATAGAGTGTTCTACCTATGTTTTCCTCTAAGAGTTTGATAGTTTCTGGCCTTACATTTAGGTCTTTAATCCATTTTGAGCTTATTTTTGTGTATGGTGTTAGGGAGTGATCTAATCTCATACTTTTACATGTACCTGTCCAGTTTTCCCAGCACCACTTATTGAAGAGGCTGTCCTTTCTCCACTGTGCATTCCTGCCACCTTTATCAAAGATAAGGTGTCCATATGTGCGTAGGTTTATCTCTGGGCTTTCTATCCTGTTCCATTTATGTATCTTTCTGTTTTTGTGCCAGTACCATACTGTCTTGATTACTGTAGCTTTGTAGTATAGTCTGAAGTCAGGGAGCCTGATTCCTCCAGCTCCTTTTCTCGTTCTCAGGATTGCTTTGGCTATTCGGGGTCTTTTGTGTTTCCATACAAATTGCGAAATTTTTTGTTCTAGTTCTGTGAAAAATTCCAGTGGTAGTTTGATAGGGATTGCATTGAATCTATAGATTGCTTTGGGTAGTAGAGTCATTTTCACAATGTTGATTCTTCCAATCCAAGAACATGGTATATCTCTCCATCTATTTGTATCATCTTTAATTTGTTTCATCAGTGTCTTATAATTTTCTGCATATAGGTCTTTTGTCTCCTTAGGTAGGTTTATTCCTAGATATTTTATTCTTTTTGTTGCAATGGTAAATGGGAGTGTTTTCTTGATTTCACTTTCAGATTTTTCATCATTAGTACATAGGAATGCCAGAGATTTCTGTGCATTAATTTTGTATCCTGCCACTTTACCAAATTCATTGACTAGCTCTAGTAGTTTTCTGGTAGCATCTTTAGGATTCTCTATGTATAGGATCATGTCATCTGCAAACAGTGACAGCTTTACTTCTTCTTTTCCGATTTGGATTCCTTTTATTTCCTTTTCTTCTCTGATTGCTGTGGCTAAAACTTCCAAAATTATGTTGAATAAGAGTGGTGAGAGTGGGCAACCTTGTCTTTTTCCTGATCTTAGTGGAAATGCTTTCAGTTTTTCACCATTGAGGATGATGTTTGCTGTGGGCTTGTCATATATGGCCTTTATTATGTTGAGGAAAGTTCCCTCTATGCCTACTTTCTGCAGGGTTTTTATCATAAATGGGTGTTGAATTTTGTCAAAAGCTTTCTCTGCAGAGGCAGGTACTATTATTAGTTCCTTTTTAAAGAATAAGAAACCCAAGCATAGGGAAGTTAATTTGTTCCACAGCTGCTTTGTGGCTGAGACAGGATCCTGAGCCATCTTAATCACTATACCAGCATCTCTGCCAATCCTTTCCATATATTCCAAATCTAAAATGCAAATCTGAGACTATATTGCCTGTACCATTCTTCAACCCTCTCATGACATCTTGTACTCGTGATAAAGTCCAGCCTCCCCTCCTCAGGGCCTCCCTCCAGGGACCTAGACCCTCACCGTCCTTTCCTTTCCTCGGCTTCTCACTGTTCCCCTCCCTCCAGCCTGTTCCATGTGCCTGCAGTACCCCTCCTCCTAGTGCGGTTCATAGACCCCTTCCCTGACTGCCCTCCTCCCACCTGGAAGGGGTCTTTAGATCTCCCCAGATTTTCCTTTAGGTTTCCCTAGTTCCCACTGGTGCTTTCCACACAGTTCCAGTCACTTTTAACCTTGGGTGTGTCAACCCTCATTCTGTGAGCTCCCTGAAGGTGGAAAATGTGTGAGATTCACCTCTGTGGCCTCTGAACACCTAGCACAGAGTAGAGACCTGGTAAATGCTTGGCAAATGAAGAAATGAGTGAATGAATGATGTTTCTCACATTCAGGCCAAGCTAACACCCCTCTCCCAGGAATCTTCTCTGACAATAAATGGAAGAGAGGAGGGGAGGAGGGACTGGATTTCGAGTTAAACATTCTCAGTTCTGCCCCTAATTTGCTGTGGACCTTTCAGAGTCATTGCCCCTCTCTGAACTGAACGTCTCTTCCCCTAAAATGGAGCTAAGACGCGCCCCCTGATCTGAGAAGAGAGATGAGCTGGCTATAAGCCCACTTGGTAACCACAAGCCCCTAGGTGTGCCAGGTACCCTCGAGCTTTACGCACAACCAGGCCTCCCAGCACCCCCTCTCCGGGCACCGAGTCCAGCTGTGCCGATCCCAGCTGGGCCAGGAGGAGAACCTTAACTTGGGGGCTCCCCCCAGCCCCACCGCAGGGGCCCTGCAGGGGCGGGTCAGACTGGCGATTCACAGTGTGCAGAACCAGCTCCCTCCCAACACACGAGATCTATCAAGGCCATGTTTTCCTTGGAAGGCTGCTCCCGCATGGAACCCTCTTCCAGGCAAGCGGCTCTCCCTCAGGTGCTCCCAGAGTTCATCGGCAGGCGAGAGGGAGTCGGGGGGAGGAGGGCAGAGGCTTCCTGGGAGGGGCCCTTTCCATCAGGAATGACAGATGCATTTCCTCAGCTCCAGGCCTCAGCCTCAGCGCATTCGGGCAGGCAGGGGCCTTGCAGGTTCTGAAGGGGCGATAGAAGGGAAGCGTCTCACGGCTCCCCTCCTTCCGGGCCCTCTCGGTGTCAGGGGCTGCGGAGGGGCTGAGGAAGCACAGAGACAGGGAATGGGCCATGGGGACGGAGACACCGAGATGCAGAGACGGATGGAGAGAGGCAGAGATGTATGGACACAGAGGAGGCGAGAAACCAGGAGTCAGGCAGGAAGGCCGAGAAAGACACACAGAGACCGAGACAAAAAGAGGATAGAGAAAACACGTGGGGAGAAAACACAGGGTCAGGGATGGCAAGGCAGAGAGAGAGAGGCCGAGAGAGGTGAAAAGCAAACCAGCCAAGCGAAGGCCATGGTGTGGGGATGGGGGACAGCGGAGAGGCAGAAAGTCAGGGAGAGAGGACGAGAGAGAGCTGGAAACAGACAGGGAGCAGGAAGGTGATCACAGAGGGGTGGGAAGGGCCTGAGAAGAAGTCAAGGAGAGAGACCCAGGCGCGAGAGAGGAGCAGAGCGGCAGAAGGAGTGAGGGCAAAACAGGCGGGAGCCCGTGCGACCCAGGCAGGGACACTGTGGGGAGAGAACCAAACGGCCGCGACCCAAGATGAAAGACGTGGTTGGTTCCACACTGAAGTAGAACAAATGCACGGACTGTTCAAATCCCAGGGCCTGTCACGCACACCAGCCTCCTCAGATGCTTCCTAGAGAGCAGAGGGGCCTGGGAGCTCTGCTGGAGGTGTGGGCACAGGTCAGTGGGGCCCCCCTAGGATGGGCCTTGTGGAAGGCCTGGGGTGGGGGGCAAGCATGACACGGGTCCCGGGCTGGAGAAGGAAAGAGCCCCCGGGGAAGGGGCTGCACTGTGAAGGGGGGGGGGGCGATGGAGGGACAAGGAGGACAGGGAGGCGTCGGGAACTCTGGGAGGAAGAGAAGTGGGTTCCCGCTTTCTCTGGGGCTACTGCATATTTCACAGAATCAGGCTTGATTTTGAAAGTCAGGCAGTGCAGCCTCCATCTAGGACAGGAACTCACCCACTCAGTAGCTGTTTAGTAACTACTAGGGGCCAGGTCTCTCTTCCGGCTGCTGGGGGTACCACGGGGGCAAGAGAACAGAAAGCGCGCCCTCGGGGAGCATACTTTCTAGTGGGAGGAGAAAGGGTAAACGAAGTGCAGACATGAAATGATGCTTCTCAGTTGGAGGTTTGTGCTGTGAATAAAACAGAGCAGGCAAGGAGAGGCGTGAGAGGAGGCTTGCGATTGAAAGCAGGTGCTCGGGGAAGACCACACGGAGAAGTCCTGGACGAGGTGAAGGCGCGAGCCGTGAGAATACCCAGAGCAAACGAGGTGCGCATGTCTGCAGAAGCAGACGGAGCGGTGAGACCTGAGGGAGGGGATCAGGGGCGAGGCAGGGCGGGAGGCGGGGCAGGAAGGGGCCAGGCCTTGCCAGCTCCATAGGCCTTGTAAGTGTCGGCTCTGCTCCACGGAGGATGATGAGTCAGCGGAGGGCTTGAGTGGAGGAGTCACATGCAATGACCGACCTTATTTAGGTCGTGACTGTCTGCTGTGGTCTCAGCAGGAGGTGGGAGTGGCTCAGACCAGGGCAGTAGCAGTGGAGGTGGTGAGAGACGGTCAGGTTCTGGACCACTGGAGACAGAGCCAACAGGATTTGCAGGTGGATCAGATGTGCGTGTGGGCCGAGGAGGAGGACGGGAGTCACCACCTCCCTGAGAGGCTCCTCTCCTCTGCTCTCACCCCCCAGGGCAGAGCACTCACCTTTCCCAGGTGCCCACTCCCCTTGGATAGCCCTGCTGAGGAACCTGTTCCCTCTGGGGGGTGCTCAGACCTGCCGTCCAGAAGAGCTCACTGTGCAGGCAGCTGGGATGACAAAAGCAAAGGGAGACTCAGAGATTCCCTGCACACCATCCACAGAGGCCCAAGGAGCCTAGACCATGCAAGGGAAAATGACTCTGCCCTGTCATCTGACTCCTGGTCCCCCGCCCATCCTCTGGGTGCTGCCTCCTGCGGAAGAATTTCCTATTTCCCTTTAGTGGTGGCCGCATTGACTGCAGAGGAGAACACAGGTGATGGTTAAAAAAATTAAGTGGATTACAAGAACTAATCTAAGTAGAGCTCCAACACAAAGTTAGTACTCAATAAATGTTATCTATCTATCTATCCATCATCATCAACATCATTGTCATCATCACCATCACCATCACCGTCTTTGTCATCGATGGTCAGGAGTCAGATGGACCTAGATTCATGTTGTGTGTCTTCTGACAAAGTATTTAACTTCTCTGAGTCTCAGAATCTGCACCTTCAAAAAGAGGACATACCTGAATTTTTTATATAGTTATGATTAAATGACATAATGAATGTGTAGAATTTGGCAGGGTGCCTGACACAGAGGTAGTAGAGTAATCGGTAGTCAAGTGGTATGTTGGAGTCATACCACCTTGTGAGCTGATTGTTAAATTTTCAGGAATTGTATGAGCCAGTTGTTAAAACAGCTACCATTAAAAATTAAAATATACAGACTTACAATTAAAGAAATTATATTTAAAACAATCATAACACTCAAAATCCACCATTTCCTAATTATTTACATTTTACTATTATCTATGCTCTTGAAGTTATTTACATCTATTCCTTCTGTGTGATGGAAATACTATATAATGACGTGCTACTGTGCATCACTTCCCACACGATTCTTGTGTGCTGATGTAGCTTAGAATCAACCATGATTGATTTATACTTGGGAAATTAGCAAAAGCTACTAATCGGAGCTTGGTTTCTTGTTTCCTTGATCATGTAGATTTAAGAAAGTGATGGAGAAAATGTTAATAATGCAAATTAAACTTAAAAGTATGTCATGTCTGTAATACAAAGAGATGAAGAAATACTCTTCCAGTATTCAAAAACTGTTACATGATTTAGCAAAAAATTTCTTCACATTGTTGATGAATGAGTAAAGTTCCAACGTGCATCTTTGTTGTTTTACTTGTATCTCATTTGTTGATATAAACAAAATTATCAACACCTATGTCAGAACTGTGCTCATTCATCCATTGCAACCATAGGTTGAGTACAAAATCAACAAAAGCAGTCTGGGTGAATTAATTGGCTACAAGAAACCTACAATAAAAAATACTGTATATTTTATTGTTATTTGTACATCGTGTGCTGCACATTCTTTATATCAATAAAATTTATAATAAGCACATTTATATATATATACACTTTTGAGAGATAATTTTAAACACTGAGCAGCATACCACTGTGGTCAAGTCATCCTAATTGTATTATTGCTGTTATTATAGATAATTCAATATGGCTTCTGGTATTGGCAGACTTGTTAATTCAGACCAAACTCTCCTGATAAGAACAACTAGAAAAGCTGAACAAGAACAACAAAGCACATATGTTTGAAGGCACTGGGGAGTCAACAAGACAGTGAAGCATTATGGGGAAAAACTGATTTAAAAAGGGATCTCAATGGGCCCAGAGGTTTACAAGTTTTCTAAGCGTTTGGTAATGTGAAGCTTCCGTTGAAGAGAATGCTGTTGGGCACATTGCAGCTATGTAATTTTGGTGTATGTATGTAACATTAAAGATAAGAAAATAAATCTCAAAAGCAAAGATATTAACTCTTAACAAGAAAAAAAAGACAAAATAAGAAGCCAAAGCATGATGCATTCTTGTCTGCGTTACACTGCCTCCACTCCTGAGCCGCCGCAACCATGCGGCCAGCAGCAGCGTGGGGAAGGGCAGGGCTGGAGTCCGTATTTTGTTTGAGGATCACCCAGAGTGACTGGTGGGGCTGTGCTTCCCAGTGTGTTGTTCATGTGGAGATGTGAAGGCCTACTGCTTAAGATACCTGTATAAAGTGCTGTGTGATTAAACTTTTTTTTACTTAAAAAAAAAAAAGGGGGATCTTAGACAGCTGGACTTAGCATTTGAGGTTTCTTTTTCCGTAGGTGTATCTGCTGATTCCACAAGAGGCAGTTGAGAGGCTGAGAAGCTGAACAGAGCTTTCGACAGGCTCACTAGACTAAGGGGACAAAACTGGGAGTCCAGGGTCTGCCAAGAAGGCTTTTGGTTGAGATCCTAATGGGCTATACCCTAGGAGAAAGGGTGAACAGGAAATGCACTGCCCCAACAGGGACTGAAGTCCAGTTTTAAATGAGCTTAATTGCCGATTAGATGAATGTGATCCAGGATAGATAGTGCCAAAGCCTTAGGCACAGCCATGACTACCTGCATTAAGCAAATATAAGTTCTCTCTGGTCCAAGATAACATCAGCTGAGGCCACAGCTGATCTCTACAATTTTTCACATAAAATGTTCAGAACACAATCTAAAATAACTAGGCGTATGAGAGTATACGAATTAAAAGAAATGAAGCAATAGAAAGAGATCCACAGGTGAGTCAGAAATTTTAGTTAATTGGACATGCACTTTAAAATAACCAAGATTAATATGTTTAAGGAATTAAAAGTCAAGATGTAGATTTTCAACAGGGAAAATAAACCAAGGAAAAAGAATTAACTGGAAATTTCAGAACTGAATTTAAAATATCTGAAATTAAGAAACTAGTGGATCAGTTTCATGGCACATTAGGTGGAGCTGAAGATAGAATTAGTGATCTAGAAGACAAGTTAGAAGAAAAGACACAGAATGACATATAGAGAGATGAAAAGATGTAAAAAACAAAAAGAATATAAGACAAGCCTAACATATCTATAATCAAAGTCCCAGATAGAAGAGAGAGGATCGGATGGGAGCAAGCCACAGAATCAATAAACTTTGCAAAACCATAGCAGGATTAATTCAAAGTAAACTACATCATTTTATAGTTAAGCTGCTGAAAAACAAACAGAAAATCCTAAAAGCAACCAGATAAAAAAGATATATTACCTTCTAAGGAGCAACAATTAGACTAATAGTTTACTTCTCAATAGAAACAGTAGAAACCACAAGACAATGGAATGATAACATCAAATAGCTGAAAGAAAATAGTCTAATCTAGAATTCAATTCCACTTAACATGGTCTTCAAAAATAGAAAATAAAGATATTTTTAGACAAAATTTTTAAAGTAAAAGACCTTATCACCAGGAAACTTGAACTACAAAAAATATTCAGGGGGTTCTTGAAGGAAAATGATTCCAGAGAGAAGCTTGGAAAGGCAGGAAGAAATGAAGAGCAACAAAAAGGATGACTATATGGGTAAATATAAAGGAATATTGATGGTATAGAATGACAACAGTAATGTCTTATATGGTTTAGAAATACAGATCATTAAAATACATGAAAACACTAGCATTAAATCCAGTAGCATTAAACCCAAATCCATTAAATGCAGTAAAAGTGTTCTAAGATCCCTGTATTTTCAGGAAGAAGTAAAAATATAAATTTATATATTATACAAAGTTTGATAAGTTAGTGATGTGTTTATATATCTCTAGCTAAATCGCTAAAAGAAGGTACAACAACCAAGCTAATTGAGGGGATAAATTATATAATAAAAATGCTCAATCCAGCAGAAAGCACTCAGGCCACAGAAGTAAGCTGGAGGTGTGGACTAGGGGAGTTCCCGTCACAGAGATTTATTTATCATATTTACTGATGCTATTTACTGATGTGCCAGGCAAATCAGTACTAAGCACTGATATTTCAGCAAATCAAAGATCTCTGCCCAGTGGCAATTGCACTCTACACACAGTAAACCACAAACAGTACAAAGTGAATTCTACGATGTATTAGAAGATTACAAGGATAATACAAAAAAGAAAAAGTCTACCTGCGTGAGTGGGACGGTGGTGAAGGGGAGTGAACTACAGTTTTAAACAGAATGGTCAGTGCAGGTCTCACTAAGAAGGTGACATATGAGTAAAGACTCAAAGTAGGCGGGTAACTGTAGCCAGGGGAGAGGATGAGAAAGCTGGAAGGGATAGGGATTTTAATTGGGGCCTGTGGGCAGACTCATGGGGTCTGTGAGTGTCCTGGGACAGGAAGGAAATATGCAAATGTGCATGTGAACAAGCTCTTCAAATCTCAGCATTGGAAGGACACTTAGGGAGCATTGCAGCCATCCCCCCTCCCATTTTACCGCCAGAGTCTAGTCAAAGGGAGAGCAAGGTAGTGGCTGGCCTGAAATGAGAATTCACTGGACCAGGGCTCACAGGTGGCTGTCTCACTAGGGCTGGGCTACTTTGTCATCACCCATGCCTCTGTCTACAGTTTACAGTGAGTGGTGGCTATGGGCTCAGCTGTGGGAAATGAGCCATGCCAGGGACAAGGGCAGAACTGCACGGCAGGCTCAGCCCCATTAGCAAGAGGATTCTCCCACTTCCCCACGCAAAACTAAGATCATCTTTAGATGTCCTTCTCATCACAACTTCAAAATCACAGGGGATAAGTCCAATAAACTAGAATCTCTGCTGTGGCTTCACTGGCATTTGCTTAGAGTGGCCACCAATCCAACTGCTTCTCGCTCCAGACAACTCAGCTGGGCTGGGCCTTAACCCAAAGTGAGAACGAACCAGGGCCTTTGTCTTTGGGGTCCTGAGAGGTCCCACCTGTCCTGTTTCTCCTCAGCACAAGGGGCCTTTGAAGATGCAAGAAAAGTTAATGAAGGCTTAGACTAAGAGTCTGTTGAGAAGAGATTTCAAAGCCAGAGGTAAATAGGTTCATTTGCATTCATTTCCATTTAATTAAACAAACATTTACTGATTATCCTCCCACAGGTCAGGCCCTGCATTTTGCTATGAGTGACAGATAAATAAGATAAGGTCCTCGCCTGTGGTAGTTTGCAAAAATGACAAATTCTCACATCTGGATGCCCGTGTCTTTAGTGTCACTTTGCAGCTCTTCCAATTAAGGAATGGAGTCCATTTCTCTACGTCTTGATTCTGGATTGCCCCAGGGACTTCCTTCGGCCAGTGGAACATTACTACACATGACTTGAAAGCACCTGGCTCGAAAAGCACGTGGACTTTGAGACCTGCCTTCTTTCTGCTCTTGGGAACCCTGCTACCGCCGCCATATGAAGAAGCCCAGGTTAGCCTGCTGGATGATGAGAACCATGTCACCTAATTACTCCTCCCAACGGCCAGCCAACCACAGATGGCTGATACCAGCAGAGGAACCACTCACATGAGCCCAGACCAAATTGCTGACTCACAGAATCATGCGGTAGATAAATGGTTGCTGTTTGAGATACTAAGGTTTGGGTGGTGTTATTCGACAGAAGAGAACTGAGGCACTGCTCAATACAGAGTTCTCTATCTCAGGAGCCAGGTCGGTAAGTAAAGAAGCAAAACTAGCTTGGTATATGACAATAGGGAGTAGTGGAAATGATGGCAAACTGTCCTTGCTTAAAAGAAATAGCCTCTATCAGCTCCTTCCAATTGCTGCCATTCAGGACTGTGTACCCAGTCTTTCCAGACAGTTTTAAAGAGAAGCCAAAAATCAGGATATTTATGCGAGATCTCCCAATGTTTAATGTTGACAGTTTAGTTCCCTTTAACACTGTGTTGCTTAAGCATCGGCAGGCCTAATTCAGCCCACAGGTTTTTAGCTTGTAACTTCTAGTTTGATGGAAAAAAAGGAATACTTAAAACAAAATAACAAAAAACACTGATGATGAGGTTGTCATTGTCATAATTTTTAAAGAAGAAGTTAAGTGCAGAGAAGGTTAAGTGCGCAGGGCCTAGAGGAGCTTAGGAGAGACACCTAACCCAAGGGAGGGCTCCTCACAGCAGGTGACATCGGCTGGGGTCTTGAAGAATAAAGACAAGTAAGCCAGGTAACCAGGTGAGAAAGATGGTCCCAAGAGAGGGAACAGCCTTCTTGAGGGCTAGTGGGATGGTGCTGGCATCTTGGGGATAGCATCCCTGTGACAAACGGAGAAAGGGCAGTCAGAGTGGCCAGAAGTGAGGCTGGAATGGTGAAGGGCTGCAGGCAAAGTTTGGGCTTTATCTGCCAAGGAGGCAGAAACGTGGCGAGGTCGTGCAGAGCCTCGGCAATCCGGCTCCTCAATGCAAATCCCAGCTCTGTGATTTCTTGCCCAGGATAACCTTTGCAAGTCATTTACCTCTTTGTGCTTCAGTTTCCTCATATTCAAACGGGGTGAGTAACAACAGAGCGTAATACAAGCTGGTTGTGAGAGTTAAAACGTGAATATCATTTATCTATGAGAAGCCATTGAAGGTGTCAGCTGCTTTATGCTTTCTTTTTTAAATGTTCCTTTTTTCTCTTTTTTTTTTTTTTTTTTTTGGAAAAGCAAACATGCCCCTTGTGGAAAATGCATGCCCCTTGTGGAAAAGTATGAAGGCCATTTAAAAATCACCCACAATCCCACCATCCTGGACAAGTATGGTTCGCTTGCCTTGTGGTTTGTTCTCATAAACTTGAAATCATCCCCAATATACAATTTTATATCTATTTTTCTCTTAATGTCATACCATAGGAATTTCCCTGTGTCATTAAAAATTCTTCAAAACATAATTTTTTAAACTATTATGGAAGTAATGCACTGTGGGATGTCTTCATCTGGCTTTGATACCCAGAGAATAATACCAATACTCATGGTTATTAACAGTTATTGAACAGTTACTATGTTCCAGGAGTTTACAGGTATGAATTCGTTTCATTCTCACACCCTTTGAGATAGGGGTCATTTGTGTTACCCCGGGTGCTGGGATGGCTCCGATCTGCTCCCCTCCCCTCTTCTTCCTGCCCCAGGCTCACTGGGCTCATGAGTATGAACTTCTTCCACCTGCTCCTTGGCCCTCCAGCATCTGGCTGGGTCCCGCCAATGGGATACATGGCAGGAGATCAGCCTTTATCCCCTGGGCTCTCTCCTTGCTGGGGCTACTGCAAGTCAGCTACCTCCCACTCCCCAAAGCCACAGCCCCCGTCAGAAGCCCTCTCCACACAGCTCCCTCTCCAGCTTTAGCTAACCATGCCCTCCCCTTGGCCCGCAGGCCTCGGGGTGCTACAGCTCCCTGCAGTTGCTAGATTTGGAGCGCTGCCCCCTCAGCTCTGCCGACACTCTCATAAGATGTCTTTTTGTTAACCTCTTGTCAAATTACCCAGGTTAACTATGCCATCTGTTTCCTTCTGGGACCTTGACTGATGCAACACTTGCATGAATAAAAATTCACGTGCATTGATAATAAGCGGCTCCAAAGGTTATACAATGAAAATTAGGTTCCCAGGTCCACTGCCGAAAGGTGACCACCCTTGAAAGTTTACTTTTTGGTTTAAAATAATAACAATAGCTCACACATAGAGTATTTTGTAGATGAAGAAACTGAAGTCCAGAGAGGTTAGGTGACTCATCTGCGGTCACACTGCTCATCAGTGGCAGAGCTGGGTATTAAACCCAAGTAGTCTAGCTACAGAATCTGTGCTCTTAAACACTACACATACTGCCTCTCCAAGAACTCTCAATTAATATTTATATTTATATCTTTGTCTAAATACTTTCTGTTGATTTTACACAAAATAAGTCATATTATATGTATTGATTGTGACTATTCACTTAACAGCATAGCTTACAGTACTTCCCTGGTGGGGAAGTGGTTAAGAATCTGCCTTCCACTGCAGGGAACGCAGGTTCGATCCCTGGTCGGGGAATGCCACATGCTGCAGGGCAACTAAGCCTGCAGGCCACAACTGCTGAGCCCTCCACACTCTGGAGCCCATGAACCACAACTAGGGAGAAGCCCGTGAACTGCAATGAAAGATCCCACATGCCACAACTAAGACCCAACGCAGCCAAAACCAATAAATAAATAAATAAACAAACAAACAATATAGCTTACAGATCTCCTCCTACACCTTTTTTCCACTTAACATACCCTGGTATGCTTTCCTTATGCACAACTAGGTTCTACCTCATTCTTTAGTTAATCTTCTACTGATCTGCATTTCAGTTGTTTTCAATTTTTTGCTATTAAAAACGATGTCACAATACAAATGACCTTGTGCTATATCTGTGCATATAAATGTGGACATATCTGTGGATTAGATTCCTAGAGGTACAATTTCTAAATGTATGTGTACTTTTAAAATTTGCACAGAATTTTAAGAATTTTACTTATGCAAAACTGTCATTGATGATGACTATTCCAACAGTATGCTGAAATGCCTGTTTTCCTAGGTTGTGTTTTACCGAACTTTTTATTCTTTCTATCTTTGTAGTTTAAAATAGTGTCTTGTTTAAATTTTTATTTCTCTTATTATGACACAGGATTTGATATCTTTTCAAATTAAAAAAAACTTATGTTAGTGTGACTTAATACACCCCCCATGCCATAATTTACTTAGCACATCTTTCAAATTTTCGTATTAAAAATAACAGTGTGATGACCGTCTTTGTACATAAGTCTTTGTATCTCTTAGTATTTCCTGGGAAGGATTTCTAGAAGTGAGTCAGAGGGTAGGGGCTTTTTTATAGACTCTTGCCACATACTGCAAATTGTCATAGAATTACATTAGCCTCCCACCAGCCCTAACATTTGAGAGAGCTCCCCTCACTCACCCCTCCAGCACTTTTATAATTTTTAAATGAGTGCTTATGAATAAGGAAAATGGGATCTCAATTTCATTTACATTGCTCTGATTTCTAGTAAGCCAGATTAAACTTTTTTTTTCATATTTCTGGGCCATTTACATTTCTGTTTCTGTGAATTCTACTCTTAGTGTTTCTCCTATGATAGGTAAAACACCCATCAGCATATCACTTATTAAATTCCTGCTAGGTAGAAAATATACGGAGTTAGGTGTTTTGAGAGACATAAATGAGATGCAGTCATTATTCTTACAGATCTTGTGATTTAGCTGGGCAGGCAAGCCCATACACAGAGAAAGCAATTTGAGAGCAAACGAGACAGTCTGTAATCAAGTGCTAAATGGGCAGCTTGATGCTACGTGCTGAGAGAGCTCAAAGAGGAGAGAATAGCCGAGCTGGCGCGATCAAGGAAAGCTTCTTGGAGGAGGAGCCCGTGCAGGAGCTGTGCATGTAAAATATGACAATTACAGAGAGACATGCATTCATTCCTCTTTCCGCCAGCAAGGAGGATGATGCCTCAATGGCTCTGTCAACATGTGTGGAGGAAATCAGTCTTAAAGAGATAAACTAGTTGACTGGTGCCATGGCCAGACCCAGCCGGCATTGGTTGGCCATTATCATTGCCTTGGGAATGGCAGTGACAGCAACTAACATTTACTGGGCTCTAACAATGTGCCAGGCACTGTGTGCTAAGTGCTTTATATTTATAACCTCATTTACGTTCCCAACATACCTGTGAAGTAGATACTATTGTTACCCCCTTTTACAGATGTGGAAACTGAGATTAAACAAGTCTTCAAGATCATCCGTGAACGTGTTGATGAGCTCGGTCTCTGACCTATGTTTGTCCGCCTCCAAGAAGCGGGCTCCAGGTCCAGACCAAAAGCCCTTCCCCCCCACCAGTCACACCATCCTCCGGTTCCTTTGGCACGATCGGGAAAAAGACAGACTGATTTCTGAGGGGGAAAATTTAGAGTCATGGAGATTCATCCAAGAGTGTAAAAAAGAGTGGATATATGTATATGTATAACTGATTCACTTTGCTGTACACCTGAAACCAACACAACATTGTAACTCCAATAAAAATTATTTAAAGAAAAAAAAAAAGAAGATTCCCTGAGCACAGGCTGGTTAGGATGTTGGACACTTGAGTCCCTACCCATGAAGGGCACAACCCAGTAGTAGACAAGGACAAGGCTGTGATGGAAGTCCTGGCTGGCAGGGTGAGGAGCAGAGAACAGAAAGGGGTCCCCAACCCGAGAGAGCGTGCTGAGTGTCAAGAAAGTCTTCTCAGAGGAGACGGTAACTGAGTCAGTCCTGAAAGAGGGAGGGAATCACAGAGCACGGGAGGGGCAGAGGGGCATTCTAGGAAGAGGAAACACCCAGGTCAGAGCTGAGGGTGTGAGGTTGGGGTGGACACGATCACAGTGTGTCCCTTCGTCACAGCACCGACCACCCTGTGTTGTCATCACCCACCAACCCATCTGTGCTCCCTAGTGGTCTGTGTGCTCCCCCAGGGCAGTGACTACATCTGACCCTCCCCTGTAAACACCCCAGTGACAGAAGGCCTGGCCCACAATGGGCAGGAAGTACACATCTGTGAACAGGGAGCTAATGACCAAACATCTCCATCACAGAGACCTTGGTGCTCAGGACCTCGCCAGGTGAGGGCGACCCCCCGGTCTGAGACCTGTCCCTGCAACCAGATGGTGCACCCCCTGAGGACAGGGGTCAATCTCCTTCCCCTTCCCATCCCTCTACACCAAGTTGCCAAGCACAAGCCTGTGAACAATGTAAGAGTAATCACTACTATGAGTGCAGCAAACACTTATGTAATGACTGTGCACAAGGCACTACTCCAAGTGCTCTACACCTATCTTCTCATTAAAGCCTCAAAAAATTCCATTATACCCATTTTACATATCTGAAAACTGAGGCACAGAAAGGTTAAGTCACTTGCTCTAGATCACTTAAGAGACAATAGATGACATAGAACTTCAGAGCAAAGACATGGGAATCAGACTAGACCTAGGTTCCAATTCCAGCTGTACTACTTAGTTGCTGCAGGATCATTACTTATACTCTGTAGCCTCAGTTTCCCCATTGTGAAATGGTAATAATCATGACAGCTTCTCAGTTTTGTGGTGAGGCACAAATGATATCAATGGAAGCACCTAGCTCAGGGCCGGCACCTAGCAAGCACTCAGGAGCTGGTAGCCGTCATTTCTGCCCTCAAGTCCAGAAAGCTCTCTCTCCGGTGAAGACAGACCCCATGGTGCGCCTAGTCACCTTTCTCCTCAGTCACGACCTCCCCCTGCCACACGTGAGCCACTCACCGGAAGACGTGGGTCAGACCCCCATTCCACTTGGGCTTACTCTTTCCCAATCAGCAAACTTCTTCCATATAGAGCAATCTTTTCCACTGCTCCCAGCTGCCAGCAGAGGCCGGCATTAGAGAGCGTCTTGGCTCCCATTGGAAGAAAAACAAACTTTGCAGAAAAATAAACACTCTTTTTTAAAGCCCTGTGGTTTTACATTCAAGACCTAATAGTTTTTCCTTTCTTTTTCTCCCAGATACCACAGATCTTCTGCTGGAGGAAGAAAAATGGAAAAGAGCCCAAGAAGAGGCTTCTAGATTGTTCTTCCGTGCAAACATGCCCCTAGATGGCTGCGTCCAAGGACCGGACTCCCATGTCTGTGCTGTGGCCCTTTGGAGACTAGAGGCCCCCGCTCTGAGCAGACCCTGCCTACTGCAGTGGCTCCGGAAGCGTGCGTCCAAGTGATCTTTCTCACTCACTCCTGCTGCTCCGGGGCTGGAATGAGCAGACATAAATGTCAGGGAGGCCCAGACACAGGATCTCCTGTGACGGGCCTGTGACATTCAACTCCCAAATGCAGTCGCCTCCCCACAGGGAGGCTGGCTGGCCAGAGGCCATGTTGTTCCAGTGACAAGTCCTAAAATAGGAAGCTGTTTCTTAGAGAAACACAAAACCGTTGCCTCTGAGGACAGCCTCCACTCCACCCCTTCATCCCTCAGCAGAGCAGGGAAGAGAAGGCCTGAGTGACCCGAGCAGTGGTCAAGTGCTCTGGACGAGCTGTGCCCCTCAGACAGCACACGCTTGTTCAACCCAAGCCTCCTCCAGCTGTGCTGGCCTGTGCTGGGCCATAGGGTGTCTGGTGGTCGTGGTGACTGAGAGATGATACAGGTAAAGCATCTTTTCAGGAACTGGCACATAGTAGGTGCTCTGTTCATCTCTGTTCCCTTAGATCCAGAGCTCCTGAGTCTGTCCCATGGCTTCAGTAGGTCTGGAAACACTGTGAGTGCTAGACAATATTTTGTGTGTACCGTCTCGTTGGTGAGTGAAAGCATTCACTAAGTCTCCAAGGGGTCGAAGACCTCAAAAGGCTAAGAACCACTGGCTTTTTAATTCAACTTTTTAATGAAAGTTGAACTCTTCGGAGGCAAAGACCATCTTATTTGTCTTGGTATCATCACACCCTAGGAAAAGACCTAGCATTTTGAACATTCGGTGGAATGAATGAATGAGGTAAGGAATGAGAAGTAGCTTCTTCCTTCAAGGAATTCAGAGCAAAAAAAAAAAAAGTATAATACAAGGCAGAAAATGATAAAAGTCAAAAGAAATGGAAAAATTAAGAGCTGCAGAAGCTCTGAATAGACATAAGTGTCTCTGGCCCACCTGGGAAGGTAGAATGGCCAGCTAAGTTGAACTAGGATGACTGGTGAGGGTGAGGGAAAGAGGTCCAATAGATAGAATGAGGAGAGAGCTGGGAAGCCATTTCAGGAAACGTCGTGGAAAAAAAAGAATCACAGACTTTACAGAGACATGAACTTTTTTTTTTAATGTGGTTTTGCACTGGGGGCCTAATGGTTTTTCCTTTCTTATACGAGCTGTCCAGTGTGGCGAGAGGGAAGGGTATGTTTGAGGCAAGGTGGGAAAGAGGTTTGGAAAGAGACGTTGGGGCCAGATCCTGGGGGTCCTCAAATGCCAGTGTCCACTCACCCAGCTCTGAAGCAGCAGAGCCGTTCCCCGTGGAGAGGAGGGGGGAGGGTATGCTCTCCCCCCAGCCTCCACGAGGGGAGCTGCTGCAGGATCCCTGTGGGGGAGGCCAAGGCAGACAAGGCCGGGGCAGTGCAGATGGAGAGAGGGGACAGATGTGAGGACAGGAAGGAGAATCAGGCAAGGGATTTCCCACGGAGGCTGATGAGGACGAAGCTGACCTCAGAGAATCCTCTGATTTCCCCAGCTTGAGTTATTGGCCACTTTTCATATTCAAATAACAGCAAATTTTAAAAGATTAAGTTAAATTCAGTTATAAGAATACAGAAAGAGAGCTTTTAAAAAGATGAGCAGGACTGAAATGGAAACACAGGATAGGCACACACTGGTGCTTTTTCCTTAGTCTCGTTGGTGTTCAGGGATTACTTTCTAAATCCCTGGTTTTCTCCCAGCCCTAAGCGCCCTCACCCTGCTGCCTCAAGGCCTCTGTTCAAGAAGATTCTGCTTTGAAACCCACTCCCCTCACTCTTTCTCAACAGCCCCTTTCATCGTGAAGCAGGCTTCCCATGCAAGGACAATAATGCGGACACGAGGCTGGAGTTTTCTGAAGGTCTCCAGCCAAAAGGTGTCATTATCATAAACAACATATTACAGACCCAAACCTTCCAACCCTGGTCTCTCCTCACTCTATATATGAAACTCGGTTCAATCCAGTAATAATAATAACAGCGACCACTTCTGTCAGTGCCTGCACTGTGACCGGCCCTGCTCTGAGCACTTCACATCCATGAGCTCATCTGATGTGCACAAAGTCCCCGAGGGATGGATATTACCACAGTTCTCCTAGAGGCTGAAACTGAGGCACAGGCCTCGGCTAGTAAATGGAGAAGCCAAGATACAAACCCAGAATGGAGTCCATGTTCCTAACCCTCCTCCTGACTGCCTGTCATGTGAGACCCAGCTCTCTTCTTCACACACTCTCATTGATGGGCTGAGTCAGTGGAGTTAATCACGGGCAGGGCTTTCCCGAGAAAGAGGTTAATCGGCGCTATTTCCACGCTTCCACAGTCCTATGAATACACGCTTTTATTAAAATACTGGAGGAACTGTTGAATGCGGGACACTTTAGGGGAGCAGGTCAGGTAGCACCCTGCTCTGTTCCCTATACCTCATAGTGGCCTGAAGGGACCAGACACTGAAACATGCTCTGTCTCCACATGCCGATCTGGAAAATGGGCTTTCAAAGTGGAGACTAACATAGGCCCACAGACCCACAGCAAGAACATAAACAAGTCTCAAAGGGAAGCCTCAGGGATTTGCCTATTTGAGGCAAGTAAGAGCTTCTCAGCAAAGGAGCCACACGTCTTTTAGAGGCCACAGAGGGAGCTTGATTTTTCACGCAAGAGAGGAGCACAATACTGGAGAAAATCTGACTAGAAATGGAGAGATGTAGGTTTCAGGGCTGGTTTTGCCACTTTCTAGCCGTGTGACCGCAAAACACAGTCTACCTTCCAGGCTTCGGTTGGCCCACCAGGTCAACGTGAATAGTCCTTACATTGTGTCAATGCCTTAGCTCCTTTGTTGCCTTCTCCCAAGTTTTCCATCAGTTGAACTTCTACTTATTCCTCAAAGCCCCATGGAAATGCCCTCCCAGAAACCCCCAGGTGGAATTAATCTCTCTTCCACTTGGTGTACGGAGCGCTCATTCATCTCTCTCACTGAGGCTTACATATTTTGCTATGTTGTATCTTGTATATTTGTTTAATCATTTAAGAAAGTATTCATTTATTTGACATAATATTCTGAGCACCTGCTACATGCCAAGGGTTGTGCTAGTGCTGGGAATATAATGAATAAGAGATTGTTATGGGCTGAATTATGTCCCCCACAAAGATAAGTTGAAGTTCTAAACCCCAGTACCACAAAACCTGACCTCATGTGGAAACAGAGTCATTGCAGATGTAATTAGTTAAGATGAGGTCATGGTGAAGTAGGATGGGTCCCTAATCCGATATGACTGGTGTCCTTACAAGAAGAGAAGAAGATACACAGACACACTGGGGAAACCTCATGTGAAAACAGAGGCAGAGATTGGAGTTATGCTGCTGCAAACCAAGGAGTGCCTGGGGCTGCCAGAAGCTGAAAGAGACAAGGAGAGAATCTTTCCTAGAAGCTTCAGAGAGAGCATAGACCTGCCAACACCTTCATTTTGGACTTCCCAGCCTCCAGAACTGTTGACAGACTAAATCTCTGTTGTTTCAAGCCACCCAATTTGTGGTACTTTGTTATGGCAACCCTAAAAACTAACACCAAAATGTTCTCCACTTTCAAGAACAGTACGTAAACAATTCTAGAACAGCATGAGAATGCTGCAATAAAAAGAAATCCTCTGTGAAAACACAGAGGACATGGCAAGTAATTCACCCTTGGAGGAGGACCAGGAGAGGCCTCCCAGAGCAGGCATAATTGGAGCTGGGTTTTGAAGGATGAGTAGGAGTTCTCCAGGAGAAAGCATACTCTAGGCAGAAGGAATGGCAGCAGCACATGCATACTCTCTTGATCTCTCCTGGTGGATTATGCTCCCTGGGGCCCTCAGCACAAGGCTCTGCCCAGGGCAGATGCTCAGCCCATATCTCTTGAACTTGCAGAAAAACTGGATTCTCTAGACAAGAAGAGAGGAACAGAAGACAGAGTGTGGGTGGCTGCCACCTAGAGACAGGAAAAACAGAAATCGTTAGACTCCCCAAATAGAGAGCAGATGGAGGGCAGCAGCAGAGGCCAGAGAAATGAAGCAACCCAAGCAGAGCTGACTTTAAAAAAAAAAAAATGGGTTGGTCTCTAGGGCTCCAGCTCAGCTGGGAAGGAAAGCAATTTATGGCCAAAGGAAGTAGGCTGACAGTAAACAAAAATACAGTGACCCCTGGGTTCCCACTGGACAGAAGATAGATGATGCCGTCGTAAAAATGAGATTAATTTTAATAAGGGCTTTCACCAAGCAGCAGACCCTGGTGGCCAGAGGCCTGTCAGAGGGCCGATGACAGGCAGCATTGCTGATGGATGGAGCTGACCCTGGCGAGCTGAAGACATGGGGAGCGACTGGAAGCTTGGGACTGGCCCCCGGCTATGGATTGGACAGCAGCTCTTTGTGCTGTTTGTGCAGATTCTTTGTCATGATGGTTGGTATCCCAGAGTTGGAAGCCCACAGTCCAAACCTCTGAACTGTGGCTTATCCCCTGCAGGGGCAAGAATCCCTTGTTCCTTCAGCTTCATGAGGGACTGTGCTTGCACACCTCCAGTGACAAGAAGCTCACTACCTTTAGGGGCTATAGGGCAGCGCTCCATACATGGTCACTCAGAAAAATGCCCTTTATTTCCTTTACCACAAGACAGTCTTGCAAAAACTAAAGTCATTCTTGATTCCAATTAGCAGAGTTCAATTTAATAAACACAGTCTGAGAACTCAGTGTGCAAAAGGATTGTGAGAAGAGACATGGTCACAGACTGGCTTCTGTCTCCAAGAACTTTCAGAAGGGAAAACAGACTGTGCCCTGACCCTGACAACAGCATGAGCCCTGACTCTGGCTATTGACTGAGCCCTGATCCAGACCACAGTCTGAGCCCCGATCCTCTTAGAGACTCAACCCAGATCTTGGCTGGCCAACTGAGCCCTGAACCTAGTTCTAGATTAAGCCATAGGCCCAATTCAGATGGGGCCTGGATGCAGTCTGAATCCTAATCCTTTTATAGACTGAGCCCTGATCCTGGTCACCACTGGCCCTGACTCTGATCCACGGCCTCACAAACAGATGCCTATCTTTATGGGATGAGGGAGATGGCAAATGGGCATGTGCTGCTGGCTCAGGGTGCCTGGATCGACGTCCAATTCCTTGACACGTGAGGCAGACATATTTTAGGCACCGCACTGTGTCAGGTGCAGCCTCTGCCTTTGGAAGTGCGGGTAGACACTCCCCCCACCAGCGCTCACAGCCTGTGCTTGTCCCACCACGGCACTCTGTCACCGTGCCACTGCTCATGTGCATACCTCGCCCACTGGCCTTTGCTCTTCTCCAGGACAGAGACTGTGTTTATTGGCCCAGGCTGCTGTAACCGAGCCTTCATTTGCTGCCCCGCTCCTGAACACCTACTGTGTGCTGGGTCCTGGTGTGGTGACAGGGACATGGAAACAAATGGCCAATGGCCTGTCACAGACACCAGCAAGGGCTCGATTAGATCTTTAATCATTTACTTAATCAACAAACCAACAAGAGGGATCACCTTGCGGAGAAATGGTGCCCCACAGGGTTTATGGGCTGAACACCTGTCAACCAAATAAAACAAGTCCTCCTGCTTTTCCAGCACTCAACCCCCCTGGCATCAGACAGCCCAATTTCTCGTCAGCCCTTTCCCCGATTATGTATCAATAGATGTCACACAATCAAGTCCTGGCTCCCAAGAGAGTATTTGAAAAGTCAAAGATGTTTGTCTAATGCAAACCGATGTCATGTCGGGAATTAGTTTGACTAATAGGCCTTTAATTAGATCCTTGTGAGGTCTGGGTCCCAAGTAGAGGCTTCCCAAAGTTTTCATTTAGAAGATAAACTATGCCTTCCCCCAGATTGCCACCATAAATCTCCTTTCCAGTGTGCGCCCAGAAGGGCAGGGCAAGGCCTAGATTTGTTTCTCCCACCAACGTGAAGAGTCTTGTGCCCAGTCACCCAGGGGTTGAGTGCCTGGGAGCCCCCTCGCGGGCTGGGCCCCGTCACCAGAGGAGCTGGGGGAGGTGTCTGGGCCATGCCATCTGCTCCGGATGGGGACCAGGGCTTCTCACCAAGGCCAGGGAGGCATTTTCCCAAACAGTAACAGGAAATGTTCATTTTGTCAACCTGAATAACCCTGGCAGGGCCAATTCCAGAGCAGAGCAGAGAATGCAGGGCATAGGATGTGATCTTCCTCCAGGGCATTCCTCTCAGGGGAAGGAACACGGAAACCAAGAGAAGCTACAGAATGAGGTCATCATGCCCTACCCAGGCAGGTAGGAGGGATTTCACACGAAATAACGTATGTAGCCCACCAGGCACTGAGCAGGTGCTTAATATATGAGAATGTTGTGATTTATGCTGATTCATTCCTCTGCCTTGAACTTACTCAAGAAATACCTGAGTACCCACATCCTAGATCAGCCCCGCTCCAAGTGCCTTCCAGGGCCTGGTACCGGCTAGTCCCTGACTGTTTGGTTACCACTTTGCAACTAGTTTGCAGAAATGGAAAGAAAGCAGTCAGAAATGTGTAAAGATAGTTGGCATTGCCAGGAAAAAATTTACTCTATTTCACAAAAGTATTACTGGTCAGCAAAAGATTGAGAATAAAAAGTAGTGTTTCACCACAAAGAGTTTGAGACGTAGGGGCATGGAAGCTTCTGAGGGTGCCCTTGTGATTACCGTCTTGTATGTTAGAAATTGAGGCTTGGCGGGATGAATTTGCCCAAGCGCCTCCGTCTAAGGAGTCTAGCCCGTCCTCAAACCCAGAGCCTCCTTGCTCTAAAGTTTTGTTACCTACAGCCACTCTGTTCCAGGGGTCACGAG
Source organism: Leucopleurus acutus (assembly GCF_964270905.1). Taxonomy (NCBI): domain Eukaryota; kingdom Metazoa; phylum Chordata; class Mammalia; order Artiodactyla; family Delphinidae; genus Leucopleurus; species Leucopleurus acutus. The sequence goes on from NC_139143.1 coordinate 154,425,195, forward strand.
AGCCACATATCTGACCTCAATGTGTTGCTAATAATAAAAAGCTCACAGTGACTGGGGAAAAACTCATGGGTATTTAGTTTCAGCTCTGCAATCACTCACACAGTGAGTCATCTCTTTGGGGCCTCAGTTTCCTCATGTACCCAATGAGGGAGGTGGCCCTCAGTTATCTTGAAGGCCCCTCTTGCTGTGACATCCTGAATTTGATCATAGACTCCTTCAATGGAAAGGGACCTTTGAAGTCCTGTGGCCAACCTCCCTTCCACAGCAATGGGACTGGGGCTCCAGCAGCCCCTTCCATACTCCCTGTGGGTGGCACGATTGGATAGCTCTGATTTTCAGGCTGGCCTCTTCCTCCCAAGAACTCCGCCATGAATATTGTGCAGGGTCCCTCTGTTATCCCATCACTCTTGCCCTAAGGGGTTACACGCCAGAGATGGGCCTTGCCATCACTCCCAAATGCTCGGTTCTGGAGTCAAACTAAAAGCACCTGCACCTTAAGAGGGAATTCCATCTGTCTAGGGCAGAGCTCACCTGGGGAGCATGAAAATGAAAGGACAAGCTAGAAGCCACTTATGTTTCTTCCCTGAGGAAAACACTGAAGCTCCCTTTTGTCCTCAAATACCCAGGGATTCACCCTTGAGGAGCTAGAGACCCTGAAGCCTCCCATCTCCTTTTAGGAGCATCTCAAGGGGCGCAGGGAAGACCTGGCAGCTCTCCCAAGGCCTGTGCTGGCAAGTGGCCCATTCGAGCTGCACCCGCCTGAAATGCAGACTGCACAGGATGGTGCATATGTGACGTCAGGCCATAAACACTGACTCTTGCCTCACCCTGTCAAGTACAGGGGCCTGCCCCAGTGAAAGCTGAGCCCAAAGAGTCTATCCAACCGCCCATATCTAAATAGAGGAAACGGGCGCATCTATGTAGCGTGCCACCCCCTCTACCTCCCGGCCCCAAAACACTGACTCATCACGGCCTCTTCTAAGCTGTCTCTGAACCGCTTGATTGGAAGGTGGAAAATTCAGTTTCTGTCAATGTTGAGTGAAATGGCCAAGTATAGACTAGGGAGCTTGGGAAATTTGGAAATACACAGAATTTCACAGTAACAGAACCAGAGAATCATAAACATTGATTGAATGTGTAATGAGGTGTCAGACCCTGGAGATTTGCAAATACAGGCCGGTCGAGAGTCAGAGAATCCCACAAACTTAGTGTCATGGACTCTTGGGATGCTGGAATCCTGAAAGGTATCAAATAACAGAATTATGAGATGTTAGATAAACAGAATCTAAAATGACAGGACGTTGGAAACCTAGAACCTTAAGGTTCCATAGAACCAGCAGGGGTTGTTGGAGGTTTCCATATCTCATGCTCTGGTCAACCAGACCAGAGCAGCCCCATGGCAGGCAAACCTTAGAGAAGGAAAGAAGTTGCTGGTACTGCGTCAGGGGCAGGGTGGCAACCAGAACATGTGCCAGGGAAAGGAAATTGGCCTGAAGAATGAGAATGGGGGCAGATGGTGGGAGCTCTGGTGATGCATGAAGCTGCCTCTAACATAAAGACCAAGGGCAGAGGACTCCTGATGGGATAAGAAAAGGCCACAGACCTTCTTGACCGGCCCCATTTCCTACGAATGGAAGACTTCCAACCCCAGGTGAAGCTGAGGCAGGCAGGTGGGCCATTGCTGGATGGCTCTGAGGAAAGTCTTGCTGGGATGGAGATGGATTACCTCTGCATCCTGTCCTGGTTCTGCCTTCTTCAAATGCCAGACGAATAGAAGAGGCCGTATGATACTTTGTCCCCCATGGACAAGGGCAATTCTGGCAGGGACAAGCAGGTCAGCAAAGGCAGAGAGGCTGGAGGCATAGGGCACGTTCACAGAAGGGGAACGTCTCAGGTGTCAAAGGCATGGAGGGACACTGAGCGAGAAGATGTTGGAATGGGATATTGGAATCTAATGATGGAGGTCCTGGAGGCTCGAAGGCTGGACTCTGCATGTGTTCACCCCGTATCTGTCTGTGACATGGCCTACGCATGGCCAGAGGTCAGGAGCAATCGCTGATTGCCCGGTCTGTGATGGAGCGCCGGCAGGGACCTCTTCTTCTCCCTATGGCAGGTCTGTGGGATGCCCTTTCCCTGCCCCTGGGTGGCTTGATGAGGCCCTGAAGGAACCATGTGGTGGGCTCAAGGTGTAATGTGTAGGCTTAAGTGTCTCTAAAACAACTAGTAAAAACCCTGACCAAATCCAAACCAGATGCCCCGGGGCGTGTAGGGTTGAGAGCTGTCAGCACCTCTGCATTTTCACCTGCTCATGTGGGCTGCACCTGTAGGCAGCTGGAACTCAGGAGAGCTTCAGGCTGTCCACCAAGTTCAGCCCCGACTGGCCTGCCCAGTGTGGAGGCACTGAGGGGCCGACGGGGTAAGGTGGCAGGCCCCCCCTAGGCCAGTGCCCCCCTCTTGACTTTTCTCCCCTTACTCCCAGTTCCCAGTACAGACCCTCAGGATTTATTAATGTCCCAACTATACCCCCTAGCTAGCAGAAGTGGGCAAATCACCTCTCCTCTCTGAGCCTGTTTTCCTATAAGCAACATGGGCACATCAATAATGACCTCCAAGATGACAGGGTAGTTCATTTATTCCGTTAGACAAATATTTATTGGGCATTTACTGTCAAGCATTGGACTAGGTACTGAGCATACAGTGGTGAAGAAAAGCAGACATTATCCTTGAATTTATAGAGTTTACAGTCTACAGAATCAGACAGGCAAAACAAACCTCCACACAAGTAGATATACAATTTTAAAAATTAGGTTAATGCTTTGAAAAGGATATGCTAGGTGCAGAGAGCCTACAACGGGGCAGGGGGTGAAGGAGGCCTCTCTGAAGAAATAATTCTTAAGCTGAGGCCTGAATGCTGAGTAAACCAGAGGAAGGGTGTGAGGTAGAGAACTCCAGGCAAAAAGACAGCACATGCCAAGGCCCTGAGGCAGGGGAGCATTCCGCTCATTTCCTCTTTGTGGGCAGAGAGTAGGGAGGGAGGAAGGAGTGGCATGAGGCAAAGGAGCAAAGAACAGATCGGGCAGGGCCCCCGGGACAGGCAGTACATGAGATCTGAGTCTGCGGAAGCCCCCCCCCCCAAGTGTTTTCCACAGAGCTTCCACACCATTCTACACTTAGAGCTTTAAAAGACGACTTTGGTGGAGTTGAGATCGTGGATGGAACTCCCTCACCTCTGGCCTGAAAGAACTTCCAGTATCTGAGGCTCAAGAAGTGAAGGGATTGGCCGTGGCCAGTGAGTGCCAGGGACCAGGATATTCACAGCTCCTCCCCTGGCCCTGGGCTGCCTCTGAACAATTATTATGTGTTTGTACTATCCTTGCCCTCATTTGATCCTTCCAACCCTGGGGAAAGGAGGCAGATAACACAGGGATCCTCAGTTCCCTTACCCAGTTAGGGAAACCGAGGCCCGGAGAAGAGAGTGTGTTGGAGAGTCATGCAGCAGGTGAGTAGCCTTGACCCCAAGTCCTCTGACCCAAAATTAGATCAGCTCATTCCCGAGAGTGAGTGCCTACCGAACCCCTGCACTGCAGGAATGGGCGACCCTGAAGCTGGAGATAAAATGCTGCGATGGGGGAAGGAGGTTTCAGAGACCAAAGTCACACCAGACCAGGACAGGAAGGAGGTCCAAGGTGCGAAACAGAGCGTCCCAGACAGAAGGTCTGGGCGTGGCGCAGAATGACATGGGATGGCCGATGTGGGAGCACCAGGACAACGACCGGACACTGTGCAAACCACCACGAGGATGATGACCACCCCGGCCTGTCCCAGGCAGTCTCTGGGGACCACATCCCCACAGCACGTCTGCTCCCTCTGCCTCAGACACACCTGATGAGATCGAAAGGACACAGCTCTGCCCTGAGCCTGTGTACCTTCTGGCACAACTACCAACTCCTGTGGTCATCATTCCAGGAGGAAGCCCCCAGCTCTTCCCACGGCCTCTGAGAGGTCCCTCCCAGCACGGGCCACAGAACCCTCCTCAGTGTATCCAAGCAGCTGGAGTCCACAGGGCCGGCAACCTGTGCTTCTCTAATGATGCCTCTGTTGGTGCAGCCTGGACTCAGCTCCCCCAGCAGCCCTGCCACACTGTGGGCCCCTCTCCCCATGTCCTTGGAGATGCAGCAGCCCTGGCCTGTTAACAGCTCCCCTCCCTGCCTCTTCCCTTGGTGCACACCTGCTATCCTTGAAGGCTCAGCGCAGCCATCCCCTCCTGAACGCCAAAACTCAGAGCAGGCAAATGCCGTGCTCAGTCCTCCTCCGGGAAGCCTCCCCTGATCGCAGGAGGAGGGAGCAGCCTCTCCTCTGGGCTCCGGCAGCCCCTGTCTTCCTCTTGCTTTTCCGGAGGCACCGTGAGCCTCTTGAGGGCAGGGTCTGTGCCTCCCCTGTTTCCATTTCCCAGAGTCCGGCACATAGTGGGAGGTTAGTAATTGTCTGTATCTCTTCCACTTCCTTTCTGGGAAGAGTCCAACAAAGGGCCTTGGAGCATGAAAAACAATAGTTTAGAATCTGAATAGCAGTTAAGTCTTCCGGTGTCTAATAGGATGAAGTCTTCTCGCCTGGCGTGGCATTCAAGGCTCTCTCCAGGGTCACTGCTGCCCCTCCCATGCTCACACTGCAGCCCAGACAATTAAAGACTGGTTCACCCCCCACCCCCAGGCCCACAGGCTTCCGGCCTCCTCCTCCTCTCTTCCTTCTCTCCCTCTTGGCCAGTGGGGTTAGGCAAGGGCAGGCTGAATCTCCTCTCTTTCACCAGGTTCCCCAGGGTGTGACTCTAAACCTCACCTATAAAACAGCTGGCTACGGACTAGGCCGTCGGAAAATGTCAATTGCCCCGTTCCTGCCTCTCTCCCCATATAAGTTGTTTCCCCTCCAAAGCCTGGAGCTAATCTCCCTTACCCAGGAAGACTTCCCTGACGTGGCCCCCGTCCTGTCTTTGCTGAGCCTGAAATCTAGGTGGCCTCCGACTCGCTCATGCGCCCTGGAACGCTGCAGGGCAGGATGGAACCACCACTAAGCCTGGATAAAGGTGAAATCCAACAGCTGGGAGAGGTTATTTTTGGACCTGACACAAATGCTAAATGAAGAGCCCTCAGCCTTCCAAGCAATCTCTGCTTTGTGCTCCAAGGCCCAAAACTAACATTTTCATAATAATTTTCCAGTATCAAAGTGATAGTTTTGATTCAAGACAGCTGAAGCCTGCAAAACTGTGTGGTGGACTCTCCCGCCCTCGAGCCAAACATGTGCCTCTGTCTCTATTTTAACACCTTTGATAATCATCGAAAAATGCACGGCCCAAGCAGTTTTCTCAGCTTTCTGACCGTAGCAGCCGCCTCTGGAAGGAGTCGTTGGGAGTCTGTTTTCCTTCTGCGTTACTCTGAGCCCTGGGCTTTAGTGCTCCCAGCTCGCCTGGCTTTTCAACCTCGCTCTCTACATTCCACTAGTGATGTCTGATGCAGGAGTTGGCCTTTCCAGTGCTATTAAAAAGGGGGGAACCCAAGAAATACAGTAACACAATCTCATGGAAAACTGATATAATCTTTTCAAAACTATAAAGATCGCTCACCCAGAGGAACATCTGCACGGAAAAAGAAAAAGGTTTTAAACAAACTGGAAAGGGGTCGGGTAACCGTAAAGGCCCACGTGTCAGGAGACTGCTGGCTCGTCCAGGGCTGCTATCACTCGGCAGGGGGAAGGCCATCCTCGGAGGAGCCAGTTCCCTCACCGAGAGCTCCCACCATCTGGAACTCATTGCAGGAGGGAACACTGGCCTTCATAAAAAGAAACCCAGCCTTATAATAATTGTTCCTTAAATCATTACTATGGCCCGAGCCCCAGAGATGGAGAGTCAAAGGACAGTAAGGACAGACCAGGGGCCCCAGGCCGGAGTCCTGACCGGCCCTTCTGCCCTCTTCCTTGGAAGCCCCGGCCACCTCCTCCCAGGAAACAGGCTCAGGTCAAATTCTAGGCTCTTCTGCCAGCCAGCCTCTTGCTGCCCTGGCGAAGAAGCTGCTGCAAAACAATCATTTGCAAAGATCATTTTGGTCCTCGGTGCTGTCTGGGTTCAGGGGCTCAGAAAAGGCTGAAGCCAGTGCCGCAGAGTCGCTGCTGCAGGCCTGACTCCCCAAGTCCCCATATTCTCTAGGGGGTTCGTGCGTCTTCGGTGGTGACAGTCGGCAAAGGCAGCGCCCCCGGGAAACCTGACGAGAGATAAGCTCAAGCGCGTGGACCACATGAAGTCAAGACACAGCCGGCCCAAACCCGGTGGCTCCGTCAGTTCTACCAGCTGAGCTCTGAGATGGAAGAGGTTAGCATGGGCTCCGGTCCCGGGGTCTTAGAATAACAGGGTCTGAAGATCTGAGCATCTGACTTTTGGAGAGGGCTGGAATCTTAGCTCCTAAGCAGCAGAGAGCTCTGGAAACTTTAGACTTCTCCCGCCTCCCTCCTCCATACGGAGGGTATGAATGCTGAACTTGACACGGCCTTGGATGGACTGATTTGCTGAAGAGATGATGGTGGGGCCACAGGCCTGGTGAGCCTCGGGGGAACTGACACCCACACAGGGTCCTGAGCCTGAGGGGGCTGTGAGAACCCTGGGACAGCAGAGAGGCCCTCCACCCAGGACAAGGGTGCCTCTGGGCAAGAGTCCCTGCCCCAGCGTGCTGGGCCCGACCACAGAGGGCTGGTGCTTCCCTCTGGGTCCTCAATGCCTCTCCACGTCCTTTATTCTCCGCCCCAGCAGCTGTCCTAAGGCCCTGCTCTGCTCACGCTGAGCTCACCCTGGGCCAACAAGCTCCCACGGTCATGGCTTCAGCCACCACCCCTGTGCTTCTGACCCGTACATCTCTAGCCCCAGCCTGCTTCTCCCTCTCTCCTGGGTTGAGACCTATATATCCAGCTGTCTGCTAGACACCCCCTCCTTGATGTCTCACAGTCCCCGAGACCCAACCCATTCCAGCCAGAGCTCTTCACCCCCTTAAATTGTTCCCACCTCAGGGGAGGTACTGCCGCCCACTAGGCGGCCCACCCTGAAGCAGGGGAGTCATCCAACATCGCTCCTGCCCTCTCCTCCTCATTCCCAAGACCCGGAGCCCTGTCCATTCTTCCTCCCCCAGGCCCCCCAAAGCATCCATGCCTCTCCACCCCACTGTCTTGCCCCCCTTCTTCACCTCCTATTCCTGGCTCACTGCAGCCTGTTTCAGACCGATGTCCAGACCCCCTACCTAGCAGCCAGGGCCATCATTGTAGAATACAAATCGTACCAGGTTTCCCTCTGCTTAAAATCTTTTATTTAAATATCCATGGGAAATAGTCCCTATCCTGTCACTGCACTAGTCCAAATGGGTTAGGTTAGGCTGGGTAACTAACATCTCAGAAATCTCAGCAGCTTAAAATACCGATATTTCTCACTCATAGTAAACGGCCACTGAGGGCTGGTAAAGGGCTCTACTCATCAGAGTCCCTTAGGGCCCCGGGCTGCTAGAGCAGCCGCCACCCTGAACATCGTCCATCACTGTGCAGGCAAAAGATGCCTGGAAGGTCTCCCACTGGCAATTAAATGCGCGAGACTGGAGGTGGCACAGGTCACTTCCCTTCACAACCCACTGGCCATAACGAGTCATATGCAACCACCCAACCACAAGCGGCCCAGGAAGGGCAACCCTCCCACGTGCTCAGAAGGGGAGAACAGAGATAGCTGATAATACCACAGTCACGAACGTCCTTCAGTGTTTGAATACCCGTGCTCTCTCTTACCTCTTTGCCTTTTCAAAGGCTGTTTGCTCTGCCTGGAACCCTCATCCTCACACTTCATGTGAAGAACCCATCCTAGGGTCTCAGCTTAGACATCACTGGCCTGAGAGGCTGACTCTGACCTCCCCACTCGGGTACAAATCCCTCCTCGGGGCTCTCAACTCTTTGTTCACACTCCATTTTATTATCTACTGTCTGCTTGTTCTTGGACTGAGTTCTATGAAAACAGGGCCTTGAACGCTTTGTTTATTACTGTATCCTCAGTGCTGCTCAGCTGCCCATATGGAAAGATAATCAGAATTGTTGAATGAATGAATGAAAGACTATATGAATGAGAGAAAGTGATCAAGGTCCTAGGGGCAGAGCCGTCAGGAGTGGCAGGGAGACTAAAGGTTTCGAGAACAAAACCAACAGTCATGCTGAGTGAGTTCCAGAAGGTAGGCATCCACGAGCTGGTGGGGTGGAGGGGAAGAAGGTCTCCAAATAGTGCCGTGTGAGGAGGGATGTGCCCCATATAGACAATGACAACGTGCAGCTAACCCTCCAGCAGTCAGAAGTCAATCCCAGAGTCCATGGGAATCAAGGGTGAGGAGGCCAGGACTCAGCTGGTAGAAGCAGAGTGACTGCAAAGCCAGAGCGAGGGCTGCCCCCCGACTTTCCTGAGCCATCTCTCCGCTGCTCCGGCCTCCTTCACATGCTCCAGGGCTGCTAAAAGGCAGAAACCCTTCAGTGCATTTTATTTCTTGACTCTGAGTGCTCTCCAAGGGCAGAGATGTGCATCTGTCTGACTCCCCAGCAATTAGCACAGCACTTGGCACATAGTAATAGCTCAATTAATGCTTGTCAATCTGACCCTGATATGTGCCTTATTCTCCAAGCCCTCAGGACAGGTCAGCCTGCCTAGTATCTGCTCTCTCTCTGGTTGACAAGACTTTGACCTCTGTCGCCTCCCCCATTCCATCCCACCCACCTTGACGTCCCTAGGAACAGATAAGGATGTATACACGGTGTGCCCAGATGTCACCCCTCAAGGTCCATGAATCTCAGTCAAGACAGTCCAGCATATGAAGCCCTTGGGCTGGCCTCCAGGGCCAGACAAGACACAGGGGTCTGTTCCGTGTAAATGACCTCGGGAGCTCCAAGCTGAGAGCCTCGGGGGCAGTGTCCAGGCACTCGATAGGACCCACTTCAAGTCTGTGTTCAGAGCCCAAGGGCCTGGGATTTCCACAGTGATGATGTTCACTCACCCTCCTCCTTCACACCCTCCCCCATCTGATCAGTCACCAAGACATGCCTAGTCTACCTCCTAAAGGTCTCTGGAACTTGTCCACTCACCTGAATTACCACAGCAGCCCCTTGCCCATATCCCTACCCCAACCTTCTCTCCACACTACAGCTGGAGTCATCTTTGCAAAGCCCAGAAAAGCTTAGGTCACTCCCTTCCTTAAAACCTTCCCTTCTGGAGTCAAGATTAAGGCCTACGAGATTCTCCATGTTCTAGCCTTGACTTAACTGTTCCCTGGCTCCCCAGTCTCATCTCTTGCTACCTCTGCCCTCACACCCTGCAATCCAGCCATATGCACTTACCAGTGTGCAGTATTTACTGCACCTCCCAACTTTGCACATGCTGTTCCTTCTACCTGGAACTCTTCCCTCCTAGAAAACATCTATCCCTCTTTAAGACTTGGTCCAATCTTCACCTCCTCTGGGAAGGTTTGCCTATACCCCTGCCTGATGAGAGTCAGATGCATCCTCCTTTCTGTTCCTACATCCTCCCAGCTTCCTTCTATTATAACACTTCTTATCATACTATATATTCCTTTATTCACTCACCAGCATCTAGTATCTAACTGGCCGAATATATCTGTTTAAGACGGATGAAAGGGAGGAAGGGGTAAAGCTATCTGGAACAGAGCTGAGTGGGACAGGCGTGAAGGCTGGCAGAGATGGGAGAAGTCTCTGAGACCTGGGTGATCTGAGAAGGCTTCCTGGAAGAGGAGTGGCTGGAGTAGAGCCCAGAATGATAAGAATGGCTGAGTTAAGTGAAGAATATGTGCCGGGCCAATTCCACATAGGAGAAAGGGGCAGTCTGGGCATTGATACAAGGTTTCAAATACCAATCTAATGAGTTTCGACTTTATCCTGAGGTCAACAGGGAACTATTAAAGGATTTCAAGCAGATTATAAGGGGATACTTATCATTAAACCATGATTAAATCTCCGCATTTGAAACGTCTGCCTGGCTGTGGTGTTGTGTGCGGAAACCAGTTAGGAGGCTAACCCAGACTCTGTAGAAGAATGATGACGGCCTGCACTCAGGTAGAGCTGATGGAATGAGATAAAGGGATGGATTGGAGACCTGCTTAGGAGGGAGAATTGACAGGACTTAGTAACTGACTGGATGCAGGAAGGAAGAATGGAGTTAAGAATTCCTCTGAGGGCTTCCCTGGTGGTGCAGTGGTTGAGAGTCTGCCTGCCGATGCAGGGGACACAGGTTCGTGACCCAGTCCGGGAAGATCCCACATGCCGCGGAGCGGCTGGGCCTGTGAACTGTGGCCACTGAGCCTGCGCGTCTGGAGCCTGTGCTCCACAACAGGAGAGACTACAGCCGTGAGAGGCCCGCGTACCACAAAAAGAAAAAAAAAAAAAGAATTCCTCTGAATTTTCCCACCTGGTGACCAGTACACACTAAAGAGGTTTCGTTTTTCTCTGGACACGTTACGTGTTGAAGCTTCAGGTGGGACAGAGAGGTGAACGGCCGTTAAGCAATTGTTTCTCCTGAGTGCTTGGCAAGGGCCAGAGCACATGGTAGGTGTGCAGTTAACTTAAATGGAAGTGATGTGTCTCCTATCCCAATGGAGCAGATGTATCCCCCGACTCCTAGAGGCCCAGTCAGTCCCAGGTCCCCTGAGGACCGGGATGGACCTGAAGGCTATGCTGGGAGGAGGAGCCGCCTAATCAAAGGCCTGCATGTGGGCCGCCCAGAGTATGTAGGGTCAGGGAGCCCATCCAGAGATACACGGTGGACCACCTGCCCTCCCCAGGGCCCAGGCTTCATTCTCTGATGGAATGTTGGGTGTGTTCCGTTTGCCTGCCAAGAAAAAGAGTCTGGTGGCCCTTGCAGACAGAGAACAGGAAGGGCAGAGATGGCATTTCTGGTGCCCTGAAGCCAGACAGTGACCTGTCCATGGAGACCAGGCTGAGTCCCAGGGCCGCCTGGCAGCTGTCTGCCACGGAGTCAGATAAGAATGGAGCATGCTGGCTGCAAAAGACAGCCCACTCCAGCTAGCCCCAAAGGTCAGGGATTCCAGACGGGAGACAAGGACTGGGAGGGCACCAACTCCAAGGCCGGCACACAGCAGGTTCTCAATCAGTGTCTCAGATTAGACAGTTCTTCTCTGCCCCATGAGCCCCAAACTCCAGCAACCAGGGTGAAGAGAAGCAGAGACACCCCCTCAGCTATGAGTTTCTTTCTGCTCACCCATGCCTCACCTCCAGGCAGGTGGAGCCCACCACACTTCCCTGGGCCTTCCATGACCCCTCCTCCCTCCTGGCTTTTGTTTATGCTGTTCCTTCTTCCTAGAACATGCTCACCCTTCTCTACTCTTTCATCCAGCTTATACGTCACCTCCTCCAGGAAGCCTTCCCTGATGCCCCCAGGCTGGAACTACCTTTGTTCTCTCACAGCCCCCACCTCCAGCTCCACTAAATCACTGCAATGATCACCTGACTACAGGTCCCTCATTCACCATGTCCTGGCATGGCACCTGCTGTGCTTCTGCTTCACAGCTCTTCAATGTGCCATGTTCCCTCCCTCCCTCCACCATCATGGGTGCTCTTCCCTCAGCCCAGGAGGCCCACTCTTCTCACCTCATCCAGGCTGCACAAGCTCATTCCTTCTGGCTCAGGACAAAGGTCACTTTTTCAGAAGCCATCCTTGACTGCCACCCCTTTTCTGGACTGAGGTCCCCTAAGCCCCTGGGCCATTGCAGTTATGTTTCCCTATCATTCCTGTTTCAGTGTGTGGTAGTGAGGCACGGCGGTTAAGACCATGGACCCTGGAGCCAGATTGCCCAGTTCACATGCCAGCTCTGCCACTTATTGGCTCTCTGTGCTCAGGACAGTCCCTCGATCTCTCTGCATCTCAGTTTCCTCATCAGTAAAGTGGGTACAGTAAAGTTACCTCCTCCCTACGGCAGAGGTGAAGTTTAAATTTGTAGTGGACAGGGACTTCCCTGGTGGCGCAGTGGTTGAGAGTCCGCCTGCCGATGCAGGGGACACGGGTTCGTGCCCCGGTACGGGAAGATCCCGCATGCCGCGGAGCGGCTAGGCCCGTGAGCCATGGCCGCTGAGCCTGCGTATCCGGAGCCTGTGCTCCACAACGGGAGAGGCCACAACAGTGAGAGGCCCGTGTACTGCAAAAAAAAAAAAAAAATTTTGTAGTGGACATATGGCCCTGTGGCAGCCCCTGGGGCTGTTCTCCCTTCCTCAGGGCATATAGCAGGACAGAACTTCCCTGTCACCTCGGAAGTCCAGCGTGGCTGTGCAATTTGCTTTGGCCAATGAAACGTGAGCCGAGCTATGTGTGCCACTTCCCGGAGGAAGTCTTAAGAGACACTGCGCAATATGTCATGTCCCCTTGTCCCGTCTCTCCCTCCGCCTGGGACACTGAGTGAGGGGGAGGTGCTGTGTACCTCCTGCTGACCCATAATGAACATGTGATATGAACAAGAAATAAGCCTTTGTCATTTCAAGCCACTAGGATTTGGGGGCTCTTTGTTTCTGCAGCGTGCCTATCCACTCCTGACTGATACAAGCATTTGGAACAGGGCCTGGAAGAGAGTAAGTACTCTATAAGGTCACCTATGATTATTATGCTTACGTGTCTGCCTGCTAGACTCTGAGAGCAAGGCTCAGCTTTCTCCTGTGCACTGTGGTAGCCCCCAGCTCCTGGCACAGTGCCCAGCACATAACAGCTGTTCAATAAAATATTTATTGACTTACCAGTTGATGGTGTGGCTGGGACCATGCTAAGCACACACACCCACCTCACCCACTTGGCCAGGTCACCACCTGTGGGTGACAGGGATCCAGCCATGCCCAGAACCACCCCTCTGCATGGCCATAAACCCCAATGGCCCAGTTTCTTTTGAACAGCCCCCAGAGTTCTTCCATCCTAGCAATGCCTGTGAGCTGTGATGGAATAATCCGGTCTCACCAAGGCTGCTGTCTGGCCCATCCCCTGTGGCTCCCCTGCGGACATTCCTCCTGGCCTGGAACAGTGGGCAACCTTTCCCCTGGCGGTTATTTGCCAAGCTATTCCAGGTGGTTTTATTTCACCCAGCAAACACAAACCACTCTCAGTGTCTGAGAAAATTCTAGATTCTGACAAAAGGAATATGGAGGCATCTAGTCCAATCTCCATCCAGTAAACATAACCCCAAGAGGCACCAGTCCCTGCTTGCCCACCTCCGTCGATGGGGACCTCACTACCTGAAGAGTTTTAGCTCCACTGTGTGGTAGTTCTGACTGCTGAGCTCTCCCTAATGTATGACTGGCACCTGTGTGTCTATCACCTCTTCCTAGCCCCCAGGGGTCAGGCGCCACACAGATCGCAGCCACTTTCTACCGTGACAACTCTCTGCTCTTCGATCACCCTCACCCCCTCACCTTCTTCTCTAAAACATCCTTAACTTCCTCCTTTCTCTGGATTTTTTTTCTTTATCACTGAGATTTTATGAGGAAACTCCCTGAATTTCCCATTTGTGGGATTTTTGTCAAAATTTACCATTGATCCAGTCCAAATTTGGTCTCAGTATAACGGGCTGGCCCTCCATGTGGCCATGGCCCAGGAGGCAGGGGGACTACAAGACAGAGCCCGATACAAATGTGCCCCCATGATCTATTCCTACACCGAAAGTATCCACCACCCACTCAAATCCACCCACGGAGGACTCTTGGTGCAAGACGGTAATCATTGTTCCTTTAGGAAAGGTGTAGAAGGCCTCAAAAAATGTCTCCAGAAGGATTACCATTCATGAAAACCTTGGATGGCATTCAAGCTACAGCCCTTATATTAATTTTGTGTGATCCTAGGTTCCTCCCTTCACTTCTTAGGACTTTAGCATCCCTAACTCCTCACAGAAAGAAAGCTGTACTTAGCCATCTCTAAAGGCCCTCCTAGCTCTATCAACCACCCACTTCTTAGTATGAATTAGTACCTCAGTGTAGCTCTAGCAGTAAGTCTCCAGATGGACCAGTCATGGGTCTTGGTTGCAAGTAACAGAAACCACTTCTCACTAACCTAAAGAAAGAAGGAGAAGAAGAAGAAGGGGGTGGGGGGGGAGGATCTCCCTCCACTTTTTTTGGAGTGATCCACAGAATTAAGGGGAAGACTGAAGAACCAAGTTCATAAAATGAACAGCAGCCAGGGGAAAATAAAAAGGCAGAACCACAGCCAACATTGCTCCCCAGAAACAGCCTGATGAGCATGGCCTGTCTGCTCCTGTGGGGATGAATTTGATGCTGTTGGCCATTCCCTGTTTCTAGCTATTTTCTTTCCTCTTGGTCTCTGGGACACTACTCACTCCAGTCTTTTTCACAGGCCACTTCCTTTTCTGATTTCTAAGCTTATTCAGTTCCCCAGGGTTCTGTCCTCGGCTCTGACCACCCACCTGGTGGCTGAGCAGGGCTTTACAGCCAACACCTCCAAAGCCGTGGTCCTCTCTACGGGGCTCTGCTGCCTTTTCATGCTTGCTCTTGGGTGATCTCAGTATCTCCATCATTAAGCGGGGTGGGGGGGGGGAGGGCCGACCCATCTCCTGTGGGCTGGTGGGATGTGGGGGGTGCTGGGACAGAAGTACTCAGGACGTCAGCTTTGCCGCCAGCTTTGCGCTCCCTGACGTGGGGCGGGGGTGGAATGAGAATAAGACATCGCCCTCTTTCCTGCCCTCTCCTCCCGTCCAGTGACACTTGCTTTACGTCTAGAACACAGAGCTGACTTTCATGGCCCGCCAAAGCCTTTAGCCCCCTTGTTTGAAGGTGGCCACCACTGAAGGGGGGTAGGTGTCACCCAAAGAGGAAGGAGAGGTTCTCTTCCTCTTTGCATTTTAGCTAAAAGACCCTCCATGATGAGAGCTGGGGGTGGGGTGAGACACCCCAAGTCTTGACTGCACTCTCCCTCTCCTCTGTGGTCCCCGAGGCTCTCCTGCCCTTCATGAAGGCCACTTGTGTCAACTTCAAACTAAATGGAGATCTTCCCGGCAGGGGGAGGGGGCAGAGGAGCAGGGCCTTTGGGGTGGGTTTCAAAGTGCCTCTGGCTTTATTACCGCCTGTGCTCTCCCCTGCCCCTTCTCATCCTGGAGAGCCCACCCTCCCCCCGGCCGGGGGGAAATTATACCAGGTTCTAATGGGAGGTTGAAGGAAAGCGTCCCCTCTATTCATCCCAGCAGCTGAACGGGCCTCTTGAACATCCATTGTGCCCCTCCTGCCGCCTCAGCCTCAATGGCGATCAGGTGGTCTCATGTGACAACCTCCCCTGGCCCAGGACAGGAATGGGCTCAGGCAATGGGCTGGCCCACAGAGTTCTCCGTCCATCCTCTCAAGGGGCTTTTGTTGAATAAAATAGCACCCGCCACTCGGCCACTTCAAACCAAGGCCAGGCACTTGAATGTGCAAACGAGGCCCAGGCGCCGGGAGTGCAGGGACAATGGCCACCTTCAATTAGCTCACTGAGGTGCCCCAAATGGACTTGAGGAGGGGCAAGACCACAGCCCATTCATACATATTTATCACAAGCTGCCGCACTTCGGCCTGCACGGTTCCCATGGCAGCGCTGGGGAAGGAAGCAGGGGCGAGGCGAGAGGGGCTCCCAGGGCCCAGAAGGGGTTATGGTTCGGGGCAGCACTGGCCCTCACCCCAGCTGACTGGAAACCGTCCCCAACTCCACGTCCTCTGCCTTTACCTGACCCTGAGACGCATGAGTCACCGTAACCTGCAACTTAGAATATCAGAGGAAAGGGAACTGGGCACACGCACCCGACAGGTGGAGAAACAGAGGCTCAGGACACAGGAAAATGAGCCTTTTCCTCTTCGCAACTTATATCTAGGATAGGAGGAGACTGGTAATAGTAAAAGCATTTGCTGAATGTTCAGTAAGTGCCAGGGTCTATGCTAAGTGCACTCAACTGCCCCCTCGATGCTACGAGATAAATGCTGTACTGTCTTCACTTGAGAAGACTGAAGCTCAGGAGAGGGTGTGTAATTTTTCCAAGATCATGCAGTTGGTATAAGTAGCAGAGCTGGGATGCTCACCAGGGTAGTCATTCTCCACAGCCAAGTGGCTGGCTACTGGTTAGGAGGTTATGTAGGGGCTCTGTTATTTGGTCATTGGCTACTGGGAGCCAGGCACTGTGCTTGATGCCAAGTTCAAGCCAGCTCGTTGGATGTAAACAATACCATGAGAGAGCTCCATTTGACAGATGTGGAGACTGAGGTCCAGGGAAACAGCACGCCCTGCCCCGAGCCACTCACAGCGCTAACAGGTAGCAGGGCCAGGATGGATTCCATGTGTGGTGGGGTGCTAGGCTCCAGCCTGCTCCAGAGCACTTCCTTCCTTCTTTTCTGGAGCTCCTGGAAAAGAGTCAACCTCATCTTCCAGATTCTGCCGAGCTGTGGTTTCCCCAGAAGAGCCTTGGCGGGGTGTGGGGTGCTGGGCTGTGTCTGGACCTTCCTTCACAGTGTCCTCCTCAGGGGCCCATCTGAGGTTCCAGCAGGAAGTGGTTGCTTCTCAGGATCCCAGGCAGAACTCCAAGGATCTCCTCTCTCTGGAGAGCTGAGTTCTTCCAAGGCGCTCCTAGCATCACCCAGAGAAGGTGGGCAAAGCTGCTCCCCAGCCTGGCATGGCAGCTGCAGCAGTGAGCGCCCCAGGTCCCTCTCAATCTGTGCCATTTTAGTACTTTTTGTTCCCTTGCACTGAGCTTACTGTGCTCCCATCCCCACTGTCCCCCATTCAAGCACTCTAGCCTCCTTATCTTTGCTTATGCTCTTTCTCTTGCTTTGACTGCAAGTTGAGTTGCAACAGAGTCGAGCTGAGTTGACTGGAGCCATTCGTTGGTCTGAGTCGAGTTCTGTTCATTCGTTTGGTGTGGATGGGGCTGTGTTGGTTGAGTTGGATTTGTGGCATGTTGAGATGAGATGAGTTGAGCTCCATGACATCAAGTTAAGCTGAGTAGAGCAAAAGTAAATTGGGCTGAGTGGAGTGAAAAGGAAGTACAGAAGCCATGTGGGCAAGCCTCAAGCTACTGACTGCCAAGGAACCCTCCAACTCTGAAAAGCTAGAACTACAAGAATCAAGAGTTCCCAAAAGCAGAGACCATGCCCTTTCCATTCCGTCCCTCATTTGCTGTTGAACGTGACTCCTCCTTGGGCTGGAAAGGGGACATGGGCCTCTAAGACAGTTTCCTTATTTTTATTAGCAGTTCCCTTCAAGGTTGGAGGAGAAAACAATTGACCATGATGTCTGGTAGAAGTCGTAAATCCTTAAACTCCTTGAGTCTCAGGAGTAGAGATTCACGGGAGTCCCAG
This sequence comes from Leucopleurus acutus, assembly GCF_964270905.1. NCBI lineage: Eukaryota > Metazoa > Chordata > Mammalia > Artiodactyla > Delphinidae > Leucopleurus > Leucopleurus acutus. Next base: position 154,442,583 of record NC_139143.1, read on the forward strand.
ACCCTTTCAACCGTAGAACAATAGAGTCACAAGTCATCAAGTCTGATCTTCTCCCCCAACCCCTACTGTCCCCAAAGTTAGGACATCTCCACAGCTCCCCTGAAGGGACCACCAGCCTCTGCTCGGGTGCCAGAGCAGGACACCCACCCCCTCAAGGGGTCACAGTGTCATCTCGTGGGAAAGAAGTCGGAGTCCGGTTTGCACACTGGCTCGTTGGCTCACCAGCACTGTAACCTGGGGCAAATAACTTTCCCTTTCTGAGATTTTTGTGAGGAGAGGGTTTTATGGGGCTGAATAAGACAAAATGTGTAGAGCACTTAACACAACACCTGGCACTCAGTGAGACCTTCATCAAAGATGGCTTCCATTGCCATCGTTAATCCTATTGCCCTTGACTATTCCTATTATTACTGACGATACTGGCCATTGTTTAGCAGCCTAACTGTCAGAAAATGTTTCTTCACTCCTGAGCCCGGGGCAGGCCCTGGGTAAATGGATGAAAAGGTAAAGTTTGCCCCCTAGGACACCTCTCCCCTTCCTTCCACGCAGATGCCAGCACTCAGATGGCCGATTCCATCTGCTCAGGGACTGGTCCTAGTCCTGGCTTGGACACTGCTTGGCTGGGGGAACCTGCATACATCTTTTCTCTGCTCCGGGCCCCGGTTTGCAAAGTGGAGGATCAGGCTAAATTGTCTTGGCGATGAACCCAGCTTGGACACCTCTGACTACGTGTCGGAGCCCCGTGTTCCTCCCTCCTCGCTCTGGTCAGCTGGGTAGAACTCCTTGCTTTGACCCCTGCCTTTTCTGGGCAGTCCTGGGGACCTCCTCTGGAGAGGATCGGCATCGCTATTCTGAACGCTTCGCGCGTTTGGCTCCCAGGGAGAAGGCATCAGACACAGCCACCACCCACATACCCACAGAGGCCAGCGCTAAAGGCTGGTCTCAGCATCACTGTTCACTTTATGGTAACCAGCTGTCCCCAAGCAGATCAAAGGCAAACATCAGGCCTCAGACCCCGGTCTCCTGACTTCCAGCCCAGGCCTTCTCTCTCTGCCAGCAGTCCATCTACCCAATACCCAATCATAGAGCACCAACTGTACCCCAAGCGCTGCCGGGCACCAGGAATATCAAGGTGAGAGGAACTTGGCCCGTGCTGTTGAGGAATTTCAAAAACTTCCTGGAAAGATTCATTCATTCGTTCAGCAAACACACAAGCGCCTACTTTGTCAGGTCAAAAGACAAGCTCGGACCCAAAGCCCGGCTGCCACTCCTCCCATGGCCTGGCCCCTGCGCGGGGCTGAGGCCTGGTGGCTCAGCCAGCCACCCACCGCCTCCGGAGGGACCGGCAGGCATGAGCTCATGTCTGCGGAGCCCCGAGGCTCCCATGAGCACAAGGCCTCCTTGTGACTCTGAGAGGGATGCGGCGGGGCTGCCGAGCCCACGAAGCCCTGAGCACCGTGGGGCTGTCAGCAGACACTCCCACGGCTCAGGGTGCCGCGCTTTGATACGGCATTAATGCGCTAATATCTTAATCCAGACACCACCCGCCGGCTGCCCGGCCACACAGCGGGGCCCTGGGGATGGGTTTCCAAATTACATTAGTGAATGTTTACCTAGTGAGCTGTCCAAAGAGTGTTTAACACCAGCTGAGGCGAACGCGTGTGCACAGGACAGTCCCACACCCACAGCCCGCACGCACGCCACATACACTGAGCCCAGCGGCCAGACTCACAGACACAGGCGTCCACAAGGGCGGACGGACTGCACGTCCCTAGCAACACATGTGTGTGTACACGCACACACACACGCATCCGCACACAGACCCATACCAGGTACACACGCAGGCACCTTCCACCTGCCCTCACATACCCTCACGGCTGCCACACCAGGAGGCCTGCTTGTCTTCCTCTCACACTCACTCTTGAGGAAACCCCTGTAGGTTGATCCCAGGAAGCTGGAGAGGCCGGATGTTGTCCCCGAGCGTGCCCTGGAAAGTCACTGCTGCCAGGCCTCCCAGGCGCCCCAGCCCCGACTTCCAAATTCAGACACAGCCCTGCCCCTGCTGTGGGTGCTATTAACATGTCCACATCCATGACACTGGCCAGGGTTCCTGCCCTCAGGAAAAGCAGGGTGAACGTCACACCTGTCCCTGCCCTCCTGCTGGGATCCACCTCCACGCACGCCTTCCCACCCCCTTCACTTCTTGTCCCTGCCAAACCGATCCCTCCCTTCCAAGCCTTTCTCAATGCTGTTCTCTCTACCCAGAACGTCCTCCCCGTCTTACATCCTCCAGGCCAAGCTACTTACTTCAAGGTGAGCTCGCTGCCCCTCTTGCAGAAACTCTCCTCACTCCAGCCAGCGGAGGGGAGGCCACGCCCCCTCCCCTCCTCCTCCTCCTCCTCCTCCTCCTCCTCGCTTCCCCACACGGGGGCCCTGACTCAATGCTCAGAGCAGGCACTGCCTTGACATGGGGATGGTAGCAAGGCCCACCTCACGGGACTGTGGTGAGGGGCAAACATTAATTCAAAAGTTGTCATAGGGCTTCCCTGGTGGCGCGGTGGTTGAGGGTCCGCCTGCCGATGCAGGGGACACGGGTTCTTGCCCCGGTCCGGGAGGATCCCACGTGCCGCGGAGCGGCTGGGCCCGTGAGCCATGGCCGCTGAGCCTGCACGTCCGGAGCCTATGCTCCACAGCAGGAGAGGCCACAACAGTGAGAGGCCCGCGTAACGCAAAAAAAAAAAAAAAAAAAAGCTGTTATATAGTAGTCACTCAATAAAAGCTATCATGCATACTATTACTAGGTGATGATGATAATGGTGGCAAAGGCGACTGTGCTTCCTGACACCTGTGTCCCATCTCTGCCCTGGTCTGTGAGCTCCCAGAGGCAGACCCTCTGGCCCTTAGCGGGACCTCAGTGTTGATCGCATGAGTGACTAAGAAGCCCGCTGTCTGCCCTGCATATTCATGACCAGAGGGTGGATTTTTCTAGAAATACCCAATCAAGAGGCAAGTCTGAAAAATTCACTGAACTCAGTGGGAGTCCCCAGATCCACCCATCCTGCTTCTGCTGTAAGACTCTGCAGCCTCAGGTAGATCTGTTCCTCTTTCTGGAACTCAGTTTCCTCATTTGTCAAACAAATAGGTTGGATGGTGAGGTTTCCAAGTTCTTTCCAGCTCTGAGGTTCTAGAATTCTAAGCCTTAAGCATGACTTGCCACTAGGGCTACAATCTAGTTGGGAAACAGGACATATCAACCGAAGTGGTCAGCATTGGTCAGGACCATCAGGGAAGGAGGAGGAGACCGTAGCAGGAAGCTGGGAAGACACCACAGCAGCAAAGGCACAGAGGCTGGAGCCCAGATGGATTCTTCAGACAACAGTGAGGAGACTGGTTTAGATAGAATGGAGAGTTGGCCCAGGGGGGTGGATAAGGCCAGAGAGGGGGACAGAGGCTGCTTCATCAAAGGCTTTGCAGCTTAGACTGAGTAGTTGTGGCTTTATCTTGTAAGCCAGTGTATTTCAAACTTGCCTGTTCTTCAGAATCATCTGTGGCAACTGCTAAAAATACAGATTCCCCCTAAAAAAAAAAAAAAGAAAAGAAAAGATACAAACGAACTGAGTTACAAAACAGAAACAGACTCACAGACATAGAAAACAAATTTATGGTCACCAAAGGGGAAAGAGGGGAAGGGATGAATTAGGAGTTTGGGATTAGTAGATACAAACCACTATACATAAAACAGTTAAACAACAAAACCCTATCGTATAGCACAGGGAACTATATTCAATATCTTGTAATAAACTGTAATAGAAAAGAATTTGGAAAAGAATATATATATTCTTTTCAGATATATAAAGATATATATATATATATATATATATGAATCACTTTACTGTACACCAGAAACTAACATGACATTGTTAATCAACTCTACTTCAATTTTTTTTAAGGTGCATATATGAACAACAACAAAAAAATACAGTTTCCCAGTTCTCCCCCTCAGCCCTATTAAGTTCGAGCCTCTAGGCAAGGAACCTGGGAATCTGTATTTATATTAAGTGCCCTGGGTAATTCTTACGAATCAGGCAAATTTGGGAAACACGACTGGGTGAGATGCTGAGTCGCTGAACAGTACTGCACACGGGAGCAACACATCCAAATGCTCTTCACTGGAAGGACATGGGCTCCACCTCAAGTTGTCTGGGTTTGAGTCTAGGCTCCTCTACTTTCCAGCACTGACCCTTGACCTTTCTTCATTTCCCACCTGTAAAATGGGAATAATCTCAGCATCTACCTTAAAGGTGGGTCATGTGAGAGCTCATGAGAACCTGTCCGGGGCAGGAATGATGAGGCTGTGCAGGAAACATAGGCAAATGTGCAGCCCAAAGGATCTGAGAGAGGAAAGGCAGCCACAGCAGAGGGGCTGCCTGTGAGTGGAGGGGTCAGCCCAGGGGACTGGGAGAGCAGAAGCATTCGTAATCTGTCTTGGGCTTCCAGAGACTCCCTTTGTTTATTTGGATTTTATTCATTCATTCATCCAATGATATTTATTGCAGCTCTACCATGTGCCAGTTGATGCTAGCTGCCAGGATACAAAGAGGAACCGGAGAGACATGGTCCTTCTCCCTGCAGAGTTTATATTCTAGAGGGAAAGGTGAAACATGGACAAATAACTGAAATAATTCCACGTCATAGCAAGTGGTATAAAGGAAACCAATAAGAGGGTGACCAGAGAAGACCCTCTGAGGAGGTGACATTTATGAGAAGGAGTTAACCTCGGGAAGAATGAGGGACAACTCTTCTAGGCTGAGGCAACAGCATGTGCAAAGGCCCTGGGGAGGAAAAGCACGTGGTGTGCTGCAGGAGCTGAACCAATCTGTCTGGAGCTTGGGGGCTGAGGGGTAAAGTGGCACAGATGAAGCTGGAGGCATTCACAGGGGCTGGGTCATGCAGGAGCCTCTAGGCCATGGCCAGAAATCTGGATTTTATTTAAGTACAATGAAGAGTTTTTAAGCTGTAGAGTGATGTGGTTTGATTTATATTTTAAGGAAATCCCTCCAGCAGCTGTGCAGAGAATGGATGGTAGGGGGGTGAGAGGGAATGCAGGGAGACCTACTGGAAGGCTATTAATCCATGAGGGTGACAGCAGGGGAGGCACAGAGAGGTGGACAAATTCAAAAGGTCTCTAGTATAGCACTGACTGGACCCGTGGAGGGGTGGGCAGTGGCGGACGAGAGCAAAGGGCCAGGGGAATCAAGGACTCTGCCCAGGTTTCTGGCTCTCAGGACTGGGTGGGTGATGGTGCCACTTACAGAGCTGGGGAGCCTGGGAGGCTGGGGGTGCCCTGCTCTTGTCCACTGCCCATGACACATGAGGTCCCCAAGTTCCAAGGGACTCAAACCAGCCTCGTGCTGGAACTCTGCTGCTGCCCTTCCCACCACAGGTCCGTGGCCAAGAGCTGATCTCAGGAAAGAAAAAGGTAGTCACCACATGCCACTTCCTTCCGGGAAACTCCCCCAGGACCTTTCCCCCAAGGAATTTGCATATGCCTAGTGTTTAAGAACGTGGATTCTGGAGCCAGACTGCCTGGTTTCAAATCCCAGCTCTGCCACTTCTTGGCTGTGTGACCCCAAGCAAGTTATTTACCCTCTCTGTGCTTCCATTTCCCCATAAAACATAGGATAAGAGCACCTTCTTCATAGGGTTGATGTGAGAAGTAGACAATGCAATGCTTTGTTCCTAAAGTGCTTAGGAGAGCACCTGGCACAGAGTAGGCGTTCAGAAATGTTAGCCAGGGCTGTGAATGATGCCAATGCTGTCTGCGGCTGCAGGCCACCTTCATTTGTTAAGGAAGCTAGGGACCCACTGGCCAAGAAGGCTGGTCTTTGAAGTCGGGGCTCCAGACCTGCCTCATCCGTTTAGCAGTTGCATGGCTTTTGGCAAGTTGCCCTCCAGAGCTATAAATGATCTCGGCCTGCCTGTTCTAGGCTCAGGGCAAGGACGCAGTGAGATGGCGGATGGGTGGAGACTGGGCATGGAGAAGTGCTGTGCTGTGTGTCAGTTCTGCATATTTCCACGTGGTGAGTCAGTTACCGGTCTGGATGGTGAACCTGTAGGACAGGACCACAGGGCAAAGTGCCCCACTTAGAGCTTTGTGGTGATCTCAGGCCCAGCTCTCTCTCTGCAGAGATTTCCCCAGGGCCCAGGACCAAGCTTGATTGTCCTTTGGGAACAGTACCGTGATGCTCAGAATGCTTCCCTTTCTTCAGAAGATGTCAACAGGATGCTATACACCCCATAATCTCCTTGGACTCTCATCACCATCAGAGCAGGTCAGGAAGCAGCCTCCGCTTTGGGGGATGAGGACCCTGAATGCGGGAGATGCTGACAGTCCTGCAGAGTTCGCAGCAGGGGCTGGACCAGTCTTCTGACGCGCAGCCTGAAGCGCTTTCCCTTACCACACTGCCTTCACCTCCGCCTGCCCCTGCCCCATGGTGCTCTCTCTTTCCCAAACTCTGGTTTCAGTTGGAATCTCCCCCACTGGCTCTCTCCTTGACTCCTTCCACCTCTTCTCCTCTTTCTTCTTAACTCCTCAGAGATGATGCTGGAACCGCAGACGTGGCATTCCAGGGTCAGGATTCCCAGCCGCCTCCTTTGTGGATACCCATCCTGGCCCAGCCTTTTCCAGAAGTACCTGCCTCAGTGATGCCCACTCGCCACAGTTTTCCACAATTGGGCCCTTGCCGGTCTTCATTTCTCAGGAATTTGCAGGGCTCCAGACTTCTGAGAAAGTCCAAAAAGAAATGGAAAAAGAAAAACAATTTCCCTATCCCCCAGCCACACATTTCTATAACCCACTCCAAACTCCTCTGCTATAAATGACTTAATTTTGACTGTTTTACAAGCAACTTGCCCTTAAAATGGTTGGGAGGAGATGGCATGTGAAGGGGTCTCTCCAGAGACTGAGCGAATCCTAAGCAGCAACATAGCCCACAGAGCCCCCCAGGCATAGCCCCTCCTCCCTCCCCTCCCACCATGCCCAGAATGCTCCAGGCTCTGAGAGCGTGTGGGGTGGGCAGAGTCCCTGCCTGGGTGTCAGAAGACCCAGACCTAGGCACATTTGCCTATGTTTCCTGAATCGGCCCTTCTCTGGATCTCAGTTTCTCCATCTATAGAATAGGGGTTTGGACTAGATGACCTTGAAGGACTAGTCCTACCCTGGACCACCTGATGTCTGGGCCTTAGGACCTGGACCTGAACGGAAATAAACAGAAGTCCATGCTGGGCATTGGATTGGCTGTGAAACACCCAGAGAAAAAGCACACGTGGCCTCAGGTCAGATTGGGGCTTACAGGAGGAGAGGATGGCCAATCAGCTGCCACTCTCCTACCTGAAAACTTTCCATGGCTCCCCATTGCCCTCAGGCAGAAGTGCAAACTCTTCACTCTGGCCCTAAAGTACCTTTCCAGCACCCTCCACCCATGCCTCACCTTGCACTTTATGAGCCTGAAACACCAAAGTGCTTGCTCTGATTTCATCACATGCCCGCTCCTCCCTGCACTCTTGCCCTCACTGCCCCCTTGGCCTGGAATACCCGCCCCCCACTGCCCTTCCCGTGAGTCCCAGTTCCCTTCTTAGCATCCATTCAGGCAGTACCATCTGTGGGAAGCGCTCGGGGTCCCCAGGATGCCCCACAGCCCAGCACTTATCTCCCAGCGCATGGCCTGGGAGAGAGTAAGTGTCCGGTGAACGACTGAAGGAGTGTGGGCACAGGAGGGAACGGGGAAAGCATTCCAGACCGGGTGTCCCACAGAGACAGGATGTTTGGAGAGAGTGACAAGGGGGATGGAAAGGTAGATTAAGATGAAGCTGGAGAAGACCCTCTACTCCTAAGAAGGCCCCCTTTTATAGATGCCTGAGGTGAATAACATCACACAGGGAGGAAAGTTCCAGAACTGGCATGCCCGCTCCAAAGCCCATATTCTTGCGCCTCCATTACAAGATAAAAAGTGAAGGTGGGAAGCAAAATCTCAGAGTTCTAGGATGTTTGAGCAAAAAGTGCTCTCTCTCTAACCCAAACAGACCCGTGCTGGGGACAGGACGGGACAGAGATAACCCCGGGCCCAGGGAAGTTAGGCCACTTGTCCCTGATCGCGCCGCACTCGGAGGTGGGGGGCAAAGGGAGGCGTTTGAAGGAGGAATGCTTTAAAATAATACTGGCAGCTAAAAATAGTGTAGGGCCTGGCCTGGCTGACTTAAAGGGGTCAGGTTTTATGGCTGCCCCCGTCTGCTTTTCTGGGATGGTACGGCTCAGCCTGCTCTGGTTATAGTTTTTCCATGAGCTCGGCTCGGATTTCCCCGTCCCAGCGGTGAGCCCGTGGGTCAGTGCCTAATTTTCCACCGTTTATCTTTCCCATTTACAATTTCCCCGCGTAAATGGCCAACCCCTTCAGTCCCCTGTGTTTCACACTCCAGGCCTAGAATTAGGGGTGACCAGGTATGCAGCCCTCCCACAGTTCTCCGAAAGCCCTAGAGCCATTTGTAAGGGCCATATGGTCAGGACAGGGCCCAAGGGACCTACTTTCTGTGTCCCACTGAGACACCCCCTCCACTGCTCCTGCAGCTTCAAGGATGCTGCCGCGTTCCCTCCTTCAGTCCCTCCTCTGCAGGCCAGCTCCACACCAAACCCTGTACCCTGAGCTAAGGAAACACATATGGCTATGGTACCACCCGCCCGCCCTCACAGCACCCACAGTCCAGGAGGAAGAGGCCGAGGAATGACAGCCCCTCCACACACAGAAGAGGCAGCAGGCACATGGGGACCGCAGTGGGCTCCGCTGGGGCCGTGTTAGCCTGGAGGGTCCGGCAGAGGTGTCTGCTCCGAAGCTTGCATGTGAGAGTCTGGGGCCCAGCAGAGAGGTGTGGGTTGGTATACCCTTGTCTCAGTCCACTGTTGACCCAAAGTCTGACCACAGGAGGGGTCCTGGTTGCACATTCCAGGTCTGGGCTCCATCTTCTCTTGGATCTGTTCCCAGTTGCTTCCTGTGTGACTGCCTCATCTCCCCAGAGCACAGAGGGTACAGGTACAGCACATGGCCTTGAGTTGAACAGCAACCCTAGCGACGTCTCTCTAGCCAACTCAGTCATCTTCAGGGAGGAAGGTGAAGGAGTGGAGAGAAAGTAAGGACCCTCAGGGCTGTGGGTTTAGCCCGCCTGTACATAAATGAGTGCAGACTGGGCAGATCAGAGGCTGGGTCACATGGACAGCTGCTCTGCAACCAGGCTGATCCCTGAGAGAGGCAGGAGTTGAGCTGCTCAAGCCCAGTTCCTGCCCCCCAAGTCCACAATCAGATATGTCCCTCCTTCCCCCACCCTACTCCCCAGGGAGCAGCCAGGAGAGGGGGCATCTTTGGGAGCTTAGAGAAAGTCTCAAAAGGAGGCCACTTGAGGATGGATTTGAAATTGATTAGAATCTACAGTAAACCTGGTTTATCGAAATCTTGAAAGAAACCAGTTTTGAAGATCAAAGTATCTGAACCGTCTTGCCTCCTTCCCAGGACATTCTAAAGCAAGAGCAGAGTGCCTCGCGTTCTTATTGTTTTCACAACCATTAACTCATCCCATTCTCTAGTGAACATTACTGTTCCATTGCACGGATAAATGAACTGAGGCTCAGTGAACAGCAGTCACTGTAGTTAGGAAATGACAGAAATAACAGAGCTGAGATCGAAACACTGATCTCCCTGGAAGCCCCTCTGCTTTCCGCACGGCTGCCCTGAAAGATCGACGTGAGGCCAAACTTGGAACTTGTTGGCTTGAAAGAGGACCCTGGCTGACCCACGGATGTGCATCTGGTTTCCCTGGGCTCATTTGAATTTTGCCCTCCACTCTCCCTCAGGTGATCTCAGCTGGTCTCTTGGCTTTAAATGTTGTCTATATGCTGATGACACCCAAATCTAAATCCACAGCCATGAACTTGAGGGCCATCGCCTTGGGTGTCTAACTGGCATCGCCCACTTCCCTATCCCACTCTTGATTGACACCCCCAACTCCTGCTCCTCCCCAGTCTTCTTGCATCTCAGGCAAAGTCTCCACCATTCAACTGGTTGCTCACCTGAAGATGGTCTTTCATTCCTCTGCCCCTCACACTCCTCATCCGATCCATCAGAAAGCTTTGCTCCTCAGAAACATATCCCCAATCTGTCTATGTCTCTTCTCCTCCACTGTGAACATCTCAGCCAAATCACCACCCTCTCTCTTCTGGACTCTGCAGTCGCCTCCCCATAGGGCTCCCTGCTGCTGTGATGGTGCACATCCTCCCCCAACGTGCTCCACTCCACGGCAGGAGCAGTCCTTACAAATGGAGATGGGCTCAAGCCGCACACTTGCTAAAAACCCTCCATTGGCTCCCACTGCAATTAAAACATAATCCAACCTCCTTGTGCTGGTCTCCCAGGCCCTATTGAATCCAGGCACCTGCTCCCTGACCTCATTTCCTTGCTTGCCCCCAACTCCCTTCTTTCTGATCCTCAAATGCACCAAGCCTGTTCCAACCCAGAGGACTTTGCAGTAGCTGCCCCTCTGCTTAGAATGCTCCTCCCCAAGATCATCCCATCGGCTCTATCTTTGTGAATGCCTTGTCATTCCTAAATGGACCTACCAAAATAGCCGCTCCCAGCCAGTCAGAGCTCTGCTGGTGTCTTGATTCAGGGGCTTGTTGTCTGTCTCTGCCACAGTCCCTGGCCAGAATGCACGTTGCCCATCTTCTTCTCTGCTCCAACTTTCTGCAGGTGTTCCCAGCACCTGCAGCAGGGCCGGGCCAAGGCAGGCATCAAGTGACCAAATGGATGAATGAATGCAGCAGCTCACACTTCACAGTGTGAGAACTCGATGCGCTGTTCTGAAGGAATGATCGCAATTCATACCTCCGTGCCACACACACACGTGCATATAACGTACGTAATATCCACAAAGAAACAAGGGCTTGTGAGTCAGAAATATTTACTAATGAAGTGACTCTGGAGGATTCTGTTATTCCTTCTGAACCTTAATTTCCTTATCTGAAAATGGGACTAATAATACTTACTGAAGTAGTGTGAGGATTTAATGTCTGTAAATCGCAATGTCAGTGCCCATAGAGGATGGGCTCACCAGATGGCATCTATCGTTATTATTTTTCGTTCTTATCGCACGCCTCTCGGATCCCTTGCCTCTTCAAACAAGCCCAGGGACTCTCTTACCTTCTCGCTCCTCTCATCATCCCTCACTGTGTGTTGCTTTCAAGTTAGAAAGGACCAGGATCAAGCCCTGACTCTACCACTTACAGCTTCACGCTCTTAGGCAAGTGTCTTGACATCTCTGACCTCCAGTCTCCTTTTTTGAAAATGGTGCTAATGATAGTCCTACCCCTAGTGGTGTGAGGACCAAATGAAATCAAGCAGGGAAGACGCCTAGCACTGGGACAGGTGCGTTGCTGGTGTTTGAAGAGTGACCACTGTCGTCATCTGTCCATACGTACCCGCGGGTGCACACACTCACACACGCACGCACACGACTCTGATCTTGGCTGGGCCAAGAGCTACCGATTTGAACTCTAGGGATGGAATCAATTAGAATTATTTTTAAAACCTCATCTGTTTTGATTTAACAGGAAGCTTCTGTTCAGTGAAATGCAGCATTAGTCAATGAAATATCAAAGGTCCTGGATTTCGGGGTCTGGCTGTCCATGAATGCTGAGCAGAGGCTCCCAGGTCCAGTTCTCATTTACTCAGTATTTCTCCCTAGAGCCGCTGCATCCTCGGTGAGCTCCAAGAGAAGAGGGGCTTGTCTGGCCCAGACCAGGGACCTCCGGCTGCTGACCCTGTGCCACACCCCTCTGAGCACTGAACATCCCTCCCCAGGGATATAATTACCAGTTACCTATGTTTGTCTCCCCTGATCCCTGCCCATATTGAGGACTAAAGCTATCTGATTTATATCTGTGACTCCAGTGGCCAACCTCATGCCTAACACAGGAAGGGCACTAGATGAAATATTTTATGGAAAACAAATGAGTGATGAGTGAACAAATGAGCAAATAATTTAGTTACACCAATAATAGTTACAACTAATATTTACTATGTCACCATACCATGTACCATGCACCATTTTAAGTGCTTTTTATATATTGACCCATCGAGTCTTCACAATAATTCCATGAATTAGGCACTCCTATTTAGCTCCATTTTGTAGATGAGACACTAAAGCACAGGAAGATTAGTAACTTGCCTACGGTCACACACAGGAAGTGCAGTAATTGGGATTCCAACCCAGGCAGTAGGGCCAGCACTCACTAACCTTACATTGTGCCACTCATGCATTCATTCATCACTCACTGGAGACCTCCATCCACTGTACCTGGCCCTGGGAGGAACTCTAAAAATGCACTGATGGATCAGATCCAGGTCTTCCAATGATGTCACAGCCTAGTGGAAGAATAACAGATGCAGAATGGGTAATTATGGCGGGGCAGGGACAAGGGTGAGTGTGGGAAATTTCCATGGCAGAGAGTCACACAGCCAACCCACCCTGGTCAGGTGAGGGAAGACTTCTTGGAGGAAGTGACCCTTAACTACATTGGTCAGACTTGGGAAGGGGAGAGGACGTTCCAAGCAGAGAGACTGTGTATGCAAAAGCGTAGAGGTAGGTAAGCATGGTGCAGTGTCCAGGGTTCTGCTGCAGGATTCTATCATTGGCTCTGTAGCCCAGCCGTCTCCCCCAGATTCTGCAAGTCTCTTTTTCAGACAATAATTCTAATACCATTCCCTTCCATGTGATTTCAGCATGAGGCATCATGGAATATAAGCAGAAAAAGCTAGTTTTGCAACCAGCTGTCTTTCGGTTCAAATCCTGACTCTGTCACCATCGGCCCCAAACACTCACTACATCTCCTTGCCAAGTTATTGGCAATACTTCACCTCTCAGAGCCTCACTTTCCTCATCTGTGTGATCTGGAATTAGTAATACCCACCTTGTAGAGTTGGTGTGAAGATTATCCACCACAGAATCTGGAACTCGGAAGGGAAAACAATGCCCTCTCCTACTTTCTGGTTTGTTCCCTGTCTTCCCCAGTGAGAGGCTGTCTGTTCCCCATCTACAATTCTGTTCCCTCAATAGGCGTGTGATATTTTCCATCGAGGAGTCTCCAACCTTATCCCCAGTTGCTGCTTTTCACTCCTGTGAGCACAGATGCGGCTGTGTGTGCCACACAGGTGAAATGGGCAGTGGGGTGCCTACAATGGCAGGGCAGAGAGCCCTCGCTAGGGCCTTGAGATCCTTGGTGACCATCCCCAAGTTGGGGACTCCCTCCACCCCCACTGATGATCCTGTTCTGTCGGGGCTCAGGTGAGGCCTGGGAAAGGTCCGTGCACTCGCCCCTCATCACACTCCCGGTATTCTCCTGCTGGAAACTCCCAGGGGGCTGACATTGTACTGGGGACCCCTTAGGACCTTGTGGTGTTCCATGAGAATGCAGAGAAATGTGATCAGAGTTGGAAGTGCTCAGCTGGACAAAAGACACAGCTGGCCTGGGAAAATGAAACAGTGCCATGAAGACGAACAAGTCAACTCCCCCAGAAGAGGAGATGGAGGTGTCGCCCACTGAGTGAGGAACAACAGATGCTCTCTGTACCCATCACGAGAGCCAGGAGACAGACGCAGACGGAGCCTCCCCCCTCACGCCTCACTATGCCTTCCCTTCCTCTCTCCTCTCCCCTCTTCTCTTTCTTCCTCACCTGTTCCTTTCACCACTTCCCTCCTTCTCTTTCTCAGCCCATCCCCAGCCGCTCACCTGCTGTGCACACTGGGTGAGAAGATTCCCCCTCTAGGTCCCATTTTCTCCTTTTGTAACTTGTAAATGAACACACACACATCCGATAAATAAGTGCTTTATTGTTTATTCCATTAACATTCACGGTATCTTGACCTTTCTCTTTTTTTTTTTGCGGTACGCGTGCCTCTCACTGTTGTGGCCTCTCCCGTTGCGGAGCACAGGCTCCAGACGCGCAGGCTCAGCGGCCATGGCTCACGGGCCCAGCCGCTCCGCGGCATGTGGGATCTTCCCGGACCGGGGCACGAACCCGTGTCCCCTGCACCGGCAGGCGGACTCTCAACCACTGCGCCACCAGGGAAGCCCTCTCTTTTTTTAAATATTTATTTATTTGGCTGCATCAGGTCTCCGTTGCCGCATGTGGGCTTCTCTCTAGTTGTGGCCCGTGGGCTTAGTTGCCCCACAGCATGTGGGATCTTAGTTCCCCGACCAGGGATCCAACCAGCGTCCCCTGCATTGCAAGGCAGATTCTTAATTATTGGACCACCAGGGAGGTCCCCGGTATCCTGATCTTTTAGAAGCCCCCAACAAAGTCAATGTTCGAGAGGCCTCATGGTGGGGTGGTGGATTGAACCATCCTAATTTATCCCATCTAACCCACGTTTGTGGGTCTGTGTGGAACACTGTGCCCAGCGCTTCACATGTTAACTCATAAAATTGAGAAAACGTCAATCGTCGTCATCAAAGAATAGGGTGAGGGTGAGGTGAGAAGGAAATTTTATTTGGTGCTACTTTGAGTTTATAGATAAATTTGGAGAGAATTAACAGCTATGTAATCCATCAACATGGTGTTTCTATTCTTTTATTAAGGTCTTCTTGTCTGGTCTTTTAGTAAAATTTAAATTTTTCTTCAAAAAGATCTTATACATTCTTAATAAATTAATTCCCAGATACATAATAGTTTTGCTGCTATTGTAAAAAAAAAAAAACTAAAGGTATCGTATACCCTATTATAGTTTCCAGTTAATTACCACCGTTGTTAAGGAACACTTTACCTTTTGCACTTATAACATAAAGCTGACATCAGAATGTGTAGAAAATAAGAAAAACGAACCTCCACATATTCACCATCCAGATTGGAAATAAAACAATACACATACAGTTGAAGATCTCTGGGCACCTCTCGCAACCCCGTTCCTCCCCCTCCCCACAGAGGTCATCCGATAGGATGAACGCCTACCATGCATTGTTATGAATGCGCTTACACATTATGCAGATATCCCCGCATGCATTATATAAAGTTCATATGAGGATAAACATTATAGTTTCATTTTGCCTGTCTTTAAACTTCATACAAATGTTATCATACTATCTATCCTTCTGCAATTGGCTTTTATGTTTTGCTTTGGTTTTGTTCAATACTGTGCTTGTAAGATTTACCCTCATTGATTTATGTAGCTCTGGTTCTTTTATCTTCACTGATATATAGTGCCTTCCAGTGTAAAGTTATACCACAACTTACTCATCAGTTCTGCTCTTGATGAACATTTAAGTTAAATCCAAATGTTTCTTACTCTTTCAGACAATGTTGTAAGAAATATTCCTGGGCATGCCTCCTTGTGTGAGAAATACACACACACACACACACACACACACACACACATATACACACATATATATACATATATATACATGTATATATATACATATATATACACATATATATACATATATATATGAAATGTGTGTATGTGTCTTTATCAGCTATTACCAGCTTGCACTCAAAGTAGTTTTACGAATTTACACTCCCATCTGCAGTGTATGAACGCTCCCATAGCTCTGTAATTTCTTCAGCACTCGAAATTATCGAGCTTCATGTTTTTGCAAATCTAATGTGTACATAATATATTCACAGTATGATTTTATTTTGCTTTTCACTAATTAGTAGTACCTATGAGCACCATTTCAAATATATATTAGCCATTCAGGTTTTCTTTTCTGTGAACTGACTCTTCCTATATTTTATTTTTCTGTAGGGTCCTTTGCATTATCTGATTGATTTGTAAGTCTTTTTATACACTCAGGATACTTTTTTGGTTATATGTGTTGCAAATATCCTTTCCCAGTCTGTAACTTCTCTTTTTACTTTGTTTATTGTGTCTTTTGAAGCACATAAATGTTTAAATTTTAATGTAGTCAAATCTATCTGTCTTTTTCCATCCTGTTTGTGTTTTTTTGTGAATTGTTTAAGAAATCCTTTTATATCCTGAGGTCATAAAGATATTCTCCTATATTTTCTTCTAAAAGTGTTAAGTTTTTGTTTGCCATATTTTCCCATATTGATTCTAAAATTAGTTTTTGTACAGAGTGAGAGGAGACAGTCCAATTTTAACTATTCTATGGAGACAACAATTTTCCCAGCACAATTGACAGAACTGTCCATCATTTTTCTACTGGCTTGAAACGCTCCCTCTATCATGTTAGTTTCCATATAATCAGGGGTCTGTTTCTAGTCTCTCTATTCTGACCCATTGTTCTATTATCTAAACCTGTGCCAAGTACTACATTTTTTCACTTATGAAATTTTTAAAATTTCATTATTTAATTATTTGAATAGGTAATACATTGATATAGGACAAAATTAAAAGGTGTAAAATAAAAGTTTCCCTCCCACATCCGTCCCCATCCCACTTCTAAACTTTTTATGTGTATTCAAGCAAATATAAATATGTAATCTTCCCTCCATCTTTTCATACAAGTGGTAATGTGCCAAATACACTAGATCTTTCACATAACACTAGATTCTGGAGATCTTTCCATGTCAGTACACTGAGAGTTTTCTTATTCTCTTTTACCATTTTATGGTTTCCTTTGTGTAGAAATAATGTGTGTACCATAGTTTTTAAAAACCATTCACCTAGAGCTTCCCTGGTGGTGCAGTGGTTGGGAGTCTGCCTGCCAATGCAGGGGACACGGGTTCGTGCCCCAGTCCAGGAGGATCCCACATGCCGCAGAGCGGCTGGGCCCGTGAGCCATGGCCGCTGAGCCTACGCGTCCGCCATTCACCTAGTGATGGATATTTAGGTTGCTTCCAATCTTCTATTACAACTAACTCTGCATGTGTCATTTCCTTTATGTACAAATCTGTTTTTAGAGTAGATTCTTAGAAATGGGATTGCTGGATCAGAGAATGTGATGGTTAATTTTATGTGTCAACTTGACTGGGCTGAGGGATGCCCAGATAACTGGAAAAACATTATTTCTGGGTGGTTTGTGAGAGTGTTTCTGGAACCCTGGAGATTAGCATTTGATTCAGTGACTGAGTAAAGAAGATGGCCCTCAGATGATCATGTGCAGGTGGGCATCACCCAATCCATTGAGGATCCAAATAAAATAAAAAGGTGAAGGAAGGGCAAATTCCCTCTCTCTCTTCTTGAGCTGAGATGTCCATCTTTTCCTGCCCCTGGTTCTTGGGCCTTGAGACACTGAGATTTAAACCAGTAGCCCCCTGGTTCATAGGCCTTCAGCCTCAGTCTGGGAATTATACCATCAACTCCACTGGTTCTCAGGCCTTTGGACTCACTGATTTCATACCACTGGCTTTCCTCGTTCTCCAGCTTGCAGAGGGCAGATTGTGGGGCTTCTCAGCTTCCATAAGCACGTGAGTCAATTCCTGTACTAATTCTCCTCTTATATATATGTCAATATATAAAAATATAAATATAAATATATATATAGGGGCTTCCCTGGTGGCGCAGTGGTTGAGAGTCCGCCTGCCGGTGCAGGGGACATGGGTTCGTGCCCTGGTCCGGGAAGATCCCACATGCCGTGGAGCAGCTGGGCCCGTGAGCCATGGCCGCTGAGCCTGTGCGTCCGGAGCCTGTGCTCCGCAATGGGAGAGGCCACAATGGTGAGAGGCCCGCGTACCGCAAAAAAAAAAAAAAAAAAAATATATATATATATATATATATATATAGCGAGAGAGAGAGAGAGAGAGAGAGAGTATTGGTTCTGTTTCTCTGGAGAACCCTAATACAGAGAATGTGTCCATTTGTAATTTGGATAAGTTCTTGACAGATTGCCCTCCATGAGGACTGTATCAATTTACACGTATGACTGTAGCTTCCTCTGTTTTGCCAACAGAGTATGTTTTCAGATTCCCGTATATTTATCACTCTGACAGGTTAAAAAAACAATACCTGGTGTAGTGTTAACCTGCATTTCTATTATTATGAGTAAGGTAGAACCTTTTCCTGGGACCCGCTTGTTCAGAGCCTTTGCCTATTTTTCTGTTGAGCATTTAGTTCTTTCTCAGTGATTTCTAGGACCACTTTATAAGTTGGGGAAATGAACCTTTGATAAAATATGAGTATCAAATGGTATTTCCCATTTAGTTATCTTTTTACTCTGTTTGCATTTGGGCATAAAGATCTCCTTAATGCAGTTTAATTTTTCTATTTTTTTCTCTAATCTCTTCTCTATTTTGAGTCACAATTTGAAAGATCTTCCCTATTTCAAGATTATAAAAGGATTCTCTCATGTTTACTTCTAGAATATTTGTGGCATTATTTTACTCTTAAATCTTTGATCCACTTAGAATTTATCATGGTATATGGTGCAAGGTATGAACCTAACTTTATGTTTTTTCCACATGGCCAACCGGTGACCCCAACTACAAGTATTGAATAGTTAATCATTTCCCCCACTGATTTTGGAGGCCAGTTTTTTCATGTACTAAACTCCCATATGTATATTCACTTCTATTTCTGGACTTTCTATTATGCTTGATTGGCCTGTCTTGCTATTCATCCATGCGTTCCTCACTATTCCAGTTACTGAGACTTTTAATATATTTTAATATCTGGCAGAATTAGTCCCTTGATATTACTCTTCTTTTCAGAGTTTTCCTGAATATTTTGTTTCTTTATTTTTTCACATGGACTTTGGAATCAGCTCGTTTGGATTTTTAAAAAAGACTGTTGGTATTTCATTGGGATGGCATTAAATCTAGAAATTAATTTCGAGAGAATGGACATCTTTATGATGATGAGTCTTCCTAGCTAAAAGCATGGTCTTTGCATTTATTCAAAAGTCTTCTTTGTTTCCTTGAAAGTGTTTCAACATTTTCCTTGTATAGGTCTTGCTCCTCCATGTTAACGTCATTACAAAGTAGTTGATTTCCTTGTTGTTGCTGTTGTGATTGTAATGACAATTGTAATCGTATTACAATATAATACAATTGTATTGTAATGTAATCTCCTTGTAAATGAGATCTTTTTATTCAGTGTATCTCCTTAATGGTTATATTTATACATGAAAGTAAATGATTCTTGCTTACTAACTTTACATATCCATCTTACTAAATCCTCTTACTCTTGGTAACAGTTTTTCAGTAGGTTCTTTAGGTTTTCCAGAACTACAATCATCTGCAAATAGTGATATCTTGACATGTTTTTACACCTCTATTTTTTCCAGCTTTTACACCTCTATATTTTTTCTTTTGTCCCATTGCATCATCTAGTGGTATTGGGGTCTTGGGGAAGCCCACCAAATAACACTTTTCTTTGCCCAAATTCTGAACCAATTGAAAGTAACACAGATGGAGGCCAAAATATCACTTTATTGCCTAGAACGTTTAGGTATTAGAAAATACGGCCTCTATCTGACTTACCCACTCATTTATAAGCAGCACTGGCCTGGGAGCATCACCAGCTGTATGCCATGGGCTTCGACATGTAGTGTTTTTATCAAAATTAAATTTCTAAATATTCTACAATTTTGGGGGTTTTTTTTCTCTTTGACCTAAGGCTTTGTTATTGTTGTTGTTGTCTGATTTAATTTCTAGGTGGAGGGACCCTTTGTTTGCTCATTTTAGAATTAAATTTCTAATTTAGACCTCTTGTAACCAGAGAATATTGTTCAAATTATTTTTACTTCTTGCAATTTTTCAAGGTTTTCTTTGTGGCTTAATATTAATTTTAATAAATATTTAATGGGCAATAGAATAAAATAGGTGGATTATCTATTTTAGAGTATACATTTAAAAATAATATTTAGTCTTCTCTATCCTTAATTATTTCTTATCCACTTGCCTCATCATGTACTAAGATTGCTACATTAAATCTCCTATTCCTGGTGTATTTATAGTTATTTCTCCTCATGTCCCCTATAGTTTCAGTTTTATAAATGTTGATGTTAATATTATCTTGTGCATAGATAGATCTTCCTAACTGTTATGGACAACACTTTCTGGTATTCACATGCTTCTGTAGTCCCCTCCCACTGTATACCGGGGTTGGACTTCATGACCAACAGAATACGGCAGAAGTGATGATACATGTCACTTCTGAGAATAGGTTATGAAAGATACCATGACTTTCACCTTGGGCTCTCTCTCTCTCTCTCTCTCTCTCTCTCTCTCTCTCTCTCTCTCTCTCTCTTTCTACCCCCACCTCACAGCCCCTCTCTCCACCCCACCCCCCTTCATCTCTCTGTCGTTTGCTATGTGGAAGCCAGCTGCCACGTTTGAACAGGCCCACGTGATGAGGAACTGAAGCTTCCTGCCAACAGCCAGGTGAATGAGCTTGGAAGCGGATCTGCCAGTACCGGGGAAGCCTTCAGCTGCCTGCAGCCCTGGGCCAACAGTTTGACTGTGGCTATTTCAGAGACTCTCAGCCAGAACCACCCAGCAAAGCTGCTCCAGATTTCCCAGTCTTCAGAAATTCTATGTAGTAATAAATGCTTATTGTTTTAAACTGCTAAGTTTTAGGGTAATCTGATATGCACCCATAGATAACTAATAAATATGTTCATTGTACATTGCAAACTTTACATGATCATTTGCTTGTCTTTGACTCATTTAATGCTTTTTGGCCTGAAGTCCTTCATGTCTGATTAGGTCTACTTCCTTTGTGCCTGCATTTGACTGATATATTTTTGCCAGAAATTTTGTTTTCAGCCTCTCTGAATGGCTTTGCTTTAGATGTGCCTCTCTTACACTGCATAGAATTCTTTTTCTTTGTGATTTAATCTGAAAATCTTTTTCTTTTAACAGATGACTTTGGCCTGTTCGCTAATGGATATGACCAATATGTTTAGTCTCGGTTTCTGCACATTGTCCAACATTAAAGTTATTCTCAAGTTCTTTACTATGTGATCTCTTAGCTTTATTTTGTGTGTGTGAAGTTATTCTGATAGCCAGAAAAAAAATTATTTTTGTGTTAGCAGTTACACTTATAACTTTATATAACTCCTTTGGTTCTCTATTTCTTTAAATAGCATCTACTAGCTGTCTCCTATGACAACATCTACTAGTTGTCTCCTATGACGACATCTACTAGTTGTATAATAGCATCTACTAGTTGTCTCCTATGAACAATGGTAAAAATTACTGTTGTGCTTTCTTCCACTTTTCCCTCCTCTCCTCCACCCCTCAATTTCTGTTAATACAATTATCATTTTAGTGTATACTCTGTGCAATTAAATATGCACATACTTCATTCGAATTTGTCAGCTTCAAAATATATGCTTTTACTGTCCGTTATAAAAGTTGAGACAAACAGCAAATACTCCAGCTCCAAACTTTTTACTCCTATTCCCCACACAGTTTATATCAGGTGTGTCATTTCTGTATTTTTAGAATGCAATGTATTTTGTTCTTCACAGTTTTTAGGTTTGTAGTCTTTTTGCTGTAATTTTCCTAACTTACTATTGATTGATCATCCTGAAATCATGCACATTTAAGTTGTTTGTTTATAGCCTTTAAAATTAAAGGGTTAATAATTGAAGTTCAGTTGGGATGGATATAAAAATCCTTAGGTTTCATTTTCTTTCTTTGAAGCTGTTATTTTCTTTCTTGCAGATGTTATTCCACTGTCTGATAACATTAAAAGTTAACTTGATTTACTACAAACAATAAATGCTGGAGAGGGTGTGGAGAAAAGGGAACCCTCTTGCACTGTTAGTGGGAATGTAAATTGATACAGCCACTATGGAGAACAGTATGGAGGTTCCTTAAAAAGCTAAAAATAGAACTACCATACAATAGAGCAATCCCACTACTGGGCATATGCCCTGAGAAAACCATCATTCAAAAAGAGTCATGTACCACAATGTTCATTGCAGCTCTATTTACAATAGCCAGGACATGGAAGCAACCTAAGTGTCCATCGACAGATGAATGGATAAAGAAGATGTGGCACATATATACAATGGGATATTACTCAGCCATAAAAAGAAATGAAACTGAGTTATTTGTAGTGAGGTGGATGGACCTAGAGTCTGTCATACAGAGTGAAGTAAGTCAGAAAGAGAAAAACAAATACTGTATGCTAACGCATATATATGGAATCTAAAAAAAAAAAAAAGGTCTGATGAAGCTAGGGGCAGGACAGGAATAAAGACGCAGATGTAGAGAATGGAATTGAGGACACGGGGAGGGGGTAGAATAAGCTGGGACGAAGTGAGAGAGTAGCTTTGACATATATACACTACCAAATGTAAAATAGATAGCTGGTGGGAAGCAGCTGCATCGCACCGGGAGATCAGCTCGGTGCTTTGTGACCACCTAGAGGGATGGGATAGGGAGGGTTGGAGTGAGATGCAAGAGGGAGGGGATACAGGGATATATGTATACATATAGCTGATTCAGTTTGTAGTACAGCAGAAACTAACACAACACTGTAAAGCAGTTATACTCCAATAAAGATGTTAAAAAATAAATGATTCTGAATGCAAAAAAAAAAGTTAACTTGATTTAGCCTGAGTCTATTCTAATCTTTCTCCCTCTTATGCATGACCCTGGGTTGCCAAAATATTCTTTATTGTTAAGCTAGAATAAACTTTCTAAGCTATGTGTGGTATTATCATTCTGGGTAAATATATAGAATCAAGTCAACTTTATTTCATGAAAAGCTTTCTTGAATTAAACCTTTAAATATTTATTAGGTGCTATTATTTTTGTTGCTTGCTTTGGGGACTCCAAAAGTACATAAGTTGAATCTTCATTATCTATTTTCTATATTAATCATTTTCTCTCAAATCCTTTTTTTAAATATCTTTATTTCTGTTTCATTTTGTGTGCTTTTCTCTTCTTTGTTCTCTGGGTCACTGTGTTTTTGTCAATGCCCATTCTCCTTTGTGCTCTTTCGAAGCCGTCTTCATTTCTGAATGACCTTTTTTTTTCTTCTACTCCTTCCTTGAATTTTGCCAGCTCATGTATTATTTTCTCCTATGACCTTGTTCTTTCTTCCCTGGGTTCTTTCGTCTTTGGTTTGTTGTTGTACTTCATAGAAACAATTGCTTTATTAAGATTTTTGAAATCCATGATGTTTGGTCACAATTTTCATCAGCTCTTTGGCAACCTTTCTCTGGGGAGAAGTCTTTGCCCTTTAATAAACTTTTGTGAGTATTTTTCTCTTAGTATTTTTGTATTGATGCTTTGTTAGATTCTTGTTACTACTCCTTATAATAGCACTAAAGATCCTTGTTAGCACTAAATGAGTTGGATTCAGCTTCTCCGGACTTTCCATTAACGGAAAGATGCGTTGCTCAGGGAAAAAAAGGGGTAGCAAGATAGAATTCCAGCGTGGCTGGTTTTCACAAGAACAGTCTTCCCTGCTGCCACAGAAACAAAATGCTTCCACAAAGGGGTTTATCCTTATGAATCTTTAGGTAGCACTGGATCCTCAGCTTTTCTCAACCAAATCACATCCAAGAAGGCTTTTCCCTTTAGCCCATTTCACTCCAGTCATTGCACCTGTTTTTGAAAACAGGAAATATAGTTTTTCTCTCTCTGGATATACCCCTTACCTTTAGGGAGAATATGTTTCCCTGGCTATCTCATCAAAGAAATCTTTCTCTGAGCTGCTTTCTCTTCATTTCCTCCTATTTATTTTCTTCCTAATCACAGCTTCTTTGGACTGTACTTACACATATTTGGGAGTCTTGGATAATACCTGTCCTCAAGTTTTGCCAAAAATAGAGTTTACTTTTTGATTCTTTTTGTTGCTTTTGGATGGTTTCTAGGAGAAGGAGAAAAATGCTGATTTACACAACCATATCTATTCCAGATGTACACAATGTCTTAATTACTAAGGTTTTAAAATGTCTTACTTTTTGCTAGGGAAAATTTAACTGCCTTATCCTTTTTCTTCGATTGTTTAACTGTTACTAAATCTTAACTTTCCATATACATTTTAGAATGACCTTTTTAAAAATTATACACACACACACACATGCTGTTGAGACTTTGATTTTAATTTCAACAAATGTATTATTAATTTAGAGAAAACTGATATTTTTATAGCATTGACTCTTCCTATCCATTAATATGATATGTCTCTTCATTTATTTATCTTATTTAATATTTTTAAATAAAAATTGGGGCTTTGGGGGTGGTTTATTTGTTTGCTTTACATTTTGTTCTTCCAAACATCTTTTTTTTTCAAATTGAGATATAATTGACATACAACATTATATTACTTTCAGGTACAATGATTCGATATTTGTACACATTGTGAAATGATCACCACAATAAGTCTAGTTAACATCGGTCAACATACATAGTTACAAAAAAATTTTTTTTCTTGCAATGAAAACTTTTAAGATCTATTCTCAGCAACTTTCAAATATGCGATATAGTATTATTAACTATAGTCACCATGATGTACATTACATCCCCATAACTTACTTGTTTTATAACTAGAAGTTTGTCTCTTTTAACCCTCTTCACCCATTGCATCCCCCCAGTCCCCACCTCCGGTAAACACCAACCTGTTCTCTGTATTTCTGAGTTTGCTTTTGTTTTGTTTAGACTACACATATAAATGAGATCATACAGTATTTGTCTTCTCTGTCTTATTTCACTTAGCATAATGCCATCCATGTTGTCACAATGGCAACATTTCTTGTTTTTTTAAATGGCTGACTATGTATATACATACACTACTTTTTATTTATCCATTCATCCATCACTGGGCCCTTGTTTCCATGTCTCTCCATTTATTTCGATTTTCTTTAATACCTTAAAATAAAGTTTCATAATTATCACCCTAAACATCTCTTACATCTTTTGTTAGATTTATTCCTAAGTACCTTATGTTTTCAGTTCACATTATAAATGCAGCTTTTTAAAAATTTCATTTTTAATACTTTGCTGTGGCATATAAGAACACAGCTGATTTTTGTATATTGATCTTATTTATATTCAGCAAATTTGCTGAGCTCCTGTTCATTTTAATAGTTTGTCTGCAGATGCTCTAGATTCCTGTATAGATCATTATATTCTATCATAATCGTAATCATCTGGTTTTTATTCTTTGTCTTGCCTTACTATTCTGGCTATGAATTCTAGTACAATGTCGAATAGAAGCAGCAAGAGCAGACATTCTTGACTAATTCCTAGTAGAAATCATTTTTCGGTTAAGAAATATCCTGTACAATAATAGTTTACTGAGAATCTTATCCTAAATAGGTACAAAATTTTACCAAACGCTTTTCCTAAGTCCATTGAGATAACTGTTTTTCTTTTTCTTTTTTTAATTAATTAATTTATTGTTTGGCTGCGTTGGGTCTTCGTCACTGCACACGGGCTTTCTCTAGTTGCGGTGAGCGGGGGCTACTCTTCATTGCGGAGTGTGGGCTTCTCATTGAAGTGGCTTCTCTTGTTGAGGAGCATGGGCTCTAGGCGTGTGGGCTCAGTAGTTTTGGCTCACGGGCTCTCGTGTGGGCTCAGTAGTTTTGGCTCACGGGCTCTAGAGCGCAGGCTCAGTAGTTGTGGTGCATGGACTTAGTTGCTCCGCGGCATGTGGGATCTTCCCGGAGCAGGGATCGAACCCACGTCCCCCGCATTGTCAGGCAGATTCTAAACCACTGTGCCACCGGGGCAGTCCCTTGCTTTTTCTTTTAATTTGCTAATATTTTAGATTGAGTTAGCGGATTTCAAAATGCTACATCATCTTTGCATTAATGAAATAAACATAACTGGTCACAATGTGTTATTAATAAATATTGCTTGATTTGGCAATTCAGGGATCATTCATCAATCTTATTTATGTTCACAATATCTTTTTAATACCTTTATTTTTGATATTTCTGAGTCCATATGTTTTATGGGTGTCTTGAGTAAATAGCACATAGCCAGGGTAAGGGCAGAGAATTGATTTTTTCATTTTTACCCAATATGACAATCCCTACCTTTTAACTGGAAATTTTAGTTCATTTACATTTACAGGGTTCCTGATATATTTGGATTTATGTCTACCACATTATTTTCTGCTTTCTGCCTTCCATGTTTCTCCTCTGCTTTTTCTTTTAAGATTTTTTTTGATGTGGACCATTTTTAAAGTCTTTATTGAATTTGATACAATATTGCTTCTGTTTTTATGTTTTGGTTTTGGGGCCATGAGGCATGTGGGATCTTAGCTTCCCTGACCAGGTATCGAACCCACACCCTTTGCATTGGAAGGCGAAGTCTTAACCACTGGACCACCACGGAAGTCCCCTCCTCTGCTTCTTTTTTAATATTCTCTTTCGGTCTTCTTTTGGATTAATCAAGGTTTTCCTTTAATTTGTTTTCTTCTTTACTGGTTAATAAGATATACATTTTATTTCTACTCTTTTTTTACTAGCTACCCTTAACTTTTTAATATGCATACTTTTAAAAAACTAAAATTTAAAAACAATTTTTAAATTAAAGTATTTTTCCCTCCCCTCCAACTACAGAAAGACTTCAGAATGCTTCCAATTAAATCACTCTTCCTCCCTTCTTAAATGACATTACTATACAGAATATGTGTTCTACCTTGATATTTTACCCCCAAATTGGTAATAATTCTTAACATTATACTATTATCGTTTGATACAGTCAGTGTATAAATTTATCTTCATATGTACTTTCCTTTTTCCAGCTTTTTTTTCATCACATTCCTTCCTTCTGGGTTCAATATCTTTCTTCCCAAATACGTGCTTTAGAAGGTCCTTCAGAAGATTTTTGGTGATAAACTCTCTCATATCTAGGATCTCCCCTTGTTTCTCCTCTAACAACTACTTGAACCTGACCCCATGCTCCCTATATCCCACTTTATCTCTTTGGGGACACTTACTATGTTTATTTTAAATTCTTGATCCTTCTGGTCCATTAACTGTCTTCCTCAGGTGCACTCATCTACATCTCAGAGTGAGGACTGGCAGGGGCTAGGGAGATGGAGTGCTCAGGGACCAAGCCATCCCCTGTACGTGTTATTATCACTGTCACTGGTGTTTTCTATCCTGCAGTGGCAACAGGATGGGCAGTGACCCATCAAGGACAATGTGAAGGAGACTCAAGTATGCCACGTAATCCTCTCCCCAGCCTGCCCCCCATCCATGGCTCCTGCACTCCCCTGCTGCAGTATTCTACCCATCCCTCACACCTCCAGGACCCTACCACCTTCTACATCCCCAGGGGGTCCTCACAGTTTTTATCATCTATAAGTAATCCATATCTTGCTGAATCTGTGGCAACTCCAAGGCTCAGTTTGGGGGAGGCATCCAGCATCTGGCCTTATTTTTTCATCTTGTCCGATATCAGGCTGTGTGTTTGGGTTTGTGTGTTCCCAGAATATCTATTCACACACATCTCCCCCAGTCAGTCAAGAGCTCCCTGAGAACAGAGGTCATGTCTGTTAAGCCCTTGAGCCGTCACATCTGACATAGACCTTGACACATCATAAGGAGATGGGGGAGCAACATTCTCAGGAGAGCCCCAGGTCTGCCACTTACTAACTCCAGGATTTCAGGAAGGTGAGTTTACTTCTCTATGTTTCAGATTTCTTGTGTATAAAATGAGAATTAGATGAGAACATGTATATAAAATAGTTAACTTAATGTTTGACCCCTAGGAAGCTCTCAACAAGTGATAGCTATTACTATACAATACTCAGAAACGTTTGTTAATTAAATAAATCGTGTATTGAGTGTCTACTACATGAAGAGAGCACCGCGAGGCCTTGGGGATGTTTAGAATATGTGTCAAGATTTCTGCCCTAAATAATTTGCAAGATTGTCAGAGACTAGGCTCATGACACGAGTAAGCAGTAATACACACACGGTTTCTAATAAAAGACTGAAACCCATTATCAATGGGTCCATGGGGTTGAGGAGGTAAGAGGCCTAAGTTCTCATCCCATCTGGTCACTCTCTTTCTCTGTGATATGACTTTGTCGTGTTCTACTTTGGGCCTCTTTTTCTCCCACTGGCAAAATGGGAAGCTGGATCCCAAGCATGACAATCTGAGCTCATACAAATCCACTGAATTAATCGCTCAACTCTTCTGCAGCTCCTTACAGGGATAAAGTACTAGATCAGACCAGAGTAAGTGATGAGTGAGTGTGTTCATTAGGTTCCCTACAGGAAGAACATGGCTCAACCAGAGGGTTAGTTGTTGGGAATTTAATGAAGGTCTATTTACAGAGGGGTGGGCAGGTGTAGAGGAACCAACATGGTATAGTGAAGTCTTGAGGGACAAGACTTTAGCATCCCTATCCCCTCAAGAGAGGTACTAGTGAGAGCTATAGCCATGGGAGAGGGGCTGCCTGACAGGAAGGGAAGCAATGAATACCCCAGCCTCCATCCCCAGCCCTCCGTTTCATGCTGGAGTCTTCCACTGGCTGAACACAAACTGAAGCCATGGGACAAGGGAGCCCAGGTGACGCAGTCCATAACGTCAGACTCCTGGGACACAGAGCAAGGCAGAGGATGGACTGGGGGGAGTCACGGAGAGGGTGGGGGATAAAATAACTAGCTCAGTGAGTGAGCATCTATTTATTAAATGCCTACTGTGTTCCAGCTGTACACACACTGGGTCTTTCATTCCCTTAGTAACCCTGTAAGACGATATCCTTGCCCAGCCTACAGATAGGAAACTAAGGCAGAGAACAAATACACCTGCCCAAAGGCACATAGTGAGTGAATGACAGAGCTGGGACTTGAACCTGCATCTATGTGGCACGAAGGCCCGTGCCCTTTCCAGCGCATCACGGCATCACCCCAAAGCCACGTGAGACCATGTGTGAGGGCTGCTGGGCTGAGAGACAGGAGCAGTGCCTGACTCCGGGACTAGGTCTGAGCTCTTTCTCCCTTGACAGAGATGCCCTCTGTGAAAGCCAGAACTTTCCCATCAATTGCACTGTCATTTGGGCCTTGTTTCTTTTTAAAGCAAAAACATGGATGAGAAATGGTCTCATGTGATGGTCTGCTTTCCAACTGTTGCCTTTTTAATCAACCCAAACCTCAGCTCTGGGGTCTTAAGAGGATCACATGTTTCTTGTATCTCTTTAGTGTCCTAATCAGGTCCCTGTTGGCTCTGCAACACATTCCCAACTCCCACAGCCCCCCACAAAGCCACAGCAAACCCCCCAAGAGGGCTGTCACCCACACAGAGCTGCACAACCCTCCAAAGTCAACCTTCCAAAGCAGGCTCCCAGGATCCACGTCATCCGACACACACCCAGCACGAAGTCCGACACACCCGACACTCCCATGCAGAGCACACACAGCCTGCACAAGCACGCGCAGGTATCACAGACACGCCTGCTCACACTGACCCACCCACACTCTGACTCACAGACACACAAGGCAACACCCACTCACACACATTCACCTTGAGTGATAAAACCCAGAAACCAGGGCCGCAGGCCCTGCAGCCAAACCTTCAAACTCCCTGGAGCGCAGCTCGGAGGCAGGCCTCGCCCATCTCTGAGCCCCGAGGACACACTCCACTGCCTGGCCTTTGAGGTAGAGAGACTTACAAGTTTAATGGCGGCTTTAATCACCTTTCGTTATAGACATTTTGGGGTCATGTGTTTCTGAACAAAAATGGAGTCTATTTCCTTTTGAAAATTCTAAATAAACATCCACGGGGGTTTCATAGCTTCCCAGAATAAAGGTTTTGCTCTGATGAGAAAAGCTGCAACGCCACCTCCATTCTCCAAGTGCCCCTGTGACCAGCGGTGCCCCACAGAGGGTCAGGGCTCAGCCTGTGCGCTGCCGGGATGATGGCACTCATCGCTCTGTGTCACGGATGAGCTCTTCAGGAGCGCGGTCCAGCACTTATTTGGTCAAAAAAGAGAAGGGGGCCCAGAGGGGGGACACGGCTGCCAAGGTCAGCCAGGCACTCTGTGAGGGCAGTGCTGTCAGATTGGGGGTGCAGGACCCTGGGGTGTGCCGAGATTTCCTGTTTGGGGAGGTGATGCTGGGTTGATGCTGAAGATTTCTCAGAGTGTCCTCATCTCTAAAACAGGGATCAGAACGGTGGTTATATCGGAGTGCAAATGTGATATATGTGCTGCATCAGGCGCATAAGGGCTCAGAAAGCGAGCGCGCACGCTCACATGCACAGCCCTCACTGCGGCAGTCACCACGCCCTGTGTCTTTGTGACATGCTTCACGTGGCTGCCACAAGTCTCCCACCAGACAGAGGACGCTGCCATCCCCACCATCCTGGGAGTGCAGGGGAAAGAGAAGGCCACCCGGGAGAGGGCCCCTGGCTCCAGCCCCCAGCCCCGCAAAGCGCACAAAGCACCGCCCTCGGTGACGGCAGCCGGTGTGACTTTTTCGTTTGAGAAGTAACGTGGCTTCCTGACGGATTTCAAGAGCAGGGGTCTGGGCTGTGGCCCCGCCCAGGCGTGACCACGGGGCCCAGGAAGAACGTCGGCGAGTGCCCAGGGAGGGTCGTCATGGGCCCGGGCTGGTCACTCGTCCCTGGGCTCCCCGCACGCCAGGCCTGGCTCCTCTGCACTTCTGGAGTCAAGCTGCTGAAATGACTGTCCATCCTGGGGCCTTATGGGCACTGTCAGGTTTATAATGACTCGATTTTAACGACCTCGGCTGTCGCGTCTACAGGCAGGGACTCTGGGGCTAGGAGAGTGTCTGTTGCCCACAGCGCAGCCAGGTAATATGGGCCAAGTCAGGAGGAAAGAGACAAACCAGGGTTCTGCCCCAAGGAGGGCAGGTGGGTGAGAGCATCAGACACTTGTCATGTGACACCGTAACCGCAACTATGACAGCGCTGGTCTGTGTTTTCTGTATCAGTGCCATTAAGGGCTGCACGGGCTGTGGACTAGTAAAATCAGCCATCACTTGGGAGTGGGTGAGAAATGCAAATGATTTACCCCAGACCTGCCAGATCAGGATTTGTGGGGCTGGGACACCGCAGTTTGTTTGAACAAGCCCTCCAGGGGATGCACACTAGCGGTTCAGGACCATTGTTCTATATTATCTCCTTTATCCCTATTTTCCAAAAGGAGAAACTGAGGCTTAAATAGATAAGGTCTTAAAGCGCGGAAGGAACAGAAACAACACTCCAATACAGATTTAACTGACTCCTCCCTCTCCCTTTGGTAATGTTGAGCTCCTTGGCTGAAAAGTGGGCAAGTGGGAGCCGGTCACCCTTGCCTGCGGTGGGCCCTCCTGCCTAAGCAGTCACCGGTGGCCTTGGTATCTGGCCTGTGGCTCAGAGTCTAAACCCTAAGCTTAACCAGGAGAGTCCACTGTTGGTGAGCTGGAAGGTGATGAGAACTGCGTGGACAGGCACGCGGAGGAGAGAAGTGGACCCACGGGGAGCCCCAAGCTGCACCTTCCCTGGTGCTCTTCTCCCTGGCAGATCTCCTGTTCTTCCTCAGATGCCAGGGGTGAAGCTCATCCCCTGGGCCAGCACACCAGAGCTACCCAGGAGCAGGGCTGTTCTGGCTCTTTTCTCTGTGCCCAGGGCGTAGCTCAGGGCCCAGCACCAAGCTGGTACTCCGTGAAGCTGCATGGTCAAGTAAAGCCGTGAGTGGCTAAATGGCTATGGAAGACATCATGGAAGGCCCTGCAGACCTCAAGTGGCATAACTATGTGGAGAAGTGGGAGGTAGTGGGAAAGGTGCTCCCGGTGAAGGCTGCAGCCTGGGGAACGGCAGTGTGAGACTGCAGGGGGTGTTGCTGCAGCTTCTCTCTGGGGCTTACAAGATAAGAAATTCAAAGGTAGGTTTGGCAGCCGTGGGGAAGGCCCGCACTACCGAAAGGTGGAGCAGGGCGGTGGGGTTGATTCTATAGGTGCTGGGGAGCCACGGAGGGCATTGGCACAGGGAAGTGGTGCGATCCCGTGGCGTCGTGGGCTGGAGAGGGGCGGGGCAGCGGCTCCTGTATCCCGAAGCCTATCTTGCACCACGCGCTGTGCCTGCTCCCTGCCCGAGGACCACCCATTTCATAGCTGAGGCTCAGGGTGCCCAGCCCAAGGGAGCACAGCTAGGAAGGGGTGGAGCAAAATTCACACCAGCTCTGCCCGACTCCGGAGCCCAGGCTCTCACTCCTCCCCTACTGCCCCATCGCTGAGCTGCCTCCAAGGGCGGGCTCCTCGTCACCCGGCTTGGAGATCATTGGGAAGCAGAGGTTTCATGCCTTCTGCCTGGAGTGTGAAGTCAGGGCTGGAACCCCAGCACTCATGGACACTCCCAGGCTGTGAGCCTCTTGGGGTGGGCGGTGGGGGGAGGGGCGGGTTGTATGGTGGAAGCAGGTGGTGCACATGCCCAGGAAAGGAAGGTCTGAGGCATGGAGGGGCGGAGGCGGGCTGAGAAGTGAAGCGTGTCCCCAGAGCCCTTGGCAGAACTGCGGGTGCAGGCGCTCTCCTGTCCTGACGCTGAGCTCTGAGGCCTGGACTTCCGGAGCCACTCTGTTCCTGGCGGGCAGAGCCACCTCTTCTTCTCTGCCAGGGAAGGGCCGGGCGGGCGTCCACTGCGGAGGAGCCAGCAGCGCGGGGTCAGGGGAAGCTGGTTTCCGCCTTTCAGAGGGACCAGAGACCTCAATGATTTCCTGGATTCCACGAGACAAAGAGACGTGAGAGAACGAGAGAGACAGACAGAGAGCCACGGAGACGGAGGACAAGCGAGGGGCCCGCAGAGACGGCCGGGAGAGGCTCGGAGGTACGCGCCGTCCGCACTGCGCCCCACGCCGCTCGGCTGCGCGGCAAACTGGAAACAGCTGCGGAGGTTTTGGGTTTCCGCCCGGCCTCCGCCCGGCCTCCCCCCGGCCCCTGGCGCGGGCCCACCCGAGCAGTTCCTCTTAATCCCGCTCTCTCTCGGGAAGCTGCGCTGTGAAAATCCTCGGCCCTGCCCGAGCAGGTCAGCCCTGGGCTTGCGGCGGCACGCCGGGTGGGAGGGCGCCGGCGGCTGCTGCTCCCCGGCCGCCCGGCCCTTCCGTGAGCTGCCGGCTCCACCGCGCTCCTGCCTGCGGGGCCTCCACTGCCTCATCCCATAGCCAGGCGGATCGTGCCTCCCACGCGGGGATCAGAGGGTCGTTGTGAGCGTTTAATGGAAAGTGCCCCAGGCGTTCCCTGGCACCTGGCGGGTGCTCCCAGAACCTTCACCGGTCCCTTTCTTGCAATGATGCGCCACCCCTAGGGGGCGCCTTTTTCTAATTGGCACAAAGATATCTTAAGGCTAGTGGTGGCTTTGCCTCCTCTTCTCGCTCACTCTCCCAGCTCAGTCCCCTGGAACACAGACCCAGCGGGCTTCCCCCAGAGGGCATGACTCACCACTCCAGCTCATCACGCACTTCTTGAGGCCCTACTGTGTGCCGTCCTGTGCTGGATCCCGCGCAGTACCTGCCCTCAGGAGCTCAGAGACATAATCTTGTTCAACTGGGTCACAGGGCTTTGCCTCTGGAGTTTGGAGGTCAGATAAGCCTCACTGTCCATTCTGAGCTCAAGATGAGAAGGCATCCAGGTTAATCCATCGTCCAGAGAGGGCAAGGGCCTTCCGCAAGGTCACACAGCAGGTCTGTGACAGAGCTGGGCCTCTGGGCCGTGCCTCCTGCCCTCCAGTCAAGGCTCTGTTTTGTTTTGTTTTGTTATGAGCACTGAGCCGTCTCCTTCACTCAGAGCCAAACTGGGATTGAAGTCCCTGCCCCAGCCAACAGCCAGGGCTGCCGCCAGCTCCAGAAGTCACTCACTCGGCGAGGCTTTCTGGAGTCCCTTTGCCCCCGCCCTGGACGCTGCTCCACGGCCGGAGCAGCACAGGTTGGGGCAGCACACGCGGCGGGCAGAGCCCCTGGCCAGGAGGCAGCACCACAGGGTCGACTAGGGCCCCCGTGTCCCTGCTGCGGACTGAGGTCAGCGTTAGTCTAGGAGGGAGGACCTCTGAGGGCCTTGGCAGCCCTGACACTCTGACCCCTCACCTCCGGCCCTCAACCCCCCAGCACCTTCCTGCCGCCCACATCAAATGAGTCTCTGCAGAACACTGCCTGTCAGAGAGAACGGGGTCACCAGAGAGCAGGTCCAGACCTCCCCGCCTCTGTATCACTCCTGGGTGTGCACACACAGCACAGAATCTCACAACACCCCACACGAGGTGACACACACGTGCACATTCACCTCACACACGCACACGCACAATCACTGCGTGCCTGTGCACGTGCGCTCTCACGCAATCTCCCACTCACCTATACTCAGTGTCACACACGTCCTCTCGTTCACACACACAACCTCACACTCTTACACACCTCTCCTGAGTACCCCCCGTTTGTCTCACTCTCCCTGGGTGCCCATGGCCAGCACGGCTAAGGGTGACCCTGGCAGCGTCTCCCTGCCATCCGCCCGGATTCCCAGCAGTGCCCGCGGCCTGCTCCTGCCTGGCCTTCTCCTCTCCGCAGGGGCCGGCCCTGGTGGGGATGGCTCGCGGGGACGTGTGGCAGCAGAGCGTGTGGCTAAGCAGGCCGGTCCCAGGCCAGATGCGGGCCCGCTGCTTCACAGCTCCCAGAACAGGAACTCATTGCTCCTCCACGGGCCGAAGGCTGGTGGCGTTCTTAGAGATGTCACCCACGCCACCCCCATCCCGCCCTGCCCAGCAACCTGCCAGTGACCCCCCAGCAGAAGAGAGGAATCACCCGCATACCTCCCCCCAGCCCTGCCTTAGACTCACACCGGCCAGTCCTCACTCATACCAGGGGGTCCCTCCCAAAACCTGCTCTGAGCATGTCACCCCTGGATCAAATGCCATTCCTGGCTTCCCTTCTGTTGCTGGGAAAACCCAACTCCTCTCTTGGATTCCATGCCTGACCCAGCCTCCTGCTTCTGCCTCAGCTGAGGCAGTCACCACCGCATTTCTCTCTCTCTCTCTCTCTCTCTCTCTCTCTCACACACACACACACACACACACACACACACACTTTCAAAAGCAGATTTATCATGAGGTTGGTGATGTCTAAGTCTCAGGACCCTGCACTCGCACCATCCTCTAAGATGCTCTTTTCTGGGGACACGGGAGGGAGGCAGCGGCGCCAGCCACACAGGAAGCGCTGGGCTCAGCGTCTCCACCTCAACACTGAGGATAACCCGCCGCGCGGCCTGCCTACCTTACAGAGCTGGTGTGAGGGCGTAGCGATGGCCTTTTGGAAACTGTAAAGTGCTGTGCGTGTGGAGGCATCACTTATTATGAGCAGCTGCTAGTAAGAACTTGTCCCTTAGACAGTCTCTCCCACGGACCCTGGGCCAGAGCAAGGACCCCGAAAGAGCCCAGGCTGTGCCGTTCCCTTGCTCAGTGACTTCAGGCGGGCTCGTCCTTTACACTCAGGGTGTCAGTTTCCTAACCAGTAGAGTAGCAGGATGGGCCTGGATGAGCTGTACTCTTCCTCCCATTCTCACCTTTGAGGGGTTCAGGGATCCATGTTGCAGGTAAGCGAGCCGTAGGAGCTCAGAGAATCCACTCACAAATTCACACCTCGCTTCCCGCGCGAGGCCCCTGAACTATTCAGCCGTAGACAGCAACTGTCCACCCCACGGCCCCTCCATGTGCAGGCTGGGGGCCAGGCACTGAAGCCGTAGCAAATGAACACGGTGGACACCATCCCTGCCCATGACAGCTTACAGTCTACCAGGCAAGAAGAGAAACTGAAGAAGTAAATTACCAGTGCACAGAGTATCATGAAAAAGGGCAGAAAGCGACTGGAGATTGTAACAGGCAGATCGCTCCCGTGTTGGGGGGGGTCAGGGGAGCCCCCCACCCCAGCCTCCCCGTGGCCCTGGAAAAATTACGCTCAAGGAGACCTGAAAGTGAATAGATGACTTAGGTAGGGGGAGAAGTAGGAGGGAAAAAATCCAGAAACCGCAGAGAAGGGCTGCGTGGCTGGAGATGGTGAGGATGAAGGAGTGGTGGAGGGGGTGCAACTGGACTCCTAGCTCTGGAGGTGGGAAGCTGAGGGAGAGCCTGTGCGCTGGGTTGTTTCTCCATAAACAGGAGGTCAGGGTGTCTGCTGGGACTGTTCAGGTTGGAACAGTCCGCTAGGACTGCAGCCTGCCTATGGGCCACTGAACCATGTAGAGTGCTCTGTTAAACTCTTTGCTTTCTACTCTCTCCCAGGCCCTGTACTGGGCACTGGAGCTCATGTGGGTTCTCTAAAGACTCCTCTCTGCTTGTTTGTTTTCTTTTGTGGGAGCAAGATTGGAGGTCTGGCCCCTTCAGGAACACAAGGCAGTAAAACGGTCCACCATGTGCAGTTGTACAGGTTGTTCACTGTCCAAGACACCCTGCCAAGGGGCTGAGTGGAGGCTGAAATTCAGCTCTTGTTCTGCTCCCCAAGCCATGTGCCCTGCCATGAGGCTGTGTCTTCTGCGGGGGAAAAAGAGGGCTCCTCTTTCTAATTTGCAAAGAGATACCATCCGCTCTCCATCAGCTGAACTATGAGTACCCTGGGCTGTGCCTGGGGCACTTTTTCTAATTCTCACAAGGTGTGTGGGCACCACCGGCTTTGGGAGCGAGTCAAGAAAGCTGAGATGTGCCTTCTTTTCAAAGATTCTAAGGAATGGGAAGGTTGGGCGTCAAGGCAGCTCAGCATCTCCCCCAGGAGAGAGGTG
The DNA here is from genome assembly GCF_964270905.1 of Leucopleurus acutus. NCBI lineage: Eukaryota > Metazoa > Chordata > Mammalia > Artiodactyla > Delphinidae > Leucopleurus > Leucopleurus acutus. Next base: position 154,479,256 of record NC_139143.1, read on the forward strand.
TAAGCACAGGCTGGAGGTTTTTCATAGAAAGCAAGCTAGTTGGTACCTAGGATGAAGGTCAAAGAAATATGAGCCTGAGAAATCCTCCAGTTTAGAGTTCTTGCTGTTAAAACTAGGAGGGACCACTAGGCCATCTTATTCCAGGCCCCCATTTTTCATGTGAGACATCACAGGACGAGAGGAGTCGTGTGGTTTCCCTGGAGTCACACAGCGGTATTCAAGACAGTGCTAGGCCTCCCAACTCCCAGAACTGAGTTTCTCCACCACACCCCCACCTGGCCCATCCCAGGGAATCCTCATGTGAGCCCCTCAGGGCAGGGGTGAGGCCCATCTCTTCCAGGGTCCCCAATACAGGCACACACACATTCATTAACACATAGGCATGCACACACACGCACACGCACACGCACGCGTGATTTTGGTGGCCTGGTGGTTGCCTCCAGCATAGGACAAGGGCCAGGCTCCCTGTTCACCAGACTGTAAATCTTGATGCCACTAAGTGGGCTCCAGAACCTTCTACACCACCCCCTAAGGAATTTCAACTTGATTTTGTTCTTATCTAAATATGTTCCTGTGCCTTATCTCACAGGAAACAAATTAGCACCCGTCCCAGGAGGCTGAGGGGCCCAGGGGACAGGCTGAGCTTCCCAAGGCAACACTTCCAAAACATGGGGGTCCCAAGGGATGGAAAGGATGAGACAGCCTCAGGCTTCTCACAGGCCACCAGCTCCCACCACCACCTCCTCCTTTCCCCAAACTGGACCCACACCAGTTCTCAACGGAAGTATGATTAATTGGGAAGGGATGCGTCAACTTAATGGGAGACCTGCAAGTTTGCAGATGGGCTTCTTTCTTGTTCTTGCTGTCACTGGTGTTTTTAAGCAATGATTTTTCTCCATCTCAGCCATTTTTCTCCATTCTCTTTATTTCTTTATCTCTACATTTCAGCATGTCTGGGAGGCTGGAAGAAAGAGGCCACTGCTAGTCAGGGTCACCTAACCCACAGCAGGTGAGACGCTGCCGACATACTGGCATGTAAGGAGGAATACCAAAATAGTGCATATGTGACTCATTCCTTTTCAACCTTTTTTTTGGTAAAATAACAGGAAACTACACAAAAACAGACCGTTCAGTGAATCATTATAAGGTGAACACACCTGTAAGATTAGCGAGATCAAGAAATAGAACAGTGCCGGCCGCCCCAGGAGCCCCTCTGGGTGTCTCATCCCAATCACAATCCTCTCTCTTCCCCAAAACTAACCACAATCCTAACTTTTATAACTATCACTTTCTTGTTTTTCCTTATAGTTTTATCACTCAAATGTACATCCCTAGACACTGTCATTTAGTTGTGCCCATTTTCTATATTTGGCATATCGCTTAGGTCTCTCCTAATCCCCAGCTTTCCACCTCCATCTCTTACTTTTCCTGACAATTCATCTGCTGAAGAATCCTGGCTCTTTGACCTACAGAAGGTCCACTCTGGAGTCTGCTGGTTGAATGCTCATGGTGCCATTCACCATGTGTATTTGTCCTTTGCCTTTCCTTCAAATCTGTGGCTGGATCCAGAGAGTAGATCAGGCTCCGGCTCCAACCTCTTTGGCAAGATGACAGGTGGGCTGTGCTGTTGCACCAGAAGCATATAAAGTCTGGCTGTGTCTCTTTCTGGAATTGTTAGCACCCATTGATGCTCAGTGCTGAGATCCATTCATTTGTTGGATATTACAAAATGGTGGGTGATACCAAACTCTGTCCTTTTATTGTAAATTCATTAGTTGGAACACTATTATTATGATCTATTAATAATTCCCGTCATTCAAGGTCATGGGTTTGGGTCCTTGAGGGGTGGGTGTTTCAGGGCTGGGGGAGGAGCAATGGTGTGACATGTTTAATCTCGAAATCTCTTTAGTAGCTTAGGATACGAGTCCTGGAAGTACCACAAAGGTGAAGTCCACTCCAACTACCCACCTAGAACAGGAATCCCGTCTACAGCCTCGCTAATAGTTGGCTGTTCAGCCCCTGCTTGCATACCTCATGGATCAGGAAGCTCACTACTCCCCAAGTCAAACCATCCCATCCTTGCCAAAATCTGGCTCTAAGAGGGTCCATCCTCCTGCTTTAGAACTGCCTCCGTGCACCCTCCCACAGTGGTCCCGCAGGGCAGGTCTGTTCCCTCTACCAGGGAATGGCCCTTCAAAGACTCCTCCTCCAGGAAGTCTTCCCAGCTGCTCCTCTCCCTCTTCCTCCTCTTCTGGCTGTAATTTCACATAAGATCCAAAGCTTTGGTGCTGTGATTGATGTTTGCTCGAAATTCCAAAGCAGGCTTATCTACAATTTTCAAAAGGCTGATGCTCATTTGGAGGCAATCAGGCCCAAGTGTCAAACACTAATGCTTCATCTCCCAGTCCGGTCTCACCACAACCTTGCTGCTGACCACAGCAAAAAAAAAAAAAAAAAAAAAAAAAAAGCTCATGGACCAGTCTTTCATTGTTTAACCCCCTCCACATCCACACCAAGAAGCCACATTTCACTGACACCCAGATATGAGACAGCAGAGATGGACAAGGCAGACAAACGACCTCTTCTCCCGGCGCTTGGCACAACCAGACAACACGAATCAAAAATAAAATTATCCCAACACACACACAAAAGGGGTCAAATTGTAAATGAAAGTTGCTTTTGAAAGGGAGGTCTTAAAGCCATCATCTTTCCTTATCCTCCCTTGCCCTCAGCCCCACATTCAGTTACTCACCAAATCCAGCCACTAGGTACGAGGAACGTCTCTGCAAACACCATCTAGTCTACACTTTTCCACTTGCTTTGCACCAGCTCTCCCACCAACATAGAATGCACTGTTGATCACCCATCAATACCTCTGTTAACACAAGCCTCCCCAGCCTTCAAAGCTCGGTCCACAGCCACCACCCAAGCACCTATCCTGGATCCTGACCCCCTTCAAAAGCAACCCTCTCTCCAGAAGACTCTCAGGGCTGGAGTTACGGAATAAATGAGCGGATTCACCAATTCTGGAAACATTTCTTACCCCCCCCCTTATGTGCCAGACACTATCCTAGGCACTGAGGGTCTAATAATAAAAGCAACAGACAAAAATCCCAGTTTATTATAGTCAGCAGTCAGACAGCGAGAGAACAAATTAGTAAGTTAGATGTAGCATATTAAGAAGGTGCTGTGGAGAAAAATAAAACAGGGAAAGGGCTTCTCCTGTGTTGGGGGAGAGAATGAGGGACCTGTCTACCAATGTGACATCAGAGAAATAGACTTGAAAGAGGGAAGGAAGTGGACCTCTGCAGGTATCTGGGCAAATGAATGAAAGAGGAAATGAATGAGTGAACAAATAATTCACTGAACACAGTGATTAATGAATGAGGGACTCACTGAATGAGTCAGTGAATGAGTGGACAAGAAGGTGGGGATTGTGTCTAGTTTATCTGTTATAACGAAGTGACACGAAGTGAAGTGGTCAAACTACACAGGCTGGAAAGAAACCACCAGCTATTTCTGTGACTTCCTAGAGCCCATTTAGGAGCTTGAAAATGTGTCTAATGAACTTGTAGAGTGGTTTCAAGGGCCTCCCTTCTTTTTAGAGGTCTCCAAGGGTTCTGCAAGCTACACTCAACGCGCTCACAGCCACGGGGGCTTGGCTAGGCTGACAGCGTGGGACGAGGGAGTACCTCCTTGGAGGAGAACACAGGGCAAGGCTGCAGACCTGGGTCCAGCTCCGGCTCCAGCTGGTCTCAGTGTCTATCTGAAAAATACTCCCAGCCCGCTCCTCCTCAGAATGCGGATGTAGGCCCCACGTGCCCTACCCGGGCAGCCACGCTCTAAGGCACACCAAGGACCAGGAAAGGGACGGTGCTGCGGGGCTCGTTTCTTCCATCCCAAGGTGAGGTGTGACAATGCACATCGGTGGGGCTCCCGATCGACTGCAGGAGGATTATTACTTAGGCTGGGCAGGGTCTAGAGTGAATATGAAGGATTCTGCCTCTGCACATCCCTGCCTGGTCAGAATTTTATCAGTAAGGACATAAAGGGCAGGCTGGAGACACTGAGGGAAGCCCAGAGTTGCAGAGAGATGAGCAGGGATGTGGGATGGCAGAATCAAAGGCACAGAGCAAGGACCAGGGTGTGGTGTGTCACGGGCTCAGCACGAGCCATACGAGGGCAGAGCAGGGCAGCACAGGACAGGGAGAGCATCCCCACCCCCAGGGAGGACAGTCACCTGGAGACAGGACAGCACATGGCTTACAACTGGGGGCTTTGAAGTCGGACAAACACAGATTCATATCCAAGCTTTGTGGCTTTTTTTTTTTTTTTACATCTTTATTGGAGTATAATTGCTTTACAATGGTGTGTTAGTTTCTGCTTTATAACAAAGTGAATCAGTTATACATATACATATGTTCCCATATCTCTTCCCTCTTGCGTCTCCCTCCCTCCCACCCTCCCTATCCCACCCCTCCAGGTGGTCACAAAGCACCGAGCTGATCTCCCTGTGCTATGCGGCTGCTTCCCACCAGCTATCTACCTTACGTTTGGTAGTGTATATATGTCCATGCCTCTCTCTCGCTTTGTCACAGCTTACCCTTCCCCCTCCCCATATCCTCAAGTCCATTCTCTAGTAGGTCTGTGTCTTTATTCCTGTCTTACCCCTAGGTTCTTCATGACATTTTTTTTTTGTTAGATTCCATATATATGTGTTAGCATACGGTATTTGTCTTTCTCTTTCTGACTTACTTCACTCTGTATGACAGACTCTAGGTCTATCCACCTCATTACAAATAACTCAATTTCGTTTCTTTTTATGGCTGAGTAATATTCCATTGTATATATGTGCCACATCTTCTTTATCCATTCATCCGATGATGGACACTTAAGTTGCTTCCATGTCCTGGCTATTGTAAATAGAGCTGCAATGAACATTGTGGTACATGACTCTTTTTGAATGATGGTTTTCTCAGGGTATATGCCCAGTAGTGGGATTGCTGGGTCACATGGTAGTTTGAATGAGCTACTTAACCTCTCCGAGCTTCAGCTTTCTCTAAAACGGGTACAGTGATGACTAACAGAAGATCAAATGAGACAACATTTATAAAGCACTGAGCATAATACTGGCACACAGCAAACATTCAGTAGATGATACTCATCATCATTAATATAGTCTAATATATTATTGATAGTGCTAACACATTGTTTGTTAATAAGTAACAAGATATACTATATTACAATGTTAATAATTATCTGAGTCAGCAATGTGTCGGGGCTGACTAAAAAGAGCTAATGTGAGCCCAGACTAAATTAACAGAGGTCAAGGGTGCAAAAGAAGGAGGGACTGGACTGGCTTTCCTTTGAGCTGGTTGGTTAGATCCCAGCTGATGGACTGTGTCCAATCCTGGCCTGCCTCTTGGCAGAACAGAGATAACTGGGATGGATGCAGAGGAAGCAGCTGGGATGTGAGGGGCTGGAAACCCATCCCGTGGGGAGTGGGTGCTGCTGAGCCAGCAGGAGAGGAAGCTGCAGCCATCCTCATCACCCCACAATCTCTAGGGCTGGCCCAGAGCAGATGAGACTGAAGCACCAGGTGGGGTCCCAGAGGGCAGATCTGGGGCTGGGAACAGAGAGGGAGCTACAAGGAGGCAAGTTTCAGCTCTGTGTGAGGAAGAACTTTCCTTCAGGTCAATGAGACCACTTCCCAGGGACCAGCTCTGTAGGGAGAGCGCTCCCCAACACCACAGCTACGTCAAAAGATGCTAAGAGGGCTTCCCTGGTGGCGCAGTGGTTGAGAGTCCGCCTGCTGATGCAGGGGACGCGGGTTCGTGCCCCGGTCCAGGAAGATCCCACGTGCCGCGGAGCGGCTGGGCCCGTGAGCCATGGCCGCTGGGCCTGTGCGTCCGGAGCCTGTGCTCCGCAGTGGGAGAGGCCACAATGGTGAGAGGCCCGCGTGCCGCAAAAAAAAAAAAAAAGATGCTAAGACAAGCCCTGCCTTACCAAGAGGGGGCTCTCCCCAGGAGAGAGGTTGGTCTCCATCAACACTTAGCCTGACCTGACAGTCTCTGACTCATGACACATCTGCCCTTGTTGGAATCTTGGGAGTATAGACATTACTCATCCATCCAACCATTCATGAATTCATCCATTTATTCATTCCTATATGTCTGTGGTCAGTGCCAAGGATATAGCAAGCATCAGCTCTGCCTTCCTGGGGTTTACATTCCAGAGCAGCAGCTCTCAAACTCTATATGCATTATTCAAGAAGGGACAATTTGAATAGCCACCTGCAAAAGAATAGAGTTGGATCCTTACTTCTCATCATATACAAAAATTAACTCAAATTGGATGAAAGGCCTAAATGTAAAAGCCAAAACTGTAAAACTCTTAGAAGAAAACATTAGGTAAATCTTCATGACCTTGGATTTGTCAGTGGTGAGAAAACTTGTCAGTGGTGTCTCAGATATGAAACCAAAAGCACAAGCAACAAAAGAAAAAATAAAAGACGTCATGAAAATATAAAACTTTTGTGCTTCAAAGGACACCAACAAAAGTGAAAAGACAACCCACAGAATGGGAGAAAATATTTGAAAATCATATGATTGATAAGGCACTTGTATCTAGAACACATGAAGAACACTTGAGGGAACTCCCCTGGCAGTCCAGTGGTTAGGACTCTGTGCTTTCAGCCACGGCCCACCCGGGTTCAATCCCTGGTCAAGGAACTTAGATCCCATAAGCCACATGGCACGGCCAAAAAAATAACAAACACACACTTGAAACTCAAAAATAAATAACCCATTTTAAAAGGAATGAAAGATCTGAAAAGATATTTCTCCTAATAACATATACAAATGGCTCACAAGCACTTAAAAAGACATTCAACATCATTAGTCAACAGGGAAATGCAAATCAAAACCATAATAAGATACCACTTCATACCCAATACCATGCCCACAATCAAAACGTCAGATGCTAACAAGTGTTAACAAGGATGTGGAAAAATCAGAACCCTCATGTACTCAGGTACGAATACAAAATAGTACAGCCACTATGGAAAGCAGTCTGGCATTTCTTCAAAACTTTAAACATAGGGTTATCATTTGACCCAACAAATCCACTCCTACGTATAGATCCAAGAAAAATGAAAACATACGTCCACACAAAAACTTAAACATGAATGTTCATAGCAGTATTACATCAAATATACATCAACAGATGAACAGATAAACAAAATGTGGTATATCTTTTCAGTGGAATATTATTTGGCCGTAAAAAGTAATGAAGTACTGATACATGCTACAACATAGATGAACCTTGAAAACTTTATGCAAAGTGAAAGAAGTCAGATACAAAAGACCGCATATTATAGGACTCCATGCATATGAAATGTCCGGAATAAGCAATCTATAGAGACAGAAATTAGATTCATGGTTGTTTAGGACTGTAGGAACGGGTGAGGTGTTCTGAAACAGATTGTGGTGATGGTTACATCACTCTGAATGTACTAAAAAGAACTGAATGGTATCCCGTAAGTGGGTGGATTACTTGATACATGAATTATATCTCAATAAAGCTGTTACCAAAAAGCAATCACCCAAGGTATATTCTGCCAGAGCTACAGGCCCATAGGATTGGATTTAAAGCTGCCTGGGGTGGGGTCTGAGCATCAGTGGTTTTAAAGCCCGCCCCCCAGGTGGTTCCAATATGTAGCCAAGGTTGAGAACCACTGGTCCAGGGGAACCAATACCTCCCATTTCCTGAAAGTCCACAAGCTGCCTTACCTTCACTACCTCGTGCCGTCTTTACAACCATATCCCACAGACGTGACAGGTGCAACAGTCTTTTATCCATAACTCTGAAATCCAAGAAGCTCTGAAAAAGGAGAACTCTTCCATAAATTGGCAGAAATTCATTTGGCGTCAAAAAACCCGAGCTGAACCTACATGAAGCTATTTATGGTCTTTATTAATCCTACTTAATGTGAATATCCATACATTTCACTGCAGAAATCATCACCTGTTTGCTTACAGGCCGCTCTCCTTACCCTGCTGGGGGTGTTTAATAAAGCATAATGTACACAACAGCACTTTCTAAAACGCTGAAAAATTCCAAACTCCAAACCAGATCTGGACCCAAGCATGTCAGATAAGGGACGGTGGACCTATACGTGTTCCCATTTTACAGAGAGAGGAAACTGAGTCTGAAAAAGGCAAAACAACCTGTGTGAAGTCCCAGATAGAGGACTCCTACCTGAATCCTTCCTTGCAGCCAGGAAGACCCTCGGTCCCTTGCCTGCATCCTTCCCTGCTCTCCTTCTTGGCCCACGGACACGTGGGGACTCCTGTTTGCCCAGACATGTGGGCGTCTGCTGCTCCAGGCCCATCTCCAGCCAGCTCCTGGCAGGGCCTCGCCCACCACACGAGGGGCCTGCCCCGCCCGAGCAGGAGCTGGAGCCGGAGCCTGCTTTGTAATTTGCTCTGCCAGCCCGCCCTCCCAGCTGCAAACGGAAAATCCGAGAAGGTGGTCTGCTTTTCTGGCAGATGTCAGCCGCAGCCGGCCAGGGACAGGGTAGCTGCTAGGTTGGAAACACATTTTAGTGGAATTAGCAGAAAGGAAAAATGTTAATTCTGCAACAATGAGACCCTGCCGGCAAGAAAGAAACAGAGAAGACAACAGATTGAGGGTTGCTCCTTCCATGCTTCTTCACCCACCAGTGGCATTTGTTAATGTAATTAATGACAATAATTTCAGAACCAAAACCAAGGCGCCAAGAGATGGTGTGAATTGCCTGAGGTCACACAGCAAGGACACAGCTAAGCAGGACTGGACCCAGCTCCTCCTGATTCTGAAGATCAGCTCTTTTCCCCCACCCCACACACAGAGGGTCTTTTTAGCCAAAAGTCTGTAAAGAAGCTGAACCACTTCTTTCCTCAAGTCAGAGTTATTCAGGGCAAGCAGTAGGGCAGCTTCAATTCAGTTTCCTGCCTTCCCTCCCCTTTTGTATTGGGACTGCCCCCCAGGCCATGTACTCCTCTGCAGCTTGTCTCTCAAGAAGCTTCAGAGATGGGTTAATTAGCCCATTTCACAGATGAGAAGACTGAGGCCTGCAGCACGAAAGTAGTTGCACCAGGCCACAACCCAGGTCTTCCTCCTCTCTGTGTGATCCTCTGTGTGGCTCTTAGCTGGATGCCAGTTTTCTGCAACTCCACAGTGGAGAAAAGCCTACTCTGGGAGAACCAAGATCCCTTTCTTTTTGTGGACAGAGGGACAGCCTAAGACCATAGGAGTCACGGGAGGGCACTGCTGTACATGGACTCACTCATCACTCATTCGTTCAAACACCCTGGACACACCCTTCTCTGAGCTCCAGCTAGACACTAGAGACACAGCAGAGGATCAAAAACATTCCCTGACTCCTGGGAGCTCAGAATCTACGTGAACAACCTGCAAACCCACCGTTCCATACCCAGTCCGGTGCAAGTTGCAGTGGTTCATCTAAGACCCAGAGGAAACCCAGAAGGAGCCCCCCAGGCTGCCAGCAGGAGTCAGGGAAGGCTTCACAGAGAAGGAAGCATTTGAGCTGAGAGTTGAGGGATGAGTTGACGTTGGTCAGGTGCACAAGCTGGAGAGAGGCTGCCCAGGCCCAGGACACAGCATGTGCCACAGCCCAGAGGCGGGAGAGGTGATGGGGACCCCTAGGCAGATTGTGGTGTCCAGAGCATAGAGTGAAACCCTGGGCCCAAGACAGAACCAAAGTCTGGGGACCATCTCCTCCCTCATTTGGCCATAGAGAGTCATGGCCACAAGGACCTTCCAGGAGGGGCAGGTTTTGAGGGGGTGGCTGTTCATTCTAGGGCACCAACATCCTAAGTAAATGGCCCCACCAAGGAGAAGACCCAACCCTGAGCCCCGAAGTCTGGGCAGCCTCTGTGGCTTTGGACCAGCCAGTGACGACTTCTCTTGGTCATTAATCGCAGCATGTGCTAATGTTTGATAAATTGCCCAACAGTTGCATTAGCTAATTAACTCCCCGAACAAAACCAGAGAGTTCATCTGTTTTTATAAGACGCCCAAGAGCATCCTGGGAACAGGCACGGTGGTCGTGAATAAAAGAGAAACATTCATTTATGGTAATTGGTTTCAGCTCCTCACTTGGCTGCTTGTCCTGACCTAAATGTATCCAGTTGTTCCCTCTGCCTTGCTCTGGTTTGGGGGTCACTCCTAATGGTTTAATTCAACAAAAAATGTCTGCCATTTCCTGTACCCTCTGTCTTTTTTCACCCTCCTCCCAAACGGTTTTCTTGCAAGCAGCCTCTCTGCAAGTCCCTCCCGGAGCTGTTTCCTTCTCAGGGAACAAAGTCAAGATTGTTGACAGAGAAAAAAGGTCTTAACTCCAGGCCAAGAAAAGAAGGTGGGGGAGGGGATAAATGAAGGTCATAATCATTTGTTTGTCTTCCACCCGGACTTCACAAAGCAGGTTTTGTCCAAGGCCGGTGGTCAGGGACTCTGACACAGAACATGGCCCTGGTGACCAGGGGCAATTTATGGGAGGGAATGAACACAAGTCCTCATTCATGGAGCCGCCTCGGAGGAAGTGACTGAGGAGGCACACTCGCGCGGGCAGCCGGGCCCTCCCTGGTCCCTCCTGCGGGCCTGAGGCTGTGGAGGGACAGGGAGAGGCTGGCGGGGTGCTGTGAGTTTTGGCCAAACTTCAAAACCCAAGTGCGGCCCTGCCTTCCTCTGGACGGCTTTTTTTTCCCCCCCAGTCCTGGGCACAGATTATCTCCCCACAGGGCAGTGCCTAGAGACCGTATGGGAGTGGCCGTCCCTCCAACCAACTGGGGGCTCTCCATCCCTCAGGTGGATGCCGGGAGTCTCTGCTAGCCTTTGGGACCCAGGGATGAGAGCAGCAGGAGGGTGGGGGCGGGCCGGGGCCGGGGAGAGGATCTGGAATACATTGCGCCATCAGCAGAAACAGCTTGTAAACTTGGTTGGGGTGCATCTGGTAGAAAGGCGTTGTATAAATATTAGATCATTATCAGCGTATTGTGTTTCCAACTTGGGCGGAGGAGGGGCTGGCGGGCCCCAGATGCCTTTCGTCAAGAAGACAAGGATGGCTTCAAGGAGTCCTCGGAAGGTTGCCGCCTGCCCTCGGGCAGTCCTCAGGTTCAGGGCTCAGATCCTGGGGAGGGCGGAGTGACCGCCAGCCTAGCCTGCCCAGGCTCTTCCCGGGAAGGACGCTGAGCATCGGGCTGGAAGGGAACGGGGCTCACTGGGTGGGTGGAACAGAGAAGGCCAGTTGGTCCAGGCCAGCAAGGGACACTTTGTCTCGCTGTGTGACCCTGTCCTTCTCTGTGGGTCCCTGTCTCCATCTGAATGGCCACGAGGGGAGCCGATTTTATGACATTTGTGAATACCTACTCGGGGCCACCTTGTGCTAGGCACAGGGGACACGGAGGTAGATACAGCACCGTGGTGGGGAGCTCAGCAACCTCAGGGCCCTTCCAGGCTGGAAGGCAGGGATGGGGCATCCTTGATTGTAGAGCGCATTCCCGCTGACCTAGAGCACTGAGCAGCATCACTTCCCAATGCCTGTACACCCTGGGACCTGAGGGAGCGTGTGCCAGCCCATCGCAAGCAGCAGTCTGTGGGGAGCAGGGCCTGAACAGTGCCACCTGCAACATCAAATCACTGTCACACCATCTTCAGCATCAGCATCGTCAATCAAAACCTGCCCCTCCTGGAAGGTCCTTGTGGCCATGACTCTCTATGGCCAACTGAGGGAGGAGATGGTCCCCAGACTTTGGTTCTGTCTTGGGCCCAGGGTTTCACTCTATGCTCTGGACACCACAATCTGCCTAGGGGTCCCCATCACCTCTCCCGCCTCTGGGCTGTGGCACATGCTGTGTCCTGGGCCTGGGCAGCCTCTCTCCAGCTTGTGCACCTGACCAACGTCAACTCATCCCTCAACTCTCAGCTCAAATGCTTCCTTCTCTGTGAAGCCTTCCCTGACTCCTGCTGGCAGCCTGGGGGGCTCCTTCTGGGTTTCCTCTGGGTCTTAGATGAGCCACTGCAACTTGCACCGGACTGGGTATGGAACGGTGGGTTTGCAGGTTGTTCACGTAGATTCTGAGCTCCCAGGAGTCGGGGACTGTTTGATCCTCTGCTGTATTTCTAGTGCCCAGCTGCAGCTCAGAGAAGGGTGTGTCCAGGGTTTCTGAACAAATGAAGGAAGGAACGAACGTCATCATCATCGTCATCGTCCCAATGGCTACCCTTTGTTTTGCACATCCTCGATGTTAAACCAAACACTTTATTCTCAGAGCAATCTATGAGGCTGACTCTGTCAGTGCCCATTTCACAGCTGAGAAAACAAAGGCAAGGTCATACAGCCAGTAAGGCGTTCCAACCCAAGTCTGTTTGTCTCCAACACAGTCACAAGAAGCTTTTCTGTCAGCAGGCATCACAAAGTGCAAGGGAGCCTGGGAGCCAGCTCTGCTCGTGGCTCAAGGAGAACTTCTAGAAGAGGCCCTTTTGAGCTAAGACCTGCAGGATGAGTGGGAATTCGACAAGGAGGCCCGCTGCAGGCCTTGTTCCCTCCCCTCTCCAAGAAGCCTTGCTGACTCCCCAGCCCCTCCCACTTCCCATCTCTGAGGGCTAGAGAACTTCCAGCCAGCTGTCCTGTGCCGCTTCCCACAGCCTGGGCCTTAGAGTCTGGCCCCCTCCCCATGTGATCACGTGCAATCCCCTCAGCAACTCTGTAAGGTGACGTCATAATGCAGCGGTGACGTTATAATGCACCGACAGGAAACTAAAGCCCAGAAGGGGCGTGGCTTGCCCCAAGCCTCACAGCCGGTTAGGGGCAAGACTCAAACTCGGCTTCATAATGGTAATATCAGACCCATTCGGGAGCTTGAGTATGCTCCAACGACAGCACTGGGCACCGAGGAAGAAGATTCTAGAGCTGCCTCTGCTGTGCTGCCTCATCTGCGGCCTCGAGCAGGTCTCCTCTCCCAAGACCCCAGCCTGCCCTCTCTAGAGAAGGAGAGTCACTGAAGGGGAATCGGACTTCGTGGTGTCTGAGGTGCCTGGGAATTGACATCATCTTGTCCCTGCTCAGCCCTGCCAAACTGCAGTGCCGAACATTAGCGCCTCCATTTGGCAGGTGGGGAAACTGAGGCCCTGGGGGATAACATGACCAGAGCACCAGAACATGCCCAGAAGAGGAAGCCCAGGTGTGGCAAGGACTGGACCCTGAGCCCTGAGGGGCAGGGAGGGTGCCGGGTTTAGTGTGGAGCAGTGCAGAGGGATCGGGGATAGAGTGTCTGCCTGAGATCTGGACAAGGCACCCCTGTGGCAGAGGGAGCAGGTGGACAGATGGCCAGACGCTGAGGGTCAGACAAAGTTCAGTAGCATCAAGTCTAAGTCACAGATGATCTCCCTGCCGGGTGTTGTCTGGCTCTGTCTTGCATACCTCCAGTGGCATAAAGCTCACTACCTCTCAGTACCGCTCATCTGATGGTTGTTGGACTGTTCTGATTTTAGTTCATTCAGAGGGAGCATTTTCTATGAAGAAGCAACAAGGAACATCTATGTGAAGAGGCTGGGAGCCACAGGAAGGCACTGGAAGCTGTGAACCTCATCACAGAGAGCTTAGGCTTGTCTGACACCCAGTGACTATCATGAAATCGGCACTCCCAGGGTCCCCTCCCTTTGGGCAGTAACCGCAGACACGTATGCAGCACTTGACGGTTTACATTTGTCCAAATGCATCCTCCTAACCAGCTTGCCAGGTGGCCAGGCAGGAATGACCAGGCAGCCAAGGCGGAGGAGAAGTAGGGGTCCAGAGAAGGGGAGGGCCTGCTCCGCCCAGGTTGCTCAGCCAGCGAGAGGCCATGCCAGGACCAGACTCCGCTCTCCGCTGCCCCGGTGCTGCTGCCACAGTGCTGAGAAGCCACCCATGTAGGGTGCCTGCCACAAAGAACATTCTGGGCCACTTCCAAATTTGGAGTGGGGCACCCCTGAGCCCCTTGGAATTCCAGGCTCTGCTATTTTTAGGCCGATCAGCTGTTCCACCCCTGCTCCCCTACCCTAGGCCCCCCAAGCAGATTTCCCAAGCAATCAAATCCATGTGTCGCCAGTTCCGGGCCCGGTGCTTTGCGAAGTGAGCACTGGATGCTCTGACGCCACCAAAGGGTGCAGGCCCCGCCCAGGCTGGAACAGTTCTGCTTTTCCTGATGGGCCGGACCCAGAATTGCCTGCCTCGCTAGCTCGTGGGGCCAGACTCTAGATACCCCAAAGCCCTTCCACGCCTCCCAGGAACCTCCAGAAACTAGCCTACTGGACAGAGAAGCTGACTGAGAACCACAGAGAGGTGCGGACACGTGCTGATGTCGTGGCCCAGGTTCTCCCAGGCCCCACAAAGCCCATCTAATTGCTTCCCGCCTGAGCTGAGCTGGGAAGGACCGGTGGAGGCTTCTGCTCTTCCTGCTTCCGCAGATCGTGGCCTGGTGCCGAGAGAGTAACACAGTCCCACACAGACCCGGAATCAAATCCCTGCTCAGCCACTTGTAGCTATAAGACCTCGAGCCAGGGCCTGCACCCCACCGAGTCCATCCCCTCATCTCTGTATCGTAGATAATAACAGGACCTCGTCCACATCATGGTTGTGAGGTTTCAACGACAACATGCATGTAAAAGGCTTCACACAGGATGCAGAAGGGGGCTGGCATCCTGGACATTTTTATCTATTATTACTTCTTAATGACGTAAAGAGAGGGGCAGAGGTCTTGTTGAATTATCACAAAAAGGGGAGGGAGGAGGCAAGTTTGTTCCTGGAGCTTTGCAGGTGGAGGAGAATCGACATGATCACCGTCGCCCTCAGCACTGTCCCTTGTCTTGTCCTTGTCTGAAGCCCCGCTCCCTGGCAGTACAGTCCTTAGGGACTCAGGCTGTGCCCACTCCTGCAGCCCCAGCTGCCCGGACCACTAACTCTTCCCTGGACCTCAGCTCCCCAGTTCAATGTGGGCAGGAACCTCGGCCCCAACCTACCCACAGCCCCACAGGATCAGGTATACAGCAGGCATTCCAGAACCGCAGAACACTGGACTTCTGGAAGGGCACAGAGAAGGTGAAAGGTCGCAGGCTTTGTAATACTACAGAGCTGGTTTCAATCTCAGCCCCACCACTTCCTAGCTACGTGACTTCCAGCATGTCCCTTAATCTCTCTGGGACTCTGTCTCCTTATCTGTAAAATGGGGGTGAGAATAGCACCTATGAGGATAGCTGTGCAGGTTAAAGAAAGCAGACATGAGGGCCTTCATAAACATGAAGATCTGCGTCCCAGGCAGTCAACTCAATGGCTTTGAGGACCATAGCAACCCCACAAGCAAATGGAAACGTGAAGAGGAAAGGGCTCCTCCAAGGTCACACAGAGAATGTCAAACTAAGACCCAAGAATAAGTGGAGCTTTTCCACACGCAATGAGCAGAACCTACAACAAATGCAATAAAAGAAAAATACCGGAGGGACTTCCCTGGTGGCACAGTGGTTAAGAATCCACCTGCCAATGCAGGGGACACGGATTCGAGCCCTGGTCCAGGAAGATCCCACATGCCTCAGAGCAACTAAGCCTGTGCACCACAACTACTGAGCCTGCGCTCTAGAGCCCATGAGCCACAACTACTGAGCCCACGTGCCATAACTACTGAAGCCCTTGCGCCTAGAGCCCGTGCTCTGCAACAAGAGAAGCCACCGCAATGAGAAGCCCATGCACCACAACGAAGAGTAGCCCCACTTGCTGCAACTAGAGAAAGCCCGAGGACAGGCTTTTTATAAATTTGTAGGTAAATTTATAAAAAGGAAAAAAATATTTCTAAGAAAAATACTGGAGGCTTCTCCATGATCCAAAAAGGTCCAAAGAGGCCAATCGGGGAAGAAGGCTTTCTGGGCAGGCTGTACACACAGAGTCCCCGGGACAGCATCTGCACAGCCAGGGCCCACTGCCCATGGCCAGCGCACATGCAGCGCCAACGTGTCAGGACTTAACCACAGCCCCCGCCATGAGAACCAGCCACCTCCCTCTACCAGACACCGCTAATTCTTCCAATGTGGCTGAGAGCTAATGAGACTCTTAGGGAGGGAGTGGGGAGGAATGCGACCACCTCTGCTGACAGCCTGCCCATCAAGGACACTCTCCTGGCGGGGACCTGGCCCCTGGGCCCAGAGAGGCTGTGCGGCCAGCTCACAGCTCCCAGTGACATGTTGCAGGCACTGGGGGGATGCCTGACCCCTGTCACTCAGAGGGGCGCTGGGAACCGCCACAGCGGGCCAGAACCAGGAAAGGATGGGCCAGCCCAGCCAGCCAGCAGAGGTCTGGTGACTCTGAAGTAGGCCTGAGCAGGAAAATAACAAACTCCCCACCGTCCAATCCCCACCCAACCCCAGTGTCCGGACAGCGCAGCCGATGGGCCTTGGTACAGCAGGGCTAGCTGGGCTGGCTGGGCAGGTTTGGGGAGGAAAAGATGGACAGGGAGGTCAGTGATTCAGAGCTGACGGCCCAGGTGGCAGGTCTCCACGGGCAGCTCCCCAGTGAGTGAGACCATGTGGATCACTAACTGGCGTGAGAAGATCAGACTCCTGTTTCAAGGCTGTCCCTCCATCCTCCTCTCCTCCATCCCCCTCCTTCATCTCTTCCCCCTCCCCCATCCCCCCACCCCCACGCCCACCGCCCCATGCCTGCTGTGTAATCCTGGGTTGGAGGCAATCTCTCTGGATCTCTGAAGAGGGAGCGAGAATAAGATTAAGATCCCAAAGGGAAGAAGGTATCAGAGGCAAATATTTGCCATGCGGGCTCTTTACTCTGGTTCCAACTGTCCCAGAAAGCTGAGGATGAATTACGATTTGAGTTGGGCTCAACAGCTGTGAACGCAGAGAGCAATCACTGATGCTGAGGGCTGGGTAATGCTGAGGACGCTCAGATGGATCAGCTGTAGTCATCACGTTTCAGGACCTCCCTGTCCAGCTAAGGACTCGTGACGAAAGGGACCGACATTGTCCAGGAAGAAATAGGGAGGGGAAGTCAGTTTCCACAAGGGAAGGGACCTGTAGGAGACGGCAGTTGAACCAGACCATAAAAGGTATGGTCATTCTCTTGTGCATGGCGTATAGCAGGGGCACAAAGGATGCATGGATGGGTAGATGGGCGGGAGGGATGGTGAATGGGGGAGTGGATGGAGGATGGATGGATGGATGAATGGATAAATGAGTGGAAGGATGGATAGAAGGAAGGAAAGATGATGGATAGATGGATGGATGGATGGATGTTGGATAGTCAGGTGAATGAGCAGATGTGAGAACAAAGTATTGCTTCGTTCAATTTATACTTACAACAAGCCTCCCAGGTATAAGGATGGAAGTGGCAGCCCCTTGCTCCGAGGCTGAGAGAGGGAAAGCGACTTGTTTAAGATGACAGAGTAAATTAGTGGCAAAGCCAAGACCAGAATTCAAGGCTCCTGCCTCCTATCCAGTACTCTTTCCACCCCATCACACCCACTTATTCTCTTCTCCTATTCCCCTCCTCCTCCACATAAATATTTGTGTAAAGAAGAAAGAAAAGGAGGAGAGAGGAGGGAGGGAGAGAGAGGGGGAGGCAGGGAACCATCATGATTTTGTGCTAAAGGTCCTGAGTTCTGGCTCGGGTCTTGGGCAAGTCATTGCATTTGTCTTGGCCTTTTTCGCGGGTAAAATGGGCTGTGAACATCTCCTTAGGTCACAGGCAGGAAAAGTGTTGTGAAAGCAGGAAAAGCCCCTACAGATGGGAGGGGAGGGAAGGGAGTCACTTTTTTCATGGCTCTTCACA
Organism: Leucopleurus acutus; assembly: GCF_964270905.1. Classification (NCBI taxonomy): domain Eukaryota; kingdom Metazoa; phylum Chordata; class Mammalia; order Artiodactyla; family Delphinidae; genus Leucopleurus; species Leucopleurus acutus. Next base: position 154,497,125 of record NC_139143.1, read on the forward strand.
GACTGAGCAGTGCCCCCTGGCTTCCAAACAGAAGTGAGTCCAAGGGCCAGGTCAGAAGAACAACCCCATTGACTCCCAGACCCCCACATCAGCGTGGAAGCTGAGAGGCTGGGGGTAGGGGGATGGGGTGTCAGATGAATAAGAATAAACACACTGGGCTCTGAGCTCTGAGGCAGCGAGGAGAGCAGGCAGAGCTGAGCAGACACCACCAGCTCGCAGCTGCCCAGGTCAGCAAGTGGGGCAGAGCAGGAAGTGTCCACAGCAGCAAGAAAGCTTCCACCCCGCAACTGCCCCATTTCTAGGTGACTTCTACGCTCATTCACTCATTCATTCATTCATTTCCTGAGGGAAGGAAAGGGAGTGTCCAGGTACTGAACAGGTGTCACGGGCAGACCTAGCACGAGATTTTGACAAAGGCTTTCCTATCCGATGCTCACCACGTAGCAGTGCCCGGAAACGGCAATGATGGGTATCCCCGTTGCTAAGGAGATGCTCTGGCCTTCGAGTCCAGAAGCTCAGCTTCAAGTTGCCCTTTTGGACACTGCCCAGTCCTTTACGCTCTCTCTCTGGGCCTCAATTCCTTCGCCTGCGAAATAAGGAGAAGAATGTTTCTTCTGCCTGCGATGGGCAGTTATCAGCATGAGGTGGTGCGAGCCCAGCCACTGCCCCCCAGACGAGGCCCCATTGCCCAGGCAGAGCAGGAGGTGCCTGGGTGGGCCCCACACAGAGAGGCCTTCCCTGCCCCGGGGTGAGTGGAGTCGAAGCAAGCGTCCCCGGGCCTGTGAGGGTCCGGAGGGCATGGCCTGTTCACTGGAGCGTGGAGATATGAAGGCACCAGTTCCACTTTGTGCATCTGAGTACAGTGATGCTTGCCCCAGAGTTGCAGTGGACCCACCCTCCGCTCCTATCGCTCTTCCTCTCCTCATAATGACACGGTGGTTTGAGTGTGGACGCTGGAGCCAAGTGCCTGGGGTAGAATCCAGACTTTGCCCCTTCTTAGCTGTGTGACCCCAAGCAAGTTGCCTAATCTCTCTGTGCCTCAATCTCTTAATGTGTAAAATGGGGATAATGACGGGGCCTGCCTCATAGAGCCGTCACAAGGATTCGATGACCTTACATGTGCAAAGGGCCTGGAGCAGCACCCCGCACAAAGGATGTACCACGTAAGGATTTGCTATTAATAAAAATATCACCGAGCTTCCCCCTTGATATGAAGTCCTCCAGGAAGCTTTCCGGACCCCACAGGCTGCTTATACTTCTCCTCTTAGCCCCCACAGGCTACTGTGCTTCCCCCTAGCAAGGCTTTTATTCTCCTATAGTTAGGCTTATTCTTGGCCCCATTTTACAGAAAAGGAAACTGAGGCCCATAGAGGTTAAGTCATTTGTCGCCCTGCCCTGATCTTCCATCCTTGGCTCAGACACCTCCAATAACAGGAAACTCCTTCCCACCCAGCCTGGGGAGGCGGTACCATCTGAGCTGCGTTTTGCAGGATAAGAGTTAACCAGGAGAAAGCTGGGAGCGGGAAAGGCACTGCAGGCAGAGATTCCGCGTGATGAAGCCATGGAGGTGAGAAACACCCTTGTGTGGGAGGAACTTCTAGCAGCTGCTAGTGCTGGAGCACAAAGTGGGGCAGGGGGCTAGCCGGGGACTGGGATGCAGAGGTGGGCTCCACCACATCACAGGGGCCTTGAATCCCAGGCTCAGATGTGATGCTACAGCAACGGGGAAGCCATTAGACCATTTCAGCAGACATGGAAATGGCCAGATTTCTATTTGGGGCCCTCCGTGAGCTATCAACACCATGCAAAGCTAGCTGTTATGGCTAATAACAGTTTATCACCTGAGCCACAATTGCCATTTTCACGTCTATTTCCCGCTAGATCAAGAAGCCAACGAGGGCAGGACCTGTGTGTCCTGTATCGCTGTGCTTGGCACAGAGCGGACACTCGGAAGATGCTGTCGAATTAATTAATTAAAATGAAGCACATGATGCCAACTACCGTGAACTGTTTTGCGGAAGAAAAACTTTGGCATCAGGAAGCCTTCAATGCAAACCCTGATGCCAGCTCTTCCTGCAGAATGGCCCTGGCAAGCTGAGTTACATCTCCGAGTGTCCTCCTCAAAATAAGTTCAATAATTCCTTCCCCACACTGTAGAGCACAGCGGTTAAAAGCAAGGGCTTTAGAGATTGCATTCTCAGGCTTGAACCCTTGGTTCTGCCACTTACTAGCTGTGTGGTCCTGGGTTTTTATTTCCCTCTCTGTGCTTCAATTTCCATCCCTTTAAAATAGTGATGGTGTGACCTGTATCATGGGGTTAGTGTGGGCATTCTGTAAAATCATGGGTGTCATCAATAAACATTTTTTTAGAAAGATTCCTTCCTCCCCGGTTATGGTGCCGTTCCAGACACAATGCCCAGCACACACAAAGCCCCTCAGTAAATAACAGCTAAAAGGAAAGCGTGAAGATCCTTGGGCACAAAGCGCCAGAACTGCTGCCTGGTACAGACGTCAGCAAGCGGGAGGGAGAGTGTCAGGGGGCAGAATTTTAAATCTGAGCATCTGGACTTGAATCCTGGCCCTGCTCTTTCCCAGCTGTGCAACCTTAGGGAAGTAAATTAACCCCTCTCGTTTCCTCATCTGCTCAATCTAAGTATTAACAATAATACCAACCTCAAGGACTTGTCGCATGCACTGAAGGAGATCACGGATGTGAAAGTGCTTCATGTATACAAATGTGGGTGACGATTATTATTATCGTGACAGCTCATAAAACCCGGGTGGAGCTTCCTGTTATAAACTAGCTCTCCCTTACTCCGCCCGCAGACCAGGCGCTGGCTCAGTGCTTTGTTCTGGGCATAGCTGGAGGGGCCAACTGGGCTGGGGCAGAGGCCAGGGCCGGCTCCCCGCTCCCACCATCTGCACCGCGGGGTCGGCCCATCTGTCCAGCAGTGGGCACACATGTGGCCTCATCTGAGGGTGTAGGGTCGTTGGGGTCAAGCAGGAGAAAATTGGGGGCAGATGAGGGGAAGGTTCCAGCTTATTTTTAGAAAAGGGGGAAAGAGGGGAAGACAGGAAGGCCCTTGTTCCTCGGCATTTCCACCATGTGGATGGCAGGCGGGAGGGCAGGCAGGCAGGGTTGGAGACAAAGATGCGTCTGCTCCTGGGGCTGCTGCCACGGCTGTTGCAGGACCTCAGAGGACTGTCGGCGCGGCGTTCTCACTCGCAGCCCTGCCCACGGGAACCCTTCAGGACCCTGAAGGAGACCGCACCATCCAGAGGGGCTGAGCCCGCAGGGCCCATCTGCGCTTTGGGAAGGATCCTCCAACTGCACTGTCAAGGATAGCTCGTGGGGGGGAGTCTGGTGCCAGGGAGGCCAGTGGGCACTCCCAGCACAGGGCCTGGCACACAGTAGACCCACGAAAGGTGCAAGTCCTCTCCTCCTGGCCCTCCCTAAGGTTCTGAGGTCCTGGCACCTCTCCAGGTTAACCTGCCTTGTGTCCCAAGGGGCAGCACAGTGGAGTGAATAAGACGGTGACTCTGGAGCCAGATCACTGGAATGTGAATCCCGGCTCTTCCACTTTCTGGCTGTGTAACTTAGGGCCAGTGGCTTAATCTCTCTGTGCCTCAGTTTTTTTGTCAGTAAGATGGATATAGCCGAGGTTCATACTGCATAGGTTTGTGGTGAAAATAAAGTAATATGTGTTAAACACGGAGAGCAGTCAGCTCGTACTCGGCGTCCACGGCTGTTACCGTCAGCCTACAGTAGGGCATGCACATCTGGGGTGGCCTGGTCTCCAGGAAGGAGTGAGCTGAGCGTGCACCGGGCTCTCCAGCAGGACCCCTCAATGGGGGAGAGGCAACCAGACTGTGGTGGGCTTGGTGTCAGAGCACAGGCTGGGCCGGGCCAGGGGAGGCGGCAGGCCTGCCCCGCGGCAGTGGGCCAGCCCAAGGCTGGAGGTCGGCAGACACCACCGTGGCTCCCATGGGTGTTTTTGAACAGAGCCCAAAAATGACAGGAATTTTCCAAATCGCCTGTTTTTCCACTCTCAGGGCTCCCAGCTCCCCACGCTCAGATCTAACTCTGAATAGAACTTTGAAATATGTCAAGAACAAGAGGGTGAAAGACCCCAGAGAAGACTGTTAATCCCAAGTCCAGGTGGCGGCACGCTGGCCAGAGCTGCCCGTGGAAAAGGATGAGAGAGGATGCACGTGTGGGAGGTGTGTCCTCATACCTGGACACGAGAGCTGATGTGCACGTCAAGCGGCTATGAGTGTTGGTGCGTGCGAGCGTCTGTGCACCTGATCGCACACTCGGGTCAGCGTGCGCATGCCTGCATCTACCATGGTTGGGTTCCCATGGGAACAGCTGCCCGGCTACAAGACGCACGAGAAATGGCATGGGTCAAGCATTTACCAGTCTGACACACAGTAGGTGTTCATTACCTGTACTCCCCATGTCCACTCCTCTATGCATGTAAATGCAGGGAGCACACCTGCCCACGTGTCTGCTTTGCCTGTGTGTGACAGAGGCGCCTTGGCAGTCACTGGACCTGGGGCAAGACGGGAAAGAGAACTGAGGCCTGCCCTGCTTCAGTCTACCCGGTCCTGGGCAGGAAGACCTGCCCCAAGGCATGAGATTCCCACGACGTCAGGGGACTAGGTGAGGCGTGGGGGTTTGCATAAGCGCATCCAGACCACCAGCTCAGCCCCAGCCGAGGTACCCTCAGATGGGCAGCAGGCTCAGCATCCCAAGAGACTGGAGAGCCCTGGGAGGCCACCCACAGCGGCCCAGGGGCATGGACCTGCCTGGGGCCCCACAGGTCCAGGGCTGGGACTGAAACCAGGTGTCTTGATGAAGAGCACAGACTTAGAAACCTGACAGGCCAGGGTCTGAACTGTGGTTCCCTCTTTGACTAGCTGGGTGACCTTGGGCAAGTCATTTCACCACTCCTAGTCTGTTTCCTCAGCGGGAAGTGAGTATTCTAAACCCCAGGGGTCAGTGCTGGGCTTGATGATCAGGCCCCTGACTCCCACTCCAGTGCTCTGGTTGGGTCCAAAGGAACCTCCCTCCCCTCAGGGGGCAGCTGAAGGCTAAGGGACAGGGTCCCAGGTGCCCCCCAGGAGACTTTCTTCTCTAGGTCACCCTGAGAGGGTGAGAGGGATCCAGAGCCCTGTCTTGGGAAGTTAGTGACCGAGCCTCTAGCCCCTGCCTGGCCTTAAGCAAGTGTCTGCTCCTCTCTGGGCCTCAGTTTCCCTACCTCTACCAGGAGGGGTAGCTAGGGGATCTCTTGGGAGCCTCCCCATTCCAAAGACCCCTGGCTCCACAGGAGAAGGTAATTGGGAGCAGCTGCCTCGAGAGCGAGCGTGGGAGCATTGGGGAGGGGGTCTCGAGGCTTCCCCAGCCGCCGGACACTGCCCCGTGGTTTATGTCAAATTGTCAGCCCCAATCCTGCTTTCCCCCTGGGCAGGGCCGCCTTCAGTGGGCCTCAGGAGAGGTGGCCTGTCCAGCCGCCGTGTTTACAGTGCTCAGACGCCGCCGGGAACCTGATCTGGGCAGACCAGGGTGGGCCGCCCCACGGGACCCAAGCCGCGTCCACACTCATTTCCCGGAGACTGAACATGGCCTGCCCGCCCGCCTTGCGGAGTCCAGCTGCCCGGCCACCCGCCCACGGAGGGCCCAGCTTCTTGCAGGCAAGCGCCATGGACAACTGCAGAACGCACAAGGGCCCGGGAGCCAGAGCAGGGCTGAGGGGAGGGGGGTGCAGAGGGAGAGAGGAAGCGGCGTCCCCCTTCCAGACAGGTTCATGCTGTGTCCCCCCAGGCAAGTGTGCTCTCTGCCCCCCTGCCCAGGTGTGTTTACCCTACCGACTTGCTGATGGACTAGCTCTTCCCCACACCCAGTCACCTGGGTCAGAGTCGGCACGCTACAGCCCACGGGCCAAATCCGGCACCGCCCGTGAGTGGAGATTGTCTTTTACATTTTTTTTTTCTTTTTTAAACTGCTTTATTAACTTCACAATATATAAAGAACATCTCTCCATGCAATAGGTAAAACTCTCCTGCTGACAGAAACTTACAGATTGGGTCAGAAACACAACATTCAATTAGAAGCTGGTAACAGGAGATCCACAAGAAACAAGTAACACCAAAAGGTTTACAACAAAGGTACGTCACAAACATGTAAGTTTAGGAAGCAGGTGTGTCTCCCTACTAACTTCAGGGAAAACATCAGGTTTCAGGCATAAGGCAAAACTCATCATGACGGTCACGGTGAGGGGGGTCAGTGCTAACCGCCCGCAGACTATGACTCAACTGCTTTTCCCTCAGCTTTTCCATCAGCTGCCTCCCCTCCTCCCCAACCCTTTCCATATTCTCTTCTCTCATCCTTGCCTGTGGCTCTTCAAGCCTCTGAGTCATGTCCCATCTGCACTGCAGGACGGGCTGCCTAACACGGAACCACCTACGATTTCCTCTAGGTACACAATATTCACCAGCTTCCAAAGGGAGGGCGGAAGGCTCTCCTTTATTAGCATCTCGCCCCTTTTCATCAGTGTTTTCATTCTCCTGGTTGGCATTTTCCATGTAGGGATTTCTTACTGCTTGTTCCTCTTTGGACACCATCGCTCCTGGGCCCATCCTCGCTGTCTCCGGCTCCTCCTGATTTTTGCCGCAAGTGCGCCGCGCGACACTCCCACTCGCAGAGCTGCTGCCCCCGCGCCTCGTACTCTTGGGGGCCGACCCCGGCCTGCACTCCCTCAGGGCCACCGGGAGCAGGGACCGCCGAGAAGGGAGCGAGCGACGGCCGGGTCTAACACGAGCGCGGGACATGCGCGAGTTGGCGCGGGCCGGTTACGTGTGCCCTCTTTTACATTTTTTAATGGTTGGGGAAAAAAATCAAAAGAAGAATATTTTAAGACACATGAAAATTACATGAAATTCCAATTTGTGTCCATAAATGAGGTTTTAGTGGAACACAGCGCGTTGTTCATGTGCGTATGCCTGTGCTTGCTTTCTCCCTGCAATGGCAGAGTTACACAGTTGTGAAGGAGGCCGTGTGGCCGGCAGAGCTGAGATTATTTACTATATGGCGCTCCACACAAAACACTTGCCCACCTCTGATCTGAATCATTCGTGAGTGGCAAGTATAAACCTCAGGTGTCAATCTCGGGAACCAGCCTGGGAGTAAAGGGGGCAAGAAACGTCACTTTCTTTGTTTCCTATAACCTAATTTCTTACCCCACGTTTCTGGGGTCAGTCCACGTTTCGGGGATCACATGACGTCAAGCTGCGGGGTGGGGGCAAGGCATTGGCCCACACTGATTGCATCTGAGGCCCCCCCGACATGACCCTGCATGTCTGGCCACCTCCAGGGCACTGTGTCCTGGCTGCACCCCACAGCCCTTCCTCCTGAGGCTCTTACCACCTCCCAGCAAAGCCGCTTAGGACATACAGGACTGGCTGTGCTTCTCCTCTACTCCCCTTTATGTTTCTTCAAGATACTCTGTTGATCCCTCTTCTCCCCTTTACTTCGTCTGTAAACTCTCTCAATTCCACAAGCTCAGAGACTTGGAGAACAAAGGCCAGGAAGGCTTGCAGGCCTTCTGTGTTCTGCCTGTCACATACCTCCCCTGGGGCAATGAGCACAGGGAGGAAGAGGAGATCCCAGGGGAAGAGCAGGGAGACATAGACGGGAACTCCAATCCAGCCAGACATGCATTCATTCACTGCTCTATCCCACTACCCAAACACGCACCCATTCATTCCCCCCCTCACTCAGGCCATTAGTCATCCTTTGTGGAAGAGCCGATGCCCCGCCAGACCCTATAGGAAGGCAGAGGTGAGCACGGCACACCTGGCCCTCACGTTGTCCGTACTCCAGGGCAGTGGCTGATGGCGAGTGTTTGCTGCCTCTGCGGGAGGAAACTAGTGCTTATTTGTAGCATTTATTACTTTCTGTGATGTAAATACTCCAACCTGGCCAAGTTCAAGTTGCCCACATGATGTCCCTGACCATGGAGCTGGGAAGAGGTGCATGCTATCAACTCTCAGGAGCCGGCTGCTGCCTGGAGATTCACACACATTAACAGACATCACACACAGCATGATTGGTATGGAATGAGAAAAACAAAAGGGCATGGGGGAACAGAAGAAGAGCACCAATCCTGACTCGGAGGGTCAATCCCGGGGGGCTTCTTAGAGGAGGTGACTTTTAGACTTGGACTCTGAAATAAGACAGCTCCCTGGAAGGGAGCTGGCTTGAGTCCCCAGGATGGTTCTGACCTGCAATAGATTGTGTTCTTGCTCCTGATTGGCTTCCAGTGCCTCCCATGGGAAGTTTACATTAGACTCAGCTGTTGTCCTGCTCTGGCCAGTGGAATGTGAGTGAAGAGCTATGGTGTGGTTCGGCCCTTTCTCTTTTTTTCTCTCTGTACTGAGCATGTCATGTCCCAAGTAGGGACAGCTCCTTCACAAGGATCCTGGAATAAAAAGGATGCATGGAACAGAGCCACAGTCAACCCACAGCCACCACAGACAAAATATAATGTGGGCGAAAGATAAACTTATTATTGGAGAGCCCCTATTTGGGGCATGCTATAGTGTGTCTGTTACCACAACATAACAGAAAAAAACTGACTGATGTTCAGTCCATCCCCATCCAGAACTGGCTCATGCCCAAGCATCCCTCCATGAGCCACCAGTTTGGAGCAAAGATTTACCAAACCCAGGCTGCTAAGGCTAGTGCAGGGTCCCTAAAATGTCCAGAATTCTCTACAGTGCCAGCATCATCCCCTGGTCCTGGGAAAAGCAAACGAAACCACTTCATAGCAGTACCTCCAGTTCAGTTCTCCCATCTCACAGCAGCTTTTTGGAAGTGTCTCTCTTGACACCAAAAAGACAAAAACAAAACCACAAACCTCTTAATTTCAACACAAAGTCATTCCAGACATTGAAATTTCTCTCTTTGAGGAACAGACCAAATTCTGTGCAAAAGAAGAGTCAGGATGAGGTGGACAGGAAGACAGAATCTGCTGGGCAATGCCAAGAACAGAAAGAAAGAGACCACTCCTGCCCCCAGGGAGCACCCAGGCCGGCGGATCAACAGACACATGAACAAGTACGTGCAGTCAAGTGTGGTGGTGCTCACCTGTTGGACGAAGTGCTGTGGAACCACAAAGGAGGCAGCCACTAACTCTACCCAGAAGGCCAGAAATCTTTCCGGAACAAGTCAAGAGATAAAGGGATGGATGGGGGAGGATGGATGGATGATGGATGGATAGACAAAGTAAAATAAAATCTACCTGGAAGGATCAAAGAAACTTTCACATAGGACCCAGACCTGAAAAAAATGAGAATATCACCAGGTAAGGAATATGGACAGAAGAGATGATGTTCTAGACCGAAGTACAGCACGTGAAGGGAGGGAGGGATGTGGTTCACCGCACCTAGGAAAGGAGGGAAGCGAGAAACGCAAAGAGCTTCCCTGGTGGCACAGTGGTTGAGAGTCCGCCTGCCGATGCAGGGGACACGGGCTCGTGCCCCGGTCTGGGAAGATCCCACGTGCCGCGGAGAGGCTGGGCCCGTGAGCCATGGCCGCTGAGCCTGCGCGTCCGGAGCCTGTGCTCCGCAACGGGAGAGGCCACAACAGTGAGAGGCCCGCGTAAAAAAAAAAAAAAAAGAAATGCAAAGAGTCACAGTGGCTTACCACAAAGAGAAGCGACTGGGGAGTCAGACACACTGAGGTCTTATACCAACGGCACCACCTTGCACCACCTTCTGACTGTGTGACCTCCGGGAACTTGCTTAAGCTCTCTGCGCTTGCGCCACTATTATCAAACCCAGCCCCAATATGGGGGCGTGACCCTCCCTCACAAGGTGATTGGAGCGTTCTATGAGACAATGTGAGCAAAGCTCCGGCCCACTGGAATCAGGCAGCTAATGAGGCCTCCCTCGTGTCTCCCTTCCACCAGGACCTCTTCTCCCGCGGTCCGGGCCCTCCACTCGCCCTGCACTCGTAGGGCTCTGCCTCTTGGCTGAGACATCACCTCCTCCCTGTTCTGGGACTCTCCTTCACACAGCTCTTGCCCCAAGGGTCCTCTCTGCCCTGCGGCCCCTTCAGCCACTCCCCTCCAGCCTCTGCCCTCAGCCAGCCCAGGCACGCCTGAGAACAGCCCTGGCTCCAGACCTACAAACACCTTCCCCTCAGGAGCAAACATGTCCAGACGTGGGACCAACCTCAGAGACTGGTGAAGAGGGTAGCTCTGGGCAGACTGAGGCTGCTGGACCTCGTGCCCTTAGCAAGACACAGGCAGCCAAGGAGAGAGAGCAAAGGCCAGATGGAGAGGCCAGCTGTCCAGGACACGTCCTTGGCTCCCACCCTTGTTATTTCACCTGTCCTGGACTGCACTGTCCCTGGGGCTAGTCCCAGTCCTGAGGCCAGTTTCCTGTCCCAACTCCTTCTGGTGCAGCTATCCCCAAGGGGAGACGGAGGAAACCAAACATAATTAACTAAATTTAGAAACAAATTCTTATCATAACTGTTAGGGGCACACAGGCCAGGGCCCAGGAAGGGAAATTTGGGATTTGGGAATGTCATTCAAGGCCTTTCACAATTTAGCCTGGTGTTCAGTAGTCAATAAATACTTTTGAGCAAAGGAATGCTTGTCCCTGCTCACCTCCCCTGCAGCTCACGCCCACAGGTCCCATCTCCAGTCCACAACACCACCCTGTTCTCGACCTGCGATTCACCCTGCCTCCTACAATTGGGCCTTTGCTTGTGCTGTCCCCTCTACCAGGAGCACGTACCCCCCCTTCCCTGCCCTTTTTGCCAAAGTCTGCCTCATCCTTCAGGATTAGGCTCAGACGTCCCTCTTTCCAGGAAGACTTACCAGGAAGGTTCCCTTGCACTCCCATGGGACGTCCATACCCCAGTCACAGCACTTGCTGCTTTGGGGTGGGCCTCCGTACATTTCCACACCCCCCCTCCACTGGACTGTGAGTGCCTCCACAGATAGAAATAGGGTTCCTAGTACTCGGCAAGGGGCCTGGTCCAGAGGAGGGACTCAAAGGGTATTTGGTGAGTGAATACACGTGTTTTCAGACCAGATGGTCCCCAGGAGCCGAGTACCCCAGGAGGACACAGGAAGCAAGTCAGGAATTGCAGTTACCCTCCAGGCCACCAGGGGGAGTCAGTACAGAAGTTAAGCACGAATCATGCAGAATGCTCCCTCTCCCCCTTGGTGGCCTGACTCAACCCAAGGAGCAGTAGAGTCTTGAGAGAATCTGAGTTGAATCTGGGGGCACAAAACCCTGTAATATTACAGCCAGAGGATTTTACGTCTAGGGAGGTTGAGCACCACGCCTGCCCTCATGTAACAGATGGAAATTTTGAGGTCCAGAGACAGGATGTAGGCTGCCAAAGGAAAGAGTTGGAAGCAGAACCCAGATGTTCTGAGGAAGATGGAAAATATTTTGAGGATGAGAGTGTCCAAAGTGATGGACTTCCAGCCTGCATTGCTGCCCGACTGGTCCCCAGATTCTGTTTTATCTCTTCATCCAGACTCCGTGCACTCGAAGCTGGCATGCGCTCTTACTTCTCAGACAGATGCCCGTTAATCCATTCTGTCTTCTCTCTTAACCTCATCGCGTGCTCTGGGCGGCGGGCTCGGATCTTCTGTCCATGACTGGCTGTGTTGCCTCTCCCTTCCTATGCTCTCCGTGTTCTCAACTGCAACCTAGAAGGTGGGCTAGTTCAAGAGGAGCAAATAGGCTTCCTTTCGGTGCCAGCATTCATGGCCTGCTAGCGACTGCTTGAGAAGGACTGTAGGGGCAGGAGTGCTGTGACTGACGTGTGATGCTTATCACAGGCCGGGAGGCAGCCTGGCAGACAGCGGAGGTCCGGAAACCCAGAGCCAGGCTGCTACGGCCCCTGACCCCTTTCCACTTCTAGCCATCTAGGTTTCCTGTTTTTCCTGTCTGTGCCGTGAACACTGATAGCAGTACCAAGCTCTGTGCTGAGTACAAAGTATCCAGAGATAATCGGACAAGATCCCTGCCCTTGGGAAGCTCACGGTTGGTGAAACACAGTTGCCCAAATTCACACGCAAACAACCGGAGAAGTCTGAGCTACAGTCTCAGGGACAAAGGGGTTTTAGAGGTCAGGGCTCTGATGCTTCCGCGGCGGCAAGAGCCCTCCTGACCAGCAGTTCATCATCCCCTCCCCTCCCCACCGCTCACAGGCACTCCCATTAGGGAGACTCGCATTTCTTGTGGGCCCAAGCATCACCCAGTGGTTGGTGGTTAAGATTTCAGGCCCCGCAGGCTCTGCCACTTCCCAGTCACGTAATCCCAGGCAAGTTAACCTGGGCAACTTAACCTTGCCGGCTCTCCATTTCTACCTGCACTGTCTCTGGTGGGACTGTTGTGAGGAGAAAATGAGTACAGGTAAGTCACCTGGCACGTAGTAGGCCCCCTTTAAAGGTGAGCTGGCAGGATGACTCCAAGCCAAAGTCTGCCTCCGAAGCTTTCCCCTGGCTTTGCTCTCTGGGAGACACAGACAGTTCTCCTAGGGAATTGGGGACGCCAACAGGGCCCCACCAGGTCTTCCCCTGTGGGGACCCCACGTTGGCACCTCCACCTGCTGCTCCCATGAACACTGACTGGCCACGGTGCCCTACTGGGAAGCCAGTGCCCTGAGCCAGTCCCTCAGGGATGGGCCAGCTCCCCAGAGAGAGGAGGATGTGCGGTGCCCCCTGCCTCCCGGCCCGGGCTGCTACCAGCACTCACAGAGGTCCCTTTCCTCCTTGCAGCCAACCTGTGCCCACCCCATTCTGTCTGAATATTCACTCCCACCTCCCCCGGAATCATTAAACATTCTGCAGTGGAAATGCAGCCGGTCACGTGGCGAGCACGGCCCGCCAACCTTGGCACTTCTCCTCTGATCTGTTTGTTTTTCTAACATAAAACTAATATGACATAATGGATAATCTAATTTGGAAATTACCATTTGCTTGGCTGGCCCACACTGCCAGCCAATACCAACAGCAAGAGAAATTATTTAAGAATGTTTCTTTTCCTTCAGAACACGGCTGATAATTTATTTTTCCGTCAGAAGATTACTTTTCTCTTTACGACATTTCCTGCCCCGGTGATCTGCGTTAGCGTTCCATCAAATGGTCTGTGCCGAATGTGGGGAGTGAGTCAACGCCAATGGTTCCCTGAATGAAGGGAGGGCTTCTATTACGGTCAGTGGGGGCGCAGACCCGCGGCCGGTCCAGGAGGCAGGCGCCTAGGGGGCTTTTAGTGGCGAGGATTGGGCAGAGCTCAGGAAGTCGCCTGTCCCCTGGTCCTGGAAGCCAGACCTCGAGGCCGCCTGTAGCTCCAGGTACCTCAGAGCCCACTGGCCTTTGGGGGAATGAGTAACGCCCGTTTGGCTTTCCTAGGCAAGAGGGCTTAGCACCAGGGTGGAAGCTAAGCTGAGAGCGTGCTTTACTGAAATTCAGGCTTCCAACCTGTCTACACCTGAGTCTCCCCCAGAATGAAGTACCTCTTGTCTTATAGCCACCACAGACCAGGCACACACAGAGGCTCCTTATGCACCGTTGCACCGGGGCCCTGCAGTTCAGGCCAATTCGTTTCTTCATCCCTTCTTTCAATAATTATTTTGAAGGCACAGCTGGCTCCTAAGGTTAGAGCCGGTTTCGAACCCTGGCCCTGCCACTTAACAGCTCTGTGACCTTAGATAACTCTCTTCACCTCTGTGAGCCCCCATAAACTTCACCTATTAAAGGGGGGTAACAATAGTGCTGACCTCATTGAGTTTTGAAAGATAACGTGTGATGAAGTAGAAAAGGGCTTCTTAGCCCAGTCCTTGGCACGCACTAAAGGCTCAATAAGGTCACTGTCCTTATTGAGCTCCAAACAATGGTGCTCTGGGGGTGGCCAGAGCTCCTGCACTTGGGGAGAGTTCTAGTCCCAGTGAGGGCCTCGGGCCTTGGAAATCGGGCTCGTGCTGTGGGGCTAGTGCCTTACTCTGAGAACTAACTAACCCAACACATTGAGTTCAGTAGGCTTACCACTAGGTCACTACAGGTATAGAGCAGCCTCACCCCTCACAGTCCGGTCACTGGAGAAAAGTGTCCCCATTCCAAATACTCTGCAATGAGGGACACTGGAGGGGTCATCTTCCCACCCTACCTCAGGCTGGGGCAAGGGACAGAAACAGCTCTCACAGGTCTTCTCCCCCTCCACCCATGACCATTCTCTCCAAGAAACCCAATCTCCAAGTCAGAGAGTTTATTTATCCAATCGAGTGACAGGTCTGCTTTCTTTCTGGATGTCTGAGACTGAACCGATGGGTGTTCCGGTGAAGCATAAAGAAGCGAACAGTTCTCTTAGCTGCGTCGACCACCTCTTCTGGCGAAGGCTGGACAGAGCAGAGGTGCTCTCTAAGCACTTGGCTCTGTCATTAATTCAACCCAGTTAAGTGGTTGTTTTGGTTTCATGGTATCGAGGCAACTGGCTCTTCATAGACTTGACTGAATGTTTAGACACAGCCTCTCCTGCTTGAGAGGTTGTTTGACAGAACGGAGTGGGTGTTTTGTTACGGCTTGGTGACCAGGGTGACCTGTGGCTTTTGCTTAGTTTGATCGGGTTGACTGCTTATTTGGCTGTGGTGATTGGTGGTTTCACCAGGTTGACCAGTTGTTCCATCACGGTTAGACCCATTTGACTGGCTATTTAAGTTGGGTGGGTGTTTTGGCATTCGTTAACGGAGCTGGCTGGGTTTGATTGAACTGACTGGATGTTTGAGTGAATTAACCCAAATATTTTGACATTGTTTGAGGCAGTCGATTGGCTGTTTACAACAGACTGGGTGTGTTGCTATCATCTGACCCAGCTGACCCGTTGTTCTGGCATTGTCTGACCTAATGGCTAGTTGTTGAGTTGGTTCGGTGTTTTGGCTTTGTTTAACTCTAAAGACAGGTTGTTTGTGAATTGTTTGATCAAGCTGATTGCTTGTTTGGCTAAGTTGAACAATTGCTTTCCTATTATTTGACCAAGTTGAGTCGTGATTCACACCGAGGCAATGCATTGTTAAGGTTGGACCCAGTTGTTTTGAAGATGCCCATTTCCTGGGCCACGTTCATGGCTCGTTTGGCACTGTTTGGCCCAGCGACTCATATTTAACTGAGTTCACCGGGCGTTTGGGCTCTGCTTGCCTGTTTCAGCTGTCGTTTGGCCAACTTGACTTTGCGTCTCACTGAATTAGGCATTCAGACAGGGTTTCCAAAGATGACCAGGTTTTCACCAAGCTGCCCAGCTGTTTGGTCTCAGACAGGAGCAGCAGTGGCCAGCACAGACCTGCATTTGCAGAGAAGCCACTCTGGAAGGCTCCCTCATGTGGGAGTGGGAAGAAAAGGGAGTTGGAGGACCCCGAGTCTCGAGGTTGGGCTCAGGCAGGTGAGAACAGACAGGCTGGTGGCAGTGCAGCTGCTGCGTGCAAGAGCGCTCAGCAGCTCTGGTCTCCCAGGCCAGGAGATGAATGCATTTGGCAGAACACTTCAAGAATGCAACCTCTGGGTTAAGTGGTTGAAATTAGGCCCTATGGGGCTGTTTTCCTGAGAATTTACAGTCGCTCAGCCCCATCAAGGAAGAGTCCCTCCTGCCAAGATAGAGATTTGCTCTCAGAACAAGGGGCTTCACTGACAAAAGCACACATCTCCCTGACTCTGCTTAGCCCTAATCTGTGTACCTCTGAGTGGTGACCCCACGGATGCTAATGTCTGTTCTCCCTGTGGGTGGGGGCCTCTCCCCGATATGCACAGGTGACTGGGGGAGGACTTGTCTCCCCATTGGCTTCCTGAAAGAGGCTTCAGCTGAACTGCCTACGCCGTGTGTGATGCGAGTGGCACCACCAAAGCCTTGATCTTGCTGGCGGGTCATGGGAGCGGAAGTGCTCACATCGTGCACCAGCACGTGAGATATCAGGGCTGTAGGGGGCTGGAGAAGGGAGCTGGACTGATCTCCTCATTTCACACAGGGGAAACTGAGTCCTAGAGAAAGAAAGGGACTTTCTAAGCTGGACGGTAGGGCACTCCAAATAATTAACCCTTCTCAGTGTAGACAGGTTGAAATTGGAAAGCCCTGATCAGGGAGTTTAGGGGAAGTGTCAGTTCTGGTGCAACAGTAAGGAGGAGGAGGGAAAGGAAAGGCTGCAGCCAGGATGGGGCTGAAACGGGAGTCCAGCTCTCGAACTTACTGTGTGACTTAATGCAAGTCCTTTCAGGAGACAATGAGTGAACCATGGCTGAAGAAACATCCAAGGTCACAAACTCTGGTCAAAGAGGCTTAAGGGTGCACAGTACCAGGCCTCCCATCTCTGGTTGCATCAATAGGAGTACCACCATCAGAACAAGGGAGTGATGGTCTCACCAGGCCCCACATGGAATTCAAGACCAAGGTTAATGGGCAAATGATAAAGTGGGTCACAACCAAGAAGGAAAGGTTCTCAAAGCCATGTCCTGGGAAAAACTGATGAAGGAGGAAGGGCTGTCTCCCCCAGAGAAGGGAAGGCATGAAAGATGGGGTTAATGTCTGGAAAATGCAGAAGACTTTCAGAGGTTAGGAGAGCAGATAGGCTTAATGAGTGTCAGAGAACAGAGATAAAAACATTACGGCACCCAACAGGTACTTGACAGATATTACTGAATAAAATCCCGAGGAGACAGAATATAAGAAAGAACTTTCTAACAGACAGAGCCACCTCAAGAGAGAGAGAACTCCTTGTCACTGGAGGCTTATAGGCAGAATTCCCATGTTTGATGAACAGGAAGTCAGATGAGTCAGAAACAACAGACTTGTTACCTCCTTGCTCAGGAAGCCATACCTTCATTAATACAGCCTCAATTATGTTTCCTTGCTCTGGCATTGTCAGCTTATACTGAGCTTGGGTACCACTATGACCGCCAGATTCTTTTTATACAAAGAACTCTGAAACAGACCCCATCACCGTACACTCAGGCAGTCACTTTACAAACTCATGTTTTCAAACACTGAACCTGTAAATTCTGGTTGTGTCAACCAGCACCTCCACTATCCCTTCCAGCTCCATGAAGTTAACGGCTGAGAGTAGCCTACACAGCCCCAGCTGAGGGCAGAGGCTTGCAGCACTGGAGACCTTCCCTGGATACAGCCTTTCAAGCCCTGAAAGACAAAGAGGGAGAGAACCACTCTGCAACAATCTGACAACTGCAAATTGTTGGTTTTAGAAAGCTGCTGTCCATTTGGCACTGAGTGGCCTGAGTCCCCGAGGCTGGCTCTCAGAAGACATTGGAGGCAGACAGGAAGGGAAGTCAGAAAGACAGCCAGGGCACCGAGCCTCCCACTAGGGACCCCAAGAAAATATTGGTGGGGCATGTGATCAGTCTCCACGGTCCTCAGAAGTCCTGGCCAGACAAAGACATATTGTGGCTCTGTACAGTGGGATCAAGGGCTGTGGGCCACCCAGGCCTTCCATCCAGGCAGCCTGGGGAGGCAGTGCTGGAACGCACAGGGTACCAGCGGGGCCTTACTCACTGCTCCCTCCTTCAGGAAGCTGCGTTTGCAAACAGCTAGGGCCTCATCACACCACGTGTGCGTGCGCACACACAACACCAAGGCCATCCAGGGTCTGGAAAGACAACCTCAGAGGAGAAGGTCAGGCTCACCGTGGACTCTGCTAAGAGGTATTGAGGGCAAAGGCCCCATCACCATGCGAGAGGCAAAGGCTGAGCTCCCAGGCCCACTCCCGGTTAACACGTTGGGAGACCCCAGTTGGGCCATCTGACCTCACTGGGCCTCCTCTTCACTGCTCCGCAAGGAGGGAAAGTCGAGGCTGGGAGGGACCCCACACATCTTGGAGTCCCATGCCCTTGACTCATAGGCAGGAAGACTGAGCCCAACAAGTCAATGGCAGATGTGGGACTGGAGCTCGGTTCCTATCCCCAGCCCTGGCCCACTCTTTCCACCACACTGTGCTGCCTCTCCAAGCCTGCACACAGTAGGTCATCACCTCTAAAACTCTAGAATCCTGCAGCCCAGAGAGGGTTTGTTAGCTTCCTCGGGCTGCCATAACGGAATACCACTAACTGGGAGGAGGCTTAAGCGACAGAAATTTATTGTCTCACACCTCTGGAGGCTGCAAGTCCAAGGTCAAGGTGTCACAGGGTTGGTCCCTTCTCAGGGCTGTGCGCAAGAAGGCGTTCATGCCTCCCTCCTAGCTTCTGGGGGTCTGCTCACAACCTGGGACATTCCTTGGCTTGTAGAAGCCAATCCTCCAGTCTCTGCCTTCACCTTCACATGGCATTCTCCCTGCATGAGTGTCCACCTCCTAGTGTCCCCTTTTATAAGGATGTCAGTCATGATGGATTAGAGCCCACCCTAAAGACTTCATTTTCACTTAATTACCCCCATAAAGACCCTATCTCCAAATCACATCACATGCTGAAGTCTGACATGGTGGGAAAAGGAGACACTTTGAGGCAGGGAAGCAAGGGCCCCAAATCAAAACCTGCAGGCGCCGCCCTGGGGGGCAGAGGAGGTGCATCTGTGCTGACCTCCATCAGGAGGGTGGGGTCTGTCACAGTGCTACACCGCATCCCCCCATAGAGTTCCAGGACTGGCTGTTCCAGCCCCCGACACACACACAGACACACACAGACACACACACACACAGACACACACAGACACACACAGACACACACACACACACACACACACACACACACACAAGGACCCCCCCTCACCTCCTGGGTTCCAAAATGCCACTGTCCTGCCGCCAAGGGGACAGAAACACCGGCTTCCTCACTGACTCTTCACACAAGCCCAGTTGCTCATTCTTGGAGTCATTCACCTCCTCCTTCCTTCCTTCCCTCACACATCTACACATTCATTCATTCGTCACACATTTGCCCAATTCATTCATCTTCAAATTAATTCAGATTATTTACTTGCCAATCCATGCATTCACTCATTCATGCTGCTCACTGATTTGAACATGAAATCCATTTTATTTATAAATTCAGTAAACATTGGTAGTAAGTGCCTACTATGTGCCAGACACTATCCGAGGTTCAAGGGACACAGAAGGAAACAAGACAGATAAAGTCTCTTCTCTCCGAGCTTCCGTTCCAGAGGAGGAATACAGACAAACATTTCAAACACCGCGAGTACAATGAAGAAAAGTCTTCCGGATAAAAGGGATTGAGACTGACCAGCGTGAGAAGCCTCCTTTGGCTGGAGGAGGCCCCTCTCTGGGAAAGCTTCTCTGAGAGGTACGAGTCAGCAAAGTACTGTACTTGCCCATGTAAAAACCTGGGGGGAGAGCATATCTGGCAGTGAGAACAGCAAGTATGGAGGCCCTGAGATGGGTGGTGCATCTGTCAGCATCCCAACAGGAAATAGGTAGCACACTCAAAACAGGGGGATTCAAGTAGGGTTTCTTTGCAGAGGAGCTACCGTGAAAGGGGAGGATGTAGGGAAACACAGGAACAGAGCAGAAGCCGGAGCCAGGAGCAGCAGAACTGTTAACCACTCTAAGAGGAAGAAGGGTCAGTGGTGCTGGAGCTTAGAGGCAGCTCCCTGAGACAAGGGATGGCTTTTGGTCAGGGACACAGCCAGCCCAGGCAGAGAGCTTGTAGGGAGAGAGCCTCAGGCATAAACACCCTGCCCCTGCTCTGCTCGGTCTTCTGATCTCCTGCAGGTGCCTCCCAGGGACCAAACCCAGCTGGAGGCCAGAATGCAAGGAGAGCGCTGATGGACCGCACACAGGTCAGCCTCGGACACAGAGAGCATCTGGAGGAGCGTGCAGAGGACAGCGGCCCAGCGGTCAGAGCCAGCCAGTGTGGCTGGGCTGAGGGAAGGAACTGGGATTTTCTTCTGCCACTGGAGGGCTTCAGCAGGGGCATGGTAGGGGCTGGCTACTCTTTTAGGAGCTCTCCTGGCAACTATATGGGAAGGTCACCCATTCATTCAGGAGATGCTCCCACGCAGTCACACACCTGCTTGCTCACTCTCTCCTTCCTTCTTCTGTCCCCCTCTCCCAGCCCTCCACCATTTCAGCAAACCCGGCCCTGCTCAGGCCCCCGTGCTAGGCCCAGACCAGGCCCCACCTGTCCGCTGAGGTAGATGTAGAGAGGCACAGACCTGGCTTCACCCTCCAGACGCTGCCATCTGACAGCAACAACCAGGCCCCTGGTGACCTCTAACACATGGTAGAGACTGGAAAGCACCTGAAGGGACCCCCGGCCGTGGAGGGGTTGGGGGAAGGGCTGAGATGGCTGGGCTGCTTCCTGCTGGGAGGCACTGGCTCTAAGCCAGGGTTTCTGCTGCCCACTTGCTGTGTGACCCTGGGCAAGGTGGACAGCACCTCTGAGCCTTTGAAACGAGGGTGTTAAATTCTACCCTCCCATCCCTCAGGCCTGCACCAGAAAACCCACCTTGCACTCTCTCTCCTCCGTGCCTCTGCCCCCATCAGCCAGCTGAGTGCAGAGGAATCTAGCCCCCTAGGGGAGGGCTCCTCTGCTCCCCCATTCTTGGGTGGTGTCTCAGTTTGGGCTGCTATAACAAATTACCGTAGACTGGGTGGCTGAAACAACAGAAATGGATCTCACAGTTCTGGACGCTGGGAAGTCCAAGATTAGGGTGCCAGCCCGGTCGGGTTCTGTGAGAACCCTCTTCCTGGCTTGCAGACAGGACCTTTTCCCAGTGTCCTCACATGGCGGGAGTGG
Organism: Leucopleurus acutus; assembly: GCF_964270905.1. Classification (NCBI taxonomy): domain Eukaryota; kingdom Metazoa; phylum Chordata; class Mammalia; order Artiodactyla; family Delphinidae; genus Leucopleurus; species Leucopleurus acutus. The sequence goes on from NC_139143.1 coordinate 154,517,893, forward strand.
GGCAGGGAAGCCAGCTCCCTGGTGTCTCTTAGAAGAGCACTAATCCCATCATGAGGGCTCCACCCTCATGACCAAATCATCTCCCAAAGGCCCCAACGCCTGATACCATCCCCTTGGGGGTTAGGGTTTCAACATATGATCTGGGGGGGGACACAAACATGCAGTCCATAACAGGTGGGGAGGTGACAGTTGTAGGAAATGTTCCACCTGACTCTGTCCCAGAAAGCCTGTGCAGCCCCTCTTCCTCCCTAGAATTCTGATGGTGCTGCTGGACAAACCTGGGCCAGTGCCCTCCCGACTCTGGGCTAAAACTCCTACTTAAAGTGCAGGGCAGGTGATGGATAACCTCTAAAGGCCACACCAGCTCTGCTCCTCCCTGTCTGGCATCCACTAACCATTCCCTGAGCACCAACTCTCTGCTTGCTCTGGGTGGCAGTGATATGGAGACACCACAGGCTGGTGAGGTGAGAATTCAATACAGGACACAAGGATGAGGTACCGTTAGAGCAAAGAAGACATACTGACAGACTGCTTAGGGATTAGTGAAGCCTTCCCAGAGGAGGGACATTTAGGCAGGGCCTTGAAGGATGAGTAGAAGTTTTCCAACATCATGGAAAAAATAAGAATTTTTCTATTGCACTTTGTTCACTTCCAGTGTCTCATTTGGCCTTCCGGACTCCTGACTCAGCAAGCAGGGATTTAGAATACGTAAATGTTTAGCTCTAGAAGTCTCTTTAGATATTATTCTCATTTTCTGATTGAGATGATTGGGGCCCAGAGAGGGAAATGGACTTTCCCAAGGTCACACAGCAGGGGATAAGTGAGCAGATCCTGAAATCTGAGTCTCTGGCGTTGTTCCTGCCAGGACAACTCACTCACCCCCTTTTCTTTTTCCAACTGCCATCTGGCCTGACCAACTGTCCCGTCCCTCCCAGCCAGACTCAAGACAAGTTTTATAGGGAGGTAAACGATTGGGGGTGGGGGGTGGGGAGTAGATGGGACAGTTTAACCCCACAATGTTTTCATACTTGAGATCTGAAAACACGATTTCCCCGGCAAAGAAGCTTAGCGTTAAGCGGAAAATCGGCTTGGAAGGATGTGATATCATTTATAACAGTACATTAAATGCAAGCTGAGAACCTGATATATTTTAGGAACATTCAGCACACTCTAGACTAATAAACATTTTACAATATTATTGCACATGTTCATTTTGCTTTGTACAAATAATCATTCCCTTCACATCTAATAAGTCTGTTTGACACATAAGTGGTCTTGGGCAAACACCTCGGAGGGTCTTGTTTTTCTGTGCATTGATCATGCATTTGTGTAGCCCGCCGGGACAGTGACTAATGATTTTGAGGGCTTAAACGTCCACACACATCGTCTTTGTCTCCCTGCCTGTTGTCATATAAATGTAAAATAATTTCATTTTGGCCCTAGAATGTATTGTTTTTCATGTATGAAAAATGCCTGCCCCTTCCCTGCCTGGCGTGGCATCAATCAGTTTAAAACAATATTTGGAGGAGCCCTGGTCTGCAGGTCCTTCAGCGAGCTCTTGTGTCCCCGGGTGACGGGCCCAAGAGCACCACTTACTGGGGAATTTCCAAACAAACCTGCCGCCACCACTGCGTCAACCCAGAAGCCTCCTCTCTCTGCGAGGTGGGCTTGAGTCCTGCCCCTCTGAGGCTCAGAGAACCAAAATTTGCTACTGACAGCCTTCTCTTTTCTCCTTCTTTCTCCTCAAGAGCCTTCACGGAGGTCTCTGGTGCTGCTGTGCTAGGAGCTGAGGGATGAACACAACGTGGTCCAGGCCTCCAAGAACTTAGAATCAGGGCAGGGCCACCACTAGCTCGAATAACTCCTGTGTGGGAAATGGAAAAAGGGGCCCCCTCTGGGTGGGCTCAGCCACTTGACCCTATCACTTGAAGCTGGTGCCTTCATATGAATTAGAAAAAAAAACACTCTTTCCTCTGGGCAGAGGCAGCCCCCATCAGGGTACATCCCTCAGCTGGATATTCTTGTGCAGTGTGCAACCTAAACAACTGTACTTAGAGGCCACCCTGGTGGAGTGGAGGTGGTCAGTGGGCAACAGATACCCCAAAACAATGCTATGAATACATGTCCCATAGAAAGACAAGATATTGGGAGTGGAAGCCCAGAAGGAGGACAGTGGACAGGGTAGGAAGCTTCATGGAGGAAGTGACCTTTGAGTTTGGCCTTGAAGAAAAAATAGGAAGTGACAGGCAAAGAAGGAGAGTAACGGCCCCCACCCTTGAACAGAGGGAAGAGACCAAGGAAGCTGGCCAACAGACATGAGGCCAAGGAAGCTGGCCATTTTGAGAGACTGGGCATAAGGAGAAAAAAAAGAAGTAGGGGAGGGCAAGACAAGAAATGAGTGTTTGTTGAGTGAATAAGTGGCTGGATGAAGGGATGTATAGACAGACAGATGGATGGGTGGATGGATGGAGAGGAGACAGAGATTATATTAAGAAGTCTGGGATTTCCGGGCTGACCTGCTAAGAAATTTATGCTTTATTCCACAAGCACTGAGACTGAGGAGCTCCTAATGGCTCTTTGGGAGCAGATGACACATTCAGAACTGTATTTCAGACAATCCCTCTGACCAAAATGAACTGGGGAAAATAAGTCTGGGTACTGAAGGGGATCTCCCTGGCGCTCAACTAGAACGACAATTTGGAGTCATCTTGCAAAGAAAAGGGAAGGAAGAAAAGTAATGTTTATTGAGCACCGGCATCCTTTATATAAAGGATATAATATCCCCAACGAGCCACGGGAAAGCGAGGCTCAGAAAAGTGCTTTGTCCGAGGTTACTTGTCTGTGAAGAGTCAAGAGTTGGCCCCACTTGCCCACCTCCACGGTTTGTGCCTCACGCACATCTGGCTGGTGGGATGGGCTGAAATTGAGCCTCCTCGGCCCCCTGGCCCAAGGAGCCCAGCCTCTGTGAGCACTCAATCACATCTGGTGCCAGCCACGAAGTACAGGCCACACTGGCTCTGCGGGGCCTCCATCTGCACTTCCTCCCTGTCTCCTGCCCACTTTTTCCAGAAGAACCTGGAACAGATTCACAGGTCCAGACATCTGGCCTGGGCTCTAGCTCTGACCTCTCTCCTACCCGCCTCTACCATCCCTACCACACAGAGTTGGCAAAACTATGGGCCTTTGCACATGCTCTTCCTTCTGCATGACTCTTTCACTCTTTCTCTGACTAGCTAAGGCTCCTTGTCCTTGAAGGCCGGCTTTAGTGTCCTCTCTTCCAGGAAGCCTTCTCTGAGTCCCATGGCTGGTTTAGGGCCTGCTCTGTGTTCCTACAACTTCTGAATTCTCTCAAGATGGCGCTTAGATGTTTACATTTTATGGTCTGTTTGCATCGTCTCTGTCTATCCTCTTGTGGGCTGTTGGGGAGCAGGGAATATATTTGATTCATCCCTGGGTCCTCAGCTCCCAGCACAGGGCTTGGCCCAGAGTAGAATCAGAGTGCTTTGGAAAGACAGATAAGAGGTTGGATAGATGGATGGATGGATAGATGGATGGACAGACAAACAGCTTCTCTCCCTTAAGGGAAATAAACTTTGGAACTTGACTGCCCCACCGCTAGGAAGAATCTCCTGAACTGGAAAAAAAAAGTTCAGTTTTAACAACTGAGGCTCTTGATGGCCCAGAATAACTGAAGATAACAAATTATAGGTGCATAGACCTGCAAATCTTGACTCATTCAACTTCACTGAGGTGAAGGCCAGATGAGGTACATTATTATGCAGGCTGGGGTTCTAGGAGAACTCCAGCTGGCAGTAATCAGGTCACAGAGAGTCTTGCGCACAGATTTAAGAGGTTTGACCTCTATCATGAGGCTGATGGGGAGTGGGTGGAGGGTTCTCTGGCATCAGAAGGAGCCATCAGGGCTTCCCTGGTGGCGCAGTGGTTGGGAGTCCGCCTGCCGGTGCAGGGGACGCGGGTTCGTGCCCCGGTCCGGGAGGATCCCACATGCCGTGGAGCGGCTGGGCCCGTGAGCCATGGCCGCTGAGCTTGCGCGTCCGGAGCCTGTGCTCCGCAACGGGAGAGGCCACAACAGTGAGAGGCCCGCGTACCGCAAAAAAAAAAAAAAAAAAAAAGCCATCAACATCTCTTGAGTCCTCTAAGTGAAGATGAGATTGAAGAGCCAGAGGCGTTGAGCTTAGGTATCCCTCCCTGTCTATTCTGCAAAGGCTGATCAGAAAAAAACAGAACGTTCCCTAGAATGCAGGTCCCCGTTCTGAGGCAGAGATGAGTATTGTCAGGTGACCGGGACCAGCATCCAGGCCACCCAAAAAATGACCCCAAATTCCCATCTTCTATTCTCCTCCAGCTCCCTGTAGTTCTCTAGCCCCTCTAACTCCACTTGGACACAGACGGACATGCTGTGTCCACGAGGGCCGGGAAACATATGGTCTTAGAGATAGATCCTTCCCCCACCTGCTCCAGCCTCCAAGCAGGTAGAGATGGATGGCCATTAGCAGGCACCACATAACTGAGGGCCAATCATATAAGCCCTTTCTAAGTATTTATTGAATATCCATGGATCAATCAGGATTTGATCAGAGAAGCAGAACCAGCAGATGATGCATAGAATGAGAAGTTTATTATAGGGATTTGATCTTATGCAATTGTGGGAATGGTTAGATATATTGCAGGCTTCCGTTTCTGGTCTTGAACCTGAAGTTCACAAGGCAGGCAGTGAGGAAAGGTAGATAATGTGAGACAGAAGGAAGGGACAAACTGGAACCACAAGGATTCTCACCACTCTGAGCCTCTAACTTTGAGGACTAGATGTTCTCCAGGAGAAGCTGGTACCCTTTGTTATGGAGCTGCATACGCACCGGGCCCAGGACTCAGGGAAGCTGACGGAGGAGATGGGGTAAGAGCTTGGGGCCTTGGCGCTGCCCCACGCCAACAGGGTGAGCCAGCAGAGGAGCGGCAAAGGGCGTGACCTCAGGCCCATCACTGGCCTTCCCAGCACAAAAGGAACATGGCTGTTGCTTTACTGCCACATTCCAGCTCTCAAGCAGGAGATTTCTGCCTGCAGCCCTTGCTAACCTAGAACTACGCAGGGAAGGGAATTCTGGGAAACAGAGTTCCAGCTTAGCTGAGCTGACACAATAGAAACCACCAAACCTGCTGGGAACTAGTCAGTGGAGGCCTAGCAGAGAGGAATCGGGGCCCCTGCCATCACACAGCTTAATCTCACGACAAAGACAAGCTTTAAAACGCCACGGTCTGATCGATGTCATGGTAAGGCACACAGTTATTGATAGTCTACCATGGAGAAGCCGTGCATTCCTTAGGATTACGTTCATACCCAAAATAACGGTGGCTGAATCAGATTAAAGTTTCTATCTGACTTCCAGAACCGGCTGATATGATGGCTCCTACACGGTCTGGGACCTGGGTTCCTTCCGTCTGGTTGCTACACCGTGTATGGCTTCGTTCTCCTGCTGTCACTTCATGATCCAAGACGTCTGCTGACTGCTGCTATGGCTATTAGGTCACAATCCCAAGCATCAGAGAGGAGGAGGAGAAGGGGATGCACATGCCCACCCTCTTTCAGGACACTTCCTGGTAGTTCCACATGTAACTGCAGTTACTTGACCAGAACTTGGTTACACAGCCATACCTAGCTGCAAGGGAGACTGGAAAATGTAGTCTATTCTAGCTGGCCGTGTGGTCAACTAAAAATTGGAAGTTGTGTTCCTTGGACATTGGGAGAAAGTGGGTGCAGTGGGTCAACCAGCAATTTCTACCTCAGGTGATATACAACAGTGGTCAATATCTCAGATTCTGGAGTCAGACAACCCTGAATTCCATTCCTAGCTCTGCCACTTTCTAGCTGTGTGATACTGAACAAAGCAATCGCCTTCACTGAGTCTCCCTTTCTAAAAACATGGGATCCTTATCATCACATACAAGCCAGTATCCTAAGCACTTTTCATGGATTGTTATTCTTAATCCTTACGATGAACCTATGAGTTAAGTAGTAACATTATCCCCCTTTTACAGATGAGGAAACTGAGGCTCAGAGAACTGAAATAACTTGCCTGAGGTTATGTTCAATCATAAGCACATACTTAGCGGTTGCCTGCTAGTGCCAGGCTCTGTGCTGGACTCTGCAGACACAGGCAGAAGTCAGAATGGTCCCAGCTCCTCTAGGGCTCCCAGCTGGGGAGAGGTGGAGCCTGCCCTTCACTCCTCCTTCCACTCCCCCAGACTGCCCCCACGGCACACCTGCAAGGTTTGGGGGCCAGCTATAGGGAAAGGATAGCAAAATATTTCTTTGTTTTGCCTCTTCCCAGAGCTCCCAGCCTGTGCCCACAATTGTTCAAGAGCATCTTTCAAGCCCAAACTGAGGCATAAACTGCTCACAGAGGGGCTGGCTGGAGCACGAAGAAGCCAGTCAGTCCAACAGTCACTCAACAGCAGCTCCTGGGCCGACTTAGAACAGCATGCCGAAAACAGCATTAGCGACAGCAAGCCCACAGACACCAGCCTGGACTTGTGGTCACAGAGCACTTTCACATCCACTACCGCATAAGATCCTCCTTTTGTAGATGAGAAAACTGAACTCACTTGCCCAAGATGACACAGGAAGTGTTCTAGAAAGCAGAGCCAGAAGTATGGGAATGCCGGGTCTGTGTGAGGAACGGCACACAGCTTAAGTGGCCGTGCACTGGCTGGGGCAAGGAGGTGCACACACAGGCCATTAAAGAGTTTGATTCCTTCCGGACGGCAGCAGAGAGCCGACCTCAGGGGTGGGTAACGCCTGCTGGGCACCCTGCCGTGGGGACCTCACGTAAGGGGGGCTTTGGCAAAAACAAGCAAAATGTTTGAGCCCCACTTCTTAGCACCTCAGCAGACTGGCTTGAGCCCTCCCACTCACAGGCCTCAGCGTGCCCACCTATGGCCAGATGGCCCCTCGGTGACCATGAGAAGTTGAGATGCCACTCCCCAGGACTCAGTGTCCCCTTCTGGAGAGTACTTCCTTCCCCTTGGTCCCATCATGGGCAAAGGCAGTCACACCACACTCTGCACACAGTAGCCCCGCCACCCAGGCCTGCCACCCAGCCTAGTGCCGAAGCATCGCCAGGAGGTACCAGGAGCCGGGAGGAGGGGGCTCGACAGACCTGGCATTCCAGTCCTGGCCCTGGAGTTCTCACCTGCAGAAAGGGCTAACAGCAAGAACCACTGAGCGTGGCTATGGCGAGCAAATGAGATCATCTCCAAAAAATGCCAAGCCTAGTGCCAGGCACACGGAATGCCCTCCGCAAATGGGGCTTCCCTCCTCTCCCCCTGCTTTCCCCAGGAGAAGAGTCGAGCGGGCAGCATTCAGCAGGGATCAGCCCCAGTGGTGGTCCCACAATGGTTGAAGCCAGAGCAAAGGGACTTTTCCAAGCTCGCAGAGAGTGATGCAGGCCCACCCAGACCTAGCACTCAGGTCCTCTGACACCCATTCAGGGACCCCTGTCCTGACCATGATTCGGGGACCAGGGAGGTTGTGGGGAGCTGGGACCTACAAAGTGGGGGTTAGGGTCTCATTCTGCCCCATGAGCCGCCGAGAAAGCCACCCGGCCTCGTCCCGGCACATCTCCACCGCCTGTTGCTTTGAGGAGTAACTGTACTATTTGTGATTTCCGACCTTCGCCCTCCCCAAGTCCCCACCCCTTTCCTGTTTGGCCTGTGAATTGGAAAGGGCTATAAACGGGGCGAGAGCCGGGCTCCTCGCCCCGGGGCGGGCCTGTCAGCCAGTCAAGGGAAAGGTAGGACCCAGGGGAGCCCCGCTCCCACCCTCCCCACACAGCCCAGCTGAGCAGCTTGTAAAGATAGGATTTGTTTGTTTTTTTGGATCTGCCTCAGGATCTGGCTGAGGCCGGACCCTTTGGGGAAAAGCAACTTTTAAATAAATGCTTCAAGATTGTGCAAACATTTCAGTAGTATTGGAGGCCTGGCGTTCTGGGTCAGGGAGGGAAAAAAATACCCGTCAATCACTTTAGAGATGAAAACCTGATAGCAGAGCAGTTGGTGAGGACTGGGGCTTGGGTTGCAAATCTCAGCTGTGGCTGGCTGGGACCAACTACACTTAAGCCCTCTCTCCAAAAATCATTTGCATGTTAATCAATAGAGCAGCCTGTCTGACAGGCACAGAGGACACGAGCAGCTCACGACACGATGTGTGTGATGCGTGCAGAAAGGACGGGACTCAGAGGCACACAGAATTGGACGTAAGCCCTGGCTCTGCCGCTGATTAGCTCTGTAGTCTTGGGTTAGTTATTTAGCTTGACTGAGCCTCGGTTTTCTCGGTGGTAAAATGGGCTTATAACATCAATCTCATCAAGATGCTGTGAGAATTAAATAAAAATACAGATTGCGACATAAAACCTGACTCAGAGCATAGAGCCCAGGGATAAATCATGACAATATCACGAGCGGCCGTTTATCGAGCGTTTTCTATGAGTGGAGACTTGCAGGCATTTTCAGCCCTCCTCGAAGCATGCCCCGCTTGGCCAGGCATTCGCAAGCCTATTCTCTGCGCCCATTCCCAGACGGTTCTCTCCTGGCCAAGAGCGGGGCTCAATCCCTGACCTCAGGAGTTCAGGGTCCTGAAACAAAGACGCTCCGAGCTGACAGCCCATAAGAGAAATGTGTACACAGCCTGGAACAGGGAGAGAGAGAGATGGTCCTGGGCAGAGAATCCAGCCAGCTTCTGTGGAGAGGGGAGATTTGATCCAGGTTTCGAAGGATGAGTAGAAGACCCACAGGCAGGCACTGGCGAAAAGCTTTCCAGATGGAGACGGGCTCAAGCGAGGGCTCTGAAGCAAGCCTTGTATGCAGAAAGTTAGGCTGCACAGAAGGGGGGCATTTGGGAAGCGACACTGGCAAAGTCACGTTGAAGTCAAAGTGTGAAGAATTCTGCACTGAGAGGGCCCAGCTCGGTTTCCGGGGCCATGGGATGTCTCTTCCTCCTCCCTGGGTCTCCTCCTTACAGCTGTGTAACTAAGGCAGTCACCCAATCTCTCTGTATCTATATATCCCTATCACCCCTTCCAGACCTGCCTCAAAAGGCTCCCTCCTGGAGGTGAGAAAGTTCTGAGAAGGTTAACATGCTCCACCAACACTGGGTACCATTGTTTTACACGTGCACACACATACACATCCATGTAAGTGCATATGCGTACACATACACACACGTGCACAGGCTCACGTATCGGAGAGTCTTGGCTTCAAATCCCAGCTTTTCCATTTGCTGCTGCAGGGACTCTGAGCTAGGCAAGTATCTATCGCATATAAAGAGCCAGTTCGATGCCTGCCCTGTAGTAGGCACACGTGACACGGTTATCATCCATCACATCGACAGACTCAAACTGCTTCTACTTTAAGAAGAAACTACCACCCAACAGGGTCAATTCAAGAGACTGTGAGGCCCAGGGATCAGCCCCCTAGCCCCTCATCGTACATATGGGGAAACTGAGGTTCAGAAAGGAAGTGAGCATAACCAGCTTGGAAGCAGGGGGCAGAGGAGCTCTTGGAGAAAAGCTTTCCTGGAATGCTCAGCCACTGCGCTGAGCCTCGCTTGGAGAGTCAGCAGGACTCCATGGGCAGGTGCAGGCGGCAGGGGCGCACCAAGCAGAGGGAACAGCATGAGCGAGAGCCAGACGTCACTGATGAACCTGGAGAAAGACAAGCCGCCTGGTCTGTCAGGGTCTGTGCTGGAGTGTGGCAGAGATGGAGCTGGGAGCTGGGGGCAGGTCCTCGAGTCCAGGCAGGGAGGGTCGTGGGGGGCGTGTTTGGGAAGCTGGATGTTCTGGAGAGCAACAGGGAGCCCTGAAGGGCAGCAGCGTCAGGTCAGCATTTTAGGAAGAGGCCTACAGGGCAAGAAGCAAGACTGTGGGCTTAACCCAGGGCCAGGCCAGGAGGCACGGGGAGAAGTGGGTGGATCTGAGACACACTGAGGAGATACAACAAGACTCCTCAAAGAGCATTTACTTTCTAGAGGAGAAGAAAGAGATGGAGACAAAGTAGACATAGAAGTAGCCACTTTTGATGATTTGGAATCTGTCTAACCCAAGCACAAAGAGCCACCTTTAACTCAGCGGACCGTAGCTATGGGATTTTCAGCAGAGGAGAGTACTCAGAAGAGAGGGGGCTTCCTGACGCCCCACCCTCACACCCAGCTGCTGCCCCACCTACAAAGCCCTCCAAAACGTCCCATCCCCATAAGCCTGCCCACCCTCCCCTCCATCCCAGTGAGTAAGGCAAAGGCCACAGGCCCAGTCAAGGAGACCCACAAGCCAGGGTGGAGGAGAAAGCCCAGCTGCCTTGGCGGGGAGGGGGTTAGACGAATCATATGGCAGTGGCCCAACGTTCTCCATCTTTATCTCCTTCCCCCTTTCTTCCTGTCTCCTCTGGCTCCATGCCCAGGGCTGCCCTCAGCCTCTTACTAAGTGCCTTGGAGCCAGTCCCTCACCTCTCTGACCCTCAGTCTCCTCCTCTGTGAAGGGGAGGTAATAGTACTTAGCAAGCAAGGCTGCTGAAATTATTGGCGGGTGCCATGCCCAGAGCGGCTGCTCAAAGGTCATCAGATCCTTTCTCAATAAATGTTTCCATTTTTTCCATGTGTGTGATGCTGCCCTTTCCAATTTACAAATCCCTTTCATTCATTTCAGCACAACAACACTGGGATATGAATATTATGGGGCAAAGGGCTCTCTCGCACTGACAGTCAGGGGCCAGTCAGGATTTGAACCCGGGGCCCCAGCACTCTCCAGCCTACCTCTCCCCAGTCAGTCTGTTCTTCCGCATCCCGCTGTCTCCGCCTTCCCTGGCTTCCTCCCCGGCCTCCAGCCCCAAGCCCCACTGCCCCCTACCCCGACCCCTACCCTTCTCCTCCCTCCTCCCCTCCTCCCCTCCTCCCCTCCTCCCCCACCTTCTTCCCCTCCCCTTCCTCCTCGGCGCCGCCCCCTCCTCCTCAGCGTCCTCGGAGCCCAAATACGCGACACCTGGAGCAATAGCAGCCGCCCCGCGGCCTGGGCCTCATTACGGGCCGGCCCTTATCGCGGCGTGCATCACATTATTTCATTTCAAAGAATCCGCAGAGAAACCCGTCCCCGGCCGACAACAGAAAGTAAAAACACAGCTGACTCCCATTAGGGCCCTCTCACAGGCTCCGCGTGAGGTAATGAAATATGGAAGCGGTGAGATATGTAATGCTTTATTAAGCGGTCTCAGCTACAACGGCGTGCATGCCAATTACGCCTGCAGGCTACCGCCCGCCCCCGGCCGCCGGACCACCCAGCGCGCGCCCGGCCCGCGCCCCGGCCGCCGGATCGTGGGGAAGGAGGGAGGGAGGAGCGAGGGGAGGAAAGGGGAAGAGGCACGGAAGAAGGGTAGGACGACGGGGGAAGGCGGGGGCGGGTGGCGAGGAAAAAGAGGAATAGAGAGGAAGGGCCGGGACAGCGGCCGGTGCCCAGCGCCATCTCTGGTTAATGGCAAGTAGCGAGGCATCCTTTGGGCCCTGAGAGAGCCAGGCCTGTTCTCTCCGCCAGACCAGTGGGGCCCTGGGAATCTTGGAGTGACCGGAGGAAAATTGAGAGGTCTCAGATTCCTAGAGGACAGGAAAGGGAATGGCCAAAACTAGGCTCAGAGAGGGAAAGACACTTAAGAGGGTCACACAGATGAATCCTGGGCAAGATTGGAGGGAGGCCCAGCCTCCTGTTTCCTGAAGTAAGTAGATTCCATTCTACCAAACTGCCTTTTCTTTTCCCTCTAATGATGTCTAAATGGCAAAGTCAGGCTTCATTGTGTGCATAAGAAATATGTTCTATTTTTACATCTGACTCTCTAACATCCCTGAAATCCTCTGCTCTAACTGGCCCTATATTTTACAACCTTTGCACAGTTTTCTGAGCCTGCCACTGCCATGACTAGGCTGTCTACCCTCTCTGAGAATCAGTTTCCTCATCTGTATAATGGGGATAACAAACTCCATCTCCCTAGGTTATGGTACAGGTGAAATGAGAAAATGAAGGGTGCGTAGTCCAGTCTGCAATGACACCTGCAGTATTCAGTACTACAATGAGCTTGTCCTGTCAGTCATTCAACAAATGGTTCCCGAGTACCCGCCTGGTGCCAGGGAATGTGCTCGCTGATGTCCTTCCATGGAAAAGGCAAGCAAGGTAATCCGACCCCCTTCAGGAAGCTCTGGTAAAGGTTCAGCTGCAGAGAGGGAAATGAAAATTACTGGCTAATATGGAATTTGGGATTACCTGGGGATTTGCATTATCCATTCCAGGAGTTCTCAGCCATTATTCTACCTCAGTACAAACAAAGCAATGGTTCACTGCCTCAGGAGGGTCCAGAGTGAGGGGCTGCAGCAGGTAACCCAGGCTACATGCCCTGGTGCACACTCAAGGCCCCAGGCCTATTCCAGACGCCCAGGGAAACACTGCACAAGGCAGGGAGTGGAGAGCATTATTTTGGAGAGGTGACGTGGAATTCCCCTGGGTTTCTTAAAAAGAAAAAGAAAAATCATTTGCAAACTTGGGTTCTTTCATTGGCTTTTAGCAGCAAATTCCATGTGAATCCAGCATACAGATTCCCAAGTTCAGATCTGATGGAGGGAGTTTGCCATCAGTGCCCCTAACTACCATTTGACCTCACTCTCTACGGCCTCCCATCTTCTCAGATGCCTGGTGCTTTCCTGCCACCTACCTCCCTCTACCAGGAGAGAGGGAGAATACACTGACACATACTTAGGCAGTGGTCCCCTCATGCCAGGCACTAGAGTAAGTTTTATATATATAAAATATAATATATTGTAGATATTATAGATATAATATAGATATATATAATATAATATATAGTCGATATTATAGATAATGAAATATTAGAAATATCATAAATAAAATAATGCTTATTTAATCTTTACAGAAACCCTTTAAGGTCAGTGCTTATCATTTTTCAGATGAGGAAACTGGACCCCAGAGAAGTGAACTGACTTGTTGAAGGTCAACAGCTAGGAAATGGCGGGCAATCAGGCAGTTTGGTTCAAAACTCCACACTGTTGATCACCATACAATCTGGAATTCACGGACTTCCCTGGTGGCGCGGTGGTTAAGAATCCGCCTGCCAATGCAGGGGACACGGATTAAATCCCTGGTCCGGGAAGATCCCACGTGCCGCAGAGCAAATAAGCCCGTGTGCCACAACGGCTGAGCCTGCACTCTAGAACCCACGAGCCACAACTACTGAGCCCGCGTGCCACAACTACTGAAGCCTGCGCCCCTAGAGCCCGTGCCCCACAGCAAGAGAAGCCACTGCAATGAGAAGCCTGATCACCGCAACGAAGAGTAGCCCCCTCTCGCCTCAGTTAGAGAAAGCCCGCACACAGCAACGAAGACCCAACGCAGCCAAAAATAAATTAATTAAATAATTTTTTAAAAATCTGGAACTCACAGGGAGAAGGCAAGGATGAGGGCAACTTAACGGAAGTGATTAATAGCACTAATATTTCTACAAAAACCTACGAGCTGCTATTACACACTTACTTAATTCTCGCAACACTATTGTGAGATACGTTTCATTGCCTCCTTTTACAACTGAGGAAACTGAACCCCAGAGGAAAAGGCCCTTGCCCAAGTTTATCCAGCAGGTCAGTGCAGAGCCGTAGTTAGAACCTCAGTCTGACGACCAAGTTAGTATTCCCTCACTCTTCCAAACCACCTCTTAGACTCCCCACCAGCAGACTCCTCACCGCCAGAAAATAGCATTTTAAGAATACCAGAAGAAGGAATAACAATGCCTAAATGGCAAAGCTCAGACATTACTGTGCAGATGAGAAACATGTTCTCTTTTTTACATCTGACTTTCTAACATCCCTTAAATCTGCCCCCACAACTGACCCTGCATATTTACCCAAGAACACCTCATTTATTCAGTGAATATGAACAGAGCTCCTACTCTGGCTGGGTGCTGAGGAAACAAAAATGAAACACTCATGTTCCCTGCCCTGGGAGAGCTCACAATCTGGCAAGGGGAAAACGGCAGCTGAACCAATAAAAAGGGTATAAAGCCGTGACGGAGATGCCTGTTACACACAGAACATCAGGCAGATCTCCCCAGAAGGTCAAGGTAGGTCTCAGTAGATGTGATGTTTGTGCAGAGTCTTGTGAGGTGGATAAAAGGAGTTACCTTGGAGGAGAAAGAACTGAGAAACCTGCCTATGAAAAGTATGGAGCACTGGATATCCAGAACTCCTTCAAGGAACTGCTAATAGTTTTTAGGGCCCACTGAGCAGGACAGGTGTTAACTAGAGTGATAAGAGAGCACCAGAGGTTTTGTTAAGTTAAATTATTTAAATCAGTGAGAGGGCAGGGTACTCATTCATCCCTTGGTAATTGTTTTTTATTTAAATCTTGCTTCTAATACAATTTCTCCACATTATTCATACTCTCTTAGAACAGAAAGGTCCAGACCTCTGTTTTCATCCTACAGGTGACATTACCCCCATTTTATAGCTGAGGCTCTGAGAAGTCATTTATGTCAGGTGGGAAAAAAGATGACTTTCACTTAGCAAGCACTTAGGATGTGCTCGGTACTGTACTAAGCACTTTATGTACATTTATACATTGATCCTCAGAAATACCCTTGAGATGGTTTCCTAAAACTTGCTGACTTCTTTCACATTTCACGTTTTTGGACATGCTATTTCTTCTGCCCTATAAATATTCCTCTGTTTTTATCTGCTACACTGTTTAGGCTCCAGACTAATACGCTTTAGGTAAGAGAGCCAGCAATACAGTGGTTCCAACAGGATAGAAGTTTATGTCTCTCTCATGCAATGGTTTGAAGATAGGCATGTGATCCAAGGTGCATGAGGCAGCTGTGCTCTCCAAGGTCATCCAGGGACCCAGGTTCCTTCTGTTTCGTTGCTCTGCCATCCCTTCATGGCCCAAACTCGTCCACCCACACCATGTCCCGATTCCAGCCATGGGAAGCAATTCACTGGGAGGGGTATTTCTATGATTAAGAGGAAGAGGAGAAAAACAGAACTGGGAAAACAAGCAGCATACTCTGCCATCCCTACTTGTCCTTCATCATCCAGTTTGCACGGCGCCGCCTCTGCAAAGCCTTCCTGAATCTCTTCCCAAGAAGAATTCATCATCCCCTCCTCTGTGCTTCTACAGCCCCTTGTATCAATACTTTGTTGCTTCATACGCCCCATTTTACAAGCCTGATCCCCTCACTTGTAAATAATAAGCACTATAAGTACTGAGCACTTGCTATGTCCTAGGCACTGTGCTAGCAAGTTTTATGCGTTAAGTCATTTAATCTTCCCACAACCCTGGGGATTTCCTCCTCTGTGAAATGGGCATAACAGGAATACTAAACTCATAGGGTTGCTGTGAGGATTAAAAGAACAGGTATTGAGTACATGCTCAATAAAGAGTAGCTACTACTATTGTGTAAATACGGATTGATACATGTACCAATGTAAGGGGTTAGTCCAGTTATAAATTATGCTCCCTGCCCTACACAGCTCACAGCTGAGCTGGGAACGTTAACCTCATGCCAGCGTGTGTAGGCACCTAGAGGTACACAGTCCGAGGGTTCTTGTTAGGTGAGAAGTGCTCTACAGATATTAAATGCCTAAGTCATGGAAGGCACTGCTTTATCCCCCTCCCCTCAAGTGAGAAAGCTAACTTACCCCAGGCCACACAGCTAGTAAGTGCCAGAACCATGACTCAAACCAGACTTATTTTAGTGGGTGAAGGGGGAGCAGTGTTTGGCTAGGTAAGTGCCATGAATCTGTGACACCTGATAGACCACGTGGAGAAAGTCCAGACGCTTAGGCCATACACGACTCTACCACTACCTAGTGGCAGCAATGAGTATTGCAGTCATAGCATCTCATTCTCTCAAATGAGGCAGAAGTATCCCAAGTATCAATTTTGAACTGTTTTAATATATTAGATATAGTCAAGATCTTTTCAAAACATTTGGTTTTCTCTCTCTTATCAACAAACTATATCAGGTCATTTCCATTGTTCTTAGCCACTCACATTTCCTAGATTTGTTCTTCTTTACCCTTTAGAATTTCTGAAATCAGAATGTGTGTTATATTAATGGGTCAGCCTCCAGGAGGAGGAACAAGTTGTCAGGTAGTTGTCAGGTTTATGCAGTGTTACTTCAGATGTGTGATTTACAATGAAAGAGTTGGTTATTAACTTAAATTTGGATCCCTAATTACTGCTTTAAATGTCTTCAAAAAGATTTCATAGTGATACAAAGAAAAAGTTACTGTTTATGCAAGAAATGGCCTGCCACCCACCAGTCAGTGCAGTTACTGGCAGTAACAATTGCCCAGTCTTCCCAAATACATCAGAGAATTTTCTGAGTGGCGTGAGGTGGGTCTGACAAATTGATCCATCAAGTCCTATAACGCAGACACTAAACACCTACCTGTCAGAAGCTTCCAGCTAACTTTCAAGAAAAGCTGTTTCACCTCCAGCAATATGCAGTGCAGTTTGTGGAGAGAGGAGGGGCACTGTGCGTTTATCCGGAGCAGAAATCCACATGAAACACCCAATAGTCTTCAATATGTCTTAAGATAACACTGTTAATCTTTTAAAAATTAAGTTCACTTACATGAGATGCAAAAAGGCAGCACCATCACCATGACATTCTGCATAATTATTGATGACCTAAAGGGGAGCCACAGCATATCGTATAGACGCCCCAGGGCACACTCAAACATTGACTGTGATCCTGAAAAACAAAGGGAGCGCTCGTAGGAAGAACTGTGTGCTCTCAGTTGTTTTTCTTAATTATGTGCCTATAATGTGGCATTTCTCCCCCCACCCCAAAGTGGACTTAAGTCAGTCGGGCATCTCACGTGGAGCAGTGTCTTAGAATCAGGAAGCTCCAGTTTTCCCTTGACTCTACGCCACTCATTACAGAGGTGTGACATGTGTCGCCTGTTCTGACACCCTTTTCTAGCATTACGTTGTCCCACCATGACATGAGAATGGTAACATTGGGTTGGCCAAAAAGTTCGTTCGTGTTTTCATAAGATGGTATAGAAAACCCCGAGCGAACTTTTTGGCCAACCCAAACTGTCAGTGATAGCAATGTAGGTTTGTATAGCGCTTTAGAGTTTCCAAAGTCCTCACGTGTATTTGCTCAGGTCATTCTCACAACTGCTCCAGAAGGCAGTCCTTTTTCACTGATGGGGAAATGGGGCTCAGAGAGCTGACCTGACCTAGGTCACACAGCATGACTGAACCCTCCTCCTCCCCTCTCATCCCTTCTCCTTCATCCACCACCCTGGTAACTTCCTTTCTCTCTCTCCCTTCAGCCTTTCTCTGTTTCCTTTCTCTGTCCACACATCTCTGCTTCCCTGTCTCTGTTTCTCTCCATCCCTGTCTTAGTTTATTTTTCTTTCCTTCCCTCTCTTTTTTTCTCTTTATCCCCATATCTCTCTGTCTTTTGTCTCATTATCTCTTTCATTTTCTGTCTTTTTCTTAGTTTCCCTCTGTTTTTAACCCTCTTATTGCCTCTCTCTTCTCCCTCCTCCTTCTGTTTTCTCTCCTTCTCTCCCCTCTCTCCCACTCCTTTTCCTCCTCCCCTCCCTCCCCTGGTTTCTTAGAGCCTGAAGATGACAGTTTTCTCTCCTACAGGCCAGCATCTCTCTCCTCTGAGGAAGAAGTGGATGGAGCATAGGGTAGCAATGAGAAGGCGTCTTGGCCTTTGTCGCCCCCTAGAGTCTGTTCATTTTGCCCGAACTTCCTGCCCCAGACTGATCCCCTTCAGCCCCAGCCAGCTGTCCCAGAACTGGGATTCCTGGGGAGAACCCAGCCAGGACCAGTCTCCACATATCTTGCCTGTGTCTGTCTGAAAAGACCAAGTTAAATGGAAAGTTCTGGGCATCTTGACAGGGAAAGTAAAACTAATGCCAAACTTGGAATTCCTAGATGTGGATTGGATCCTGGCTCTGCCAGTTACCAGCTTTAGGACTTTAGGCCACCGCCTTGTCTTTCTGAACCTGCGTTCCTCACCCACGAGGTGGGTTACCTTGCAAGGGCTGTTGTCAGGGATTCATTAAGGCCATGATGGTGAAAACACCTGCCACGTCACAGGTGCTCAGTTAAGTGTTGATTTAGACTCAGAGTCTCACAAAAGGGAGGCTGCTCACGAGTGAGGAAGCGGAGAAGGAAGGGGTGTTTAGTACGGGAGCCCCATGTTCTGTAATTGCAGAAAGTGGCCACACATTCTTCCCCAGCCTTCAGGAGATGGAGTCTGTTTCCTCGCCCTCTGAACACGAGTCGGCTTTGTGATTTACTTTGGCCAAAGGCTGTTAGCAAATGTGATGCAAGCAGAGGCTTAAAAGGCACTTACACATCGGGACTTGGCCCCTCTTGCTGCTCTGGGAAGCCTGGGACAGCCCCCAAGTGAAGAATCCCCGGCCATCAGCCAACCAGCTACCCACCCACCAGGCATGGAAGCAAGGCCATCTCTGCCATGTGATCACAGATGCGTGAGTGTTTTCATCATTTATTGCTGCATAACCAGTTACCCCCAAAGAAGCTTAAAACCACATTTATTATCTCACTCAGTCTCTGAGGGTCGGGAGTCTGGGAGCAGCTTCGCTGGAATGGGAATCTGGGGGCTGGCAAGAGCAGGGGAAACCGAGTCAACACCGGCCACACCCTGCCTGCCACGGAGCCCCCTGGTGCAGCCCCGGCTCGACACACAGGCAAGCCTGCTTCCCTCCCAGGGAACTGAACATCAGGACCCAGAGGTCCTCGGCCGTGAGCCTCCCCAGGCCCTCATTAAACAAATGGGGAAGCTTGCCCCAATCACACCACGAACCTGCAGCAGCAGCAGGATTAGAGCCGGCACTTCTGCTCCCCGCCCTGGGCTTGATTCTTTGCAACATATAAAGAGCACATTGCAACCCTGGTGACACTTTTGTTCAAAACTGAATGGATTTTAAAATATTGCCCTTCTGGGACTCCAAGACCAGCCCAGGGCAACAAGGAAAAACTAGCAAGAACAGGAAGGAGAGAGAACTTATTACCTGATTACTTCTCCCTCACCCCGCCCTCCTGCCCCTTCTCCCTGCCCCTGGCAACCCCAGATGCCTGCCTCCGTATGACCAGACCTCACTGAGGCACCTGCCCCAACGCTGCTTCCCAAGAGATGCATGTCAGTTAGAGAAAATCCAAATCAGAACCTAAACCTAGTCCTAGGATCTTAGCGTCTCAGTACCGGAAGGAAACTTCTCCTGGACTGTGTTCTCTACATGACAGGTGGCTATTCAACCTCTGCTTACATGCTTCCAGAGACCAGGAACTCACTACCTCCTGGACTGGTTGGAAAGAATTGGTTGAAAAGCGCTTTGGAGACAGATCTACCTACATTCAATCTGTGACAAACAGCTGTGCAACCTTTGATAAGTCATTTGACGTCTCTACTCCTCAAATTTCTCCTCTGCAACACGGGAATAAAGCCTCCTGAGCAGGGTTGTTGTGATAATTAAATGAGGTTATAAATGTGTGCAAAATTCCCAGAAAGTAATCAGCACACGACAGTTTTTATTACATAAGCAGGTGAGAACAAGAGGGAACACGGGGATCTGCCTCTTAGAGTGACTACTTCCCTCCTGAACATCCCCGTTCCCACGTCCCAGTCAGGGATGCAAGAGATGAGGATCTCCTGAGGTTTCTCCCCAGACATAGGAAGTCAGAATTCACCCATCAACTCAGGGATGCAGGAAGGCACTGGGCAGCTGAGTGTCAGAGGGTGAGCTGTGCTCTCAGATGGATGTGCTGGGCCTAGAATATTCAAGGATGGAGGAAGAAAATGAGAGGAGAAAGAGGAGGAGAAAGAAAACAAGTGCGTATATACGGAGGTGATGGAGAGGTTTTGGCGAGAAGTCAGTCATGTTGGCGTAGCTAAGACGCCACAGCCCAGGCATAGGTGAGGGGAGTTAGGAAATACCTCCTCTCCTCTGCTTGTTCTTTCTCCAACATCCAAGTTACTCTGCATCTCTGGGAGGGTGGAGGACGGGGCAGGGAGAAGTTGGCAAGGCTGCTGCTGTAAAATCAGAGAGGCGCAGGCTGGATCGGAGTGAAGAATCCGACACTGGGGGGCAGGGGTGCACCTCTCATCATGCAAATCATCTTCCACAAAGCAAAACAAATTTGCAAGCAAATCACTGAGTGAGCCAAGCTGCTAGGGAGCATTGGAAAGGAAAAGGAAACTCATTACACCTTCCCATTGTCATTCTCCTACAATATACAAACTGCCACAGGAGCCTTTCGATGTAGTCGCTGCCTCTGTGGTTTATCTTAGTGTCTCTATAAACTGCTCAGAGGCTTTCCTTGGGCTTTCTTTGAGCTCAGTATCTCCCGTAGCTTCTCCACCCCCTCCCTCCGCCCTTTTCCTGAGCCCCTACGGGCGCTCCCAGCCTTCGCCTCTCTGGGACGTAACAGTGCCCTGAGTTACCAGCCCCAGGCCACCGCCCATAGCCGGTCGCTTTCCCTAAACCCTACCCACACCTTTGTAAACAGTCCCTTTTAAAAACTCACCTCCTTACCTAGAATAGGCAAATGCATAGAGACAAAAAGTAGAACGGGGGTTGCCAGGGGCTGAAGGGAGTGGGGAGAGGCATTAGTGTTTAAGGGATACAGAGATTCAGTTGCGGAAGATGAAAAAGTTCTGGAGAGGGCTTCCCTGGTGGCGCAGTGGTTGGGAGTCCGCCTGCCGATGCAGGGGACGCAGGTTCGTGCCCCGGTCTGGGAAGATCCCACATGTCGCGAAGCGGCTGGGCCCGTGAGCCATGGCCGCTGAGCCTGCACGTCCGGAGCCTGTGCTCCGCAACGGGAGAGGCCACAGCAGTGAGAGGCCCGCGTACCGCAAAAAAAAAAAAAAAAAGTCCTGGAGATCCATGGTGGTGATGTTTGCACAACAGTGTGAATGTACTTCTACAGCTAGAGCAATTAAAGTCAGAAAGGATTAACTAACTGGGGCAGTTATTCCTCCTCGTCCTCCCAGCCCATCATCCATCCATTCACCCATCTACCCTCCTACCCTTCCAGCCACCCATCTCCGTCATTCATTCATAATCTCATGTACCCATTCAGTTAGTCATCAAACATTCTCAGGTGCACGATCCTGTGCTCGAGCCCCAGAGTTGGATCAGCAGCTCTGGCCCTCGGGGAGCTCACAGTCCAGTGAAACACACACCTAACTTTATTGTTTGTTTTTTGAGGGGTTTTTTGTTTTTTGGGTTTTTTTTGCGGTACACGGGCCTCTCAATGTTGTGGCCTCTCCCATTGCGGAGCACAGCCTCCGGACGCGCAGTCTCAGTGGCCATGGCCCACAGGCCCAGCCGCTCTGCGGCATGTGGGATCTTCCCAGACCGGGGCACGAACCCACGTCCCCTGCATCGGCAGGCAGACCCTCAACAACTGCGCCACCAGGGAAGCCCCACACCTAACTTTTGAGACCACAACGCTGAGCAGCACAATGCTGTGGACAAAGACCTGGGTCACCGTCCTGACTCTACCCTTAGATAACGTCTCTGGGTACCACTATCCCCTTCTTATCATTTCCTACATACAGGCCAGTTTCTGCCACCAGATCCAGAGACTCTGAAAAACACAGGGACCGAGTCTTCTTCTTCATCATCGTAGCCTGCAGCCATTAAGCTGAGACTCCACGGGAGCAGTCACTAAGCACCGTCCAAGCTCAGCTAACCACTTAACACGGTGCTGTGGACTGAGCTGTGTCCCCGCCAAACTCCTACGTTGAAGCCCCAACACCCAATGTGACAGTATTTGGAGACAGGACTTTTAAGGAGGTAATTAAGGTTAAATGAGGTCATAAGGGCAGAGCTCTCATCGGACAGAACTGATGCACAAAGGAAAGACCATGTGAGGACACAGCCAGAACAGAGTCATCTACAAGCCAAGGAAACAGGCCTCACCAGAAACCAGCTCTGCTGGCACCCTGATCTCGGGCCTCCAGCCTCTAGAACTGAAAACACACATTTCTGTTGTTTAAGCCACCCAGTATGTGGTATTTTGTTATTGCAGCCCAAGCAGACGAATACGTGGGTTATCCCCATTCATCTTCACAGCGATCCCTTCTTGCGGATGTGGGATGTAGAGTTCAGGAGGGGAGATCAGTTGCCAGGTTACAGTCTGAAAGTGGCAGGATCCAGACTCACACTTTGGTCAGGGAAACACCAAAACTGCTGCTCTTAAGCCTCTGCTATGCCGTCTCCCTCAGTGTCCCAGTACCAGCAAAGGGCCTGGCCGGAGTATGCGCTTCATGAATGAATGGATGGATGGACGGTTGCCCGTCATCCTGACACTTGAAGATGTGTCTTCTATCCCGGGCCCTTTAAAGACGTTCACCCAATACCCGCCCTGTAGCCCTGGGGAAGAGCCAAAGCACCCAGGCCATCCGGGTCTCAGGAGGGAACATCTAAGGCCATCCGGGTCTCAGGAGGGAACATCTAAACCAAAAGGAGAAGTTAGAGAAAGCTGACTGGACAGTGAGGAGGAGGTGCTCCAGACAGAGTGTGAGTGTGAGCAAAGGCTGGGAGGCAGGAGAGCAAGTAGGGTCACACCCAGGGGACAGAGACGGGAGGAGGAGGGAGGGAGGTAAGCTGTTGACGGAGAGGCTGGAGAAGAAAGCGGGGGCCTGAGAACCTTGGAATCAGAGAACCAGAGAATCAAACAACTTTGAGGCCCCAGGCTCCTGGTCCCAAATCCAGGAGCCACTGACCAGAAGGCAGCCAACAGCCCATCTGTAGCTCCAGAAAGACCTAGAGGCACATGGAGTGTAATTGGAACTGCAGAAGGACCTGCAAACCCTAGGTGGATAGACAGCTATATAAGGATGGGATGAGGGTGAGATACCATTGTAGGGATGGCCATCATCCTCCAAACACTCCTGTGGGCCAATTGTTTTACATCCCTGAGAGACGGGGGCATCATGCCTATTTTACACGAGGAAATTGGAAACCAAGGTTTGGAGGGATTAAGCCATTTGTGTCAAGGCACCTGGCTGGTAGGTGGTAAGGCTGGGATATGGCCTCAGCCTGCCTGATCCCAGAGCTTGGGCCCTTATGTACACATTGTGCACATTCGAATGAGCTTGGAAACTGTAACCCAGAGACCCACTATTGGTCAGAAGACGGGGCAACTGGAGACCACTGCCCAGCACCGTGTTTATTGCACGTGGTGCCCAGTCAGTCAGCACTGAGGGACCAAACGGCCTCCCAGTGGCTTCCCTGGCCTTCCTGCGACTCACGTCTGTTCCTCCATCATCTCCAGGTACCTCTACCCTAGGAATTCTTCCAGGAAACACCATAGGATCATCCTCCAGTGAGGTGGTGAGGGCTTGTCACTGAAAGCAGAGGCAAGTGCCTCGGGAGAGGCTTGGAGACATGGCTAGTGAAGTTCCTTCCTGGGCCGCCTTCGGAATCTCCGTCACTCTGCCACCCAAGAACCCACTCTGGATCCCCACTGCCTCTCTCGCCAAGACTCAGTGCTTTTCCAGCTGTGGCTTATGGCTCCCAGTCTTCAGCATCAAGGGGCTCTACTTCAGCTGAACAGGCCTCCCTATGGCTTCTTTAGGTTCCCTCTTCCTACCCCGATGCTGCCTCTGATTTCTCCTCTTAATGCCATTTTTCAAGGCAGAGGTCAGCGCCCATCTTCCAGGAAGCTGTCCTAAGTGTTCAGGGACAACAGAGACCAGAAACACCCTGGACACTCACCACCTGGGCCCTTCCCTGGGGCCCTTAAATTATTCCACCTTAATGGCCTCATAATCCCTAAATTAACCCAACTTTCACTGGGCGCTTTCTTTGGGGCACAGCTCAGGGAGGAGGGTGGGAGTCCTGCCCTTGAAGAGCTGACAGGCAGTGGGGGCAGAGGTATAGGTGAAAAAGTAAAAGGCAGCATGAGCAAGAACCGTGTCCTTGAAGACGGGTGACCTTTAGGAAAGTGGGAATCCAGCAGCTTGGGTGTGGGTGGTGAAGCCAGGCAGACCCAGGTATGAATCTCTTCTCTGGAACTTTCTGGGTATGTGACCTCAGGCAGGTAACTTTACCTCTCAGGGTTTCAATTTCCTTATCTATCAAAGAGGAATATTGTGAGAATTAAATAAGAGGTTGCTAGAGTACAGCAGGGTGACTCTAATTAACAATACTCTATTGTGTATTTGAAAGTGACTAAGAGCAGATCTTAAAAGTTCTCATCACAAGAAAGAAAATTTGTACCTGTGTGGTGATCAATATTAACTAGACTTACTATGGTGATCATTTCACAATATATCCATATATCAAATCATTATGTCATACACATGAAATTAATATATGCCAACTATATCTCATAAAAAAGGGAAAAAAGAAAATGAGCAGTGAAAGGAGTTATAACTAAATATGCTGCAAACATTGAAAGATAAAAGGATATTATGACAAATGTTTGCACATAAATATAAAAATGTGGATGAAATGAGCAAATTACAATTTGCCCAAACTGACTCAAAAAAATTAAAATATCTAGGTAGCTCTACAGTCATAGACTATTTTAAATCTGTACTTTAAAAATTCTCTTCCCGTAAAAGAGACTCCAGACCCAGAGTCTTTACTGAAGGAATAAGTAATTTCAGTCTTACAGGGCTGTTTCAAAATAGAGAAGAAGAGGGAATATTCCCAACTTATCATATGAAGCTATCATAAACACGGTATCAAAACCTGAAGCAAACAGTATGAGAAAGGATAATTATAGGCCAATTTAACATAGAGGTAAAAATCCTAAACAATAATAAAAAGCTGAACAGCAATGTATAAAAAGGATAATCCATTATGAGCAGGTTGGATTTATCCTAGTCGTGCAAAGATGATCTGACGTACAAAAATGTTTCATGTAATTTGCCATATAAGCAGATTAAAGAACAGTGTGCTCATCTCATTAGATGCAGAAAAGGTATTTGATAAGATTTAACAGCTGTTCATGATTGAAAAGTGAAAAGCTTTTTAGCAAATTAGGAAGAAAAGAACACTTCCTTAACCTGAAAAAGATGACCTGTCATTCTATTAAGACTGAGAACAGTTCTATTCACAAGTGCTAATTGGCTTACTTTTTCTCAGTTAATTGATATATTTAACTAGAACCACCTGGAAGCAGTGACTTACTCCAGAGGAGTGAGTCTAACGATAGGAATTTCTAGGACTACTGTCGTGAGGCAGAGGAAATGTTTTTGGCAAGCCTTGCAGCGCTCTTCAGATCTCCTTAATATGCATAGACTGTTGCTTATGTATTTTCATTCGTCCAATGAATACTTATTAGATGTAGAAAAACACAACAAAATGTCAAACATATTGTACATTGATGCCTTATGTACATTGTACAATGCATATGTACATTGTACATGTACAATGTATATTGATCATAGATCATATGTACATTGATCATAGATCATTGATCTATGATCCTCAAAATGATGATAAAAAGTTTATCCTTCCATTAGAAAAAAAAATCTAAAGGATGAATTTCCAGAATCTCTATGTGGTAGGATTACAGGTTAATTTTACTTTCTTATTAGAGCTGCTCCTTCACTTAGTAAACAAATATTTATTGAACAACATACCTATTAGGCGCAAGACACTATGCTAGATCCTGGAATGAAAAAGGAATATAGAAAATAAGAGTGTGGATTATGGTGCCAGACCATGGCTCTGCTAGGCTCTGCTACCCATTAGCTGTGCAGCCTTGGGTAAATTGCTTAACTTCTTTGCTCCTCAGTTTGCCCATCTGTAAAATGGGGATTTTAAAAAAAGGAAAAGAAAAGAAGATGCATGTCAATTACCTGGCCTATAGTATCTGAACAAAAATAGCAACTATTATTATTACCTGGAAGGGAAAGGCAACATGTAGCAAAAGAGAGAGACAGGTGAAATGCTCTCAGTGCTCAGAGAAGCGGGTGAGAGGATATCAGAGACAGGAGAAGGATGAAGGAAGGCTTCCTGGAGGAGGAGGATTCAGAGCTGTGCCTTGAAAGCTAAGTATTTCCACAGGCAAATAATAGGTGGAAGGCATTCCAGGTAGAGTGCACAGCCTGAGCAAAGGCCCAGAGATGAGAGTGTTTGGGTTAAAGGCACTAACTACTCTGGTGGAGATGAAGCACAGGGTCCATTCCAGAGGCTTTGCTGTGCTCCACACTAAATGTTGTGAGGCAGCCACTCTTCTCCCCTCAGTTTCGCCATCTGTAGAATGAGGCTGCTGGAGTCAGTCACCCCTGGACCCCCAGGCCCTCCAGCACATTTCATTCTACAGTGTCCAATCTCCTGGACTCCTAAACGCTTCCACATGTCAACCCTGACCTGGCTCTTATCTTTGCCTGCAGAACACAGCCAGCCAGCCCTGCTTCCGGGCCTTGGACGGCGTCCCCACAGTCCCGGAGCAAACAGCTATTCTAGGGCCACCAGTCATGGGGCCCCCGTTCCAACAGAAACACAACACCCAGGGTGGTGGGCCCTATGCAAACATTCGCCTCACTTCCCTCCTCGGGCCTCGGTAGTGCCTGAGGATGATGTGGGTTTATTTGGGGTCTGCAGAATGCAAAGAATGTTGTCATTCCCAGGGAACTCCGAGTCCCGCTCGCACTGCTTGTTCTGGCTCCTCTCCGTGGATGCTGCAGACGTTGTTGTCTCTTACTCCCAAAGGCTCCCAGTTCCAAGAGAGGTTTTATGTTTCAGAGAAATGAAGTAAGTGCCTAAAGGGGCAGTGGCATCTTTAACTGCTGGAGCAGAGGGCTGAGCAGGGCTGAAGGTTTAAGCTGTGTCATTCCCCCTCATGGCCCCGGGCCCCCACTCCCGCAGATGTCAGGCATTTGCTTTTTCAACCTGGAATCTGAGAATTCTATGATCTTCAAACTAATGGAATTTGGGGCTACCAGGACCTTAAGAATTGTAGAATCTTAGACAGCCTAGAACCATGAAATTCTAGAATCTCAGAGTCAGAATCATTGTGCCCAGGGAAGATACAGGTTCCACCACTGCCTAGCTGTGTAACTTTGGGCAAGTTATTTAACATCTCTGTACCTCCATTTCCTCATCTATGAAGTGGAGTAATAATGGTACCTACTTCCCAGGGTTATTGTGTTGAGTTAATATGTTAATATGTCATATGTTAATATGCGTAAAGCACCATAGAAGTGAGGCCTATAGTTCTAAGATCACACTGCAGGGCAACAGTTGGTGCTACTGTCCAGATCCCTGGGCTTCCCTTCTAGAAGTTTCCCCACTCCACCACACCACCTCTCAAGATAACTAAGAAGGGACCAGCCTTGGGACCAGATACACCCTTCAGTGATGGTACCACCCTCACAACAGGTACTCTGCTGTGGAGAATTTCTACGCAACAGACAGGTTTCCCATGACCCCAAAAATACAATGGGCAGAACCATGTTTCCTCCTAGAACAAGGAGTATTTGGCAGGTGGAATCAGTGAAAAGATCATTTTCTATGCTCAGTGGGTTGACTGGGCTCAGCTGGGTGGTTCTTCTACCCCACATGATGTCAGCTGGGGCTGCAGACTTCAGGGGCTCAACTGGGCTCGCATATCCAAGATGGCTCACTTGTATGTCTGGCATTTTGGCAGGGATGGCTGGAAGGCTAGGCCCAGCTGAGACACTCGGGCATCTGGGCCTCTCTCATCCCATGTAGTTTCAGGGCCTCTCCCTCCCCAGGTGGCTTCTCCACGTAGTATTTCTATCAGGGTAGCCAGACTTCTTAGATCACAGCTCAGGGAGCTCAAAAGGACATGAGCGGAAGTTGCCAGGACTTCTTAAAGCTTGGGCCAGTGAAATAGGGAGAATTCTAAGATGGCCCCCAAGATTCCCACCCACAAGTGCACATGCTCTATATTATCCCTTCCCCTTAAGTGTGAGCGGGACCTGAAAATAGGGGAAAGTCACTCTGTTGATTAGGTTACATTATATGGCAAATGCAATGGCATAGATTATGTTATACTATGTAAGATGCCATCATGCAAACTGGAGAGAGAATCTCCTGCTGCCGCCCGGAGATGGAAACAACCTAAGTGTCCATCATCGGGTGAATGGATAAAGAAGATGTGACACATATATACAATGGAATATTATTCAGCCATAAAAAGAAATGAAATTGAGCTATTTGTAATGAGGTGGATAGACCTAGAGTCTGTCATACAGAGTGAAGTAAGTCAGAAAGAGAAAGACAAATACTGTATGCTAACACATATATATGGAATTTAAAAAAAACAAAATGTCATGAAGAACCTAGGGGTAAGACAGGAATAAAGACACAGACCTACTAGAGAATGGACATGAGGATATGGGGAGGGGGAAGGGTAAGCTGTGACAATGCGAGAGAGAGGCATGGACATATATACACTACCAAACGTAAGGTAGATAGCTAGTGGGAAGCAGCCGCATAGCACAGGGAGATCAGCTCGGTGCTTTGTGACCGCCTGGAGGTGTGGGATAGGGAGAGTGGGAGATGCAAGAGGGAAGAGATATGGGAACATATGTATATGTATAACTGATTCACTTTGTTATAAAGCAGAAACTAACACACCCTTGTAAAGAATTATACTTCAATAAAGATGTAAAAAAAAAAAAAAAAAGAAGAATCTCCTGCTGCCTTTGAAGAACCGAGCTGCCACACTGAGAGAGGGCCATGCTGCTAGGACTTGAGAGCAGCCTCTAGGGGCTTAGACAGACCCCTGGCCGAGAGCCAGCAAGACAATGAGGACCTCAGGCCTACAGCCACAAAGACCTGAATGCTCCCAAGAGAATTCAGGAAGAGGACCACCCCCAAGCCTCAGATGAGATCACAGCCCCAGCCAACACCTTGCTTTCAGCCTGGTGAGACCGTGAGCAGAGAACCCAGCGACACCATGCCTGGACCTACAGAAATGTGAGCTAATGGACGGGTTTTGTCTGAAGCCTCCAAGTCTGTGGTAATTGGTTACACAGCTGTAGACCTTCTAGCCAGAGCTGGCAGAGCATCACTTCCACTACTCTATGGGTCAGAGGAGTCACAGGGCCAGCCCGGGTCATTGTGAATGGGGGCCACACAGGCTGTGAATATCAGGAAGCGTGCTTCATCTGGGGATATCTTTGGATATAAATGAGTATATCAGTTATAATCAAGTATAATCAATACTTGTATAATCAGTTATACAAGTATAATCAATTCCCTGAGGCCTAGATCCCACCCAGGCCCAGAACAGATCCCTGTGTCTGCCTACCAAGTTTCTGGAAGGCAAGGTGTACTCCCATGGTGGGTAAACTGTTTTAGTGGAAGTGGCATTTGATATCTCACCTGCCTCCATCTTGATGAAATGTCAGCCTGTTTTATATCAATGCAAATCAAGCATGTTCTAACTAGAAGGGTTCACAACAGTCATCTGGTTTAAACCCGTCAATTTACAGTGAGGGTCTCTAGAGGGAAGGGATTTTCCTAGGTCCCACAGCAAACCAGAGACTAGGGCCAGAAACCAGGTGTCTGGACTCCCAGCCTATGACTGCCTCCATTCAGCTTTCATTTTGATGCTGAGTACATCATTCTCTCCTCTCTCCCCAAAGGAAAGGCACAGATTTCGCCTTGGCCCTCCACCTCTCCTGGGCCCCACACTGTCCTGGCCCCTTGGGGCTTCTGAGACTCATCTTTTTTACTCCCCTGGATCTGTTAAGAAGAGAACACAAGAGTCACCAGGAACTGAATCCCACCAGGCCTTCCCCTCCAGAAGAGGACCAATGGGGTGGGAAACCTCCCCACACATCCCACCAAGGACCAGAGTTTTGGAGGGCAGGGTGTGCAGCAGGGGCTGGCTTCCACGCCATGAACTGGTGTGAATCCTCCCCTGGCCCACTCTGAGATCTTAGGCAAGTCATAGTCTGTCCCCATTCTGTTTCCTCACTGTAAATGAGGACAGTGCCCTGCCAGGTGAGGGGAGCTAAGTGAATGCCCTTTGAGGACCACAGGGGTTGACTTCCTGGGCAGAGCTTTTCCAAAAGAAACCTCAGCTCTGCTTTTTTTTTTTTTTTGCGGTACGCGGGCCTCTCACTGTTGTGGCCTCTCCCGTTACGGAGCACAGGCTCCGGACGCGCAGGCTCAGCGGCCATGGCTCACGGGCCCAGCCGCTCCGCGGCATGTGGGATCTTCCCGGACCGGGGCACGAACCCGTGTCCCCTGCATCGGCAGGTGGACTCTCAACCACTGCGCCACCAGGGAAGCCCTCAGCTCTGCTTCTTGATGAGCCATCCTTCTTTCTCCAGCTAAGGGCCCCAGCCTCCCATGACTCCAGTCCTGGTCCATATCTTTCCCTTTCTCCAGTGGAAACAGGAAGCCAAGGGCCAGGGCCTCCAACCCTAGGAATCCGCAAGAATTCCTATCCTTGCCCAAATGGCACCTCCTCAGAGAAGTCTTCCCAATGTCCCCATCTAAAATAGCATCTTCCTTCCTGCTCTGTCCTCTTCTGAGTTTTTTTCTTTTTAATGGTACTTATTACTATCTGAAATTATATTGGGCATTTATTTGTTTATCATCTGTTTCCCACACTAAATGATAAATAAGGATCTGTTATTCACCACCATATCTGGAGAGTTAGACAGATAGTAATGCTCAAAAAGCATTTCTTGAACCAAAGAATGAATGAATGGAATCAGTACAGAACTTCAGTGTTGGTCCAGTGGGGGGAATCACGTCTAAGAAACCAGTCTGTAAAGTGAAGAAAATGATATGCAGGAAGCCCAACCTGAACAGCACACCCACACTGGCCCCTCTCTCCTCTGGCCCCTGGTGGCACTTAGAGCCTGAACCCCTCGCCCAACACTGATGTACAAATGGCTGAGCCAGTGCCTTCATTGTTGATGTCTTGGAATGGGTAAACTCTGTAGATGTAAGTCTAGTCTCTCTCCCAAGCTCATTGAGAGCATATTCATCTTTGTGTCCCTCAGAGTGTCTAAAAAGTGCCATTGGGGTGAACATCCCTCGATGAATTAATGAATGAGCGAATAAGTGAATGAGTCAACTAAATGGGTGGATGAATAGGTGAATGATGGATGGCTATTAGGTGGTGGTGGATGGATGGAGAGATGAAGAAATAGGAAAAAAGGAGGGAAGAGTGGATGTATTGATTGATGGATGGATGATGAGTGGAGAATAGGTGAAAGAATAGATGAATGATGAAGAAATGGATAGATGGATGAGTGTATGGTTAACGGATGATAGTGGGAATGGGTGGACGGATGGATGGATGACGGATAAGTTAGTAGACAAATTTGACTCACTGTGTCTCAGAATCTCCAAAGTCATGGAACAGAGGAAGCAGATTTGCTTGTGGACCTATAGGAAAGAGTTCAGATCCCTAAATCGAAGCTACAGAAAAACAGGTTTCAGCTCATTCGGAGGTAGAATCTTCCTGTCCTAGAGATATGCAAATAGAAAATAGGCACCCCACCCCCATCAGGGGGCTGGGGCAGGCAAGAATCTAGATCCTAATTGGGAGGTTGGGCTAGTGACTCCTTCCTTCAGATGGAAAAATGATATGATTCTAGAGAAATCAGAAGTGAACTCCTCCATCATCCAGATTTGGTGAGGGCGGGTCCCTCATTCTCTAACCCGAACCTTGGGGATTCTCTATCTTGATACCTCTCCTAGGGCTGAGGACAGAGTCAATAACAGCTGGGCTAACTGGGCACTTATAAGGCACACTCCTAACAACACCCATGAGGTTGGAATTGCTTCTCACCCTACCTCTGTCTGCTTTTTCCACTTGTCTTGGCTGGCTTATAGGCAAGAATACTAAAGTCTCAGAATCTTAAAACACAAGAGACCAACTGTGTATCCTTGAACAAGTTATTATCCTCTCTGATCTTCAATGGTATCATGTGTAAAACAGAGACAACAATGTCTTCCTACAGAGTTGCTGGGAAAATTAAATGAAAGAATTACATACTGTGCAGTGCTAGGCACATTGAAAGCCCTTGATAAATAATATTGGAACTGGTATTGGTTTTTGCATTGATGTCAGTATTCAAATCCACATCTACATTTGTATTCGTATTTATGAGAAATATTATCATAGTATATCATAGTATTACGTGTATTATTTACTATTGCCAGAGACTCATAAATCTAGGACCACAGATTCATAGATTGAAATAACAGATTATCAGAATCTGACCATCTCAGAAGTTTAGAACTTTAGAATTACTAAACCTCAGAGCCATGGACAATTCATTTAAGCAACTCTCAGAAAAGGCAGGACCTGGGACTTCCCAGATCTACAGTGGTTAAGAATCTGCCTGCCAATGCAGGGGACATGGGTTCAAGCACTGGTCCGGGAAGATCCCGCATGCCGTAGAGCAACTAAGCCCGTGCGCCACAGCTACTGAGCCTGCGCTCTAGAGCCCGCGAGCCACAACTACGGAGCCCGCGTGCCACAACTACTGAAGCCTGCACGCCTAGAGCCCATGCTTCACAAGAGAAGCCATCGCAATGAGAAGCGCGTGCAACTGCAACGAAGAGTAGCCCCTGCTCGCCACAACTAGAGAAAGCCCGCACGCAGCAACGAAGACCCAACGCAGCCAAAAATAAATAAATAACAAAGAAAAGGCAGGACCTCTGAGGTCATGAGACCAGCCACCCCAACCTGCCTCTACCCAGGGCAGATGCCTCTCTCTGGTGTCCACCCCACATCTCCAAGTCAAAATACCTTCTGAGCCCACCTTGGGGTGCCTGGCTGGACTCCTTGGCCCTGTACTCCTATTCTTGGACAACTCAGAATCCCAGGAATTTGCGGCCACAGTAGTGGGGGCCTGAGATTGGGCCCGGGGGATGATGAAATATGGAAGCTCCCAGAGTTGGGCCTGGTGGAGAAGGCCACATTTTCTGTGTCATGTTCTATTGCACGCCAATCAATTACAGTGCGCCCTATATAAACACATCACGAGGGCTTTGACAGGGGGCCGGGGTGAAGTTGGGTGTCAGGGTAAAACAGGGGATAATAAAATCACTGGAGATTTATTTCTCTAAATTGGAAACTTCATGCTTACACCTGACTAAATCATCAGGCTGAAATTGGAGCCGACTCCCACGGAAAACACATGTAACCTTATCCCATCTTTGTTTAACGGCGACCCATCAAGCTGCCTGATGGATTCTGCAGATGCGGCCAGCGTCCTCCTCTGGCTCCATGAATTCTGGGGGTCTCCATCAGACCTGTCTTCACTGTGCCCACCCTGGTCTTGTTGCTCTTCCAGGGCTGGCCTCTCCTACAGGCGAGTGTCCACGTGGGTCTTCTTTGCTCCCGTGTCTGTGAGTGCCCCATCTGTGTACCTAAAATCCCTCTACCTAAGACCCTCCTTTTCCATGAAGCCATTCTCCCTGAGAAGAGAAGCAATGTTGAATAAGAGGAGAGGCAGCCGTGACATCAAGGAGAGTGCTCTAGGCTAGAAGTTGTTCAAATTATGGTTCTATGCTAAAATCCGACAGATAAATGTTGGGGTCCAATGACTTTGCTCCTTCCTTTTATCCTGTCTCTTCTCTCACAGAACTTTTAGGAGGATTTGATGAGCTAATGTGTTAAAAGTGCTGTATGATTTACAAACTGAACGGTCTGTATTAGTATCTAATTTTCCATGTGACTCACGAAGCACTGCACATGGTACCAGCAGGCTGTGAGTCACCCTCCCGCCGTGTTAAAGAGACTCCCCTTTACCAGGAGTGACCAGTCCGGGCTGGGACGAAGAATCGAGAGGGTATCTACTCAGGAAGCACCCTCTGTGTGCTGGACACTGGGTTAGTGCCACTCATACAGTATTTCACATGATTCCCACATCCTAGATCAGAGTTATACCCACTCCAAAGATGATGAAAATCAGGAATCAGAGGGGGCTAGCTACCTTCCCAAACTTTACTGTCTCAGCTGAGACAGTTACCAGCATGTCTGTCTAGGTTCGCCTGACTCCAGAGCTCATCAAAATGTATGACAAGTGCTCTGCGAGCCCCGAGGGAGAAAAGATGGGCAGTGTGTTTCAGGGCTCAATATGGGCCCTCCCTCTCTCCCAGCCCCTCCCTTCAAGTCCATAAATTCTTCCACACACAAACACACTCACCGGAGTGCACACCGCAGGTGGTCAGTGGCTGGGAGGCTGAGGGCTGAGGCTCCCTGCTCAGAACGGGACTCCAGGCTCACACCTCCACCATGGCCCTTTTGGTGGAGCTGGGGAGGTGGGGGGCAGGAGGAGACCCTGTGTGTCATTTTCGGCGGCAGTCAGCAGAGCCCTGCAAAGTGCAAGATGGCTTTTTTAGCCCAGCATAAGGATCTAGTTAAAAACCAATAAATCAGCAGTGAAATGTGCATAGCAGCCTTCTCCGTAAAATCAACATGGCTTGCTCCTCTGCAGGGAGCCCTCTGACCGCCAGGACTGAAGCCTGGGCCTCAGGCAGAGCCCTCCTTCGTCCCACAGGGCTCTTTGGGGAGAGGGGTCTCCAGTCTCCCCTGAGAAGAAGAGAGCCAGGCAACCTGGGTCCTGCCTGGGAGGCGCCTACACTTGACACATCCCCTTTCTAGACGCAGAGATCAAGAAAGTGATCAAGAAAGTGATCAGAGCCGGCCCCAGACAGCCCTCCGCCTCCTCCACACGGCTCCCGCCCTGACACAGAAAATCGAATTATGAGATGAATGGGCTGGGGAGTGGATGAGAAGGGCGAGCCCCAGGGCGTCTCCCCAGCGCAAAATACAGAAAGCCATCTGCAGGGAGGGGCTCGCGACCTCTCGGGAAGCCGTACCCCGGCGACCTCCGCGAGGATGGGCGCCCCGGCCTCCCCGCGCCCAGGCCAGCCCCAGGCGGGGCGTGGGGATTGCGGGAGGCCCCAGATCGCCCTCAGGACGGTATTTAATATCTGTAAAACTGCCACTCGGGCAGCCAAGGTAAACAGCGTCCCTGGCAGTTCAAAGGTGAGCGAGTTTGAATGTTTCCCCTTTGCCTGAAAGGAATCCGTGCCGGGCCTGTGGCAGCGGGCCCCCGGGAGGCCCGGCCCCCCGCGCCGCCAGCCCACGGCATCTGTGCACACAGAGGCGGCGTCTCCCACGCAAATACTCACAATTTCTCATTAAAACTTACGACTGTGTCAACAGCGCGGGCTGGGCCCCTAATCTGGAAAAGACATTTCGCCACCCCGCCAGCCGGCCAGCCGCCCGTCCCACGCCCGGAGCCCGAGCCCGGCCGCAGCCAGCTCCGCTCATCTCTCCGCGCACCCCCCGCCCGGCCGACAGCGCTGCCCATGGGGACCCCGCGCCCCGGCTTCCAGCCCAGGGCATAGCGCTGGCCCTGACACTTCCGCCTGGCTTGGGCTCGGAAAGAGCTTTCTCCCAGCGGGGGTTCGCTTTGGAGTCAGTTAAGTAACGCAGCCCCCAGCTGCACCCCGCACCGCATCTCCCCAGACCTGTTCCCGGGGGTTCCCTCCTGCTCCTGCCGGGAAGATTTAGCTCAGCCCCCGCCCCATGCCACGGCAGAACTGGCACACCTGAGATGTGAACACAGGGACCTCAAGGCCCTCGGCCAGGGAGGTGGGAAGCCCCTGGGCAGGGGTGCAGGATAAGGAAGGATGAACTCCAGTCTCGATGGGTCCAGTGCAAGAGGGAAATCAGAGAAACACTTGGGAGTAGAAAGAGTCCACCCTGGGTTCAAATCCCAGCTCTGACACTTGGGATATCTCCCTTTCCTCCACTATGAAATGCGGTCAATAATAGAAAGTTAATACCTGTTCCCACATACTCCAGCTCCTGGCACAGCTAAGCACTCCACACACAGTAGTTATTCATTCAGGCAACCTATGTTTGTTAAGGCCCTCCCATGTACAGTCATGAACGAAACAGCTGACAGTCTGGGGAAAACAGGCAAGCAGTTAGAACAAAAGAGCCTGAGTGTTCTGAAAGGGGGCATAGAAAATGCCAAGTGGGTGCCCAAGGCAGGGGTCACAGAGGGAAGGATAGATACACTGTGACTGAAAGGTGAGGAGGGGCAAAGGCAGCAGTGGAAGATATTCTAGAAGAAACAGTCTGTGCAAAGGCCAGGAGGCAAGAGACAGCATATGATCACTGGTGAAGGCACCGAGACAGAAATGAGGCTGATGGAGCGGGGCTGGGGGAGTGTAATACGCAGTGTACAACTTTCAGTGAGCACTTTTAGATTTGATTCTTTGTTGTGTGTGTGTCTGTGCCTGTGCGTGCGTGCGTACGCGCACTTGCTTACACACATGTGAATATACACCTAAGGTATGTGAGTTTAAATACGCCTCCAAATGTGCACCGTGCATGTGCTTGTTCCAAACGTGTGTGTCCTCTTGGATGTGTGTGTGTGTGTAAATGGGTAAGCATTTAGATGCGAATATGAGTGTATTTGTGGGTGTACCTATACCTGCGACTATACATCCATGCTTGTGAGTCTGAATAAGGACGCGTATATCCATGTTTGCGCAAGCATCTGTACCTCTTGATGTGTGTCTTTAACAAATACTGATTCCCCACTTCCCACACCATCTTCTCTGGTGTCCGTATGGGGGAGCTGGGTGGGCTGGGTCCTGAACACACACACCCTTATTTTCCACGAGGGCACACATTCCCCCAGAGAGGCCATTCGACAACTGGTACTCATTGGCCTGATGGACCCACTTCCTTTTGAGGCAATGCAGACATTCTGTTTGCTCTACTTTGGGGAAACAAGAAAAAAAAAAAAGCATCTTAAGATTTCCCTCCAGAAAACCGAGATCCAAGCATCCACCTCCCACCCCAGCCTCCTACCTAAGTCAAGGTTTGTGGAGGCAGTACCGTGTGGAGAGCAGGAATAACTCCTCAGCATTGGGAGTGGGAAACTCAGCCTCAAGCCATGTCAGCTGCTCTGCTGATGTGCTGTGTCCTGGAACAAGTCGCTTTGGCTCTCTGAGCTGGTGCAAATGAAGACCATGTTTCCCGACTCCTTCGTCTTGGGCTGAAATAGAACACAAACAGGGATGTGGCAGCATAACGGCCATGCCTCCAAATGTGTCACAGGACTGGGCTAGCCACCTTTAAAAGAAAGAAGGAAGGAAGGAAGGAAGGAAGGAAGGAAGGAAGCAAGGAAGGAAGCAAGGAAGGAAAGAAAGAAAGCAAGGGAAAGAGGAAGGAAGGGAGCAAGCCTCAGAAAAGCCTCATGAAGTCCAAAGGCTCTGATGCACGTTTTGCTTCCAAAGGGGCAAGAACTTTGCCTTGTCACGTCTGTGTTGCCCTCCTAGAACAGTACCTGGCACATAGTGGGCACTCACCACATATTTGTTGAATTGTAAATGTGTTCATTGAGCTGTTTGCTCATTCATTCACTCAGCTAAGAATTCCTGGCCCTTGTTCCATAGCAGGACTTACCTGTCCCCAATCAAAGAAGGAACTCTCTTGCGTAGGCTTCACTAAAATTCCAGGAACATCGGTACCACTTTAAATCCGTGGCTGCCCACGTCCATCAAGCCTCAAAGCCGTTGCCCCGCTCCTTCTACTCCTCCCTGTGGCTGTTCAAATCTTCCCCCTTCTCAGAACCTCTAACCTTTTTCTTCCTTCCCCTGACCTTTTAACAGGTGACCTTCATGGAGAAAACAAAAGCCATCAACTTTTAGCCACAAAACCTGCATATTTCCCTGTGCCTCCTCCAACTTTCATCTCCTCTTCTCCTATTGGAATGATAGATGCGGTCCCTCCCCAGAGGAAGCCCGCCCCACCCCCGGATCCCAGCACTCACCACCAGAGAGATCACCCCCTCCACGCACCCGACTCTCTCCTCATCCCTTCCACCTCAGCGTTTCTCAAACTGACCATGGTGAACCATTCAAGGTTCACAAATTCAATCAGGGGTGCTGTGACCAGCAGTTTATAAAAAGTAAAACAGGAAAGGAAATATCAGCGTGTCACACTCAGTAAAGGTGAGTACACGTCATGAAACTTTGTTTCTGGTGTATGTCTGTGTGCAGGCGTCCTGGGTCTGGAAGACGATGTAGGTCTGACCTGGTTGCAGGAGGGAAAGAGTGAAAGGCATCCTTCTGCCTCTCTTTTTCTACTTCCTCCTTCCCATCAGCGGTTAAACATCCTTTAGAATCTCAGAAACAGTCTCTCCTTTAAGCCCACATTTTCCTCCAGTGACCGCACCCCTTCTGCCAAACCACGCCCCCAGATCTCTACACAACCAACCTTCTCTAGAGAGCTGTCTACACTCAGTATCTACACACCCTCACCTCCCATTCTTCGGCAAATCAGCATACGCCCCGCCCCCAGAGCCAACATGAGCCAACGGCTCAATCCAATGAAGGCTCTGCCTGCGGGGCTCTCGGGGGCACTGACTGTTTCCTTGGCTCCCACGACCTCCCCTTGTCTGGTTTTCCTCCTACCCGTGTGGCCTACCTTCTCCCCTGTGGGTTCCTCTGCTTCTACCCAGCCCTTCCTGTTGGCGTTCCTGGGGTCTCACTCCTAGACCCTCTTCTCTTTTCATTCTCCCCTCAGTAATAGTTTCAAGGTCCAAAGGCTAAGGATGCCCAACTTGATCTCCACATCCAAGCTCTCTTCCCAGACCCCAGGCTCACAGCCACCTTCTGGCATCTCTGCTGGGTGCCGCACAGGCCCCTCCTACTCAGCACACCCAAGGGAACCCAGCTTCTTCCTGCACCTTCTCTGAGGTTCCTTGCCTTTGTGGCAGCACCTCCGCCCACCGCATCACCCAAACCGGAAAGCTGGCCTCATTCTGGACTCCCCCATGGCCCAGCTGTCCTATCACTACATCTCAGTGGTATCCTTTCACTCCTCTCCACCAGCCACCAGTCTCAGAGTCAGAGCTGTCATCATTCTGTCTGAATTACTTCCAGAGTCTTCTAACTAAGGGGTCTCCAAGCCATCTTTCTATTAGGACCATGTTGCTCTCTGCTTTAAATCTTCCAGTATCTCTTCTCAACCGCTGGACTAAAGCCCAGGCTCCTCATACACACTTGGAAAGACGTGTCCACACTGACCCTCCATCTTCAGCCCTCTCATTTTATATTCTCAGCCTACTGGTGCTCCTTGGGCTGGGGGGCCTGTGACTGGCTGGGCCCTCAACTTGCTCGGCCTCCCTAGATCCCCTCACTCTCAGGTTCCTCTGGCCAAAGCTAGGCTGACCCAGAGCGCCCCAAGCTCACGTTCAAAGACTTGGGCCGGGCCCAGCTGCTTGGCCCCATAAATGGGGATTAGGCGACCCCCTTTGAGGCGGGCGGGTGGGCTGTGAGAAGAGTTGGTTTGGTGTAGATTTTATGGCAGGATCACATTTCGTCATCAGACCCCCCTCTGAAGCTGGCCAAGGGCAGGTCAGGCGCAGGGGAGTGGGAACTCGAGCCGCCCCATCAGCCCAGAGCACAGAGCTGCTGGCACAGGAGGGAGCCATGGCTGGAATCAGGAGCCCGAGTTCCAGCCTGCCCTTGCCGCCCCCCACCGCCCCCCACTGTGTGAACGTGGGCACATCCTTCCAAGCTCTGGTTAGCGGTCTGTAAAGTGGGGGCCCTAGACTAGTGGGCACTCAGGCCGATTCCATTTCCAGGTCCCCAGGCCCCCGGCCCGTCTAAGCCGCAACAAAAGCATCACCTTCCCCAGAAGGTTTCAGAGCTATTACATGCTTACAAACTCATGGACTAGGGTTGCCCGATAAAATAGAATATTCAGTTAAACTCGAATTTCACATAAACAACAAATAATTTTCTGTATAGGTATATCCCAAATATTGCATGGACATATTTATATTAAAAACCACTCATTGTTTATCTGAAATTTAATTTAACTGTGTACCCCCTACTCTTATTTGCTAAATCTGGCACCCCTACCTTGGATGCACTGAGGTTTAAGGGCCATGGCCTCATGGTCCATCAAACCAGAACAAGCTAGGTTTTGACAGGTTAAGTGGTCTTGGGAAAATCATCAAGCTGGGTAGAGATCTGTGGTCAAGAGCCAGTAGGGATTTTGTGGAAGGGTGGTCCAGGCAAAAGGAACAGCATAGGCAGAGGCCTAGAGGTTGGATGGTATTGAGCATGTTCCAGGAAAGGCTAATAGGAGACGGAGGTGTGGGATGCAGGCTGTAAGAGGCAGAGATGCGTGGAAAGTCCGCTGGATCACAGATCACACCACATCCGATCTGTGCTGCTGCTGATACTGGGGGTGGGGGTCTGGTGGAGGTCTGCACTGAAGCAGGATCACAGCCAGACACCGGGGTACAGGGGGCAGGACCCAGCCACCTGGAGATTAGGGGAAGGAAAACTGGCATGCCCTAGGAGAAGGGACCTCCAGGATCCAGCCGGAGAATTTGGGCTCAAATCTCTTCTGTGTACAAAATAAATAATAAAAGCAGTCAGTAAATGGTAGCTGTTTAGTTGTCATTATTCTCAGGTG
Organism: Leucopleurus acutus; assembly: GCF_964270905.1. NCBI lineage: Eukaryota > Metazoa > Chordata > Mammalia > Artiodactyla > Delphinidae > Leucopleurus > Leucopleurus acutus. The sequence continues at coordinate 154,558,437 of NC_139143.1, forward strand.
CTTAGTATACGCTGTGGTTTGGAACAAGCTGACCTCACCACCAGCCTGTCCCCATGGAACCAAGGCCATTTCTTACCCACTAGGAGCCCAGATGATAGAACAATGGCAGCTGGAAGATTCCATACTCTACCCAGCTATGCCACCCCTCTGTCTCTCCTTTGTCCAATATCAGTGAGAGGTAAGCCATCAGGGAGACTATTATGGATGCAAGGTTGTTTCAGGGACCCAATGAAAATTATCTAAGGAAAGCAGCTGCTTTATTAGAGACCCTACAAGATCTACTTACATGAATCTCTCATGCCATTTTCACAGCAACACTAGGAAGTATTTCAGCCCCATTTTAGAGATGTGAAAACCAAGGTCCAGAGACAGAAACTCTCTTGCCCAAGGTCCTTAACTAACAGTAGGGAAAAGCTGGGTTTAAAACTCAAAAGCTCTTTCCTTTACATAAGACTGAGCCTGTAGATCGAAACAACAAAACCTGAAGCCAGTGCCCATGTCAGCCTGTGCAGGCACCCTCACCCCTAACGGGCCCATCCAGCTCGACAGACACCAAACTTCCCACCACCTGGTCCATGAGGCCTTGAAACCTATCTTGCCTCCAGGTCACACACAGGCTTCTTTCCTTGGTGCTATGAAAAGCCTGGAGAATTCAAAAACCGTGAATCCAGTCTAGATTCCCCAGTTCTTGGTTACATGGTTTCAACTTTCTGAGCTTGCACTTCTTCATCTGGAAAAAGGGGTTAACAGTGCCTTCCTCCCAGGAGTGTTGTGAAGATCCAACGTGACGACATAGGAAAGTGCTTTCAAAACTGGAAACCATGGTGTAGACTTGTTTCATTGCCCAAATCACAGACAAACAACATCATCCTACAGACTGAAGTGCTTTTTCTAGTTCAAGTCTCCCGGATTCATGAGGAGTCCTTTGCTCTAACAAACAAGTCTAGCTCAGGGCTGATTTGCAAGACAGGGGTGGTTGATGACACTTCATTTATCTATTTTCAAACATTTGCTAATCTCTCCTTCTCAGGCCCTATACTGGGCAGTGGTGAATAGAGACAGAGTCCTGGCTCTTGGGCAGGTGGTCAGTGGGAGAGAAAGACACAGACAATAATGCTACAGTTATAACCAGTGACAAAGTATAAGCAAGTATAAAAACATTATAAAGAAGTGGGGTGAACTTGTCTGGGAATTGGAGAAGGCTGTCAAGTAAGACTTCTGTGATGGGGATATTTGCACAGGGTCTTAAATAATGTATTTATGCCTTCATTCAACAAATATTTTCAAATCTCTTCTAAAGTATTGGGCTACATCAGTGAACCAAATAAATAGTCCCTGCCTTGAAGGAGTTTAGCAGGGAAGACAGATAATAAAAAGATGAATAAATAAATTATAACATAAAATCATACCCTATATATTATATGTATGTAATATGTAACTATAGTGTAATATAGCAGGTGTTATGAAAAAAATATTTCAGGGTAAGGGATAGTGACTGGTAGGGGTGAATTGGATTATATAGACTGATCATGAAAAGACTGAGAAACTGACAGTTGAGCACAGACCTAGTGGAGAGAGAGCATGGACACTGAATGATAACGAAAATAAAACATAAAATTTGTAGAATGTAGCTAAATCAGTGCTTAGAGAAAATTTTATAACTTTAAATGTTATTTGAAAAGAAGAGTGATTTGAAATCAATGATCTAAGTTTTCATCTTGAGAATCTAGAAAAAGAAGAGCAAAGTAAGTAGAGGAAAGAAATATTATAGATAAGAATGGAATACATTGAAATAGAAGACAAACAATAAAGAAAAAACAATGAAATAAAAATCTTGCTCTTTGAAGGGATTAATAAAATTGATGAGCTCCTAGCTAGACTGATCGAGAAGAAAAGAAGATACAAATTGCCGATATCAGAAATAAAAGGGCTTCCCTGGTGGTTCAGTGGTTAAGAATCTGCCTGCCAATGCAAGAGACACAGGTTCGTGCCCTGGCCCGGGAAGATCCCACATGCTGTGGAGCAACTAAGCCCATGTGCCACAACTACTGAGCCTGAGCTCTAGAGCCCGCAAGCCACAACTACTGAGCCCACGTGCCACAACTACTGAAGCCTGTGCACCAAGAGCCCATGCTCCACAACAAGAGAAGCCACGAAAATGAGAAGCCTGCTCACAGCAACAAAGAGTAGCCCCCGCTCACCGCAACTAGAGAAAGCCCACGCACAGCAACAAAGACCCAACACAGCCAAAAATAAATAAATAAATAAATAAATTTATTTTTTAAGAAAAAAGAAATAAAAGACATCACTATAGATCCTACAGACATTAAAATGATATAAGGGAATATTACGAACAACTTAATGCTAATTAATCCAACAACTTAGATGAAATGAACAAATTCCTTAAAAGACACAAATTGCCGGTACTAACACGAGAAGAAGTAGAAAATCTTAATACAGCCTCGTATATCTTTAAAGAAACTGAACTCATAATTCTTTTGAAATTCCCACAAATGAAGCTTCAGATGTTTCCAATGGTGAAGGCTCCTAAATGTTTAATGAATAAATAATACAAAACTGTTCCAGAAAATGTAGGAGGGAACTCCTCCAACTCGTCATATGAGATAAGTGTAATCCTGATACCAAAACCAGACAAGGACATTATAAGAAAAGAAATTATAGACCAATATCCCTCACAAAAATCCTTAACAAATTATTGTCAAATCAAATTATCAAATTCATATATATATATGGCAAGTTGACAGATATAATTCTCCACATTAACACAATAAAGCAGAAAATCATCGCAGTAAATGCTGGAAAACCATTTGATGAGATTCACCCATTCATCATAAAAACTCTCAGAAATCTAGGAATAAAAGAAAACTTTCTCAATCTGATAAAAAGACATTTGTGAAAAATCTACAACTAACGTCATACTTAATAATGAAATATTAAATCCTTTTCCCCCTTGAGATCAAGAACAAGGCAAGGATGCCACTCGCAGCATTTCTCTTCAACGTTGTACTAGTGATCTCAGTCAGTGCAATAAGCCAAGAAAAAGAAACAAAAGGCATAAATATTGCAAAGGCAGAAGTACAATTTTCTGTATTCACAGATGACATAATTGTGAACATCAAAAATCCTAAAGACTCTATAAAAAATGTATTAGAACCAATACATTACTTTAGCAAGAATGTTAGATACAAGGTAAATATTAAAAAGTCAATTATATATAATATATATGCAATGAACCATTAGAAAATGAAAAAATTTTTAATTACATTTAAAATAGCATCAAAAACAAAAACTTAGAGGTAAATTTAGCAAAATATGTGCAAGACCTCTACGCAGAAAACTAAAACGCGTTGCTGAAAGAAATTAAAGAAGTCCTAAAGAAATGGAGAGGTACACCATTTTCATGGATTGGTCCGCTTATTATTGTTAAGCTGTCTCCCACATAAACTGATATATTCAATACAATACCAGTCAAAATCACAACAGCTTGTGTGAAGAATTTTTACGGAAAAACAAATAACCTAGAATAGCCAAAACAATCTTGTAAAAAAGAACAGAGTTAGAAGATTTAAGACTGCTTCATTTCAAAGGTTACCAAAAAGCTACAGTAATCAAAAAAAGTTGGAACTGGCATAAGGATAGACAAATAGATTGATGGAATAGCATAGAATCTGAGATAGATCCATACGTACATCAACTGATTTTTTTTTTTTTTTTTTTTCCGGTACACAGGCCTCTCACTGTTGTGGCCACTCCCATCGTGGAGTACAGGCTCTGGACGCACAGGTTCAGCGGCCATGGCTCATGGGCCCAGCCGCTCCGTGGCATGTGGGATCTTACCAGACCGGGTCACGAACCCGTGTCCCCTGCATCAGCAGGCGGACTCTCAACCACTGCACCACCAGGGAAGCCCCCATCAATTGATTTTTGATCAAGTCAATTCAATAGGGAAATGAAAGTCTCTTCAACAAATAGTCTTAGAACAACTGGATATCCATACGGGAAAAACTGAACTTCAACCACTACCTCACCTCATATCAATTAAAAAAAAAAATTCAGAATTGATTCTAGACCTAAATTTAAAAGCTAAAACTACAAAACTTCTAGAAGAAAACATGGAATATAATTGTGACTTTGGAGTAGGTAAAAATTTCTTAGGACACAAAAAGCACCAACCATAAAGTAAAAAATTGACAAATTGGACTTTTGTCCACCAAAGATATTACTAAGAAACTCAGCATAGCTTGCCTATTACTTGTATTCAGAATATATAAGGAATTCTTAATAATAAAATAACAAACCATTAAAAACTGGGCATATACTGAAGAGTCACTTCACAAAGAAAGATATACAAATAGCCAATAAGTGCATAAAAAAGTACTCAATATCCTTAATCATGCAAGCTAAAATTATAAAGTGTTACAAGTACACACCCCATAGAATGGCTAAAATGAAAAAAGATTGACAATAGCAAGTGTTGACAGAAGCAACCAAAATGCTCATATATTGCTGGAGGGACTGTAAAATGGTACAACCATGCTGGAAAACTCTGGCAGATTCATATAAAGTTAAAAATGTATCTACTCTATGACCCAGCAATTCAACCCTTATGTATTTACCCAAGAAAAATGAAGACATATGCCCATTTCTCTTATACAAAAGATGTTTATAGCAGTTTTATTCATAATGGCTTCAAACTATAGTCCACCGAAATAAATGAATAAACAAAAAGTGGTATCTCCATACAATGAACTACAACCCAGCAATCACAAAGAATAAACCACTGGGAATTCCCTGGCGATCCAGTGGTTAGGACTCTGCACTCTCACTGCCGAGGTCCCGGGGCTCAGTCCCTGCTAGGTGAGGAACTAAAATCCCACAAGCCGAGCAGCGTGGCCAAAAAAAAAAAAAGAACAAACCACTCTACCAACAACAACGTGGATGAAGCTAAAAAGCATTATGCTGAGCAAGAGAAGCCAGACATAAAAGAATACATATTGTTTGACTCCATTTATATGAAGTTCAGACAAAAACTCATCGAATAGTGTTAAAATTGAGAAAATTGGTTGCCTCTGGATAGTGGAATTGATTGGGAACAGTCCTGAGGGAGCTTTCTGGGGTGATGAAAATGTTCTATGTACGATTTGGGTGGTGGTCACATAGGGATACGCATACTCATCCAATCACACTTAAGATCTGTACATTTCACTGTGTCTTAAATCAGCTTTAATTTTAAAAGTTCTAAAACTTGTGATGAGATCCATGAAAGGGGGGCACAGGGAGTACCAAAGAAGTCTAGGGAAAGGTGTGACCAGGGGAGGCTTCAAGGAGGAGGTGGCATTTTCACTGAGCATTGAAGAATCTGAATAGGAGTACTGCGAGAACCAGACGAGATGCCAGATATGAAGGAACTTAGGGAACTGCTAAATATAAAGGATTGCTCAGCTCAACCACTGATGCCTCTCAACCACTGACGCCTCTTCTGAACAAAAGAAGAAAGACCAGAATAAGCATTTGGGGTGGGGGTTTCCACATGGAGCTCTGAGTTGCTGAAGAGAGATTGATCAGGGCCAGGTCCTGGAGACTGGGTATGTGTACTCCTGGGGGTGTGCAGCAATGTGCCAGGGGTAGACTCGGCACCTAGTCAATTGCTGGGCACATGGAAAGTACTCGATAAATGTTTTTCAAATGAATGAAATATAAATAAAGGCACTGCTGACAGATCTGAGCTCGAACAATGGCTTGGAGCCCCAGAGAGGACCCAGGGCTGGCTCTGGTTCACCCTGCAGAGAAGCCAAGCACAGTCCTGGAGTGCTGAACTTGGACACATTCTATCACGCAGCTCAAGCCGCCCTGGGGGCGCCATATAACTTTATTGTAAGCTCGTGCAATAACACAGGCAAATGGAATAACAATGTAAAGTTGGCTTTAATTAAAATGAAGGGTGTTTGCCTCTCCCTCCTTTTCCTACTAAGCCAGGGCAGCCTGCTGAGCCGTGCAGAGCAATCAGAGGAATGTTTCCAAAGCGGGAGGCAGCCCCCCACCACCCCCCTTACGAGGTTCACCAATATTCGAGTGGCCCTTCCCCCTCCCCAAACCCCACCACTCTCCCTTCTTACATGATCTGCATGGCAGAAGGGCATGAAGAAGGAGAACAGGAGAGATGATGCCTTTCTAAGGGCATCAGGAAGGGAGAGAGGATGCTGTTAAGCAGTGTGGGGAAGGAAATCTCATCCACTTAGCCATTCTACAAATGTCTGAGGCACTACCATGGGCTAGACCTTGTGCTGGGTGCTGGGGCCATCCTCAGACGACTCACTGTCTGGTCGGAACTCATCAGTGCAGAAGAGGTATCCACCTAGAGACACATAAACAAGCCACGAATCCAGGGATTCAGTTCTGACATGTGTCCTGACATCTGGAGAATAAAGACGATGCTAAGAATCTGCTAACTGGGGAGAAGGACCTCATGCAAAAGGACCAGCAGAGATGGCACAGTGCTAGGCACACTGAATACCTCCTACCCTGTGTTCTAGCCTGTGCTGTGCTGGTGAGTGTTAACCACATGAAGTTGCTGTTTCTAGGGAAAAGGGAGTCCCGATTTGTAGCCTTTGCCAATTTCCATGGTGTAACTTCTCCCACAGTGGTGAATTTCTAGTTACCATTGTTATATTAACCAGCTTGTAAAATTCCCAACAAGTTAACAATCAGCTAGTATAGGTCAGTTCCAACACACCACAGATCCTACCTGTCTGCAGTGCTCTGGGCTGGCGAGAGGAATTCTGAACACTAGCATCTCAGCCCAGGGTTTGCATTCAACCGACTTTTTTTTTTTTTTTTTTTTTTGGCTGCATTGTGTCTTCATTGCTGTGTGTGGGCTTTCTCTAGTTGCAGCGAGCGGAGGCTACTGTTTGTTGCAGTGCGTGGGCTTCTCATTGCGGTGGCTTCTCTTGTTGCAGAGCATGGGCTCTAGGCGTGCGGGCTCAGTAGTTGTGGCTCTCGAGCACGGGCTCGGTAGTTGTGGCACACGGGCTTAGTTGCTCTGCAGCACGTGGGATCTTCCCAGACCAGGGCTTGAACCCGTGTCCCCTGCATTGGCAGGTGGATTCTTAACCGCTGTGCCACCAGGAAAGCCCTCAACTGACATTTAAAGAGTATCTTCTCTGTGCTAGGCCTTGGGCCAAGAAGTCTCGGAGCATTAATAATAAGATAATAATAATTCTAGCTAGCACCTATAAAGAGTTTACTATATGTCAGGTTCTCTTCTAAGAGCTTTTTCACAATTCAGTGCATTTAATCCTCACCACAACCCTATGAAGTAGAGATTAGTATTATCCCCATTTTGCAGATGAAAAATCTGAGGCTCAGAGAGAACAAGTTACCTGCCTGAGATCACATAGCTAGTAAGAAGCAGTAGCAAATAGCTGTCATCGCTGAATGTCCTCCTTACATTTTAGCTATTGCCTGCATTTTGAGTCCAATATTCTCCAAGTAGGAGCCAGAAAAGCCTCATCCTCAGACCCCTTTGTGGCTCAGATGCAGACACGTGACCCAGATGCACACCAATGTGAAACCTGGATAGAGAGAGGATCGATCATGTGGCCGGGGCAGTGGCAGAGGCATCCAGTGCTTGGGGAATGGCAGCGATGGAGCCTCTGGCTTCCAGCCCAGAACGCCATAGGGACTGAGTGACGGGGTAGTGATGTTTTCACTCAAAATGCTCCCATGGTTTAGTTAGGCCTCATTCCTGGGGTCCTCCAGAGATTCTGCGAGCTGGCCAACATCCTGTAATAAATTCCCCTCTGCTTAAACTAGCTATAATGAACTCTGTTCCTTGTAATTGGGAACCCCGATAAGACGGTGGATCCAGGGTTCAAACTTGGCTCCGGAACTTAAGCTTTTACTCACAATTCCACACTTCATTTTCTCCTCCCCCCGACCCTCCCATTTCACAGATGAAGAAACTAAGCCTGAAAGAGATCAGACCAGCTGCCTGAGCACACATATTAAATTGAGCCACATGAAACTGTTTTCTATTCAATAGTTTGGGGCTAAGACACGGCAATTTCATGTGGTTCAACCTGACAGAAATAGGCTTTTAGTCTAGATTTGTCTCACTCCAAAACCCTTGCTATTTCCACTGCCTGCTCTCTCACAATCAAACTTGCTCATAGGATCTAGTGGGTGAGAACCTGCGCTCAGGTGGTACAAGCAGAGGTAGCGAGGAATGGGGCGGGAGGTTGGGGTGCCTCCCAAGAGAACCTGAAAGTCCAGGAGAGCTGGAGATGGCAGACGGGGGCTTCGGCTGACTCGGTACACCTTCACATGCATCTCTTGCACCAGCCCTGAGCTGAACACTTCTGGGGAGAGCACTGAAAAAGAGGACCCGGTCCCTGCCTACATGCAGCTGACGTCAAGGATCCTTGCACGGGCAGTATTGGAGGAGAAATAGCACAGGACAGCAAGGAAAACAAGGGCTATGCAACCTGTTAGGAGGGAGACCTCTTGGCAAGTGGAGGCCAGAGCAGAGCCTCGAGGAATCTATAGGTCGTGGATGAGTGAGGAGAAGGGGCAGGGCGTCAGGCTGGAACACCAGCAAGGGCAGAGGCACAGAGGCTGCCGTGAGTGTGGCTACGTGAAGGGGAAGAAGGGAAGCAGCTTAGGTGAAGCGTGACGCGTATGAAGGGGAGCAACAAGGGACACCTTGGAAAGAAAGGTTGAGAATGTCATTCGCTTGCTCTTCAGCATTTACTGGGTGCCCACGATGTGTCAGGTGCTATGCTAGGAATACAGCTGGGAACCACAGAGGCCCAGGCCCTGCCCCACGGGCCTTCTGACCTTTCAGGGAAGCCACATGCTCAACAAGGAAGGACCCAGACAGTTAGCTAATTGCAGCGGACGTAGATGTCGTCAACGTGAAGTTCAGGGAGCCGTGATCATCTAACGGGGTGGTGAGGTCTGAAAAAGTCAAAGAAGGCTTCCTGAGGACATGACGTTTAAACTGAAACCTGAAGAACGATCGCAAAGCCAGGATGAGGCTGGCTGAGGGAGCCTCAGGAGGGAGCACCCTGGGCAAAGGAAGTGGCAAGTGGCAGGGACCTGAGTGGGAAGGGGTTTGTCATATTTAAGGACCCGAGAGCAGACTGGGGGGTTGGTGTGAGCTGCGTGAGGGCCGGGGGACAAGGCAGGAGGGGCAGCCGGGAGCCATCCTGGACACAGCCCGGCAGGTCATGGTAAGGAGTTTGGATTTTACCTAAGAACTGTGGAAAGTGACATCATCAGTTCTGTATTTTCTTAATCACTAAGGCTGCTCTGGGGAGAAGAGACTGGAGAGAAGGAGAGTGGAGACCAGTTAGGAAACTATAGGAACAATTGGAACTGGTTGGGGTTATGGCAGAGGAGATGGAGGGATGTGGAGCTTCCGGGTAGATTCTGGATGTGGAATTGACTCATTAAAGCAGTTTAGTACAAGTGTTATGTGACATAACCTCCCCCTTCCTGGTTCCCTCGTCTGTAAAACGGGGCTGTAACAGGGCCTTACCCTTAAGGCTGCTGAAAGTACGCAGGTGAGTTGATGCACTATGAAGGGTGTGGAACGGTGAAAGGTAGCTATGACTGACAGGCAGATTTGGGGGAGGAGGGGGGTCCTGTTTTGCATGCATTCAGCTGAAGAGGTTTATGGGACATCCCGGCAGGGGTGTCAGGTAGACTGCTGGACGTCAGGAGAGTGGTCTGAGGAACTCAGGGAATTACTGGGGTGCAGATGGTATCCAGAGCCACAGAGAAGGAGGGGCTGTCCTGGGGAAGAGAACAGAGTGGGCCCCATGAGTGCCCAGCTGAGCCCTGAGGCCCCGCTCAGCTCTGCATGCCAGGCTACGGCATTAGGCTGCTCCTGGATCCCAGGAAGAATGTTGGGAGCGCCAGTGGCTTTGGCAGTGCCCCTGGAGACGCCAAGCGATTCCTTCTGACTCTGACCCAGGCCATCTCAGCTGGTGGCCTTTCCTTGATTCCCTGGGGAGCCAGGCCTGAGTCACCTCCTCCAGGCCCTGAACCTGTCTGAGCCTTCAGACCCACGGCTTAGGCCGCTAAGCCCCAGCTCGTGCTGACAAATCCCTTCTAATAGGGAGATCAACCTTTCAATACTACTGCTGCTTCTCAAGAGACATGTCGCAGGGCAGCGGGAGAGTGGGCATCCCAGCTCTCGCTGGGCTCTCGCTGCCTCTCTGGCTTGTCACCACCCACCCCAGCAACTGCAGGGGCTCCCAGGGCCCCGGCTTACCAAAGCCACATGCTGGGAGCCCCGTGGGGAGATGGAGAGAGCAGATGAACAGAGAATCTTGTGCCTGAAGGGCTGAGAAGACCAGACTCACATCAAAAGGAGCTCTAGAGCCCCTGGGAAGCAGGGGGGCTCCAGCACACTCCCACCTCCAGGCGTTTGCTCTTCCTCTGCCTGGAACATTCTTCCTCCAGATATATGCATAGCTGGCTCCATCACCTCCTTCAAGTCTTTATTCAAAACTTGTCTTCTCGGGGAAGCAGTCCTTAACCACTCCACTTAACATTACAAACACAACCCCTCTGTGCTCCCCATCCCCCTTCCCAGGTTCATTTTTGTCCATAAGATCATCACCTGCCATACTATATGTCATCTTATATTTCTAACTGTCTGTCTCCCCCCACTAAAGAGACAGCTCCATGAGGGCAAAGCCTAGACCAGAGCCTGGCGCACAGTAGACAGTTGATAAGTATCTGTTGATTGATTGATTGATTGATTAAAAGGCCGCCGCTTAAGCAAGTCACTGGACCCAGGATGAGAGTCCTGAGTTTGAGACTAATTGCCCCTTATGTCCTTGGTCAAACACTCCCTCTCTCAAAGTTTTAGTCTTAGTCTCCACATCCATAAAATGGGGATTATGTCACCTGCTCTGGTTCCCATATAAAAAGAGGCTTTGAAAACCTCTTTAATATATTAAATTATTATTATATTAGTATGAAAGTATTGTATTATTTTTTAATTTATTTATTTTATTTACTATTTTTTATTTTCGAATTTTATTTTATTTTTTATACAGAAGCTTCTCATTAGTTATCCATTTATATGTATTAGTGTAGATATGTCAGTCCCAACCTTCCAATTCATCCCACCACCACCACCATCCCCACGTTTTTTATTTATTTATTTTTGGCTGCATTAGGTCTTTGTTGCTGCACGCGGGCTTTCTCTAGTTGCGGGGAGCGGGGGCTACTCTTCGTTGCAGTGCACGGGCTTCTCATTGGGTTGGCTTCTCTTGTTGTGGAGCACGGACGGGCTCTAGGAGCACAGGCTCAGCAGTTGTGGCTCGCGGGCTTAGTTGCTCTGTGGCATGTGGGATCCTCCTGGACCAGGGCTCGAACCTCTGTCCCCTGCACTGGCAGGTGGATTCTTAACCACTGCACCACCAGGGAAGCCCATTGTATTATTACTTAAATAATATTAAACATGTAAAGGTGGAACAGAGAGAAAGAGAAGGTGGCAGGAGATGGGGCCAGAGGCTGTGCTATCAGAGTGCAGAGGTGGGGGGCACCTGGTGGCCAACACTGTCAAGCAGGGAAGTCAACTGGCCTGAGACTAAATTGGGGAGGGCTTGATGGGAGATCCTGGAGGGTCATCCGATTCATCCCTGAGGCCCCGGTGTCCAACACTGGGGAGGTCCCTTCCTGGGTCTGAGCCTACTCTGAACACAGTATGCTCAAGCAGGCCTGAATCATCCTCCAAGAGGAGCCCCTTCACCTTGTGAAGAGAGGACTTCCTAGGGAGCTGGGAGAACCCTGACATCACATCCAAATGGCCAGACACCTTAGAGAAGGGGAGTTTCAGGTGAGTGGCCCAGCATCCTGAATGAAGGACAGACTCGCCAGCTCCCTGCGCTAAGGCAGCTGTGGGGTTAAGCAGGAGTCCCTGCTCCAGGCCTGCCTGCTCCTCTTCACCAACTGCCTAGCAAACACCCATGATCTTTACTACTTGGCTCCAATATCACCTCCCCTGGGAAGCCTTCCTTGATGGCTCCTCCCCACCTCATTGCACCTTAAGTAGACTGACTGCTCCCTTATTTGCGCCTCCTGTGCCCTGTTCAGTCATTCATTCCCAGAAAAAAAAATATATTTATGAAGTGTTCACTATGCCCCGGGACGTCCACTGGCCAAGGACTGGGGATATAACAGTGAAGGGGACAGATGAATGCAGTGGCCTGCCCTAGAGGAGTTTACAAACACAATGCTCTCCCGACCTCGTGGATCCACGTTGGCTCTCCCACTGCACTGGGTGCCCATCAGGGCCAGAAGCTCTGCCTGATACTTTTCTGTATAATTGCCCAGGGCTCTTATATAACTGGTACTAATTATTGAGAGGCTTCTGACCTGAGCCCCCCACCCCCGAATACCCCCTGAATTCCCTTGGCCAGCCACACTCTCCCCTGAGACCCTCTGGACCTGCCTCCATCCGCCACTGAAGCGTTAATGCCCTGTGCCATAGCTGGTGACCTGATGATCTGACTGGTCAGCGCCTGTGCCCATGGTCAGGTATTTTAACTATCACTCTCTCCTGCACCTAGAACCACATCAAGCACACAGTAAGCACTTGGCTGGTACTTGCTGAAAGAAGAAAGAAAGGAATCAGTTCTGGCTCTCACACCATTTATCTATGTGAACTTTGAGTTACTCATTCTCATTTTTCAAGGGTGGTCCAAGGATCTACAGCATGGGTGTCACGTGGGGTCTTGTTAGAAATGCAGAAGCTCAGGCCAACCCCAGACCTATTGAATTAGGATCTGCAGTTTAACAAATCCCCGGGTGATCCCTGTGCACGTTCACGTTTGAGAAACACAGTTCTAAGCTACAGAAAAATAATGTCAGCCCTGTTGCCCTATCAGGAGAGTTAAGAGTGTCAGATGGGATGACTAATGTGAAAACGTCTTGAACACTGGAACATGCGGCCAAATGAAATAGACTGCTATGATTATTCTTATGATTAATAATAGTCCTTGCAGAAAAACCACTTTATAGTTCTGTCATTAAATTCTGTTCAAATGTGCTATTAAAAGTTATATTCTAGTCCGCTTAGTTTTGTAAACCCCAAGGCTTTTAAAACAGAACGGAGTCTGGGCTCCAGGACAGGAACATGGGCCCTGCTTATGATGGTTGCCATGGGCATGATTGAATGCAAATTTCTTTCCCACAACACCCTGCCAACTGATTGATCCTGGGGAAGGAGGAGATGTTGGGAACCCAGTTCCTCAGAGAAAGGAAAAACTAAGTAGAGGCAGAGGGTGGAAAAAGACAACCATGGGGTTTCACGCTGGTTTGCGGGGTTGTACTGCATGCCTGTAATCTTCTGCCTTTCAGCCTCTGCCAAACCACGTGGAAGGAAAAGAAGGGAGCTGCGGAGAAGGGAGCCGACTCTGGCGGGGAATTACCTCAGCCGCGGGCCAGGGCAGCGGGCTCCACGGAAAGAGCCCTTCAGCTGGAGCAAGCCACGGTTGCAGCTGCAAGTCACTGCAGGGGCTTTTGACGCCAGGCTGGCCAAAGCCCAAGACCCTGCCAACAGCCCTCGCGGCAGCTTTGGCCCCAAGACAACGGCTAAGAGCGAGTTAGGAAGATGCAGCTCGGACTAATGTTTGGGCGGGGGCACAAGAGAACCAGGATGACGTTAGGTGGAGATTGATAATGGGTCAGGACTGGTGAGAAAAGCAATAACTACCAGGTGTGAGAGGCTCTCTCGGCTATCTCCCTGCCCCCAGCCATGGTCCCACACTCAGCCTAGGCTGGCCCCTCCGATGACAGACAGCGAACGAAAGCCCCAAAGTGGGGGGAACTTTCCGGCTGGGTCTTGAGCCTACGGCTCAGCCTATGAACGCTGATCCAGCTTTACAGTCTCCTTCTCAGCTTTTCCCTTGTCTTTCCAGTTATAAAGCTCCCAGCCCTCTGCCTGGTGCACACTGCCCCCTGCCAGCATGACCTCTCAACCCTTCAAAACCACCACCCTGATTCTCTCCATCAGTCAGTCAGTCATCAAACATTCCCCGGCACTTTCATCAGACCAGGTCCTGTGCCAAGTGCCAGAGACAAGGAGATGAATTAAACCTGGAGGCGACCCCCAAGGACCCCCCAGTCTAGTGGCAGAGACAGATGATTACCATACATTAGGACATGTTCTATTGTGATGGAGAGCACAGAGGGTTAAGGAAACAAATGGGAGGCCGGAAACGCAATGAGGGGGCACAGTCAGGGCAGGCTTCGCGGAGGAGTGCGCTTGCACTGAGACCTGCAGCACCAGCATGACTTGGCCCAGGTAAAGAGGGAGGGGAAAGCCAAAGGGCAGCAGGTATGGGAGTGATGCCCAACCTCACCCTAATCAGAGGTATGCAAATCAAAACTGTGAGGTTGCATTTTATACCCATCAGATTGCAAGTGTGAAAGTTGAATAATACCAAATGCTGGCAAAGACTTAGGGAAACCTGAGCCGTTGGGCACTGTGGGATACAATGCAAGAGTTGGGAAAATTAAATCCAGGTCTGGGCCCTCCGGCAATGCTCCTCCTGGATATTCACCACAAAGAAACTCACACCCTGCCCCTGAAGGGAAAGGTACCAGAATGTTCATTAGAGCACTGCTTGTGGCCAAGGCGCAAGGAGTCACGAGGGAGTGGGTAACAAAAATGCGGTGAATGCACACAGCGTGTAGGCAGTTAGACGCAAGGAACTAGACTCTAGGGGGACATACAATGATACGGATAGATCTTAGAAACATTGTTAAGTGGAAAAAAATAAGAAACAGAAGGCGCTCGAAAGCAAAATACCATTTATATAAATTAAAAACATACACAAAGAAAACAACACCATGTATTTTTTCAAAGAAATGTGCATTTCCAAGCTCATACACCAAACACATTAGAGTTGGGACCTATGAGGAACAGGGAACTGAGAGGAGGAATTGGGAATAAATGGGGTAGGAAAATCATAAACACAACAAAACAAGAGCAGGGCCTTGCAGGAAACATGAGAAGGATGCTTTGCCATGTGGAGAAGGGTCATCAACTAAACTTGCTGCACCTACCTGAGATTTAAAAAGAAAAACGAAAGGCAGGAAGGAATTGGAGTTAGGCAGAGAGAACCACAGGTGCAGAGACCCAGAGACAGTAGAGAGGCCTGGGGGAGGACACCCAGGACAGCAAGCATTCAGGCAGAGGGCCTGGAGGTCAGGGGAGGCTGCAGTGGGCAGTGGGTCACGGTGAGGACTTTGAACTTCATCTCACATCCACCAGGCATCCCTGGGCGGGTTTTAAACTTTGGAGGGACTTGCTCAGCTTTGGGTCTTAGATACTCTCATAGAATGACAGATTCGTGGAATGTCATACAGAGAAGGGATCAGAGAGATCACACAATCTGCCCGCCCCCCTGGAGTCACACACCTCCAAGGTCAGGAAGGTCACCCGAGCACTTGATTGCCTGCAAAGCACTTTCACACTCACAATCTCACTAATTCTCACAATACCCACAAAAGAGGAAAGGCAGATGTTACTGTTCCCCTTTACTAGATGAGTTCACTGAGGCTTAGGAAAGTTAAGAGAATCTTACAGTCTTCAAATTCTAGAATTGCAGCCCACTTGTCCAAAGGTTGCAAGGTCCAAAAAAGTCTTGTCAAAGTCCAACTGAATTGAAGTGCATTGAGTTAAATATGCTAATTAGGGTTAAATCAATTTGCATTACACTCAGTTGAATCCATTCATTCAAAAATTTGTTTCTAAGTGGCTACTGTGTGTCAGCACATGACAGAAGCAGGGAATGCAGCCACATACAAGACAGTCCCAACCCTCTCAAAGCTAACAGACTAGCAGGAGAAAAATCTCTTGGATCTCACACTGCTCTAGCTGCACTGGCCTTCCTGTCTCTTGAACAAACGTAGTTCATTTCTGCCTCAGGGCCTTTGCACTTGCTGTGTCCTGATCCTGGAAAACACTTGCCCCAGATAACCAAAGGGCTTGCTCTTTTGTTCAGGTCTCTGCTCAAATATCATCTCCTCAGAGGGGCTTTCTATGACCACCGTATTTCTTCATAGCATGAAGACCACTGTTCCACCTCCATCATTCTGTACCCCTTTACTCTGCTGTATTTGTCTTCACTGTACTTATCACTACATAACATTATAACGTACACACACACACGTATATGTGTTTATACATTTTTATTTTATTTTTGTCATTCCACCTCATGTAAGCTCAAGGAAAGACTTTGTCAGCCTTTTTACTGTGATACTCACAGCACCGGAACCTGAATAAATAGCTGAATAAATACATGAAATTTTTACAAGTTGGATGTTTGATATAAGAGGCTGTAGAATCCGATTCAAACTAAGAATGAAAAGTGGAGTTAAATGGAGTCGGTTTAAGTTGGGTCAGGAAGGGTTCATTCAACAAAGATTTATTGAGCATCTACTATGTGTCAGATGCTGTTTTATGTCTTTGGGAAACCTGGGTGACTAAAACATACAAAATCTCTGCCCTCAGAGTTCATATTCTAAGGAGTTACTGAAGGGTTGAGATCAATTAACTCACATCTAGAAAACTTTAGTTGAACCTAATTGAGTCAGATTGGGTTGATTCAATATGGACTGAGTTGTTTTGAACTGGGTTGGGATAACTGGGCAGTGCAGGGCTAGTCTTGGCTCAGCTGACTTGGACTGGGCTGGATAAAGCTGAGCTAAGGTCAACTCAGTTTTGTTGCGTTGAATTAGGTTGGGTTGTTTGATTAGGTCAGGCTGAGCTGAGGGGAGAGGGGTGAGTTGAGTCAAGTTGAAAGTGTCATTTGTGCTGAATAAAGTTCTTGTGCTGAACTGAGTCAAGCTCCTAGTTGAATAGATGTGGGGTAGGTGAGCTGAGTTTGGTGGTTGGGATGGATTGTCCAGAACAAGGTTGGATGAAACAGACCTTCAATGAATTGGGTAGAAGGGAGAGAGTTTGTGCTGAGTTTCTGAGCTGTGTCTAGTTGAGTCATATTGAGTCAACTTTCCTTGAGCAGAGCTAGGTGGAGCTCAGACTGGAGGAGGTATGTGTAGCTGGCCTGAGCTGAGCTTACCTGCTGAGTCGAATGGACCAGTGCTGAGTTAGACTGGCCCGCAAGGACCTGAAATAAAGCAGCCACCAAAAGCACAGATGCAGATGGCCTGCAGAAGAGTTACTCAACCTCTCCACGCAGTGTGCTCCCAAACCAGCCACAGCCCTCGGAGGACCGCCTGCCTTCCCCGCAGGCTAGTGGAGCCCAAGTCCTTCAGCCCCTCAACCTCAAACCATGCTGACAACTTTCTCAGACATTCATTTAAGACAAGTCTCTTAGAGGTCCCCAAGTGCAGATCCATGGACCATCCCCTACCCAGACCCTCTTTCTGCAGACTCCGGCAGACAGTAACAGGCTGTGTGTGCACTGACTCCTCCCTGCTCTTTCAGCCTCCCCATGAGCTCCCTAACTGTTGTTTGCTTGCAGCCCTGAGCCATCGGGAGACTCGGCTGCAGGGTGTGCTCAGCTCTCTTGGCCACGTACAGCACACAGTAGGGCTTCAGGCAGCAGTCCCCAGGCCCTCAGGTGCTGTCAGGGGCCTGATGGAGCAGTTTGTCCTCAGTGACTCTAGGGCACCAGCAGCAGTGCCTTGTAACTAGCCAGCCCAAGACAATACCCTGCTCCCCTCCCAGCAGAGCCCTGAGCGAAATCATAGCCATGCCTGGCCAAGGGGACTTCAAGGTTGGGAGGGTCTCTTCTTACCCCCTTCTCCTGTCACCCACAAGCTAGTCCCAAAGCCTGAGCAGGGCTGAGGGCTGAGTTCTCCAACCTGCAGCCTCCTGACGGCGACCACCAGCACCCACTCTTACCACTGCCTTTGGTGTGGTTCCCCCATCAACTCTCAGAACCGGGTAGGACTTCCCTGGGCCCTTGTGGAGGCCATGACTTCATGAAAGAGGTATGCGTGTGCATGTACACACACACTTCCTCTGGGTCACCTACAGTGAGAATGAGTCAGTTTGACACAGATAACAAAAATTCTACATTTTTCTCCGCCCAACAGACACTGATAGGAAGCAGGGAGAAAGAGTCAGAAGCAGAGGAGAATAAATAAGAAATAAGAAAATCTCGACTGTCATCTGTCATTTCAAGATTGAGAAAACAGGAAAGAGAACCCAAGATACAAGGAATGTCTTGATGAGGCTTGAAGGAGGAATGCAGCTTCCCTCCTCCAGCTTCCTCCCTGCCTCTTCCACTCTTTGGGCCCACAGAGAACAGAGGAAAGGAAGGCCTAGTCTGAACATCCCATCTACTGTGAGAGGCACTTCCCATGGATCATATGAGAAAAAGGGTGCGTGTCAAGGACCCTCAGGTGGCTGAGCTGAAATAGTCCTTGTAAATCATTCGTGCTCTCTCTGCCCCATGACCTTTGTACATACTGTTTCCTCTGCCTAGACCTCTCTCTTGCCCTTATGCACACACCTCTTTCTTCGCTTTGCATAACCAACTCCCACATATCCTTCGGGCCTGGCTTAGATGTCACCTTCTCAGGAATGCCTTCCCTGACTCTCCCCCACCATCACTAACAATCTTAGAGCACTCTGCTCATCTCCTCGAGCATTTATCACAGTTCTAATTACTTATTTTGTCTCTCCCATTAGAATGGAACTTCTACAAGGCCTGGGACCTTGTCTTTATTGCTCACCACTATATCCCAGCACCCAGTACATAGTAAGTATCCAACAAAGATTGACGAATTAATAAATGAATCCAATACGCGCACACACACACACACACACACACGTGCATGCACGCTCATGCACAATTTACAAATGAGGAAAGTAGTCTGGGAGCCAGGGAATGACACCCTGGGTCACACCCGGAGCGGGCAGCTGAGCAGGGCAAGACCTCAGACCCCCCAACTCCAAGCCAGGGGACCAACCCCTTTCCCACATGTGGACAAGCTGGTATGTTCTCCAAGCACGGGGTGGGGTAAGCCCCAAGCAGAGGCTGATGTGAATTAGGGCTCCCCGCCTCCCCATTCCCACCCTCAGCTCTGAAATTCTCTCCTCTCCACAGTCACTGCCAAGGGCTGGGCCTGGAAACCCCTCCCAGCCCTAATCCACTGCATCCACCATCAAAGTCCCACTTGATTACCCACCGCAGAATGACAGGCTTGGAGTGGAAAGTCATAAGCCTTCTGTGTATCAGAAACAACTGTGCTGACAATTAGTTCCTGAGCTCAACCTGCCGGGTGGGGGGTTCAGCATCCCAGCCTGCGGACCCCCTCCCTGCTCTCCTCACTCCACTGGCAGATATCCATCTATTATGTACCAAACCTGCAAGGCCATTACCACATTTCAACTTCACAGGATCACACAGGGCTAGATGCTATTAGTATCCCATTTCACAGATTAGGAAACCAAAGTTTAAAGAGGTTAAGTAACTTGTCCAGGACCACAGAACCAACAGGAAGCGGGGTAGGGTTTGGAAGCCAGCTCTACATGACTTCAAAGCCAGTGGGCTACACCACCTCCAATCCCCCCTCCCTGGGCCTAGCATTAGACTCAACACTGTAAATCTCACGGATGTTTGCGGGGTTCAGCTTGCTTGGATCAGCAGAGCCCCCAAGACTCTATGAAAATTTCTTGGAGGCACTCTGGAGCAGAGGAGCAGTGCCTGGAGCTGGAGCTTCAGAACCCAAGCCCAAGAACACAGCTGCACGGGCACACATACATGCACACACAGATGTACACACACATGTGCACATACACACGCCTCCTTCAATAGGAGCAGGGCCAGTCTCCATCACTTTTCCATGTATGATGTATCTGAATGGAAGATTCTGCTACTAAAAATCTCAGGAGCAAACCCTTGCCTCCTGAGCCTCTCCAGGCGAAGGGTCCCTGATGCCCTCATGTCTTCCGAGTGGGCAGGACAGGGTGGCCTCTCCACTCCAGTCCCTTAGTGCCGGAGCAGGTCTTCTCGCTGACCCAGCACCTAGGGCTGGGAATGGGGCTGGGCATGGGTGGGATGATCCAGAGAGAGAGAGAGGCTGGGGGCAGGGAGAACAGTATTCCTGCCAAAAACGGTTAACCTGAATCTAATCATAAGGAAACACTGAGACAAATACAAATCGGGTGACGTTTCACTAAAGCACCAATCTAGACTCCTCAAAAATGTCTATGTCGGGACTTCCCTGGTGGCTCAGTGGTTAAGAATCTGCCTGCCAGGGCTTCCCTGGTGGCGCAGTGGTTGAGAATAGGCCTGCCGATGCAGGGGACACGGGTTCGTGCCCCGGTCCGGGAAGATCCCACATGCCGCGTAGCGGCTGGGCCCGTGAGCCATGGCCGCTGAGCCTGTGTGTCCGGAGCCTGTGCTCCGCAGCGGGAGAGGCCACGACAGTGAGAGGCCCGCGTATCGCAAAAAAAAAAAAAAAAAAAAGAATCTGCCTGCCAATGCAGGGGACACGGGTTTGATCCCTGGTCCTGGAAGATCCCACATGCCGCAAAGCAACTAAGCCCACGAGCCACAACTACTGAAGCCCGCGCGCCTAGAGTCCATGCTGTGAAAGCAGAGAAGCCCCCGCAATGAGAAGCCTGCGCACCGCAACAAAGAGTAGCCCCCACTCACCACACCTAAAGAAAGCCCCCGCGCAGCAACGAAGACCCAACGCAGCCAAAAATTAATTAATTCTTTTTAAAGTTATTCTTTAAAAAAATAAAATAAAAGTCCATGTCATGAAAGATGACCAAAAAGGCTAGGAAACTACTCTAGATTAAAGGAGACCGAAGAGACATGACAACTAAAATAAAATGTTCTAGAGGACATTATTTAGAAAATTGGGAAAATTTGAATGTGGACTACGTATTAGATAATAATAGAGTTTCCAAGTTAAACTCTTCGGGCAATAATTGTACTGTGGTTATGTAGGAGAATGTCCTTTTTTAAGAGATACGTACTGAAGTTTGAGGGGCGGTCTGTTATTCACTCACAAATGCTGAGAGAGAGAGAAAGAGAAGGAGGGAGAGAGGAAAAGAGGTGGGGAGGATGGAGGGAGGGAGGAAGGGGAGAAGTATTCAGACGGGTGAATCTAGGGAAAGGGTATGGGAGTATTTGTTGTATGATTCTTACAGATTCTCTATTCTTCAAATTTTTTTCAAAATAAAAGGGGATGACTGCAGGGTTGGTGGGGTAAACAGTGGGCCCGGCCTTCATTACAGGAGAAAGGGAGGGAGCGGAGGTGGGCTTCCTGAGCCAGATACCACGGAGCTTAGAAATCCAGAAGGGGCTTAGTCCTGGTCCCACAGAGCTCTGGGCAAAGAGAGGAGGGAGATGAGGTCTAAGGGCAATGTGTGGGCAGCAAGCTGGGTGGTGAGCCAAAAAGAGAGACAGAGACAGACAGACACAGAGACAGAGGGTGAAGCTGGAAGCAGGAGATGAGTGAGGGGACTGGCCAAGTGCCATGGGGCGAGATGGACCGAGACGAATCTGCGAGCTCGTGCACGGGCCGTCCTGGTAACAGGTGGGAGGGCCAGGAGGGGAGGAGGTGGTGGAGGCTCACGAGCTTGGACACCAGCTCACCGCACAGCTGGCCTTCTGTGGTACACGCACGCACGCACTCGGGGTTGGACGCAGCCTGGTGAGGCAGCCAGGACCCAGCCCTGTGCCACTTGGGGCCTCCTTTCTTTCGTCCGTGAGAGAGGGCAATAGAGATGCCCACCTTATGGACTGGTTGTGGTGAGCATTTGACGAGCTTGTGTACGTAAAGTGCCCAGAAAGCATATAATAAATCATTGGCTATTACACTAACAACCCATCAACTCTCATCTACAAAGCAGGGAGTCACGCATTCACTCCACAGACGGTCGGGCCCTTTGCTGTGGGACAGTGCTGTTCTAGGTGTGAACGATGCAGCTGCAAATGAAACAGACAAAAATCGCTGCCCTCAGGAGAGACAGCCAATAAACAAAATCAATGATTCAAATACATGGTGTAGGACTTCCCTGGTGGCGCAGTGGTTAGGAATCCACCTGCCAGTGCAGGGGACACGGGTTCGAGCCCTGGTCCGGGAAGATCCCACACGCCGCAGAGCAACTAAGCCTGTGAGCCACAACTGCTGAGCCTGCACTCTACAGCCTGCAAGCCACAACTATTGAGCCCACGTGCCGCAACTACTGAAACCCACATGCCTAGAGCCCGTGCTCCGCAACAAGAGAAGCCACCGCAATGAGAAGCCCGCGCACCGCAACGAAGAGTAGCCCCCGCTCGCCGCAACTAGAGAAAGCCCGCGCACAGCAACGAAGACCCAACACAGCCAAAATATAAATAAAATTGTTTTAAAAATTAAAATACACAGTGTCTTAGCTGTCGGGAAGGGCTATGGAGAAGGATAAAGTAGGAGGGGACACAGAGTGCTAGGGGGAGGGCAGGGAGTGCTGCCCAGGAAAGGGCTCACTGAGAAGGTGACATCTGAGCAAAAAACAACAAAGAAGTAGGGGAAAGGGAGACCCGTCCAGACAGAGGGAACAGTGAGCGCGAAGTTTCTCAGGCTGAGGCGCAACCAGGAGGCCAGTGAGGCTGGAGCATAGAGGCCAGGAGTGAGCAAGGAGGGCGGTCAGGGAAGGAAGGCAGGGACAGATGATGGAGGACTTTTAAGCCACTGTAAGAATTTTACTTTTCCTCTGAGTGTCTGGGAGGCCACTGGAGGGCTGGGAGCACAGGAGTGGCAGGATCTGACGACCATTTAATGGACCACTCTGGCTCCAACGTTTGAGAAGAGCCTGAAGGGAAGAGGGAAGGAGCAGAGAGACCAGTTAGGAGGTTAATAATCCAGGAGCAGTATGATGGTTCTTGGACACAGATGGTAGGTAGCAGGGGAGGCTGAGAAGTGGCTGGACTGTGGGTAGGATTTTGAAGGTAGAGTCAGCAGGGTTTTCTAACAGAGGATCACACAACTCCCCCGCTCGGTATTGTGAAGCCAGGAGGAAGGTGTCTGGAGGGTCTCCATGTGGATGCCACGCTGCAGGGACCAGATGGGAGGCACCTGACCGGTCCATGAAAGCCTCGTGAATACCGCCCAAGGGGTGTCCCCAGGGCCTGCGAGCCCCTCCCCACCGCTCCCTGCCCAGACAGGACCGCAGAGGCCACAGGTTACGGAGAGGGAGCTCACACCCCGGCAAAGATTGATGCCTTTTAAACAGACCCAGAGTGAGAAGGACAGAGAAAGTCAATATTTGTCCGAGCAAGCCAAACAGGCAGGCTCACCCAGGAATGTGAGGGAGGGAGGGAGGCCCAGCGCCCAGAGAACATTATTTCAACAGACAGATATTTGGAAACCGTCACTGTCCTGGTGTGGGGGAAGGGAGCAGTTCATCCAGCCCTTGTTTCTGCCCAGAGATGGATGGGACCAGGCCAGGCAATGAGTGGGCAGGGAGACTCACCCAGTCACAGCAGAAGAGCTGGCCCACCATTTCCCTCGACTGGAAATCAAGGGTCAGAGAGGGGAAGGGATTGGACCCAGGACCTACAGGTAATCCCAGCCCCACCCCGTGTATCTTCACGTCTTTCAGGCTGAACTGTGGGCATCTCAGCCCACTCTCTGCAGCTCCAGAATCCAGGCCCTACGCACCTGCTCCCTGTCACCCACGCCACACTCCAGCCATTCTGAGCAATTTATGGCCCCAAAACACAGCGGATGCTAAGCTTATGTTCACCACTATGACGTGGCCCACACCATTCCTCCACCTGCCACACCTTTTGTTAACTCCAATTCTTTCTTCAAAACCTGGTTCAAGGTTCACCTCCACCAGCAGCTTTCTTGTTTTAGGGCTAAGAGCTTGAGGCCTAAAACCAGGGAGCGCTGGATTTGCCAGTTACTGGCTAAATGACTCAGGAAATTCCTTAACCTTCATATGCCCTAGTTTCCTCACCTGTAAGATGGCGCGGTAGGCTGAATCCCCCCCCCCCCCCAAAGATGTCCACATCCTAATCCCCTGGAACCTGTGAAATGCATTACCCTTATGTAGTAAAAGGGACTTTGCAGGTGTGATTAAATTAAGGGTTTTAAGATGCGGAGATTATCCTGGATTATCTGGGCGGATCCAATGTAATCACAAGGGTCCCTATAAGAGGGAGGCAGAGGGTCGGAGTGAGAGAAGGGGATATGGGGACAGAAGCAGAGATTGGAGTGATGCAAGCTGACAGCTGAGAAACACAGGCAGCCTCTAGCAGCTGAAGAGGCGGGGAAGTGGATTTTGCCCTCGTTGCCTCCAGAAAGCACCAGCCTTTGCCAACACTTTGACTTTAGTCCAGCGAAACTGATTCTGGACTTCTGGCTCCAGAACCGTAAGATTATAGTTCTGTGTTGTTTTAAGCCACTAAGTTTGGTGGGAATTTGTTACAGCAGCAACAGAAAACACATTCAGATGAGTTCAACGTTCATGCCTAACTGCTGGGCTCTTGAAAGACCAAACGGCATTCCACATAGAGGCCACTTAGCGTGGTACCTGGGACAGAGAAAGGGCTCAGGAGTGTCAGGTGTCCGAGTTGGGGCTCCCATGGCCCCCCGACCCCTTCGCAGTCCCCGACAGCTTGGTCTTTAATGGCTCATTTACATCTCTGCCCCTCCAGGCTGGGAGCAATTTGAGTGCAGGCTCACGGTACCCTATCAGTCTTGGTATCCGCAACTCCAGCCACAGAGTAAGTCCTCAGTAAGTGTGGAATGAATAAATGAATGCATGCTAGCTTTGGCCCATACACGGTGTGGCTTTCATCGTACAGTAGGATCTCAGATAGAGTAAGACAATTTCAAATTCTAGAATCCAGGGGACCAAACCTTAGAATCCAAATGCCAGAAGAGATCTCTGGAAGTGGCCGGGTCCTGCAGGGCCGCCGGTGGAGGTCTGATCACCGAGCTGGTCCTCTTTCCACTTAGATTCCCAGGTGGCCCCTCCTTGCTGACGGTGTGAAAGGCAGTGCCCAGAGATGGTTTACTACCTCTGAATGCAGTTCACACACTGGCTGCCGCCTCCAGGTTAGAGGTTGTGGCTATAAAGACAGCACGGGTGATAGGCAACTTTAGGCATGGATCGTGACGACGGAGAAGCAGACAGTCACCATTTAACGGCCTTTACTATGTGCCCCATATGGTATAAAGCACTTTAAGTCATTATTTCATTTCATGCTTAGTGTGTATTTTTATTCCCATTTATCAGGTAGAAATTGAAGTTCAGGCAGGTTACACAATTTGCCCAAAGTCACAGAGCTCACAAGAAGCTGGGCCAAGATTCAAACCCCAGTCTGTCTGTCTGCAGAGCCTGTTCCATAACCACCAGCCTCCACTGCCCATCAAGCTGCCGTGTTCTCAGATTGTGTTGTCTCGTCTATAGAAGCCAGATAGGACCTCAGGGCAGTTAGCTTGGGGTACTTGTCTGAGTTCCCCTCTAGATTTGTTCAACAAACGCTTGTCAAAACTCCTCCGGGCCAGGACTTGCTCTGTGCACGGGGTACAGAGAGGCGATCCAGCCCAATGGCGGAGACAGACCCTGAGCAATCACAACTCAGTGGCAAGTGCTGGGATAGTGGGACACAGAGGCCATGAGGACGCAGGCGTAGGTATCAAAATCCGATGGGCCTCAGAAATAAGCTTCCTTGGCAACAGCCAAAAACACAGGGTGTGGGGGAAGGCACATCCTTTGAAGGGGAAACTCCAAGACAAGGAAACTGCATATGCAAAGGCCCAGAGGGAAGAGTATGGAACATTCAGGAAAACACAAGTCATCCAGGGTGGCTGCAAGGGAGTGGATCAGGGAGTGACAGCTGAAGCATGAGCAGGGGCCACATGCAGACCACAGCGCTGAGAATGCGCTGGAGCCCGAGGGCAATGGGACACGCTGGAAAGGTTTTAAGCAAGGAAGGGACTTGGCCAAATTTTATTATCTTTCTAAAGTAATAATAACAACAACAACATCTATCACTTGTCCAGTACTTGTTATGTCTCAGCCCTTCTTCTAATCCTTCTACATGGATTAATTCACTTACTCCTCAGTATAGCATCATCACTAACATATAACATCCCAGTTTACAGATGAGGAAACTGTAGCACAGAGAGGTTGAGTAACTTGTCCAAGGTCACACAGCTAGTAAAGTGGCAGAAATTAGATTTGAACCCAAATGATCTGGCTTTAGAGCCCAGGTCCTCACTCTCCTGAACTCTTCTTCTAGGAGGCAGGGTTTAGACGTGTCTGGATGACACCAGGACCCAACACAGAGCAAAGTAAAGAGGAGGAGGTATGCAGGAACTCTGTGCTAGGCTGTCCAGCAAGTGGGTCTGGCTCAGGGAGAGGGACCCTGCTCTCCAAGCTGCTCTTGGCCCAAAGCAGTCGGTTAACTACACACATCCCAGCCTGCCTTGGACTCACTGCCCGGCGCCCGCCCACAGTGCAGTGAGTTCTCAGGGCAGTGCCTTATCTTCCCAGATTTCTCTGGGTTTTCTCCCAACTCCACTCTTCTGGAAGGCCTTTCCGCTTTGCTGCAGATCCTATCTCCCCGCGTGCTTCCCATTAGGAAAGCGATTAGCACTCATCCATTTGCATAAGCACATGCTCACCCCCCTCCTCCCCACCCCGGACCCAATTGAGCCACGGCCTCTGCTTGGCTGGAAAGGGGATCCCTCTGCAAAACCCGCCTGGTGCCTTGTCGGAAGCCACTTGCCTTCTTAAGGTGCCTCATTTTCCTCATCTTTAAAGTGGGGATAATGGATTGGACGTTTCTGGGAGTCTGGGGAAGAATGGGTACATGTAAATGTATGGCTGAGTCACTTCGCTGTGCACTTGAAACTATTACAATACTGTTAACTGGATATACTCCAATATAAAATTAAAAGTTTTTAAAAAACTATGACATGCAAAAAAATTTAAAAGTGCGGATAATGATACCATGTACTTCACGGGGCTATTGTGAGGATTACACGTGATGATATATATGAATAATGTGTAATCAATAAACAACAGTATGGGGGATATATTACTATTATGAATGTTATTATCACTGCCAATCAAATAATCGTTGCAATTAAAGAGATACACATAGAGTAAAAGTTCAGCTCTGTTGTAGCCATTCTGAAAATCAAAAAGGAACAAACCACATTAATCACTGACAGGCTACTACTTGGCAGGCAGTGAGCTGGGAGATTTCATATGTCCTCTCATCTAATTTTCACAATTTCTCTATGAGATAAGAACTGTCCCCATTTTACAGATGGGAAAACTGAGGTACAGAGATCTGAGGTCACTTAACCAAGGTTACATACCTTATAAGTAGCTTTGAACCCAGGTCTACCTGGCTGCATAAGCCTGGACTTGCTCTACTGGACCATGCTGCTCCCCAGATCCAGGTCTCCTCTGAAATGCAGAGAAAGCAGTGACCATCTGTGGAGCTGCTGCCAACCCCAGTCCTAAGACTCATAAGAGAGACTGACAGGAAGTGTTGTTGTGCAAAATAATACAAATGACTCTTACTAGATGCCAGTGTTCATGAAGTCAATCTCACAACAACCCTATAAGGTAGGTTATCCCCATTTTCTTGATGAGGAAACTGAGACACAGAGAGGTGGAGTGACTTGCCTAAGGTCATACAACTAGTAAGTGGCAGAGTCAGGATTTGAACCTGGGTACTGTAGCTCCAGACCTTGTGCCCTTAAGCTTAACCTCTACACACAATACTGGAGATGCTGAGAGGTGAAACATGTCCCTGTACACACACACGCACACGCACACGCACACACACACACACGGCATTCCCAATGACCCAGGCCACTATACCTCCTATGGCCCCACCCCACCTTTCACTACGTTATATCCAGATGTCCCTAGATAAGAATATGTGGGTGGAGGTACATACCTGGCTTCCAAGACACCAGGTTCCCAAGGCCCACTACGGAAGGAGCCATCCCGGTGCACAGGCAGCCTCGGGGCACCACTTCCCTGTCAGGCCTTGCTGCTAGTCAAATACCACGGGCCTCAGACTGTGATCATGATATGAGGACTTGGCGCTGCTTTCCAGTGCCCGCACTGCGGTCCATCTGTTACCCTTTAGAAGGGACTCAGCAGTCCTGGCTGAGTTGCTGGAGAAGCAGATGTGTGGGGCACAGCTCTCCCTGCACACATCCCCAGCTTTCAGTTGTCTTCGGGGAGAGAAAAGTGCTCCAGACCTCACAACTTCCTCCTTTCCCCACAGGTCCTGGGTATCTGAGCCCTGCTCCTCTTTTCCAGGGACAATCTGGGAACCCAGCAGTCCTAGGAAATGCCCAGCACACCATCCATCCAGTGCCCACACCCCAGACCCTTCCCCTCCATCCTCAGCATCCCAGGACCCAGGCTCCTCCCAGACTCTAGGGGTCACCCGGGAACCCCAGCGCAGCAGCTCCAGCACTAGCAACCTTTGTAGATGACAAAGGACTCCTCCAAGAACTTCACTAACTGGCAGAACCAAACAACAGACAGAGGCTCTGTCCACAAAAGGAGCACAGTTTGAAACAAAGAAGGAAAAAAAAAAAAACTTTTCTGCAGGTGGAAACACAACTGCTGAGAAAATAGCCTACTGAGTGATGAGCCCAGAAGCCCAGGCCTCCATCATCTCATTCATCTACTGCTTGCTCAGATCAATGCCCACTGGACAAGGAAGTCAATGAACTAAACTCAGCACAAGCTCAGAATTCTAGCATCCGAGTTCTGTCACTGCCTTTTTGTGTGACGTTAAGAAGAGCCTTCCATCCCTGGGCCCCTGTAAAATGAGGGGTTGGTCTCTCACCCTCTAAGACTGAAGGATACAGATGTCGACGGCTCTGGTCCAGCATATCTCTGCTATTACTAGCTCCAGATTCTTGGAGAAGCACTCACTAGTGTCCAGACAGGATCATAGAAGGTGGTTGCTCCCCCATCTCTCATCCCAATTTGCCCACATCTTGTCTCTTCAGTAAGAAAAAGGAAAGAGGGCTGACTCTGAGACAGGCTGCGAGAAGATTCGCAGGATGGAGTGTATCTGCCAGGGGGTGGACCTGTTGGCTAGAGCCAAGCAATTGTCCCCTTAATTAAAGACATGCCCTGGATCACGGAGCAGCCTGTGGGGACTGACTCATTCACACTGGGACCAAGAGCCAGCCTCCGCTAAGGAGCCTGCTCTCTGGCTCAGGGGAGGAGGTGGACCTGTTTATGGAAATGACTTGAACTTTTCTTCCCTCGGGAAAAACAACCTTTTTTTTTTTTTTTTTTTGGTGGAGTAAACAAAACAGGATTCTGCCACACTCCAAACCAAGAATTTCAAGTCTCATTCCAGCCTCCTTCCCTGGGTCTCCCTCCTCTGTGGGAGCATGGGCTATGGGGACAGTGAGGTATAAAGGGACAGAATTCCTCTGGTAAAGTTGAGACAGTTGTGCAGAAGGATCTCTCCCCATATACATCCTCTCAGGATTTAGCCAGGGTTGAGATAAGCTGACCTCAGCATTCCTGCCCCTACTTTCCCTCAGGGACTCCCCAGTCTGACAGGGGAGATACAAGCCAGCCCACCCCTAAGGAGAGGGGGATAGGAAGCCCTAGCCCCACACACTCATGACAAAAGCATTGGCTGTAGCTATAGTCACAGATAGAGATGATGGGTCTTGTGGGAGGAGGGAAGGAGAATAAATGGAAGCGGGGGGGGGTTCCCTGCTCATCCTGTTCCCAGTGACCCAGGCAAGAGGCTTGCCAAGGGTCCCCTCCCACTGAAAGAAGCAATCAGGAGAACCACATGTATATTTGCATAATATTTGCATGCCATTTGCTTCTGATTTACATAAGTCCCTTAGCCTGGGCCCATCCTCTTGGACAGTTCTCTTGGTGAACATGTCCCTCCTATCCTGGAAAGGGTCAGCTTTGTCTCAGCACCTCTGAAGGCTCCTCTCTTAGCCTGCCTAGGTCACCTGGGACATGGGGTAGGGGGTGTGGGGGAAGCTGGATTCCCAAGGATCAAGCATGCCAGACTGGCCAGGGGCCTGTATAAGGACACACAGCTAAGACAGAGGAGAAGTGGGAGGAGAAGAGAGGCGCCATCAGTCTCCACATGCTTCCCACTCCCTCCCCCCCATCTCCCCTTCAACAAAGCACTGGGACAATTAGAACAGGGAGTGGAAATTCTGACTGGGGCAGTGAAATCAAGGAAGAGTTCATGAAGCATGTATTTGAGCAAAGCTTTCAAGGAAAAGTGGGGTGTGACTAGGTAAATGGAGACCACAGCGGTGAGGGACAGAGACCATTTACCCACAGAGTGAGTTAGTTATTCATTCCATAGATAGATAGATAGATTGATTGATATTAGACAGGAAATAGATAACATAGAGGTGATAAATGATTGATAGAAAATAAACAGATAAATGACTGATTGATGATAAATAATTGATAGATAATAGATACACAGATGACAAATGATGGATAGGTGATGATGATGGTGATGATGATCACGATAGATAGATAGATGCTACTACTAGCCCAGCTCTGTGCCAGGTACCAGAGTGCAGTGATGGGTTAAGCATGCTCCCTCCAGCCAGTGAGACAGACAAGCAAGCAATTAATTAAAATTCAGAGTGGCGAGTGCTGTGCTAGAGAGATGTACAAATTGTTGAGGGAGCACAGAGGAAGAGACGGTTAATTCAGCTGGAAAAGGTGATGTGGAAAGATGCAAAAGAGAGAGTGTCACAAAAGAGTGACATTTGAACTAAGCGTCCTGGAGGATAAATAGACAGTCACCAGCAGGAAAGGGCGTAAGGAAGAGCGCTCCAGGCAAAGGAAATGATCTGGGACAAGGCACAAAAGTCTGGATGAAATACAAAAAGACCAGGCAAATGGGGAGAATTCAATAAGGAGACAATACGACTGAAATTCTGGAAACAAACCAGGCCAAGGTGGTCCCTGGTGGAAGGACAACTGAAGAGTCCAGAAGAACCCCTCTGAGCTAGAAAAGGTGGTTACAGATACTCTGTAGAAGGTACCTACAATTTCAAACGGACATTTCTAAATTGGAAGGCTGAGAGATTGGGGAGGCCATTCAGAGAACTGAGGGAGTTGAGGTGAAGAAACGTGAGAGGTATAAAGAAAATGGTGAAGGATGGATGGATGGATGGAGGTATGGATGGATGGATGGAAAATTAAATCAATTATCTAGCATACCATCTTTATAATAGTGGGTAAATTAAGAGGTCTTGGAGATTTTTTTTTTTAATCTGACACCAAAATCAAAAACAACAAAAGCAAAAATAAACAAGTGAGACTACACCAAACTAAAAGTTTCTGCATAGCAAAGGAAACCATCAACAAAATGAATAGGTGACCTACCCTACCAAATGGGAGAAACTATTTGCAAATCATATATCTGATAAGGGGCTAATATCCAAAATATATAAAGAACTCATACAACTCAATAGCAATAAAACAGTCTGATTAAAAACTGGGCAACATGGCTTCCCTGGTGGCGCAGTGGTTGAGAGTCCGCCTGCCGATGCAGGGGACACGGGTTCGTGCCCCAGTCTGGGAAGATCCCACATGCCGCGGAGCGGCTGGGCCCGTGAGCCATGGCCGCTGAGCCTGTGCATCCGGAGCCTGTGCTCCACAACGGGAGAGGCCACAACAGTGAGAGGCCCGCGTACCGCAAAAAAAAAAAAAAAAAAAAAAAAAAACTGGGCAAAAGATCTGAATAGATATTTTTCCAAAGAAGACAGACAGATGGCCAACAGGTACATAAAAAGATGCTCTGCATCACTGGGAAAATGCAAGTCAGGACCACAATGAGCTATCACCTCATACCTGTCAGAATGGCTATTGTCAAAAAGACTAAAAATAACACGTGTTGGTGAGGATGTGGAGAAAAAGAACCCCCTGCACTGCTGGTGGGAATGTAAATTGGTGTAGCCACTATGGAAAACAGTACGGAGGGTCCTCAAAAACTTAAAAATAAAATTACCATTTGATCCTGTAATTTCACTTCTGGGTATTTACCCAAAGAAAACGACAACACTAACCAATCTGCATCCCCATGTTCATTGTAGCAATATTTACAATAACCATGATATGGAAACAACTTAAGTGCCCACCAATGGATACAGAAACTGTGAG
Source organism: Leucopleurus acutus (assembly GCF_964270905.1). Classification (NCBI taxonomy): domain Eukaryota; kingdom Metazoa; phylum Chordata; class Mammalia; order Artiodactyla; family Delphinidae; genus Leucopleurus; species Leucopleurus acutus. The sequence continues at coordinate 154,590,625 of NC_139143.1, forward strand.
ATATATAGACATAGATATAGATATAGATAATGCAATATTATTCAGCCATAAAAAGAATGAAATCTTGCCACTTGCAGCAACATGGACAGCCCTCGAGGGCATTATGCTAAATGAAATAAGTCAGACTGAAAAAGACAAATACCATATAATCTCTCTTATTATGTGGAATATAAATAAATAACCAAGCTTATAGATACAGAGAACAGATTGGTGGTTGTCAGAGGCGGGGGCTAGGCGTGGGAAAAATGGATGAACTGTTTTCGGGGAGGGTTATTTTAAATAAGTTGAAAAAAATGGTGAGTGGATGGTCGTTGGTGGATAGATCAGCATACATGATGGAGGAAAGGCAAGAAGGAAGGAAAGGAAGGAGGGAGGGAGGGAAGAAACTGATTGCATAAGCAGTTGAATGTGGATGAATGGATGACCCAGGTGCAGGAGCAGAGTCTACTTGTCTATAAGGAGATCTAAGAAAAGTGAAGCTTGATAGAGAAGGTAATTTCTCACCTTGAGAGAGATAGAGAGACCTTATTGATAATAGTAATGGTAATGATGAAAGTTTACCTCTGAAGACGACACTTAAATTTGCAAAGAATGCCTACATATTTTTGTCTCATTAAAAATTTTCAAAGCTGTGAAGCTCAGGTTTGACATCCTAGTACTCCCTCAGCTGAGGTTGCACAGCCATAGCAACAGGATTTTCTGAACTGAAATTCAGCACACCTGGCCAACTCTAGCCTCTAGGGAACAGAGTGACAGCAGAATGGAATGTATGACAGGTATCGTCCTGGGGAATCTGGGAGTGTTGTTCTGGTCCACAACTGGTCAGTGAGAGCAAAGGTCTGACCCACAGGCAACCTCTGGGTCTGGAGGTGGGTAGGAGTGATGAGGGTACATGAAAGGACAAGTGGGGGCACACACACACCCTAGACCAAGGCCACTCAAGAGATGTCAGTCCAGGTAAGTCTGACACGACCAGAGGTTGGCAGAGCGAACGGGGGAGGCTTCCTGGAAGAGGTAACACCTAAGCTAAGGTGAAGGATGGTGTCATTTGCTGAGACAGGGACACCAGAGGAGGAGCACTTTGGTGGATGGGAGAGGGGACATGAAGTTGGGAAATATAAATTCATTTAGGGACCAGTTGATCCTTAAGTTTTTCTGTCCGTGCTTTCGCTTGTGCAGATCTCACCACCTAATGGACCCGCCCCTGTCCCCTTCTTTCCATCTCCTCCATCTACCTAAAAATCTTCCCATCCTTGGAGCGTTCCAAGGGTGAGGATGGCCCGGTAAGGGGTGACCAGGAATTGTGCCCGGGAAAAGCAAACCCACAGCTGGAGAGGGTAGGCTCCACACACATCAAGGCTCCTGCCTGAGCTCGCGTGTCTTCTTGCACGTCTGGGGCTGGCCCAGTTGCCTTCCCCTCTCCCTCTTCCCCAGTCAGTAGCCCAGCTGCCCACACTGCCCAGCTCTCCTGGCTTAGTTGGAAACGATTCCTCTCTCCTCCATCCAGAAGAAACAAAGTTAGCTGTGTGGCTTTAATCAAGTCAGGAACCTCTCTGGGCCTCAATTTCTTTGCCTATAAAACAAAATTAATAATCCCAGCCCTGCCTGCCCCCCAGGACTCTGAGAAGAATGAAGTGAAATGCAAATGGTCACCTCCTGAACATCTGTTAAAGGTAAACAGGTTTTCAATGTTTCAGGAGAAACCAAATACATAATTACATTAAGCTGATTTTTAATTTTCTTCTCTTTGCTCATGGTAGTTTTTAATGTTGTTACAGTAAACAAGAATTACTTATTTAATAACGTGGGAAAACTAAAGTTTGAAAAAGTAAATTCTACTTAGGAATGGAGAAAAGTTTAGCATTTTGAAATTATACACAGGCATTTCCTGTTTTGCTATTTCTTGTGATGATTCTCATTTATAGGTATTGTTATTGTTACCATCATGATCATCATTGATAATGAATTTTTATCCTCATCTTACAGATGAGGAAATCGAGTCTCAGGAAGACATACTTGCCTAGACACATAGCCAGTTACTGGCTGAGCCAGCACCCAAATCTTTGGTCTCCAAGTCTAGCGATCTTTACATTACAAAACAAAACACTTTTATATGACATCTTCCCGATGTTGGCAGTGCTTACATTCAATTTTTAATTATCATGTGTGTCCAACTGCCACATATCTAAATACACATATGGTGAAACTTCAGCTATCTAGAAGCTTTGATTAATGCATTATTCCAGATACCTGAGCTTTTGGACAGCTACAGATTTAAACATCAACTTTGTTTTTAATTTTAATAATTCTTAAAAATTGTTCTTTAAAATATGTACTCTTTCCCTGACTTCTTAATCAGCATATACAGAAAGTAAGGTAACCTTCCTTAAAGCCCAAAGGCAGCCATTCTAATCCCAGATGGAACTGAGTGTATATAACCTCATTATGTCCTTTCTCTGACCTCCATTTTCTCAATAATAATAATAATAATAGGGGCTTCCCTGGTGGCGCGGTGGTTGAGAGTCCGCCTGCCGATGCAGGGGACACGGGTTCGTGCCCCGGTCCGGGAGGATCCCACACGCCGCGTAGCGGCTGGGCCCGTGAGCCATGGCCGCTGAGCCTGCGCGTCCGGAGCCTGTGCTCCGCAACGGGAGAGGCCACAACAGTGAGAGGCCCGCGTACCGCAAAAAAATAATAATAATAATAACAACAACAACAACTAACATTTATTGAGCACTTACCACATGCATTGTTCTAAGGAAATATTAACTCATATAATTGTCCTAACCCTGGAAGATAGATGTTGTGACTCCTGTTTTACAGAGAAAGAAAGGGAGGCACCAAGATGTGGAGCAACTTCCTCAAGGTCACGGAGCTGACAGGCCATGGACTCAAGACATCAACCCAGGCAGCAAGGCCCTGGCAATGAGACCAGGTGCTTGCAGCCCTGGCATGGAGGGCCTTACCCTCCACACCCAAAGAAGTGTTTGATGGGCACGGGTGCCCACCCCCTGCGTAGCGCAGGCTCAGGAGAGAGCGCATACCCTCTCCAGGTACTCCACGTGGTCTTCCACAGGCCACCGCAGAGGCTTCGTGGAAATTCCTCTTTCTTTTTCTCCCCAGCTCCCAACTGTTGCTGCAGCTTATGAAACTCAAAGATCCTCAGCCCTTCTCCTGTTGGTCCTCCAGCCCTGCCAGTTCTGAACTTTATACCTTCAGCTTTTTTCTGGCTGTTGACAAATGGGAAAAAAAATCATTCTCAGGATTGATGTGTGTGTGTCTGTGTGTCTGCCCACATCGGAAAAATGACATTTTTGGTCCTTCCATCAACACCCAGTTGCATAACACCGGAAGAGACGAGGGGCCGGAAAGAAACTCAGGAAGGTGGCCGCAGCCTCCTGCCACCCATCCCCAGCCTGCCATGGGCCACACAGCAAACCCCGCTGCTGCCCAATCCTTTCCCCTGCCCTTCTGCAGGGAATCACTGCTGTGGCTTCAGACCCAACCTGGAAAATGTAGCATTCCTGCCCACCTTCTAACCTCATCGCCCACAACTCCCCGGCACACACTCTATTTTCCAGACAAACCAGGCTCCTCATTGATCTCAACCCATGTTTCATGCTTTCCTACCTCTGTGCCTTTGCCCACACTACTTCCGCTCCAGGAATGCCTTCCCTTCTCCTTGCCCTGTGTCCAAACCCACCATCCTTCCAGGCCCTGCTGGGGATACAGAGATGAATAAGGGAGATAGGGTCTCTGCTCTCAAGATAGTTATTAAAAAGTGATTGTAGGGCTTCCCTGGTGGCGCAGTGGTTGAGAGTCCGATGCAGGGGACACGAGTTCGTGCCCCGGTCCAGGAAGATCCCACGTGCCGCGGAGTGGCTGGGCCTGTGAGCCATGGCCGCTGGGCCTGCGCGTCCGGAGCCTGTGCTCCGCAACGGGAGAGGCCACAACAGAGAGAGGTCCATGTACCGCAAAAAAAAAAAAAAAAAAAAAAAAGTGATTGTACAATTGCAAATGGTGAAGAGCCTTCGCTGCTACACCTGTGCTCACATCCCCTCTGCCCCAGTGCTGCCACCATCACCTGGCAGTGCTCAAAAATACCATCAGTCTCTCCTTCCACCACTGTCTGCTTTTAACGGAGATTCTCTTAAATCTTTAAGGCCTTCGACCAAAGCCCACTTCCTCCAGGTAATCTTCCAGAACCCCACTGTCCAGATATAATCATTCCTCCTCTGAACTTACTCCTGGTTTCAGTGGACCTTCTCTGTGGGCAGCCCTGTGCTGAATCTCATGATTCCATTTACACAGTGAGTGTAACCCCTGATCCCCACAATCTGGGGCTTCTGACCACAATCCCTTTCCACTTACCCCAGTGTGCTATACAAAGGCCAGGATGGTCTCCGGGTGCCTTGTCGAGGCAAGGTTTGGATGCATCCAGGGAAGCCAGGATGTTCATAGGGCCCGTCTGATTCTATAATGTGCAAGCCTGCAACGTCTCAGTGTTGACTGTAAAGACTGAAGTCTGTGCCGAGCAGTGTCATTCTTATGGTTAAAGTCAGATCATTTATTTTTTTTAAATTTTGCTCAAAATTATTATCTTGGGTAGTGTTCTGAAACCTTTTCAATAGCTCGTAAGGGGGCTACTTGACAGACAAAACACCGTAGGGCCGACAGATACAGCTTCAACCAGCGAAAATCACCTTGCCATTGACTGGCCCCAAAATTGTTCAGGAATTGGAACAATGAAAATTTTTCACGAATGAGCTGCCGTCCAAAGATAATTTGGTAAGACAATGTAACTCAGTGAGGAAAACGCCAAATCAGGGTAAGGCCATGTTCATTTTAGAGTAAATTTAGAAAGAGATGAAAGACAAATCAAATTCTGTAATTAGGACAAGCACTGAGGAGGGGACTGTATCACACAAAGGTAATGAAAATCCAATCTGAGATGCAATCATGTCCCAGAATTCTTGGAGAAACTGTTCAACTTTCCTGGGGTGTTGGCTTCTCAGGGGAGTTAAGTGCCCTGCCCTGTTTTAAACAGGACGGATGGGAATGTGAGCTGGCAGGAAGTAGGGAGGCTTGGCCGCTGAGTGAAGTAGTGGCATAGTGTTGCTGCCAGCCCACCATACTCTCCTACAACGATCCCACGAGACGACCACCCAGGCAGCTGCGGGGGGGCTGTGCATGGCAACCATCTGCCACGCTGAGGCTGATCTGCTCTACTCGGCCAACTGCATTAGAAGCCACTGTCCCGCGTGGCAAACCTTCATCCCACATCAGAAGGGCAGGTCTCGTGGTCCAAGGACTCACCTCCCTCAGTAACTTGTGCTTGGAACACTCCACACCCATAGCCATATGCAGAGAGTGCTCAAGACTCATCCAACAGACCTACGACCGAAGGTCCAGATGTCGTGGAGGAACAAAACACATCTGGAAGCCAAGGCTTCCTCTAGGATGGAAATCTCTCTCCAGCTGCTTCCAGCCAAGCACCTGTCCAAGACACCATCACCACTGACAGGACTTCTCATGGGTGAATTCAACACACAAAAGCCAGTAATTGGAAGAGAAGCAGGACCGCTCACAGGAGCACTAAGAAAGTGGTCCTTCTTCGCGCTTTCACTGCCAGGGCCTGGGTTCAAAAGGGGAATTAAAGATCTCACAAGCCAAGTGGCATGGAAAAAAAAAAAGTTAAAGAAAAAAGAAAATGGCCCTTCTGAAAAATGCAAAGCTGTAGAAAGTCATGGTTATTATTTTAACTATTATCACGATTATTAACTTGAGGAAGAGGAGGAGAGAGATTCACTGCATCCTTACAAAAGAAAGCAAATAGTCTGGTGACCACCAACTGCCTTGAGCCCTGGAGAACGGGCTGCTGGAGAACCTTCCATCGTCCTGGGAACGCCCTTCCTCAAGGGGTCTGACCAGGAAACAGTTAACATGGTGCAGGAGGAAGCCAACAATAAAAGCTAAGCAACCACAAGACCTAGAAGGATCTTGTGATAATTTTCCATAGAAATGCAGGAAAAGACACTATTGCTTACAATATATGATAATTATATCAAGTTGTTCTGAATAAAAACAAACATCTCCAAGGGTATATATAGTTCAGAGCGTGCTCAGAAACCAGTGCAACTGATGCAAATAATTCCACTCTCCCAAAATTAAAACAGGATCTCAGAAAAAGTAGAGGATAGATGAAGCAAAATCTTGATAATTATTGAAACTAAATGATGGGTATATATAAGAGGTTCATTGTACTGTTCTCTCTGAAAATGTTCATAAAAAAATTTTTTAACAAGTATTCTCAAAAATTCAGAGGCCTGTGACAACTACTGCTCCTACTTTTTAAACACTGTTGAAGTCTTTGTGGTTTAGGTGATTGTTGATTCTTAGAACTACCCTCTTTTGTAGTACATGCAAAATAAAGATTCTTATGTAATTGCAGAAAAAAAGAAGGAAGAGAGGGAGGGGAAAGGGGGGAGAGGGGAGGAGGGATGGGAAGGGCAGGACAAAGCAGGGGAGGGCATGGCAGAAAGAGTGTGAGCTTTGCACAGGAGCTGGACCCAGTTCCCATCGCACCTTTAGCTGTGTGACCATGGGTAGGTTTGTGATACTCTCTATGCGTCTATTTCTTCTTCCTGAAAATTAGGATATTGTCCTCCACAAGAGGAGGCTATATTTAAGTAATAGATGTTGAGGCTATAATTAATAGTTGTTGAGTATTCAGCACATAGTAGGCACTCAAGAAATCCTGACTACTGCTACTTTATAACTCTCTGTGCTTTACAAAATAGATACATTCAGGAGATGCTATGCTTTACAAAACAATTCACCCCAGGGTCCCTTTAAGCTCTCAGCCCTGCTAGCGCATTTTAAACGGGATTGAGTTTGCAGAAAACCATTTACACGGGACTTTTCAAGAACGCAGCAGCCAAGGCACTAATAAAGGCAGGCAGATCTACAGAGAGAGCTCCCTGGGCAGACTCTCTCAGATCCTGTCCAGCAGGATTCTCTGAAAGACTGGAAACTAAAAAACATCTTCTCTGAAAACCCACAAAGACCCACGGGCTGCCCTCTGAGAAGCCTTTTTTCCATGCATATTTGGAAGGGCTGTGGTACCTCCAGTTATGGGTCCAGGCTTATGAAGACGATAGTACTAGGCTAACAGCATTGGCTAATGTTTATTGAGAGTTTCCTATGGGAGGGGCACTGTGTTCATTCCCATGCATTATCCTGCACAAGGCAGTAAAAGCTAATGTCTGTATAGCTTCAAGTGCTTTCAGATGAAAGAAGTTCCTATAATTCCTCACAAAGATCTCTATTGGTTGGTTTTTTTTTCAGGTAGAGAAACCGAGGCACAGAGTAGGTAAGTCATTTGCCCAAGGTTACCCGGCTGTAAATGACAGATTATCAGAACCAGTCTAGCTCTGAAGTCCACCCCGTTACAGACCCACTGCTCTGTGCCCCGAACCCCCTCCCCACCAGCACTCGATCCAGCAGAGGCAGGACTGTAGGGCAGAGGATCCCTGCAGGAGGCACTGTCCCTCCCTCGGTCCCCTCCCTATCTCCCTTAGCCCTCCACAAGCTGTTGTCAATTGCACTGAAGTATTTACAGCAACCAGCGACCGCTGACACCTCTGTCCACGTGGGCTATAATTTGACGCTCAAGCTCTTAGACAGCCGCTTTTGAGCGCCGAGCTCTTCACACACGAGTGTCTCTCCCAAGAGCCAGGATGGCTGCCTCTCAGCTTCTCCTGATGCTTGCACAACTCTCCTGCTGGCCCCAGGCGTGCACACGCGTGCACGCATGCCAAATAAGCCATCACACACAGACACCCCTCACACACACAATTACCATCACAAACTGATCCGAGTTCGCCCGTTCAGGACACACCCACCAACACATGACATGTATCACAGATCCCCAGCCCACCCAGTTCACACCCCTCTTGTCATCAACACGCAAGACACTACGTGGATAATGGCTGAGGGTATGCTGTGACTGCTAGTAATGTCCATCTCATATCCAATTCCATGAAATATGCCCTCCCCGTGTAATTATTCATGGGAAAATTATCCACACACCCAACTCTGCATTAATGTGACCAGAAAAATCCTGAATAGATTTTTTTTTTCACTTACTTGTGCTAAATACAGCTGTCACTTGGACGTACCCGTACCTGATCGTTGTTTTATTGGAGTGGTGGCTGCACAGGGGGTTCATTGTACTGTTCTCTCTGCTCCTGCGTGTATTTGAAAACGTTCCTCCTGGTGTGTATACCTAAACCCCTGACTACGTCTGTGTGTCGGTGCCTGCATGTGTTGTGGGACGGGGTGGGGCTGAGGGGTGTGCATGTGCTCTCACACTAGCACGGCTGCCTCTCTCTGTGTGTTTGCACAGAGCAGACCCAGCGCTGTGGCTCTGTTGCCAGCCCTCTCCCCAGGGAGTCTTTGCAGAGTAGGGTTGCCCTCTGCATAACTATCCAAGAGCAAACACATCAGAAACCAGATCCCCTCGCCGCCCCCGTTAATGTAGCAGTTGGGGGAGGGGCATTCTGAAAGAGGCGAGGGAGCAGGGGATACAGGAGAACAGAGGAAGGAACTGGGACCAGTCAGTCCAGAGGAGAATAGATTCAGGAACACGTGCTCCTCTGTAATCACCAAGAAGATGATCCAGAGCCGTGGACACTGACCGGTTGAGGGTCTGAGGAGGACATGGGCTTCCAGCCCCTTGGGAGCCCTCCGGGGTCACCAGATCTGTGAGGACAGGGGTCAGCCTCAGCCCCCTTCCTGGAGCTGCTGAGGTGGGGTGTCTAGGAGGCTCCAGGGGATGGAGGCGACAGAGTGAGCCTGAGCTGAGAAGCCCTGCAGAGCTGCCTTCCGACAAAGGAGATTCAGACTGGGCGCAGAGATCCCGGAAAGATGAATGGGGAGAGAAAGAGAGGGAAGAACAAGGGAGGGGGTAGGGGAGAAGGAATGTCTGAGTAGTACGGATGAGAAGACTGAGGCCCAAAGAGGACCCAGGGCTGCACTGAGAGATAAGGGACAGGAACTCTCGCAGCAGGAGCAGATGAAAGGACCAGGGTCTCTCCAGCAGCCTTAGCAAGCCACTGATGAAAAGCAGGTCCTGCCCTACCTGTCCAAGCTGCTAGAGTCCTCAAGGAAACCTCCCTGGGGCCTGGACCATGCAGAGGAGGGGGAGGGGTGAACGTACTTCCCTCCGCAGACCCCGCCTGGAGGCCCAGGAAGGAGCAGGAAGCCAGCCAGAGGGAAGAAAATAAAGACCTGCCAGTAGGAGAGAGGGAGCAAAGGCACCGGTGGAGTCAGAAGATCAGAGTTCAAGTCCCGATGCTGCTATTTCCGGTGCAACCTTGCAGCAGCCCTGCAACTTCTCCAAGTCTCATCTGGAAAATACAGATGCCGATCCCAAGGCCCCATGTGGACCAAATGAGACAATGGTGATGGAAATGCTTTCTGGCGAGGTCTGTGCGCCTCCTCATTGATGGAGATGCCAGCAGGGGAGAAGCCATGAGACAGAGCGTAGAGATGACAGAGAGCAATTATCTGCCAACATGGAGATTTTATTCTTAATACTATGTGTGCTGCTGTGTCCTGCCTCCTCCCACAAAGGATCTGAGTTGTCTGAGAGGGAAAAAAAATCACTGACAGACTGACTGAAGGACAGATGGGTGGACAGAGGAATAAAGACAGAGGCAACAAGAGGGCAAGAGACTTCCAGGGGGAAAAGGTCATTCCTTCAGACATTCAACCTTTCCTTCCCAAGCATCTTCTATGTTTGGTTTCAGATGACCTTCCCCAGATAGAAGTGTGACAAGGTCAGTCTACTCCTCTCCCTATTCCTTCTCCTGCGTACAAGACCAGACACTAGTTCCCAGCCTGCCTGCAGTTAGCTGGAGCCGTGTGACTACGTTCTGGCCAAGGAAAGTGGTCAGAGTGATATTTGCCACCTGCAGAACTGGCCCTTTTAAAAATTCCCCCCAGAATTCTCTACTCTCTCTCCTCCTCTGCTGAGTTTAGAAGGTCCAGTGGAGGATGCCAGGCACCTAGAACTGGGGTCCACAATCCCAGGGGGTCAATTATAGAATCCGTTATGTGGGAGCTCCATAAATTTGGATGAGAACATTTTTACCTTTATGTTTACAAACCTCCAAACTGAGATTCAGTATTTCATTCGATTACAAAGAGAGGCAACAAACCACAGTGGTATTCCCCATACCTGTAACTGTGCCACCCACAGAAATCACAGATATTTTTCTATATCATGTTAAGTGCCTGCAGAAATATCAAAAGGTCATTTATGCTGAAATTGTACTATTAATCCCTTTGCTGTTTTCTATTTAACTTGTTATATTATTATTATATCAAAATTTTATTGTATTGTTTTATCACATCCTATTATGTCAAAAAAAATTTTAATATTTTGATACTTGAATTTCAGTATAATTGGTTGACTCCTGTGAACTGGATTTTATGCGTTGCAAAATCTTTATTCTTTTTTTTTTGGCTGCGCCGTGCAGCATGTGGGATCATAGTTCCAGGGATCAAACCCGTGCCCCCTGCAGTGGAAGCGCTGAGTCTGAACCCCTGGACCACCAGGGAAGTCCCCAAAAATCTTTATTCTTGAGGGTCCATTGGCTTCACCAGCCTGCCCAAGGGGATCTGGGACACAAAAAAGATAAGAGCTCCTCCCCTAGATAATGATGGAGCCCTTAGAGGGAAGTCCCTGGGTCTCTGAATGACTCCCCGCCCACTACCACCACCACTGATCTGACATTTGGATTGTGAGATGACTGAAAAATAATCTTTATTTGTTAAACTACTAAGACTTTGAGGACCTTTTATAATACAGAGGGGATTCCTTGTGACTCCAATAGGAGTCCAGGGTGGACCTCTCCACTTAAGTTAACTCTGGACTCACTCTTAGCTCTCCTAAATGCCCTTGCTCATAAAGGATGGAATGCCCTGGATGCCTTCCCCTCATACCCAAACTTCTACTGTCCAAATGCTCCCAGACTTTCAAAGCCCAGCTCAAACGCCACCTCCTGCAGGAAGTCTCCTGGGCCTTCTCCCCCTCCCAAAAGTCCCTTGCCCCTGAGCTGAAGCACAAAGGGCTAGCAACATCAGACCGTGAGCTTGCCCAGGGGTAGGACGTTGCATAAATTCCCTTCCTGTCCCCCAACCTACACCCACCCCTACAGTGGGCCCAGGCCAGGGATGCCAGCCATGGTAGGGCTGGTAAATGTTTGCTGCATGGGAGGCAGATGAGTGGTCAAGGAACTGTCTGTCTGATTCAGTTCTACTCCCTTATAACCTGGTCCAGGTCCACACTGTGTGCTTGCTTAAGGAAAATGGGGGGAACGGGGAGGAAGGCACTAGTGCTTTCCCACACTGGGGCCCCAAGTTCCCTTCTCTGGAGATTATTTCTGCTCAGTCTGGATTTCCAACCAATACATTTTGTCCTCTAGGTCTCTGTAGTTTGGGTAGCAAGATGAGACTAGAAGTCATGAAGGAGTTAAAAACAAGGTGAGTCGGATGAAAGATACCTACTGTGGGTCCCAGCTGAGTCATCCTCTTTGTTCCACACCCTTGAAATCCACTTCCTCTTGCCCACTCCCTTCTCTCCCACCCCACCCTCACCCTCAACAGGCACTTGAAGCCTCTGGCATTGGACAGGGAATACTCATCTTCTCCGTGCAATTCTGGGAGCCCAGACCTGCTCCCTGGACAGCTGCTGCACCATGGGAGAGTGGGGATGGTGGGGAGTGACTCTCTGGTCCCCTCTTTCAGAGGGTGCCTACCAGCCCAAGCTCCTTTCAGCATGGAGAAGAACTGAGCTAGAGTCCAGGCCACCTTTCTCCCTTCAGGTTCTCTTGCTACACTGGCGCTCAGGGGCCCCCAGGCCCTGCCCTAGATACTGCTGTGCCCACTTCTCCCCCACCACACAGGGCACCAGAGACCATTACTGCTCTATTAAGGGTCAACCTTCTGAATAACATTAACTCCACTTGGCTTTGAGCAATGTGACGCGTTTTTGGAGCACTTCCACGCACACATGGTCGATCCATTCACTCGTGTGCCAGGGCTTGTGTCATGTGCTAAGAACAGTGATGCACGGGGTTCAACTCCTGCCCTCAAGGAGCTCCCAGTCTGGTGAAGGAGGTGGAGCAGTGAGCAGAAAACACTCCACAGTAAGTTCTTTAAAAGCACCAGGCGTTGTAGAAGCACCAGGGACAGGATCTCACACCAGGCTTGGGGGATAGGGGTCAGAGAGGACGGAAGGCTTCCTGGAGGAAGAGACACCTGAGCTGGGAGTGAACCAGGTAGAAAGGGGGAGAAGGGACAATCAGATGCATGAACCATAGAATCACTGGCTCTTGGGCTCATCAAAGGGTAGATTCAGACTCCTAGAATCATTTTTCTAATGAACAACCATTTATTGTGCTGGATGCCATGCTGGGTAAAGAGATCTCAGAATCAAAGGGATCTCACATCCCGAAGCCAGCCTGGCTTCCATACCATGCTCTTGAGGGGCAGACTGTCTCTTCCAACTCCAAGGACCTGAGGAGAGGAAAAAGGGTCTGAAGATGCCCTAGGTGTCGAATGAAGGGTGAATCCCCCCTGATGGTATTAAAGGATCTCTCGGGGATGGACAATGGCACACCAGGAAGGGACCCTGACTCCCTGCAGATGCAGTGACTGGTAGCCCAATGGTCAGAGCTCTGTTGACTGAAGGCAAAGTCAAACAAGATGGAGTTTTGGGTGATGGCCACTCTTGCCAATAGGTTCCAGCCTGGCAGAGTGGGGAAGTGATTCACCTCCTAAATTACATCCTCCAGCTAGTCTCTCGCAAAGTCCCAGGTGTCTTCCTTCAGAGTCCGTATTACAGTTTTAATTAGATATGCACTTGTCTGTTTCTTCCTCTCCTCCGCTAGATCATCACCACCTTAAGGCCAGGAACAACATCTGTTTTGTTTGTTCACCATTGTATCCTCAAGCACCAAGCAGGTAATAAGAGACTTGTTGAAATGAATTGAGACTGATGAGTGGATATGGAAGGACATTCCAGCAGATGAGGGGCAGCCTGGTGATAAGCTCATTTCATTTCACAGAGAGCGGCACTGGGTCCAGAAGAGGATGGAGTTGCCCCAAGATAGAGCTGCCAATGTATATGGAGGGGTGGGAGGGCAGGGAGGACTGTTGCAGAGGTGGGAGCACAGACACAGAAAGGCGCTCATAGCCCTGGCCCCCGAGATGCCCCAGCCTCCACGGAATCAGTTCCCTTTAGGAAGCCCCCTCCGCACACTCAGCCACCGTCACGGCAAGCCCAGCCTTCTCTTCAAACGGATGTCCCAGAATCGGCCTATAGAGCCAGAGGGGGAAAGGATGGAGCAGCGACCGGTGTGGGGGGGGGGGGGGGTGGGTATGAGGAGCCCAGTTTTGGTGCCAGAGCTAGGGGACCTACGACAAGGACTGGACAGCTTCAGCACCTAATCTGTGCGGGAAAGCCTTGCGAGCGAGAGCAGAGAGCCACCCCGGGTTAGCCCAAGATCATCCCGTTAGCATTTTAGCACGGATCGGCCCGGGTCAGTGCAGGGTCACGCCTGTTAGCGCAGGGTCAGGCCCGCTCAGAGCTGGGTCGTCCCCGTCAGCGCAGGGTCATCCCTTTTAGCGCTGGGTCGGCCCGCTTTAAAGCAAGAGCTTCCAGGTTTGCAGAGTCAGCCTCTAACGTAGGGTCAGAGCGGGTGGGGCGGGGTCACCTCGGTAAGCGGTGGAAAAGCTCCGGGTACTTTGGGGCCAGCGGCGCCCCCAAGTGGCAGGGCCCCGCCGGCGCTCGGATCCGGCTCGGGGAGGGTTTCAGGAACCTCTCGTCCTTCACACTCAGGTGGGGAGCCTTGTCGACCCAGGCCCCCGGCCTCGCCCTGCAGGAAGTGCTTTGCTTCCCAATGTTCCTTACACGCATCTTTGGGGCTCTTTCTGCTCACAGCATGCAACTGCGTGCCCGAGCGTATCTGAGAGCAAGAATCCTAGATGCTGGCGGCGAGCAGACAAGTCACCGGGAAACCCCAACCCCAGCTCCTGAGGAAGCGACCACGGAGCCCGGCCCTTCCCCTCCCGCCTCTCCCCACTGCCTTGGGTCTCAGTCTGCAGGCACACATTCTGCGGACTTGTCTCTGAGACGGCGGTCCACCCCCCACCCCCAGGCTTTGGGTACTTCCCGCTACGACCCCACACACTCTGAAGTTCTCAAGTTTGGCCTGGGACGGGACACTGGGGAAGAGGCAGAGCACAGCCTGGTTCCCAGCCCGGCTTTGGAACTGTTCTTCCCACACCGCGGGCCACCTACACTGCTTCCAGTCCATCCAGCCCCTCTCCCACCTCCTGCTAAACACACGAACTCACCCAGCGCTTCCCAGAAAGGGGGGCGGGGTCTCTGGGTGAACAGAGACTGGAGTAAAGGGAGCTGGGGGAGAGGCTCCCGGTCACTTTTTGGGCCAGCCTCCTACCCCCTGCCACCCTATCCCGCTGCCACAATGGGTGGGGCTGGGAGCTCAGCAGGCTGCCAGGTAGGCTGCCAGATGGTGACTCACCTTCACACTCCTCCACATGGTCCACAAAGGAGATAGGGTTATGCAGAATCCAGGGACAAAGACACACCTGGAGACTCAGCCACCCGCTATGGCCCTGGCAGGGGAGGAGAAATCACAGGGTCTAGGTTGGAAGTTTCCTGGGTCCAGAAAGGAGGGAGCCAAGCCCCTCACTCTCCTGCCCCTCTGTCTGTGCAATGGAAGCCCTGAGGTGGCCACCTGGACTGTGTCTCTGGAGTCCCAGCACAACCTGTGGCAGGCCAGCTCTGTACCCTCCTGCACCCTCGCTGCAGAGTGATAGCTGAGGGAGGGGCAAGCACTCCTCAGCAGACTAGAGGGAGGAGCTGGGCAAAGCCACCGACCCCAGACGGGGAAGGCGAATCCAGGCTGACATAATCCAGCTCATTTCTCACACGAAGAAACTGAGGCTCAGTGAGGGCAGGAAGGACTGGCCCAAGGTCACAGAGAGCACCGTGGCCAGAATCAGGAATCCTCTTCCCTCCTCCCCTTCTCCGCCCTCAGTATTAATCATCTTCAGGGTAGGTGCTACAGTGAAGACTGCAGAGGAGGCGAAAGAGCCATCAAAGCCTGGTATCTTTTAGGGGTCAGTGTAACTCAGAACTCCTATGTGCCCCTGTGGGCGCGTGCACGCGCCCCAGCCACACATACACGCACGCGCGCGCGCTCGCGCGCACACACACACACACTGGCCTACAGCCAACCAACACCCTTCAAAGCCCTGAAGCTGGGCCAGCACATCCATCCCGATCCAGGAAGGAATGGCTCCAGCCAAGGCAGCCTCAGGCCTAGATGATCCAGATTTTCTTCAGTTATTCTCCAGTGTGTGAAAGGTCTAGATTCTGATGGGGCATGGGAAGCAAGGCTTGGAGTAGCCAGATGGATGGACTAACTGACAGATTTGCCAACAGACTCACAGAAGCAAGGAGGGAGCGATGCTACTGCCTAGGAAAACTGAAGGAAAAGAGGCAATTTACTGGCAAACTCTGACCATTCCCACCCCCCTTCCTCACAGCCAAGCTGCTGCCCGAAATTAGGCTCAGTCTAGGGCCGGGTGAAGGACTCGGCTGCCTGCCCAGACCAGGGACCCAGTGTAAAGCTGAGCGCAAGATGCCCCTGCTCACCCACACTCCTCCCGACTGCCCCCTCGTTCACCTAAGGGCAACCTATCTCATGCCCTGATTTATCCGGATAATTGTTTGCTCTCCCACACCTCGATCTCAACGTTCCTCCAGTCCTGCCTCTGGGAAGAAAGGAGAATTCAGAAACATCCATAGTGCAGACAACACTTCAGATTTCCCTCGAGTACCAGGGGAGATGCTGGGTTTTTAGTTCCCTCAAAAGATCTAGGTGAATCCTTTAATTATTGATGCTGGTGCATAGAGGCTGCAGGCTCCAACTTTACATCTGGCACCCTGCTGGGCAACTCTGGGCAAACCCCATCCTCACCCCTCCTCTAGACCTGCTTCCCCATCCGTTCAATGTTAGCCTTGGAAACCTTGCAAGCTCCGGTGTTACCGGCTCTACACACTGCACTTGCCCCCTTGCTGCAAGAGATCAGTTTCCTAGGAATGGAAGGGAAGACTCCAAAGCACCTGGGGACTGCTGACCAAGTCCCTCTGCGCAGGCTGGAGTCGGGCGGGGCATCTCACGGCACCAGGCAGGAGAGCAGGTCAGAGGCCAAACAATGGAGCCTCTTAGTTACTCTGGAACAACCTGGATCTACCCATCTAAGGCAGGCTAAAGGGACTGGACACCAGCGGGTTAGGGATGAAGCGGGAGCTTTGGGTGGAGGCTAGCCTGATCCACTGCTGGTCCGGTCACTGTGCCCCTCAGCACCTCCACTGGCTGCTCCGCAATCCCGGCTTTGTCTGCAGTGGAGAAGGAAGTAGGGAGAAGGTGGGCAGGTCTCAGTCTTAGCTAGAAGAATAAGGGAAGAGGCTCAAAACTGAGGCCTCCTCCCCACCATCACAGAGACCCCTTCCTAACCCTTCCACTCCAGTCCTCTGCACCCACATCCCCCCAGCCTCTGCCTCTGCCCAAGGAGGAGGGACCTCACTCTCACACTCACAGTGATACAGTCACAAATATACGTGCTAGCACACAAGTATTCAGCCCCAAGCAGTCACCCACACAGACACATGTTTCCTCTCACACACAAACATATACACAAACACAGACCCCAAATACCCAAAAATCACATACACATGGACTGTGATACCTGGATACCATCATCACAAAGTGGAAAGCTACCATCCTTAACCCCTAAAATACTAAGCTTTTTTTTTAACCTCAAATATGGTGATAATCACTTCTTTTGCCTTTTCTTCAGTTCTCAACTATCGGAATTAGACTGCATCTAATGACACTAGGCACATGTTTGCTGCTTATACCTCCAGTACAATCCCCAGCACACAGTAGGTGCTCAATAAATATTTGTGGAACGAAGGAGCCAGAGAGTTAAGAGATGTCCAGGGTTGGAGGCAAATTAACTCGCTGGTGTTTGATCCTTACCAGGTACCTCCTCAGACAGGAAAACTGTTCTTCACACAAACTGAGCCCTGACGCTGGCCTTACACTCTTCAGCTGGTCAACAGAGGGAGGAGGGACAGGGTAGGTAGATCAGAGGCCAGAGCTGCTGCCTGGAGCATCAGAACCCAGAAGCCGCGCCTCACAGTCCGTCTGCCCTTTTGTTGCTATATCGAAGACTCATGGGTTTGCAAAAGGACCCTACGAACAGTCCTCTGATCCTCCAGCCTGCCTGGGGCTCCACAAAGCATGGCTGTCTGGGGCGTTGGGTTGTCCAGCCCGCAAGGCCGTCCTACCAGCATCTCCAGCCCTGGAATCCTACTCCTTGTACTGGGAGCCCCGGTTCTTGGATCTACTCGCCGGCTCCGCAGCTGTTCCGCTATGTAATCTTGGTCTGGTCTCTCCCGCTCCAAAGCAGTAAGTGGAGTCACGCGGTCCTCAGGACCCTCTAGGCTCCTGCCATCTGGGTCCGAGGCTAGTTTAAGTGATAACCTCACTAGCTGCCCTCTCTGACTGGAGTGACACGTGGGGAAGGGAGAACTAGCTCAAAAAGATTGGATATTTACAAGGAATTCACAGTTGAGACGTGAGCCCACAGGGCCATGAAGACGCAACCCCGAGGGAAGGCGTGGACTAGGGTATGTGGGGGGGGGCGGGGGAGAGGTGATTTCCCCCCACCCAGCCGGGACCCGCACATCTGCATCTGAATGGGATGGGGGAACTAGTCAAGGAGTCCTAACAGCACCGACACCTGCTGGGGAAGGAGACACAAAGCAAGGGCCCTCTGTAAGGGGCGACGAATTAATTTGGACAATAAGCCCCGCTCCGGCACCCTCAGAGGCCCCCACCGCGCCGCACACACACACACTGTTTGGTGGTAACCACACATCGTTTGAAATACGCTTTTCAGGGCTGCCGTGATTTTTAGAAATCGAAGGGACTGATTTAAATGTCTTGTTCCCCCAATAATTCGCCTTTTCCAGTCCTAAGATCCATGTAACCGCAATTCCCAAGATACTTCTGCCTGCGTAGGCAGAAATGCCCCGGAGGTAAGACCATCCTAAGGCGTTTTTCCAACATCGGGGGAAACGAACACAGACCTCCAAGGCCCCGGCTTCCCAGGGCGAAACGCTCAGGACCCCTGTAGCAGCTGCTGTGAGCATCTCCCCAGCCGCCCGGGCGTGCGGGATCTGACGCGTACCCCTCGGGAGCCGAGCATATCTCCGAATAGCTGGGCGGGAAGGAGGCGGGTACGGGCTGAAGACCGGGGCCCTGTCAAGCCCCTTCAGGAGGACGAAATTGCGGCGAGGAGGCTGGCGTGGCCGGGAGGAGGGCACCAGCTCAGACCCCTGACGCGTGGAGAAAAGCAAAGGCGCAGACAACGAGCGACTTCCGCTCTGAGTCCGTGTGGATCGAAAAGAGAGAGCTCCGCAGACACCCAGGACTCGGAGCTGAGAGCCGAGCGAGGGTCAGAAACAACCCCAAGGGTGTCGGCGCCCAGTCCATCCCGGGGACGCAGGCACCAGAGGAAAGCGCCTTCCTTCCGCCACGGTCCGAAGCCTCCGGGGCTCCGGAGCGGCCCCAGCCTCGGGCCGCCCTGCTTCTCCGCTACGAAAGGAGGCGGTGCCAGCTCCGCCCTGCGCCGCACCCACTAACTCGCGGAAAAATTCGTTCCCTAAACCAGAGCTGGGAATCTCAATCCTCTCTGCATTTTCTATATTGGTACGTCTATGCCGACCTTAAAGAACAGAATAATTCCGCTCCAAAACTCCAATTAGCATTTGTTTTGCTCTCAGATGCCCTGATAGACGAAGAGCTTAGGACGCTGAATTATCCTGTACGACCTCTGCCCACCTTTAGTTCTCTTTCACCGTTTCTCGGGAAATCTCAGAGCTCCAGCCCCAAGGTCAAATGTGAGCTGAGTCTCAGCATCCCAGTTGGTCCTCCTGGATGCATCACCAGGCCCCAACCCAGACAACCTTTTGAACCACGTATCGGAATAATTTAGGCGCAAACCCAAACTCGCCTCGCTTCTCTTGGCGGCATGCGCAGCGTTTGAGTTAAAACTCCGACTCCGGTCCATAAAGACCCTAGCCGATCTGCCTCCTCACACCGCCCCCCTAAGCTTGAAATCCTACGAGGCACGCTCCACACGCAAATCTTTTCTCCCTTTTTCTTGCCGGGTCCCTCGTTTAAATAGCGTCGGCGCCTTTATTCGCCTGACCCTAAGCAGAGGAAAACCCGCCTGATCATCATTGTCTGGTCCGCGACCGGCCCCACCCCCGCCCCAATCAGTGTCACAAAACGCCCCTTTCAACAGATTCCAAACCCTCTTCACCCGGGCTCACCGAGCCTTCAACTTCATTAAGTGCGCGCTACGGCGGCGCTGGAGGAGGCGAAGTTTAAATAAACCGGAGCGGAGAGGGAGGAGGGGTGGGTTGCTAGTTGAACCGGAGAGGGAGAGAAGAGTTTTTGAAAAGGGGAAAAAAGTCATCAGGGGAAAAGCGCTTTGTAACCACGAAGACGCGCCCGCTGTGGCGAGAACAAATTGGATATGGAGGGGAAGTGTCCGCCCCCACCTCAGCTCCCGCTCCTGGGTGGTCCGGGGAGCCCCAGGAGAAAGAAAGATGGGGAGGAATCGGCGGTGAAAAGAATTAACCACTTTAATTGGGCTGCAAGAGAGAAATGGGGAGAGGCTCACCGATGTGCCCCGATCACCCAAACAAAATACCGTTCAGTAAAATAAAATAAAATAAAAATGAAATAAAATGTCTGCCTTTAGCCTTGGCTAAAAGATGTATGTCAGAGTTTGAGAATCAAGGCTGTTCTCGGCCATAGAAAGCAAATCTGCAAGATGGGGAAATTCTGCCCGGAAAAAACCCCTCCCTCTTCTGTGGCCTCAGGCCTCCCGGCGCCGGATGAAAAGGAATGAAATTGAACGAAATTGAACGAAATGAAGTGAAATTGACCAGTGAAATTCGCCAATTTTCTTCCCCTTTAAACTGCCCGCTCTCAGCAGCACTCTCTGAACCCCAAGCCGATTTCTTAGCATTTTTTTTCTCACCTGGAGACATGAAGGTGTGCCCTGGATATTTTCTTATTATTGTCACCGATCGTTGTAGCTTGCGGGGGCAGAGGCTCAGCTGTATCCACCCAAACAGCCAGGGAACCCACAAGAGCCGCTCCAGATGGAACGGCCTATTTCTCCTCCCAGGAGGCTGGGCTCCCTCCTAGGTAAGCCGACTTACACTGACCACCCATCCTTATGCACCCAGAGGGTGGGAGGGAGCCCACAGAACCTCTTACAGAACCTCTCTGGTCTGGGGGAGAAAAAAAATGTCCCAGGACTCTACCATACAAACGTGCAATTCCCTCAGTCTTCTCCTTGCCCCTCCCTACAGTCCAGGCCCCAGGTGGGTCCTTGCCAGCTCTTAATTAACAGGTTCCCAGCCCACACAACCTGAAAAAGTTCTGAATTCAAAACACCCTGCCTTCTCCCCTGCCTTCAACAGTGCACATATCTCAACAATTCTTTTCTAGTATTTTTCAAGGCCAGTAATTATATCTGGTCCAGATCTGGCCTTCTTGACCCACGGGGAAACCAGGGTCTGAATCATTGGTCTGGGACCCCAAAGCTCCCTAGAAGCCCCTGCCTGTAAGGATGCATCTCACTCTTCCCCAATCCTCTTATTTCTCGCTCTTCCTGACGCAGACCCTCTGCCACATACATCTACACCAGCAGTAAGCATAAATTCACACACACACACACACACACCCTTCACAAAGACACACTGAAGAATCCAGAAGGAGCCACTGCTTCTCCTGGAAGTAGCAGGTGTGGAGATATCTATCTACATCATCAGATATGAATTCTGGCTGACTTAATTTTCTCTCTTCTAGAGGAGAAACAAATTGGTGTCTTTTACTTGAAGCTCCAACCTACTATCTGGAAGTGACATATTCATGGAAAATGAGACCATGTAAGCTATAAAGTGTTTTACTAAGGGCAAACACATGGTCATGTTCAAATGTTCAACCTTCCTCAAGTGAAAAGAAATGAAATCAAATTCAGCAACAGAAGTCAATGAAGCAGGCAGCCAGAGGCCATTATTCCAGTATCAGCAGACATTTCCCTTTTTACCATTAAATGTAACCTTACTTCTCCTGGACTATTCGATAAAATCATGGGAAGGTGGCTCCCTGCATTCAATCTCCCTCCACTCCTGCAGTCTCTCATCAAGATGGAGGAAAGGGCACCTCACCTCCGGCAGAGAGGCTGCATTTAACATATGCGCCTCGAACCTTGTCTCCATTGGGGAAGCGGTTAAGAGACTTAGAAGTCCCACCCCCTCTTCCTCAGCCCTGGTGTGTTCTTCTCACCCTGATCCTGAGTCTGACCCTCTTCGTACAGGGTACTTTGTCCTGTACCTCTTCTTTCTTTCCTACTGCTCCTAATGCCTGAGAATCTGGCTAAAGCAGCCTGTATGGCTTCTCCCTGTCTGCCCCTCTCAAGTTCTCTACATCTGGTTCTCTGACCCTTTCTTCTTCCTTCTCTCTGTCACTTGTTTCCCAACACTCAGCCCCAGCATGTGTCTATTTTCTGTGAAGGCTGAACTGCCTCTCACTGCACCTCCATATTCCTCTTTTTCTCCTATGACCGCAGTTGAATGTTCAGAGAAAAGAGCTAAGTAACCATCTTTGTTTCACCCCAAGCATCACCTCTCACCCAACACACTTGCAAGTCTGGCTGCTGAGAGTTCCAGGCACAGGGCTTATGGAAGGCTCCAGCCAGCCCAATGGCTTTGCACTCAACTCTGGCAACAGGTTCCAGTTCTGAGCGTGGCTCAAGGGTTGGGGAGGTTTACCTTAACAGAGCAGGGCCTCACGGACTCTCTCCCCTAGTTCATAGTGCCCCTCTAAGCTTCTTGGGCTGGAGGAGAGAGGGGTTTCACAGTCTCCAATCCAGGCCTTTCACTCTTAACTGTTCCATGTGCCAGGAGTGGGAGGGGGTGGCAGGGGGGAATGCAAAGAAGGCCCTACAATGGCCAGAGAGAGACCTCTCTCCTCTTAGGGACACAGAAAGAGATGGTGACAGAGAACAGAAAACACAGAGACACGTTCACAGACACACACAGAAATAAAAACACAGATATCCTGAAATACAACCAACGCCCCGCCCCTGCAAAAAAAAGGACAAAAAGCAAGGCTAAGTGACAACCCAGACAAACACAAACACAAGCTCCATAAAACCCCCCAACTATAGGAGCACAGAAAGACTTACAGAATATGCATCAGTAAACACTTTCACTCAAATTGTATTTCATGGGTATAGATAGTGTCCATGAGCACGAGGCACCCAGATCAGCCCAGGCCACGCTAAAGTCTAAACTGGAAGATGAGACTCCCCAGGTGCATTTGAAACAAAGCCTCTCTGTGGAACCCCAGGCAGAAACCTTCCTGTGACCAGAGCAAAAATGAAAGCGCTGGAGGGGTCACAGTCTTCCCAGAATCCTGGCCCCATTAACAGCCAAAGGCCAAGGCCACACTGTCCCCTGTACCTGATAAGCCCAAGCCCTCCTCTGCCTGCCTGGGCTGCCCAGGGTCCTTCCTCACTCCACTCTGCCTAGGAGTCCGGGAGGCCCCGGACTGGGAAAGGGGAGTGCAGACAAGCAGACAGAGCTGGTGACTGCTAGAGTTCACGTACATTTATTCAATTGACACCAATGGGGAGTGGGGTGGGGGGAGACAGGTTTTTCTTTTCTTCCACACAAACCTTCAGACAGTTTCACAGTCTCCCCAAGTGGAGAAGTCTAAATCAATGCACACCCAGTGGACAGAGAATGCAGATAGCAGCCCGCTGTACAGATATTTACACATAATTACAGGACCCCTGCCACAGGATGTGCCCTGGCCGCCCCCCGCCTCTCCAGTCCCTGACCCAGACCCTCCTCTCCCACCCCAACCTCATTGCCTTTAGCTACAATAAATATCCCAGGGCCTGGGACGTAGCAGACCGCTGAGAGGGCTGCTGGCCCTGGATGGCTGGACCCAGCCGGCCACGGGAAAGGGGTAAAGTTTCTTCAAAAGCGGCCCAACACAAAAGAGGGAGGATTTTCCTCAATGGAGTGGGATTCCGGGATTGCGCACGGATTGTGGAGACCCCTCGCTTCACCTGTCCGTTCAACTTCGCCTGTGTAGACATTGCTGTAGGCTTCCAAAAGAACGAAATTCCTTGGAGAACAGCAAGGAAAAAAAAAGTTGAATTTTTCTTTTAAGCACAAAGCAGATAATAGGTGTCTTTAAATTATAATATTGGACAATCAGGGCCTCAAAGTTGGGGAAGGAGTGTGGGAGAGGCAGAAAGGGAGACCTCTCTGCGAAGTTGGTGTTTCTGGCGGGATCTGCCGGGCCTGGTCGGGCACCTCTCCGGGAAAGCATTCTTCCGGGGCTGCCGAGAGGCGCAGAGACTGGGGAAAAGCGAAGACTTCCCCCTCACCCTTTTACTGCTCAAACTGGAACGGGATCGTGGCTAGCGACCTCGTCGCATAGACCCGGGCCTCCCCCTGAGCGACGGAGCCCGCTTCGTCCCAACTATCGGAGAGATTCTGAGCGTGGAGCCTGAAGTGCTAAGTCACGCGCGCCGGCCCAAGGTCTGGAGACTCTTCATAAATAGACTCCCTGAGTTCCGCTGCGACCGCAGGAGCTCCCGGGAGAGACTGAGGAGTGCGGGCTTCAGTGGCCCAGATCCCGACACGGTCAGAAGTGGCAGCCACTGAGGCCTGCTACTTTGCCAGCAAACGGGGGCCCTGAGGACAGCAGCGCGTCCCCGTGGTGCGAGAGGCGGATGTGGCCGGCCACTGGAGCTAGGGCCGGGGTAGTCAGCATGGCCAAGACCTGGGCCTGACCCCCAGGACCTGCCGCCGCCGAGAACGGCGATCCCGGGGAGCCCTCGCCCCCGCCCGGGGGTACTGCCCCGCCGCCACCGTGGCCCATGATGTGGTCTATAGAGAAGGAAGGCCTCTGCCCGGCCCCGGCGCCCCCGCCGCCCGCGTCCGTCTTGAGGCCCTGGCGCAGGAGCGCGGTGCCTGCTGCGGGAGGGCTCAGGGACGCGGGGTAGAAGGCTTTGGCGCAGCCAAGCTCCGCGCCTAGGAAGGCTGGCAGGCCTGAGGGGCCCGGGCCCGATCCTGTGCCCGGCGCAGGGGCCGGAGCCGAGGCTGCGCCAGCGAACACCGAAGCCGTCGGAGGTCCGGGTGGAGGCGCCGCGGCACGGCCTGGGGGTACCGACAGCTGGCAAGGTGCAGCGGCAGCGGCGAAAGCGAAGGCGTGCGGGTGTGGATGAGGGTGCGGAGCCGGGCCCGGCGGGGGTGCGCCGTAGGCCGGGAGCGCTAGCCCGTAGCCGTAGCCGTAGGCGCCATAAGCCGCGAAGCCCGGCAGGAAGGCGCCGGCGTCCCCCGCCGCCGCAGCCCCGCCGCGCAACAGCAGCTCAGGGTGAGGGTGCGTGTGTGGATGCGGCGGCGGTAGCGGCTGCCGCTTAAAGCGCTTGCGGCGCCGCAGGAAGCTGCCGTTGTCGAACATGTCGGCCGACTCCGGGTCGAGCGTCCAGTAGTTGCCTTTGCCCGGGTTGCCCGGCTCGCGGGGAATCTTGACGAAGCAGTCGTTGAGCGATAGGTTGTGGCGGATGCTGTTCTGCCAGGCGGGGAATTTCTCCCGGTAGTAGGGGAAGCGGCCGCTGATGAACTCGCAGATCTCGCTCAGCGTCAAGCGCTTCTTGGGGCTCTGCAGGATGGCCATGGTGATGAGCGCGATGTACGAGTAGGGCGGCTTCACCAGCGGGCTCCGAGTCGCCGCGCCCCCCGACGGCGGTCCGGGCCCGGGCCCCGCCGCGCCCCGGGCGGCCGCAGTGCCTGGCCCTGGGCTTCCCGCTGCGGCCGCCGCCCCTCGGGGCGCTAGAGCGCGGGGCTCGCCGTCCGAGCAGCCGCCGGATTCCTCCTCGTCGTCAGCGGCGTCCCCCTCGGCTTCCTCTGGAGGAGGCTCGGGGCCGTGGGGGAGTAGGTCCCGGGGGGCGCGGGGTCCGGAACGGGCAGGGGGCTCCCCCCCACCGCTGCCGCCGCCGCCACCCACCACGTCTATATCTGCGTCGGCCTCGGACAGCGCGGCCGGGGAGCTCTCGGAGGACATGATCTCGCAGCAGCAGCTGCCCAGGGTCATGGTGCCGCCGCCGCCACCGCCGCTCTCCGGCTCCGCTCCGGCCGCGGCTCGGGCTCCGCCGCGCTGCCTCTGGGGCGAGTGTGTTTTGCGCGCGGGCGGGGAGGGGGCGGGGGACTGAGGCTGGCAGGGAGGGGTGTCCCCCAGCTCCGCAGCGCCCCCTCGTGGCCCACTCGGCCGCTCTCACCTCTCGATGAGCACCCGACTGGGGGCGGCCCTCTCCGCTGCCCTGGGAAACCGAGCGGGGGCCTGCGCCCCGGGCGCGGGCGGAAGGAGTTGAGGCCTTCCCTTACACAGCCGGTCTCGGCCCCCAGCCGCCCCCCTACCCCGGGAGGGGAGGTCGGTAAATTAGTTCTTCCCGCCTGGCGGCAGCCTAAGGCGGAAGAACGCGAGCCCGGGGCGGAGCTCCCTGAGCTGGGTGGGGCGGGGGCGGGCGGAGTGCCTCCGCGGAGGGGCCCGGCGGGAACAAACAGCCGCCGCGGCGGGAGCGCGGCTCGGGTGGCTCGAGGCGGGTCCTCCTTTCCCCGCAGATCCCGCAAACCCTCCGCTCCCTGGGGCCGCTGCCTTCAGTGCGCTTAGCCCTGGATGTTAAGGTTTACGCGGGCTCCAGCCGGAGGTGGGAGTAGTAGCGACAGTCCCCACCCATCATCTCCCCAAGGCAGCGCCCGGGCCACCAAGGCCGAAGCGCAGTTGGCGCGCCAGCGGAGCCTGAGACGCCCGGACCAACGCCGCCGGAGGGGGGCCCGAAGGAGCCCGAGCGGCTTCCGGCCCAAGGGCAGTCGCACTTGAGGGATCGCGAGGAGCACACTTGGCGTTCTCAGCCTCGGGCCTCGGAGAGGTGAGAGATTCCGGCTGCGCCCCTCTCCTCCCCTCCAAGGCCGGGACCCCGCCACCCATCCCGTCGCCGCGCCGCGTGGCTCCAGACGCGGCAGTGTGTGCGGGAAGACCCGGGTAGCGCTCCGCCTGCCCGTCGCCCGCTTCCTAGAACTTTTCCGGGGCGCTTCGGTTGTATTTTGGGAGCGCGGACCGGTCCATCGCCGAGTTTGCCTGTATCCGACCTTTTTCTGTCTTGGTATCTGTTTGTCTCACTCAAGCCCTGTAACTCTGTGTTTCTCTCGCCCTCGGTGAATCTCTGCCTCTGTTTCCTGTGGAAACCCTGCATTTATCTGGATGTCTGTTCGTGGGTCCGAGAATCCCTCGCTCGATTTCGTCGTTTCTCCCACTCCCAGTCGCACTGCAGGGCCAATAGCCCTCCTCCCCGCTCCCCTCTTTTCTGGCCGGTCTTGCAGGCTCTACAGACAGGCAGCAGGACCCCCACCGAGACGTCCGTCAATGAACCCTGACCTCAACCGCAAGCCAGTGTTGCCTTCATCTCTCAGGATCCTGTGCACACGGTGTTAGTCCTGTGCCCTTTTTCTCGCCAGCTGGGGTCCTGCCCATAGTCCTCCTGCTCCCCTGGCCTCCCCCCAGGAACCCAGCAACCAGTAGCTCCAGCTCAGACTGGGCCCGTCTCAACCTCTGGGGGTGACAGGGGAGATGGGCGCTGGACGTGGTCAAGTACTGAGCCGATGGACGGGCTGCTGCCCCGACAGCGCCCCGCCGTGGTCAAAGCTCGGGCATGCGAGGCGCGAGACCCGGCTGCGCTCAGCTGTCACAGGCTGTAGGACAGTCAGCAACTTACTTCCCCTTCCCAGCCTCAGTTTCCTGCTCTGAATAGAAGTTAAGAGCCCCTGGCGCCAGGCTGCTGGGATCCCAGTCCTGGTTTCACTACTTACCTGTTTTGTAATATGTTGCTATAAGTCTTTGTGTCTTTGTTTCTTCCTCTGTAAAAATGAGGTTGAAAACAGCCACCCCCTGACTAATCTGTAAATGTAGCCATATCATTCTAGGCTACTTACAAAGGAGGGTATTGAAGGCACTTTGCAGACTCTTGGGGAGAGAGAAACGGGTTAGGGGTGGTATCGCCTCCCACCTGGGTCTCAAACCAGGGTCTAGCCCTGGACTGGGTTACTGCTGCTATCTAATCCTCTCCAGTGCTGAATTAGGTCCTCTGTAGATAAGTGCTGGGAGTGGGCTGGGAGGGGATTTGCAGCCTCTGCAGGCTGTATCTCAGCAGGGTCATGTGAGGGTGGATGAAATCTCCCGTTCACCCAACAGTAGTCTCCAATGTAGTGTATTCCACAGGTGGGGCAACAGAAGCCCGCGGTGGGCGGGTGGGCGGGTGAGGACTCAGTCTCCTACAACATGATAGAGCATGGCCAGGTGCACCCTTGTCGTGGAATCCTCATGATAGAGTTCTCCATCCT
This sequence comes from Leucopleurus acutus, assembly GCF_964270905.1. Taxonomy (NCBI): domain Eukaryota; kingdom Metazoa; phylum Chordata; class Mammalia; order Artiodactyla; family Delphinidae; genus Leucopleurus; species Leucopleurus acutus. The sequence continues at coordinate 154,618,295 of NC_139143.1, forward strand.
CTCCAGCCATCCGGCTAGGAGCAGAAGAGAGTGGAAGGCAGGTCTGGCTGCTCATATCCCGTGAGAGCACGTCCACTGGGCACCCCCTTCTGGGACCTCAGACCAAGGGGATCCACCCAGTATGCTGGGTCTGCATAAAAAGACTGTCCTTGGGAAAAAGAAGAGATCCGGTCCTCAAACCATTGTCAGGAAATTGGACAGGGACTAGTGGCCCTGGAATCAGAATTTCCTAGGTGATAGGTCCCTCCGGGGTGGGGGAAAAAGGCCTTGGAGAGAAGTATTGATATTTTGCATGAGTCCAGATAAACTCAGATACCCAGCGTTGCTAGATTTAGCAGATTTATTTTATCTGGCAAACTTACACACGCCCCAACCTTGCTCATTACTACATGGAGCTCTCTCTGACACTCACCATCCACCACATACACACCAGCTCCATCCCAGCTCAGCTCTGCTAATGTCTAAGTAAGTGGAGGGAAATCAGCATTGACATCACGCTTCTCCGCTTCTCCGTCTCACTTTCTAAATGTCTTCATTTCTAAAACGGCAAATGTGAACCAGTAGCTTCTTTCTTTGCCAGCACTCTCTCCTGGTTCCCCACGCTCCAGCGCCCTGCCCAAGTTCAGGGTAAGACTAGCTGAGGCATTTGTTGCCCAGATAGCCTGGTTCTTGCTCCAGTCAGGACTCTACTTCTCTATAGAGCGGCTGCAGCCACCAGCCCCCACCTCTGCCTGGCCCTGCTGCACACTCCATGCTGCTGAGACCCAGGTTAAGGAAAGGGGACATGGCCACCCAACCCATTCTGCAAGGTGATTCTTAAGAAATTCTCCAGATTCTTAAAAACACACACAGTTTTATAGGAGTGGAAACTGAGGGCCAGGAGATCCAGTGACTTGCAAGGCTTTCGAAGGGCCCCCGAGTTGAGTTGGGCCCAGATGTCCAGGCTCCCAGTCTAGAGCTCCTCTATTTATCCAAGTAACTCTGCTTAACCCCTGGACGAGCTCGACTCTTGCCTGGGGAGGGGTGTTTCTGGGAGCCTCTCATTCTTCCCAAGGCTCTGGGCAAATTTGTTTTGAACAATGCCGGAAGTACATGCGCTGGGGATGGGAGAAGGGCGACCCGGTATTCGGGATTCGTTTAGTTTCCTGCCCGTCTCCCGTGGCTCCAGGCTTTCCCGTCTGCAGGCTCAGCCTCTCTGACGTCTTCGGGTCGTGTGTGCGTCCCCGGGTGAGTCTGTCACTCCGCTCCGCGAAAAACTGGGTGCTCTCCCAGAAGCCCGGGCACCAGCACCCATGCCTGCAGCCTCCAAGAAGCAGGAGGCGACAGATTTAGCAGGTCTTGGTTACAATGTCACTGGTAGTTCCCAGTCCCCCTCCTTCCTCTATCTCACTATTTAGCCACCTCCCCTGAGCAGCTCAGAAGCGATTGGGAGGATGCGTTTGGGGGGCGCCTGTTCAGGGGTTTTCCACTCCAAAATGTTCGGAGCACCGGGGAGAGGTTGTTGCGTGTTTATTGCGATGTGTTGCTGTCAATGGCGTCCCTCCCCTTAGGCTCCTCCCTTCCCTTCTTTTGCTCCCTGTAGACGTGCTGTTCTCCTCGCCTCGCGGGAAAGGAGAACTCTCGGATGGTTATGAGAATGTAATTAAGTCAATCGCAAAACCGGCCGAGAGCGGCGCTGAGCTTGCTGGAGGCGGGGGCGCAGCGCGGAGATTTCCCTCTGCCTTCCCAGGATTCGAGGGCTCAAGTGCAGCGAGCGCGGAGGTCCGCCCTCGGTGCAGCCGGGCTGCAAAGCTCCGCCTGAGCCGGGCAGGGGACCCCACGCCTGCACACTTACCTAATTTTATTCACAAACGTGGCCAGGCTCAGGGAAAGCGACGAGACCCGCGCAGCCACCCCCTTTTCCCGTCCCTCCCTGTGGCCGCAGCTCTGGAGCAAGACGGTTGTTTGGCCGCAGCGGGTTCATCTCCCGACCCCTTTCTCCTCCACATCTTCGCCTGCTCAAAGGCGATCGGCTCTCTTGGCCCTGAGTGGGAGGCGGGAGACTCCAGATTGTGTGACTTGCAGGGGCGAACTGCAGGCGGCGGGGCTCCCCACACACAGGAGTTCAGGGAGACGCCGGCCCCTCTTCGAGCACAGAAACGGCAGGGCCTCCGCGTGTGCTCTTTCACCCCCAGGCGCGGGCTCAGGGGTCGGCGCCTCTGCGGCCCCTCACAGCTCGGGTACCCTCCACCTCCTGGAGGAAAAGTCTTTCTCTTCTTCCAAGTGTGCACGGCCACCGCCCCCTGGCTACGTGGTCGGGGCCCCCGCGAGCACCCTCCGGCCGCAGCACTGCGCGGTCGCTGCTGGACCAGGGCGCCTCGGAGCCTGTGCACTCCTGTTCGTTCGCGGGAAGAGGGTTGCGGGCTTAGGAGAGGGTGAAAACAGCGCGGCTCCCAAACCGCCCGACTTGGGGCGCCGGCTTCGCAGTGACCAGGGCAGGCCCCACACGCGTGGGAGATGTGCCGCCGGGCCAGGGGAGTAGGGAACGCTTCCAGGTGTGTCAGAGCGTGGGCCTCAGGTCAAAGTGCCCTGCTGTCTAAGTGCGTCCTGTGTTGCCGGGTCCGCGCGCGTGTGACTGCCCCTCCGGGCGACGGTGGCTTTGTGTGCCCAAGTACGTCCCTGAGCGACTGGCGCCGGTGCCGAGTTCTCCCTTCACGACCGCACATCTGTGACGGGGACAGCCCTGGAAGGTTCGCCAGCCAGGCCCACAGCTCCACCTCGGGTCCTGAAGGGGTGCGACCTGGTCGGGGGCTGAAGACCCACTTCGGGCCACAGCGTGACCCCGGCAGGGAAGGAGGATGTGAGAATGCGAGCCTGGGCAGGGGGCTGGGACAGTGGCGAGGAGAGGGAGGAGAGGGTACAGGGGCTTCGAGCGGAGAGCCAGGAAAACTGCAGCGGCCGCCTCCTTCGTCTACCCATTCCTCGCCGCCTGCGAGAGCAGCAGTGCCTTGGGAACCGGACGGCCTTTCGCAGACCGGAATTGGGGCGGCGAGGGAGGGGGGGGCGTGCAGAGCCGTCCGAATTCGGTCCCCTACCCTATACACACGAACGCACACACACGCAGTCACGTTTAGCCTTTCGGAGCCCCCGGCAGGGTAACTGGTGAAGCGGTAAGCCCCGCGCGGGCGGGGAAACATTGCCGGGCCTGAGCCTTCCGAAGCCGCTGCGGAGTCACATAAGCCCCGCAGAAGCCGAGCGAGGGGACCAGCGGGAGTTCTGGCCCTGCGGCGCGGACGCTGGTGACGGATTCCTGGGAAACAGCGACCTCTGGAGGAACCGCGCATTCACGCAGAGAGGCAGGAACTGAACGACTGTGTCTGGGACCAAAGCGCCCCTTCCCCACCCCACTCCTTTGGCAAAGTCACCCAGAGACTCAACCTCCAGACTCCTCTTTGCGCATGCTTGCTTCCTTTCCCAGCCTGTACCCAGGCTTCAAATCCTGGCTCAAATCCCGCCTTCTCCAGAAAGAAGCCTTTTTGAGAACCCAACTCATCTTCCCCTCTGCCTGCTCTGAGCTCCTCAGAACCTAAAGCCTGAAACCTCTACTCCAGCAGTACACTGCACTACACGACCCACCTGCTTCCTGCCTCCCCTTCTTCAAAGAAACCATTAGTCCATCCACTCCACCCACCCTTTGCATTCCTCGCTGGATGTGCTGTTTTTCTTCCCCACCCCACCCCACCAGTAAATAAAGAATGAAGTCATTTATCCCAAAATTGGACTGTAGATTTTCAAAGTTCCTTTCCCAGATGGGGAAATTGAGACCCAGAGAGCGGCTTACTTGCCCAAGGTCACACAGCAAATCGATTGCAGAGGTGGAACCAGATCCCTAGTCTCCCATTCCTCAGCCCAGAGCCCTCTCCATTTCACCGGAATGGGGAGGGAAAATGCAAGAAGGAACTTGCGTGTGTGTGTGTGTGTGTGTGTATGGGGTGAGGCAGGGGGCGGGTTCCTGTTCCAGGACCGGGTAGTAAGGAAGGAAGGGAGGGCAAAGTTGCCCTGGAAGGTCAGACTCTTCCTTCCCCCAGCTCCCAAACCACTTTGAAGGGCTGCATATTTCAGGGGTTGGCTGAGTGTCTTACATCAGCAGGCACGTCTGCTGGAGGCTGCAGACAGCTTCAATTCAGGCAAATACCACCCTCCCCTCTGTCAGGGAAAAGGAGAGAGTGGGCATTAATAAATACCCAGAGGATGTTTCTGAGATCCCAGGTCAGCAGGAGGAGGCCTTCTGGTGCTTGCAGTTAGAAAGTTAAAGGAGAAGCTGTGGGGGGAGGGTGGCGATTTGCATGTAATTTGTATGAGGCTCCAGTGATACCTGCCTGGCAGCCTGAGGCCTCCTCAGAGATGCTTTCCTTCTGGGTATCATGTGCTTCTCTGCACAGGCTACCAGGCAGCCTGGCCCCTGCCTGCTTGTCCAGCCTCATTGCCAACCCCTGCACTACACTACCTCTGATTTGCTTTTTCTCACCTCTTCAGCTTTGCATGCAGCTCATTCCTTCCTGGCTCATTCCTCCTAATCCTCTGTCCATTTCAAATGTCAAGTTTTATAAGCTGCTTCCCCCGATAACACCCCACACTGGCCAGGCTGTGAGGGGCTCCTGCCTCTGTGCTCACAAAATGCTAATTCCCTCTCTTGTCATGATTTGTTTTCTAGTCCGTCACCCTCTGTAGACTGTGAGCTCCTTGAGAACAGGCATTATATTGTCTTCATCCTCATCTTTCCTTCTCTATAAAATGGGGACAATAATGTACCTACCTCATTTGTTGTTGTGAAGATTAAATGAGATAATGCATAGAAGGCACTTAGCCCAGTGCCTGAAACTTTGAAAGAAGCTCAATAAATGTTTCTTATCACTATCTTCATCATCATTAAACATTCTGCCTCCTGCCAGGCACAAAATCCAACACATAATAGGTACTCAATTAATGTTAGATATGTGGAAGCATGAATGAATGAATGAATGAGTGAATCATACAACATTTTCTCACTCTGTGACTCTAGATAAGGTTGTATCTAGCTTATGTCATCAACAGAGATACGTGTTCTCTAAGGTCAGACATTGTTTCTCCCCCATCAGTCCCCATCCCTGAAGGGAGGAGAATGTGTGCCCCCCATCAGAGAGAGTTATTCCCTGGTCCCTGACCCCAGCAGTCACTGGATTTCTCTCTCATGCTCTCTACCTCAGTTTCCTTCTTTTAAAATGGTTCTGACCAATCAAACCAGCCGAACCCTGCCAAAATCTCCCAGGAGCTCTCCTTTGCTTATGAGACAAAACTCAATCTCCTTAGCATAGTGAGCCGAACATGTTCAGTTTTGAGATGTCCCACCTCTCTGTTGGGTAACACCTCCCCTCCTGTATTCCATGTGGTCCTGATGGGACTGTCCAATCTCTGTACCCCTCACACTTACCTCCAGGAGCAGACAGGCAACCTGTCTAGATCAAACATAGCATTGCCCATCCAAGGCCTGGTGATAGGTCTAGGCAGGAGTAAGTGACCTAAGCTGAGCCAATCACTCCTTCTGCAAGGTTCGATATATAGACTCTGAGACGCCAGGATATAAGGACTCTGGGGCTCTGGGAGGGGCGCTTCTCCTTTTGGATCAGAAGATTAGCACGTAGGCCTAGCTGCCAGCAACCATCCTTCCTGTCGTGTGGAGAGAGCTGTTTGACAGCCCATCCACAGAAGAAAACACCCTAAAGGGACACAGCTTAGTAACAATGTTAAGTCCTCTGGCTCTGCCTGAAACTGGAACCCTTAGACTTCCCACATATTCTAAAGATAGTCCCCTTTTTTGCTTAAGGTTGGTTGCATCAAATTTCTGCTTGGTTGAGTTTAACTTCACAAACAGCGGAGCCACGGGAAAGAAGGATCCTGGGTTCCTGAGACCATTGAGGTGCCACGCCATCCTGAACTGCCTGCACAGACTTTTATGTGAAAAGGAAACAAACTTCAATCTTGGTTAAGCCACTGTTGTGGAATTTTCTTTGGGTGGCGAGGTTCCGGGGGAGGGGTGTCTGTTACTCACAGCTGAACTTAACCCTAATTGATACAGGGAGGGGTGGGGGAACGTCCCATAGACATAAAGGCCTGGTCTGGGGTGTTAGCCTGGAGAATAAAGGGCTCGGGGCTGACACAGCTGCCATCTCCAAACCTCTGCAGGGTTGACCTGGAACACAAAGGCCAAGGCAAAAGGGAGCCTGAAGGTTGTAAAGAGACTCAATTTCTGTGACTCCATGGAAGGAAAGAATTCCAACAGGGCTGTCCCTCAGAGATTCGATCTGCTGCTTTGATGGTAGTGAGCTCTGCATCACTGGCAATGCATGAGTAGAGGCTGGATAATCACTGGGCAGGAATCTTAGAGGCATCCAGGTGTAGCAGAAGGAGTACAGGTCTTAGAGCTGGGTCTTAACTGTGCTCTCACCACTTCTTAGTCTCAAATAATCTCAGCCTCAGTTTTCTCATTTGTAAAGTATCCAGATAGCTGGGTTGGAGACAGAGACCAAGGAAATTTCCTAGCGCTACCTCGCAGGGATTCCTGAGACCCAGTCAGTACTCTAGTTGGAGCGAACTATGAGTCAGGAGGCCTTCCTGAGGTTCCTCGCTCTCTTCAACCTTGACATTTTTGAGCATGCCTGCTCCAAGCTGCCGAGAGAATGCACCTCCCCTGGTTTGTCCATGAGACTGGAGAAGAGCAGTTGCACCTGAGTCCCGAGGCCTGGGATCTTCTCCCAGTCCTGCCCCTTTCTTCCTGTGTAACCTCTGTCCCTCCCAGGTCCTCCGTATCCTCATCTGACATGTGAGAAGTGCATCTTCTGTTCTGGACAGTCTGGATCCAGAATCAGGGCTCTTTTTTTTTCTTTGACTGCGTTGGGTCTTCGTTGCTGTGTGCAGGCTTTCTCTGGTTGCGGTGAGCAGGGGCTACTCTTCGTTGCAGTGTGCGGGCTTCTCATTGCAGTAGCTTCTCTTGTTGCAGAGCACGGGCTCTAGGCGTATGGGCTTCAGTAGTTGTGGCACACGGGCTCAGTAGTTGCGGCACACAAGCTCTAGAGCGCAGGCTCAGTAGTTGTGGCACACGGGCTTAGTTGCTCCGCGGCATCTTCACAGGCCAGGGCTCGAACCCGTGTCCCCTGCATTGCCAGGTGGATTCTTAACCACTGTACCACCAGGGAAGCCCCACAATCAGGGCTCTTAACTACTGTGCCTGCCTATAATTCCAAGTGTGAGCAATTACCATTCACAGCAATACTAATTATCATGTTTCTGCACAGCCTGGCCTTACCCAGGTTCTTTCTCATTCCGGCCCAGGTCAGCCCCGAATGGCACGCTCTCAGCCACATGAGCTGAGGTCACAGGTCTGGGATGACCCCCAAGGTTCCCAGGCTATGGAGGGATTTGCTTTCAGCCAGAAGTTTGTCTCCCCTTAGTCACATGCTTGCCTCTCAAGGGGCTCTGTTTGATCTTCCCTTGTCCACTCTGTCTCACAAAGCAGGGGCTACTCACATTTGGGGCATTAGAAGCAATGAAATGGGAAATCTGAGGCCAGAGAGGAGCAGACCTTAGAATGTGATTCTATGATCAGGAAAAGGGAGTCATGACTGGAGCCCGGACGGGGAGGGCCAGGAGGGGAGACGGCAGCATCTGGCAGGAGGCCTGGAGGCTGGAACAGTAGAAGTCCAAAGAGCTAGCTCCCTGCACCTGTCAATAATGCCCAGGGCTTGGGGGCTAGAAGGGAGAAGGGGCCATCACCCTGCACAGGTTGACGGCCAGAGCACAGACCCCACCCAGGTGGAGGTGGCAAGTGCCCGGCCTTCCCAAATCCAGAGGCCAAAGCATCTGCGGGAAGGCCACTGGGGAGGAGGGCAGTGAGGGTTGAGAGGTGAAATTCTGACCCCGTCACTAAGGGTCCCTTCGATAAATAAAAGAGGACAGTTGCCAAAAGAACCATTGTGACCACACAGGGAGGTTGGTGTCTTGATAAGGGCTGTGTGGAAATGCACTTCTAGGAAGTTTTCCTGCAAATATACCTGCACACATGATATATGTACGAGATCTCATTGTGGCTGGTTTGGGAATGTCAAAAGGTTGGAAACAATGCAAATACCCATCAATAGTGGGTTTATTAGCAAATAATGGCACATCTACATAAGGGAATAGTATGCTGTGTAAAATAGAATAAGGAATTTCTTTATGTATTGATTTGGAAAGAGTTCTAAGATATATTTGGGGGGGGGGTGCTGTTGTTTGTTTTTTTGGCCGTGCCATGCAGCATGCGGTAACCTTAGATCCCCAGCCAGGGATGGAACCGTGTCCCCTGCAGTGGAAGTGCAGAGTCTTAAGCACTGGACCACCAGAGAAGTCCCCTAAGATACATTGTTGAGTGAAAAAAGTCAAGATACATGACAGTGTAAATATTATGCTTCCAATTGTTTTTTTAAGGAGAAAATAATGTGTGTTTGTTTTGTTTTGTATATGCAACAAAAATATCTAGAAGGATGAATTAAAAACTAATAACTGATTACCCGTTGGGGCAAATACGGAACATAAATGGAAGAAAGACTTTTCATTGAATACTTTTTTATACTTTCAAAGCCAAGTAAATGTATTGCCTATTTAACAATTAAATAAATACTTTAAAAGAAACAGTGGAATCATTCCAATAATTAAGGCTGAGTGTGCAGCACATAAGAGTAATAAAAACCATTACTGTGCACTGAACAGTTTCTCTGGGCTCCATCCTGAGGAAATGGATGGTGGCTGCAGTGTGGAAAGCAGGGACGTCAGAGCCCCACCTAGTGGGTACCTGTGAGCGTTGGCCTGCCACCCTCAGGCAGAGCAGTAGGGAGTCTGGAAGCTAGGACCCCAGACTTCCTTCCTTCCTTGCCTTCCTTCTCTTCTGTTCCCAGCCCTCCGTCCTTGGGACCTCTTGGTCCCACCTAAATGGCTTTGGAAGTAGTCAGACTTTTTCAGTTTGCCAGTCTGGACAAGGATTAGGATTGAGGAAAGGGGATTTCATAGGAACTGGAGCAGCAGACTCTCCCCTCCCTTCCTTCAAAACCCAAAGCAAGCTCACCTCCTCCAGGAAGAATTCCTTGTGAAACTCACCAAGCCCCAGCCCCTCCTCAACTCAGGGAGGTGGTCTGATGCCCAAGGTGGGGCCTGTGTCTCCCTGAAGCAGGGTTCAGGCCTCTTGTCTCTAATTCTCTTCATCCTCTAAACCCCAAGTCCAGCCTCTAGACAAGGGATATCGCAGGCCAAAGCCAGGTGTGCCCGGCCCTGGCCAGGCTGCCCAGTGAGGGAGATAGTGGACAGAAAAGACACAGACCCTGTCCTGGTAAGCCCCCAGCCAGGCGGGTCAGAATATCCTTACCCACGGTCGCAGTGGCTTGATTGGTTACAAAGGCCATCCCACCCAGGCAGAGAGGCCAGGGCACATCCCCCCTGTTTCAAAGGAGCCTGAGGCTGGGCTCAGGGCAGAGACCCAAACTGGTGAGTGACCAAAGTGACCTAATAGCTCCCTCATCTTGTCAGCACTCTGCACACTGTATTATCACCCGCTGATACTGGACTCTTCTGAACAGGGCAGTGTCTGATTCAGCTCTGAGTCCTCAGCTGGGGAGGGGCACACCATCAGGGACCTTGGAGAGAGTTGTGAATTGCCGTGAAGGACAGAGAAAGGAAATGCCTTGTCTAAGTGTGTGACCTGGGACTGGACCCCAGGTTTCTGACCCCAGCCCAGCACGCTTTCTTCTCTTTCCCTCTTACAGAGTGGCTCAATCCTCTGCACCTACTGCCCACCCCACCCACTTTCCAAGCCCTTCTACCATGGGTCAGCATCAAGGGCTGCCAAGAAGAATGGAGGAGGAAAGGAGATCTGGGAGGGCTTCCCAGGGGAGGTGGGAACTACAGCCAGTTTTCCTCTTCTAAAACAAATCACTGGGCTCCCCATGAGCAAGTGCCTTTCAGCCACCAGAAGCCACCCCCAGCCCAAAATAGCATCCAAATGGATCCTGGCTTCCTTCCACTGATTTCCTGCTCAAATCAGGTGCATACAAGGTGGCCAATAGGTGGCGCTTTTGTCTCCACAAAATTAATGAGGGGAGAAGGGGGGAGAGAGAGAGAGGAGTTCAGGGAAAGGGGAGAGAGAGGGGAAGTGTCCAAGAGGGAGGAAGAGGAAAACTGGAAGAAAAAGGAAACCAGAACTTGTCATTTGGCTTGGAAAAGTAGCTTTCAAGATCAGGACTGTGGGTGTGAGTTGGGGAGACATGGATATTGGGGTGAGCTGAGGAATTTTATTGGTGTCTGGGGCTTTCCATCTAAGTTTCCACCTCCACTGGCCTCTTTCTCAGAGGAAGAGAATGACTTTGGAGCCAGGGGAAACTGGAGTCCAGTTCTGAGTCAGTTACTTTGCAGCTTGACCTGGGTAAGTCACTTAACCTTTATGAGCCCCAATTTCATCATCTATTAAGTGGAGCTAAGAATTCTAATAATGCCATCCTGCATTCCAGGAATAAACTGTACTTGCTTGATTGTGCATTTTTGTAATACACTACTGGCTTCAATTTGCTAATATTTCATTGAGGAGCTCTGCATCTTCTTTCATATGTGAGAATGACTATTTTGCGTGTTCACCCCTTCTTTATCAGTTGTTTTTTTAAATATAAATTTGTTTACTTATTTACTCATTTATTTTTGGCTGCACTGGGTCTTCGCTGCTGCACGCGGGCTTTCTCTAGTTGCGGTGAGCAGGGGCTACTCTTCGTTGCGGTGCATGGGCTTCTCATTGCGGTAGCTTCTCTTGTTGCGGAGCACAGGCTCTAGGCGCACAGGCTTCAGTAGTTGTGGCATGCGGGCTCAGTAGTTGTGGTTCACAGGCTCTAGAGCGCAGGCTCAGTAGTTGTGACGCATGGGCATAGTTGCTCCGCGGCATGTGGGATCTTCCCGGACCAGGGCTCGAACCCATGTCCCCTGCATTGGCAGGCGGATTCTTAACCACTGCGCCACCAGGGAAGTCCCACTTGGTGATTTTTTAAAGACAGAATTGAATTAGGGTTTTGTTTTGTTTTTTCAACACCTCCCAAGGTGTCAAAATTCTTAAGGCACTCTATGACGTAGCTTTCCAGACAATGAACTCTGTAAGGGCATAAACACTCTCGTATTTGTATCTGTATTGGCCTCAGAGCCCAGCACAGGGCCTGGCACACAGTAAGCCCTCAATGCTGTTGAATAAAGGAAAATTAAAGAGGCATTTTTGAAATAAAATCTTTCTGATTTTCCAGTTCAGTAGTGACCTTTCTAGTATTTCTGTGCAGACATTTCCCGTCTTGTCCTCACTATTTCAAGATCCCAGGGACAGAGACCTATGTGGCAGAGGCAGGAATTGAATTCAGAACTCAAGAAGCACTTCCTGGCTTCAGTAGAGTAAGAAGGGTCCTCACCTTCCCTTCCGTGGAAATTTTTTGGATTTAGAAGGAATTTTTCAAGAAGTGCTGTGAGGCAGGAGGAAGGGCTGTAACACCATTTGGAGCAGAAGAAAGTTTGCATTTTCATCTCTGTGGAGCTCTACTCCTTAGAGAACTGAGGGCAGGATCTTCGATAACCTGTTGGGCCCCGGGGAGGGACAATTTTCTTATTGGACCAGTGGGGACCTAGTGTCCACCTCCACCTCTTTCAGCTCTTTTGCAGATCACCACAAGGACTAAAAGTGAGAATGGGTAAGAAGGTGCCAAAGTACTGTCAACCCAATCATTATTCAGTACGTCAGGCACAATATTAGACACTAGGGATTCATTCACTCAGTCAGTCAGTCATCAAATATTAAGTGAAGGGCCACTATGCATCAGGCAAATTAGATCTGACTCTTGCCCACAGGGGTTAATAGCTGAGGGAGCAGGGTCTATCTATCCAGGGTATTTCATACCAAGACTGTGCATACCTACTGCCCTACCTCCAAAGAGGGCCTTCCCTGCCTTCTCAGATTTCCTGAACTGGTCTTCTCTATGAGCTGCCTATGCTCCATGTTCACCCTCAGTCACTGCCCTGGAGCCTTAAACTCTTGTATCTAAGAGAGGAGCACCAGGCACGTCCAACATGCAAATCACGTTCACCCGGGGCTCAGACACACTGATCCCCTCCCCCACCCTTCCCCACACCTAATCCAGGCCCCACTAGACTGAAAACCCTGGGGCAAAGGAGCTTGGAAAAGCCTGATGCTTAGCATTTGGGTCAGCACCAGAGAGCAGGATAGGGTCAAAGGCCAACTCCCTCCCTCATGCTGCAACCTCCTGGTCTCTGCTCAGTGCTGCCCTGTCCTTGGTGCTGGGGACAGTTGTGAGTCAGCTCAGGTCCCTGCTGCCCCAACTCCCAATCCAGCAGGGGAGGTAAAACAGGGGGCATAGCTGATGGTGCAGACTCAGGCTTCATCCAGCGGGGCATGTATGGTTCTGCAGCCTGGTCCCACTCCTTAAAGTAGGGAGTAGACTTTTAAACTGAGCCCCAGCCTTGGCACGGTGCCTTTCCTCCAGAATACTGTGCATATACTAATCACCCGGGAATTTTGTTAAAATGTGGAATCTGATGATTCAGTAGATCTGAGTTAGAGCTTGAGATTATGCATTTCTAACAAGCTCCCAGGTCTCTGGGACCTGGACCACAGTTTGAGTGGAAGCCTCTAGAGCTCTTGTCTCATTTCTCTGAGAACTGATTGGTAATGTCTCTTCCCCACGGATCCGTAAGCTCCTTAAGGCAGGGATCTTGCCCATTTGTTTAGTGATATATTCCCAGTGCTCCCCACATTCAGTAGGTCCTTGTTGGAGGAGTAGCCAACGCTCCCTTATCCATGGGAGCTGGGAATAATCCCACACAGCAGACAAACCCACTGGCCAAATACACTCATTTGCACACCCCATCTCACCTCTGCCAACCTCTGTGGCAGGTGATGGCATTTTACCAGGCCTACTATGTGCACAGCTATGGCTTAATCACATCCTAATCCTACTTCATGAACCTCTGCCTAATAACTCACAAGGGGCTCACCCCATGTGGTGACCCAAGATCCTGAGCAAAGCCTCCCCAGACCACTGCCCCAAGTCACCAGCCGACACACCGGGCCCAGAGGAAGGTTTCTTCTTTCTTTTTAATTAAACTAGTTTTAATTAAAAAAATAATAACCTAACAAGTCCCAAGTTTTCCATATGGTGGGGCAGCCCACTAACTCCCCTTGCAGTCAAGGAACCCCTGGTGCTGCTTGTCTCAGAGATGAAGAACTGTCCTCAGGGTCTGCAAGAGCTCAGCTAGGTGCGTCTGTATGGAAGGGGAGCGCTCTCCCAGTAAGAAACTGAGAACGTACAGGCAACTGGGGGGGTGCGGGGACAAACTTGTGGGGGGATGAAGGGACAACAGCAAGGGAGTCATAAACCTGGGAGTCTGACCTGGGTTTGACTCCTTGTCTTATAAAAACACCAGGGAAGGTTAAAGAAGTGAGGAGCCAGTCGGGAAGTGGCTTGAGATCGAAGGTCTAGCTTCAGAAGGCTTGGACTTCACTAGAAACCCGAGGTGAGGGCTCACAGGTGGTGATCCAGGGTCTCCAGACGTGGGACCCAAAAGGGCGCTGGCGGGTGGGGGGCGTGAACAGTGGAGGGCGAAGAAACGGGGGCCTTAGAGTTCGCGGTGGGGAGGGGGATTCAGTCCGGTGGAGAGACAGCGGGAGGCTCCCCAGAGATGGGGGTTAGAGACAGATGCAACAGGTGTGCTCAGTCCATCAAGCAGAACTGGGAGCTCCGAGGTGCGCTCCAAGCCAAGGGGGCACAGATGGGGGCTCCCAGGCAGCGCCCCGTCCTGGGGGAGAGGGGCCCGAGCCACTCCGCCGGGCTGGAAGGGCTCACAGGTAGCGCTCCAGCCCCGGCGCGTAGCCCGGCGGCCGCAGGTAGGCCTCCCCCGGGCCGAGCGGGCCGAGCGCGGCCGCCGGCCCTGCCAGGGCCAGCAGCGGCTCTGCGGGCAACGGTCCGGGGCCAGGACGCGTCGGGGGCAGCCCCAGGCGGTCGGGCGGCGGCGAGTAGAGAGGCGGGGAGGCGGCTGCCGCGCAGGGCGGGAAGGCGGCGTCGGGCGCAGCGCAGCAGGGCGGCTCGGGGGCGCCCAGCCCCGCCAGCTCGGGCGGCAGGCTCACCAGGCTGTCGACGCTGAAGAGGCGCGCGGGCGGCGTGGAGCCCGGAGCGGCGGGAGGAGGCGGCGCGAGCAGCGCGGGGCCGGGCGCGTAGGGCGCGTAGGGGAAGGGCGGCGGGCCGGCGGCGGGGGCGGGCGGCGCGGCAGGGAGCGCGGGCATCTCGGCGCGCTTGAACCGCTTGCGGCGCCGCAGGAAGCTGCCGTTGTCGAACATGTCGGCAGCCGCCGGGTCGAGCGTCCAGTAGTTGCCCTTGCCCGGGTTGCCCGGCTCGCGGGGCACCTTGACGAAGCAGTCGTTGAGCGTGAGGTTGTGGCGGATGCTGTTCTGCCACTTGCGCGGGCTGTCGCGGTAGAAGGCGAAGCGCTCGGTGATGAAACGGTAGATGGCGGCCAGCGTGAGGCGGCGGCCCGGGGCGTGAGCCAGCGCCATGGCGATAAGCGCGATGTACGAGTAGGGCGGCTTCCCTCGCTGCAAGGGCCGGCGGCGGCGGCGGCCCGGGCCCGGTGCTGGCGCAGGTTCCGGCTCCCCGCGGCCCGCGGCCGCCTCCTCGGGCTCCGGCCCGGGCTCGGCTCCGGCAAGCGGCGACGGCGGCGGCCCCGACGGCGCGACCGAGGGCGGGGCCGGGAAGCCCGAGAAAGCAGCGGACGGCTCCATGTCGCTGCGCCCAGGCATGAGAATGCGGCGGCCTGCCCGAGCTCTTGGAGGGAGCTGGGGCCGCTGACCCTCCTTATATGGACACGGCCCCCTCCCCCTGTGCCCCAAACCAGGGGCGAGGGCTCGGACCTTCTCCGCTGGCCAGCGCCTCCCCTCTAATTTGCCTTCCCAATCCTCTTACGATGCTGACAATTCTCCCCCATTCCCATCTCCACCCCCCAACATTTCACCCCTCCCTTGGTCTCGTCCCTTTGGGTCAGTCAGCCCCAGACCCAGCCTCATCCCTTCCTCATCTCCGTGGGGTCAGTCCCTGGCCCTGGCCCCGGCCCCATCCCACCAGATTCCGTCAGCCCCCTTTCCTTTCTGCTCCTCCCTCAACCTCCACCCCTTTGGCTCAATGCCAATCACAAATCCACCCATTCAGAGCACTCTCTGGGCCCCCTCCCCATTATGCTTCTCCCAGCCAACTCCTGTCCCCTCCATCCTTCTTCTCTCCTAGTCCCCTCTCGGTCCCTCCAACCCCAGCTGGGGCAGAGATGAGAGCCACCCAGGGCCTGCCGCCTTGCTAGCCCTCAGCATCCTGCTACTGTGCTGGTCGGGGAGATGCCAGGCCCACCCTGGGACATTAGGCAATGGAGAAAGGTAGGGTGAGGGAAGGGGAGAGCAGGAGGCCGGCTTGTCTCAGGGGAGGATGTTTCCTGGCTCCAGGGTCAGCATCTCCGATCTCTGCTATCTCCCCCACAATCTTGTCCCATCCAGGCCAGCATCCTTTGAAAAAACAAAATCGTGAAAAGTGGTCCAGCTAGCAGATTTGGGAACTGGAGGACTGACGGCTTTAAATCAAGAGCCCCCTGGAAAATCTATAACTTGGAGTTGCCTTCTGGCTGCCTCTTCTCCATGCACTTTCTCTTCTAGAAAGAAGGCTCCCTTTCTCACACACTCATGTCATGCACACTGGGAAGATGCACAAAACACAGCCTGCATAGCCCAGAGTTCCAAGGAGCAGTTACTGGGTCAGAGAGTGACCCCCAAGTGCTTCCACAGACTGGAGGTCTGAGAGAGCTGCTTACTGGCCCAGAAATGCCAGACTCGCATCTCATTGGGGAAGGCGGGGTGGTCTTAGTGTTTATTAAAACCCGGCTCTAGGAAATACCAGCACACACCACACGGTTCAGAAGAGACGCAACCCTGAGCCTATTTCAGGAAACTTTTCCAAAGTGACAGGAAAGCCAGACCTGGCTTGGAGGGAACTAAAGGATGAAAGAGTCTTGTCTTAAAGAGACTTGTCTGTCTTAGAGGTAGGCAAGTTCAAGGGAACAGGGCTGGGAGTAGGTAAGGCAACTGAAGTGGCCCAGATTTAAGGGGCCTCTCACTCTTGGGGTGGTGCGAGTGCAGGGTCGGCATTTGAGAGCCAGTGCCTCCTTAAATTTGGGGCCCTAGGTGCCTCACCCCAGTTCTGGCCCTGATGTGGAGTGCCCCTGGGTACAGATGATCAAAACTAGCTATAGAAGCCAGAGGGCCTAGGACTTCAAATTCCAAACTTGAAGCTCCAGGACTCCGCTCTCCCAGCTCCAATCTCAGCTGGTAATACCCCAGCCACCATCACAGAGCATTGTGTATGTGGTAAACACTTACGCACATTAGCTCACTTAAACGTGAGCACCTTGAGAGGCAGGTACTATCAATACCCCTGTTTTGCAGATAAGGAAACTAAGGCTTTGAGAGGTTAAGAGACTTGTCTAACCTCACACAGCTAGTAGGTGGCAAATGGGATTAAACCCAGAGTTCAGTGCCCTGGCACCAAGACTAGGAACACCGTAGCTTAAAGCCGAGACTGTAGAAATAATTTACTCTGGAGGCCTTCCAGCTCTCACGACTTCAGCTGCAAAGTTGATGCCTAGCCGCTCTGCTGACCTCCAGGTCAGCATGTCCAAGTGTGCATTGGGCATGACGCTCAACCTCGTGCACCCCCGACCCCATCCTCCTCCCCGTCCTGCGTTTCAAATCTCAGCCAGTGGACCCCTTGCCCCTCACCACCCAGATCAGAAATATGGACACCATCTCGGGCTCCTACCTCCCCCATCACTCCCCACGTCCAAGCGATCTGCAAGTGCTGTCAGTTCCACATGAATCCAAATCCGTCCTTCCTTCAGTTCTCTTGGCCTCATTAGCCCACATCATTCATTGAGCACTTCTGTGCCAGGCCCTTTGCCAGTGCTCAGGGGAGACAGAGGTGAAGAGACTCACAATCTGGTGGAGAGATGGACACACAAACAATTACAAGTCGGAGAGAGGTAGGCAGAGGGGGCTGTAGAAGCAGAGAGGAAGGAGAAGATGACACTCGGAGATCTAGATACAACCCCTCCCCCCGCCCCGCCACACAACAGTGAAGAGTCAGCCTGGCTTATACACAAACAGACCTGACCTCAGTACCCTCTCCACCTTGCATCCTACTGCCTGACACAGGCCTTAGGAGGATAAGATGGTACAGTCGCAATGAACAGCTCACCAAAGAGGAAGGCAAGACAAGCAGCGGCAGCAGCAGGGAACCTGGCTCCAAGAGCCGAGTGACCTGGGCTGCCGATTGCTCATTTGAGCCTCAGTTTCCTCACCTGCCAAAGAGGAACAATAATGGACACTCTCAGCATTGTTATGAGGTTCAAATGAGATCGTGTATGAAAGGGCCTGGCCCACATTGGCAACTGGTAATAGGAGATTTCCTTTCTACTACTCATCTGGCACGTCTGGTATAAAACCAGGAAGGGAAGGAGAGAGGCAGAGCCAGAGAAGTGCTTTCAGAGCCTGCATATTTTCAACCAGGTGCAGCAGAACCCTGCAGCTAGACTCGCACAGAACCAGAGCCACCATCTTTCTCACCTTCCCTTAGGGCTGAAGCTCCCCTCCAGATGCCTCTCCCACAGCCTCCTGGGGTAGGGGGCGGGTTGTGGAGAATGGCTCTTATTACCTCCCCTGGCAGACTGCAATTTTCTTACACTTTCAATTTTCCAGTCCATGTGTAGAGACTGGGACATAGTATATGTTCAATAAATGATACTGAATGTGTGGTTGGCTGTGCTACTCTTGGGAAGGGTGGGGGCAGGGAGCTGGGCCAAAGGGGTGAGAACCCAGACTTTTCCAGTTCTCTGTGTCTGCCTGGCCCCCTCCATTGGGCCTGCTTCCCGGAGCCAAGCAGGCCGGTGTCAGGGAGTGGCCCAAGGGCTAATCCTTGTTTTCAGCGTGGCTGGGCCCTCTTTTCACAGGCCCTGGGCCGGACGGGATGCGGCTGAGCATCCGGGCATAAGATGGCCAGTGAAGGCGGCCCCTTTCTCATGGGCCTGGATTCCAGGCGGCCCAGCGTCTGAGTGGAGCCCCTGGGGCGGGAGGAACACAGTGGCTGGGCTGGGCAGGCCTTTGTCTGACCACGTTGGGTGGATATTCAGGCTGGCAGGAGGGATTAATGGCCAGGGATTGGCCCTGGGGCCGGCCTTCCCACTGCCCTTTGGAGGCCAAAGGCCCAGGTCAGGGCACACAGTGTTGATGGCTCCCTAGATAGGAGTGGAAATTCCCACCCTGTCCAAAGCTGTTAGCATCAGCCCCCAAGGCTCCCTGCCCCCAGCCCCACCTCTACAGAGGCACCATGAGCCAAGATGGGCTTCGAGGCAAGGAGCAGAGGGTGGGGGACCGAGCTTCCAGCCACTTCGCCTGGGAGAGAGGGCTGAGGCTGAAAGTCATTTCAGGTCCTTGCCCCAAGATTCACAGCCACTGTAGGAGGGCCCCCGACTGCCCCTCCAGAGCTCTGGAGAGAAAGAACTATGTTAACCCAATGAGGGTTCAAGGGACCAGCCTGAGCTGTCACCAGACCCCATAAGGCTTCCTAGAAAGTTTCCCCTAGTCTGAGACCACTCAAGAGCCATTTATTTCTAAAGCAGCCCCTCGTAGCAGCCACAGAACCCACAGCCCAGAGGCTTCAGGAGGGGCTCGGGAGCTCAAGGAACTCTCAGAGACACCCTCACCTCAACCCCCGCCGCCCAGGGATCCCAAGGGCTGCTGCAGGACCTCCTCTCTCTTCCAAGTCCAGAGCTGTCCAAGATGGTGCTCCTTCCTCAGAAGCCTGGGGCAGGGACTTCCCTGGTGGTCCAGTGGTTAAGATCCTGGCTTTCAATGCACAGGACGCAGGTTCGACCCCTCGTCGGGGAACTAAGATCCCACATGCCGTGGGGCAGCTAAGCCCGTGCGCTCTAGAGCCCGCGTGCTGTAACTACTGAGTCCGCGCACCACAACTAGAGAGAAGCCCGCGTGCCCCAACGAAGAGCCCTTGCACCACAACGAATGATCCTGCGAGCTGCAACTAAGACCTGACGCAGCTAAAGAAATAAATAAATATTAAATTAAAAAAAAAAGAGGAGGAAGCCTGGGGCAGACAGTTGCAGCCTGGCGAGGGGGGCATATTGGGTGCCCATTTTGGTGTGGTCTTTTCTAACCAGGCTTCTCCTGAACTAGGGATGAAAGCAGCAGCCCCAGCCTTACCCACAGAGCCTGACCTCTGCAGTGCTCTCTGGGCTGAGGGGCCTGCGCCAGCCTCGGGAAAGAGAACAAGGGCAGGCCTGACTCTGGAGACAGCATCAGAGAAGAAGCCAGGAGGGGGATGCTCCTCCTGGTGCCTCTTCATACCTCAGGCACTTCCATTCAGCAAGTCCCGAGGATCTGTGTCCAGGCTGCCCTGGGTCCTGAGTCAGTGATGAATCAGACTGTCCTCTCCCTTCACTGTGTGGTCAGTGTGTGATGCGGGCAGAGCAGGGACTGCAGGAACACAGAAAAGGGAGCCCACCCAGCCTGGCAAAGCCAGAAGGCTTCCTGGAGGGGGTAGAACTCCAGTTGCAGGGGTGGGGGGGGCGAGCAGGCCCAAGCTGGATGAAGGCTCATTCTCTGTGCCCCATCTCATCTCATCACTGCACTTACCTTACTGACTCTACATGTGTCTGTCTCCCACACTAGCCTCTATACTTTGAGGGAAGGTACCATGTCTCACTCATATTTGGATCCCTAGCGCTTAGTATAGTGCCTGGCACAAGTTGATGGCGGATAAGTGTGAATCAGATGGCTGGCAGGACAGCTGGCTACCAGGACAAGAAAACCTCAGGTGCAAAGGTCTAAAGGCAAGGGGATATAGTCCATTCTGGGAAGCGCAAGACTTTCAGTATTTTTCTACTAAAAATTCGATGAGCTAATGCGTGTAAAGTTCTTAGGACACTGCCCGGAACATATCAATACTGTGTGGAGCTATTGTAACTGTTGTTGCTTTTCTTGTTACTATTATAGTTCACTGTGGCTGGCGTAGAGTGTCAGGGGACTGAGACAAAGAAGGTAGATGGAATCAGATTGTAGATGACTTATTTGCCAGGCTAAGAAGATTACTTCTTTCTAGAGACAACAGGAAGCCTTTGAAAAGTTTTCAGCAGGGGAGTGACAAGATCAGATTCCTTGTTTAGATCAGTGTGACAGCAGAGAGACTGGAGAGTAGAGGCTGGAGGCTAAGAGACCGGATGGGAGGCTGAGCACACGATGCCATGTGAACCGAGGCTCTGCTTCTGCGAAAGCACCAGACCCTTCACACCCATTCACTTCAGACCAGGGCAGAGGGAGGGCCTCCAGCATCCATCTCAGATGGTACCTTAAACCTCAACTGTCACACATCCAGGAACTGGCCATCACCCTCTACTCCTTTCTCTCCCTCTCTGACCACCTCCACTCACCAAGACCTGTTGGTTCTCAGAAGTTTCTCTCAGTTGTTGTCTCTTCTCTCGTCCCTCTGTCTCAGTTCTTCTTCAGGACAGTGTCAGTTCTCACACTGCCGACTGCGGCAGCCTCCTGGCTGGGACCCCTACCTCCGACTCCAGTTCCTTCTCTCCTCAGCAGCTGGAGCAATACCTCATCGGTTAAACACGTGCAGTGGCTCCCCATCAGCTCAGAAGTCAGCTGAATCCTTAACACGGCTGGCAGGGGCCGCACGACCTGACCCACCCGAGGCCCCACCGCCTCCTTTCTCCCCCGTCCCCCTGCACCCTGTTTCCCCCTCAGCACACACACGTTCTCTACAGAGCCATTTTCAGCAAAGTGCGAGGTCCTCTCCCACTCGGAGCCTTTGCTAATTGAAGTGAGCAAACCCGCTTTGCCAGCTTTGGATACAAAGGCAGTCTCATTTACTTTTCCAGCCAGCCCCTCGATCTCCTAAGACTTTAATTAACGGGAAGGCCCATCTTTCCCTCTGAAGGATTCCACCTAACCTGCCTGATGGACTCCTCCTTGTCCTTTGAGAACCACTCACAGAAGATAATCATTTTAGCTTCCGGAAAACATTTCCCCATTTCTCCTTTGGCAGGCAAAAGGCCCACCCGCGCCTCTGGCCTGACTGAGCCTTAAGCACGTGCTCTGCGTTTGCTGTCCTCTGTGCCCAGTTCATCCCTGGACCCTGTGCCAGGCTGCAGAGCTGTACAGCTCAGTAAGCATTGTTGAGTGACTGACTGACTACCTTGCTGAATGAATGAATGAACGAACGAACGAACAAACAAATGACCACAAGTGTCTGGAAAGGGAAAAGATCCCTGTGCCTGATTTCCAGCTAGGAATCTGCCTCCTGCCCTTGCTGCCTCTCTGCTCAGCTCCGTGGCCCTGGGCTGAGACCCCCAACGCAGTCATTGCCTCTGCAAGGCCCAGGCTCGGTTCAGGCTCAGACGCAGACAATGTTGGTGCAGCCCTGAGCGTGTAATTCCAGCTGCTCCTAAACCACACACCTGGCATCTGAAGCACGTTCCATGTCATTTGGGACTGTCAGCGTTCTGCCATCCACCTCACCTGTACCCTAGGCAATCTCAGGGCTCTCGGGCCTCCCTGCTTCTCATTTCCAGGGTAGCTGAGAGAGAGTGGTGCTGTCAGCCAGACCGGCTGAGCCAAGGGAGTCGGGCTGGAGAAGAGTGAGTTAGAATCCACCACTCACTCGCTGTGTGATCCTGAGCAAGTTGCACAGCTCCTGTGGTCCGTGTTAGACACATAAACCCAGGGCCTGGAGAACTCTGAGAGGACCTGGGCCACTGATTCCCAACCTACAGGCCCTTTAGCTAAAGCACGTCATCTGGAAACCACGTGGCACCCTGTGCTGTCTGTAAAGAGGACGCACAATGTATCTCACACACAGGTATGAATGCTTTGCAAATGGTTGTCGAAGCTGCTGTGACTGAGAAATACCCACAGTGAAAAGCTTTGTGGTCATTTTAATTTTTCATCCATTGGTGGATATTAGAAGCACAACTGCTATCATATGGAGTAGCTGAGAGGTATTTTTTAATCCCCATTCATTTTTTTTTTAAGCTCTTTTTGATGTGGCCTATTTTTAAAGTCTTTTTTTTTTTTTTTTTGGCTGCACTGGTTCTTTGTTGCTGCACGAGGACTTTTCTCCAGCTGCGGCGAGCAGGGACTGCTCTTCGTTGCAGTGTGCGGGCTTCTCGTTGCAGTGGCTTCTCTTGTTGCAGAGCACGGGCTCTAGGCGCACCTGCTTCAGTACTTGTGGTGCACGGGCTTAGTTGCTCCTTGGCATCTGGATCTTCTGGGACCAGGGCTCAAACCCGTGTCCCCTGCACTGGCAGGCGGATTCTTAACCACTGTGCCACTAGGGAAGTCCCTTAATCCCCATTCTTAAACTACCACTTTAGTCCAATATACCTTCTTCACTGTTTTGGATATTGAGGTACAGGAAGGGGAGAGACTTGCCTAAAGTCTCAAAGCAAGTCAGTGCAAAGCCAGAAATGGAGGCTAGGACTCTGTCCTCCAACTCCTCCTTCTCTGCACTTATTCAACGGTATTTACTAGTACCTGCCTGTGGCTGACTCTATGCTGGGCACCAGGGAGCCATTGATGGAGAACCACAGTCCTATCCTGAGGGGCTGACATTATCTGTCAGGGAGAGAAGACACTGAACAAAGACTTTATCCTAACTCCTCAGAGAAGCCATGGGAGGACTGGAATCAGGAAGTGATATGATAAGATTGCTGTTGTCTAGTAATCACTGCATTTGCAATGTGGATGATAGACCAGAAGGGTTTTATCATTTAGGATGTTTTGGGCTTCAAGTACAGAAAATCTCAACTCAAAGTGATTTAGGCTGTAGGGATGTTTTCTCCCTAACAAGAAGGTCAGAGGCAGGATACAGTTAGGGCTCTGGCTCCCCTTTTCTGTGATTCTCTTGGCTCTGTGGTCCCTCATGGGTTGGCTTCATCTTCAGGCTGGCAACAGATAATTACAGCACCCAGAACTACAACACTGAGTTCCAAGTATCCAGAAGAAGAGAGGTTGTCTCCTTCTCTGTCTCCTTCTCTCCCCTCCCCCTCCCCCAATGTCTCCTCAGCTCTCATTGGCCAGAGTTGGATCACTTCCCCACTCCTAAACCAATCACTGGCAAGGAGGAATGAATTACAGTTTTGACTAGGACAAATCAGAACCTACCTACTCCCAGGAATGGGTCACTTTCACATGAAGTGGGTTGCTGTGTGTTAGAGAGTGGATACTGAAACAATAACAGGTTCCCTTAAGAAGGTGGAAGGGACAAAGTCTGCTATAAAGAGAGAAGCGAGGAGTCTGGAAGCTCAGCCTGGAGTCCACTGAACAGGGCAGCTTCTGTAGAGCACTCGCCTCTCTGCCTCGGGTGTCTGCCTCCCTACGTGGCTCTCAGCTCCTTGAATGCAAGGCCTGGGACCCAACCTCTTGTGGATCCAAGCACTGGAGTCACCAGAGAGGAAGAGGGGTGGTTAGAAAAGCCAGCGTATTCCCACAGTAGCAGGCACAGGCTAACATTGAGAAGTACCCCCGAGCAGGGGCCAGAGAAGAACACCCTGTGAAGGATCACCTGGCTGGGTGAGCCAGGGCAATCATCTTGACCTCCCTGAGCCTCAGTTTTACCTTTAGAGACCTGGGAGAGGATGTTCTCGCTCTCTAGCCACATTCACATCCCACAGAGTCTTCCTTCTCTATCACCTTGGATGAGCCTCAGGGTGGGGGATGAATGGGAGGGGTTAAGAAGAGGGAGAAGTGGGAGACGGGCAGGTAGAAAGACTAGAACTGGAGTGCTGGAGCTGGCTCCGACCCGCTGGTGAGAGCAGCACATCTCCTCCCAGCCCTGCTTTCAGTGACATGTCGGTAGTTTGAAATCAGTCACGGTGGGAGGTTTCACACCAGAAATTGACAAATGCTATAAATCAGAAGCTACTCCTCTCTACTCCGTGCCCCTCCCCCCAATCCAGCTGTTAAACATTCACCAGCCCACCACTTGGCAAAGCACCAGTGATTAAAATAATAAAGCTCAGACAAGACCGAGACTCTCCTTTGTGGCTGTCAGAGGGCTCCAGGGAGGGAGGCCCTAGAGGGCAGGACCCCGGGGGAGGGGGAGGAGCAGGCATTGACCTGTCCTCGCTCTGGGACCCATTAGCTCACACTCCTGAAACCCTGTGTCTGTGTCCAGCACTAGGCCAGAGCCTTACAGAACATCCCTAACACAGCAGCTCTGTGAGCCAGACCTGACCGCTCCCCGCCCCCCTCCATTTTATTCTGAGTTCTAATACTTAGTTCATATTATTTGATTCAGTAATTCCCCTGCTAGGAATTCACCTTGAGGGACGTGCTCAACGATGCATGTTCATTCAGGGGTGGTCATCACTGTGTTATTTATAATAGGGGAAAAATTGAACCTAATGTCCTGCAGTAGGTTTGCTCTGTTCCTTGAAACATTGGGCAAACGTTGAAAGTAGAACATTTTTGAGGACTTTTTAATGACATGAGGAAATATTTTTGATATAATGTTAGATATAAAAAACAGCATACAAAAGTCACACAGTAGGGCTTCCCTGGTGGCACAGTGGTTGAGAGTCCGCCTGCCCATGCAGGGGACACGGGTTCGTGCCCCAGTCTGGGAAGATCCCACATGCCGCGGAGCGGCTGGGCCCGTGAGCCGTGGCCGCTGAGCCTGCGCGTCCAGAGCCTGTGCTCCTCAACGGGAGAGGCCGCAACAGTGAGAGGCCCGCGTACCGCAAAAAAAAAACCCCCAAACAGTCACACAGTATGGTATCAATGTTTATGTATGTATACATACATAGAAAAAGAATGGGAAGAAAGTACACCACAATATCAACAGTTTTATCTCTAGGTGATTGGGGTCATTTTTCTTTCTTTTTTTTTTAGGAATTAAAACTATAAACATTATTCACCAAGTTTTGCTCTTGAAATATATGCACTTTGCTGTGTTTATATGTACTAATACCTCATTTAAAAGTTTTTAAAATTTATACATTTGATACACCAGAAACCAATAGCAGTTGGCAAGGTAGAAGAGAAATGGTGTGGTTATCAAACAGGAGTGAGAGGAAGACACTGCCAGGGATTGAACCCGGGCCCTCAGCAGTGAAAGCGCAGAGTCCTAACCACTGAACCGCCACGGAATTCCTCCATTTGCATCTCTTGAATTGAAATCATATGAGTGTATCACAAAGACGGGTTGATTACATATTTAAAAAATAGATAATAAGCATGCATGAGTTCTTCAACAAGAGAAAAAAATGTTAATTTCCAAAACCATCCCCAGTTTACAGAGGAGGGTATGGAAGTTCACAGAGGTGGGGCAACTGCCTAGAGTCACCCAGCCGGGAGATAGTTCCAAGCCCAGGGCTCGTCCAGTGGCAGCCACCGCTGAGTGTGTCTGGGGCTTCAAGTGTGCAAATTACTGCTTCCCTATAGACTCATTACTCATTATAGATGCAGAAGCTGAAAACGCTCAAGTGTAGAGCTCACCTCCCTCACCCCAGCGTCATCTAGAGCGCTGGCTCCCAGCTTCGCGCCTGGCACCCTCCTTCCCCCACCACGCCAGGCAGGCAGGAAGGCACAGCCTCCACGGCAGTCTGTAAGGCAGAGATCCCCTAGGCTGCCCCTACGAGGCCCAGGAGGGCAATCACTTTCCCCACCCCAGCCCACCATATGTCTCCCTAAGGACTAGAATCCAAGGAAAATTCCAGAACCTCAGGCAGGAAGAAGGAAGGGCTCTTCCAGAGACAAGCGGCAGCATCTGGAACAGTTTCTGCTTCGGAGCAGGCGTGCAGTCATTAGCAGGGCTTTGGCATGTTTGGGGGCAATAACTGCATATTTTCTCCAGGGTGCATCATTAACCGCTTTTGCTCAGAATGTAATGAGTGTGTTTCCTATGAGGTGGGGATGTTTACACTCCTCCCAGGCCTTCCTGGGCTGCTCTTCTGTCATCTGCTTGGCCTTAGGCTCCAGGCCTTCCTATTTTTAGATGGATCCAACAGCCTTAGGACCAGCCGCTGAATGCAACTGTGAGCGTGGATTTCGTGATGGGACCAAGGACCAATGGGGCAGCCTACTAGGGGAAGAATCATTCATTCCAGGGCTTTACTGTGGTCAGAAGTCACTTCTTTTCATCCCTGTTTAAAGACTCCACCCTGGGGATTTTCCAAGCTTTAAAAAATGGAGTTTTTTCTTGTTTTCCCAGAAGTTACATGGGTAGAAAATACAAAGAAGGTCATCTCCTGTGTCCCCTCCCCTCCGGCCCCAGGCAGCTACTTTGTCTCATTCTCTTTTGGGCCCTTACAAAGGCAGGTTCTTCTGCCTGGAATACTCTTCCTCCTCTCTCCGCGCCCACCCCCGTCTGAAAAACTCAGCTCCTGCCACGTCCTCCAGGAAGACTTACAAATGAGGATATGTCTCCTTCTCTGACATCCCCACAGTTTTTGTGCTTCCCTCTGTCACAGCCGTTACCACACTCAGTCCTGAATGGTTGCTTAACTCCCTCCCCTGCCTAACTCTGAGTCTTGAGAACCGGGGATGGGAATTATTCCTTTACCAAGAGTCTCAGTGTCCACCATAGGGCCAGAGACAGAACAGATGCACAAGGGATGCTGACTGACTAATCAATGGAAAGAATAAATTAATGAACATCGTAATAGAGCATCAGAGATAAAGGGGGAAGGATGCAGCCCCATTATTTTATAGATAAGGATACTGAGGCTTAGAAAGGGAAGGGAGAAGGTATTATCAGGAGCCGTTGGTTCATGGCAAGGATGTAACTGGATTTAGTGAGGTCTGGAACCAAATACTCAAACATCCTATTCATGTCAGCATCACTTTTCCAGACCACTTTCTCCACAAGGTTGGGGACCTGGCTGTTGGCAAGCTTCCTGCTCTCACAGTTCTGCAAACAGAGACAAAAGGGCAGCAGTTGGAAAAAAGCCCCCGAGAAGCACTTTGAATGATCCAATTTGGGACCCATGCTCACTCCTTGCAAATCACTATCAGAGGATGGCAGCCCCCAACTAAAGGAGGAGCAATTCTCCCAAACACATGAGGGCATCACAGCCATGACCTTTGGGGGAAATCACTGTGAGCAGGGCAGCCACCCCAATTTAAATCTACGAGAGTCACTAGCATTTCTTGAGCATTTCTGTACCCAACGCTTGTTAGATATGGTCATGCTCACTCTTACAATAACGCTGTGAGGTAGATATCATTATCCCATTTCATAAATTAGAAAACTGAGATTCAAAAAGGGTAATTGGCCCAAAGTCCAAGAGAGTTAGGGAGCCCAAAAGAACACTTAGACCCACCATCCTCTGTGTACAAATGAAGAAACTGCAACCCCAAGAGGAGGGTAGGGACTTGCCTGAAGTCGCAGAGTAGGTCAGTAGGATAGTCTGGAACTGAAATTCATGAGCACATAGTCACATTACATCAGTAGATATGTAACAGGCACCTTTGGGGTATCTGCTCTGCTCATGACAATTCCTTTCTCTTAGAACAGACCACTCACCAACCCCCAGGACTGTGAGGAATGACTCCCAGAGGGGTAGCCTGGCAGCCGTGTTAGCACCATGTGACCCCATTCCCCTCCCAAAGCTGATTGGGCTAGAATGGGACACCTGCTCCAATTGGTCCAATCACCCTCTCTTGAAAATGTGGAGATTCTTTCCACATGGCTGGATATGATGGGTGCTGTGAACTGTCATGTTTTCCCCCATCTGATCAGAAGGGCAGAGAAGGCCAGTCTGGGAAAAGAAAAGAGCAAAGGGGCAGAGATAGAGGTGGGGAGAACCATCCCCCTGGGGTCTTGAACTAGGTCAAGTCCTTTCCTGCGTTAGGTCACTTGAGACTCTTAAGTCCCTTGTAATCAATCTCCCTTTCTTTGTTTAAACAGACTCTAGTGGATTTCTTTTTTTAATTAATTTTTATTGGAGTGTAGTCGATTTACAATGTTGTGTTAGTTTCTGCTGTACAGCAAAGTGAATCAGTTATACATATGCATATATTAAAGACTCTAGTGAATTTCTTGTTGTGAAAGTAGCATCATTCTACAGCATGTGACAAAGCACCTTTACTGAAAAGGGGTCATTGAGTGAACCACATGGTTACTTCAGGCATTTCAGGTGATCTGATGAGGAGGCCAGAGTGAGCTGGAGTGGTTAGGAGGGCTTCCCTGGAGGAAGCAGGACTCCTCTGTCCTTGAAGGATGAGATGCATGTAAGCAGGGAGAGAAGGGGCAGGAGCATCTCCAGGGAACACTTGAGATGATGCAAGAGAGGCTAATTTGAAGGAGTCGAATGTAGGGCCAAGCAGGGCAGTGAAGTAGCAAACAAGAAAGACAGTGGTCTTCTGGTCCCCTAGGAGCCATCCAAAGCCATCTGAGGTGTCCGGCGGATGCAGGGAAGGATTGGGAGGCATTAGCCCCTGGGAGGGTTCCTCAGGGCTGGTTACAAACCGAATCGCTGTGGTGAAAGCAATTACATCCCACCTGTGCTCTAGGCTGACATCAGGCATTTTGCCATTTCCTGCCGGCCCCTCACTCTCCCGCCTCTGTGACTTTGCGCAGTTGTACCAACCTAGGAGCCCTTCCATCCAACCTCAGCCTAGCTTAAAGGCTACCTTATCCCAAAGTCTTTCCTGTCACCACCCTCAACCCCCAAAGTGTAATCCAGGTTTTCTTTCTGCAGGTTCCCTCTTGGATCCTCTACTGTGTAGTTTATATAGTAATTATCTGTGCAAGTGTCTGTTGTCCCCAACAGAATGTGATCCCTGAGGCCAAGACTCAGATCTGATTCATTGCTTCTCCTTTGCTTAACACTGGAGCCGGTCCACAGTACGGGAGAGTTTGCCACACGCCTGAGTGTAGCCACTGTCCACGCTAACCATGGGAAGAAGTGATGTGTTTGCTGCCTCCTACCAACCTCCCTCCCCCACTTACCAATCAGGAGAGAGAGCAGGATGTGAGGGAGCAGGGAGTTCGTCCTCCCATGGGGGTTGGGGGGTGCTGTGGAGCCAGGAGCTGTGTGTGGATATGCGTGTGCGTGTGTGTGTGTGCGCACGCGAGCACGTGTATATGCGTGCATGGGTCTGTGCTGGGAGCTCTCTCTAGGTTGTCAGTCAAGGAGGGCTCCTCCCAGAGCCTGGCAGTTGGCAACACTAGTTGTGTCACTAGCTTTGTCAGCCATCCCCCATCCCAAGCTTCATTCTAGTCACATGGTCCCATGATGGGTCAGCAGGCATCGGCCCGGAGGCTGACGGGAGATGTAGTCAATAGCTCCAAAGCCAACCCTGTTTGGCCCGGAGCCCAGGAGGGGATGGGGCTCAGCAGAAATCAGTCTAATCCTCTGTCACGTGCTGCCCCCAAAGGTCCTGTTCATTTCTGTTAACCTGCAGTTGACATTCAGGTTGATTAGATGCTTCCCTTCCTCATACTGCTCCCAAAGGCTGTGAGGGGCCAGGAGAGAAGGCGGAGCAGCCGTGTGAAAAGAGATTGGGTGTTGAAAAGTTCAACAAAGAAGAAAGGGGCCAGAAAGGCGCTGGCACTCACCAAGCACCTACAGGCTCCGGCTCTACCTGATATTTCATCCCTTCCTCCCGGCAGGCCTAGTTATCCCTTCTCCAGCCCACAGACAAGGAACCTAGTGCTCTGGCCCTGAGGTGGCTTGCCCCAGGGTGAGTGGCTGGGAAGAAGCAGAGGAGCGGGGACTTGAACCCCGTTTGCGGACGGCCACCCTCTCGCCACAGAGTCCCGTTGCCTTTAGAGGGTCTAGAGGTGGCACCCCAAACTTCTCCAGCACCTTTTCCTCCCGAAGCTTCGCGGCCCAAACCCTCATCACCCTACACGTCCAATCCTCTCGCAAACAGAGGATTTTTGTGCCAAATTTCCGCCAACTGGCCTGTCTGGCCTGTGGTCAGATCACTCTCATTCCACCTGCCGCGTTCCCACCAGCGTTTACCACAGTTGAGTCACGTAGTCCTACAGGTGACTATTTGCCTGACGTCTGCCTCTGCCACCAGACTCTAAGCTCCACAAGGGTGGGGGGTTTATCTTTTTCTCTGCTCTCTCCACATGGTTCATTCACTCAACAGATATTTGTTGAGCACCTGCCATGTGACAGCTGCTGTGCTAAGTGTTTTAATATAAAAGTGAAAAAAAAAATAAAGACAAAAATCCCTGCCCTTTGGAGCTTACCTTCTAGCGTAGAAAGAGAGACAATCAGCAAACCTTAGAGTGGACTGTCTCTCAGAAGGTAACGAGCACGATGGACAGAAATAAAGTTGGGGAGGATAACAGAGAGAGTAGGGGTGCAACTTTATGTAGGGAGGTCAGGAAAGGCCTGGAAGGAAGTGAGGGAGGGAGGCATTTGGATATACAGGGGAAGGGCCTTCCTGGCAGTGGGGACAGCAAGGGCAAAAGCGCTGAGGTGGGAGGGTCCCTGGTGTTTTCCAGGAACAGCAAGGAGGGCCAGTGTGGCTGGAGCAGAGTGGGCGAAGGGCGGGGCATGAGAGCCGTGCAGAAGCCGCCTTCCCTTTGATTTGGAGAGTGATCTGATTCAGGTTTTAAAAGCACCACTCTGGCTACTGTGGTAAGAATCGGTAGTTTCTGATGCACGTCAGGGATTTAATAGATATTTTTGAATGAATGAGTAGAGGAGAGTGAGAGGGAAGAGAGAAAGGAATATTGCGGTCGAGGGGAGAAGCTGGAGACGCAAACCCAGAGGCCAGTTCTAACCTTGACACTCAGTGATTCTGAGTCCAGTTGTGAGGCAGTGAAAGGCAAGAGACTTCTGCTGAGCTGAGTGTGAAGCTTCTCCCTGCCAGGCTACCTTAGTAGATGTCCTGAGAGGTCAGAACACCTTGTCGTGGGAGGTGTGCAAATCAAGGTGGATGGCCTCAGGAGAACCTGAGAGCTGCGGCTTTCCAGTGACTAGGGACAGCCTGTGCTCCCACCTCCGCATCTCCCCTCCCCTCCCGTCCTTTAGCTCAGATGTCGCTAGCGGGTGCAGCAAGATTCCGCTCTCTCCTCCTTGAGGACCTCCATCTGACCCTCAGGGATGTCAGGCCCTCTGGCATTTGGTCCACCTCCCTTAGGCAGTACCAATGACAGAGATGCAGGGAGCAGACCTGTGAGGAAACACTGCTGCGGAGCATTTGGAGCCGTATTTGCTGGGGCCAGGAGGCTGTCCAGGGTGGCAGGCTCTCTGTGGGCAGAGTCCTGGATTCCAGGGAGCCAAGGCCAAGGCAGGCCAGGAATTCCTTGCCTTAATTTTTGCCTCTAATTCCTCCCAGAAATGAGGCATGGCAGTCCTCAAATTCTTGGGTTTTTACGAGGCGATTATGGTGATCACTGTAAATCTCCCGTGTGTTGTTTTCAAAGGGGCAATTAAGTGGAGGAACCAGGCACCATTTTCATTTCTCATTAAGTGATTAGAGTTTGTTTGGCAAATCCCAACATCTGTGGCCAGAGGCTGGCTCTGCCGAGCTTGACTTGGGCAGTGCATGGCCTCCACACACTGTAAGCGTCCAGCACTTCCCTTCTGCCCCAGCTTCTCCTAACGTGAAGGAGTTGGAAGGAATCCTTTCAGTGTGCAGATAAGGAACCTGAGGCACAGAACGGGGAACTAATCCACTAATACCGCACCACTAGCAAGCTCTAGAGCCAGGTTCTGCCTCCCAGCGGGGGACTCCAGGCAGTACACCATGCTTCCTACCTAAAGAAGTTTTCAATAAACTTGTTCCCACTGAGGCAGCTTCGCTTCTGCAAGGAGCAGTGAAGGTTCCGTCTTTAGCATGGGGTCATTTTCCCACCTGATTGTTCTTCCCCCTAGAACCACCACCACATCAACAAAGTAGAGCCAACGCTGTTGGTTGACCAAACGCCAGTGATTCCCAGCCTCCTATTCCTTTGCCTACCGCCCACTAAAGAGGCTGTACCCAGCCTGTCTAGTGGTTAGGAGAGGCTGTGGGACCCAGTTCTGGCCAATGAGAATACGGGGGATTCTGCTGGGTGACTTCTGGGTAAGATATTCCTCCCCCTGAAAGTCACTCAAGCAGAAAGACTTTGGTCTGTACTTACTTCTGTTTTTAGATGTGGTTGTTTGCAATGATGCTCGTAGCTGAGGAGGCCATCTTGTAACTTGAGGCTACAGGCGAGAGGAAGAAAGCCAACTGTTCCAGTCATCTTTTACTATGTAACAAATTACCTCCCCAAATTCAGTATCTTAAAACAACAATTAAGTATTATCTTTCACCATTCTGTAGGTTGCCTGGGCTCAACTAGATGGTTCTCACTTGAGGTCTCTTGTGAGGTTACAATCTGGTGGAGGCTCGGGCAGGAGTCATCTGCAGGCTCACCTGGTCTGGGTGTCCTAGACGGCTCACTCACATAGCTGACGGTTGATGCTGGATGTCCAGTGAGAGCTCAGCCAGGGCTCTTGACCAGGACACCTGCACATGGCCCCTTCATGTGGCTTGGGTGACCCCAGCATGGCTGCTGGTTTCCTAGGGCAAGTGTTTCAAACAGTAAGCATTTTAAGAGGCCCAGACAGATGCTGCAAGACTTATGACCTAACCTTGAAAGTTCAAAATGTCATTTCTACCACATTATATTGGTTAAGCTAGTCACTATGGCCAGCCCAGATTCAAGGGGAAGAGAATTAGATTCTACCTTTTTTAATTTTATTGAAGTATAGTTGATTGGCAATGTTGTGTTAATTTCTGCTGTACAGCAAAGTGACGCAGTTATATATATCTATACATTCTCTTTCATATTCTTTTCCATTATGGTTTATCACAGGATATGAATATAGTTCCCCGTGCTATACAGTAGAACCTTGTTTATCCATCCTATACACGCTAGTTTGCATCTGCTAATCCCAAACTCCCAATCCTTCCCTCCCCCACTCCCCCTTCCCTTTGGCAACCACAAGTCTGTTCTCTGTAAGTCTGTTTCTGTTTTGTAGATATGTTCATTTGTGTCATAGTTTAGATTCCACATATAAATGATATCATATGGCATTTGTCTTTCTCTGCTTGACTTAACTTCGCTTAGGACGATAATCTCCAGGTCCATCCATGTTGCTGTAAATGGCATTATTTCACTCTTCTTTGGCTAATACTCCATTGTATATATATATACCACATCTTCTTTATCCATGACTCCACCTCTTAATGAAGGCATGGCAAGGTCACATTGCAGAAGAGCAAGTGGCATGGGAGATATTGCTGCCTCCATCTTTGGAAAATGTAATCTACCATACCGACACCCTGAGGACGATGATGTGGAAGATGGAAAGGGTCATGGTCCTTGTTACCTATGAGCCACCACACAGTCTCTGGACTTAAGTAAGCAAATAATGTTCTAAAGGCTTAAGCCAGAGTGAGTTGGATTTTCTGTCAAAGTCCAGGCCCGGGGGCAGGGGCTGTAGTGCAGAGAAGCAGCAGCCGATCTCCAGCCACAGCTGGGCCGTCTCAGTCCTCTGGTGGAGTCACATTTGTACTATTATCACCAGTGAGTAACATGGGAGCATTTTAGGGCCTCGAGGCATAGAAGACCCGCACTCACACTTGAGGTAGAACTTCCCTAAACTAAGCCCTAGAACTGAGATCCCACCATTCACTCTTCATTTGTTAGGTCTGAACCAATGGGGACTGTTCTCTGAAGTTCTCACCCTCTGACAGGCACCCTCAGAGTAAAGGAGTTTACGGTCCTTTCCTGAGGAGGAGAGAGCCTTGATAGGTGAGGAAGAGGTGCCTGGGGCCAGGAGAGGAGAGAGTGTGCACAGGAGACACACTTGGAGGACCTCACAACTGGGCCAGTGCTGTAATTAGAGGGATAATAAGGAAGAGCTTGGGCTGACATGTCCTTGAGGATGATAAATTGACTCTTGTTTTATGCCCCTTTTGCTTGAAAGACTTCTATTGATAAAATGACTATTAAGGAATACAAAGGATGCAAACCACAACAATAAAGATAATGGGTGAGGTAACCTCAGTAGACAAGCTATTACAACAGAACAATAGAAAGCAGGTGGAGGAGTGGTAACTGATGCAGGAGGGCAGAGAAAGTCGTAGGACAGAGTGTGCGGAGAGGAAGATACAGCCAAGGAAGAAGGCAGCCCGTCTTGGCAGAACCAGCAAGACACAGAGCTTAAAACGGGATTAATTAAAAATCGGCATTGGACAGTCTCTCCCCAACGCCAGGCACAGAGCACCAAGAGGTCAGGGTCTACTCTCCAGGGGGAGATCAGGGGGGCTTCTGGAGCAATCTATTGTCCCCAGATGAAAGACCTTCATGTTCTGGTATCGGGGTGGGAGTAGGGGAAGCAAGTCCTCTACTATAGACTGACTGACTGCCCAGTCAACCTGAGGCATGCACACTAGTTAATCAGCAAGCTCTTTGGTTCTTCATTTGTAAATATGAATGGACATCCAAGGATTGCCAAACATCTGAGGAAAGCCACCAAACTGAAAGAGTAAGACAAACAAATAAAATGACCCCAAAGGAAATGGAAATAATGCAAGGACCAGAAAAGAACTTAAAAAAAAATGAAAAAAGTTTTACACTCAATAGAATCCTTATAGAGATTCAAGGAGACAGTGTATCCATAAAATAAAAACTAGCTGGTATGAAGAAAAAAGAAACAACCAGAGAACGAGAGAGAGCTCTTGAAAATTTAAATATATATTTCAAATTTTAGTAGGTTTCAATGTTTTCAAGTTCAGGAAATTTCTCAGAGAGTGAAATAAAAAGATAAGAAGGTAGAAAATATGAGACATAAAGGATCAATACACGAAGTTAAAAATCTAAATGGGAATTCTAGCAAAAACAGATAAAAATGGAGAAATTTATATTTAAAAGTTACCTAAGAAAATTTCCCTTGAACAAAGTTCACAAAGTCTCCATATTAAAAGAGCTCCATATGTGCACCCAAAAATGAATGAAAAAATGACCTGCCCTTGGGTACCATATCCTGACTTTTTTAATACAGGGAGATAAAAAGGAGATCTAAAAGCTTTCAGATGGGAGAAAGATAAAAATAAAGAAAAAAAGGTCATAAAGGAATGGTAATCAGAGTGACTTCAGAATTCTCAGCAGCAACACAGGATGCTGTAAGTTAGTAGAGAAATGCTTCAAAGTGCTGAGGGAACACAGTCGTATGAACCATCAACTATACAGATATAGTAAAGACATAGGGAGACACGCCAGGAGTGAGAATATTTACATCCTATGCATTCTTCCTCAGGTGGTTACTTGGAGGGTGTGGGTGTGCTCTAGACAAACATGGACGTAAACCATGAAAGTGGGAAACATGTTTCAAAAAAGGGTGGACCCCACACAGAAAGCTGTGAAAGGAAGTTAAAGTGATGGATTTCCAGCAGGCTTGGACACTAGCTGATCACATTACAGCATGAGAATAGAGGGACTTGGAAGGAAGTCTCTGGTGAGAGAGGAAGACTGGATAAAAGAGAGACTGGATAAATATGAGGGAGAGATAAAGGCAGTTAGGAATTTGAGGAAAAGAAAAAGTGGTGCTAGTAAGAATATGCAATCTAGGAATCCCCAGATCTGCAATGAACAATGATAACACAATTACATGAGGAACAGTTTACTAGTTTCTAAGTTTTCAGATGCATCTATAAACAAAGCATAAAAGATTCGCTTGACCAGCTGGTGACAGAAGAAGTCAGGGGTTTGAAGCATGGGGAAGATTCTGTCTGCCTTTCTTGACTGGAAAATGGAGGGGGCACATGGAAAGGATGCGAGCACAGCCTCTAGTGCCAAGAGTACCCCATGACCAAGTCACCAAGGAAACAGGAATCTCAGTCCTACAACCGCAAGGAATTGACTTCAGCCAACAGTATGGAAGCTTGGAAGTGGATTCTTTCCTGAGCCTCCAGATACCACCTTGATTTCAGCTTTGTGATACTGTGAGCAGAGAACCCAGACTTCTGACCTACAAAACTGAGGTAACAAGTGGGTGTTGTTCAAAGTCACCAAGTTTGTGATGATCTGTTAGGCAGCAATAGAAAACTAAAACACCTGACATGCCCTTCCCCTCCCTGCTGCCCCCAAACTCTTACTTGATTTATGTCACATGAGGTGTTTTAGACTAGTGGCTAAGCTCTCAGGCTGCAGATAGGCAGACACGGGTTAGAATTAGAATTTCACCTCTGAGGATGAGCAGTCACACACAGTGAACATTCAGTATGCAGAACTATAATGATTGTTGTTCTTCATTCTGAGTCTCAGTTCAGCTCTCACTCCCTCTGTAAATGTCTCCCTGACTCCCCACCTCACTCCTCTGGAAAGTTCATCACACTCTCCCCTGCACTTTGTACTTACCGTACTATTGCATGCTTCATGCTGTACTGGTTAAACGCCCTCACTAGACTAATTTGTTGAAGGGCAGAGATCTTGTCTGTTCGGAGCCTGCCACAGCCCCTGTCATGAAGGAGCTCTGAGAATGTTTATGGAGAAGGAACACAGAGGAACTTTCTAGACCCAGTGAGGAGGGCTGTTCAGGAAGGGGTGATTTCTCTGTTACTAGGGTAGCTACCTGTCAGGGATGCTGAAAGGGGTTGACTTCTGCTTTGCTGTGTATTAAAGCTTGGATCTGTTTCATAAAAGCACATAAAAAGCCGGGAGGCAGGTACTAGAGGGTGAGAGACCTCTCCGGCTGGGGTCAGTGGACGAGGCAGAGTCAGGTGTTGAGCTGGACATTAACTCATCTATTCAATTATTTTAACACACATTGTTAACTCTGGCAGTCCTGCACAGGGAGATGCTGAAGCAGACACTGAAAAATAGGTGGGATTTTCACAGCTGCTCCTGGGAGAGCAGCTTTGGTGGAGGCTACATTATGATCAAGACCTGACAGATCCACTTCTCCAAAGAGCAGTCTGAGGACTGAGCAGGGGGCTCTGAAGTGTATGTTCAGCTGGGAGGGAGGAGGGATGGAGACCTGTGCTTGTTTCAGTGGTTTGAGACAGGGACAAGGTGAGAATGAATACGGTGGGTCCTAGAAGGTTGGAGCTGGGAGCAAGGAGCCTCTGAGCTCTGTTCAGGGATCCGGAACAGGAAGACGCAAGCTTGTGGGTACAGAAACAATTGACGGGCTGACAGAACCAGCAAAAAAGTGGATGCAGTATGGATCCTGGGTGCCCCTTGGTGGCCACACCGAATAACTACACCCGATACCACCCAGGCACAGCCAGTGCCCAGCTGAGTACTTTACTTACCTCTGGACTGGGAAGACCCACTCACCCACCTAGGAGGACCACTTGTTGCACTGGTGTCTGGGGTTGTGCATCTGTGTGCTTTTGTGTCTGCGCGCTTGTGCTGCCCAACTGTGTAGGGGTATACATGTACTTGAGTGCATGCATGTGCATTTGTCTTCGTGTGTGAGTATGTGCACTGGTGCCTGTGACCGGGCACATGTGTTCGAGTTGTACGTCCACGTATGTACTAGGTGCTAGTACCCAAGCACGCATTTGTGTGCACTGGTACCAGGATGTGAATCTGTATATTTGTATGTATGTGTATCTGTCGTTCCTTTGCTTGTGTCTGAGTGCATGTGTATTAATGCAACTTTTGGGGCCTTGGCTTTCTTTTCTGTCACACATTGAAATAGTTAAGCTCCATAATCTTATTGTTTGTTTAAAGTTTGCTCTTGGATGCAGGCCTGTTCCAGAATAACTAGCAGATGCGAAAAGCATCCATTATGTATTTTTGCAATTAGCCGAAAACCCAGAAACTTTTTCATAAATAACAGACACAATTCTGTGGGTTGCTTATTGCTGGGAGCCGCCTCCTCTCCCCGGCTCTCCTGAGCCGGCCCCGGGCCCAGCCCCAACCAGGCCAAGCCAAGGAGGGTTTGCACACTGTCCCTAGTGAGATGGAAAAACCATTAAGAGTTCAGAATAGAACTCAAGGGACAGCTTACAGTGAGGAGGAGAAAGAGAAGAATAAAGAGGAGGGGTGAGAGGAGGAAAAGTGCAGCTTCCAAAATCTGAGAAGACTCTGTCACACTGGCTCATCCAGCCTAGCAGTTACCCAGCGTTCTGGTCTAGACCCAGCTAAACAGACACAGGACAAATCCACATTCTTTTACTTGTCTTTAAGGTCCGTCCATTGTATTTCTCCACCTTATCTTTGCATACTCCCATCTCCCATTGTTTGAAACGTGGTCTCCCCTATGCCTCACGCATTCTCACTGCCATCCTTTTGCTAGTGCTGTTTCCCTCTCCTGGAATACACTTCTCCTCTTCTCCAATGCCAACCAGGCACCTCTTGACCACCGACAGCATTCCCATCAGCAAACTTCTTTGAGTACCTATCCCAGGCACTGGGGAGGGGACCCAGGAAGCAGAAAGAAAGCTTAGGGAAACTTCTCAGTATTTGAGTTCTTATGTGAAGGCACAGACTCTCATCACGTTCCTCAGTCTCTCTTCCCTGCTACATCAATAGCCAATAAAATGTATTAATAATAAAACCTATTAAGAATATACTCTGTGCCAAGTCAGTAAGAGAATAAAAAAATACAACTAAGACCTCTTAGAAACTTCTTTCCCAAAGACTCCATTGATCAAGAACTACAATGCATATTTGTTTTCTTTTTGTTGTTGTTGTTTTTTTTTTTTTGCAGTACATGGGCCTCTCACTGTTGTGGCCTCTCCCGTTGCGGAGCACAGGCTCTGGCTGCGCAGGCTCAGCGGCCATGGCTCACGGGCCCAGCCGCTCCGCGGCACGTGGGATCTTCCCGGACTGGGGCATGAACCCATGTCCCCTGCATCGGCAGGTGGACTCTCAACCACTGCACCACCAGGGAAGCCCTACAATGCATATTTATTGAGTGACTACTATGTGCAGATAATAGGAAACAGAGATGAACAAGACAGACATTTTTGCTCTCCTGGCACTTATAATCTAGCAGAGATCAACAGGAAGTAAACAAAGAAACTTCACAAATTATGCGTATGTGCAATAGAGAAGATAAATGTGGGTAATGGGCTAGAGACAGAGGAAGGCTGGTGGGGTATTAGAGGTCACACTTCAAAACTGGGCTTAATTACAGGTAGGCATGGACTACCAGAAAGACAGGAGGCAGATGTGGTAAGGCCCAGAGGTCTGGGTTCTGCTTCCAGACGCACAACTACTAGCTGTAAAGATTGTGGGGCAACTGACTTGGGCTCCTTGGACCTCAGTTTAATCACCCATGAAACAGGTCGGTAAGAGAATCATCGCAGCCTGCCTTGCTGGGAAAACAAAATGAGATCAGAGGTAAAAAAGTTTGCCAGCATTAAAAGCACTCTACAGAAACACAATACAGTTAAGAAACCAAAGGTTGTATACTGTTGTATTCCTCACAAACCTGCATCAAACATACTTTGAAGGAACGGCCAATTTTTTTGTAATGTCATCATTTTAGTGCTATTGTCATCTCCTGTAACTAACCCTCTGATCTCAGTCACAAGGGGTAGCATCTCTGAAATTTGGCTTGCTAACGTGACCAGTTAGCTCAATTAAGATGTTAGATCCTTGCATGAATGTGATTATAGACTGTACTAATGCCTCCTATATGCATCTATTATTTCAGCAACTGGCCATAATCTGTGTATTGTCATATAAAACAATGATTTAGCTGATGACTGTAAATTAAATAGCTCCTTTCCTAAGTCAAATACACAACCTAAACTCAGAAATATCCATGAAATTACTCAACCCACAGGATAAAGATAGAGGGTGTTAAGCACATCATCTTAACACCTGAAATCCATTAGGTATGAAGCAGAACTGGGCTCAACCAGCTCTTGCTTCTCTATACAAATGATTTTATTCTCCCTACCCTCATCCCATCCCATCCCTTAAATTTCTGAATCTTCCATTAGTACACACTACCAGCAGCAGCCTCAAGTCAGCAGTTACCTTCTTTCCCTAAATAGCACTTATCCAGACCTAAGTAAAGGCCCTAAATAGAGGAAGGAACACAGATACAGTCTCTGCTCAGTCACGTTTGATATTGGATATGACACAGACATTGTGACACAGAATTTGACACTAGGTGTTTGTTTTTTTGTTTTTACTTTTTGGCCCACCATGCAGCATGTGGAATCTTAAGTTCCAAGACCTGGGATTGAACTTGTACCCCCTGCAGTGGAAGCGCGGATTCTTAACCGCTGGACCGCTGGGGAAGTTCCAACACCAGAGGGGTTTTGATGCCGCTGTTTTAACTTGGTCATTTTGATGTGGGAATATTGACTCCATCGAAAAGTTAGCCATGAAACTTTAGCATTTTTTCCCCTTAAATAATGTAAATAATGTGTTCATCTTGACCACCATCCCAGTTGAGGATAGGATGACAGTTGTGCCTTTTGCGCACATTACCTGATAACTTAAAAGAGGTTGGGACTTCCCTGGTGGTCCAGTGGTAAAGAATCTGCCTTACAATGCAGGGGACGTGGGTTTGATCACTGGTCAGGGAACTAAGATCCCACATGCCACAGGGCAACTAAGCCCATGTGCCACAACTACTGAGCCCGCGCGCCTCAACTAGAGAGCCTGCGTGCCACAGACTACAGAGCCCACGCGCCCTGGAGCCTGCGCGCCACAACTAGGAGAAAACCCGTGTGCCACCTCTAGAGAGAAGCCCGCGCACTGCAACGAAGAGCCCATGAGCCGCAAGAAAAGATCCCACGTGCCACAACTAAGACCTGACGCAGCCAAAACTAAATAGTAGAATAAAAAGAAAACAAAACAGAGGTTTACGTTTTGACAAAGCCACTTTGATGCAGCCTCGCAGTGCTCATAGGTACTCTGGCCAAGTTCTGGCAGCTGCTTTGGAGCCACTTATAAAAATGCTTCGTTATAAAACTAATAAACAATCTAGGGTGAGCCACGTACAAGAGCTTTGTGCTTTTCAGTACTAACTGCTGGACCGATTCAACATCTTTCCCCTCTGGCTCAGGAAGCCCTTGGAGCCAGGTGGCTGTGAGACAGCCAGTTCCACCCGCAGTCCTCAAAGGGCTGCAAGTATTTACCAACTAGCAGGGAAACTTATCCAATTCAGGAGTTTTCTTGGAAGTCCATCCTGAGTCCACTGTAGCAATTTTTTCCCCTTAATTTCATAGACACTGCCACCGAAAGTACATTTCTTCCAGGGAGCCTTCTAAAGGGAACTATATGTGTGTTCCCGAAGTTCACATACATGGCTTTTTAAAAATTTTACATTCTCTTTTTAAGTGTGGTTACTCAACCAAACAAGAATACATCTGCTATTCTGTAGTACGCTGCCTAACTGCTTGATTTCACTGTGTGGAAGACAGCTCTTAATATTTCTTAGGGTTATCTACCATTAGGGTTGGGATGTAGTAACCCACCTCTGCAGATGCTTTTCCTCTGGTTGGTTAGGGCATCAAAGACCAGTGCTAAGAAGTTGCATAAAGTTACTTCAACATGTATCACAAAATAAAAAAAACAATTTTCTGTGGCTGCAAGAACTTCACCACCTAGAGAAATGCTGATTTATTACCTCTGTCTCACTGAACAGTACAAAATAATTAAGCTCGCTTCTCTTATGCCTGAGTCTTAGAAGGACAAAGTCATGAAACAAAAGCCTCTTTGAAGAATGAATGGGATGGCAGAGATCCCACAGAAGTCTGAGCCCTGGTGATAGCCTGGAGCTGGTATGGCTGACATAGGGCCTAGGGTGGTAGCCAGAAATTCAACTTAGTCCTCCAGCTCTCCCCAGAACAGGAAAGATGATGACCTGCAGAATTTAGCTAAAGTCCAGAATTAACATCACAATCAAAATAACCACACCCCTTCAAAGGAAAGCAGACTTGAATCCAAGAGAGTACTTACACTGAAGTCAGAGATGAAGAAATAAAGGGGTAAGTGATTAGGACCATTTTTACCTTTTCCTTTGGTACACAATATATGAACTTCCTTCCTTTCATTTAAAAAAAATTGCTTAGACTAAAGGAGTACTTAATTAAGCTGAAGTATGCAAGAAGGCTAGGGAGAATTGCAATAAGCTATATAAAAATGACTGAAGTTAGCCAACAGAAGACATCTGAAGGTCTGTCCACGTCAGAGTGTTAGTTTTAGATAGAAAACTCTTGGAAGGCAGAGTATGTGTTTATAGCACTGTGGCTTGTGCAATTAGTATATGTCTGCAGATGAAGGACCAAACCTCCAGGGAAAAGATGCTGACCCTGTCTGGCCAAAACTGTCAACCACTATTATCTCCAGGGACCACTGGAATGTCAGGCAACCACTTAAATTACATGGACAAAGCTACAAGGCCACAAAAAACCCCGCATCCTGCTACACATTGCCTGCTGCCAATTTCCCCCTCAAAGAGACAAGCAATTAATGCTGCAGGCCAGTAATGAATTGGGCTACTTGTGCCTCAATCTGGATTACTTCTTGAAGGAACAGGATAAAGTCATGCTTTCTGCTTAATTCAAGACGCATCAACATCATACACAGAGCGGAAAATTCTCTTGGATCCTGAACTCTGCTTTTGCCCTGTGAGGACCCACATGTTAAATATGATACTTCTGGATCTTCGGTGCGCTTGAGAGAACAGAAATCTGAACCAGCAAACAGCAAAGCCCACAGCACAGAATTTATTGGGATTACTCACTAAATATTGATAACTCATACACATCCAACATCATCGAATAAAAATAATGTTAGTCAATTTTTTAAAAACAGCAAGCCTTCCACTGGGGTCTTTAAAGTCAAAAACTCACTGATGACTGTATCTTTAATAAATGAAATGACCAAAACTAGTGAAGTCAGATGTAACTCAATCAACTCCTAAACTCAATATTGCCAACATGTTTTTCTACTTAAAAAGCAAACAAAAAGGAAAGCCTCGTAATTTAGCAATTACTATGTTTCTGGGTTTTTGCCCTCAAATGCCACAGAAAGATATGTGATGAAAGGAAGCAAAGCACCTAGTCTCAGCAGTCTTCTTAAAAACCTTAAGTTTGCTTTCACAATATAAATATAAATATTTAGATCCCCATCCAATGGATTTCTTCACTTATGTGAGCAGGAACGTTCTCAAAATCTTAGTCTTTACTCTTGCTTCATACTACAGCTGTTTGATTGAACTACCACTACCAGTAAAATCCCTCAGTATTGGCTAGATTAAATCACTAGATAAGAATTCATTACAATCTCTTCCAAGAAACCAAGATAATCTTAACACAGATTTTAGTGGCTAATATGTTACAGTACTTATGGATACTTTGTTTTCTATGGCAAGTATGTTGAAAATTCATCACTAATAAGTGAATTTCATAACACACACAGAAATAAATAAATCTATTACAATTTAAGAACATCCATAAATTGTCCTCACTATTCCCAATAATTTTTTTTTTTTTTTTTTTTTTTTGCGGTACGCGGGCCTCTCACTGTTGTGACCTCTCCCGTTTGCTGAGCACAGGCTCCGGACGCGCAGGCTCAGTG
This sequence comes from Leucopleurus acutus, assembly GCF_964270905.1. Lineage (NCBI taxonomy): Eukaryota > Metazoa > Chordata > Mammalia > Artiodactyla > Delphinidae > Leucopleurus > Leucopleurus acutus. The sequence continues at coordinate 154,661,983 of NC_139143.1, forward strand.
GCCACGGCTCACGGGCCCAGCCGCTCCGCGGCATGTGGGATCTTCCCGGACCGGGGCACGAACCCGCGTCCCCTGCATCGGCAGGCGGACTCTCAACCACTGCGCCACCAGGGAAGCCCTTCCCAATGATTTAAATATAAAATGTAATTATACAAAATCAAAATTCCTTGCCCAGTTTAACCCTGTATACCAAACAGTATAAGTGCTGAAAATGAGAAAAATTTTAATAAATCTCACATTAAGAACCTTGGATACCACTTTGCATTAGTGATGGCAGAAAAAGGTAAGGAGAAAAATTTTCCAGAGATTTTTAAAGGAAGAATGAATGTAAGAGAAAATTCCTTTGGACTCTTTACTTTTTTAAGAATTCTGTACCTTTTAATACTTCAACATGATGCCAAGAAAAGAATTTACTGAATAAAAGTAGCCAGGAAGGGAATCAAACATTTGTAAGATAAATTTATTATTTTTCTGACCAAAGTGCAATTTTTAAATCTTCTTAAACAACTACGAAAAAAAGTATTTAAGAAAATAAAATACAAATGGGAAATTTAACCATTAGATTTCTTCTGCTTTGTACTAACCCTATGCTTAGTCTAGAAAAGAAACAAAAAAAGCTTTGAAGTCTTACTAAAACACTAACCAAATCATTTTACCATAAATCTACTAAGTACATGCATTTCAAGGTTCCACTACTAGGAATTTTGTTAAGATCAGTTTAATCATTAATAACATTATCTAATAGAGCAAAAGGAACACATGTCATTAGATGTGATCCTTGCCCCTTACCCTCAGATTTATGTCAGAATAAAACTGACAATTCCACCAGGCTCTGAAACCCCAGTGCCCCCATCCCAACCCCTGGAAGCAAAGACTATGCCCTGCAAACAACTCTGTACAAACTGTAGTAAAACAAAGCTTAAGTTTTCTTACCTTTCTATAGGAAATGGTCAGCTATTTGATAAATACTAAAATACTTCTAGGAATTCATTTCATGACTTTGTTTACCAAACACACTGTCCAAGAACTCACTACACAAAAAGTTCCTTAGAATTTGGTCCATAGATTCACTTAACAGGTTGGAAATTTAAATCCTGCAAGAGAAAGAAGACGTGGGGACTCCCTAATCCAAACATGTTGTAATTACTTAAGGGATATACGCACATACTAAAAAGTTTTGCTCACAGGAGGCACAAACTATAAAAGGGATATTCTTTTTGAATAAAAACAAAGAACTAGCTAACACCCTTCTTTGTTTTGTGAGCACCATAGCTAAGATGAAGTTAGACTCGAATTCACTGTCTACTCCTGTGACCAAAAAAAAAAAGATGAAGATAAAAAATTTAATTTGTCTTACTACATACTTTCCAGCCATTAATTGAGATGTAATTATGAAAGATTAAAATTGCCTTAAAAAGGGGTTGTGATAGCAGCTATCAAAGCAATATTCAAGCCTGATTTCAAGGATGCTTTCAGGTTTAGAGTTAGCCTTCTTTGTCAAAAATCTTCACAACTTCATCAAAAACCTGTAAAGGAAAAGGATAATAATAATAATTTAAAAGGCAAATATTGTTAAAACACCATATGGCTAAGTTCCTGTTAAAAGTCAATTTTACATGAATTTTCAAAATGGATTATTAAAAAAAACACATTATAATTTCTTAGTTTCATCTATTTTACTTTAGACAGTAGTACAATACCGTAAATAATTATGGAAGTGTTCCTTCAATATAAAATTATGAACATGTTGCTTCAATTTTACTAGTGCTTTTAGGACAAAACAAACTTCTTGATAGGCTACCAATATTATAAAAAGTAAAAGTAAACTGAAGTGGCTTATCTTCCTAGTTCTGATTCTAAAACACTAAGTCTTCTGTATTACCTCACCTCTACAGGAAGGGACCATGGATAAAAAACCAAAAATGACTATATGATAAAAAAAGGTCCAGGGGAAGATGATTCAGGGAATCAGGGAAAGATTAGGTGAATTTAAGAGACACTAGTAGCGGCTGGGCACTGAGAGTCCACAAACCACAGTACAGAGACCAAAGATTCATGAAGGAAGAGGCAAGCATTGGGTCGTGGAAACCCTGTACCTCTGGAGCTACATGCTCTGTGACGGAAGAGATGAAAGAAACCGGGGGCTCTTCAGCTAGATGATTTGCTATTCATGTTACAGATTTTTTTAAAAAATGATCATGGTCCAAATCACAGTTCTGAAAATGCCAATTTTCCAGTGCTTGAGAAAAGAGGTTTGGAATTAATACACCACCCACTTTTTACAAAGAACAAGTCTGAAATTGTAAAACCCATTTTAGACTCTATTCAAAAAGAAGTACACCTGAAACTAACACAATATTGTAAATTGATAAAATATACATACTTTAATTTAAAAAAAGAAGAAAAAGCCTAGCTTTTCATTCAGTCTCCAGTGTTTTGAAAAGCAAACTAATCTGTCATGGTATTTCTTTTTCTACTGCATATTCCTCCCCTCCCTGCCCCAAATCACATTGTTACTTTACTATTAGGCAGGCTAGGGATACTCACTTCATCAACAGATTTAGAAGCATCTATTTTCTTGACTTTCCCCATTTCTTCATATAAGTCAATAATTGGCTTTGTTGACTGAAGATAGGTTTGAATTCTGCAACAGAAGCAAATATTGCGAAGTTCTAAGCATACTTCTCTCCCCTGTTTAGGACAGATCGGGGGACAATACAGAATAAAACCCAGTTGGCTCCCTCCCTTATCAGCTTTTTAGACAAGCCATTCTACATATTTAAGCATGACATTTTCTTTTTCTGGTCCAAAATGGGGCACGTGTTTAATCTGTTACTCAAGTTCCATACTGAGACGTGGTGGCAATGTGTAAAAACTGCAAAGTACCTCTTTTCCAAGCTCTCTCTGTTGTCATCACTTCTACCACTACTCTTTCCCCTCTCAAGACATCGTTCAATACAGATCTAAAAAGAGAAATATATAAAAAGTTATTTTTAAAAAGATATGAATTTGCCAGTCTTTTAAACCTGAAAAGAGAAGAAAGTTCGAAGAGATTACCAACAAAACCCTGCATTAAACCCAATGTGTTTAATTCATTAATCAACATGCAAAGTTGAAACATGTGGTTCAATTTATATAAACTAGGTTAAATAAGTACAGAGCATAATAAGAATTCATTCATGACTCAGTTTTTCCTGTGTATTTTTTTTCAAACCGCAATAAAGAGATGATCTCTATGTGTATGGTTCCATCTATTATTAACTTATTAGGTATGAATTACATGCGTCAAACTTTGTTCCATTTTTGCTTACTTTTTGATAATTCCATAAATATCCAAATATTTAAGAGTTAACATATTTGCATTTGAATAAAGCATCCCTTGTTAATCGTGAATAAACATTCCTTAGTTATAAAGCTGTGGTAACATTCTAAAATTAACTCTGAAGAATAAGTGAAAACATATTTTTGGGGGTTGGAAAAAGAGAGTTACATTTTAAAACAACTCAAAGGCTGCAGCAAGTCTCTCCACCACAGGCACATTTGCAATTCAACCTAAGAATAGTCAACTTCCTGCAAGGCAGTACTGCTGATTCTTATTCTTTCAGGCCGTTGGCATTAATTTAATAAAGTTTATATTACAGCTGTCATACAGAGTCAGGCCTTTTAATTAAATGATTCCGGGAAAAAAAAAAAGATACCGAGAAATTCATTTAGTTATTCAAAAGTATGTCTGGGTATGTTATTAGAAGTACCAGAAAGAAAAAGACTGCTTTCCTGCTTTTTTTTCATTTCACTCTTAGAAGACAAATCAGGCTATCATACATGTTTCTTTAAAGTAGAAAGTTTTCCCAACTTCCCAGAAATGTGTGTTTCTTTTCCAGTAAATGACATCCTAAGGCAAGATACTCTCTGATAATAGTGCCTACTCAAGAAGTAACAATGCAGCTTCATTACCTAACATGGTATGAGTCAATTCTTAACGCAAAACACAAATTCTTGTTATTTTGAAAATAAAGCAAGTTTTAGGCCCACAATATTGCTGATGCCAAATAGCTTAAGACAGTGCTGCTCTGTGCATCCAACTTACCAATTCAAAAAATACTGCTGTCAATATAAAATGTAAATATAAGTGAAACAAATCACTTTCTTTTTCTCTAATAGTTGACCATCAGCTGTTTAAAGCCCATATAGGCAGATAAAGATTTTCATTACCTCATTATTACAGTCAAAAAACAAAACGAAAGATACATCAGCCTTCCCATCCATGGTCTTGTTCCAACCTTGAAGGTTGTCTTGATTTCTTGGAAACCCATCAATCAAGAATTTATTCTTCTGAGCATTGGCCGCCATCGTCTGATCCATTTCCTAATGAAAAAGGGAAGATTTAAGTTCAACACTACATTAATGCAATTTCTTAAGCAGAGTGGTAGCTATATGGGTGTGTTTTATTATTATTCTTTAAATCATAAGCATGGAGGGTGCATAGGAAAAAAAAGACTTAAAGGAAATAACATGTTTGCCTCAAACTGGTAGAGTTATGGTTATGTACCCCCCATTTTATACACATACACACACAATTTTTTTCTGTAGTTTTAAAATTTTCTACAGTTAAGCATATATTATTTTCACGAAGTTATAAACAGCAAAAAGAGAAAAATAAGCATTAACCAGTATCTTTGCTCCAGTCAACAGAGACCCTTATCTTGCCTTCCCTTTCCTCGTCCCAGGTCATTGTGCTATGGTAGGAAGTATGCTGCTTCTATAGGTACTCAGATTCTCTGCAATAATTCAAGTCCAGCTGCAAAAAGCTTTGGATATATAAAGAGATTGCTAGCATTAATTATTAGTGTAGGAGTCAATACTCTTTTTTTTTTTTTTAAACTGAAGCTAATTTAAACCTAAATGCCACTGGCCACACCAAAACACAGGTAGCAAAGGAAACAATACATTCAGAAAGACAGCAAGAATTGCACATTTCACCATCGTCTTCCAAAGTCTGAATTTAGGTAGAATGTGGAAATATGTGACTGGGAGATGCAGATCTCGAACCTCCAAATCCTTACCACTATCAGTCACCATGAGGTAAGCACAGATGCATGCCTTCAACAAACTCCAGAGGAGCCTCTACTCTAAAGCAAACCGACATCCAGTTCCCTCAGTGCTCAAACTTTCCTGGCTCCTCAAGAAGAACAATGGCTGTCAGGACCCCTAATTCCTTTATCTGAGGGTTGGTTTTAACCCAGCATCTAGCTTCTCCAATATCCACAAAATTTCAGAATGCTTTTGGATTCCTGCTATAGCATTTCTATCACAATTATGGTAGTAGAAGATATCTGAAGGGGTACATCAATATTCTACTCACTCAACATACACTCATTCAAGGCCTACCATCAGGGAACATGAAGAGCAAGGTCATGGCCCCTGGCGGGCTCACAGTCCAGTGCGTAACAAATATGTGTAAGTAAATGTGCTAAGTTCTATACTGAGGTATGCAAGGATGCTGTGATAAAACGAAGAAGCAAGCACAAACTACCTGGGAAACTGCCAGGAAGAGCTTTACCAAAGAGGTGGCAGAGGAGCTGAATTCTGAATAATGAAATGGCAGGCAGACAGGGATCAAGGTACTCCAGATGGTGTCAACTGGATGTTAAAGGCTCAGAAATGAGGAAGCATAACAGCTTTGATGAATCTGAAATAAGCTGGTAGAGGTGAACCTTAGGATGCGTGTAGAGAGTGGAAGGAGAAATGACTAGAAAGTAGGTAGGGCCAAAATTAATGAAGAACTTGTTATACCACACTAAGGATTTGGTTTTTATTCTGCAAGCAATACAGGATCACTGAGAAATTTTAAGTAGTAGAAGAATATGCTCCCATCACCTTTAGAAAAAAAAATCACTGACTGTACCATGAAGGATGGATTAGAAGGGGACAAAGATGGATTAAAGGCAAAAGACTAATGATAAGGCTCTAGTGATGGTCCAAATAAGAAAAAAAGAGGATCTTGGGACTTCCCTGGTGGTGCAGTGGTTAAGGATCCACCTGCCAATGCAGGGGACATGGGTTCGATCCCCAGTCCAGAAGATCTCACATACCGTGGAGCAACTAAGCCCATGCACCGCAACTACTGAGCCTGCGAGCCACAGCTACTGAAGCCTGCATGCCTAGAGCCCGTGCTCCACAACAAGGGCACGGGCTTGCAATGGGAAGCCCGCACACCACAACGAAGAGCAGCCCCTGCTCGCCGCAACTAGAGAAAGCCCGCACACAGCAACGAGGAGTCAACGCAGCCAAAATATAAATAAGTAAAAAATGAAAAATATATTTCAGTGATTGATCTCCCAACATAATGTCTGCATTCTTCCCAATATTATTTTTTTAAAAAAAGACAAAAAGAGGGTCTGAACTAAGATGATAGTACTAATAGAGGAGAAAAAAACTATCAATAAATAGAAGAGGATAAAGAGAAAGATAATTGAAAGGATCTTCTCACTGAGTGGATTTGGGAAATTGAGGAAGAGGTGGAAACTACAGGATGGCTCCCAGATTTCTGGCTTGGGCAGCTCGGTAGATGGTAGAACCATTAACCAGGATAGGAAATAAAGGGCGATCACATTTTAGATAATACAGTCAGACTCGGACATGTTGATTTTGAGATACCTGTGAGACATTCAGATGGATGCCTAATAGTTAGTTAGAAATATAGGTCTGGGGAATTCCCTGGCAGTCCAGTGGTTAGGACTCTGTGCTTTCACTGCTGGTGGTGCAGGTTCGATCCTTGGTCAGGGAGTCAGGGAACCAAGATCCTCCAAGAGGCGGAGTGCAGCCAAAAAAAAAAAAAAAAAAAAAATATAGGTCTGGAGTTCAGACAAAGAGATTTGTGCTAGAGTTATAGATAGATTCTGGGATCATTAGCACAGTGTAAACCTTGGACATGGCTAACAACATCCAGCAAGAAATGTATAAAATAAGAGGAGGACGAAGGATGAAACCCCAAGAAGCATCATGGTTTAAGAAACTTGCAGAAGAAGAGTTATCAAAGGAGATTTAAGAAACAGCAGTCACTGAAGGAGGAAGAGAATCAAGAGAAATGGTGTCACAGAGAACAAAGGAGGAACGAGTTTCAAAAAGACAGGAAGTTAAAGGCTACAAGGAAAATGACTGAAAATATCCCCTAGATTTGATAGAGATCACTGGTAACATCAGCAAGAATAGTTTCAATGAAGATGGAAATAGAGTCTTAGTGCAAAGAGCTGAAGAGCAGAAAATGAAAAAGTAAAACATGTAGACTACTCTTTCACAATTAAGCATAAAAGTGGAGAAAGGACATTAAATCCAGAGAACAAGGAGAGAGGATTTAGTTACTCTGAATGGAAGCATTCCAATCTCTGAAACAAGAGTTAAGAATGTGTGTGAATGAGCCACTCTTCAAGTTTCTCTGGTTCCAATCAGAAGCTCATATATCTCTTTTCCATTGGGCTTCAACTATTTCTTGCTGTGCCCACTCTTCCATTTCTCCTTCACGTTTCTTGTATGTGAAAATATCTATTAATGACTATAATCTTGAGAACCTATAGTGGAGAGTTATCATGTAAATGCAAGGTATCTGTTTTTAGATGGGACCTATTTTAGTTTGATAGCTATTAGTCTCAGCATTTCACACTGAAGATGGTGATGCATGCACCAGAAAAGGAAACATCAAGACTGAGAGAATGGCAACAATGGGAGGGTCATGGGAGGGAGAGAGGGAGGGAGAGAAAGAGGGAGGAAAAGAAAGAGGGAGGGAAAGAAAGAGGGAGGAAGGGACAAAGTCTGGAAGAAAACGGAAATGGGAAAGGAGGAAAAAGAAATAGAAATGGAAGGAGGATGGATTGTCTGCACACTGGGAAGGGTCAAGTGTACACATATGAATGTTCAGTTGTAGCTGATCCTAGACCAAGGTAGAGAATGTTTCCTACTGTCCAATTTCTTCCCAGGTGAAGTGGAACTTCCAGTTCTGCCATTCTCACCCTCCACAATCAAGAAATTCAATACTCTGATTTTTTTCATTACTCAAAGGGAAGGCAGATTTAATTTCTCAGTTCCTTGGTGGTTTTAACTGGTTGGCATTCACACTCCTTACCCTCCTCAACAAACTGATGGTTATCTCAACTGGCACAATCTTTCCATCTTTAATGTACTTTTCAATGAGTTCACCATACTGTGAATCTGGGTTCTTCCTTTCATCACGAAGAAGCTCTCCTGCAGAAAGGTGTGTGTAGCCATATTTCTGAAAGAACAAACACATAGGAAAAAGATCAAAATACATTCAACCCAGGGTTAGGACTACTGTTTGTTTCCCTTCATGGTAACTTTTATATTCTAATTTTTCTATAATAAACAAGCTCTGCTTATATAATAAATAAATAATAAAGAAAAATTGAAGAGAGATTTCATACAATCCAGTTTGCTTAAAAAATATCCTTAATCTATGTAGCATATGGTAGCTATAATGTTCACAAATCATGCAATCAACCCGAAACTTATTTAACCATTCAAGGCATTAACAGCTCATCATATTCCTTCACAAACACAAAGTTTAAATGTTTTTAATAATGTTCAAAGAAATGTCTAACAAAAATCTATATAATTCAAGGCAAAACCCCCCAAAATCTTACCACAGTTGGCTGTACCCACCTTCTATAAGATCTTCCCTTCCTTAAACTCAACACATCTAAATTGAACTCATCAGCACTTACACAAACCCCATTCTTCTGTTTTGTTCCCTTTCTCAGTAAACAGTACAAGTCCTACCCCTCCATGAAATTAGCTTTCCTGACCACTCTGGAGAGTGGACACATAATCAAATAGTGTCTTAGAATATCACTGTCTCTCCATCTAAACCAGTATCTTCTTCACCACTCTCAAAAGTCCATTTCCCACCTCTCTAGCTGTGACTAGAGAGGTCTCATCTGTAAAATGGGAATATAGATACCTATTTTATAATTCAGTGGTGATGATTAAATGAGATAATGTATTTATATAAAATGCCTACCAAAGAGCCTGACAGGCAGCAGGAGATAAAAGCCATCAATTACCTCCTTGCCATCATGAAGATACTTATCTTAAATAACCTGGAAGCATTTTTATATTATATATACACACCATTTTTATATTATTACATACACGTGTGTGTGTGCATGTGTGCATATATATGTATTCACTTTAAAGGTTTTTGGGTTTTTTAAAAAATAAATTTATTTATTTATTTTTGGCCGTGTTGAGTCTTCATGGCTGTGCGCGGGCTTTCTCTAGTTGTGACGAGTGGGGGCTACTCTTTGTTGCAGTGTCTGGGCTTCTCACTGCAGTGGCTTCTCTCTGCTGCAGAGCACGGGCCCCAGAGCGCACAGGCTTAAGTAGTTGTGGCACGCAGGCTCAGTAGTTGTGTCTCATGGGCTCTAGAGCACAGGCTCAGCAGTTGCGGTGCATGGGCTTAGTTGCTCCGCAGCATGTGGGATCTTCCCGGATCAGGGCTCGAACTCGTGTCCCCTGCGTTGGCAGGCGGATTCTTGACCACTGTGCCACCAGGGACGTCTGGCTTTAAAGGTTTTGACAGAGAGACCAATCAAAGGACTTAAGTGAGATAAAAGATATGAATACACTGTGAAAGGTCAGGAGTATAGTAGTATTACAATTGTGATAGTCATTATTAAGGATTTACAAATGATGTATTAGGTCAGGGTATAGGATAATAGTTGAACTAAGTCACATAAGATGCTATAGTGTTATTCTGCCATTTCCCCGTGGTTGGAATGAGAAAACAATACAGATCTAAGAGACAATTATGAATACTGAAAAGCTTCTTCCTCCATATGAACTAGCATGTTCCCTTTTATTAAATCAAAAGAACTATAAAATCTATTTTCATAATAATAATTTCCATAATAATAAAATAGATTATTTTTACTCTCAAATATCAGAATACTGAGATCTATATTCAATGTTCAATTACAGCAATCATCTAGTCCCAAATTTTTAAGATTCCCTAAATGGGTTTTTATCTCATTCATAGTAAGTGTACCATAAATATTTGATAACTTAAATTTTATCTTTAATTTCAATGTTAAGATTTGAGGCAGCCCACACTCCCACCCCTCCTTCCAGAATAGAATGTTTCAATTGCACATTTTACAAAACTTAACTCTCTCAATTACTGAGGCTACAGTGAGTTTTCTCTCTCTCTCTCTTTTTTTTTTTAAGATTGCAGAAGCCATTCTTTACTCCTTTTCTATCTCTAAAAATTGCTGGCTAAACTTGTTCTTGTTTATTACTAAAGTGAGCCAACAATAAGGTAGTCAGCAAAGAAAAACAAACTAAATAGTTTATTTGCTGACTAAAATTGGATATAAAGTTTGAGGAGAATAAACAAAAACCATAGTATCACTCATGTCTCTCTTAGGCATACAATAGCTCCTTGCATGAAAAGAAATGATCAAAAGTGTATTTAGTTGTTGTAACAGGCTTTTAAAAACACTCCCATCATTTACAGAAAATGGAAATAAATACAAAAGTACTTAATTATTTAAATTGTTATTTTAAAATTATTTTCACACCACACCATTTTTAAATGCCTACTTTTATCACCAAGTATCAATTTTTGAAAGACGGGTATGGATATGGAAAAGACTTTATAAAAAACAAGATGTGACCTACTTTCCCATTTACTATGTACAATTTTCAGAAAGCATTTTGCAACGGCTGTCCACAAAATTTTACAGCAGCTTCATTTTCCACTGCTTACTCTGGCTCCTGCTTGGAAGTCTATGCTTGCTGGATGCTCTCATCTGGTCTAGAGATTACAGCATATGGTAATATTGAATAAATGCAGAGACAAACAGTGCTAAACAATGGCAAACGCTCAGGGAAACACCAACAATACACAGATTGCTCTGTACAGATTGCCTTGGCTGTATGAACAACATATACATTTAGAAACCCAGCTAGTAATTTAGAAATTAGTACACACACTGTTTGTTTCCTGACATTGAAGAGCTCAAATCTGCAAGCTTACATTACATTACAATGGGTTTTGGCATATCACTTTTTTAAAAGAGAGACTAGTTGTAAATTGTAGAAGTGTACAAATGATATGTTTTTTAAAAATTACACAGAAAACAACCTTATCTGCAAAGTCCAAGGAGATAAGGAATTTAAATAAATATAATCATGTCAAATCTATATATGTCTATTTCTCATCCACATTCCATTTTTTAAAATCCTCTATTTACCAGTTACTTTTTTATACTATATTTTTCTTAGGATTTTGCTGAAGCTTTCCACTTACCACAGAGTTTCTACAACAAAAAAGCAACTATCACTTACACACTAGTTATTATGGTATTTAATTATAGCTAGACTTTAAAGAGCATGTTTTCAAAGCATTCTGCTGTCATTAAATAGTCACTGATGCCAATTCTGAGGAAAGCAAGAATGGATATTTCCCAGGCTTAACCCAAACTTTTTCACATTCTCTGAAATTTCCTAGCAATTAAAATCTAGTGGGTCACTAATTACAGTCTTAAGACCAACATTTAAACCACAGCAAATTATAAACACTATAAACTATAATAGCTACAATTACAAGCCACTATTCAGCTAAAAATAGTAGTTTTCTAGTGACAAATGTATAAATTCAATTCATTTAGAGTAAACGTCTAAATTTTTTTACTTTCATTTTCTCCTTTAAGAAGCTGAAAAACAACTCAATAACTTCTGTGAATTAGACACTAAGATTTGGAGGGAGGAGAAATGCACCATACTCTCAACAAGTACAGAACAGCACTCTGTTACTACAACTAAGCAAATGTTGACAATTTTACGGTATCAAATCTCAAATCATCTTGATAACTTCTCTGCCTTCTTAGCAATTCTCTTTCTTCCTTTCTAAATTTAGGTAATGTCGTTCTATGTGAATAAAAACAACAACAAAAAGAATCAAAACAATAGCAAAAAAAAGAGTTCAAGGTACAAATGATGCGCAAATGGCAAGTCCTTGGGGGCAGAGGAGAACCACATGCCAGGCACCTCCTCCTGTGAGTATGGCAATTAGAAAGTGCCATTGGACTGCTACTGAGCCTTGAGCTACATAGAGGGAACACAGCAGAGATAGCAGAAACAAATATATTTTTAAAGCAACTGAATTAAAACTATTGGTCCTTTAAATAGCTGACACATCTATGAAGCATCTAAGACTAAGTTACTTTGCATTCCCTGTAAGATGAGTGAACCTTAAAAATCTAGTTCTGATTATGTACTGTGAACAAGGCACCTTCAGCATAACACCTGGAAATGCTATCCGGAGCCATCCAGACTCACCAGTTTGGCACTGTTGCAAACAATGTCTTTAGAGCTTACAGCATCCCAGCAACACTTCATGTAAGGCTATCATTTATTTCAAAAGGCATTTCCAACAGAACTTTTTCTGATTACTTTGAGATGTCTGATAAGCACTTTCCAGTAACATTACCTGCCAGTCTTGGAGAACTTACTTTTGACTCTAAGAACTGCTGTACAGTGCCCAGATGCTTAAAATTGGTGAACTGTTTTGGGTTCCTTCCAGTTTTACCCACAGAGGGTTAGAAAAAGGATTTTTCTTATAATCACCATTTTACAGAGGTTAGAAAGAAAGAAAGAAAGGGAGGGAGGGAAGGAGGGAGGAATGGGAGTGGATAGAGAGAGAGAAAGGGAAGGGGTAGGGAAAAGAGGAAGGAAGGAGGAAAGGAGGCATAGGAAGGAAAGAAGACAGTGGGAGAAAGGTTAAATATAATATCTGACTTAAATTGCTAGCTGATTTCCAATCTCATTTTTAGTCCGCCCTCATTGTATTTCCAAATGTGTACATCACGTTTGACCATGCCTATTTAATTACAAATCTACATATTAACTATAAACTATGAAAGTTATAAACCAAGCTAAATCTTTTCTTAGGCAAAATCTTTAGCAGACAGACTCCAAATTAACATGAAGCATATTTCTTTCTCTAATTAAAGAGTGATAGTTTAAAAGCTTATATCCTGCAAAGGAGAAAAGAGGAGGGATATAATCCATTCAACTGCAGACAATTACAGCACTATTTTATTTTCCTCAATGTTTTGCTCTTCACGTAAGAAAACCTTAATTCAGGCAATACATGGAACTTATTTTAAATCCATAAATATTTATTAAGTCTCTGTAAAGTGCCAGGCAATGTGCTAATTTGGGGAAATAAATAGGTTATATTCACAAAGGATGAAATAATGACTTACATATTTACAGTGACTTGAGCCCTACTATTAATTAATAAAGTCAATTTTTCATATTTGCATTAACTTTTCCTAAGGAATTCAGTCTTTACCAGCACTGTCTGCTTGGGGAAGAGGTGATTCTTCAGAGGCAATGACAAGAAGGTAGAACAATAAATAAAACTTAAAGAAAGGGTGATTCAGAAGCCATGAAGTAGACTGTTTTCTCATTTGCGTAAGGCCTCAATATCCCTCTGACATTTTGCAGAAGACTTCTCAGAATATTGAGGATTTTGGCATCTGTTCTACATACCAAATGGACCCTATAGCAACTGTGAATTGGAATTTTCACACTCCAATTTCATTCCAGTTGGTCATTTCCAGTATTTTTACTTCTTTTAATTCATCTCAGCCATTCTGAATCAATCCACATTCCCTATAACAGAAAGGGATGGAAAATAGTCAAAGATGAAGATGAGGCCCAGAAGCCTCCAGGGATTCCAGGAGCTCAATAATTTGAAAATTTCCAACATTAATGGATAGGTACAGAGGTCTTGTTAATCTTAAGAAACACTCATCTCATCTTGTTAATTAAATAATCAGTTCTTTTTTTTTTTTTTTTTTTTTTTTTTTTTTTTGCGGTACACGGGCCTCTCACTGTTGTGGCCTCTCCCGTTGCGGAGCACAGGCTCTGGACGCGCAGGCTCAGCGGCCATGGCTCACGGGCCCAGGCGCTCCACGGCATGTGGCATCTTCCTGGATCGAGGCACGAACCCATGTCCCCTGCATTGGCAGGCGGACTCTCAACCACTGCGCCACCAGGGAAGCCCTAAATAATCAATTCTTATAGTCACTGCAGAGCCTACAAGCAACACACTCATATCACTACAACACAAACGCTGTTGCAGGTGGTCTAAGAGCCTAGAATTCACAGTTAATTCAATTCCTGTGAGAACACTCAGAGGATATACATCAAACCACTCAAATGCATCTCTAGCCTCTATTCACTTTATGAAAGAGAGGTTTCTTAAACACTAAGCAGTACAGTACCAACTGTACTTATTTTTTTTAAAAAAGGTAAGTAACATTAAAATGAGAATATCATTTACCCAGGGAATACCAAAAGTAAGAAAGTCACCCTAAGAAATATAACTACTTGGGAATACAATTTGTAAAGAGCCTCACTACAAAATAACCACAACATTTTAACAGCTTGGGTTCTCTTTAAGAACTAGAATTTATTTGGATTTACCAATCAACACTTGAGAAAAATGTGCAAAGGATACCAAACACTGAATTCAGTAATATATGCAAACATAAAATTTGAGCACTTGCAACATTATCAAACAAATGGAGAAATGCATTTAGAGAAACACAGAGGCTTCAGCAAGGATCAGAAGAACATAAGAACCGTGCATGAAGTCACATACTTAGAACACTGAACTAATAATGTGAGATAAGGGTTTTTGTTTGGTTTTTTTTGCGGTACACGGGCCTCTCACTGTTGTGGCCTCTCCCGTTGCGGAGCACAGGCTCCGGATGCGCAAGCTCAGCAGCCATGGCTCATGGGCCCAGCCGCTACGCAGCATGTGGGATTTTCCCAGACCAGGGCACAAACCCGTGTCCCCTGCATCGGCAGACGGACTCTCAACCACTGCGCCACCAGGGAAGCCCGAGATAAGGTTTTATAACTAAACTCTGTCACAATCCAGTGTGAATCTAGGAAATTTATTTAACCTTTTTTAGACTTCAGTTTCTTCATTTGTAAAACAGAAATCATATCTATACTACATTACACTATCAGCCACAGCCAAATATCATTATTAGCTGTTAAAACTAGGAGTGTGAAGAACATACTCCTAACAACACGGTCTACGCTACTAGATTCAAGACCTACTATGAGAGCACTCAGACGGGTCAGGGAGGAGTTAGACTAACTCATATAGGCTATTCCTGGAGCAAAGTCCAAGATAATCAGTGGCTAAACTACTAATTACATAGCAATAAAGGAGTGAAGTCAAAGAATAACTATAGAACAAGGAAAATATGATACATGAAAATGCAATTCACTATGAAAATACCCTCAAACACACAGGCTCCAAAAACTGGCATCACAGTTGTATTTGAGTACATTAAAAATCTTATGAGAACAAGAATGCTTACTATCTTCTTATAAACAAACAGATCAACAGCCTTCCAACCAATTAGCAATGGCTAATTAGAAAATATACATTTTAAAAGATCCTATTCGAGTCAATTGTACCTCAATTTAAAAAATCCTATACAAAACAGTACTAAAAACTTAAATTTAGGGATAAATCTAAAACTAGTATATAAGAATTATAAGAAGAAACTAGAAACACTTAAAATCAGTATCATAAAAAGAAGGCATTCTATGTTCCTGGATAGAAACATTCGATACTGTAAATATTTAAATTTTCCACAAATTAATCTATAAATTGATGGCATCCGCAATCAAACTTCACCTGGGATTATTTATTTTTTAATGAAACTTGATGAGTTGATTCTCAAGTTTATCAGGAAGGGTAAATGTGAGAGAATGACCAAATTCAAAAATAATATTAACAACTACAAATGGGAACGTGTCCTACCAGGTGGCATAAAATATTATAAAGCTACAGTAATTAAAACAGCATGATACTGGTATAAAAATAGACAAACGGAAAAATGAAATTCAACAGAGTCCATAAACAGACCCAAGTATAAATGGGAATTCAATAAGTGACAGAGTCATCATCTAAAAATCAATGGGGAAAAGATGAACTATTTAATAAATGATACTATGCAACTGGCTACCCATCTGAAAAAAAATTAGACTCTTGCATCATATCATATGCAAAACTAAATTCCAGGTAAATTAGAGTTCTAAAACAATACAATATAAGCAAAAAACAAAACAACCCTAGGATAGTACCAGGGGAAGATAATCTTGAGATAGAGAAAGACACTCCAAAACAAGAACCAAAACAGCTAAGATTTATGTTTGACCACGTGAACAATAAAAACTTATCACAGATATAACCAAATGACAAGCAATAGCTTGAGAGAAAATATTTTCACCATACAAAGGTGATAGGGTAATATACGTTGTATACAAAGAGATCCTACTAACAAAGAAAATAGCTCAATACAAAAATGGGCAAAGAAAAAACAATTCAGAGAAAACAAC
This sequence comes from Leucopleurus acutus, assembly GCF_964270905.1. Taxonomy (NCBI): domain Eukaryota; kingdom Metazoa; phylum Chordata; class Mammalia; order Artiodactyla; family Delphinidae; genus Leucopleurus; species Leucopleurus acutus. Next base: position 154,678,429 of record NC_139143.1, read on the forward strand.
AGATGCTCAACCTTACTGGTAATCATGAAAATGCAAATTAAAGCAATGTGATTTCATTTTTCACCCATCAGATTGGTTAAAATAAAGACATATCTGGCTATGGCAAGGGTGGGGGTGGGGAAGAACCAGCATCCTGACAGTTCGTGGGAGTGTAAATTGGTTCAGCCTTTTTAGAGGGCAATTTGGCAGAGTCTAACAAAATTTAAGTTTGCATACCCTTTGGCTCAGTAATTCCATTTCTAGGAGCTGTGCTACTGAAATAGTTGCACATGTGCACAAAGACATATGTAATGAGTGTTTATGTCAGCATCATCTGTAAACAGAAAATCTAAATGTCCACAAATATATGAATAGTTAAATAGATTATTGTATATATTATGAATGGAGTTGAGCTATCTGCATGTTCTGATATGGAAAGCTATCCAAGATACACTGTTAAGCAAAAAAATAACAATAGACAACGTTTGTGTGCGTGCATTTTTATCTGTGTATAAATACATCATAAGAGGACCAGAAAGCCACACACAAAAACGTTGGTAGGTGATTAGATAAGGAGAGTAGGCTGGGACTTCCCTGGCGGCGCAGTGGTTACGAATCCGCCTGCCAATGCAGGGGACACGGGTTCCATCCCTGGTCCGGGAAGATCCCACATGCAGCAGAGCAACTAAGCCCGTGCGCCACTACAGAGCTTGTGCTGTAGAGCTCGCGATCTACAACTACTGAGCCTGTGTGCCACAACTCCTGAAACCCATGCGCCTAGAGCCCATGCTCCACAACAAGAGAAGCCACTGCAATGAGAAGCCTGCGCACCGCAACGAAGAGTAGCCCCTGCTCACCGCAACTAGAGAAAGCCCGTGCGCAGCAATGAAGACCCAAAGCAACCAAAAAAAAAAAAGAGTAGGCTAAGGTTAAGGAGAACTTTCACCTTACGTACTTCTGAATTGTTTCAATCTCAATGTACATGTACATAAACTTACTAAAATTTTAATTTAAAAAAAGCATATATTCTATCCACACATCTCTAAATGGCAAATATCACAAAGACTGGTTTTTTTTAAATTTTAATTTAATTTATTTATTTTTTATATAGCATCACAAAGTAAGATTGTTGATTTAAGTGTTTTATTAATATCAAATCCTAAGAGAACAGCAAAATGAACTGCCTCACATTAGGAATAAAAATCCCTACATAAAAAACATTGTCTAAGGGCTTCCCTGATGGCGCAGTGGTTAAGAAGCTGCCTGCCAATGCAGGGGACACGGGTTCGAGCCCTGGTCCAGGAAGATCCCACATGCCGCGGAGCAACTACGCCCATGTGCCACAATTACGGAGCCTGCGCTCTAGAGCCCGTGAGCCACAACTACTGAGCCTGCGATCCACAACTACTGAAGCCTGCGTGCCTAGAACCCGTGCTCTGCAACAAGAGAAGCCACCGCATTGAGAAGCCTGCACACCACAACAAAGAGTAGCCCCCACTCACTGCAACTAGAGAAAGCCTGCGCACAGCAACGAAGACCCAACACAGCCATAAATAAATAAATAAATAAATAAAAGAATATATTCCATCAATAATGTGTGTAATGGAATGCTGTAAAAAAAAAACATTATCTAAGTTCAAGAAAAAAGAAAAACAGTACCTGTACAATCACAAACTTATTTAAAATTTAAAACTAAATCACTGTAGAGAATAGCAACAAAAATCAAGTCAAATGTTTAGATAAAAATTTCTCTGGAAAGTGATCCATTCCTTAAACAAAGGAGAAACAAAAGTATAATATAGCAACACTGAAACACACTGCATGGGCATGAAGTCAAGAGTTATAGAAAGAGACAGAAAGCAGTCCAGTTTTATAGCCTAAAAACAGATGGAAATTTAGAGACATACTCAGTTGAGAGGATCCAAAAGGCACAGCAGCAAAAGTTTAAAAGGAAACATATTTCAGTGAAGCCTTACTCTAGACACTAGAGTTCAAAATTATAAGCAAGATGTTCTGGAAATGACACCTCCATGACAGACAATGTACCCACACTACTTCTAGTCTCCAGAATGACCCCTTGGAGCACTTTCAGAACTTTATTGTGCCAACCACTCTCAACTGACTTTTTTTTAAAAAGAGAAAATTAATCTAGCTTAGACAACAAAGAATCATCTTCATTTTTAGTCCATCAACCTGTGCTAATAGGAGAAAGTGTGAGGAAAATCAATATTTGGCTTTAAAAAATAGTATATGTTTCCAAACTTTTTTGGTGTAAAATTTACCTTCATGATTACATTTTTCTCAATCTAAAATTAAAGTCAGTCTAAGAATATACATTTTTGATGGTATAACCGTCATATCCTAGCCCAGCCTGGGATTCAATGTTGACCATAGACAACTGTACTCATTTATATAATGTAGAACAGGATATAAGGGATTACTGGTTCTTGATTAGAATCTAACTTCTTCACACAAAGGAAATGTCCTAAAAAGTGGTAAGCTTATGGGAAATATTTATGGAAAGCTTTCTTTCCTGCCACGACTACACAACAGGAAGAATGCTGAAAACCATTTTGCAAAATAGACAACCTCTCCCACCTCTCTAGCCTGACTTAACTTGGACCCAATTATGCCCTGGAATCAGTCAAGGAAGTATCAAGAATCTGTTGCTCCCACTCTTCCTTTCCATCTACCACTATCTCCTCTCTCTTCCACCCTCAACTCTCAGTCCCAGGCACAATACACTTACCAGTTATACCTCTTTTACAGTTCTGGCCTCACTTTATCAATCTTTTAATCTCTGCACCACAGGCAACAGAAAGCATACTGTATGTTCTAAAGTGCAAGATATAAGACCTCATCAAAATTTAAAACCTCTGTGCTTCCAAGGACACTACCAAGAAAATGAAAAGACAAGCCACAAGATGGGAGAAAATATTTACAAATCATGTATCTGGATAAGGGACTTGTACCAAAAATATATTTTTAAAACTTTACAACTTAGCAATAAAAAGATAAATAACCCAATTTTAAAAATTGCAAAAGACAATTTTTTAAATGCAATATTCTGGGGGAAAAAAGAAAGGACAAAGGATTCAAACAGACATTTCTCCAAAGAAGATATTCAGATGGCCAGTATGGGAAAGTTCCTCATTAGTCATCAGGGAAATGCAAATCAAAACCATAATGAGATGCCAGTGCACCCTTCAGGATGGTTATTTTAAAAAAAAAAGGACATGTGAGACAAGAAAGATGCTCACAGCATTAGTCATTAAGGAAACGCAAATCAAAACCACAATGCGATACCACTGCACACCTAGTAGGGTGGTTATAATCAAACAAACAAACATAAAATGATGTGTTGGTGAGGATAAAGAAACCATATATCACGGGCAGAAATGGTACAGAAAATGGTACAGCTGCTGTGGAAAACAGTTTGGCAGCTCCTCAACAAGTCAGAATTATTATATGATCCAGCAATTTCACTCCCAGCTCTATACCCAAAAGACTCAAACAGATCCTTGTATGCCAGTGTTCACTGCAGCATTACTCACAATAGCGGAAAGGTGGAAGCAGCCCTTATCCAACAACAGGTGAATGGATAAACAAAATGTAATAAATACATACAATGAAACATTATTCAGCCATAAAAAGGAATGAAGTTCTGATACATGCTAACATGGATGAACCCTGAAAACATTATGCTAAGTGAAATAAGCCATTAAAAAAAAGGACAAATGTATGATTCCACTTACATGAAGTACCTAAAATAGGCAATTCAGAGGCAAAAAGTAGATTAGAGGTTACTAGGAGCTGGGGGAAGGGAAGAATGGGAAATTATTGCCTAATAGAGTTTTTGTTTGGGGTGATGAAAACGTTTTAGAAATCGTGGTGATGGTCGCACAACGCTGTAAATGCAATTAATGCCACTGAACTGTACACTTAAAAGTGGTTAAAATGGTAAATTTCATGATATATTTTACCAAAATTTAAAAAATTAATAATGTAATATACCAAAACCACTGAATTCTATGCTTTTTAAATTTTATTTCTTTTTAATAATTTTATTTATTAATTTTTGGCTGTGTTGGGTCTTCATTGTTGAGTGCGGGCTTCCTGTAGTGTGGCAAGTGGGGGCTACTCTTCATTGCAGTGCGTGGGCTTCTCACACACTGGTGGCTTCTCCTGTTGCGGAGCATGGGCTCTAGGCACGTGGGCTTCAGTAGTTGTGGCACACGGGTTTCAGTAGTTGTGGCTCACGGGCTTCGGTAGTTGTGGCTCACGGGCTCTAGAGCTCAGGCTCAGTAGCTGTGGTGCACAGGCTTAGTTGCTCTGCAGCATGTAGGATCTTCCGAGATCAGGGCTCAAGCCCGTGTCCCCTGCATTGGCAGGCAGATTCCTAACCACTGTGCCACCAGCGAAGTCCTGAATTCTACACTTTAAATGGATGAGTTGTATGGTATATAAATTATATCTCCAAGTATTTTTTAAAAAACACAGAATACAACTTCTGAAAAGTCAGAAACAAAATTTCTAAAACAAGGAATCAATTAATTAAATAATGTATGTAATCTACAGAGTACAATATCATATAGATAATGTAGTAAAAGTGCATTTATTAACATGGTGATATGTTTGTGATATTATAAGTTAAAAGCAGGTTTCCAGAGTATGAGCCTACTAAAAAAAAAAAAAATCTCTGGAAAAATATGTCCCAAAATATTGATTAATGGTGGTTTTCTCTGGATGCTAAGATTACTGGTAATTTTTACACCCTTCTTTTTACTCATCTGTATTTTCTAATTTTTCTATAATGTATGTGTACTACTTATATAATTAAAAAGTAACCAAAAGTGGGACTTCCCTGGTGGTGCAGTGGTTAAGACTCTGCACTCCCAATGCAGGGGCCCAGGTTCAATCCCTGGTCAGGGAACTGGAACCTACATGCATGTCGCAACCAAGAGTTCACATGCCACAACTAAGGAGCCCATGAGCCGCACTAAGACCCGGTGCAACCAAATAAATTAAATAAATATTTTTTAAAAAAAGTAACCAAAAGTAAAAGTATGCATATTTTTAATAACAGGGCAGTTAAGGTACATATTCAGGCTTAACTTATGAAACTTATCCAATCATTAGGTCATTAGCTCCATCTGGCAACTAGTAACCTATTTTGAATATAAAGAGCATGTATACTATAAACTTTTCCTTAAATCCACTTGGCCTTTCTAGGGTTTTAAAATCTAAGTTAACTCCAAACATTTTCTCTAAGTAGAAAGACCTTTCATTTTTGATAGACTCTAAAATACCATCCTGGGTTTTTAAAAATCTGTAAACTGATTAGTGTGGGTAATCATTTCCTTATGCTGTAGTAAACAATGGGAATACAATGCTCCCCAAAACTACTTTAATCTAAATTACTCTTTGATCTCTTCACTGTAGATCTTTTCTAAAATAATGCTAGCCTTTACAAATTTACTGAGTGCCATGTACTGTGCTGAACACCGCAGAAGCATTATGCTGTTTCATCTTTATAACAATCTAGTGAAGTTGTCATTATTATCATCAGTTTACAAATGAAGATAACAGAATCAGAAAAGTTAAGCAACATAGCCACAGGTGTTAGACTGAGATGTGAACCAGCAACTGACTTCAAAGTCTACATTGTTTCTACTACTATGCTATATTGTAAGAAAGTTGGCTCCAATGTCCCATTTCTTAAATATTTTTAATTAAAAAAAATTCACACACAATTGTTCTACTTCAAAAAACTACTCCTTTTCCTGCCTTTACACATTCTTTATCACTCTGAAGTTCTATGTAAACATGAAATACAGTGGGAATTTATTAAATACAATTCCTTGGTGCTCCCATTCATACAGCATAGAATGCCAAAGAAGATACACATATTCAAAATGATTGGATAACATGCCTCTTGAATGTGACCACACAGGATTACAACACTATCTAACAATGAAGTCTCAGTATACAGAACTGTTGTAGGGCTGGCAAGACCACCTATTTCCATACCTCTCATTTTATGAAAGGGGAAACTGAGATAAGCTGACTTGCTAGTTAGCAGACAGGAAACTGGCACTCAGGTCTCCTGACTCTCAGTGGCGATTATTCCACAGTGGGCCTCTGAGGTAATTCCTAGGTGACAGACATGGAAATACAGAGTCTTGCCATCAAGCTTCTATGGCCTTCGCATGACAGAATCTGCTGGTGGAAATTAAAAAGGAGACTCCAAGTTCATGGACTTTATCATTTTGTTGTATGCTAGCATGGAGGGAAGATCAGGAACTTTATCCACACACAGAGCCAGGCGTATCTGACCCACCATTCAGCCAGATTCTGACCATCCTTCGTTTGCTTCGTTCTTGCCTTTCTCCACTTGTGACACCATTTCCATTTCCACTTGCCTCACCCGACAATCATTAAATAAGTAGCAAATAAAAATTTCCAGTTTAAAAACCTAAATTAACCGTCAAGTCAATTCCCAATTACATAATATCAATAAAACATCTTCTGGACTGTCTCTTTACTCCCAGTAGACACCAAGAGAACAGAAATTCATGTTATTATCTACCTAATTATACTTAAAGTCTTATATGTTAAACACATAGAACTTTTCAGTGGCAAACATCAATGACTAATACATCATGGAAATTCCAAACACAAAGTGAGCAAAGAAACAGTCTTTTGTAGAGCCCCAAACTAAGCATATTCAATTGACTGTTGGTATAGAATATACCCTAATGATAAATGGAACCAACTTACCGGTCTTCTGGAGATAACTGATGGAAACCAAGCATGGAACATGTGGTTTTTTTGGGATCCAGTTCCTCAAAGTGAAAGTTTCTAAGAATGGTATGTAATAACTGGGGCTTCTTCCTTTACCAAAGTGCTGTTTGGTTAGCTTTGTTCACCAGCAGCAGGAAACTGTCAGCAAACAGTATGTTCACTCACACCTGTTCTCTATTAAGTTCTAAATGCTCTTATCACATGTTCAGTCTATAAAAATGTCCTTAATTTAACTGAAATGTTAAATACATTCTCATATGCCAACTGGGCTAAAAGTACTAGCTTTAAGGTTAGCAAGAGTCAGTGTGATCAAGCTAACATGACACAAAGAGTAAGATGGTTATCCCGTCTCCACCTTTTCTCTCTTATCTAGTCTGAAAGTCCCACTACTAGAGTGGTTTCTCTGAAATGCTCTCAATTTCAATTCAGAAGAACAACCATTAAAATACTGTACTCCTATGTGACTTTCGGAGGTCTCACGTGACTACTGTCCTCTCCTATTAGCATCTTAACTAGGATGTGGTGTTAAATCGATTACCATCACTAAAACTTTAATCCAAAGGATGTAAATCAAGTAGATTTCAATGGGAGTAAGGATAAGGGGAAGAACTGACATTGAAGAGGTGTTCTGAGCTAGGGCAGACTTAGGTAGAGGTGTCTAATTTTGATGGGGGTGGAAAATATACATTCATTCAGAGAAACTCCTCCCAGGACTTCCCTGGTGGTGCAGTGGTTAAGAATTCCCCTGCCAATGCAGGGGACACGGGTTCGAGCCCTGGTCCGGTAAGATCCCACATGCCACGGAGCAACTAAGCCCGTGCGCCACAACTACTGAGCCTGCACTCTAGAGCCTGCGAGCCACAACTACTGAGCCTGTGTGCCACAACTACTGAAGCCTGTGAGCCTAGAGCCCGTGCTCCGCAACAAGAGAAACCACCGAAATGAGAAGCCCACATAACACAATGAAGAGCAGCTCCTGCTTGCCGCAACTGGAGAAAGCCTTCGTGCCGAAGACCCAACAGAGCCATAAATAAATAAAACTTACTAAACAAAAGAGAGGAACCCCTCCCAGCACAGCACACTCATGTAGTTGGATACATAATCTCTAATATTTGTATATTTATTAATATATAATTTTATTATTATTATTTTTTAATGTATGACTGAGCTGGCCAAAAATTAAAGGAGTAACTCAAATTCAGATAAATCACGAAAGCACAAATCCAGAAGAGCGAGAGAGTGCTGGAGCTATGGCTGCCCTGGGGACTTTCCCCATCCCCAAATCACAGGTGGCTAGAGCCCAGGATTTAATCAGCCACAGAGAGGGGAAAGGAGACAAAGACTGAGACCTAAATAGGATTGGAGGTCAGATCAATGAGCTTCACATAAAGTCAGGACCTCTCAAGGATGATACCCTAGGTGCTTGAACTAGGAAAAAAGAACCTACCATGTAAAGAGTACAGCAAAATTTCCTAACCACAAGCCCATACTGATTAAAGAACCTTCTGAAGGATATACTTCAAGAAAGAAAATGATCTCAGAAGGAAGATCTGAGCTGCAAAAGTAAACGGTTAGTAAAGAAAATGGTATGTATGTAAGTTATTTTAAACAAACATTTGTTATAAAACATTAACAAGTCATTTGCGGGGATTAAAAAAAAGTCAATATAGAAGTAAAATCCTAAAAAAAAGAATAGGACAGAAAATAGAGTTGTGTCCTAAGGTATTTGTATTGTTTGGGGGAGAGTAAAAATATTAATATTAGACTTAAGTTAAATAATATGTGTGCTTAAAATTTCTAGGGTAACCACTAAAAACAGATTGTACAGCTTCCAAAGTACAAAGGAATAAATCAGGAAGGAAAAAATTCTTAAGCAAGTCAAAAGGGCAGGCAAAACTAACACAGAAAAAGTACGATGATGATGATAATAATAAAAATAATAGTTAACATTTATATAGGAATTTTCACATGCCAGGCACTGCTCTAAGTACTTTACACACATTAGCTCATTTACTCCTCACAACACCCCTCTGAGTTAGATACTATATATTATTGTTCCCATTTTACAGATGAGGAAATTGAGGCATAGAGAAACTAAACCTTTGCTAAGATCTCACACATAGTAGGTGTTACGATAAGATTCAAACCCAGACAGTCTAACTCCGGAGTCTGAACTCTACATACTGCCTAGTAGACAATACACTGGTATGACACTTTGACATTTGTTCATATCCTTGCAAATCAATTTTTCTTCAGTCTACTGACTAAGAATGACTGCCAAAGTGTAGCTACTGACGCTGCTCAAGATATTTCTTTCATTGACTATTTATAGATAAGCACAGAATAGGCAAGGAGAGAGATGCTAACATATATGAAGTGGCAAACACAAAGTAGGCACTGTGCCAGACATTTTATTACATGGATTCTCTTGGCTAATCCTCATAATCACCCTGTAAAGTAGATTAATATCCCAAATTTTCAGGGGGGAAAACCAAAGAGCCAAAAATTTAAATAACTCACTAAATGGCAGAAATCCAGGTATGACTGGCTTCAAAATCTACTTACCAAATGTTTATTCAGCATCAATTTATGCCAGACATTGTACTAGACACTGAAGATGTAAGAGTAAATTGAGAAATCTAAGGTTCTCATCCTTATGGAGCTTATGGTGTAATGAGGGAGACAATCCAATAACCATGAAATTAAACGTGAACTACAAACATAAGTGTTATAAAGGACAACAGAATTAAAAACTGAAAGGACAAAAGAATAACAAACTGACAGATGTTTTGAAGTGCTTTGAGATCACATAATAGAGAAATCTGACCTAGTCTAAAAATGTGAGGGCCAGTTTCACTGAGGAAATCATTTTTAGCTCATGGTTCCCAAACTGAATGCCAAAGTACCCTGGAGCACTGCAGCGAATTCACAAGAGTGCCCTGGGTTTACATTTTTAAGGGAAACAGAGCAACACTGTTAGATATCATGTGAACTATCAGCTCAGGGTAGTTCACAATTTCAACTTTAGATCATGCACATTCTTTTCGAAGACACATCTTTGTGATGCTGACTTTTTGGTGGGCAGTTGCTGTGATAAAAATAAGTACCACGTGAAAATTAATGTGGAAAATAAAATGAGTATGGAAGCGTCTAACCTGATTCCAAGGTATGAGAAACTGGGCAGTGCCAACAGGCATTTACATCCAATTAGAAGTGATTGTGGTTACATAAGAATGAAATAAAGTTGCTACTTCTTCTCTTAATGTATATGTACTGTTTCTTCAAACAGCTACTAAGTTGTAGAAAATACTTATTAAGTATTGTTTGGATCCAGTTACTCAATAAATACAACTGTTAGATACTTATTTTGGACTAAGGTGTTTGTGAAAAAAAATACTGACACACTAAGGGGACCATGAACTGAGAATGTTTGGGAATCTCTGAATTAAGCTAAGATCTTAAGGATAAGTAGGCACCTCAAACACCATGCAGTAGAATGAACAGGAGCAAAAGACAGGGTCCCCATCCTTGAAGACATTACAATCTAGTTAGGGAGGCAAATCTAAAAGATAAACAGTTTTGTTTTGTTTTGTTTTGGCCACGTTGCACAGCTTGAGGGATCTCAGTTACCTGACCAGGATTGAACCCAGGCCATGGCAGTGAAAGCCCAGAATCCTAACCACTAGGCCACCAGGGAACTCCTGATAAACAATTTTAAAACAATTTAATGTTAAACTTTAATATTTGCAAAAATCTTTCATATCTTTTCTCATGAAATTCTATTAAGTATGTTTCTTATCTCTACTCTAAATTGAGAACCTCTAGAAGGCAGTATCCCCCAACACAGAGCAAATAGTTTGCATTTAGGAAGTGTTTTCTGGGTCAATCTCACTTGCGTCCGTTTACTCTCTCCTTAGCCTTTTCTCAGAATTGAAACCTCCAACTACCCTATGCAAGGGTAACTCTGCTTTAAGTGTTCTCCACTCCCCCACATCTCCTGGCTGCTTCTTTCCTACTGTCCTTCTGAATTCAGCTCATACATATCACTGCCCCCGAGGAAGCCTTCCCTGACCCACTGAGCTGTAACTTAAATGTCCCTTATCTAAATGGTCTGTGTGTATATTTCTGTCATAGGACTTATCACTCTGTCCTGTCACAGTCACTGTTTAACTTCTATATCTCACAGCTCACTGTAAACTTCTGACAGTAGGGTCTGTGTCTTATTCACCTTAGCAACTATCACAGTGCCTAGCTCTCAAAGAATGTTTTCTGAATAAATGACAAGTAAAGGGAAATTTTTTTTTAAGTCTAATTATGCCTTTCACCTTAATGGACTTCTTGGAAAAAATGAGTAATTTACTCAGAAAAACTTTGAAGAGGAGATTAACAGATTTGAAAAAATTAAAATGACTGATAATCATCCAGTGCTAGTAAAAAAAAAAGCATACAACTGCTGATAGAAATGTAAGTATAATGTTTTTGAAAAGTAATCAAACAATTATCAATTAAAATTAAAAATGCACTTATCTTCTGACTTAGCAATCCCACTTTTAGGAATTTTGCTTGCAAAAATAAAAGCATCCATATGCAATATTATATTTACAAGGAAATTTATTGAAGCACTGTTTGCAATAGCAGAATAATTTCCTGAAAACTACCCATCAATGTCCATCAATGAGGGGAATGGTACAACTATGCTATGGTAACATCCATATTATGGACTGTTCTGCAGCTACTAATAAAAATAAGTTAAGTCTATGTGTAGAGGCCTGAGAGGGCCATGATACATTCAGTAAAAAAAACCAGAATAGTCCCATTTGGAGGTTAAAAAGGTAACTATATGCACTTTTATTTGTAAAAATATTGAGAAAGAGTTAATACCAGACAGTTAATACTGGTGGCCTCAGGGTTAGAGGTCACCAACAAATATGTATTACTACTGTAACTTAAAATGGAAAGAAAAAAATGAAGTTTTCAAAAGTAAGAATAGTAAATAATCTGAACATATTCTCCCCTCCTCCAAATTCTTAACAACAACAAAAATCCCACATTACCATTACCTTAATGAAAGGGTGGTGCTTCAGGAGAGTCGAGGATTCTGTGGACTCTCTTTTACAGATAATTTAAACTTTCCTTTAAAAAAAACAAAAAAGCCCAAAAAACCTATCTCTTACTCCAGCCCATCCCACCAAAAGGAGAAAGGACTGTTCTGAAGCAAGCTTAATGTCCAGTGGATCTTCCTATCTCGTTTCTTTAATGAGTGGTAGTCTGCTTTAGGGATTTGTAACCAGGAGCTTAAAAGTTTTAGAATGCTCATCAGATTTTTACAACTATACCATTTATTCACTGAGAGTAAACTGAAGTGTTACATGAGAAATCAGAGTAAGACAGAGGTTTCATTCAAATACTTCTGGTCCTGAAATTGGGAGTACTAACTGCTCCTTGGGCGCCCCCTGGAGACCGAATTTTAAATTTTTTTACATCTTTAGGACAAACTGGTGTGCTATATATTCATTCAAAGAATACTTATTAAGCACCTATATGTCAGGCACAATGTTCAACACTAGAGACAAAAAGATAAATAAAATCAAATTCCTGTTTTCTACATACTTAAAGTCAGTATCACCCAAAACTTTCTAAGTATAGCAGGTAGGGTACAATGTCTAAGTTACCCATACAGGTCCTGGAGGAAGTTAAAACACAAGATGATAAAAATGCTTCTGGGGTGCTACCGAAAGCAATTTGGCATGGATATAAACTTTAGCATAATTGTTCATTTAAGAGAATGTTCACCATCTTTAAAAGAGAGTAGGTTTAAATATCCCAGCTAACACATGCAAAACTGTGGTTGTTATTTTCAGACAAGTTTAGGTTATGGCACTATAATTTTTCTTGGGCCAAAACAATACAAATAAAGCTTAATTAAAAAAATTCAAAAATGACACAGTATCTTCCATCATGATTTTTTAGTCACAAGTTATTCCACAATAATAACTCCACTCTGAGCACTTGACTCCTGATTGCACTGCTTTAGAAAATGGCTGATTTTCAAAAACAAACTTGAGTGTGAGAAGACAGACTTAAAAATTAGTTAGAAAATAAAACAAAACTGAAAAAGATCAATTCAACTAAATGGGCAAAATTCAATCTCAAAGCCTCCCTCAAACCTTTCCTTTCCAGTTCGCAACACTTTCAGAAGATGCTGCATCAGATTTGCCTTTTCTTCCTCAAGGTCTGGGAGAGCAAGTAGTACAGGTAGAATTCACAGCTAGAAAAAAAAAAAAAAATAACAAGCAACAGCTTCCCTGTGGTGACACCCTCAACCACAACTGCAATGTCCCAGGATATTAGAGGGCCAGATACTCTCAGGTTCTGTAGCAAGGGTCCAAAGACGTACTTCTGGTGGCCTGAGTTGGAAATTAATGTAATCTTCCCAAAGAAACAATTCTGTTTCAGCCACATTTCAGGTACCCTGTTAGCTAAATTAGTAATGGCATGATAGTTGGGGAATTTAACCTTGATTTATGTAACTTTTCCCCTACAGAAAAAAATTAGCTCCAAAAATTACAATCGTTTGGGATTCAGCTTACATTTGCCTGTATAATAAAACACTGAGTAAAAATGCAAGAGACTCACAAAAGAAACAAAACAAAAAATCCTCTGACTTAACTGACCATAGACATCCCATTGTTTAATCCACTAGAAGACAGCAACTGCTGAATTATAAGCTATTTGGAATTGTAAGAAAACAGTTGAATTTAAGCTCATATAAGTGTTGAAATCTTAAAGAATAAGATAATACATTATAGAACATATCTCATCATGGAAACCTTATAATTCTTAATTAACAGGTTTAAAATATTATCCACCATTATCAAACAGAGTAAAGAATAAATACTAATTACAGAATGTGGAGATTATTTTTAACCCATTGGAGTAATATGGGTATTATCAGTTTGGGTGTGAACACTTAAAAGTCACATTATGAGTCAAAAACAAAATATTTAAATACATTCCAATACATCAGTCATAAACCAATTTTTTTTTTTTTTTTTTTTTTTTTTTTGCGGTACGCAGGCCTCTCACTGTTGCGGCCTCTCCCGTTGCGGAGCACAGGCTCCGGACGCGCAGGCCCAGCAGCCACGGCTCACGGGCCCAGCCGCTCTGCGGCATGTGGGATCCTCCCGGACCGGGGCACGAACCCGTGTCCCCTGCATCGGCAGGCGGACCCCCAACCACTGCACCACCAGGGAAGCCCCATAAACCAATTTTTAAAAAGTAAAACTACAGTGCACTTCAAAGTAAAAACAACCAACCTCATAAATTAAGAACAGGAACTCTAAAACAGAGGAAAAAATTATTTGCATCTATGCATGCCAGATATTTTACCTCATTTCATATTCATAAATACCATACCAGACAGGTGTTATTTCTTCCTTCTTACAGAGGAACCCAAGGTAAAACAACAACTTCTCTGGGACTAAAGAGATAGTAAATGGAACAGTTAGGGTTTGAACCCATATCTGTTTGACTCTAGTAAAGTCTTTTCCCCCTCAGAATGGGAGAAAATATTAGTGACCGACAACAGATTCATCTCCAAAATATACAAACAGCTCCTGCAGCTCAATATTAAAAAAACAAACAACCCAATCAAAAAATGGGCAGATGATCTAAATAGACATTTCTCCGAAGAAGACATACAGATGGCTAAAAAGCATCATTACATCATTGCTAATTATTAGAAAAATGCAAAATAAAACTACAGTGAGGTATCACCTCACACACATCAGAATGGCCATCATCAAAAAATCCACAAACAGGGCTTCCCTGGTGGCGCAGTGGTTGAGAGTCCGCCTGCCGATGCAGGGGACACGGGTTCGTGCCCCGGTCCGGGAAGATCCCACATGCCGCGGAGCAGCTGGGCCCGTGAGCCATGGCCGCTGAGCCTGCGCGTCCAGAGCCTGTGCTTTGCAACGGGAGAGGCCACAACAGTGAGAGGCCCGCGTACCACAAAAAAAAAATCCACAAACAATAAAGGCTGGAGAAGGTATGGAGAAAAGGGAACCCTCCCACACTGTTGGTGGGAATGTAAATTGGTATAGCAACTATGGAGAACAGTATGAAGGTTCCTTTAAAAACTAAAAACAGAGCTACCATGTGATCTAGCAATCCCACTCCTGGGCATGTATCTAGAGATAACCATGATTCAAAAAGATACATGCACCCCAATGTTCATTGCAGTGCTATTTACAATAGCCAGGACATGGGAGCAACCTAAATGTCCTTGACAGAGGAATGGATAAAGAAGATGTGGTTTATATATACAACGGAATATTACTCAGCCATAACAAAGAACGAAATAATGCCATTTGTAGCAACATGGATGGACCCAGAGATTGTCATCATGAGTAAAGAAAGTCAGACAGAGAAAGACAAGTATCATATATCTCTTACATGTGGAATCTATAAAAAGGTACAAATGGACTTATCTGTAAAACAGAAACAGAGTCACAGATGTAGGAAACAAGCTTATGGTTACGGGGCTGGGGGGGGAGGGAGGGGGAGGGATAAATTGGGATATTGGGATTGACATTTACACACTACTGTGTATAGAACAGATAACTAATAGGGACCTACTGTATAGTACAAGGAACTTTACTCAATACTCTGTGATGGCCTATATGGGAAAAGAATCTAAAATAGAGTGGATATATGTATAACTTATTCACTTTGCTGTACACCTGAAACTGATACAATATTGTAAATCAACTATACTTCAATAAAAATAAAAAACAAACAAAAATAAAGTCTTTTCTCCTTCCCCTACTATGCTATTTACATGTAAGAGGTTTCATATATACAACAAAAACCTGAAACCATCCAATTGTCATGTCTTTTAAAAAGTGAAAAGAACGAACAAAAATAAGGAGAAAAATATTTATGTATCTTTTGGTTGAATTAGCTCCACTTATAGTCTTACAAATGATCAACAATTATAAATACAGCTGTAAAACACATAATGAAGATTTTACCATCCGACTTTTTCTGGATGCTCTTTAGAGAATAAAATATAGGACAGGAGTGGGTTGTATGAACCTGTGAGAGGAGTAAAATCCCAAAGCTAATAAAAGCCATATCCTGGAAAAGAGGAGGAAACTATTTTAGAAGTTCTGGGTCAAAACTTTTGCTGGTCACCGAGTTTCACAAGGATTCTTTGGTGTTTTACAGCACTGCTGGGCTGCTCTTCTGTTTCTAGATATCTTCTGTTTTCCTTCTCTCCCAAACATTCCCCAGATTCTCCTATAAGCCTTTCATCCACACTGCAGCTAACCACGTATCTGTTCGAAAATTGTTAACGGAATTGAAGCATTAACCTTACCACGCTTTGGGGGAAAAAAAAAGTAACACCATTTTAGACTTGGGAGGCATTTCATACTGAGTTTAAATCTGTGTGCACAGCCTCTACTGTTCTAGTGGGGGCAACCGAGACTCGGAGAGAGGAAGTGACTTGGCCATCGACTCAGTGTAAGTTGGCAGCCGGGCCAGAGGTTGAAGTTTGATCTCATACTCCACGGCTTTTTCCAACCACACCAACCCGGGCTGAGCCTCAGGGCTGGTACTGACTTGGACGGGTTCAGAACACCTAAGGTAACGCCCTGTCTCCCGGGTCTCCTTTCTAGGATAAAGACCAATTAGTAGACGGTTCAGAGTTTAGAGGGCCTGCAGGAATGGGCGTGGTGGAAAAACCGGTCTCCCCTTCAGGCAGCAGTGGGCTCACCCAGCCTCTAACCCAAATCGACGCTGCTGCCGCCTCCGGCCGCCCCACAACCAGCGACACACTGACCTCTGCGCGCTGGGGGCCCCGGAAGCGTACCCTCCCGGGATCCCTCTCCCAGCCCACTCTCGAGATGAACTTGGTCCCCAAAATGTAAGGAAAGAGGGGCGCAGGAACAAAGCAATCCCAAGCGGTCCCCCTCCTTTCTGGGTCCCCCCGAGGCGGGCGGACGTGGACTACCAGTTCCGACATGCCGCGCGCCGGCGGACCCCCGAACCACCACCACGCCGACGGTGCGCCCGTCGTCGGGACCCGTAGTCCGCGGCTCCGGGGCGGTGGGGGGTGGGTGGGGTGGGGCGCGTGGGGGAGGCGCGGACAGACGCGCGCTGCGGGACTGGCCGGCCCGGCGTCCGGGCAAGCACAGGGAGCCGCCGGCTGCCCGGGCCTCACCTCGACGATGCGGGCGCACTGGGTCCCCTTGCCGGCGCCGGGACCGCCGAGGACGAACACGACCTGCGGCCTCATGAGGCGGTGCGGGCAGAGGAAAAGCGGCCGGCCGGTCAGCAGCGGGAAGCTAAGGCCTAGGACGTACAGCAGCCGGCGGCCGCAGCGGCGAAGCATGCACCGTGGCTCGGTAGGACGCTGATGCAGCTGACAGCGGCCGGGCAGGCGTTGGAGCGGGAGCGGGGCACGTTAAAGGGGGCGGGCCGAGCCGGCGCCAGCCGCGGTCCAGCCGCCGTGGCTGCCGAGGCGTCCGCGCCGCGGCCGGAAGGGGCGGGCTTCCGCTGCTCTCTCGTTAGCCGCGCCCCTACGTCCCCCACGTGGGGCCGCGCTCGCGTCCTCCCCGCCCCTCTGCTGGCTCATTGATCCTTTCGGTCCGCGGGTCTTTTATCCTGAGCCTCCTGGTGTCGGGCGTGTGCTGGCGTAGGGATGTGACCCACGGGAGAGCAAAGCCCATTGTCGCTGCTCGCAAGTTTAAATTCCAGGGGCCAGGCAGCCGACCTGAACAAGTCAACACACGAATAAATAAATGCAAATAGCAATATCGGCTTTGAAGGAACCAAAAGGAGGAATAACAAGAGATGAATGTAATTTGGGTAAGGTAGTCAGACCTCTGAAGAGGTGACATAGAAGCCAAGGCATAAGGATAGCAAAGAGCAAAACTAGGCAAAGACTGGGATAGAGTGTCCCACAAAAAGAGAAAAGGCGAGTGCAAAAAGCCTAAAACTTTCAACTGTTAGAGCAATTGAAAGGCCAGTGAGATCAGAGTTGTGTGAAACGAAGGAGGGAATGAAAGGTGGGAGAGTTTGGCCGACGGCAGATCAGTCAGGCCCTTTGGTTAAGGAAAGCAGTTTGGATTATATTCTAATTGCAACGGGAAGCCCTTTTAACTATAACTCCATTTCCCTGCCCCTTGCATTAGGGAAAAACCTTGAGAACAAAAGGAGTCCAAGGAATGAGTCTTAGTGAACAGACCTTTAAAAGTTGGAGAGAGAAGGAGGAACCTGAGAAGGCAGAGCCAGAAAGGTTAAGAGGAAAACCAGGAGAATGTGGTGTTCCAGCAAAGAGAGTGTTTGGGGTGGGATTGTGGTGGTGTAGTAGTGAACACTTAAAAACAAATGAGTACAGATAAATTGGATTTGGCAGCAGGGAAACTTATGAACTCTACAGTTCTGCCCAAAGCAAATCATACACTGTATCTAATTTGAATCCCGATTGAAAAAGGAGTGGATAGGAGATGAGTAAATGAAAACAATACTGAGAATAAGGGTCAAGGCAAAGTTCATTTAGGATGGGAGATAGGGGCCATGCTGTCTAATATGGTAGCCCCCATTTAAAAATGCAAAAAACATTGTTAGTTTGTAAGTCTATACCAAAACAGGTGCCCACAGGCTATAGTTGCTGCCCCCTGGCCTAGCAGAATGCCTGGTGTTAGAAGTCCAATCCAAGCTTAGAGGAACGCTCCAAATCCTCCACCTACCAGGGAGGAGGACCTAGGACATGTCAGCTGAAAGTAAGAATGACTGGTCATGTTATAAAGAGGTAGTAGGAGTACAAAAAAAAGGCCATATTGAAGCAAATGTGCCTCTTTTCCATTGTGCATGTTCTCTTAAGTGACTTTTCTGTATCTTATGGCATAATTGCCAGATTTGAAAGATGTTAAGGGGATGGGGGTCTGTGGAAAAGGGCCTAGGAAGCTATTCTTTGGCTTTTAGTGAAAGCCTTGTGCCCTTTACACATGTGTTAGGAGAGAAACAAAAAGATAGTCTTTCTGGCTCCCATGATAGAATCCACCAGTACTAATGATTCCACATATGAGTCTGGGTTCAAAACTTCATTGTATACTTAGAGCAATATGTAGTGACTTTTCTCTCTTTGACTCCCTGGAGAACTTGACTACAGTAGGCTAAGTTCTTAGTATCCTCCACCTTGCCCATCTCCTGCCAACCATGCTAGGCAACTGAGGAAAATACTAAAGAAGAAAGATATAAAAAAAAGTGAAACCTAGATATCCACATCCACCAAGGGTTTTCCAGGAAGTTATTTCCAGGAAGAACAAGACTAGGCCAAAAGGACAGTTTATTATTTGTTGGCTCTTTGGGCCTATTCTGGTTATCTGTTCTTACACAGCAAACCTTAGTGGATTACAACAACAAGAAATGCTTGGCGTGGGAACACCACCCCCAGCCCAAACGTCACACACATTTGGTGACCAGAAGTGTTCGGTTTGAGTAGTGCTGTGGGTAGAGAGAGGAGACACATGGGAGTGTCTTTCTAAGACACTTGTTTACCACACCAGGCAGTCCCATGGAGCCAAGCCAAGGAGGCTAGGATCCGTAAACGACACGGTGCTACTCTGATGCTCGAACATTTAACCCCTCTGCTTGTCTAGAGTGAAAGGTCTAACTCTTAGCGCCTTGGTCCTCATTTGTCCCCAAAGAATTCATTTTGCCTTAGCCTTATATCAGTGCTTCTACTCCTTGGAGGTGGCAGAGAAGCAATGAGTTCCACCTAGATGCAAACAATCAGACCCTCAATAAGAAAATGTCTCAATAAGAATATATTGAGTAAATGGCTGTCACCTGTAAATGGTAGAGGGCCATTTCCTACCTAAATCCATAGATTGAATCCATAGATTACATAAATTTGATTGATATCTATTGAATATCCACTATGTGCCAAGGATTTCACTTATATTCCTTAGTTTTTGGATGATATTCAAACTTTTAAATAATCAGTACAATCAGAATATTTACAGAGATTTCTGGGGCGGGGATTTGCTGTGCCAGGCATCAGTCCTCTAATTGTGGGGTCTTAAGGAGGTCCTAGGTGTCCCAGGAGAGGGGAAGAGGGCATTCAAAGTTCTCAGGAGAGAAGCTATATCTAACTCATATGGAAATAATTCACTTTTAACCACCAACACAATCTCACCAGTTGTCTGTTGGCTAAACATCAAGCCTTGCCTTATAAAATGCTCGTAATGCTATGAAGTTAGTACTGTCATTTTGCAGATTGAAAAAGAGAACCAGGAAGTGGAAGTACTTTGTTCAAGGCCATAGAGGCAGTAGATAGCAAAGTCAAACTCAAACTTAGCGTGTATAGCTTCAAAATATGCGTTCTTTCTATACATTACTGACCCTTTATGAGATAAAAAGTTCCATACTCACAAAATCCCTTCAAAGTAAGTTCTGTTACAGATGAGAAGACTGATCTCAGAAAGATGTATAACAAGAGCTATCCTCAAAACCCACTCCTACCCATATGAGTTTATTTATCAAGTACGTTAGGTCTTCGGGGCATATATTCAGTGTATGCATACTGTTCCCAGAGTAGAGCTATGTTCCTAGTGAACTCTTGAGGGTCTTGAGAAGTAGGGCCTTGTCACCATTTATGTCCTGTTTATCATAATTGTCCTTTAGATATCTGTTCCCATACTTTCATTTTCCCACTCTTGACCACACCTGTTTGCTGGTATGTGCTGTTCATTTTTCAGGATTCAGCTCAGATTTTACTTCTTCCGGGAAGCTCTCTCTAAATTCCCAAGACTGGGTTAGGTGCCCCTCTTTTGTTTCTACACCCACTACCACCACCACCACACTTACTCCGTTCCTTGTTTACTTCTGGCCTAACACTGTGGTGTATTGTGTATCTCCCTACTAGATTTAGAGCTCCTTGAAGGAAGAGACTATGTCTGATTACTCTT
The DNA here is from genome assembly GCF_964270905.1 of Leucopleurus acutus. Classification (NCBI taxonomy): domain Eukaryota; kingdom Metazoa; phylum Chordata; class Mammalia; order Artiodactyla; family Delphinidae; genus Leucopleurus; species Leucopleurus acutus. The sequence goes on from NC_139143.1 coordinate 154,699,191, forward strand.
TGTACAACATAACAATGTCTTACTGTTACAACGTGATTTGCTCTCTTAAGGGAACTCCAATGTTCTTGGAAGATTCAGAATATATAACTTGGTTGCTGCCACTCAAGTTCTATCTACAATGGTCTTTGGCAACTACTTCCTTGTAATTCCAGAAATACCTTTCTTGAGTGTACCTAGGAACTGGTTTCTAGGATCAGTCTGGGTGATGGAGCAAAGATAGGGCATGTGGGTGGCACAGGTGGGTGGGTGGCAGGCCATATGCTTTGCATTCAGGACTTCACAGCCATCTGTTATATTGTGATCTATTTCCTGGAAGGATGCTTAGCCCATTACACAGCCTGATGCTTAATGGAGGTTCTAAAATGAAGATTCACGTTATTCAGATTTGCACGGTTATTGCTGTAATGCTTTATCAAAGGAGCTTTTATCAAAGATTCTGAGAGCATTGGTTAAAAGAAACATGGTCTTTTAAAAGCTGATGTGCCAAATCTGGCAACAGATAATATGCCTACCCTCCTGGGAGTGACTGTCGGCTAAGCTCAGTCCATACTGCAGAATGGCAGCCTGACCAGTGAAGGGAGATTGTCTTTGGCAGGTCTTACAGTGTTTTTGCCTGTTAACTTTGCAAGCCTAGGTAGTTTGGTTATGCCTACAGTGTCTTTGTCTGCAAAATCAGGATGATGGTAAAAAAAATCAGTGTGGCCAATACTTACAGAGAATTTACCGATGTGTGTTATTTGCTCATTCTAGTCTTTATTCCAAACAATCCAAGCTCTAAAAAATAAGTAAAATAAGTCACATGACTTGACACATAAATTATTATTATTACCTCTCCCAAGAGGTTTGAGTCTCAAGGAATTGTGCATAAATTAACAGATTAACAGTCCCCCTTAAAAATATGATGTTGCTTAAAAGCAAAGCTGTAGTTGTTTTGAAAAAGCAGCAGTCCAGCTTAGCTCAGAAGTGTAAATACAGAAAGGGAAAGTTGGGTGTTTGGAGAAATTTAGTAAATAAGGGCAGAACCGGTAACTGATTCCAACTTCCCTGTTCCTGGTGAAAACAATAGCTCTTTAATTCCCACGACTAGCCTATTAGCAGGCACATCAGGGTTTATAACACTGAACATTTACCAGGTCTTATCATAAAGAGCATGTCACGTGGTCAGGGACTGAAAGGGAATAAGGAAAAATGAAAACAATTGATATGTTAGAATGTAGAATTTTGGATTAATTTTTCTCTTTACATTTTTTTCTTTGTAGCATTGTTTATGCGACAAATTCATACATTTTTTTAAAAGTATGACATACTGAGAGGCCCGCGTACCGCAAAAAAAAAACAAAGTATGACATACTGGAAATGGTTCTCTGTGAAGCAAATTAAAGTGCTTAGAAATTTGAAAAATAATACCGGTAGCTTTTCTCTGTAGGGGACAATAGCCATAGCAATTCCATGGTGTCCTGAAATAACATAAATATATATAAGCAAGGATCAAAGAATAGCACAGTATATATTCAGTCTATTTAAACTGGCCTGTAATCTAACAATAATTCATATTTGCTTTGGATAATTACCTCTTATTACCCCCCCATAAAATTGTGCCTTCCTTGTTCTTTGCTTGTCATGTCCTTCCAATTCCCCATGCCATCTAGCACAAAGCTTAATGTGTAGTAGATCCTTGGTAGAAAATCTGTAGATTTTATTTCACTAAGCTTATTCTCTAATTTAACAAATCAATTCCCTTAATCTCTATGTACGTACAACAATGTGTTGCTCATTTATTAACACTGGCAGTTGTCAGTATACCTGGACTAATAATATATGGGCAGCCTTTTAATTAACTTTCACACTTATTATGAATTAACTCTTTTATGATAATGTACAATATACAAATGAGGAAAATCAATCTTAGAGAGTTTAAATGGCAGAATTGGGGCCAGATGCCCAAAGCCAATGCTTGTTACATCATACCATATTTCAAAAAAAAATTTTCAATACCTAAGGAATAAGCCCTTTGGACTCCTCCACGTTGTCCTAAATATGAGGCTGAGTCATTCCAATCCAAAAATGAAGTCAGTAATTACTTTTCATTCAATTCAAAAATATCTACTCTATCCATAGCATTTAACGTATATCCTGCTTAGAAGTCCAGTGGTAATAAAATGTTTAATTGAAGTCTTTTTGAGTTATGATTAAGCAAAAAAGAAGGCATTTATCTTATTTTATTGCTGTTGTTCAAAAAATTAGCATATACTTCAACTCTCCTCTTGCCCCCTCCTTTCTTTTTTTTTAAACAGAGTTTATTTTTCAGAACAGTTTTACACTAACAGGAAAATTGAGAATATAGTAGAGTCTCCTCATACCACCCCCCCACCCAGTTTCCCCTATTATTAACATCTTATATTTAGTATGGTACATTGTTACAATTAACTATCCAATATTGGTCACTATTATTAAGATCCATAGTTTATTTACATTTTCTTAGTTTTTAACCCAGTCTTATTTTTCTGTTCCATGATAGCCCATTACATTTAGTTATCTCTTTAGGCTCCTCTTAGCTAGTTTCTCAGACTCTCCTTGTTTTGATAACCTTTACAGTTTTGAGAAGTACAGTTCAGATACTTAATAGGTTTCCCCACTGTTGGAATTTGTCTGATGTTTTTCTCAGGATAAGTCTGGATTTATAGATTATTGGAAGGAAGACCACAGAGGTAAAGTGCCATTTTCATCACAGCATATCAAGTATACATACTATTGGCCTTGATCACCTGGCTGAAATACTGATGGTCAGGTTTCTCCACTGTAACTCTTTTCCCCACTCCTTTACATACTGTACACCTTGGAAAGCTGTCAATATGCCCAGCCTACACCTAAGGAGTAGAGAGTTGTGTGTTATGCTTGCCCCTTCCTTTTTGTCTAATTCATATCGTCTTACATTTCTCTTTCAGATATTTTAAAGTCGTTCTTTTTTTTTTTAATTAATTAATTAATTTATTTATTTATTTTTGGCTGTGTTGGGTCTTCGTTTCTGTGCCAGGGCTTTCTCTAGTTGTGGCAAGCGGAGGCCACTCTTCATCGCGGTGCACGGGCCTCTCACTATCGTGGCCTCTCTTGTTGCGGAGCACAGGCTCCAGACGTGCAGGCTCAGTAGTTGTGGCTCACGGGCCTAGTTGCTCCATGGCATGTGGGATCTTCCCAGACCAGGGCTCGAACCCGTGTCCCCTGCATTGGCAGGCGGACTCTCAACCACTGCACCACCAGGGAAGCCCTAAAGTAGTTCTTAAAAGAAAACATAAATCATGAGGGGCCCACACAAAGTTTTTTTCTTTTACATCCTAAATTCACTCTGTAATCAAATTCTGTTGAGTTTACCTTCAAAATATACACAGAATCCAGCAACCTCTCACCACCTCCATTGCGGTTCAAGCCATCAATCTCTCCCTTACATTATTGCAGCAACCTTCTAACTGGTCTCCTTGCTTCTGCCTTTGCTCCCTACAGTTTATTCTCTATGTGGCAACCATAGTAATGCTTTTAAAACCTAAAATCAGATCTTGTCATTCTCCTATTTAAAATCTTCCATTGGCTTCCAGTCTAACTGAAGAGTGCAGGTAAGTCCTTATAATGCCTTATTTGATCTACCAACACCTCCTCCCTCTTCAGCTGCTGGTATTCTTCTAACCCACTTTGCTCAGCACATACTGGCCTCCTGCTCTTCCTTGAAGATGCCGGGAAACTCTCACCCCAGGGCCTTTGCACTTAATGTAAAGCATGGCAGCCATCTAAGTGTGCCACCTGTATCTCTCTCTAGAAAGAATTTGACAATTAGCTGCGCAGAGTACACTTAGCTGACAGCCTCTTGTTATGGTCTTCTGGATCTGCCTTAATTTTGTGCTTGCTCTTTTTGGGAAGCTCCAGGCAATGACTGAGCACAGCAAGGGTTCTAGTCATTTCTGCCTAATGTGGGACTCCTCCAATGGGCAATGTTTGCTCCAGAGTTCCCCACTGGGTCAGCCAACTTTGTCAGACGTGCATCACTGGCTAAGGCTCTTCCTGTTCTCACACCAGAGCTGAAGAACTCACCAGCATTTCTCTTAAAATGTGTGCCCTAGATTCTAGGAATTTTTCCAGGAAAGCAGAGAATGACGCTCTATGGAGCATGTATTTCTTGGCTCGTTTGATACATTTTTCAGGATGGTGTTTTCACTCTGTCCAAAGGGTGGATGCATATTCAGAACAAGACAGGCTACAAATGCAGCGCAGACTTCAACACACTCCCACATTGCTCAAGAAACTAACAAAAGTCTAGAGAAACGTGACATTTGACATTTCGAATCTGGACTCTGCAATAACTAGCTGTGTGATCCCTTGTTGAATAGGGATAGTAATACCTACGTTGACTGTTAGGACAGTCAAATACGATAATGGAGAAGGCTCAATTACCAACGATACTTGTGGAGATAACTATAAATCATCACACTAATACTAATACCATATGCTATATATATAATACCAACACTATATATAATACCAATACCATACATCATACATAATACCAGTTTTCGTTGTGGAGATAAGTATAAATGGCTTATAAATTTGTCACGTTCTTTTCTGCTCAAACAGGAAGGAACTAAAATTTTTTTATGTTATTGAGAGGAAAGGACGATTCTTAGTAAAGAAACTGGAAGAAATCTAACTTCCCCTCTCTTTTTGCCCAATCAAGGGATTTGGTACGCTTCTAGTCGCCGAGCGAGGACCAGGGCAACGAGCACTTCCGGTTTCCTCTGCCGTCCTCTCATCCGCCAGGCTGGGCTTTTCACTGCGCGTGCGCAAAGCCCGCCCCACCCCGGAACTTAACCGTTGACGAAATTGAAGTGTTTAAATCCTCCGGAATCTAATCCTGGATGGCGGGTGGCGCCCTCCTTTCTCCACGGAAGCTTGGGATTGGTCGGTATGGGACCAGTGCGGGGCGCTGGTTGGCTGGAGCGCCAGGGTGTCGCGGCGACCATGCGTGACGCCTTCGGCACCGCCCTTGCTCCCTGACGGGTTGGGCTTCTGACCAGTCAACAGGCGCGGCGCGGACTTCGGTTTGGCGAGTTTCTGTTTGCCGCCCTGGTTCCCGCGACCTCAACGTCCCAGAGGCGGGGCGGAGTCGGCGGAGGCGCTCCTTGGGGCCGACCTCTGTTCCGGCCCAACAAACAAACCTCGACTCGGCGGAGGTTGAGGTGAGTGGGGAAATGTGCTTCGGTTCCCCTGAGGAGCGGCAGCAGGACGGGAGGAAGGAGGGTGGGCAACACTCAGGGCCCAGTGGTGGGTTCAGGCCTCCAGGAGCCTGGACTAATGAAGTGAAGGGAAGCTAGTAGGAGAAACAAATTAAGCGGACCATGAATTCCTTGGGAATCGTTTGTACGTAGGTGTGTGAACGTGGTTTGGAATCGATAACGTGCCGTTTAAAGTTTTTACTGTGAAAATTTCTTGACTAAAGCCCTGTGAGCTCGGACAGCTACATAGTAAGGAATCAGTTAACGTTTGAAGTTCGTGGTCTACTGGAAGTAATGTATAAACAACAAAGCGTGAAAATGCTGTGTATGTGAACACAGGCGGTAGTAACACCACCATGGTGCCTAGGAAATGGTTTCACAGAGGAGTTGACATTCGGATTGGATTGTGAAGGATGCTGGGGGTTTACCAGAGCTTTCCAAGTAAAGGGGACAGCCTGTATGCAAAGATACTCGGGAACTGCAAGTAGTTCACTTTGATTGTGTTGTTGGAGGAGTGAATAGGGGTTAAGTTTGGAATAATAGGATGGGGCCAGATTTTGAAGGTCCTTTATTCTGTACATAAAGAAGAGCCATCAACTCTTCAAGCAGAATAACTTGATCAGATTTATATAGAAATAACCCTTCTAGCAGCACTGTGGGGACATTTCAGTAAATCTGGTGAGAGCTGATGAAATCAGGAACTCAGGTAGCAGAGATGGAAAGACAGAATTTACATCGGGGAAGAGGGATGAAGGAAGAGGTAAGGATGACTTGATGCTTTCTGTTATCCAGGGAGAATATGTTTTGCTAGGTATATGTGTTATGTTTCACTAGCTTTAATTGCTTGTGTGTTACTGTCAGAATAAACTGTCTCGTGTGTTTTTTTTATAATGAGAAGTAGGTCAACATTATCTTTTTACCCTAATGCATAAAGGAAGAGCAGACAAATATGGAGTTTTAAGACTCTTTTGTTTAATGAAGAAAAACGGCACTTTATTACTTCCTAGAGTTACGACTATCAATCTGAATGTTGTTATCCATGACAACCAAGTAGCATAGAAGGACTTTAGAGTTTAAAACATGCATTGCCTGGAAGCTGTGTGACGTTCAGATGCCTCTAAGAGGGACTTTTTATCAACCTTACAAGGGCACTTTCAATAGGATTTGGTTCTTGTAAATATTTCCAACTTCTGACTTGAACTAAAAAATTCTTCTAAATGACTTCTGCACCAGCATGAATAACTCTCTCCTTCCTTATCTTGCTTTAAACAATTCATTTTTGCTAGAATTGAAGTAGAATGTACAGGGCCTAAAGATTAACTCTAAGATTTAATAAAAAAGACATAGCAAATAATGAACTGTAAAGAAAGGACTTTGAGGTTTGTATTTTGCTTAGATAATATCTAGATTTAGATATCCAGTGGGCAATTAGAAATATGGGCTTGAAACTCAAAAGAGAGGCAGAAGCCGAAAGTTTGGTATATACAGATAGGTGTGGAAACAATTGAGAGTGGATGAGATTACCCAGAGAAGGTATGTGGAGCCAAAGAAACACCACTGACTTGGCACTGATACAAGTTAGTTTGTGGGTATGCAGCATTTGCCTCCCATCTCCACAAGATTGAAGATTCATTGACTTTATTATAGACCTAATAAACATCTGGCCCAAATTGTTCCTATTTACTTCTTTGTGGTTTTCTGAATATTATGAGGCTTTTGGTCAAAATCTCATGTGCAAAATACGACTGCCCTACCCAGCTCACTAAATTCATACAAGGATCTTGGGGCAGAATCTGTACTTTCTTTAATGAATAGATATATTGGTGGGTTTTGCTGCCTAGAATAAATATTAACATTAATTATACTGAATACTGTAAAGTATGAAAATGATCAGAATCCACAGGCACTTTATCTTATTAATTATGGATGAAGACACTTCACTTAAGTAACCTAACTTTGTCTGTTATTTTCTTAATATGTGGTTAAATCGTGTTTCCTTTTGTTTTTCGTTTTTGTCACTCATTAGTAATATTCTTTTTACTTCTTTAGGATCCTGAGCATGTGAAATTGAGTAAATCATTCACCAACTATCATGGAGCCTACGTATCCTCTCACAGGGACCCAGATGAATACCAGGTATAGAAATATTTTTACAAAATGTTTTCTTTCACAGCTGCTCATATAACTTGGGTTGGAATAGAAGGGAAAAAATAATCTTTAGAACCAGGAAAATCTGGGTCCATATCCGAGCTCTACCTCTTATTAGGTGGATGACCGTGTTCAAGTTATTTAACTTCTCTAAGCCTCAGTTTCCTCATCTGTAAATTGGGGACAGTAATCTCTAACAGAAGATAATTGTGAAGGGTTAAATAAGATTACTAAACTAAAGGATCTGGGACATAGTAGGCACTCAGTAAATATTAGTCTTATTTCCTCCTTCCCTTATTTTAGTTTCACAGAGGGTCTTTTTATTCATGAAATAGTACCTGAACTTTTGAGGCTAAAGATCACATACATATTTATTTACATCCTAGACAAATGGGAAAGTGGTTGAGTTCCTTCTTCTAAACCCTAATTCCTTGATGGGAAACACATTGGATGTATCAAGTTTCCTACAAGTTTCCTACATGTCCCTAAGCCTTTGCCCACTCAAGTGGTATAGGAAGGAGGAGCTTGCCAGCTGTCTCCTGATTTTCTCAGTTTGTCATTACTGTGAGGACCAGGCAAATTGGCTTGTGTTATTTGGCTCTTTGGATCATTTATTGTTCTTTTCTCCCCCAGAGAAGAACAATTAATGCTGACGTGTGAATTTTTTTCTTCTAAACTAGAATTGCATCCATGAGTTACCTTTATTTTCTGTATTATTTTTCTTTGTGCCAGATGTTCTTGATGAAGACAATGGGAAGCATGACCCAAAGAGGCTATCATATTCCTTTTACTTAATTTTGGCCCTTCTGTTCTGTCCTGTTGCTACCTCTTATTCTTTGAAAATTTGTCAACCTCTGTTCTTCTCTTTAATTTTATTATTGGGTCAAATCCATTCCTTACATTCTAGAGAAGTTAATATACTCGTGTGATTTAAACTGATTATTCCTGGTATATTCAACTCTAGTTTTTTAATTCATTTATTGAACTCTGGTTTTCAGTAATCTGTGGGCTTTAGGGCAGCAGTTTTGAATTATTTTTGGTTACAGACCCCTTTCTGATAGCCATGAATCTCATTCCCTATAAGGAAAAATACTTTTATACATACATGCAACATTTTGCACCCAATTTCAGGGCATTTGTGTCTCTCTTGCCTCTGAAGTCTACCTGTATACCTTAGATTAAGAAAAAGACTAATAATGGCATTTATTGAAATCTTGCTCTTGTGCTAAGCACTTTGCATACATTATTTTTATTTAATCCTCACAACAAACCCATGAGGAGTAGGTACTATTATTATCCCCCTCTTTTTTTTTTAAATGAGGAAACTAGCATAGAGAGATGAACCAACCCAAAGTTATATAGTTGGTAAATGGTATAGCCAATATTTAAACCTGAAATGATTTCTACTCTGTACTGCAAGGAAGTAAACCTGAAGTAGTGCAGGTTGGGCTTTAAAGGTACAATGGACTACTTAGAGCAGAAAGAAATAGCTAACATTGAGCACTTAAAATAAGCCAGGAATTTTTCTAAGCATTTTACATTAATTGACTCATATTCAGTATAACTCTACCAGGAGATACTGATGTTATTCTGTTTAACAGCTGAGGAAACTGAGGCACGGAGACATTAAATAACTTGATCAAGGTCACACAGCCAGCAAATTTTGAAGCCAGGTTTCAGACCTAAGCAGCTGATTTCCAGGCTTTGCTTTTAACCCTTATATCATACTGCCTCTCACCAATTGGTAAATAATAAATATATTAGATATAGAGGTATAGATAACTTGACAGTGGTCACTTACTACCTTTGTGACCTTGAACAAATTTCTTAATTTCAGACTGTGTCCTCATTTCAAAAAAGGGAGATTAAAAATCCTTATAGATATTATGAGCTCAAATCAGACAAAGATTTGAAAGCAAATAGCTAAGAATGTGGTGGATAAAGCACTACATCGTTCAGTTTCTACTAGTATAAGCTTTGAAATCAGCCACACTTAGATTCAAATTCCAGCTCTGCTACTTAGTTGCTGTATCAAGTCATAAAAGCTACAGTTTGTTATCTATAAAGTGGACAATAAAGTGTTTCTGGAACAGTTTTAGTGAGAAATATTGTATATGTAAAGTGGCCAGTAGGATGCCTGGTACATAGTAGGTGATCAGTAAATGGGCTAATATATGTATATTTTTTACTGCAATTGACTTCTTTTTTTTAAAAAAAAAAATTTTATTTATTTATTTGGCTGTGCTGGGTCTTAGTTGCAGCACGCGGGATCCTCCGCTGCAGTGCATGGGCTTCTCTCTAGTTGTGGCCCGAGTGCTCATTAGTTGAGGGCACGGGAGCTTAGTTGCTCCGAGGCATGGGGGATCTTAGTTCCCCAACCCAGAGATCGAACCTGCATCCCCTGCATCGGAAGGTGGATTCTTAACCACTGGACCATTAGGAAAGGCCCTGGGGCTAATATTTTAGTTGAGAAGTTTTATCAGATGAAACATGAAAGTAAGATCTAGAACAAGATATTCTTAGTGCATGGTATGATAAATATTTTTTCAGTTCAACTATTTCATAATCTACTACCATGCAAATGCACTTTTGTAGGTAGCTCACTGTCAGAGATTTCTTGCTTTAATTACATGTGATTAAAAACTCTGTGATGATATCCTATATGATTTAACATTGAAATCTTGCTTTACATTGCTTGCGTGATCTTTGTGGAGGGATTATTAATGATGTCCTTTTGATGCTTCACTAATTAAATTTATGTGTGGGACTTCCCTGTCCATCCAGTGGTTGAGACTCCACGCTTACACTGCAGGGGGCACAGGTTCGATCCCTGGTGCCTGATGCCACGTGGCACTGCCAAAAAAAACCCCCCAAAACACAGAACAATAACATAAAAAACTCATGTGATAGGGCCCAAGATACCAAATTTGAAAACCCTGAAAAGTTTTTGTGCTTTTCATGATTTTTTAAGTGTTATCTAGAAATCAGTTCAGAAGGATGGATATTAATTTTAAATTTAAATGTAAATACATGGTTTATATTCATTTTTCAGTTACTTAAAGAAGATTATATAGAATTGATATTCCCAGTTCTTTTTAAAAAGACTCACGTGTATATAAATATATATATGGATAGGATAAAAAGGACAGAAAGTCATACCTAAATTTTGAGTGCTTATTCTCTTCATAGCAGAGTTACAAGTGATTTTTCTTTCCTTTTTACTTTTTAAAAATATTTTTCAAGTCTTCTAAAATTACAAAAGTAATCTGAAAACCCTATCATTTACAGTTAAACTGTTTCTTGTAAAATTTCTACTGTTTTTCATTGTGCTTTGATTTAAAAAAAAATTTTTTTTAAGGTTTTCTTCAAGCAGGATGGTGCCTTTCTATTTTCCTCCATCAAAATGTGCACTTTGGAACCCAATGCCAATTGGAGATTATATCTACTTACGTCTCAATTACCACAGGTATAAAACGTTTCTCTTTCCAAATCAAACCAGGTTAAACAGGAGTCAAAAGAATATGTAAGGCAATGATTACAGTGACCCAATTTTTTTTTTTAAACTTTTCTATTCAGGAGCTCCCCTCATACAAAGTATTCTTTCTGCTGCTTCTTAAATCTGTTCCTTGTGCTTTTAAGAAGTAATCTTAATTTCACAGTTAAAATATTCTGCAAATCTAAAGTTCTAAGTATTATAGGAATTCAAAAGAGACAAAATATAATAAAAACTGAGTTTTTCGTCATGTTTCCACATGGTGTCTTTGAAGAACACTGAGAAGATTGATTTTGAGTTGAATAGACCATATTAGAAGGAACATAAAATATTTTGGTTACGGCCAGAATTGTGAAAGAAAGACATAGAAGCTTAGTCTTCAAGTAATAGAAAATAGAGATCCACTGAGATTTTATATTTAAGAAAGTTACTTGCTAAAAGCAGAGTTCTAAGAAGGATGGATCATAGTGGGGAGACCCTAGAGTCAGCCTAATGCAAGATGGTTTTCTGTAATCCAAGGAACGTAGATTTATTCTGTAGTGGTTTAAGGTGGTGTAACTGGAGTCAGACTTCCTAGAGGGTCAAATCCTGATTTTACCCTTTCTTATTTAAGTGACCTCAGTAAAGTAGCCAAGGATCAGTTTCCTTATTTATAAAATGGGGATATGACACTTGTTTCATAGTACTTTTGTAAGGATTAAATGAGACAGGCTGTAAAGCAGCAGTTGGCACAGTACCTGGACATAGGAGGTAGTCAATAAATGCTAGCTCTTATAAGGGTTTAGAGCAGTGTAGCAGTGTTGAGACCAAGAGGAAAGAATGAAACAAGGTGTTTTGAAGAAATGTATAGCATTTGATGATCAACTGAATAGAGGAACTAAAGGAAAATTACAAGTCAAAAAGTATTTAAGGGCCTCCCTCATGGTGCAGTGGTTAAGAATCCGCCTACCAATGCAGGGGACACAGGTTCAAGCCCTGGTACAGGAAGATCCCACATGCCACGGAGCAACTATGCCCATGCGCCACAACTACTGAGCCTGCGCTCTAGAGCCTGCGAGCCACAACTACTGAGACTTCTTGCCACAACTACTGAGCCTGCATGCCTAGAGGCCGTGCTCCACAACAAGAGAAGCCACCGCAACGAGAAGCCCGTGCTCCTCAACGAAGAGTAGCCCCCACTCACCACAGCTAGAGGCAAGCCCGCATGCAGCAACGAGGACCCAATACAGCCAAAAATAAATTAAAAAAAAAAAAAAGTATTTAAGTTCTCAGAGAAGGGTGGTATCATTGACAAAAACAGAGAGTGTCTTGTGGAAGTTTAAATATTTGTCAAACTTGTTCATTTTCTACATGTCTGTTAACCTATATTTTCTATTGCCATCTTTCTCTACTTCATTTTGAGTAATTTCTTTTGCTCTTCAGCTCTTCTAATTTTCTCTTTAGCTGTGCTTAGTTGCCATCTAATCTGTTCATTTAGGGTTTTTTTTTTTTTCCTGGGGTAGTTTAGAACATATACCTTAATTTGATTTTTAAAAAATATTTGGTTGGGTTTATTTTTATTTTTGGGTGTGTTGGGTCTTCGTTTCTGTGTGAGGGCTTTCTCTCCTTGTGGCGAGCGGGGGCCACTCTTCATCGCGGTGCGTGGGCCTCTCACTGTCACGGCATCTCTTGTTGTGGAGCACAGGCTCCAGACGCGCAGGCTCAGTAGTTGTGGCTCACGGGCCCAGCTGCTCCGTGGCATGTGGGATCTTCCCAGACCAGGGCTTGAACCTGTGTCCCCTGCATTGGCAGGCAGATTCTCAACCACTGCACCATCAGGGAAGCCCTCATTTAGGTTTTTAAATGTGAGAGTATGCTATATATGTGAAAGATTATTTATAATATATACACACAGTTTATAGAATAATAAATTTGTCTTGTCTTTTTTCATAGTATCTTGTTCCTTACTCATATTCTAGAGTCCTTTTTATATTTCTTTAAACATGTGAATTGTATTTATAGTCTGTATTCAGTAATGCTAGTATCTGAAGTCCATAGATCATATGTAAACAAATGGATGTGACTATTTCAATCAAACTTTGTTTACAAAAACAGGAGGCCTCATAGGTTCTTGATCCTAAAATTCATAAAATTAAGAATTTTATGAATGCCTGGAGAACAACTATAACTTCAGTGTCTGCTTATTGCAATTCTGCTTTCCAGGTAGCCCTCCTTACCTGCTGCCTTTGACCCTAGGATTTCCCAACAGTGATCTTTCTGTACATTTTAAAAGATGTGTATTATATCTTAGGCAACATTTCATGGCAGGAAGGTTTTTTAGGCTGTCAGATCCACCACATTCGTAAAAGACATTTGTTATTTTTCAGAAATCCAAAGCTTGTGGTAACTGAAAAGACCATCCGACTTGCTTGTCGTCATGCTAAGCAGAATAAAGAAAACTTGCCATGCTTTTTACTTGGTTCTCTCACAGTAGATGAAGGTAATATACTTTGAAAAATTATTTTTATGAGTATAATAGATTTTATGTTTACTGTTTCAGTCAATTACTGTAATGTACTTTGGCTAATTTTCTTTACTGTATACCAACGTTATGAAGATGAGTAATAGTTGACACTACTCATCATAGACTTTACAGTTTGGTCAGGTGGATAAATATATATGTAAGTCATTTTTTTTTAATGAAAGTTTAATGTACTCTTAGTATGAACAAAATACTTTCCTGTAATCTAGGCTTGCTTGGTTAATTTCACATTTCATAATTGGCGTGCTATATAATAACTGCTATTTTTGTTCTTCAGATGAAGAAAGTGTGACATTGACAATAGATCGTTTTGATCCTGGTCGAGAGGTACCTGAATGCTTAGAAAGAACCCCTACTGCTTCTCTTCCTGGGGACTTTGTGATCCCATGCACAATTCATACTCAAGGACTTTGTTCAAGAGAAATAATAGTGCACAATGCAGATGACTTCAATTCAGCTTTTAAGGTGAGATTTGTTGATATGTGATTATTTCTTATCCAACACAAGAATCAAACTATGTGTACTGTGTTATATTTTAATAAACCCATATTTAATAGGTATTCATTTAATTTCTGACTAAATGATGTTGACCTAAAATGCAATTAGATATGGTTTCTGAGGACAGAAATCCTAGGTGGGTAATATGGGTAGCATTCCAGAAGAGGGAGCAACATGACCAAGATAGCAGAGTGCAACATGTACTCAGGGTAACATTGAGGGTGGAGAGTTTTGCTGGATTTGTGGGCAGTCAGACTTGAGTATTAGTTTGTTTAGATCATAGAGAGCCTTGTCTGCCAGGCTACGGAATTTGAACTTTATCTAATGGGCCATGTTTTTCATTGAAAATTTCTGAAAAGAGGAAATACTGTTAAATCAGGGATGGTTAATGTGATAGGGAGGGCTGACTGAAGTCAGAATAGTTAGGCCATTGCAGTAGTCAGGTGTGTATTAGAGGGGGGTGTATTAGCCTATAGCAGAGTGGTGGCAGTGAGACCAGAAAGGGCACAGTCTGCATGAGCAACTACAGAGGAAGAACTAACTTGACAATTTGGAGTAATAGAAAAGAATCGGAGAGGAATGGACCTTAGATTCTCTGACACTGAGTCAAAGTTAATTTATGTCCATTTTTACCCACGTAATAAATATTTATTGAAAGCGACATTCTCCAGTAAGAGTTTAAAATGCTGCTGGGACATATAGGTTGGAAATATATGATGGAGCTTGGTATATAAATCTCTTTTGCTTTAACATAATTATTCATATAACCTTTTGGTCACATGGAAGAAATAAGAGAATTGAAATGTTGCAAATCAGAAATTGTTTAATTTTATTAATATAAGATATATGAAACAAAACCTTCAGAGATAAGGACAAATTTCAAAGCTTTAAAATAATTGTATAATATTGATTCCTCAGGCTCTGCAGCATCATGTGTGTAGCAAAGATTCCTTGGATTGTGGTAAACTGCTTTCCCTAAGAGCTCATATCACTTCCAGGGAGAGTTTGGACACTGTGGATTTTGACTTGGATTGGGCAGCAGTAACTCTAGCAAATACCTTTAAATGCACACCTGTGAAGCCCATCCCCATTATTCCAACAGCTCTGGCAAGAAACTTGAGCAGTAATCTGAATATTTCTCAAGTTCAAGGTACCTATAAATATGGGTAAGTAAAAGACCTATTCATCCAAAATTTTAAATATTTGTCACATTAGTATATTTTCATGTTATTCACATAATGTGAAATAATTGTTTGGTCAGTTTACATGCCTGAGATCTGTGGCAGCTAGATAAACAACCAAGGAGGATGAAAAAATTGTTAATTTTTGCTGAATATAGTTTTCTGATAACGAGCCTAATGGAGGCTGGAGAATTATTTATAATATGCAGGGGGTTTAAAATAATTAATTAATTTATTTATTTATTGGCTGTGTTGGGTCTTCATTGCTGTGCACGGGCTTTCTCTAGTTGCGGTGAGCGGGGACTACTCTTCGTTGCGGTACGCGGGCTTCTCATTGTCGTGGCTTCTCGTTGCGGAGCACAGGCTCCAGGCACGCAGCCTTCAGTAGTTGTGGTACGTGGGCTCAGTAGTTGTGGCTTGCAGGCTCTAGAGCTCAGGCTCAGTAGTGTGGTGCACGGGCTTAGTTGCTCCACGGCATGTGGGATCTTCCTGGGCCAGAGCTCGAACCCGTGTCCCTTGCATTGGCGGGCAGATTCTCAACCACTGCACCACCAGGGAAGTCCTATAATATGCAGTTTTAATTGTGAATAATGAGCACTGCAGATAAAGGAGATTATTAAATTATAATGTATGATACTCTTGCTTACCAAATTGTCAACCACTTGAGGGTGGAGTTTCCTCACATAGCTGAAGCAGCATCCTCTCTAGCTTCCTATTAACACTCTTAGTTTCTTAGGAAATGTAAGCCAAATTGCTTGCTTTCTGATCCTCAGCAGGGCTGCTTCCCTGAATCCTCATCCACTTTCTTTATCCATTGTCTACTGAGCTAAGTCAGACAATGTAAGCACCAACTGCTTTAAAGTCTAAGCAGTTCACTTCTGGCTTCCTTTCCCACTGACTCCACCCTAGTTCCTGTTAGGTCTCTAGAGCTCGAAATGTTTGGCAAAGTAAACTCAACTTCAAGTCTTGTCTACCAAATATGCCTCTTCAAAAGAGGTTAAGAAAAAGGATTTTCTTTTCAGAGTGTCCCTGGAACAGCAAGAAAGTTCCCACATGCTGATCAGAGCACCTTTCTGGTTGGGGTGGCACAAAAGAAAAAGCGTTGCTATATTCCAAAATCATGGAATGGTCAAAGGTGATAGTGATTAAAAAGTGTTTGAATTAAATTGAACATTTAATTCTCTTGGAGTAATAAAATACTTCTCAATTGGTACATAGAAATTTGTGTTAAAATTAACCAAAAAATTAATTTATTTTCCTTAGTACCTGAGTCCATCTAGTGAAGCATGAATTTACCTTTCTTTGAATTACTCCTTTGTGACCCCTTGGCATGCCAGTAGTAACCCAGGATGTTCAGTATTCTACCTAATCACCTATTCCTCTTGCCCCTTTCTACCTAGAATTATTTAATTTATGACGTTTGCCTTTTTCTTTGACCACATTCACTTGTTTACCCTAATATTTATTAGGATCCATTGTGGAATAGTATTGTTTTATACACTGGCATTAAATATATAAAAAAAACGTACTTACTGTCCACTAAGTATATTATCATGTAAACACGATGTGGATAAACGTAATAGGGTTTTATATATAGTGCAGGGAAAGCAGGAAGGTGTGTCCAAATTGCCTGGGAAAATCATGGAAAGCCTAAGCTGGTTTATCAGGTTGTCAAGGCAGAAGAGCTCTCAAAGCAGGTGTAAGGGTCATTGTTGATACATAAATCTCGTGCCAACTCAGGCTTAATCATATTGTCACATGGCTTGATAAATTCATCATCTTTGTGTTTTAGGGTTATTATAGCAATAAAATGTATCCTCAGTGATACTATTAAGACTTTATATCACAAATGGCATTGTTTTTACTTTTGTGTTTTAAATCCATAACAGTAAACTCTTGACAGTTGTACTGTACTTATCAAATTCTTAAAACTTATTGTCAGTAATAAGTATATTATATTAACAAAGTATAAATGTAGTATAATGTCCTTTTAGGGAAAAGTGAGCTTTGGGGTTCTATCATGATGGTTGCAAAATTCTTTGATAGCGGTTGGAGGAATATAGTACATGGAAGATTGAATATCCCCCACCTAATTCAGCCTCCTTCAGTGAGAAGTCACATCTGTTGCAATCTTGTCAAGTCACCTGCATGCTTGAATACTTCCAGCAACAGGAAATTCATTTCTCCCAGGGAAACCTATTTGGTTCTGCACTTGTTAGCCTTGATTTTAATACTTTTGATTTTAAAAAGTTGATACTTTTTAGAGCAAACTTTTTCAAAAGGTATGTAATCTTCAGTGACCATTTTAATACATAGAAATTTTAAGATATTAAATCTCTTCCATGTCATCCTCATAATTAGTAGAATATTTTTCTACACTTTGAACTGTTTTCTTTGTGTGCATGTGTATATAAAAGAAATTATTCATTTGAATCCTCTCCTCTGCCTAAAATATACTTTTTCAGCACTCAGATTATCTCTTTTAGGTAAAAGTGCATATTTCCAATTGTTTTTACATGAATGTCTTCTGTTTAGATATCTTACCATGGATGAGACACGCAAATTGTTACTTTTGCTGGAATCTGATCCCAAGATTTATTCTCTCCCATTAGTGGGAATGTAAGTATTGCATTACTTATGAAAACCTTTTCAGCCATGTATGTATTCAAATGTATATTATAAGCATGTGAATCATTTGTACTATGAATATGTATTAATATTTGGATCACCTTATAAAACCATAAATGCTAATGATGCTTAAGCTTTCTTATTTTAACAGCTGAATCAGTTAAAACAAGATTTTTGTCCAATTTTAGGAAGAATTCCAGTATATAAAACAAAACTGAATTCTTCTGGTTGAAGTTGAAGCCTTAGAGCCCTGTTTCTTTAACCTTATTCACTACCCCTGTCCTTAAGGCATCTTGAAGAACTCAGGACTCAGGATAACACTGTTTAAAATTCACTGCCAGGCAATTTTGCAGAAATTCTCTTTAGTGTTTATGGAGATCTCTTTCGAGTTGGTGGTTAATGACATTTAGATAGATTATTCAGTCAGAAATTTATACTAATTCAGTATTTAATGAGTGCTTACCCTATAAATAGTATTATGTTGCATACTGTGTTGGGATTTAAAGCTCCTCAAGGAATTAATAATTAAAGGTGAGGCGATAAAATATTCAAATATTCCCACATAGAAAGATAAATAATAAGAAAGTGTATGATTTACTATGAAATAAACAATTTAGACAGTGAGCACTATTACTGTTTGCAAGAGAGATGATAGGGGACATTTTCTTAGAGAAGGCAAACTTGAGCTGGACCTTTAAGTGTATAGATAATAGAAGAGAGGATTGACTGGGAAGGGAACCCATATGTGGGAATGGTATAT
Organism: Leucopleurus acutus; assembly: GCF_964270905.1. Classification (NCBI taxonomy): domain Eukaryota; kingdom Metazoa; phylum Chordata; class Mammalia; order Artiodactyla; family Delphinidae; genus Leucopleurus; species Leucopleurus acutus. Next base: position 154,717,678 of record NC_139143.1, read on the forward strand.
GCAGACAAAAAATGAGAGTACAGAAATGTTCTGTGGACCACAAAATCTCCTTACAGTCTTTTTGCTCTGGTCCTGGTAGTGGCTGTGTGTTATTGCTGCTAAGTGAATATCTATTAAGAGTTTTCTGAGACTTCCCTGGCGGTCCAGTGAATAAGACCCCGTGCTCCCAATGCAGGGGACGGGGTTCAATCCCTGGTCGGGAAGCTAGATTCTGCATGCATGCCACAACTAAGAGTTTGCATGCTGCAACTAAGAGCCAGTGCAGCCAAAATAAATAAATAAATACTTAAGAAAATAATAAAAAAAATTTTTTTAAAAGCGTTTTCTGTTTTTCAGCCTACCTGTATAATTATAGACTTAAATCCTCTCAATAACTTTATGGTTTTAGGCTGCTAACTTCTTTCTCCCCTAATTCAGCCTATTCTTTCTAGTGCAGGCTAATTGATTCTAATTGATTTCTGCTTTCATCTCTATTGTTACCCATTTTCTTTCCCACAGTTTTACCATCATTTCAGTGGAAGAGGACAGAAAGTAGTGCTCTGTCTCTGAATCTGTCTATGGTTATATGTATATCTATAGTCTCCCTCTTAATTATCAGCATGGTTTAATGTTCATAGATTTCTTATTTATGAGCCCTTTTATCTGTTCCTGATGAATGCCAAGAATTTCTGCCACATTACCTTGAGAAGAGCATACTCTAAAGGATGTTAAGTACTAATTTGTAAAATGACTATAGTTTTTAATTTCTATTTTTTGTTTTAGCTGGCTGTCTGGAATTATACATATCTATAGTCCTCAGGTGTGGGCTTGCTGTTTGCGATATATGTTCAGTTCTTCTATTCAAGAAAGGTAAGTGATATTTTTTTCTGTAGGGTTTTATTTTGATCTTCACCTCCATTCATGTTTTACTGGTATTATTTAAAGTTCATGCAATGCCTTAACCTTTTATAATACTTAGAAACCAGAAGAACAGGCACACTAAGGAAGTCAAACATTATATTAAATGGGAATAAAACCAGACAAAAAAGGTGACATTGTGCTATACTTGGAAATGTGAAGGAATTCACTTGCCTAATGACAGTACTGTAACACAAAAGACATACTTTTTATGAGTGGAAAAAAACCCCTAGGGATCATCTACTCTAGCATCCTATTTTATAAAAAAGATTAATTTTCATGGAAGTGACTGAAAATGAGTTTGAATTTGTTTCAAGTGTTTTATTGTTACCCTGTGCTGCTGATAGTACCTTAAGAAACACTTGGGATGAAGTTTAATGTTCTTGGAACTAAAGCACAAGCATTGGAACTAATAGGGAAACTTTATTTCTAACCTCAACTCCTCATTTAATTTTGTTATTTTGTACATGTTGCCATTATTTGCCTCTTACTTTCTTCATCTATTAAATGAAAATTCCAGAGTCTGTTTCTGTCTGCTTTGGTGGCTATAATACACTTTTTTAAAAAAACTTTAATGAAAAGGCAGTATAAGTACATGGCACTAAATCAGATATATATAAAGATACATAATAAAAATGTCTCTTCCACCGCATTTCCCCAGATCCTATCCCCAGAGACAATCACTGTTAAAGGAGTATCTTGTGCTTCCTTCTTGAAATACCAATGCATAGACAAATAACACCCTTCCCTGGTCTGTAAAAGTTAAATCACAAATGGGATCAAACCGTTCTACCTTTTCTCTGTTGCTTTTTTCTTTATATCATTATACCTTGGAAATCATTACTAAATCTTGGCACATATAGATTTAATACACATATTTTACAACTGAATAGTAAATAATATATACTATATTTTAAAAACTACTCCTTTTGCTTGCGGACAACTTTGTGTATACATCTTTGTGTGTATATACTAGTATATTTGTGGAATAAATTCCTAAAAGTGGTTTTTCTGGGTCAAATAGTATATCACTTTAAATTTTGTAGATATTGCCAATTTGTGCTTCAAAGACTATCAGTTTATAATCTTTCCAACAGTGTTTGAGAGTGCCTGTTTTCTCCATCCCCTCACTAACACTGTGGAACAAGTATTTGTTGAGCACCTACTATGTACCAAGCACTATTCATGATATTGGCAATAAACAGTAAACAAAATAAAGACCCTGCAGAGATAGGCAGTAAACAGAAAAAATAAGTAAAATAAATAGTATTTTACAAGGTGATGAGTGCTGTGGAGAAATAAGCAGGGGAGGTGGATGTTGTGTCTATGGTAGTGGCAGGTAGGGTTGCAGTTTTAAATAGGGCAGTCAGGCAGGCAAAGACTTGAGATGGGGGAGTAAGCCATGTGGCTGTCTGGGGCAGTATCACAGGGTGATGGGTACAAAGCTGTGGGTGAAAGATCACCTTGCATCTTCAAGGAATAGCAAGGATGTATCGTGGCTGGAGAGGAATGAGGGAAGGGAAAAACAACAAGACCTCAGAGAAGTAACTGGAAGGCCATTATTAGACTTTTTTTTTTTTTTTTTTTAAATTTTTGGCTGCGTTGGGTCTTTATTGGGGCGTGGGCTTCCTCTAGTTGCGGGGAGCCGGGGCTACTCTTCATTGTGGTGCGCAGGCTTCTCATTGCAGTGGCTTCTCTTATTGCAGAGCACGGGCTCTAGGTGTGCAGGCTTCAGTAGTTGTGGCATGTGAGCTCAGTAGTTGTGGCTCGCAGGCTGTAGAGTGCAGGCTTAGTAATTGTGGCGCACAGGCTTAGTTGCTCCATGGCATGTGGGATCTCCCTGGACCAGGAATCGAACCCTTGCTCCCTGCACTGGCAGGCGGATCCTTAACCCCTGCGCCACCAGGGATGCCCCCATTATTAGACTTTTGATCTTTGCAAATCTGATGTTTTATAATCTCATCTTCTGGGAACCTCCTAATCATGTCTCTTGCCATTATTCTGTTGGGTTGTGTATCTTTTTCACATTGCTTTGTAAGAGCTCTCTTTTTCTTTTTCACTCTCTGTATATATACATTTATATAATATGTAAAGTATATCTTTCTTAAAATATATGTTATATGCTGCAAAGATTTTATATATGTGTATATAAATATGTTATAAAAATGTGCGTGTGTACATACATATATGTATTTGTATTGGTATAGATATGTGGCAAAAATTTATTTCCCCCAGATTGTCATTTCATTTCACTTTGGTTAATATTTTTTCCCAGACATTTTTTTTCTTTTAATTATATGTTCAATACATTCTAAGCCAATATCCCATTGTGTTTGTGTGAATACATGTGTATTAATTAATTTATTTATTTTTGCTGTGTTGGGTCTTCATTTCTGTGCGAGTGCTTTCTCTAGTTGTGGCAAGCGGCAGCCACTCTTCATCGCGGTGCGCGGACCTCTCACTATTGCGGCCTCTCCCATTGCGGAGCACAGGCTCCAGACGCGCAGGCTCAGTAGTTGTGGCTCACGGGCCCAGTCGCTCCGCGGCATGTGGGACCTTCCCAGACCAGGGCTCGAACCCGTGTCCCCTGCATTAGCAGGCAGACTCTCAACTGCTGCGCCACCAGGGAAGCCCCCAGACTTTTTTTAAAGTCCTATTTATCCATCTTTTTTTTTCTATTTTGCTTAGAAAGGATTTTTATTGAAATGAAAATCTCTTGTTTTTTCTCCAGAAGCTACAGTTCTACTTTTTACATTTTATTTTAATTATATAATATAGTTAGTTTTATTTGCAATAAAAGAGAAATTAAATATTCATTTTAACGTATTAGTAATATTAAGTTTTATTATCAGTGACGGGTCTTGCTTTAATTATTTATTGATAGTAAATGCTTGGTGAAGTTAGTTTTGAAGCTCTCTTTGTTAAAATGAAGCATTAGGGAATTTCTTTGATACCTGGACTCTTTAATTACTGCCGGCCTTTAACCAGGGAGGTATCAGCACTGCTTGGCATAGCTTAGGTTAGTACTTTACAGCATTCTGATCAGTGGTCTTGTCTGACCCTAGAGAGAGGAATTAGCAGAATAGGCATTCTGCCTCCTAAACCCTCACTGCTTTGTTTTGTTAATAGTGTAATATATCCCCAAATTATCTTTCATTCAACATTTTATAAAGTAGAGACAACTACTAAAAGGTTTTTTTTTTTTTTGGATTCACGGGCCTCTCACTGTTGTGGCCTCTCCCGTTGCGGAGCACAGGCTCCAGACGCGCAGACTCAGCAGCCATGGCTCACGGGCCTAGCCGCTTCGCGGCATGTGGGATCTTTCCAGACCGGGGCACGAACCCGTGTCCCCTGCATCGGCAGGCGGACTCTCAACCACTGCGCCACCAGGGAAGCCCTAAAAGCATTTTTAATTAGTGGGTTTTGGTGTGTATTTTAAGGACTCTTGATTACTTTACAGATATTTGTTGAGTCATGTAGTGAATAATAAAATGAATGTTCATTTTATCAGTGTTTATAGTAGTGAACTATTGTGAATAATTTAAATATCCACTTTTAGAAGTCTGGGTGAATCAATAATAGCACATCTATAAATTGTAATACTGGATAGTCACTAAAAAAGAATAGGGAGGTCTAAGGTATATTATAGAACAGTGACATGGAAAGAAATCCAAGATTGTCAAATAATAAATAGAAAATGCAATTAAGGAAACAATCCCATTTACCATTGCAACAAAAAGAATAAAATACCTAGGAATAAACCTACCTAAGGAGGTTAAAAACCTGTACTCAGAAAACTGTAAGATGCTGATGAAAGAAATCAAAGTTGAAACAGATGGAGAGATATATACCATGTTCTTGGACTGGAAGAATCAATATTGTGAAGATGGCTATACTACCCACAGCAATCTACAGATTCAGTACAATCCCTATCAAATTACCAATGGCATTTTTCACAGAATTAGAACAAAAAATTGTACAATTGGTATGGAAACAAAAGACCCCAAATAGCCAAGGCAATCTTGAGAAAGAAAAACAGCTGGAGAAATCAGGCTCCCTGACTTTAGACTATACATCAAAGCTACAGTAATCAAGACAGAATGGTATTGGCACAAAAACAGAAATATAGATCAATGGAACAGGATAGAAAGCCCAGAGATAAACCCATGCACCTGTGGTCACCTAATCTGTGGCAAAGAAGACAAGAATATATAATGGAGAAAAGACAGTCTTTTCAGTAAGTTGTGCTGGGAAAACTGGACAGCTACATGTAAAGGAATGAAATTAGAACACTTCCTAACACCATATACAAAAACAAACTCAAAATGGATTAAAGACCTAAGTGTAAGGACGGACACTATTAAACTGTTAGAGGAAAAAACAAGCAGAACACTCCTTGACATAAATCACAGCAAGATCTTTTTTGACCCACCTGCTAGAGTGATAAAAATAAAAACAAAAATAAATGGGACCTAATGAAACTTTAAAGCTTTTGCACAGCAAAGGAAACCATAAACAATACGAAAAGACAACCCTCAGAATGGGAGAAAATATTTGCAAATGAAGCAACTGACAAGGGATTAATCTCCAAAATATACAAACAGCTCATGCAGCTCAATAACAAAAAAAACCCAAACAATCAGAAAATGGGCAGAAGACCTAAATAGACATCTCTCCAAAGAAGACATACAGATGGCCAAGAGGCACATGAAAAGATGCTCAACATCACTAATTATTAGAGAAATGCAAATCACAACTACCATGAGGTATCACCTCACACCAGTCAGAATGGCCATCATCAAAAAATCTACAACAATAAATGCTGGAGACGGTGTGGAGAAAAGGGAACCCTCCTACACTATTGGTGGGAATGCAAATTGGTAGAGCCACTATGGAGAACAGTATGGAGGTTTCTTAAAAAACTAAAAATAGAACTACCATATGACCCAGCAATCCCATTCCTGGGCATATACCTGAAGAAAGTCATAATTCTAAAAGATACATACACCCCAGTGTTCATTGCAGCAGTATTTACAATAGCCAGGACGTGGAAGCAACCTAAATATCCATCGACAGATGAATGGATAAAGAAGATGTGGTACATATATACAATGGACTATTACTCAGCCATAAAAAGGAACGAAATAGTGCCATTTGCAGAGACGTGGATGGACCTGGAAACTGTCATACAGAGTGAAGTAAGTCAGAAAGAGAAAAACAAATATTGTATAATATCGCTTATATGTGGAATCTAGAAAAATGGTACAGATGAACTTATTCGCAAAGCAGAAATAGAGACACAGTTGTAGAGAACAAACTTAAAGATACGGAGGGGGGAAGGAGAGGATGGGATGAATTGGGAGATTGGAATCAACATGTATACACTACTATGTATAAAATAGATAACTAATGAGAACCTACTGTAGAGCACAGGGAATTCTACTCAGTGCTTTGTGGTGACCTAAATGGGTAGGAAATCTAAAAAAGGGATATATGTATACGTATAACTGATTCACTCTGCTGTACAGCAGAAACTAACACAACATTGTAAAGCAACTATACTCCAATAAAAAATAATTAAAAAAAAAACTATATCACAGACCTATTGACTATGTGGTTTAGAAATACACTAGTAATCATGTTGTGTGCTTTTAATTAAATGTTATTTCTCTTTTCCCTCAAAAAAAAGGAACAAATGCAAATAGTGTGTATAGTATCTTGTTTTTGTTAAATTGTATAAAATGTTTGCGTATGCCTAGGGGAAAATTCTGGAAGTAAATACTGTAAACTGGAGAGTGGAATGGGATGTTTTCATTTTCTATTTTATACATTCCTGTTTTTGTTTAAAGTATTTACAAGGAATATGTATTCTGTAATAAATGTATTTTAAAAATTAAAAATTAGTAACATTAAAAAGTAAGCATAGGGAATTCCCTGGTGGTCCAGTGGTTAGGCTCCACGCTTCCATTAAAGGGAGCATGGGTTCAATCCCTGGTCAGGGAAAAGTAAGCATAAATTTGCCCCTCAGTTTTCTTCTAAAAATTGGACTGTTTAGGTAGTCTATTAACTAGATTGAGGGACTCACATAGAATTCTTTGAGTGTATTCTTGTTATTCTCAGTAAATTTTAATTAAATGGCATTTTTTTATCCAGGGTTTTTTCAGAATCTGGAAATTTCATTATAGTTCTCTATTCTGTGACACATAAGGATCCTGAGTTTTATGAATGCCTCCCTTGTGATGGCAGGTTACCTGACCTTCGATTCCAGCTACTAACTAGTAAGGAAACATTACATCTTTTCAAAGTAAGTGATTTGATTTCCTAGCACACTTATGACTATTCAGGGTTGTACTCAAATTATTAGGCTTTATTTATAATCAGTCTTACTAAATATTAACTTTATTCATTTATGGTTAATTTTGTTTTGTAAATTTTAGGCCATACCTCCAGAACCAAATTCTAATGCAGGATCAAACGTTATGTACAGAGTAACTTTCCCATGTTTTCCTAAAACCTTTGAAGACTATATCAAGAATTTAATGTATATGTTGTATCATTTTATGATACTGAGAGTTAATTTGTGATCTTAGTGTTTTCTTTGTCCTTATTGTTAATTTTTAAATGTATGGGTATAACAAATGGTTTCTCATACTTAAAAGTCAGTGTCTATAATATATAACCCTAGGAATCAGAATAGATTAATATGACTGGCAAAAATATTCATTTGGGTTTTTCTGTAAGATCTTATGGAAAAACCTGAAAGAACTTTTTGGCCAACCCAATACATTTAGGTGATGGTCGCAGAAAAAGTAGATCTTTGAAACCGTAAATGTCATTATGTAAAAATATTCTAAGGCCAAAAATGAACAATAATTCTGCTTTTTTTTTTTTACAAAAATATTGACTATCCCGGGCTTCCCTGTTGGCTCATTGGTTAAGAATCTACTTGCCAATGCAGGGGACACGGGTTCAAGCCCTGGTCCCAGAAGATCGCACATGCTGTGGAGCAACTAAGCCCGTGTGCCACAACTACTGAGCCTGTGCCCTAGACACCGTGAGCCACAACTACTGAGCCCACGTGATGCGGCTACTGAAGCCCACGTGCCTAGAGCCCATGCTCCACAACAAGAGAAGCCACCGCAGTGAGTAGCCCGTGCACTGCAACAAAGAGTAGCCCCCGCTCGCTGCAACTAGCGAAAGACCACGCACAGCAACGAAGACCCAACGCAGCCAAAAATAAATAAAATTAAAAAAAAATTTTACTAGCCCTAAATAACCATGTGTTACCACTCAGATCTTATTTTGTGCCTTTAATTTCATTTATAGGTTGTATTGATTCATGAATCAAGTTTTTGTATTTTAATTATAAACATAATCATCTTAAATGAGGTCTATTTCCATTTTAGAGACATATCTCACATATATATCACTCATTTTATTCTTCAGATTGTATGCTCAGTTTAAAGTTACTATTTTAACTGAATCCCTGGTTATTGAGTAAGTTACATAGTAAAGATAATTCGGTTTTTACTTTCATTTATGTAGTAGGGAGACGGATAGTTTTTTAAAAAGGTTGCATAAAATTAGAACCATATGATTCAGCAATTCCACTTCTGGGTATTTATCCAAAGGAAACAAGAACACTAATTCAAAAAGATATGTGTACCACCATGTTAATTGCAGCATTATTTACAATAGCCAAGATATTAAAGCAACCTAAGTGTCCATGGATGGGTGAATGGATAAAGAAAATGTAATTTATCTTATATTATATTACATTATATCATATTATATTAATATAATGAGAAAATATTCAGCTGTAAAAAAAGGAAGGAAATCCTGCCATTTGTGACAACATAGATGGACCTCCAGGGCATTGTGCTAAGTGAAATAAATAAAACAGAGAAAGACAAATACCATATGTCACTTATATGTGCAGTATTTAAACAACAACAAAAAAACATTTCATTGAACTCACAGACACACAGAACAGATTGGTGGTTTGCAAGAGGTTGGGGGGGGGGGGTTTGAGGGTGGCCAAAATGGCCAAAGGTGGTCAAAAGGTACAAACTTCCAGTTATAAAGTAAATAAGTAATGGGGATATAATATACAGCATGGTGAGTATAGTTAATAATGCTATATTGTATTTTGAAAGTTCTTTTTTTTTTAAATTTATTTTATTTACTTTTTGGATGCGTTGGGTATTCGTTGCTGTGCGCAGGCTCTCTAGTTGCGGCGAGCAGGGGCCACCCCTCGTTGCGGTGTGCAGGCCTCTCATTGTGGTGGCCTCTGCCGTTGCAGAACTCAGGCTCCCAGTGCACGGGCTCCAGCAGTTGTGGCACAGGGGCCAAGAAGCTGTGGCTCGTGGGCTTCAGAGCACAGGCTCAGTAGCTGTGGTGCATGAGCCCAGTTGCTCTGCGGCATGTGGGATACCCCCAGGACCATGGGTTGAACCCGTGTCCCCTGCATTGGCAGATGGATTCCCAACTACTGTGCCACCAGGGAAGTCCTTGAAAGTTCTTATAAGAAAATATTTATCATTCTGCATGGTGATGGATGGTTAACTAGATTTATTGTAGTGTGTGTTTCACAGTATATTCAAATATTGAATCATTATGTTGTTCACCTGAAAGTATTATGTCATATGTCAATTATATCTCAGTTGAAAGAATTATTTTTTTTTAAAAGATTATAGTTTCAGAAATCAGAAGTCGCCTTCCCCCCAGTGTTTCAGAGCTACTTGTCATCTAAATAGAATTCTCTGGTGTTTATGTAAGTCACATCTCAAAGTCTGACGTACTTTATTTCAGAATGTTGAACCTTCTGACAAAAACCCAGTCTATTTTGAACTGAGTGCTGAAGGCCAGAATGCAGAAAGAGAGTTTTTTAACAGAGTTTCCAAGAATCTTTCAATTAAGAGGTAAAAGATATTTTATTGTCATGTGTACTTTTTAAATTAATTTTATTAGTTTTTTGGTGAGTAATTAAAGTAACTCCCTAAATATTTCTGAGGAAACTATTTGTAAATCTTTTACCATAGGTATCCTTGCTTTAAATGCATTCCTTCATACTCAGAAGTTGGATGATCATTTTAATGAAGTGACAACTCTAATATGGTTCTCATTTGAGTTGATTTATTACATAGGGGAACAAAAGTATTTGTCGAGACATTATCTTGTTTAAGAAGAAGCATCCTGTTTTTGTTTAGTTTGCCTTCTCTTCTTCCCTTCCTTGTAGTATTAAACCTAGGCCTATCAGATAAACTACTATAAAAAATAACTCCTCTACCTAAAAAAGAAAACTTTTAAAGCAAATGCACTTGGAGAATATTAAATAATGGTTGTGAATTTTTGGGTCCATATATACCTTTTATGGTAAAGTAGATATTTCCTTTGTATTAGGGTTCTCCGGAGAAACAGAAGCGACAGGATATATATACATAGAGAGATTTGTGTTAAGGAATTGATTTGTGCAGTTGGGGAGGCTTGTCGGGGCCAAAATCTGCAGGGTAGGCTGGCAGCCTGAGAAAAGTTGCAGTTAGAGTCCAAAGGTGGTCAGCTGGCAGAATTTCCTCCTCTTGGGGAGGTCAGTCTTTGTTCTATTAAGGCATTCAGCTGATTGGATGAGACCCACCCACATTATGGAGGATTATATGCTTTACTCAGAGTCTACCGATTTAAATGTTAATCTCATCTTAAAAACACCTTCACAGAAACATCTAGAATAATGTATGACCAAAAATCTGGCTACTGTGGCCTAGCCAAGTTGACACATAAAATTAACCCTTCATATCCCTATTCTAGCTTTCTCATTTATTTTACTATGTGCCTGATAATGTGCTAAGAGCTGGGGATATAGTGGTATTAAAAACAGATGCAGACACGATCCCTTTCCTCGTGGAATTTATAGTTCAGTAATGGAGTGTTGAATTCTCTGTATTATTTGAGAGGTTCATTAATTTACGTTAATATTTGCCAAGTATTTAATAACCTCATTTAAAAGTTACTTTGGAATGCTGGTTTATTCTTTGATTCTGTAGCTCAGAAACTTGTTATTTTTTTTTTTTGCGGTATGTGGGCCTCTCACTGTTGTGGCCTCTCCCATTGCGGAGCACAGGCTCCAGACGCGCAGGCTCAGCGGCCATGGCTCACGGGCCCAGCCGCTCCGCGGCATAGGGGATCTTCCCAGACCGGGGCACGAACCCGCGTCCCCTGCATCGGCAGGCGGACTCTCAACCACTGCGCCACCAGGGAAGCCCGAAACTTGTTATTTTTAACTTGCACTTACAACTGATTTGTCCTTTTCTCAACTTTTTGATTATAACCTTAACCTATCTTTGGGCCTCTTTAATACTATCTGTTTAGTATCTTGTATGAGAAACAAGCAGGTATAAGGTTCATTATAGATTATTGCAATTATTGCGAAAATAGCTTCACCTTTTTTTTTTTTTTGGCCGTGCCGCCTGGCACGCAAGATCTTAATTCCCCGAACAGCGATCAGACCCGTGCCCCTGCATTGGGAGCACTGAGTCTTAACCACTGGACCACCAGGGAAGTCCCTAGCTTGACCTTTTTTTTTTTTTGCGGTACGCGGGCCTCTCACTGTTGTGGCCTCTCCCGTTGCGGAGCACAGGCTCCGGACGCGCAGGCTCAGTGGCCATGGCTCACGGGCCCAGCCGCTCCGCGGCATGTGGGATCCTCCCGGACCAGGGCACGAACCCGTGTCCCCCGCATTGGCAGGCAGACTCTCAACCACTGCGCCAGCAGGGAAGCCCCTTGACCTTTTTTAAATAGCATTCATTCATCTGTCCTTAACACTTGATTCTGTAGGTGGAAGTTAACTATGATACAGTTTTAAAATAAGTGCCAGCTGTGCCAACTATTTATAGAGGCTACATAACATAATAGTTGTGAGTTCAGGTTATGGTATAAGACATATATGTGTTCAAGTCTTGGTTGTAAACATCACTATCCCATCTGTAAAATGGGAATTATGACTATATCCATATTGGTTTCCTATTGCTGTTCTAACAAAGTACCACAAACTTAAGTGACTGCAAACAATACAAAGTTATTATCTTCTAGTTCTGGGGGTCAGGAGTCCAAAATGGATCTTTGGGGCTAAAATCAAAGTGATGGTAGGGCTGCATTCCTTTTGGAAGCTTTAGTGGTGAATCCATATTCCCTTTTCCAGCTTCTAGAGGCCACCTGCATTCCTTGTCTTACTCCATCTTCAAAGCTAGCAGCATAGCATCTTCAAATCTCTCTCTGACTTCTTCTATCCTCCTCATATCTCCATCTCTGCCTGACCATCTTGCCTCCATCTTATAAGGACCATTGTGATTACATTGAGCCTCCACATCTCAAGATACTTAATCATATCTGCAAACTCCCTTTTTCCTTTTACACTAACATATTCACAGGTTCTGGGGATTAGAAAGATGTCTGAGGTATACGCTATCTTTGGGCATTTTAAGTTGTTCTTTTTTTTTTTTTTTTTTTAAGAAGATGTTGAGGGTAGGAGTTTATTTATTTATTTATTTTTGCTGTGTTGGGTCTTCGTTTCTCTGCGAGGGCTTTCTCTAGTTGCGGCAAGTGGGGGCCACTCTTCATCGCGGTGTGTGGGCCTCTCACTATCGCAGCCTCTGTTGTTGCGGAGCACAGGCTCCAGACTCAGTAGTTGTGGCTCACGGGCCTAGTTGCTCTGCGGCATATGGAATCCTCCCAGACCAGGGCTCGAACCCGTGTCCCCTGCATTAGCAGGCAGATTCTCAACCACTGCGCCACCAGGGAAGCCCTTAAGTTATTCTTGAAGCGGGTTAGATCAGCAGAAAACTATATTCTTACAGACTTGCAGGACCACCTTCATTGTCTTAAGGTTTAAGGTTTTATTCAAGATTTTATTGAATGTTTATGGAAGAAAAAGCCAAATTAAGGGGACACTTGGAATTTCTTTAACATTGTTGAAAAACCGTGTCTATTTTCTTTTTTTATTTATTAATTAATTTATTAATTTACTTATTTATGTTTGGCTGCATTGAGTCTTCGTTGCTGCGCATGGGCTTTCTCTAGTTGCAGCGAGCGGGGGTTGCTCTTCATTGCGGTGGCTTCTGTTGTGGCCAAGCACAGGCTCTAGGTCCACAGGCTTCAGTAGTTGTAGCACATGGACTCAGTAGTTGTGGCTCTTGGGCTCTAGAGCGCAGGCTTAGTAGTTGTGGTGCACAGGCTTAGTTGCTCCGCGGCATGTGGGATCTTCTGGGACCAGGGCTCGAACCTGTGTCTCCTGCATTGGCAGGTGGATTCTTAACCACTGCACCACCAGGGAAGTCCGCCCGTGTCTATTTTCAACTCTGACCAAAGCTTTGATAAGGATCAGTTATTTTTACTCTTTTTTTTTTTTTTTTTTGCGGTACACGGGCCTCTCACTGTTGTGACCACTCCCTTTGCGGAGCACAGCCTCCAGACACGCAGGCTCAGCGGCCATGGCTCACGGGCCCAGCCGCTCCACGGCATGTGGGATCTTCCCGGACCGGGGCACGAACCCGTGTCCCCTGCATCGGCAGGCGGACTCTCAACCACTGCGCCACCAGAGAAGCCCCAAGGATCACTTATTTTTAGATTTTAATTTTAATAAAATGTTTATCTTACCTAGATAACTGGTATTAAAATTATACAACATTAAGTTTTTTCTTTTTGTCTTGGGTGCTAAAAAAGCTCAGAAATGAATATTTTTTGTTTTTTGTTTTTTGTGTTTTTTTGGCTGTGCCACGCAGCATGTGGGATCTTAGTTCCCTGACCAGGGATTGAACCTGCACCCCTTATAGTGAAAGCACAGTCTTAACCACTGGATGGCCAGGGAAGTCCCTCAGAAATGGATTTTATTGCTCAGCGTTGGGAAATTTTATATGTGTGTATCTATGTGTATATTTGTATATGTTTATCATAAGTAAGTATGTAGCAAATATTAATTCCTTGCCACAAACTCAGGTGCACCAAAAATGTAACTTTTTTTGTTTTTATTCTTTTCTCTTTTTTGGTGCAGCATGTGGGATCTTAGTTCCCCAACCAGGGATCGAGCCCGATTCCCCAGCATTGGAAGTGCAGAGTCTTAACCAGTCGACCACCAGAGAAGTCCCCTACTTTTTTTCTTTTTAAAAGTAATTGAGGGAATTCCCTGGTGGTCCAGTGGTTAGGACAGCGTGCTTTCACTGCTGGGGCCTGGGTTTGATCCCTGGTTGGAGAACTAAGATCCCACAAGCCGCGCGGTGCCACAGCCAAAAAAAAAAGTAATTGAAATTAATTTCTATTTTGAGCCCCTTTTCATTTTGCTCAGTTATAGAAGCCAAATTTCAGTTAATTCAAGGTCTGTTTATTCTGTTTCTTCTGAGATTATATGTAATTTAGAGGGGACTAATGCTCTGCCACTACTGGTGATGTGGGGTGACATGATTATCATCCATCCACACCACTCAGCCATCTGCTGAGGTGTTTTCTTTCTTTCTTTCTTTCTTTTTCTTTCTTTCTTTCTCTCTTTGGTTGCACCAGGTCTTAGTTGCAGCAGGCAGACTCCTTAGTTCTGGCTTGCGGGCTCTTTAGTTGCCGCTTGCTGGCTCCTTAGTTGAGGCATATATGTGGGATCTAGTTCCCTGACCAGGGATCGAACCCAGGCCCCCTGCATTGGGAGTGTGGAGTCTTACCACTGCGCCACCAGGGAAGTCCCTGAGGTGTTTTCATTTGCATCTGGTTTTTGGCAGTTGGTTTGTGCAGGATCCTGCTGCGACCTCCTTACCCTATTCAGGTCACTGGCTCTCTGGGTCATGCCCATGCTGCACTGAGGCATATGGAATATCATTCTGTATTCTCCATGTCCTTCTTGGGTGTGGGAGGAGAGCTTTGTGAGATTGTTTCATTGCAGCACCTTGGCACAGAAAGAACTCTGTGTTTGCCTCTACAGACTATCAGGGTTTGGGACTAAGGTCTATTCTGCTGTCAAATCTTCCATATCTACTTGGGGGTTTCTGTTGTTCTCCTGCTAAGGAGACAGGACCCTTTCTTAGGAGTTCCATTGATGTCTAAGCTCTCTTAGCTTCCTTCTGGCTTTTCTTTTGTCTTCCTTACCTCATCTACTGAGATTTTATTTAGTTTAGGATGGAAAAAAACTGGATGCGTATAGTCTTTCAAATTTTAGTCTTAAACTCTAATTTCAGCTTTTGAAACTCAGGACCAGCACTTAAAATTTTTCTGTGTTCTATTGGGACATGGCACCTGTGACACAATAACTTCAACTGACTAAATGGAAGGAGGTATTTCAATTAATGTCTCAGAGTTTTTTACCATCACAGATATAAGTACATAGGAAAATGTAATTCCTTACTTGATTTTTCTTTCTAACACAGTGTTTAATGCAGTATGTTTAATACAGTGAGTATACATCTTTCTTATCAGATAATAAATTTTTGATGGCAAGCTCTGTATCTTATTAATTTCTATACTCCCCTAAGTGATTAATCAGAAAATGCTCAGTAACTATTGCTTTATTATGACATTAAGATTATCTGGGTTATGGATGCAACTAGAGATAATCATACTAAGTGAAGTAAGTCAGAAAGAGAAAGACAAATACCGTATGATGCCACTTATATGTAGAATCTAAAATATGACACAAATGAACCTATCTGTGAAACAGAAACAAAATCAGGGACGTAGAGAACAGACTTCTTGTTGCCAAGGGGGAGGGGGGCGGGAGAAGTTTGGGTTAGGAGTTTGGGATTATCAGTGCAAACTGGTATATATAGAATGGATAAACAACAAGATCCTACTGTGTATAGCACAGGGAAATACATTCAGTATCCTGTGATAAACTATAATGGAAAAGAATATGGAAAAGAATGTATGTGTGCCCACACGTGCGTGTGTGTGTGTGTGTGTGTGTGTGTATATAGATAGATAGATAGATAGATAGATAGATAGATAGATAGATAGATAGATAGATAACTGAGTCACTTTGATGTACAGCAGTAATTAACAACATTGTAATTCAACTATACTTCAATTAAAAATAAATTTAAAAAAAAGAATAACTGGGTTAAACTTGCCATGATCAGGAGAAGAGGTTAGATTATTAAGCATGAGTCTGACTGGCTCAGCTTTCCTGATCATCTGGCACTGGCCTGAAAAAATAAAATAATTTTTGGTTGTCAGATACTAAATTAAATGATCCAGATACTATTGTGGCTTATTAAAGGACTTTATTGAGCTTCAGAAAGAAAGAACAAATGAAAACTAAATTACTGAAGATTTATATTTTCTCCCCTCTGTTCTTTAGGTCTTCTCAAAAGTTACCTCCAGGGAAAATGCCAATAAGTGATCATGACTCTGGTGTTGAAGATGAAGATGTTTCTCCAAGACCAATTCCTAGTCCTCATCCAGTGAGTCAGAAGGTATCACTGATCTTAGAACTCACCTTTGTGATTAGAAACCTAAAAGTCTCTTCATGTTAAAGCACTCAATAATATTACCTAAAACTTCCTTAAGTTCATTCTAAGATATCTATAGCTATCTATATGTATATGGCTTTGACTATATATAAAGAGATATATATATATTCCTCACAGGTACATATAATTATTATATGTAATAATATATATGAATATGTACACATATTGTAATAAGTATATATAATTATTATTCCCAGAGAAAACTGAGGAACAGATTGGTTAAGTTACCTGCCTAGGATTATATAACTATTAAGTAGTAAAGCTGGAATTCAGGAAGTTTGGGATTTGGTAAACCTAGTGATTTAGGAGGTTTAGTTTCAGAATCTGGTGCTTTTAACCCATATAGACACAACATTCTGTACATTAACCAGAGCTCAACATCGTTTCTTATTACCATATTCTGAGAAAACATTCTATTTCCTTTTGGAGATTGCTAATAACCTGCCATAATTTTTTTATTGAGGCCAACTAGTGGGTTATTTTAGAATTGTTGTGTCTTAATTACTTATTAGAAGAAAAAGGAATGAGAAAGGCTTTTTAAAATTAATATTAAATTATAACCAAATTCGCCACAGCTAGTATTTTGTTTATTCTTTTTGGCTCTCTTCCAACTCTTTTAGTTGATATCAGTAAAAAGAATAGCAGTGAATAATTTCACTTAGTAGAATATTCTGAATACTTATTGGAAGACGCTTATTTAAGATGCAGAAACATTATTCTTTACTAGATGTGTTGAAGCATCAGGTCTGATAATTTTTTTTTCAGAGAGGGTAAAAAGAAGTCTGTTATAACATAGTTTCCCATATTGTGTTCTGTGATCTAAGCAACATTAATCAGTGTTCCAGTGAAAGGAGTTTCATTGTTAAATAAGTTTGTGAGGGCAAGGACCTTATTTATTTTGTTCACAGTTGCATTTCTAGTACTAGCACATAGATGCCCAGAAAATATTTGTTAACTGTCTAAATAAAGAATAAACACTTTTTAATAAATAACTGGATGTAATTTGGAAAATACTAATCAAAGGAAAATGAAGCATATATCATTATCCTAAAAGGTACTTTTTCCTCTTTAATTTCTTTCCCACTTACAGGTTTCTAAGATCCAGCCATCAGTTCCTGAACTTTCACTTGTATTGGATGGCAACTTCATAGAATCAAACCCTGTGCCTAACCCATTGGAAATGGTGAATAATGAAAATCCTCCTTTGTTGATTAACCATTCTGAACACTTTGAGCCATTGCAACCGCAGCTTTATGATGAGAAACACAGCCCAGAAGTTGAAGCTGGAGAGCCTTCCGTGAGAGGGCTACCAAATCAATTAAACCAGGACACTGCTCCTTTGAGACACTGCAAAGTAAGACGGCCATCTACCTGTAAGAAAGGGAACCCCCATATCAGGAGCAGTGTTAAACCATCTTCTTTTAATGGACCGTCTCCTGAGGCATCTGAAAAGCTTCAAACAGTTTCTGCTGGAAATGTACACAAAGAAGAGTATCCTGTAAGATCCTCCACATTTAATTCCAGGCAGTCTTCCTTTGCCCCACAGTCCCACCCACACAATTTTGTTTTTTCACCCCATAATTCAGGAAGACCAATGGAATTTCAGATACCTACTCCCCCACCACCATCTTACTATTCCACAAATGTTTGCAATTGTTTTCAGCATCATGGCTGTATTCAATATAGTCCAATAAATTCTTGGCAGGGAATGAATACAGTAGGATCCACTCAAGACCTCCAGTCTGAAGCCCTTCAAAAACATTCATTATTTCATCCAAGTGGATGTCCAGCTCAGTATAATGCATTCTGTTCCTCAAGTAGTCCTGTAGCCTTGAGACCTCAGGGAAACATGGGGGGTTGTTCTTCCCACAGCAATGTAGAACCATCGCCTGTGGCAAGACTACCTCCACACGTGGACTCATGTAACCCATGGCCTTGTGCAGTATGCGTGCACACCCCCAAGACTGGGTCAGATAATGGAATGATGGGACTATCTCCGGATGCGTATAGGTTCGTCACAGAGCAAGACAGACAGCTGCGACTACTTCAGGCACAGGTTTGCTAGCTTTCTTCTGTTAAATTCTTGGTATTAATAGGGTTTTGAAAAAATAACTGGCAACTCTTCAGTAATTATAGTTTATGGAGTAGAATTGTAGAATGTCAGAACTAGAAGAGACCTTGGAAACTGAATTCTAGTCCCTGTTTTACAGGTAAGTAAAATGAGGATTAGAGAGAAAAAATAATTTACCCAATGACACATTGCTAGTTAGGAGTAGAACTAGGCCTAGAAAGCAAGTCCTCTCTTCTCTGTCTTGTGCATATCCTAACCTACAACATCATTGTATTTTTCTTTCACTTTTTGCCTCTAATGAGAAGTCTGTATAATTTACTAAACTCTATATACAACTAAATATAAAGCCTGCACAGTAGGTTCTGATACTCTGTAGTTCGTCAACCCTGTAGTGTGTAAACTAACCGTTAGCCAGTGTACCCTTACAGAGTACCTGTAGTGCCTCCTCTGTGTATCTATACTAGGCTTGTTCTACTCATTTTATTCTGAAATGCTTCCTTTCTTCAGGCCTTTATGACAAAGTTCTTAGTCTTTTTTTTTTTTTGGAAGTTCTTAGTCTTTTAATTATATCCTTGCACAATTTAGTCTTTATTGTATTGTGTCTTTTTCTTTCTTTGCTAACTGACACCCTTCTTCCACATACCTACCGCAAACCCCCCACTCCTTCCTTTCCCCGTGGTACCAATGGAAACAACCTGAAGTAGATACTTTCATAGTTTTTTCCATGACCCTATAACTATACTAATATATGTAAAATGGACATATATACATGTGTGATTTTTTTTTTAAAGTCTTTTATAAAATTGGGGTCATAGTGTTCGCATTTTGCAAAAACAAGATAATGACATTTTTCAAATTCTGCTTTAAAATGCTTTAGATAAGACACCCAAGAAAAATTCAGCTTTGCTGTTTTTTTGAACCCAGGTATATCCTCTGAAATTGTAAAATGTAACAAAAGATTATAAACATTTGGCAGAATTTTTAATGTGGCTAAATATTTCACATTGAAAAGAAATTTTTCTTTCTTTCTGGTCTTTTTTTTTTGCGGTATGCGGGCCTCTCACTGTTGTGGCCTCTCCCGTTGCGGAGCACAGGCTCTCGACGCGCAGGCTCAGCGGCCATGGCTCACGGGCCCAGCCGCTCCGCGGCATGTGGGATCTTCCCGGACCGGGGCACGAACCCACGTCCCCTGCATCGGCAGGCGGACTCTCAACCACTGCGCCACCAGGGAAGCCCTTGATCTTGTTTTTTGAAAAAAGATAATAGCGGCTAAAAAGGTCTTCTAAGCTATTTAGAAATCTTAGTACTTGGGATTTATATACTTAAAATGTAAATTATAGACTACTGCCTCTTGTGTAGATTATGAGTCATACTTGGAGAACACAAAAGATGATGTAGAAAATGCTTCTATGATAAATTCACATAGTATTTTGCTAACATATTTTTTAAAACTTTTTAAAGGTAACATCTTATTTAACTTTTTTTTTAACTTTTTTTTTTTAAGATGTTTTTGATGTGGACAATTTTTAAAGTCTTTATTGAATTTCTTACAGTATTGCTTCTGTTTTATGTTTTGGTTTTTTGGCCACGAGGCATGTGGAATCTTAGCTCCCCGACCAGGGATCAAACCTGCACCCCCTACATTGGAAGGCAAAGTCTTAACCACTGGACTGCCAGGGAAGTCCCTATTTAAATTTTTTGAGAGTATCATAACATTTTCTATATACGTTTCTATAGAACTGTCTTATTCTGCATAGGATTCCCTTGTTATGTACAAGAAATTGTCTAATTGGTCTCTTATCAATTATTTCAGCAGTTTGAGTTTCTGCTTTTGTAAACAGTGCAGCAGTGAACACCCTTATACTTGTATCTTCTGTATATATGCATGTACCACTATGGCATAGATCTCTAGAAGTAAAATTTTGAAGTCAAAGGGAACACACATTTAAATGTTCAAAGGTACCCAAACTTGCTCCTCTTCTAATATTCAAAGTCTTATTTTGGTGTAGTGGTTAAAGAGAGTGGACTCCTTGGGTTCTAATCCAATTTTGGTGTGACGTAAGTTATACAATCTTGGGCAAGTTACTTTATGTGTCTGACTTAAGTTTTCTCATCCACAAAAGAGGAATATACATAAGTGTATGGAGTTCTAAGGGCTGAATGAGTTACTAGGTAGGGGCCAAGAATAGTGCCTGGCATATAGTGCTCAGTAAATGTTAACTATTATTATTATTTTCATTATCGTTACTATCTCAGTTAATGACATCACTTCTCATCCTGCTGCTCAGGCCAAAATCCTATGCATAAAAACCAAGGCTTTTACTTTTCTAGCTGTATCCTGAACTTAACTATTCTTTACCATCTTTCCTGCTACCCTAATTCAAACCATCATTTTCTCTTCTCCATACATGCTGCTTCCAGTACTGTTCCCTCGTGTTTTCCTGCAGTTGGAAACATGAGAGCCATCTTTTTAAAAGCCCAAGTCAGATCATAGGGATCCTGCTTAAAACACAATGGTTTTCCATTGCAATTAAAATAAAATCAAAATTTCTTACCTTGACCCTCAAAACCCTTTGGGTTCATCTTCTGTCTCCCTCTCCTCGCTCATCTCTTGCCACTGTCTTCCATGTTGACTACACTTCAGCTGCAGTGGTATGCTTTTTGTTCTTCAAAAACACAAACATCTTTCCACTTTATGTGCTTAAGCTTCTAGTCCCCTTTGCCTGAAACATTCTTCTAATTCTACTAATGGCTAGCTCTTTCTCATCATTCAGTCAGGCCTTAATTACATGTTTTAGTTTTTTGTCTCTAGGGAGCTCTAGGCAGGGAGCTTCATCACTGTATTCTTTAGCACCTTGAATAATACTTCACTTAAAACAGTTGTTCAGGGCTTCCCTGGTGGCGCAGTTGTTGAGAGTCCGCCTGCCGATGCAGGGGACACGGGTTCGTGCCCCGGTCCGGGAAGATCCCACATGCCGCGGAGCGGCTAGGCCCGTGAGCAATGGCCGCTGAGCCTGCGTATCCAGAGTCTGTGCTCCGCAATGGGAGAGGCCACAACAGTGAGAGGCCCGCGTACTGCAAAAAAAAAAAACAAACAAAAAAAACAGTTGTTTAATACATATTTTGTAACTTGAATGAGTGAAAAAGGCCACCCGAAAGGCTATACCAATTTAATACTTGAAAATTTTTCCCATGTCTCTAATACTGGACATATCTACTCTTAAATTGTTATCAGTCTTTATTAATACAAATGTTTGATTTGCATTGTATTATTATGAGTGATCATTTTATTGTTTATTGGCCATTTGTATTTTCTATAAAGTCTCTGCTATTTACCCATTTTTCTATTAAGTTCTTTTCTAATCAATTTATAAGAGCTTATTGTATATTAAGGAAATTGGTTCTTTATCATCTGTATGTGGTATTTCTTACAGTTTGTCTTAAGTGTTTTGTGTTTTAATCATTTGTACAGAATATTCCAGCTCAGACATAATTAGATTTATCAGTCATTTTCTTTTTGGGTTTTGTATTATGTTTAGAAGAGGCTCTTCCCTTTAAGATCATAAAAAATTTAGTCTTCATTACCACCACGCCCCCAGGATTATATTTGTTGCTTTATTTTGGTATATGAGATAAAAGATTTTTTTATTTTTAATCCTTAGATGACTGACTCCATATATTTACTGAATAATATATCTTTTTGTTAGTGATTTAGAAATGCATTTTTTATTGTATAATTAAAGTATCATGGGTTTGTATCTGTTTCTGTACTGTGTTCCCCATTGATCTGCCTGTCTATTCCAGCACTATTACCATTCAGTTTAATCTCTATAGCTTTATAATAAATCTCTTATCGAGTACTTCCTAGGCAGTCTTTCTAAACCTCACTTTTCTCAGCTGTAAATTGAGGGCAGTGATTGGTATTATATGTAGATTTGATGGTTAAATGAATTTATATGTATATGTATATATATTCACACACACACACACCTGTCTGTCTAGATAAAGTGCTTACTGTAGGATGAGGCTATAGTAAACACTCAACAAATTACAGTTATTTTGTTTATCTCTTAGTCCTCACAACAACCTTAGTTTTAGGTAATGTTGAAGCTCATAGTAGCTAAATAGCTTTTCCAAAAGGTAGCAGAGTAGGATTTAAACTTATATCCTCATGACACTAAAGCCCATGCTCCAAACCACTATAAGTACATATGTCACTTTGTATTATTAATGCAGGTCGTATTTCTATTGATCTCAACAATTATTGATAATACTTATTTTCCTATATTAATAAAGTTAATCTACTAAAGTTAATGAGTTGAACACAACAGTATAACTTACAGGGAAATAGAAAATTACAGTGTTTAAAAAGGGAGGCTTTTCCACTCCTAGGTGTATATCCAGGGGAAATGAAAAAATATGTTCACACAAAAACTTGTATACACATGTTCATAGCAACATTATTTATAATAGCCAAGGATGAAATAATCCAAAGTCCATCAACTGATGAATAGATGAACACAGTGTGACATTATCTATACAATGGAATATTTCAGTCATCAAAAGGAATGAAGTACTGATAGGTACTACAGCACAGATGAACTTTGAAAACGTTATGCTAAGTGAAAGAAGCAAGATGTAAGGCCACATATTGTTTGGTTTCATTTATATCGAATGTCCAGAATAGGTAAATCTACAGAGACAGAAAGTAGATTAGTTGCTGCCAAAGGCTAGGTTCTGGGGCCGTGGAGAGTGACAGCTAATGGGTACAGAGATTTTTCGGGGGTTGATGAAAATATTGTAGAGTTAGATGGTGGTGATGGATGCAGACTTTGTGAATATCCTAAAAACCATGGAATTGTATACTTCAAAGGGATAAGTTTTATTGTATGTGAATCACATCTCAATTTTAAAAGGAGGAGGGGAAGCTTTTGGTGTTTGAACTTCAGCTTTGCTACTTGTTAGTTATGTGATCTGGGCAAGTAACTTTATTTTTAGCGCCTCAAGTTTTTTTCTGTGTAAAGTGTGTTTAATAGTAGTACATTCTTCATGGGGTCATTGTAAAAATCATACATAAGAGCTCTTATTGTAGTGTCTTGTAAACAGGAAGCACTCAGTGTTAGAGACTGTTATTAATATTTCCAGTTTCAGCATGACCAAATGCGGGCAATTCTGGTTAACTTTTATAAGATGAATCTTGTGTAAAAATTGTTCAAATTTGGTATATGGAGTTAGAGTATGCCTCCTATCTTACTTTTGGTTTGTAAGTGAAATAGGCATAAAATGTTTGAAGTGTTAACATTAAGGCTTTTCTATGTGAGTGTCAATTTATGAATGCTAGTCTAAACACCTGTATGTTTTTATTTTTAAATTTATAGATAGCCCACTTAAGTTCTTAATAACTAATGACAATGATTTTCGACATTGAGTAAGTTTTACGGTATAATGTAGTTGAAATGTGAGAAAATATAGTTAAAAGTCAGTTATTTATAACGGGGGCACTTTGTAATTCATTTTTAAACTCTTATGCCAGTTTGGTTGATTACTTCACTGTCAGTGTAAAGTATGTTTTTAATTGATACAGATTCAGCGTTTGTTGGAAGCACAGTCTCTGCAGCCCTGTTCCCCTAAGACAACCACTGTTGAAGACACAGTGCAAGCTGCCAGACAAATGGAGTTGGTTTCCATGGAAGCACAGTCTCCCCCTGCTTTGCACATGAGAAAAAGTGTAAGCATTGCTGTAAGCACAGGTAATTTCATTTTTTAAATTTGTACATGGTACACATAATGTCAAAACCAAGGTGATGAGAGTATAACTTAAGTCTTTGTGTAATTTTACTCTTTCTGAAAACTATACCTGAAAACAGATTGGAAACCATATAGCATAATATATTGTTTGTTTTTGCTGCTTTCTCAAGATGAACCCCCAGTTCTAATGAGAGAAGTCATCTGTGGTTTGAGGGATCAGGGAAGGTTTCATCTATGCAGTGTTATTGATTCTGGGCTTTGAAGGGAATGTAGAATCTTAGTTGGTGGAATTGAGAGATGGCAGAACAGATGGTAGAGAAAATAGGGCTCAGTGGGAAAACACAGGGTTCTGAGTTGTCTAGTGCTCTACACAGTACTATGTCATGGAGAGGCTTTACTGCATATTTCACAAAGCCATGTCTACTTCATTTGGTAAGCAAAATAGAAGGCCTTTTTTTTTTTAATTTATTTTTGGCTGTGTTGGGTCTTTGTTGCAGCACGCGGGCTTTCTCTAGCTTCGGCGAGTGGGGGCTACTCTTCATTGTGGTGTGCAGGCTTCTCGTTGCGGTGGTTTCTCTTGTTGTGGAGCACGGGCTCTAGGCGCGCGAGCTTCAGTAGTTGTGGCACGCAGGATCAGTAGTTGTGGCGCACAGACTTAGTTGCTCCGCAGCATGTGGGATCTTCCCGGACCAAGGCTTAAACCCGTGTCCCCTACATTGGCAGGTGGATTCTTAACCACTGCGCCACCAAGGAAGTCCCGACATTTGATTTTTAAATACTCGCCTGATATTATGTATGTCTGATACATCTCTAATATAGTATCATAAATATTGTATTTAAGAATCAAAATCAGAGAGCCTAGGGATTTGCATTTTATATATTTTCTCCTGTTTTTCAGAACAGCAGTTTTCAAAACACATATACACCCCAAATCATATTTAGAACCTTGATAGGTAAAACACATCATTTGAGAGCCACACCTCTTGAAGAGGTAGGGCCCAGAATGTCCTCTTTCCCTTTGTACCCCAGTTTTCTCTCTTTTCACTTTTCACTTACCTCTTCATGGCATTTCTGAGAAAATATAATCTGAAAACAGTTCTGGGTAATTGTGTTAAACTAATATAGCTAGTGTTACTTAACAAAGGTTTGTCAGAGAATTATTTTTGTAAGTGAATGTTTGTTTCAGTATCTGTTAAATCATCTAACGTCTAGGTGCCAGCTTGTTTTGGAATGCGGCAGGTGATGATCAAGAGCCTGAATCTCAGCTGAGACAAGATGATACCAAGATTTCCAGTGAGGACATGAATTTTTCTGTCGATATTAATAATGAAGTCACAAGTACTCCTGGTAGTGCATCTTCATTAAAAGCTGTTGATATTCCCAGTTTTGAAGAGAGCAACATTGCTGTGGAAGAATTTAATCAGCAACTTTCTATATCCAAGTAAGATCTCTTTGATTCAGTATTCATCTTACCTCTTTTTTTCTTTTTAAATTCTAATATTCTTCTGGTACTCTAACTCAGAAACTGTTTGTTTTCTAAAAATATTTTCATTGATGTCTTTCCTAATGTGATTCCTATGTAACAGACAATTCTTTTCTCTTTTTTTTGAATTTTCTGTTTTGGCCGCATTGCGTGGCATGCGGGATCTTAGTTTCCTGACCAGGGATTGAACCTGTGCCCCCTTCAGTGGAATCGAGGAGTCCTAACCACTGGACCATCAGGGAATTCCCTGTAACAGATAATTCTGAGCCTTCTAGAACCATTCCCAGATGTCGCTCACTGGATGTGTAAAACAGTCTGGCTGAATCAGAACATTTGAAGAAAATTTCAAAAATATGTATGCTCAGGCCTCACTGTAGAGATTCTGATAACACTAGATCCCAGTTGGAGCTGGGGTCCTGAATTTTGTAAATTTTTAAAGATTTACCATATTGCAATTATATATGTATAGCTAAGTTTTATTTCTGAGAGATACAACCTGTTACCTGAGATATACTTCAGAATAAGCTGGTGGGGATGAAATCGCTAGGGGTATAGTTGAAGTAAGGTAGACTGAGTAGGTAATTTTAAAAAGTGATGGTACATAGTGATTTGTTAAACTATTCCCTCTTGTGTCTGAAATTTTTCATTATGAAATTTTCATTAAAAAAAGATAAGGATTGTGAAGTAATTTAGATCCTTAGCAAATTTGGAAATAAATTCAACAAATATTCTTTGAGTTTCTGGTATGTGCTGCCACAGAACTAGGCCCTAGAGATTGAGCAGTAGGTCAGACAAAGCTCCTGACATCATGGAATTTCCATGAGTTGTAGAGACAAACAGTAACCACATCGGCAGGAAATCATATAATTTCATATAATGACAACTGCCCGAAGAAAATAAACCAGGGTGACCAAGTGGAGTGTAACTGGGATAGTGGCATGGGAGTGAGGGGGCATTATTAAGTAGGGTGGTGAAAGAAGCCTTCCCTGAGGGGGTAACATTTGAGCAGTGGCTTGAATGATGAGAAGAAGCCAACCATGACAATATCTGGCAAAGAGTGTTCCAGGTGGAGGAAATGGCAAGTGTAGACCCTGAGGTGTGCCTGAGCTTGAGAGTTCCAGAAACAAGCAGGAAAGCCATTGTGGCTGAACTTAGTGACTGAGAGAGCACAGGAAATATGGTCAGAGATAACAGGCAGGAACCAAATTATGTAGGGCTTTGTAGGTTGTAAAAAGGAGTTCTGAATTTATTTTGTGTTCATTAGAACCAGGGAGGATTTTAAATGATGGGCTGGTATGATCTGATTTTCATTTTTTAAAGGCCATTCTAGCTGTTTTGTGGCAAGTGAACTGATGAGGATTAAGAGTGGAAGTAGGGAGACTCGTTAATAGACTAAAGACCAAGTGAGGTGAAGGTGCCTTGGAATTGACTGTGGTGGAAGGGATCAGGTGTAGAATAAATGTTAAAGGGAGTGCAATAATGTAAGTTAAAACACTACAGGGTAATATATCACATGAAACAGTTTTAAAAGAGGTGAATTCAGTGGTGGGGGTGGCATGGGGCAGGCCGTTGATTACTTTTTAAAATTATAAGCCTTTTGATAATATTTGACATTTTAAATTATTCTGGTTACAATAATGATTAAAACAATAAATACACCCCTCCAGAAAACTAGAAATATTTATCTGCTTTGCTCAGTAGAGTATATGTCTTAACCTTACAATTCAATTAAGTACTCATAGCATGTACCACAAGTGTATTAAAAAGATCTGTATATGTGTCTCCCCGACTAGACTGAATTCCTACAGGATAGGGATCCTACTCATTTCTATATCTTTAGGACTTGACCCAGTGTCTGGTTCCCCATGTTAGCTCCTTCATAAACGTTCAGTGATAGGAAGAGCAATTTGGGGTGAGCCCCAAAATAAGTCCACATTTTATTTGGAATAATTATAGAAACTGAGAACAAAGAGGCATGAACTGTGGTTATCCTTATGTATTCTCCCTAACTTCTGTAAACTGTAGACTATCAGGAATTAGGAGGTTTTACCCCTGAAATAGTTTTTAAGTCAGAACTTTAAAAAGTCTCCAATCCAGGGACTTCCCTGACAGTCCACTTGTTAAGACTTTGCCTTCCAATATAGGGAGTGTGGGTTTGATCCCTGGTTGGGGAGCTAAGAGCCCACATGCCTCTTGGACAAAAAAATAAAACAGAAGCAATATTGTAACAAATTCAACAAAGACTTTAAAAATGATCCATATCAAAAAAAAAAATCTCCAAGCCATTGTGGTTTTTAACTTCAGAAACAGATCTGAGTTCATTGATAGAATGCAGTTAATTGCTTTTTCAGGGCAATTAACTAACTCTGTTGATTCCAACATATAACATGTAAATCTGATTTTTGTTCAGCATAATATATGACTTGGATTAAATAGTATCTCCAGTGTGGTATATGGTGGTTTGGGTGCTTCTTTAGGAGATTCTTCCCAAACATCTGGTCTGATTCATGCTGTGGTTCCCAGTGCTAAGTATTCATACATGGCACCTGGCCACCTGGGTTCCCTGCCCTCTTTGGATGTCTTGCTGAATCAGTCTAATGTTAAAGCAGTTTGTGAAAGATAAATTTTTTGGCTTGCAGCATATATGGTAATTGGTTGCTTTTTCCCAGGGGAGAGTGGTAGATGATATTTCTTTTGACACAAGCTTGCTTTTTTTTTTTAAGAAGTCGTGCTTTGGACATACCTACTAATACTTGCCATATTAGAATCATCTTTAAACAATTTTTTTTAATTTGAAATCTTTAATGTTTTGGTTCTTGTCTTCTTTTTTAGCTTTTATTTTTGTTTGGTAGGTTAGACACCAAGACACATATTTTTAAATTCTTGAAAATGCAATATAGTAGAGTGATTAAGAGCATGGTGCCAAACTGCCTGGATTTGAATCACAGCAGTGTGACCATGGGCAGGTCTCATAATGTCTAGATGACTCTGTTTTCCTGTCTATAAATGGAGACGGTGAAAGTAGTACCTATCAGCATTGTTGTAAAGATTAGATGAGTTGATGTATTTAAAACACATAGAATAGTACCAGAATTAGTACCTAATTATTGTCATCATTTAGCTAAAGGTAGAATAAGGCAAACTCAGTAACTGACATGGACTCTCCTTATAAAGTGCTTTTGCAAATGTTTGCATGATAAAAATCCTGCTCAGTACAAGTACTTTCCCAAAAAGCCATAAAATCTCTAAAGGCTGGATTTCTGCTTCTACATTTGAGTTTTGGTATTTTCACTAAAGTGAAATTAGTTAACATGGTTGAAGATAAAGGTTCAATGTGATATTTAGGAAGCAAGGGGATAGCAGCAGGAGATGAAGAGAACTAGCAGTTATGGACCACCCACTATGTTTATCTGGTACTATGCTAGGTACTTTGTATCTCCTTTAATCCTGTCTCATGTTTTTCAACTCAGGGAGGTGGATATCATTTTTCGCATTTGATGAATGAGGAAACTGAGGCCCAGAGAGATTCAGAAATTTGCCCCAGACACAATGAACAAACTATATTATAAATGAGAATATATGTGACCTAAGAGATAAAAGGAAGTGCTAATGGGGGTTGAAAGAAGCAAGAGGACATACCCAGTTAAGGTTTTAGAACATCATAGAGGAAGCAAAGTTTTAAAATGTCCCTCGAGCAGTAGATAGGATTTTGATGAGAATGTGCCAATTTAAAGGCATTAGAACAGTAAGTCTTGTCTCAGTGGCGCTTGAAAATACAGGTAAATTTGGGCCCTTCACCAATTCAGAATCTCTGAAGGGAGAAGTCCAAACAGTTGTATTTTTTAAAACTTTACATGTGATATTGATTTGTAGCCAAGATTGAGAACTGTGCTGTTGTAGACAAAATTTATGGGCAGAATTCAGAGTACTGTTAGTAATCCAGTTTGTTCTGAATATAAAATAAAACAGGCATTGAAAGAGATTGGCTGAAAAGCCAAGTTGACTACCAAATTTCAGAGAGCTTTGACTGACAGTATAAGGAATTGTGTTTGTTTTAATAAACCTTTTAAGGTTTTTGCTTGTCTTTTTTTTGTTGTTGTAAAACAAAATAACATAGAATTTACCATCTTAACCATTTATATACAGCCAATCAAGATGAAATGCTTATCTAGTACCACTAAGAGCTGACGGTACAAACCAGAATGCTGCCGAGTCTTACCCCGTTCTCCCAAAGTTACTGCACTTCAAATATACATTAAAGATATCTTGATAACTAACACTTACTTTATATATGTATGTCCTTTCAAGCAGCTCTTCTCCACTTGTGGAAAAAGAACCTGATGTGCCTGTATTCTTTCCAAATCCTCTGCTGGCAGAGAGTGTAAGCATGTGCTTCCAAAGTGGACCAACAGAGGGTGCCACTAATAGCTCTGTAACATCAGGGGAACCCAAAACTGAGCAAGTAATGCAACCCTTGCCTCATCAACCATCTGATAACCAGAAACTATTCCAGGATGTGTTGGTAAGAAAATGTAAAGCATTTCATCTTTTGTGAGATGGTTATTTAGTCTAGGATATGTGAGTTAAGCCTTTCCTATCCTTAAACTGATTGGGACCTTGATATAAAAAGTTTTTCCCCAAATTAATGATATGTCACTTATTTCTTTTAGCTTTTCATAAATTATGATAACCTAAATTCAGTAACTCATTGTAAGCATGCCAGTCATCAGATACTTAGATAGCCAGGGGAAAAATGTCTTATTTTAAAAATATGTTGACATTATGCCAAATTCAAACTAAAGTTAGTACCAGAAAAATAAGCGAGCGTTTGCAGGAAACTTGAAAATTGGAAAGTAGTAGAATATTTATGATAATATTTACTGACTTTAGTTCAGATAAGCAGATTTTTATTGAATGCTTAGCTTAGTGTAAGAAAATGAACTAAGTGGATAATATACAGATGAATATGACCGTCTCTGCCTTTGAAAACCTATGGGAAATAGCCCATGGATACCAGTAACAAATAACTATAGGACAGGCTGAGAAGTGCTGTAAGCAAAGGCAATACACAATAAAAAGGGGTAATTCTGGTTGGAGGAAATAGTCATCTTGGAAAAGCTAGAATGTAAACTGGGACTTGAAGGTCGAATGACCGTGGCTGTCACTTACCAATTGTAGACTTTGGAACATTTGATTTCTCCATTTATAATTGAAGGCTAATTAAACATATGTCATAGGGCCCTAAGTATTCATGAGTTAACACATATTTGTTATTTGCCTGCTAGGTCCTAGACTGGTGCTAGCAGCCGTGTGCTCAAGGGAATGAAATATGATTTAATGTCAGGAAGGCAGAGATAGGATCACAGGTCATTCTCATTCAAAGCGAGAAAAGAGAGGAGTCAAATTCTCAAAGTAACATAAAGATCAAACTTATAACTCTGAAACATTATCATTTTTCAAATGAAGGCATGATTTTAAACTTTTGTTTATAAAGAATTTACTATAAATCCTTAAAAATACTTGAAATATTACTCAAATGATTTTAAATCTTTTGGTTTTAAAATGAACAAATTCTGAACAAACATTCTAAGTTTTCTGTAGGATCTGATGAAATCATTCATTCATTAAGATGGGCTTCTTTTATAAAAACTCCATAAAACTTGGCAAATGTATTTGATATTTTGTAGAATTTAGCAGGATAATATTTTGCTCTTCTCTGGCATTACTTACCACTATTATTTGCATTTTTGTTTCCTAAGACTGTTAATAGCGATTTTTCAAATATGTCCTTTTTCTTTTTTCATCAGGGTCAAGGGAACCACCTATTGAATAACTCCCACAAGGAAACTGAGCAGCCATCTTCCAAAGCAGTAATTATCAGTCACGAATGCACCAGAATGCAGAATGTTTACCATACTAAAAAAAAAAACCATGATTCAGGACCGGTGGACAAAGATTGTGTTCTTAATGCAACCCTTAAGCAACTAAGAAGCCTTGGAGTAAAAATTGATTCTCCTACTAAAATGAAGAAAAATGTACATAAAGTGGATCATGCCAGGTAACTTTAAAATTTGTTTTAAAAGATAAAGAAAAATTTATATGTATTGCAGCTGTCTCATGAAAAAAGGTATAAGCTTGCCACTCAATTCAATTGGCTTATCCTTTTTTCAGGGTCTACTATATGATGAATATAAGAGATTGTTTCTACCCTTTAGATTTTTCTAGTAGAGGAGAAGGTTATATACCTAAGTAACTTGAGGGATATTGGCCAACAATATGCTCTGGGAGTCTTATAGAAAGAGAAATGAGCTTTTGCTCATTTTTGATGTCTGGAAAAGTTTTCCTGGAGGTGATGGAGTCTGCGCCAGCTACTGGATGTACAGTTAATGCAGTTATGCCATCTAAAAGGCAAAAACGTTCCTTTTTGTGCGACTCCCCTGGTGGCGCAGTGGTTAAGAATCCGCCTGCCAATGCAGGGGACACGGCTTCGAGCCCTGGACCGGGAAGATCCCACATGCCGTGGAGCAGCTAAGCCCGTGCACCACAACTACTGAGCCTGCGCTCTAGAGCCCACGAGCCACAACTACTGAGCCTGTGTGCTACAACTACCGAAGCCTGCACGCCTAGAGCCCATGCTCTGCAACAAGAGAAGCCACTGCAATGAGAAGCCCACGCACCACAACAAAGAGTAGCCCCCTCTCGCTGCAACTAGAGAGAAAGCCTGCACGTAGCAACGAAGACCCAACGCAGCCCAAAGTAAATAAATTTTAAAACAAGATTATTTCCTTTAAAAAAAAATTCCTTTTTGTAGAAATGTGTTTTGAAGAATCTAGTTATATGAACCTTACTTACTGCTCACCAGTTCCAACTGGCCATGTTCTTCTGTTTAGATTCCTCTTCATCAAAGATCACCTCAACACATACTTGTTTTAAAGAGGATAAAATCTGGAAATTATGTTATTAAGGCTAGTGTGCTTTCTATTAATTATTTTTGATGTCATTTTCTAGTTACAAAAATAATACAATTTCATGATTTAAAAAAATATCAAATAACATGCAAGAATATCAGATAGAATGCTAAAGCCCCCATGTCCCAGACTCCTCAGTCTGACTCCTCCTAGGTTATTTCTCTTAACTGTTTCTTTGGTATTCTTCTAGAAATGCTCTAGGCATGTTCAAGTATGTATCTGTGTGATAAGTGTTGCAATTTGGGGTTTTTGCTTAACGTTATATCTTAGGTACTTTTCTTTATAGGTATATGCAGTTCTTTCTCATGCATTTAAACAGCTGGATAATATTCTGTTGTGCCCATGTACTATAATATAGTGAACCCAAGTTCTCTATTAATGGACTTTTAGGCTAAATCTCTTATTTCTTATCTCAAACAATGCTAAGTGAACATCATTCTACATATACTTGTACAAGTGTCTTTGTAGGATAAATT
The DNA here is from genome assembly GCF_964270905.1 of Leucopleurus acutus. Taxonomy (NCBI): domain Eukaryota; kingdom Metazoa; phylum Chordata; class Mammalia; order Artiodactyla; family Delphinidae; genus Leucopleurus; species Leucopleurus acutus. Next base: position 154,750,818 of record NC_139143.1, read on the forward strand.
CCTAGAAATAGGCAGGATCAAAGGATATGTGCATCTGAAGTTTTGGTAGATGTTGCCATTGCCGACCAAAATAGTTTTACTAGTTTATATGCCTACCACCAGTGTAGGAATGAGTCTAGCATTTTTGAAGGTTTTATTTCAATACTCTTGGGATAGAGGCTATATACATCTGTTAAAATGCATAAATCACCCTGCTATCTGTGTGGAGCCCTTACGTTTTGGTATGGCTGCCTGTAGGGAATAGTTTTTTTGTTTGTTTGTTTGTTTGTTTTTGCCGTACACGGGCCTCTCACTGTCATGGCCTCTCCCGTTGCGGAGCATAGGCTCCGGACGCGCAGGCTCAGCAGCCATGGCTCACAGGCCCAGCCGCTCCGCGGCATGTGGGATCTTCCTGGACCGGGGCACGAACTCGTGTCCCCTGCATCGGCAGGCGGACTCTCAACCACTGCGCCACCAGGGAAGCCCGGGAATAGTTTCTAAGTAATGTATTTCTTCATAGTGGCCACCCTGTTTTAATCTCTTAAGTATGAAACATTGAAATGAATAAATTTTCAGTATATAATGAACTTGATTCTGTTTTTAAATGCCTATAATGAAATGGAAAGTAACGCCTTTTTGATGTATCAGTGTGGAGTAGTCACATTCTTCTCTTTATTTAAATGACAGTTTATATTATAAATTTATGCTATAAAAATAATACATGCTCGGGGTTGGAATTTTACAAAGTGAAGAAAATGTCATCTGAACTAATAACACCCAAAGAAAATTAGGAAACATAGTTGCTGTTTTACTATATATATAATTTTGTTTATTTTTCTTTACTTACCATTACAAAATAGACATTTTCATTTAATATTGTGGGCTGTTCCCATTTTTAAAATTCAATTACCTATATGAGTTGAAAAATCCATAGATATACATTCATAGATAGGATTTTAGTTTCATGTAAGATGATTTTCTCAAGGAAGTAAAAGCTGATGTGAAAAAAATTGTTTTCAGTTCAAAACAATATATTAAATTAATCATTTCCATAGAGGGGTAAACTGGCTAAAATTTTACAATGATATAGCTATATCTTCACATGAAAACTTTTTTTAAAAAGCTTTATTTTATGTTTTAAATTGTGTAAAATATTGTAGAGCTTTGGAAATAGAGTTTGATATTTGTTTTGTTTCCATTGTCAAAGTAATATGTTTATTTTGGAAACCTTGGAAAATTTAGAAAAGTAGACAAGGAAAACTCATATTCAGGGGAATTCCCTGGTGGTCCAGTGGTTAATACTATGTGCTTTCCCTGCTGAGGACCTGGGTTCGATCCCTGGTCGGGGAACTAAGATCCCACAAGCCGTGAGGCCAAAAAAAACAAAACAAAACATATTCATACCAACCAACTTCATTTACTATTAAAAATTTTGCTTTTGTATTTCCTTTTATTTTTCTAAAATAACTTTAACAGCAACCATTTATTGAGTGCTCATAATGTATGAGGAACTGTGCTGAAGTTTTATGCAACATTATTTCAGTTAATCCTTGCAATAATCTATGTGATAGATACTATTATTATACATGTGTTATAGATGAGGAAATTAAGTACCAATTTACTCAAGACCCCACACCTGTAATTTTAAACCTACTCTTCTAACTCCAAAGTCCATAGTTTTTTTGTTTTGTTTTGTTTTTTTACTATTTTGCTCTCTGCTTATTGCTTGTTTAAGTTTTTGGTGGGGTCTTAACAGTGGTGTATATTTTGCTGCTTTGTGTTTTGACCATACTGTATATACCCTCCCAAAAAAGTGTTTTTGGTTTTACACTGGAAAATAATTACGTTTTCAAAGTTGTTGTAACGTCTTCTAAGCATCATCTTTAGTGGGGAACTAATAAACCAGTAAGTAGGGCATAGTATTTGTTTACTTAACCCTTCCCCTCTTGTCAGAACTGAGTCAAATTTTTTTCAATGTCTTACTATTTTAAATATTGCTATGATAAACATCCTTTTGCCAAGATTGCATTTTTTAGGTTTAGGATTATTTCCTTAGACTAGAGTCTCAGAAGTAGAAAGACTAAGTCAAATGGTAGGAAAATTTTAAGGCTGTCACTACATTGCTTTCTGAAAGAGTAAGATTTTTACCTTCCTACCAGTTATATGTGTTAGTAGTTCACCAATACTTTTACTCATTTTACTTCAATAAATATATAATGAGCTGCTACTGTGAGCCAGCTATGAGAAATATCATGGTATACAAGATAACCTAGGAAAGACATCTTTCCCCTCATAGATCTTATAGTTCAGTGGAGAAGATGCACAAATAAATAGTCAATTATAAAATACTCTGATACCTGCTATGAAAAGGAAGGATATAGTATACCATGGAAGCACATAGGAGAGGTACCTAGCATATTTTCATACTGTATTATAATTACCCTATATTAAAATTGACCATTTTAAAGATCTGTGCTAAATTAGACCAAAAATTCTTAAATTATCTTTAATTTATATTTTATGCATTATTAATGGCTTCTCTATGTTATTGTGATTAAAAATGAAACTGCACTGAAACTATTTCTCTAACACATATAAGTCATATTTTGTTGTCAGTAGTCTTAGGCTGAGAGGAGATTCCAAGCATAAGACTATCTAAAGCCTACCTAATTAATTCACGTTGTTTCACAGTTTGTCTTGAACTTAGTTCTTTTAGTATAATCTCCTACCACTCTCTACCAAATTCCAGTTTACCCCTCTTTGGCATTTGCAAAGTTCCTTGCTGTTAGTTTTACCTGGGATGCTCTTTTTTATCTTTCTGCTTGCCAGAATCCTTATCCTTCAAAGCTGAACTCAGACGTCACCTCCTTTGTCAATGTTTCTGGGACCCCTCACCAGAATATTGATGTTTTGTACTCTCAGAGTACCTTGTTTCTAATAAATTATATAGCATGTTCTTGTGATAGCCTTTCCAGCAAGATTGTGAGTTTTATCTATCTGTGAATCCTCATTGCTTCTACCACATTTGGTGGGTCTTCATGGATTGATAAAGGAAGGAAATCCAAACTACTCGGGTCATCACTGAAGTTTACAATGAATGCCTTATTTTTATAAGTACCTCTGTAATACTTATTGTCAGTATTTATGGCCTTGTGTTGTTATCTTTTAACAGATATTGGTATAATATAGTTGGTGTGCTGAAAGTTCATAAGGCAGTTGTTTAGAATTTAAGACACATTTTTCCTATAGAAATAGTGTATAAATTGTAGTTTGGTATTCCAGAAAAGTAATCTTTGTAATCCTTGTAATGCCTGTTGTTGTCCTAGTTCTATAAACCAGCTACTTTTGTCATTGTACCTATGTGAAAACTTATTTCACGTTCCAGTTCTGGACTGCAGGAGCATATCTTCTAGCCAGAAGAGTAGCTGAGACAGGGGAAGGAAGATTTCCTTTCTGTTTTCCTGTTCCGTAACACTGCAGATTAAGAAGGTCCAAAAACAGGAAAACAATGAAAGAAGGTCCCAGACATACCTAGAAATTGTAGGGAAGATGGAGGACTGGCAGCAGCCTCTACAGGCATATTCCCAATTGGAGTGACCTTTTGAATTCAAAACAGATCCTTAGCAGTCTCTAGTTATTTCCTTGCTCTCTACTTGAAAATGGTATGTTTTCTCTAGTTGAAAACCCTATGTAGGATAAGTAGGAGGTAACTAATTGGGATTCAAACAGGACAGTAGTCAGGGTTGGTTTTCATCTTTAAGTAAGCTGGAATAGTTCCCTTAATTGTTGGCATGTGACTCTCATATTTAAACATAAATGGACTCTCATCATCCTTTTGTGACTGTATATCTAATGAGATTCTAATATAGTATATCTGTGATCAAGGCTTTTAGGATTTGATCAGTGGAATGGCCTACTTTTGCTTTTCATCTTAATTACCCTAGTGTTTATATGCATTTGTCCTGAGTATTATTGATTTGTTTTCAAAGTAATGGTGTTTCCTCCAGACCCCAAATCGAAACTAGCTAGCTGTGTTAGACAATGAAACTTGAAGGACCTTTTGAACTGATATTGATTGTTTTCCTGGATTTATATGGATCTTTTAACCATTCTATAAAAGATCTATTATTACTCAGCCATAAAAAAAGAATGAAATAATGCCATTTGTAGCAACATGGATGGACTTAGAGGTTATCATATTAAGTGAAGTAAGACAGAGAAAAACAAACATCGTATGATATCACCTATATGTGGAATCTAAAAAAAATGACAGAAATGAACTTACTTATAAAACAGAAATAGACTCACAGACATAGAAAATAAACTTATGGTTACCAAAGGGGATGGGGGGAGGAGATAAATTAGGAGTTTAGGAGTTTGGGATTAACGTATACATATTACTGCATATAAAATAGATAAACAACAAGGATCTACTGTACAGCTCAGGGAACTATATTCAATATCTTATGATAACCTATAATGGAAAAGACTCTGAAAAAGAGTATATATATAAATAACTGAATCACTTTGCTGTACACCTGAAACTAACACAACATTGTAAATCAGCTATACTTCAATTTTTAAAAATGGTTTTAAAAAAAAGATCTAATTCAAATTAGATCTACTTTTTCTTAATATTTAACATTTTGAATTAGAAGTTTTTATTTGCCTTCATATTATTTACATTAATATTATCTATAGATATATATTTTTAATATGTACAAGTCTGATTTAATATGCAAATTGCTTATAATTTTGAGGAAATAGGCAAAGAAAGTAGAAAAATGACTTTATATTCAGAAGATATTAGCACTATGAATATATCATAAAAGAATAATATCTAGATAGATTGGTACTATCTCTTCCATCTTATTAAGACAGTCTCCAAAGCAGTAAATACCAAGAAGGTTGAGGAAGAATTCCAAGGTAGTTATAAAGAACAGCATTATTAAGCACATTCTTCCATTGTTTGGTAATGACATCACTGGTTTTAGGGGATATTGATGGTTGAAAATAGTTTCTTCAGAATTTCAGGTACTTGTGAGAATAAAAATACCTGATAGTTATTTGGGTTTTGTGAGGGTAGGGATGCAGGCAGTGGCTGGCATGTATAAAACAGCTGAATTTCTTCGTTGGATGGTATGGAAAGTCATAGCATATTGTTTGACTGGAATATAATAATAATATACTATATTGTATATTATATATATATTATATATATAATATAATAGTACACAGAGGACTCTGATTTTTAGGGAATAGAAAAACTCTGATAGCAAAATACAAATTGCTGAATACAGTGTAGTGAAACAGTGGTTATAGAGTCCCAGAGAGTAAGGCAGACCTGGGCTCAGCTTGCCAGTTACTAGCTGTTCAACTTAGGGAAATTAGTTAAAATCTCTATTCCTTAGTTTTCTTAACTGTAAAATAAAATAAAGATAATGATACTTATTCATTCAGTAAATATTTATTGAATGCCTACCCTGTGCCAGGCACTGTTCCAGGCACCAAGGATACTGCAGTGGTGGGGGAAAGAGACAAAAAATCCCTTGCCCTCATGGATTTTCATGAGGGAGCTAGACTATAAATAAGAACTGTGAGTTAAATATATAGGTAGCCATAAGTGCCGAGGAGAAAACAGAAAAGTAGGGGAAGAGAAATGTGAATTGTTGTAATGGAGAATAAGTTTGAAATACATGATAGGGACAACCTCCCAGAGAAAGGTTTCTGCAAGGATTAAATAAGGCACTGAATGTTTAGCAGAGTGCCTAGCACATAATAAGGCATCAATAAAAATTAGCAGCTATTATTGTATATGTGATATACAGGAAAAGGCAAGTCAGTTGATTACTGTTAATGAGATACAGCAACCAAAGTGAGTGAGGATTATATCTAACAAAAGAAAATTGGTGTATACACACACACACGCACACATGTCCATATCCAGAGACTGGTTGATATTTTTCATTCATTACAAATGGAATCTCTTCAACTATGAACAATGTAACATTCTGAGCTACTCACCAAATCTTGTTATATTATCAGATGTGTTTTCTGTTTGATTTTATTTATTTTTATTTTACCAATATTAAAAAGCTTTACATTTGGGGGTCTTATATTTGGTCTTAAAACCATAACTGATATAAATTTAGGAAAATTAATTTGTGTTCCACTTTCAGTCTTTGCATCATGGATTACCTTCTAGGTTATCATAGTTACCCCTTGAATGTATCTGGATCATCAAGACTTAGATGTCTGAGCTTTCAGATAAAAAGCACCATCAAGCTTAAAGCTGAAGACTTACTGTTACCTTCATAGAATGGAACATATTTACAATTACACTGTTTAGTACTCAAAATAAGATAAATGATGGCCTGCTCTGTTCTGTCTTTCAGTGTGTTGGCATGCATCAGCCCTGAAGCAGTGATCTCTGGATTAAACTGCATGTCATTTGCTAATGTTGGCATGAGTGGCTTAAGCCCCAACGGTGTGGATTTGAGCATGGAGGCAAATGCTATAGCTCTGAAATATTTAAATGAAAATCAGCTGTCACAACTGTCTCTCACTCGATCAAGCCAAAATAACTGTGACTCATCTTTTAGTCTTCTACATATTAATACAGACAGAAACACAGTGGGCCTTAGTTTAATTTCACCAAACAACATGTCATTTGCAACCAAAAAATACATGAAGAGATATGGACTGATTCAAAGCAGTGACAATAGTGAAGATGAAGAGGAGCCTCCAAACAATATAGATACCAAGAGTGAACATTTAGTGAATCAAAACCTTACATGCACAGCTGAGCAACTTGATTGTCAGAAAGAGCCTTCTAGGAATGCTTGGGAGATAACTACGTCTTGTAACTGTGACTCCATGGGCACCCACACAGATATGCCAGTATTGAGAAATATTACAAATGAAGTTGTTCAGCCAAAAGCAACACCACAGTTGAATGAAAACCCAGATTTCTTATTAAAGAACCTTAAGTCAAGTCCTGCAGTGAAACTCCGAAGTGGAAAAGCAGAGTTCACCCAACATCCTGAGAAAGAAAATGTCAGGGACACTCCGATTTTTCCTGAAAGTTTGAAACCTTCTGACACTTTAAAGCAAATGAATAGTATGAATTCAGTAGGCACCTTCTTAGATGTGAAGCGTCTCAGACAGTTGCCAAAATTATTTTAAACTTTTAATTCCCCCGCCCTCCTGATATGAGGATGGGATGTCTCCTGAAGATACTTATGGAAGCCAGAGCATTTTGATAGTTTTGGAATTCCTAGTCATTCTAGGGATCACTCTTTCTTGGTAGCAGCTGATGGCAAAGAGCTGAACAAGTGACCTGATTGTCTATGAGATGGCTGGCTATTAGGAGGGCTAAATGCCCTTTGTTCAAATAGTGGCATTCAGCATCACTGGATTTTTTTTTTTTTTAAAGAAATCCTAAGATCAGTTATTTCAACAAATTTAGATAAGCAGATGCTATCCAACTATGAATCTGAATTGCTCTTTTATACTGTACATTTTGAAAAGTAAGTCTGTTTTCCTAGCATTTTGCATCTACCCAGTATCACCAAAAGAATATAAAGTTATCATGACCCTGAGTAAATTAGCTAAATCAACGCTTATTGAATTTAAGGGGAAAGTTTTATTTTTAAAAGTAACTTAAGATCTTTTATACAAGGAGTATAGATGTTGTCTTAAGATGCATATTTGTTAAATACTGTGGAAGTAAAACTTTTGCACTCTTGTGGGTTGATGTTAATGTAACATTTTCAACATATAGCACTAGCTATCACATAATAAAATTATTGAGTATGAGTGTGTTTTATAAACTGTGAGTTTTTCAGATGTTTTAATATTTTTTAATGGAACTTAATAAAAATGTCTAGATTGACTACTTTCCTTTGTCCTCTGCTGTAGCATATCCTTCTCCACTTTTTTAAAAAAAACTTTTTATTAGACTCCCCCCAAATTACAAAAATGATACAGAGAGTTCAGGTGTACCCTTTGTCCAGCAACCCCCAATGATAATATCTTATATAACCATAGTAAATGATCAAAACCAAGCAATTGACATTGGGTACAATATTAGTAACTAAACCACAGACTTTTTAGGTTTCACAAGTTGCTGCACTCATTTATTTACTTTTTGGTGTATAACTATGAAAATTTATCACTTATAGATTTGCATAACCACCACCACGATCAGCATACAGAACTGTCCCATCATCACAAAGAAACTCCCTAGTTCTACTCTTTTAAAATACAGCCTCCCTCCAACACTAACTCCTGACAACCAATGATCTGTTCTCTATCACTGAAGTTTTGTCATTTTGAGAATGCTAATATAAATGGAATCATAGTATGTAATTTCTTGAAATTGGTTTTCACTCAGCATAATATCCTTGAGATCCATCCAACTTGTTTAGTGCATCAGTAGTTGCTTCCTTTCCTCACCTTCTTAAAAAATAAGTTTTAAATTGTTACTTCTGAACGTAAATGAAAAAGTCCTCATTCACTTGAGAGAGAAAGCTCTTCTGCTGAAGTTAAATTAAGACGTCGTTGCCTTATATCAAAATTTGATATGTAAACTGGAGAGAAATGGACTTTGGGTCTCTAAATACCCAGCTGGGGCCTTCTAAGGTAATAATCTGATGAAACAATTTATACTTAGCCAGCCAAAGTATGGCAACATGATGCTCTCTGCTGTTCCCCACTGGAGCCAGGCACCAGTTAGTGTACACTTCCCTGTTACATTGCCCTTTCAGGTTAAAATCAAGATATAGAAATGTCACTGATGGTGATTCTCTGTGTTTACCTTTGTTCCCATTGGCAATGTCTGGGGCTTCGGTTATTTTAATAAATATTTTTAAAATCCACTTATAGGTTTCATTGGAGTAAATTTTTAAGTAATGGAATTGTCATCGCCACTTCAAGTGTGTTCTGTTTAACTTTAGCCCTCAGTGTTTCACCCAAGAAGTGAGTGTAAGTACAATTTATATTGCATATTATTTAAAAAACTGAGAGAATGCTGATGCACTGACGGCCTCATTAACTATACCATTATCTCTGGGAATCCTGTAATTTTCACACCAAACAAGAAGCTCTCTATCTGAGCAATAAAAACTGAACTCAAGGCTTTTTAGGCTTTTTTTTTTTTTTAGCAATAAAAACTGAACCCAAGGCTTTTAATTCCATCACTACTGTTAGCACATCTAATTCAAGGCCTCTGATAAGACACTTAAGCAGTTTTGGAGACTGAATTTAGACTGTAGATTAATTCAATAAAACATGTCTCCTACTAACATCCAGAGAAGAGGGACCATCACTGAAGCCTCTCTAGAAGTTCTCTAAGAAGAGAACTCACTCTGGAAGCTATCTGACAAATTAGCTATCTACAATAGCTTTTCGGCATCTTTGGAAACAGCATTAATACGGGAAAAGTTGGATGAAAAGACTTTGGAGATGATTGCCTCTCAAGTGACGTTTGTCTGAATTTCTTTCTTTCATCCAGTCCCACAGAATACTGTTTATAGATATGTGGGCGCTCCGTCAAATGGAATAAGGAAATGATGGAGCTTCTATTACCTGGGAAAGAAGCCTGTTAGTCTAGGTCCTGGCCAGTCGGCACCTCCACACCCTTCATCAAATGTCCCTTCACTCAACCTCTGAGCCCCTTGATGGTTAATTACTCTATGCTCACTTGTCCTCTGCCTTTCCCTGCCTGTGCTAAATAAGCTCCAGAGAAGTGGATGTAGACAAGTTAGACATAAGTCTTGCCTTTGCCAGCTGTAAAGGCTCTAGGGGAAACAGATACACACTGGAAACAGTGGCACAACAGTATGAGACAGTGTATGATGAAAAGCCAAAACGAGTGATTCGGACTATGAAGAGCCACAACAGTGTAATCACGATAGCTTCCATCTTTTAAGACTTAACTACATGCTCACAGGGCGCTGTGCAGAGCACTTCACATGCCTACGAGACGCAGATCTTGAGCTGAATGAATGATTTTGAATACTACAGTCAGTGCTATTTCAGGTATGTGCTGTCCTCCAAGCTGCCGGCCTTATTTTCTGCCAAGAAGTCCCCCTGCCCTTTAGCCAAGACCAGAAACTACTGGTTTTTTAGTCAACAGTCCTAAAGAAGGGAACCCCAGCTCTGTTAATATTAAAGAGTTCACGTCAATGATTTTACATCGTGGTAACCTCTACTGAGTACTGTAATGGCTCCAGGAAATTAGAGGAGCAAAAGAGTTTTCTGTGCCCTTGTTTTCTAGACATTTCTCTTTTTTTTTTTTTTAAGATTAATGTATTTATTTATTGGCTGCGTTGGGTCTTCGTTGCTGTGAGCAGGCTTTCTCTAGTTGCGGTGAGCAGGGGCTACTCTTCGTTGTGGTGTGTGGGCTTCTCATTGTGGTGGCTTCTCTTGTGGAGTACAGGCTCTAGGCGCACAGGCTTCAGTAGCTGTGGCATGCGGGCTTCAGTAGTTGTGGCTCGCGGGCTCTAGAGCGCAGGCTCAGTAGTTGTGGTGCACGGGCTTAGTTGCTCCGCGGCATGTGAGATCTTCCCGGACCAGGGCTCGTACCTGTGTCCCCTGCATTGGCAGGTGGATTCTTAACCACTGTGCCACTAGGGAAGCCCCTAGACATTACTCTTGAGGGCAGAACCTTTCCTAGCTCCTAGATTAACAGAGACCTTTATGCCTGCAAAATAAATTTAATGATAATGTCTTAGATTTGCAGACTGCTTCACACTCTTCAAAGTGCTTTCCCACACATTTCCTCATATAATCCTCACAACAAAAACCCAACTGAAGTATGTATGGCAGACATCATCAACCTCTTTCTACAGATGATGAGACAGACACAAATAAGGTATAAGTGGGCCAAGGTCACACACTTATAGTTAACAACCTAGTCCTTCATAGCATCCAGCCCAGCAGTAGCCATTCCCTCCATTCTTCCTCTCCCCACCGGCACCTTTTATACCCCTAGTCATTCAGCAGGTGTCTAATGTTGATTCTGCTGGGCTCTGGGCTGGGATGCTGAGCATACCGTGATGAACAAGACAACTTGTCCTGTAGGATCTCGATCTAATGGGGGAGACACATGCAAACATTAGCAATACAGTGAGGTCAGGGCTTATAATAAAACTATACGACGTGAGGATATATTAAGAGGACGGTTATTTTGCGAATGCTCCAGGTTTTTCCAAAATCTTACAGGAGCAATATGGAAGAGAAGGGGAAGATGTGATATTTCTGACAGAGGGAACAGCTTGTTGGAAAGCATGGAGATCTGAATAGGTATAGCATTGGAGGAGGGGGTTTGGGGCAGGAAACCAAAGATAGGAAGGGAAAAAAGACACATCTAGAACACTGAGTTAGAAGTCAGCAACATTTGGGTTCCACTTGTCCCTCTGCTCAAAATTCCATAACGTTGGGCAAGTCACCTCATATCACTAGGTTTATTTCCCAGTTTTTTAGGTGAAGGGGTTAGCCATGTATCTCTAACATTCTGTGATTGTATGAAATGTTAACACAGAAATAGGCTGTGAGGAGTGATTTATAAGTCCAGAGGAGGGAAAGGCTTCTGCAAGAGATAGCATTGGAATTGGGCCTTGAAGCATTTTGAAGGATTTCCACAGTCATCGATGAGGAAAAGATTTCCTTACTTTTAATAATACCTAATTATTTAACACTTTAAAAAGAAAAAGAATTCCGTTTTCACCACCAAAATGTTGAGTAATAATATCTGTTCAAAGAGGTACCAACATCTCTTTCTCCAGCTCTGAATTAATACATTCCCTGACTTTAAGGAGCTCAAACTCCAGTGTGGAAGAAAACATCAAACCCACAGAAAGGGGCTTAAGGGTTTGCAGGCCTGGGTGATGTTCCCTATCTCCTCTCCACTCCCCAAACGGGAACTGTTTGGATCACAGAAAACATCCTCACAGGAAATCCTGCTTTCCCACCTCCTGGTAAGAGGCTGAACTCCAGGAAAAGGATGGATTTGGGGAGAGCCCTGTGTCCTGCCTCTTCACGGGAGGTCTGGGACCAGGAGGACAAGAGGAACTAATTAAAAACACAATGGAAAAGGCGATGTCAGGTATTCAGAGCTGCAGTGCCCTCAGAAATCACTTGGTCCTCACTGTACAAATGAGGACATCAGGGCCCCAAGAAAAGGGACTTGCTCAAATTCACACAGCTCAGTAAGCACAGAGCTCAGGCTGGAACTCAGGACTCCAGCCTCTCAGAGCATGCTGTCATATGCCATGGTATTTGAGTCAGTAAATCAGGTACCAAGCATCAAACCTAGCCTTGCCTCCCCCGCCCCCCCATTTGCCTTTCTACCATAAAGGAACGAAAAGGCTCTGTGTGCACGCGGGCACGTACACACACACACACACACACACACACAACCAACTGCTCCCTTTGCCTCCACACTGTCCATGGGCTCAAAGCTCAGGTTAGATGCTTCCCCGCTCCACGACTCCTCCCCACCCTGCAGGAAACCTTCCCAGAATCTTCTTGTGAGAGTGATTTTTTTCCTCTCTTGACTTCTCATTACCCTCTCTCTGGTCCTCTTTTTGTCCTCTTCCAGATGATTACAGCCAGCTTGTATGTTGGTTGTGAGTATCCAAGCTGGGAGCTTCTTGAGGGCAGGGACCCTGTATGATCGCCTTGTCCAATGAAGAGTCACAGGGACAAGGTCTGTTGAACGTCCCCACTATGTCTGGGACCTTGTGCTAGACCCTTGGGAGCAAAACCAAGAAAGAGAAGGTTTCTGGTAGACACCTGCCACTGTAAAGATGCATCTATGCATGCATGGACATAGGTGCAGAATCCCACTCATCGAACACTTATCTTAGTGCTACTCAGTCTCGTTAGACCTCACCCAGTCCTGCGAGGTAACAGCAGCAAATGTGCAGTTTCTCATGCAGTCACAGAGGTACTCAACGACCACAGAAAACTGGAACAAAAGCAGGGGAAAAGACCTGCAGCGAGGGGCAAGATCCTGGTTGAGGGCTGTGGTAGGAGCATGTGATGGGGGAAAGGAAGACAAGATTATTCTTAGAGATCTTTCTGAAGATCAGAAACTGCCTGTTACAGAGTCAGTACAGTTTGCTTACTGCCTTGCGGATCCTTCAGGTCACAGAGGAAAGCACAATTACATTTGTTCTCTCATCTAATCACCATAACAACTCAGTGACTTAAGAACAATAGTTAACATTTACTGACTACATCTGCTCTGTACTAAGCCCCTTACATTGTTAGCTTACTTATTCCTCACAACAACAATATGAGGTAGATACTCTTACTATCCCCCATTTTAGGGAGTAGGAAACAGGAACAGGGGGGTTACGTAATTTTCCCCAAGGTCACACAGCCAATGTGAAGAACCAGGTTTCAAACCCCGGCAATCTCTCTCCAGAGCCCTCGCTCTTCACTCGAGCATTCTATGGGGACTATCCCTGAGAGGAAATGGACACTCAGTGATAAAGTGCTGTGCCCAAGGGGCACACGGTGGAAGCCAGGATTTGAATATAGGCCTGTCTGGCTTCTCTTCTCCTTTTTCTCCTCCTCCCTCAGAGCAGAGGGTTGAGGGAAGCATGTGTTTCCATTCCCTAAAGATCCTGTTCCTACCTTGATAAGGTGATACCAGGTCATACATGCCGACTTCACCACAGCTGAGTCAATCCTGGTGAGTAACTTGCTCCAAACGCCCAGAATCACCCCCAGGGGGTGCGCTGTGACTCTCGCCTCCTTCCCCTCCCGCACCCCCAGCACGGAGAGTACCACCGAGCCAGGGAGAGTCCAGCGCCCCACCCCCATCAAGGCCTGCATTCCCTGGGCCACCCAGGAAGGGGCTGCGACTCACAGCCTGTGTAATCGCGGAACAATTTCTCTCTCCTACAAGGGCCAGACAGGACGCACTTGCACGTTCTCTGGGGCTGTTTTCTAGAAGCCGGAGGGCTGACCAGTTCTGTTTCCTCTAAGTTCATGGCCCAGGTTCCTGCTGGGTGGTGTCGCTCTCCCTCAATTTCTTTCTCCAGTCCTGTCTCTGTCGCTCTTATTTCTTCAAAATACATTTGTGGTGCTCCTGCTCTGTCTCTATGATAGGCTGGGACGTGGACAAACCAGACACGGTCCCTGTCTCCGAGGCCCCCATTGGGGTACACAGAAACCCGTCGCGTGTGGTTGGTACCACAATGGAGGGAGGTTTAAGGGCCACAGGAGAAGGAGCTGGAGGCAGGAACTCCTACTCTGCTGGAAGTCCCAGGCCAACCAGAGTCCCTGGCTCCCTCTGTCTTCCTCCAGGAGATTCACCTGGTGTTCACCCTTGTCCCCGCCTCCTCCTGCCTCCCCTGTGCAGCAGGGCCCCAGCGCAAGGTCCTGGGAAAACAAGACAGTGTTGGGACTAATCCAGGAGAAGCAAGGTACCCAACTGTGTGCTGCTAAAGGCCCTAGATCATGGACATGATTTCATTCGACTCCTCTCCGTTCTCCTAAAGGTGAGCCTTGGCTCCTTGAGGGCAGCCCAGCTGGGCTCTGCATCCTCTCCCATCCCCCGCAGCCAGCACGGGGTCCAGAACTACCACTCCAAAAGTGTTTGCTTAAAATGGACAAACGGGCAGGGGCTGTGCCCACTGTGCAGATGAGGAAACTGAATTCCAGACAGGACAGGAGATTGCTCCCCCACCACGGCTTTTAGTAACAGAATGAGAAGGAGCCCAGGTTTCTTACCCTAGGGCAGGGCATGCTGTCTAAGAAAGGGGAGCATGTCTTATTTGTCTCTGTCACCCAGGCACCTAAGATGTTGTCTGACACAAACTAGATGCTTAGCAAATGTGGAATAAAATGAACGAATGGAGCTGTGTGGCATGCGATGTGGAGAGCCCTGGCCCCCCATTCTCGCTGCATCTACCACAGAGTCCCTGCGGATCACTTGAGCCACAGTCACACTGAGCTGCTTGCTGTCCCCATCTGTGCCCTTCACTTCCCACCACTGGGCCTTTGTACTTGCTATTATTCTTCCCTGTCATCTGCCCCTGTTCCTCACAGTGCAAGACAGATGACACCAGTTCTGTAAAGTCTGGTCTTATCCTTCCTGGCAGAATAAACATACACACACACACACACACACACACACACACACACACACACACACACAGTCTCTCCTGGGTTCCCAGCACACTTTGCACACTCCGCCCTACTAGCATACTGATTAAGCTGCACTATAATTCTTTGCTTGTGTGTCTGTCTCCTCCATCTTAGCATCCCTAGGTCTAAATACAGAGCTGGTGCAAAGTAGAGGCTCCTCATAAAAAATAAGAGCTTCTGTGTATCAGATGGTGCTAGGCTCTGTGCTAAGTTCTTTCTATATGTCTCATAAGCTTTCCAACAATCCTGTGAATCATATGTTATTTTTACCCCCGCTTTAGAGATGAGGAAACCGAGTCACAGAAAAGTGATGTAACTTGCATAGGGACACCACCTACTGAGTAGCCAAGGAGGAACTCTAGCCTAGGTTGGCCTAACAATCAGTAACATATGCTTAACCACACCATCAGGCTCTGCCCTGTGGGAGGGTTCCGGGCTGGATGCACAGGACCCAGGCCATGTGGACAAGAGGGCTCCTGCTGCAGTGTTTTCCTGGTGACTCAGAGCTGGTGACAGAGTCCAGTAGGCCCGTGTGTGTCTTTAAATGGTGACTTTATAAACTCTCCCCTTCCCTTTCCACCTTCCTTTCCATCACCCACCCCCTCACCCTGGCCCAGAACAACTGACAGATGAGCTTATAACTCTCTATCTGGTCTGACTTGCTAGAAATATGACAAGGGAACCGAGATGTCTGTTGGTACGGGTACCTGTGGGGGAACTGGAGTTCTCAGTGAGAGTCGGAGCAGAGACCGAAAAAAGAGGAAGGAGGCAAAGATGAGAAGTAGATTAAGACAGAGACAGAGAGTGAGGACCAGAGGCAGGATAAAGAGCAGACCCAGGGAGAGAAACAGAGACAGACAGAGAGCGCAAGCTTGAGATAGAGGTGGCAGAGATGAGAGGCAGAGTGAAAGAAATGATAAGAGATAAAAGGGAGAGAGGGATCCTGTGGTCCCCTCACCCCATTACATTCCCTATTACAGATGGGAAAACTGAGGGTCAGAGGGAATGACACTACTTCCTGGCAGATGTCTCTGTCACTTTTCTAAACACCATTCATTTAGTTCCTCTCGTGTCCCCAGATACGTACGAATGCCTGCTGTGCTGGCCCTGAGCAGCACGAGTTGGACTGTAATGGAGGGTTCAGGGGGGTGCTCATCAGAAGAGAAAGAGGTAAGAGGAAATATCCACGCAGGATTGACCAGGGAAGGCTCCCTGGACAAGGTACGATTGAAACTGGGCCACAAAAAAAGGTTTATAAATGACTTTATTGAGGCATGATTTATGTACAATAAAACACATCCAGTTTGAGTGTACAGTTTGTTGAGTTTTGACATGTATACACTCATATAATCACCACCACAATCAAGATATAGAATATGTTCATTACCCGGAAAGTTCCCTTGTGCATTTTGCTGTCATCTTCCCTCTCCCACCACCCCGATCTGAGCTCTGTCATATTATAGATTAGCTTTGCCTTTTCCAGAGTTCCCTATAGGTGGAATCAGACACTAACACGCTCTTTTGTGTCTGGCCTCGTTCACCGAGCATAATGTTTTTGAGATTCCATATGCTTGCATGTATCGTAGTTTGGTTCTTTTTTTATTTCTGTGTGGTATTCTGTTGCATGAATGTACCACGGTTTATCCATTCACCTGTTGCTGGGCATTTGGATTGTTTCCAGGTTTTAGCAATTGTGCATAAGGCAGCTATGAAGATTTATGTACAAGGGGTCTGTGGATATATGTTTTTCGATTCTCCCACGTCAGTGTATGTTTATAAACTGCATGTTTATAAGGAACTGCTAAAGACCCACCGAAGTGGTTGAGTCATTTCTGCACTCCCTTCAACAATGTATGAGAATTCCAGGTGCTCCACATCCTCACCAGTACTTGGGATTGTCAGCCTTTTAAATTTTAACCATTTTAGCGAATGTATCATGGTATCTCATTGTAGTTTTAATTTGCATTTCCCAAATGCAAGTTTGCACATCTTCCCATGACATTTTGGCTCTTTGTTTATCTTCTTTAGGGTCACAAGGGATTTAAACCAGGACATACCACAAGATTTTTAATTAGTTCTCCCAATGTAGCAAATATTTCCTTATAGCCAGCAGGAATGGAAAGGTCATTGGGTCCGAGCTGACATGGGTGCGACTGGCTGAATCACCTTGGGTAAGTTGTTTCCTCACCTCTTAAGTTGGGGTCACATTAGCAGCCCAGCAGGGTTATTGTGGAGGATGAAGTAACCAACAGAGGCAGAGCAGGAGCAACGCAGGCACACACAGCAGGTGCTCAGCACATATAGTCCCCCTCATTGATCCCACCCACAAGTATTTACATTACACAAGGGCCAGGGCCCCATCGGGGTGACCAGTAACAACTATTTGCTGGCCAGAGGGTTGGTGGCTGCACACATGTTCTTCTGTCCTTTTCTGACAGTTCTGGGAGCGAAATCATTTATGGCAGAGCTGTGTGGGGTTCTCGCCTTGTGAGGACAGACCCACTTAGGTACTATCGGCTCTATAAGTCTGGGGAGCAGCTCTGGTCTTCTGGATGCTCCTGTACGAAGCATGGGTTAGGGAAAGGGAAATGGCTTCAAAACATTGGGAAGCACAGTGCTTTCTAAATACATTCAATTCTTTTACATTGGTCTTTGCGACACGAGGGTTGTAAACCAGAGCAGTGGCTCTCACAGTTTTGTGCTCATCAGAAATCACCTGGTTGTCCTGTTGGAACACAGATTTCTGGGCCTCACTCCCAGAATTTCTGATTTAGCAGGCTTGGGGTGAGGCCCGAGAATTTGCTTTTCTAACAAGTTCCCAGGTGATGGTGATGGTTCCCTTTGAGAACAACTGAATTAGAGTGAAGTCCTTTCCATCCCTGAGCATTGTGATGGCAGCGCTGGGTTTGGCAGCACAGAGATGACTCTCCTCACATCTCAAGCTTGGAATTCTGGGCTCAGATGTGCTTACTGAGGAGGTGAGGTTCTTCCAGGGCAAGGAATGGAGACAGTGGTCATATGGAGGTAGAAGGGGGAAACAATGACATCTCAAATCAGAGTTTTTACTGTTAAAAATAATCCTAAGAACAGTATGATGTATAGACAATTATCAACTCCCTTCTACAGATGAGGAAAGTGAAACTCAGAGATTAAGTAACTTTCCTGGAAACATCGGGCAAGTTGGGGAGCAGGGTGGGAACTCAGGACTGCCTGACTATTGTACTCATTCTGCTGCCCTAGGTGTGCAATCTGACTCCACCACCTACCAGCTGGGTGTTCTCTGCCAGTTGCTCAACTTCTCTGTGCCTCAACTGGCTACCTACAATAGTGGAGGTAACGGTAGTCCCTAGTCACTGGGTTGTGGTGAGGATTAACTGAAATTAATATTTATGAGGTGTTTAGGACAGCACCTGGCACATAGTACCACCATATACGTGTACTGAAAACAAACCTGGATGACCACAACGGTGCCCACACACTGCATCCCTCCAGGGGACTAGCTCTGGGGAGAAAGCTCAGAGATTGCCTAGGACGCAGAGACAGGGTAGGCAGAAAACACTTGAAAAAAATGTAAAGCCTCGAATCTGGGGGAGAATCCGGCCTTTGGTGGGGGTAGGGGACAGGTCGGAGAGTGGCGACGACGCCCTCAGGCCCAAAGCCCCAGAGCCGGGCTAGGCTGTTCTCTCCAGGCTGCTCCCTCCAGGACCAGACTCCGGACGCACAAGTCTGGGTCCCCACGTCCCCTCCCCCTCGACATCCCCAGCCCAGGAGCTCCGGGTTTCCTGCCCGTCCGAGGCCCCTGCTTGGGGCAGGCGGAGGAGGGGTGGCATTTCCTGGCGGGGCCGTGGGCAGCGTCACTCGCTCCCGGACACTCGGACAGCGCGCTGATCGACAGGCACCAGACGCTATTTCAGGCGGCTCTAGGCTCAACGCGCAGTTTCCGTTTTTCCATCGACCGTCGGAAACGGGGAAAGGGGGGAGGGTGTAGACGTCACGAGCCCCCAACCCCAGGCAGGGAGCTGGGGGACAGGTCAGGAGGGCTGCCAGACTGTCAGAACCTGGAGCTTCGAGAATAGAGGGGGATGGGGAACATCACCTCCCCTCGCGTCTCTCTCTCCCCGCTCGGCAGGGCTGACAAAAGCCTTGCCTGTCCAACAGCCTGTAGGTGCCTCGAAGGCACCTAAACTCAAGAAATTTAAAACCAAATGCAGAATCCCTCTCCGTTTCTCTTGGCTTCCAAGCCCCCATCACCTGGAATAACACTCCCATCTAGGCAAATACAGCCAGAAACCCAGAGGGTTCCTGGATTTCTCCTTCCCCCTCATCCCTCAAACCCAATTCTTATAAACCCGATTTTGTATCCTAAATACATGTCATCTGCATCTGCCTCTTGCCATCTCTCCTGGCGACACCCTAGTCCACGCTCCCCCACATACCCCTTCTCCACTGTGCAGCCAAAGAGCTTTCTAGAAATGCAAAGCTGATCTTTTATAGGACATTACACACCCCCTCTAACCTAGTGAACAAAATGGTGCCCCCCCCAAATTCTTTGAATTGTCCACAGCCTTGCTCCAGCCAGTACTGGACTCTTCTCTATGCCTTTCATGAACCTCAAGCCCTTCGGTTCCAGCCCTTGGCTTACCTGGAAGGTTCCCAATGCTCACTCCTCTACCTACCCTCAGAACCCACTCTCCGATCTCAGTCCAGGCATCAGTTTTCAGAGAAGCATTCCCTGGATGGGCTCTCCTTTTTTGGAGGGGCTCAAAGATGTGAAATGACTGGCCCAGTGGTGCCACAGCCCAAGTGTGGCAGCGCTGGGCTTTGAATTCAGAATTATATTTAGTGATGCAACCAAGCAAAGACAACAGGGACCAGGGGAGGGAGAGATGAAAACCAACCCCCGTTGCAGAGAGGCTTCAAGAAGGATGGAGCAGAAAGACTGAGTCTTGAAGGATGGATGTGAGAGGAGAGGGTGCGGTAAAGCAGAGGCTGACACGTAATGGAGGGTGAGTTGAATTTGATAGCAGTGGGTGATGTGTGGCTAGAGCCGCGGGGAGAGAGTATGAGATGGGGCTGAGCAAACCACAGAGGTCGGTCCCCTGAGTCCCTGCTGAGCAGTTGGTGTGGCTGGGCCAGGGGAGGCCTTGTGGCAAGTCCAGGAATTAGACTCTTTTCCTCAGGACATGGGTAGCCCTTCTCCCATGGGATTCTGTAAAAGTTACCTGTATCCACATGGCATCCTGACTTCCGCCAGAGAGCATGACAGGAACAGAGGGAACAGGCTGCACTGGATTAACTGTATCTTCACGGAGAGTTGCCTGATGGCCAAGGAGGGGCCAGACTCAGACTGCAGCCACACTCTGGGCTCAGTCCTCGACTGGAACTCAGTCTGTGAATTCTCAGGTGACAAAAGGAGCTCAAAACCAGAGATGCTAGAAGGACAAAGCAGCCTGGCATGTTGGGTAGAGTTGTGGACTGGGAACTGGATAATTGAGTTTGGGTCTTGGCTTTTCCTCTAGGTCACTGTAAGCTTTGGTCAAGTCACATCTCCTCATGACCTAATTTTCTTCCCTATAAGGATAGACCAGAACTCCAGTGTGCAAGTGCATATGATGTCATGCTGGGCTCCAGGCTGGTAAGTTTCCACAGATTATTGCCCTCACCACCTTTTAAAGATCATTTTATATAATCCTCGTAACAGCTCTCTGAGGTGAAACTGAGGTTTGGAACTAAGTGACTTCTATTTATTTATTTTTGGCTGCGTTGGGTCTTTGTTGCTGCGCGGGGGCTTTCTCTAGTTGTGGCAAGCAGCACGGGCTTCTCCTTGCGGTGGCCTGTCTTGTTGTGGAGCATGGGCTCTAGGCACGTGGGCTTCAGTAGTCGTGGCTCGCCGGCTCTAGAGCACAGGCTCAGTAGTTGTGGCGTACGGGCTTAGTTGCTCCGTGGCATGTGGGATCTTCCCAGACCAGGGATCGAACCCATGTCCTCTGCATTGGCAGGCGGATTCTTAACCACTGTGCCAGGGAAGTCCCTAAGTGACTTTGGGACTCCACCCTAAAAGAATGAACCCAGATACCCTCCATGGGCTGAGCCCATTGCCTACCCCTCACTGAACCCAGATTTCTAGGACACAGTACAGATCTCAGCTCGTGCTGCGAGTTGAGCCCAGATCCCTCCTCCAAGCCTAGGCTCTAGCTGGGCTCCAGAGGACTCTGGTGCCAGATTTCCATCAAACCCAGGTTCTACCACTCACTAGATACATGACACTGGGGAAGTTACTTTCACTCTGCCTCAGTTTCCTCATCTGTAAACTGAATAATTGCACCAACCTCTTAGGACTGTTTATGAGAACTAAATGAGTTAATATTTGTACCCTGCTCAGAAGACTGCTTCAGTATCGAGATTAAAATGTTAAATTATGAGGGGAGGGATGTTTCCCAGCTCTGGGCTCAGCCTGAAACTCGGTATAATGGATATTTTAAACTCTTCGTTGACACCAGTTCTGCCTCCATAGAGCCTCTTGGGTGTGACCTCAGTCCCAACATTCAGGCAAGCAGGCTCCATTTTAGAACAGAAAAGAGCCAGGGTTGAAGCGGGTGAGAGTCGGGGGGAACTGGGGAGCTTTCTGGGATAAGAGGAACTGCCCATTGAAATCCGAGTATCCAGGACACTGGTATGAATGAATGTCAGGGAAGGAAGGGTTGGATGTGATCATTTTGGTGTTGTGGTCTTGCTGGGGTGCGAGTCGTTGGAGAAATGTGTCTGGAAGGCCGAGGGACTGAGGTTGTGGGGAGCCCGGGTTCCCGAGAGGCCTCGGGATCAGTAATGAGGCTGGACCCGGCGGGTCCTAGACAGAGCGCCCGCCCAACTCTCTCCGTGGCGCATTACGGAGACGGTCCCAGAGCCGCGCAACCAGTCCCCACTCCCTCCGGTGAAATTGCCAAATTAAAATGAATCATTTGGCCCGTAATGGCCGAGGCGCTTATCGGGGGCGAGCGGACCCGCGGCAGTGCCTTATCTCCGCGGCACACACGGCCCCCGCGCGCCTCGGCCCATGCTAACGAGGCCTAGAACGTGAGCGGGATTAGAGCGCGGCGGTGGAGGAGCCGGGCGCGCCGCGGCGCGGAAGCGGGGGACTGGGCGGGGGGGGGGGGGGCTGGGGGAGGGCTCGGCACTAAGGACCAGGCCTCAAAATGGCCACACGCGTACCCCCTTAGCGGCAAAACGTGAGCATTCTGGCCTTTTTCTAGGGGCAGGCAACCTGCAACCTCCCACGGAATCCCCATCCAGTTCCTCCCTCTTTTGCCCGCTCGCAGAAGAGGTTTCGCTCCTTTTCCCTCGGTTTCTTTCGATGGGGGGCATTTTCCACCGACGCCCTTGAGCTCGCCGCCGCCGCCCCTCCCGCCTCGGAGACTCTCTTCCTTCCTTCCCCTTTTCCTTACGCAATATACAGAAATGCGCGAGGCGGTGGTTGGTTTTCATTTCTCCTTAGTGGTTGTGTGCATGCGGTGGGATTGTGAGAGGGAGTGTGTGAGCTGTGGGCAGTGTTGACTTCTTCTGAGTGTGGTCTTCTAGGCGATAGGTTGTGTGTCCCAGTGTGATGGTGTTTGCCCTCTTTAGGGTGTAGATTTGAGTTCTCCGAGGCCCTTCTGCGTTTTCATCGTTGTATATAATTACGCTCGTTTGCCTTCTCGACATGTGTGCGGGGGTTGCTTGGCCTTTGCGATTGTGTTTGTATGGTCTCGTTGTTGTGTCGGGCGTGTGTGAGCCTGACTGCGTTGGGTTGTGCGTCCCTGAGCGATTGCGTTTGATCGATTTCGTTGTGTCGTGCTGGACAATATGTGGGCCTGACCGAGTCGGCTTGTGGGGCAGTGTTGCGTTGTGCTTACTTCGCTTCCCTTCTATGGAGCTGGACCGCGTGTGGCCCTGCCCGCACCGGGTTGTGTGCCTGTGTGCTGGTGTCCTTTGGAAGTGCGTTTGTAAATCGCTGGGGGGTGGAGGGGAGGGCGAGCGAGCGAGAGATGGATGCGCGAGTTGAGGAGGCGGCATGGGGGCGGGGAGAGGGATTTCACGTTTTATTCCAAATTATGATGTATTCGGAAGCCAGCGTTGGCTTGGATGAGCAGCCCTGCTCTGTCCAGAGGCCACTCTGTGCCTCGGTGTTGGAGGGGTTGTTAGTGAGTGGGAGGCTCTTCCAGGCTGGAAGCTGAGCAGCGCTCGCGGAGGCCAGCGCCTTCAGGCCGGTAGCCGCCGGCTTCGGTTCTCGCCGCATTCAGGCTTCGTCCATTTCTGGTCAGTTTCGCGGGTACGGCCGCCGGGGGTCTGCGGGAGAGGCCCGGAAAAGACAATGGGCGCATTCTCCAGGCCTCGCGCCTCGGGTGGGGACCTTCGGGATCATCTCCAAGGAACATTTTTCTACCCCCTCCCCGGGTGAGCGACATTCCCGCGTGGGTCAGGTACCCGTCACATCGATGACCGGGACCGGGCTTCATGGAGGGACGGGGTCAGTGCTGCCCTAGCTCCGAAAGAAAGGATTTTGTTTTGCCGGTTACTGTGGTTGCTAATGTCATCATCATCACCACCACCACTACTACCACCACCACCACCATCATCATCATCATCGTATTTTAATTAAAATAATCGTCCAGGAGCGAAGCGGCTTGTCCCTTTTAGCTTCTCCGGGGCGATAACAAAGCAGCGCGGGTTTCCTCCCACCAGCGCTGATCTTTAAACTGCTGGGTTTGTGGTAGGGAGAGAAAATGGAGAGAGGGACGCACACAGAGACTCCGTCCTAAAGCAGAAATTAAACCCGACCTCAGACACCGGGCGTGACTGGATTCCTTCTTGTTCCCACACCTCCCCCCTCATTTGGATTAGAAGAGGAGAAAGAAAATCTCCCGCATTGGACTGAAACCGCAGGGAATAATTATTACTGTATTTCCACTAAAGCCGGGGCAAAAAGGAGGTGGCCTTAGCAATTAATCCAAGACTTCGATGTGTGACCATAAACTGGACAATTTAGGCAAAACAAATTAAACAAACCTTCCGGAGGGAGGGAAAAAAAGGTGAACTAAATTTCACTACCGCTACACCCTGGGAAGCAGTACTGGATTTATTTTTACCCTCCGTCCTTTCCTTGTTTATTGCTGAAAAGAATTACTAAAATTCTCCCCTTCTCTGACGATCTGAATACCGATAAATCGAAAATCTTGTGTAGGGATTGTTGAGGGAAAGGCGAGGGCCTTTCCTTTCTTTCTTTTTCCCTTTCTTTTCTTTTCCTTTCTTTCTTGTCCTCCTCTCTCTCTTCTTCCCCGCCCCCCTTAATCTGTAGGAAGAAAAAAAGGGACTGGGATACATCAGATATCCCCCCACCCACCCCTTTCTCTGGGATCTGCGCCGTTCAGACTGTATCCCTTCGGGAAAGTGGCCTTTGGAATTGGCTTCTGGTTTCGCTTTGGGTTGGAGGTGGGCAGGTGAGAGCCATGGAGAGAATGGGGTCCTCAGAGGTTCTGTCCCACCGACCAGGGTCTGAAGATTGGATTCCCCTTTTCGGACACACATCCCCCTACCCACCCATGCCAGGCTGCGGACGACTCCGCGCTGTGGCCACAGCTCCGGCCTGACTTCGGTTCCCGAGCCAACGGCGTAGACGAGTCTGCTTAGAAAACAAATGGCCACACTGAACCAGACATCCCGGTTGGAGGGTCCGATAATGTTCCGGGCAGTCTGCGGCTGGGTTGTTGTTGTTGGACTAGATAGTTATCCCTGATTGGTCAGGTGTAGGGTTCTTTTTTATGGGGGTGCGGGGGAGGCTTCAAACACCTGCAGGTTGGGGGCGGAAAGCTGCTGGCGATTCCCGGGGCGGGTTGGCGAGGACATGAGGTAATTCCCAGCCATTGACCCCCATTTCTCTCTCTCCCTCCCTCTCGCCCTCCCTCTTTCTCTCCACCCCCATCTTTCCTGGAAACTCGCTTTGGGCGCGGCAGACCGCCCAGGACCACACCGCGGCCTAACTGCCGGTCTCTCAGTGAGAGAGGCGGAAAGCAAAGACCCCTTCCACAACCCGGACCTCGGCTCCTGCCCCTCTCCCGCCGGAGGAGGAGTGGAGATCCTATTCAGAGGGGCCGCTCTCTCTAAATATGCCCCAGGTGAGTTTTGGGGGAATAGTACTGGTGGAAACAGTCACCAGGAAGGCCTTGGGATCTGGCCTGAGGTGAGGAAAGCTTGGGACAGAGGACAGACCAGTTTCAGATCGGGGAGGAGGAGGGGAGGACGAACCCAGAGTTGGGAATCCGGGATCTGACTCTGCCACTGACTGTGGCCTCTGTGCCACTGTGGCTTCCAGCAGGGCCGTTTCCTGGCCCTGGGTGAAAACAGCTAGTTGGGCTTAGTCCCCCCTCACCCAAGGTCCCCCTCGGTCCTGGTTCCGTGGACGTTTCACCGGGCTCATAACTTTGGGGCGGCTATATCCGGATAGCGCAGGCTGTGTGCTCCCGGGGCTCTGGCAGGAAGAAGGCCGCAGCCATCCTGGCTAACGCAGTCCCAACTCGGGTGGGCCCAGGCTGGGGCCTAAGGCCTAGGGTGGGGCTGCGTTCAAACACCGCTCCACTCCAGTAGCAGCGGGAAAGTGGTTCTGTTCACGGGCGATTTTGGTTTGCGTGCAGGCTTGGGGCTCCCCCAGTGGGTCATGCGGGTGTGGATGCAGTATCAGGGACCAGAGGCTGTGTTTAAGGCGGCGGCTCTAGCCGGGGCATGGCGGAGGCTGTTTTCACATAAGAAATTTTCCTTGCTGGGAATTGGAAGCTGCCGGAGACCAGGTGCCTGTCCCCCAGGAGCTCTCGGGTTCCCCTGTCGTGTTCAGACACACATGGAAGTTATGTGGCTGGCTGGCTGGCAGCAGGAGATGAGCCGGTGTAGGGGGCTTTGAGCTGGGTCTTGGTTGCACAAAGAGGAGTGGTAATGGTCCAATAGTCTAGTGCTGTTCGGTTCGAAATCTGAAACCTTCTCACCCCCTTCTTCATTTTCCCTAATGAAAATAAATAAACATCACTCAGGCTTTCCTTTTAATAATCTTAACCAAAGCCAAGTGATGGGATTTAGTCACCGACCACCGAAAGTGCTTGTGAGTTCTCTGGCAGCTTCCTCGAGAGCCTGGCCCTCTGGCCTTGGTGATCCTGGTTGCAGATGAACCGGCAGGGTTTTCCTGAGGTCCTGGGAGGGGCAGGGAGAGGTTGACCACAGACCCCTGGGGACCAATCATAGGTTTGGGGGGGGGGCTCAGAGATATAGATATTTATAGGCGTCTGGAGAGGGCATTTGGGGCCAGAGTCAGCTCATCTGAGATACGTGCTCCCCTTGCCCCTCTGGGATCTGCTCCTACTCAGAGTCTCGGAATTAATCAGAAGGTACAAATGTGTCATATGGAGAGCTTGAGCTCATTCTGGCAATTGCTGAGTGAACGGTTTGTCACTCGGTTAGGAGCTGGGACTTAAGCACGTGTCACTGGGTGCACAACGGTGCCTGGGGACAGTAAGGTAGGGAGCCAGCTCCTTGGGGCTTGTACGCTTTGCCAGAGGACGGTATATTTCTAATGCATTTCACTGTTGCAGGGGAGCCAGGAAGTCTCCAGTGGTATACCTCTGGTGCGTTTCTAGTGGCCGCGGTGTCTTGACGGTCGGTCCCATTCTGTGGATACAGACAGACCTATTGTTTCCACCATGAACATAAACTCGTTTCCAATGAAGTGTTGCAGACCTACTGCCTTTGCAGCCAGGGTGCACCAGGTCTGGGGGAATTTTGTCATTTTGGGGCACTGCCCATGGGGCCGGCAGAGCTAGGGCAGGAGCTTAATCTGAATGGTGATTCTCCATCAGCTGTGTGTCTGGTGGCCATTGAGCTGAGCTTCTGAGGAGGTTTCAGGAGGTCGGGTCTCTCTTCTGGGGTGGGAGGATGGTTCCCAGGCCGACTCCAGTCCAGAGTGGTGCAGTGGCAGAGTGGCTGCCAGGAATGATCAGATGGACTCTGCTTGGTGCTGAGTTGGATTTTTGTGTATTTGTTTTCTGCTACAAAATACGCCAATTATATAATCCCAACAGCAGAAATCTTATTTTGAACATCTTATGAAGCCTGTTGAGTTGATTATATTTTTATTGTTTTATTAAAACTCACAAGCATTTCCCCACTCTGGACCCAGAGTCTCATAGTTTTTCTGTTTTCATTCTTGCGGGGGTGGGGTGTGTGTGTGTGGCGGGTTTTGGAAGAACTGGAGGGAGCGGTAGTGGGGAGTGGAGCCTCTGCCTGCGGTCACCCAGGAGTGTGGTTGAGCAGGAGAGGACTGTCCTTTGCTGGAGGGGGGCGGGCAGGATATATGAGAGGGTGTATATGGGAGGATAACAAAGACAGAGCGAGACTGGAGTTCGAGTCCTGCTCTGTGGCAAACAGGCGAGTGTGACCTTGGGCAAGGTAGTCTCCTTGCTGGCCCAGTCTCCCAGTCTATAATAATGTTTACTTGAGCATTTGCACAGTGCTTTTAAATGCATATATGAGGTACACCTCCCATTTCCCAGAGGACAACACCGAGGTAGGAGAGGGGGATGGGGGAGTGCTGGAGGAGTTCAGCAGCCATCATGACACCCCTTCGCTCCACACTCCTGGATGGGAGCCCAGACCCCAGTGGCCTCAGGAGCACCCTTTGAACGTCGGGGCTTCACACTGCCTCAGGCAGGCTTCCCTTCTAGACCCCACCTCACTTTTGAGTTCAGCTGAGCAGAAGCAGGTATATATAGTGTGCGGGGAGGTATGGCCGGGATCATCTTCTTCCCTTCCTTATGGCCCATCTCCAGTCCCGGGAGGAGTAAAAGTAAAGGGCCACTGGGGTTTCTGGCGGCTACACAGAATACAGGTGGATTTGCGGAGTGTAGACGGACGCCGTCCCCGCAGGGGTGAATATGTGTTGAAAGGGAGAGCTGGCTCCTCCGGATAATTTTCTGCCAGCTCTGATCCCTCTTGCACACACACCCCCACCAGGTTTCTGGGTGTATGTGTGTGGCGGTAGGCTGGGGGCAGGTATTGCTGAAAGGCAAGGGAGGTTCGAAAAGCACCCCACCTCCGCGCGACAGGTTCCCCGCCAAAACCAAAAGGGGGGCGGGAAGAACACGGTCGGGGATTTGTTCCCTCCTCTTCCCTTGCGGCCTGAGAAGGGGCACGGGGTGATATTTCTTTCTCGCCTCTTTCTACATTTCCTTCCTCCTTCCCCCCCACCCTCTGTTTTTCTTTCGCTGGCTGTATTCCTTTTCTTCCAATGTCTTTGTCGTCCTTCTCCACCTCTGTCCTTTTGGCCCTCAGTCTCTGTCTCCCGGGCACCCTCTTCTCTTCTCCCGAACCAGAGGCCCCCTTTCCCTCCTGCCCCAGCACTGCGGGCGGGTGTGTGTCCACGTGGCGCTAAGTTTGTCCGCCTCTTCTCACGTTTCGGTGCGTGAGTTTCTCTCTGCCTTTTACCCCCTCCCGCACCCCCCGCTCCGATCCCACCCCACGTGGATGGGCTGGGGGCAGTGGTCAGAGCGGGTGTCCGCTTGTCTGTCTGCCCGCAGGATGACGGAGCGGCCGCCGAGCGAGGCGGCACGCAGTGACCCCCCGCTAGACGGACGGGACGCGGCCGAGGCCCGCATGGCCCCCCCGCACCTGGTCCTGCTGAACGGCGTCGCCAAGGAGACGAGCCGCGCGGCCCCGGCGGAGCCCCCGGTCATCGAGCTGGGCGCGCGCGGCGGCGGCCCGGGGGGCGGCCCCGCCGGTGGGGGCGGCGCCGCGCGAGACTTAAAGGGCCGCGACGCGGCGGCTGCCGAAGCGCGCCATCGGGTACCCACCACCGAGCTGTGCAGACCTCCTGGGCCCGCGCCCGCCTCGGCCCCCGCAGAGCTGCCCGGCGACGGCCGCATGGTGCAGTTGAGCCCGCCCGCGCTGGCGGCCCCGGCCGCCCCCGGCCGCGCGCTGCTCTACAGCCTCAGCCAGCCGCTGGCTTCTCTCGGCAGGTCAGGGCCGGCGGGAGGGGCGGGTGGGCAGGAGGCATGGGCGCCGGGGCTCCTCTTCCGCATGTCGGGAGCCGGCTGCCCTCCTCCCGGCGGGGCAGTGCGGCTGAGCGCGCGAGGAGAGGGGGAGAGGGGGACGTTTTACACCCGGGGTTGGAAAAGTCTTGGCTGGAGCCCCCGTGCAAGTGAGGAACGAGCCCTCTGCTAGTGTGTGTGTGTATGTGTGCGCACGCGGGAGGCGGTGTGCAGGTGTCTTGTTAACGCGGCGTGCTGCGAGCTTGGAAGCCGAAGAGGGGGAGTACCGGCATGCGGCTGGCTGTGAGCAGAAGCGCGGGGCGCTGCCTGGTGGTGGTGGTGGGGGGGCGTGGGGTGGACAGGAGGAGTCTGAGTGTGAGTACCAGGAAGGAATGTGTCTGAATGCGCTCCGCTGTGAAATTCTTCTGGAAGCTGCAGCCCTCGGTGGACAGGTAAGAGATGTGCTTGCAAGAGGGCTCCCTCCTCTGAAACTCCCTGCCAGGGCCCGCCTGGGGAATAGATCCCTCCCTCCTCTCCTGAGCTCCTCTGCCCCTAGCTGCGATCTCTGGCCAGGACCTGTGCTCCCTTTGGTGTGAGGGTATCCATTTCCCTGCTGGGGCCACTGAGGTGGTGGAGAGCAGGAGACACGGTTGGGGTGGGAACAGGAAGATGAGGCAGGGAGAGACAGTGGGGGGGCAGTCGGTGAGTCTGTGGGACATTGGAGGAAGAAGCTACGGAGAGTCGAGTGGGTAATGGGGGGGCATGTCAGTGGGGCTGAGTCAGGGTTTCCTGTCTGTTGTCTGTCCTTGGGCCCCATGGGGCTGGAGTGAAGGTGGGGTGAAGTTGGGGGTAAGGAACAGGGTGCCCTTATGTGGTGCAGGAATTGCACACTGCCAGGTGTGAAGGCCGTGTCTGCCTGTGTGAGCACCTGTTTGGGAGTGGAGGTGCCTATGGCTTGTGCGCTTGTATGTGGAGGGTGTATGTTCATTTTTGTGTTTGCTCCCTGTGTTCACCATTAATTCTGTGTATGTGTGTTTGTGTGTGTCTGAGTGTGTGTGTGTGTGTAGGGGTGTGTGGCCACCCTCCCCTTGTTTGTCTCACCACAGAGAGAGGCTGGGGGTGTTGTGTGTGTGTGTGTGTGTGTTTCATGCTTCTTCTATCCCCAGTTCCGATGTGAAGGGACCAGGGTTGCCCTTGTTTTTTGGGGCGGGGGCTCAAGAACATGTGGGGAGGATCTGTATGGAGCCCCTCTCTCCCCTCCACCCACATGTGATCTTGTGATCTGCCTGCTCCCTCCCACAGTGGGTTCTTTGGGGAGCCAGATGCCTTCCCTATGTTTGCCACCAACAACCGAGTGAAGAGGAGACCCTCCCCTTATGAGATGGAGATTACTGATGGTGAGTCAACCCCCCCCCCCCCGCCCCACTTGTGTACTCACTCCCTCAAGGTGTTAGAACCCTGAAGGAGGGATCATCGGGGACTACTCCCTAGGTGTCTCACATCGATGGGCAGCTCTCTGGGAGCCAAGAGAAGCTGTTGAAGGCCTCGCCCTATTGACCTGGGACTAGGGGAGGTCATGGGTGGGGCTGGGGGTTTACCACGGTCCTGGGAAGAGAGTGCACGGGAGTGAGGACACACTGTGGCGCTTAGCCCAAACCTCCACGGTCAATTGTAGTCCCCACTCTAGCTCCATTCCTACAGTTGGTAAGGATCCCCCGGGAGGGCAGAAACACACAGTGTTTCTAAGCACCAACCTCCAGGGATTCTCTGTATCTCCTCCCAAGTCCTCTTTGGAATCTGAAGTCTTCTCCCTGCCTGGAATTGCACCTTTAAGGGTCTTGTCCCAGGTCCTTGCAGAGTGGGGCCCTCTTGTACCCTTTTCCACACTCTGAGCTGAGACTCGGAGTTCCCTTCCTGACATCAAAGATTCTACCCTGCTCCCTCCCTCCCCCCCGACCCCAAAGGCCTCAGCATTTTTAATGTGAACTACCCAAGTAGTCTTTGGCCCCGAACTTGGGGGAAGGAGTTGGATGAGTGGGAAATTTGGAGGACCCCCTCCCTCTTCCCAAGGTTGACTAGATGTAGTAGATGGGGCCCAGCACCAGGGGGCAGGAGAGCAGGCTCTTCAGAGCCGAGGGACTTCCTGGAGCTCCTGGTGCACACCGGAGGCCTTGAAGCCAGACTGGGATTTCTGCAAGTTGCTGGTGGGAGGGATGTATATTGAGCTGGGGCTTCTGGAGGGGATCCCTCTGTGGTGTTCTGGAGAGGAGGCAAGCTAGCATCTGGACAAGGAACAGATCTCAAAAGACCCAGCCAGCCTGGGGCACAGGGGTGTAGGGCCGGGAGGGAAGGGTGTTGGAGTGTCAGTACTGCTAGGTTAGAGACAGGAGGTGGGTGTACCAAACAGGAAGTAGGCAAGACCAGCCCTGAAGTTCCCCAGGGAAGAGGCATTTTCTACAAAGGTCAGAGATGACAGAAATCAGGCACAGAGGAAGGGGCAAGGGGTGAGGGTTTGGGGGGAGTGCAGGAGTGTAGAGAGGAGATTACCCATGAATGATGCCAATATTTACCAAGCACCTACTCTGTGCCCTGCCAGCGTGAGGCAGAGGACATGGAGGGAGGTACAGACTCAGGAAAGAGGAAGGTGTGGAGGGGTGGGTGGTTCTCTGGAAAGGACCAGAGAGGAATAGACAGAAATGGAGGCGAAGGGAAGGGTGGAGGGGTGCAGGATATGCCCACAGGATTTTGAAATCAGAGATTTAACTGAAAAGAGTCCATAAAAGTGGGGCTAACACAAGGTCTAAAGCCAGGACTCGACGTGCATTCCTGGTGCTGAACTTTTCTGGGCCTCCGTTTTCTCATTTGTAACGTAGGGAGAATAATAGCTTCCTCACAGGTTGTTGAAGGAGCGCAGTGGGGTAAAGTGCTTTTAGGGCCTGGCTTGGGGTAGGCACGGCTTCTGGAGTCTGTGTAGCTGTAGTTGTGACAGCGGCCATAATGCCTCTCTCCCCACCTAGGAGCGGCCATAATGCCTCTCCCCACCTAGGAGCTCCCTCAAGATCAGCCAGCTTCAGCCACAGAGCAGTGGTCCTCCTGGTGGCACAGCTGAGGGACTCCCCTCTGTCCTGGAGGCCGGAGAACAGCAAGTTATTTCCTCTGAGGCACCCAGGGTAGGACTGCCCAGCAGGCGTGCTGTGTTTTTCCCAGCCTGGGTCTGGCCTTTGGCAAAGAGTCAGCTGGGCTGGGGCCTGCTGGGGTTTGGAAAGATAGCTTCTGAGGCACTGTGGGCAGAGGATGAGTGATTCTCCCTGGGGGAAACATGGTGTGTGTGTGTCTGTGTGTGTGTAAGACTGGTGTGTGTATGTGTAAGAGATGATTAAGCGGGAAGTGTCGGCGCGGATGAGCTGGGTTGCAGAGGCAAGGTCTGCCTCCGTCCTGGCCGCCGTCTCCATAGCTGTGAAATGAGCAATGGGTCTTAGGTGATGTCTTCTCTCCTACCCAGCTTTCCACGTTCTGAGATCCGGTTCCAGGGTCATCAGAAGAGGGCAAGCAACCATCCCAGTACTGGCAGTTCCTTCAGTGCTCAGAGCTTCCTGAGGACTGCCAGGAGCTGGCTCTGTGCCTCAGGGTTGCGGAAGGAAGCAGCCGCCTCAGCCCAGGAGCCTGGGAGCACTAGCGGGGCGCTCCTCTGCCTTTCCTGGCTTTGCGAATCCCAGGTCACGCTTGGACATTTAGTGCAGTGCTTTGTATGCCATAGGTGCTCAATACATGCACACTGGTGTCTGCCCCTGCTCTGCAAGTCTTAGTACATGAGCGCTAGTGAATACTGTTCTAGTCTGTGATCAGTGCACTGTAGACACGGGGAGACGGAGGCAGCCCTCAGACGCCTGCCTAGAGCCTCAGGCCATGCCTGTGCATGGCTGTCTCTCCACTCCTCTCCTGGGGGAGAGAGCCTGCAGTGTAAGTCATTTCCCCACCACTCTCTGCTCTCTCCTCCATTCCGTACCTGCCAGCATGATTAGTTGGTCAGCAAATATTTATTGAGCTCCTGCCTACTCTGTGCTTCCATCACCCTTAGAATAAAATCCCTGCATCTTACCACAGGGCCCTATGGGATCTGGACTCAGGCTCCTCTGATCTTACCCACACTAATCTCTCCGGGCTGGCTTCAGCCATTTCCCAGCTCAGGGCATGTGCACATGCCCTTCCAACTTCCCTTCCTGTGTCTGGCTGGCTCTTCTTCAGCCTTAAGTTCTTCCCTTATAGATGTCACCTCCTCCAAAAGGCTGTCCCCAACCACCTCAGGTAAACATGGCCGCTCCTTTCCATCTTTCGTTTACATTCAGCTTCCCGTTTGTTTGTTATTTGTTTGCCGATTGTTCATCATCTGTCATCCCCATTAACATGTAAGCTCCACGAGGGCAGGGACTCTGTGCACCTTTATTCCTTAATGCCGAGCACGGTGCCAGTTGTCAGGAAATAACTGATGAATGGATAATAATAGCTAACATTTATTGACTGTTTCGTCAGAGCCAGGTATTATCTTAAGTACTTTAACTGTATTAGTTGTTAGATTCACAAGACAATCTTATGACTTGAGTGACTAGTGTTATCTCCATGGTACAGGTGATGATGCTAAGACACAGAGAGTTCAGGTAACTTGCCCAGAGTTACTATCTAGGGAGTAACAGTCAGGAATTGAACCTGGAACGTCTGGCTCCAGAGTTTAATCTTTCTAACTAGTGCCATATGGCCTCTTAGCACAAGTGAATGAATGAATAATATATGGTTCCTGTCCTCAAATGTCTCACAGCTCAGAGAGGGGGACAAACATGGAAACATAAGTGATGATCAAGAGTGATGGAGATTACAGGATTATAGGGCCATGGTGGTTGGTTAGATCTGTCTGGAGGGATGAGGGAAGTTCTCAGAGAGGAGGAAACAGATAAACAGGGTTTTGAAGGACAAGTAAAGAGTTTTCTGAGTAAAAGGAAAGAGGGCATTCTAGGTTTCCCAAGTTCCCAGGTGGATGGCTTCTCCGCTTCCCCACAGGAGAAGACGCCCTGGGGGATCCCCGACCCACTGTCCTAACCCTTGTCCTCCTACCTCCAGGTCCCCACACCAAAGTCGTGCGGCGCATCTTCACCAACAGCCGGGAGCGATGGCGGCAGCAGAATGTGAACGGGGCCTTCGCTGAGCTCCGCAAGCTGATCCCCACGCATCCCCCAGACAAGAAGCTCAGCAAGAATGAGATCCTCCGCCTGGCCATGAAGTACATCAACTTCCTGGCCAAGCTGCTCAATGACCAGGAGGAGGAAGGCAGCCAGCGGGCCAAACCTGGCAAGGACCCTGCGGTGGGAGCTGGTGGAGGGGGTGGTGGCGGAGGGGGCGCTGCACCTCCAGATGACCTCCTGCAGGACGTGCTGTCCCCGAACTCCAGCTGTGGCAGCTCCCTGGATGGGGCAGCCAGCCCGGACAGCTACACGGAAGAGCCGGCACCCAAGCACACGGCCCGCAGCCTCCATCCTGCCATGCTGCCCGCCGCGGATGGAGCCGGCCCTCGGTGATGGGTCTGGGGCCACCCAGGACCAGCCAGGAGGGTGCCCTCAGGCCACGGGCACCATGGGCTTTAGGGCAGGTGGGGTGAGGATTGGGCAGCTCTGAAGCAGGGCATGGACTTCTGATGAGCTTTCCTTGATGTCTGAGCTGTGGGAAGTCCCAGCTGCCTCTGGGGCTGGCTTTCCTGTTTCCTGCCTCAGTAGGAGAACAGAAACATGGAGCAAAGTGGTAGGTACTTTTTATGAAGATGGCACGGTCTTCCCCCTTTTCCATATCCCTAAGACTTCTCAAGTGAGAGGCTGGAGTGGCGTAGCTTTCGGCCTGGCGCGCGGGAGCCCTATCTTCGCTGAGACCTGGGGTTGCCAGCTCTCTCCTGTGTCCGGCAGCCTCTGCCTCGCCTTGAGCCCCTCCCAAGCTCACTGGGGTGGCTTTTGTGGCCACACTGTCCAAATACACAGGTACCCAATAGCTGCCCGTTTCTTGAGCCCCATCTTCACCCAGGCCCCTGTTGGTCCGTCCAGCTGCAGAGAGTCACAAGCCTCGAGGTGCCTTCTTCAGGGCCTGGCTGAAGAAGACGGCCAGTGGACAGCCTGCTCTCGACTAGCTGGGCCAGAGGGTCAGAAACCCAGAAGCCCTTACTCCTTGCCCTGGGGATCGAAGCTCTGCTCTCTCCCCACTGAGACTTGCCTTCCTCATCCTTGTGGCTGTGGGGACTGAGTCTGCGGCTGTGAGCGAGCCCTGTGAGCTTTGTTCGAAGGCAGACAAAGGAGAAACGATGAGAGTGAAAGTGAGCAAGAGCTATTTGGGGCACGTGGGCTTCAAATCGTGGTGGTGCCTCAGAGCTACCTGCCTGCGTCCTCAGCGACACGTCGCTGTTCACGCAGGGAGCAGATGCCAGTGTGCTGATCGGTGTGTGTTGATGCTGAGAGTAGACGTGCGGCCCCATCTCGCGTTCTCCTAGCTCCTCAGAGGGGCCTCCCTGCTGCAGGATGTCTGTTTGCTGATGGTCCGGTCTGTGTCCTGAAACTGAATCGACAACAAACTCTGTCCTATGATTTCCTGGCATTTGGGATTTTGCTTAACTTCAGGTATTTGTGGGATCTCTAGGTCTTGATATGACCCAGGATCTAGCCCCACTTCTAGGGCCTGGGGAGCCCAGTGAGAGACCGGGCCCTGGCGGGGACTCAAACACATTGACATTCACTTAGCAGAACCTTCGGCATTCCTGAGCGCACAAATTTTGGTCATCCAGGGTGTGTATGGGAGGCTGGCGTGACGCAGTAGGAGTACCCCCCCCCCCAGAAGCTGTACATGACAGTTTTGTAAATCAAATCCTTATCTTCACCTTTTAAAGAAATACTGCCACGAGTCCCTTGGTAAAGTGGAGAATCCTTTTGTAGAGTGGACTGCTGCCCCCTCATTGATCTCCCGTGTCAATCCAGATGGTGGGACATGGTTTTCTTAAGGCGACGCCTGCCTGTGACCCACCTCCCAAGCCCCTGGAACAAACTGCACACAAGTCCTACATACCTGTCATTGTGCCCTCAAGTCACCCCAGCCAGCTCTGACCAGGCTCTGCCTTTGAGGTCAGAGGGAAAACAATGCCCTGACTTTGCCCTGTCCATAGCAATGTGGAAGAACCACCGCTGCGGCTGTCGGGAAAGGCCCTCACACCTTATGGGCTCCAGCCTGGTGGCTCGCCTTCACCACGGCAGGACCTTGGGGACAGCCACATGCCCATGGGGAATGATCCCTGCTCTCCTCCCCTTCCTTTTAAGTTGTGAGAGGAGAGGTCCAGTTTGTGGGGGTGGGAGCAACATGGTTAACCCTTGTAGCACTCTCTCTGTCCCATTTCAGCGCCCCCCCAATCATATTTTGATGAACATTAGGATTCGTTCCTTTCTGATAATTGGAAGCTCCTGTGAAAAATCCCATCTGTCTAAAGATAGAGCACCTGTTCTAGGTCCTAAGGCTGTGTTCGCTTCTGGTGGGTTAATTTGACCTGGGAGTGAAAAGTGGCCACGGTGAGCATAGGTGGATGGGTTTTAGGAGATGGATCACACATTCTTTGAGGAACTCCAGCTACTGGCTTCCTCTTCTCTCAGACTTGCAGTGTGACCTGGAAAAGTTCTCTCTCTGAAAGTCATTTTCTCATAAATACGCTAGCTTGGCCTGTCTCCTAGGGCTGTGGTGTGGACTGAATGGAATCGTGAAAGTAGAAGCATTTTGAGATCGTACGGAACTCTGTCCCCCTCACTATCATTCCTGCAGTGGGGTTTCCCACCCTGAGTCCGGGACCTAGGCAGTGGGCCAGTCTGCCTGTCTGCATAGCATTTGGGTAATTTAGGTTCTAAACCACTTTATCCTGAGTTATCTAGGTTATCCTTATCTCTCCAGATTGACCTCATTTCAGTCTCATTCCAAAGCAAGGCACAGGAGGGAGACTAGAAAAGAGAGATGGGAACAGAAGCAGAATATGTAAAAAGTACTACAGCTACCCGAGACAGGCCTGGGTAGGGGTGGGCAAAGCTTTGTGTCTTTGTTAAGTACTAGAAAAGATCCATAATTTTCACTTTCCTTTCCAGCACCTCCCCCCACCATACTCTTCTCCTTCCTCTGCCTCCTCTTCACCCATGAACATTCTCCATCCAAGAATAATATCTGTACAAAAAGGAAAAAATGTAAAAAAATATGAGAAGGACAAAGATGATCGTTAATGACTGGAGGGAATCACGTCTTTTAAGACAAATTCGTATTCTTTTATTTGTAGTGGCAAACGACAAGATGGTACAACCTTTATCCTTTTCCGAAAGCAAAACAAAGGGCACAGCATCGGTAGTCAGCCGACAACTGTCTCGGCCTTTGGGGGTGGTCGTGTCGTACTTGTGATGTCAATGGTACGTGGCCCCCGCCGAAGGCTTGCCCCCCAGCCCATGTACATAGCGCATCGTTCCTGTGGGCGGGCCCAGCACTTTCCGTCAATGTTGTACTGTACGTGATGCATTGCGTTGGTCTCTGCATTTTTCTGCAGAAGAGGAGTAACCGCTCCAGGTACCTTGACCTTTGTACAGCCCAGAGGCCAACACTGTGGGCGTGTGACTCTAGCGACAAAACCCATGTGGTGATGATGTGTGTATATATATAAGGATATATTGGGAAGATTTCTAAATAAAAGTTTTACAAAGGGGCCTAGACTCTGTGCTTGCGTGCCCTAGGACTGAGAGTTGGGACATTAAAGGAAAGGCGTGGCACGAACCTGTCTCCCCTGAAATGGGTTCTCCCGGGGTGGGCTCCCACCTTCTACCCTGAGGCTCGCCCTGTAGGGTTTCTGTTCTTTTCCCTCTGCCAGGCCTCACGGAGGGGGGCCTCTTCTCAGTGCTGTGCACGCACGCTTCGGGCACGGGGCCTCGGGCTGGAGAGTCCTCTCTGCATGTCGGGTTCAGCTCCGTGGCTGGGGCGGTGGCTTTTATCATAGGTTCAGGGCAGATTAAGTTCTTACCAGAGAATGGTCCCAGGCTCCCCAGTGACTCAGTGGAGGCTGCTCTTGAGGATTGGGGGTGCGGGTCTTACGTGGGGCTCAGCGACAGAGGCTGAGGCTTTGGGAGCAGTGAGTGGAGGCTCAGGCAGAGAGCCGCTGTTCAGAGGCAGGGACTGTGGATGCCGGTGAGGCCTCTGCGTGCAGACTGTTGGACCTTCGG
This sequence comes from Leucopleurus acutus, assembly GCF_964270905.1. Taxonomy (NCBI): domain Eukaryota; kingdom Metazoa; phylum Chordata; class Mammalia; order Artiodactyla; family Delphinidae; genus Leucopleurus; species Leucopleurus acutus. The sequence continues at coordinate 154,789,258 of NC_139143.1, forward strand.
GAACCTCAGGAGGTCAGGTAGGCACTTCCAACGAAGTACCAATCCTTCTTTCTTTGGTTCATTTAGCAAATATTTATTGAGCTCCTATTGGGCCAGGTATTGTTCTAGGTTACTAGGATCTAGCAGTGAAGAAAACCAAGATCCCTGTTTCTGTGTCGCTTAAATTCTAGGAGGGAGACGGTAACCCACAGACACACACAGCCATATGAATATGTTGATTGTATAGTAGGTTAGAAGGTGGTTAGTATTAAGGGAAGAAGATGAGCCAAGGGGGGAGCTCAAGGGGCCCACAGATAACTTTGGCTCTTTTGGGGTGAGCCTTGCTCATCCTGCCAGGCTCTGATCTTGACCGCCCCTGTTCCGGGGGTGCTTCCAACCGTTGCTAGGAGGGCAAAGGCACAACAGGGCATGGGGACACTGCTCTGGCCTGTAGGGAAGCTCCTTGGCTTTTGAAAGACGCCAAGTGTGCCTCTCGCCAGCCCAGAGCAAGGAGGTCCCTGGGCAGAGAGATGGTGAAACTCAGTCATGGGATGGGGACACCAGGGGGAGTGGGTTGCAGGTCTTGGCACTGGTGGTGGGAGCAGCATGGTGAAGGGACATGAGAGAGAGACAGGGCAGGGCAGTCAGAGGAGTAGGAGAACTAGTGGCAGAGTGTGAGTGTGGGGTGTCAGAGGCTAAGGCCAAAGGGTGTTTGGGGAAGTGGTTAGCCAAGCCCGAGGCAGCCGAGAGGGCAAGCAAGAAAAGGTCTGAGAGTGCTGGCTGGACCTGGCAACCTGGAAGTCACTGGTGGCATTGGTGAGAACAGCAGCAGGGGAGGGGTGGAGGCAACAGTCTGACTGTCGCGGACACAGAATCGGAAGGGAGGAGCACCCATTTCCAGGAGGACCTTTCTCAGGAGAGAGCGAGGCAGTCCATGTCCAGAGAGCTCAGGAAGAGCCCATCAGCTCTGTGGCCACCAGGCAGAGACTACGAGGCCATCGACTGCCCAGGCTGGCTGGTGCCCCATCTCCAGATGGGGAGACTGAGGTCAGAGAGGAGAGGAATCTTCCCAGGGCCACACATCCCTTGGACAGCGGCAGGCAGGGCAGGGCCGGGCCTCCTGCCCCCCCTCCCCCGTCCCCCCCAGGCTGTGCCTGTGAGGGGGAGGGGTGGCCACGGGCCTCGCCCAAATGGTCTCTCCAGCCTCATTTCTCACCACTCCACCCTTTGTTCTCCCTGCTCGTATTTCACTAGCCTTTCTGCTCCTGCTACTATTCTTTTTAACTGTCCAGGTTTTGCACTTTGGGTTTCTATCCATCGTCTGTTCCCACCCTCCTCTCATCTAGGTAAGTTGCCTTCAGCATCAGGAGACTGTCCTGACTCACTGGGGTCAGCTGCCTCCTTTGTGTCCCCACAGGCCTGCCTTCACTCTCTGTCTGCTTGTCCACTTATCTGCTTTCCCACTAAAACACGAGCTCCTTGAAGGTGAGGCCGTGCCTGATTTGCCTGTTCGCCTCCAGCGCCCTGTGTCAGACCGGTATGGGGCCCTTTCAACATCTGCTGAATGAAGAGGTTCCCCTGCATGGAATCTCTCAGCTCGGTGTTGAGGCCAGTGTGGAATGAAAGGGTAGAGGGATGGATGGGTCATTACTGCAAAGATGCCCTCCGCCTAAAACCGTGGTCCTGGGCTGGTCAGGGGCAGACGGACAGCTCTGCCCCTTTGGGCTGGTAGAGGACCTTGGGCTGCTTTGGTTGGTGGATAGGAAGGTGGGGTATGTATTTTCTTGGGTTGGGCCCCCCTAGCCTGGTTCTCGTACTGGATCCAGGTTGGGGTGAGGTGGGTATAATGAAGATCAGGAGGCTGGTGATCTGGTCTCATAGCAGCCTTACCTCCCCATGCTGCCCACTCCCCTTTCCCCAGCTTGCAAAACATCTAAGTGTTCCCCAGCAACCAGCTCCCCACCTCTGGCTGTGTGACCAGACTGCTGGGGACGGGCCCTGGTGCTGGGCACAGTGTCCAGCAGTAGAGGCTCAGCCATCATGACTGTAAGGACAGGAGTCAGTCAAGATCACCCAGGCACCCTCTCTATCGTCCAGAGGAGGAAATGAGGCCCAGAGAGGGTATGGGCTTCACCAAGGTTACACAGGATTTGAATTCAGGTCTGATCCAGAGCCAGTGCTCAGGGCCCCTCAGGAGAGGAAGAAGAAATGGCCAACAGGTAGTTAGTGCTCTTAGAGCAGGTGGGCCTGTGCTAGGCTGGGGGCAGATAGCAGCTCGGTGTGTCCAGCAATCTGCCCAGGACCATGAGCAATCAGTGTGGGCGCTGGAGAGCTTGCCGATAGCTACAGGCTCGGCTGGAGGACAGGCTCGCGGGCAGTGAGGACAGTTGATGTGGTATCAGCTCAGGGAGGGAGAGGCCAGGACAGGAATGGGACCGAGCAGGAAAGGCAGCAGGACCACAGAAAGAGCCTGGCCTTTGGGGTTAAGTTCCAGGGCTGCCACTTCTTGTGCCTGCTGTGTGACTTTAGGTAAATCACTTAATCTCTCTTAGTCTCAGTTTCCTCATCTGTTAAATGAAGTTATTAACACGTATCTTACAGGACTGTCATGGGACTTCAATAATATATGTAAGTGCTTGTGTCTTGTAGAAAGAACCATTACTCTCGCTGGAAATGGGTTTGGGATAGGGCTGTATTTGGAATGGCAGAAGAGAGAAAGAGGACAGAGGGGAAGTGGGAACATTAATCATTCACAGCAGCAGGAATTCCTCTGGACCTGCCCCATGCTGGGCAATGCTGGGGAGCCAGCAAGGGACCTTCCTTGTCCCTGTCCTCAGGGGGCTTGCAGGCTGGGTGGAAGTGTGATGTAGGGGAAGAGATCCAGAGCAGGACAACCCTGGAGGCAAGTGCTGTGAGAGAGAGGCCCAGTGGGTGTGGGAGACCTGGCTCTGGCGGTGGAGGCCCAGAGTAAATGTTTGCTGAATTGAAGGAGCCTGGGAGGAGGCTGGGGAAGGCTTCCTAGAGACGGTGTCATTTCCATTCTTCCAGGTGCCTTTGCAGGTTCGCACAGCCTGTCCCAAGCCCCAGCATCTTCTCTCAATGGCAGAGCCAAGCTGCTCCAGGGATGCTGGTCCTCCGTCCTGGAGGCCCTACTCTGGTCCAAGCCACCTGGGGCAGGGCTGGGCTGCTGGAACTATCCATGCCCACCAGGACATTCCCTCTGGCTCCTCCTTTCTCTCCCCACTCACTTGGTCCGAGCCCTGCCTCCCTCCCCAGCTCCTGGCCTTCTCTGTCCACACAATAACAGGATGTGATCCGTTCGAAGAGAGGAAGTGGGGAGGACGGGCAGTGCTGATAGCGAGGTTCTGACTCTCCGCTCTCCGTGCCTCCCCTCCCCTCCCCTTTGGACCAGCCCCTGAGGCCGCCTCCTGTCCAAGGCCCTGCCTGCCTGGGCCTCTCTCCGCGTTGGGAGGGATGAGTTTGGGGTCTTCAGGCTTGACTCAGGCCTGTGTAAGCCCGCGGAGAGATACACACTGGCCCTCTGCACGGCCTGCCTCCTGGCTCTGGCTTTGCTGGCCTGTCTGAGACGCTGAGACTCAGGGAGCCTGGCCTGACAAGCTCGGGACTCCAGGGTGTTTTCTGGAGTTGCCAGAGCCTGTGGGTGGGCAGGTGGTTCCCTCAGGCTTCACCCACCGCCTGTTTCCACGTGGGCCTGATCCAAGGCAGCGGGGCGATAGGGTCAACCAAGAGGTCCTCCTCAAGCACTGACTCTGCTCTGCCTTGCACAGAGTGTGGGATAGGCCGCCATAGGGGGAAACTGAGGCTCCGAGAGGCAAAGGGAATGTCTGAACTCAGCATGAACTAGGAGCTAAGCTGGAGCTAGAACCCAGCTGTCCTGACCCGCAACCTGGAGCTGCCTCAGCCCCTTAGGCCAGTGCGGTCCAACAGAACTCCGTGGTGATGAGCACATTCTGTCTGCCCTGTCCAGTATGGAAGCCTCTCGATCAGAGCGTGCAGCTCTCCGGCACTTGAAATGTGGCTAGAGCATAACTGAATTTTGAAGTTTGTTTAATTTGAATTAACCTTAATGTAGACCTGTTAAACTACCATCCCCTCAAGGAAGAGCTGGTTTTGGTAGAGCGAGGCCAAGGGTCCCCTGGCCCCAGACCTGGGGAGCTTGGGAAGAAGATGTTGGTCACCAAGGTTAGCCTCACCTGTGCTCAGTGTCTGCAGTTTATACCGAAGGGCTGTGCTTTCAGCTCTGCCATCTCACTGACTCCTCCCAAGAACCCGGTGTGAGGGGACAGTCACTCCCATTTCCCAGATGAGGAAAGTCCAAGGTCAGAGAGGTTAAGCGACCTGGCCAAGGTCGAGTGGCTGAGAGAGAAGCCCAGCTGGGATTCTGATCCGGGCTGTTTGGGGAACCTGTTCCCTCACCCCAATGCAGATGAGCCCCTGAATACTGCCGGGATTACTGAGAGGGGCACCACCCAGTCCCTGGCTGTTAGTGTAAGCCTACTCAGAGGAGCCATCAGAGGAGGGCTGCCCCCCATACATTGTTGGGGGGAGGTTTTGTTATATGTTATTTTGTGAGTCCCTGTTATGGGGGAGACACAATCTCTCCTGACTCAGTCTCAGTTCTGCAGATGGTGATCTGAAGATAACACCCCCTCCCCAATTGGCCCCCACCCCCTTCTTATCCCATAACTGCCACCACCCCCTGCCCCCTGCAAGACCCTTGCGTTTCTGAGACCCAGTGGAGTTACGGGACCAGGGTAGAAAACCCTTTCCCACCCCATGCCTGGTGACAGCCCAGCCAGCTGAGACCCGGGAGCCCAGGGTCCTCAGCCCTCCCCAGCTCACCCCCAGCAGCCTGGGACCTGTGGTGCTCCCGGGTCCCAGGCTCTGTGGGATCTCGGCGGGGGGCGGGGGGCGGGGGCCAGGCCTTCTGCCCTCTGGCCGTTCCCACACCGGCAGCCCCAGTTCCTTCTCTCAGCGCTCCGCCCCTTCTCCATCAGTCCCCCGCGAGCTGCCGCCTTCAATGGGCTATCAGGCTTCCTCATCACTCTCACGCCCCTTCCCCACTACCCCTGAATAGGTGGGATCCAGACAGACACTGGCACTCCCAGCCCCAAGCCCCCAGGCAATCTCTCCCAGGACCTCCTGGGACCTCGCCGCTATGATGCCTGCTACCTGCCTTCCATGCTCAAGACTCTAGGTCCTGAGGCTGCAATTCTGTTGTTGAGCAATGACGCACTCTAGAGCAGCGGTCCTACATGCTGTGATGACCCTGAACTGAGCTAAGATTCGACTCCATGAGTCTAATGACAGGTAGACGTTGATGTCTCTACGATCCTCAGGTTTCGTCGCCCTAGGAGCTGTCATTCAGGGATCACACGCTTACTGGGCTCCCTTTGGCTTTTTGGCGGCCGCAGCAGGTTCCGTGGGGCAATGCAAGGAGAGGCTTATGGGGTGGGCAGACCCGGGTGGGGATTGCCTGGCTTGGTTATATTTTGAGGAGGGGGGCCAGGGTTGGCCACAGGCCCCTTCAGGGTTCACATCTGCTTGGTTGGGGCTCGGCCAAAGCTGGGCTGCCGGTCCAGTTGCCCGGCTGCGGCTAAGCGGGGAGCCTGGCTGGCAGGCTTTCTGTCTGATGCTAATGAAGGCAGTGGCAGGCGAGGAGGGGGAGGTACCGCTTTTGTCTTGCACTTGTCCATGCTGGGGTCCTCAGAGAGAGACAAGGGACCCTCCTCACACCCAAGTGGCCGTGATTAGCCTGCTGCCACTCACTTTGATGGCTCCCCGTGCTCTGGGGGTGTGGACAGAGTTTCGGGGAGGGAAGGGGGAGCAAGTATGGTCCTGTGCCCGCCCCCCGCTGTGTTTTCCAGGGAGTATCCTAAAAAATAGGCTAGTTTAAGAGCTGAGCGAAAAATGTGGCCCCATTCTCTCTCCTCCAAACTCTCTTAAGGGCCTGTTGAGCTCCCCAAGTGTTCCACATCCATCCTTACTTTCCCTCCTCTAAGCCTTTGTATAAACCCGAGATGCCCTCTCTGTAGACTCCCACCACCAGTAACACTTCTGTGTGTTAAACTTTATCTGAGGCTGCATCTGCTGGTCCACCTCCCGCCCCGCCCCGGACCGGGGTCTCTCCTATTTCTGAACTCACAGAGACCCTTGAACCAGATCTGGGTGCTGCCTGCCATCTGCCCATGTTTGAATCCAGGCCTCATCTCCCTGTTTGTGAGCTGGTCATTGCTGGGACAGTGTGTCCCTGGTGCCTCCGTCAGGCCCAGTGTGTGTGGGGGGTACACAGGTGCTCAGTAAATGTTTACTGAGTTATTTCATCAGATCCTTGGGGTGAGTGGGCACAAATGGATCATTACCGTCATTTTATTGTGGGCATTTTCAAATATACATGAAAATAGAGAGGATCATATAATAAATGACAGGAATCCATCACCAACTTCAACAATTGTCCACATGGGTAATCTCTCATTTATACCTTCATCCGTCCCCACACTCCCTGTCCTTGAAAAGGATTATTATGAATCAAATCCCAGACATCATGTTATTTCATCTGTAAATTCAGTTAAAATCTCTATTAGTTGATTAAATTAATATCTACTGAACATCCATTCTGTCTGGTTGTGTGCTACGCCATTCTGGTAAATTCCTATTCATCTTTCAAAGCCCAACTCAAATGTCACCTCTTCTTGGAAGTCTTCCCTGATTCTTCCTTTTCCCAGGGGTGTTTAATGGCTCCTTCTTTGGGGTTCTAATTGTATACCTTCTTCACAGAACTCATTGCTTTTTAGTATTGTTTGGCTTTGTTTTGTTTATGTGAGGAGGCATTGTAATGTATACTTAAGAGCTTTAGAATCAAATAGATGTGGATTCAAGTTCTGGATCCATTTACTTAATGAGTTTAACTTCTCCGAACCTCAGTGTTCTTGTCAGTAAAATGCAGATATAGCACTCCCCTCGTACTGTTGTGAGAATTAGATGAGCAGTGGATCTGAGGCGCCTGGTACAGAGCCTGGCCCACAGTAAGCATTCCTTCCAGAAGTGGCAGCATCACTGATGGGACATGCCTCTCTGTCACCATGGACTGAGCTGGATGGCAGGACCCAGGTGCTTCCTGTGTGTGTCCTAGCACCTGAGCGGCCCCTGTAGAAGAGTATGGTGGGGGAAGCCTCCAGTTAGCCATACAGACTGGGCTCTTCCACAGAACTCTAGTGGCCCTGCCTGGCCAGGGATGGCAAAGAAAGGCTCTGGGTTAACTTTTGGGCTATTTAAGCGCACCAGTAAAAATTTGGAAAAGTAACTTGATTTTGCCTTTTTAATGCACATTTTATTTTATTTTTAAACTACAAGATCTCTCGCCACTGCCCCCTACCCTCCACCCCAAACAAACATTCCTTGTTATAGAAAATCTGGAAGGAACAGGAAGAAAGGGACTTCCCTGGTGGTGCAGTGGTTAAACTGCAAGCTTCCAATGCAGGGGGCCTGGGTTTGATCCCTGGTCAGGGAACTAGATCCCACATGCATGCCACAACTAAGAGTTTTCATGCCACAACTAAGGAGCCCGCCTGCCACAAATAAGACCCGGTGCAACCAAATTAAATAAATTAAAAAAATATTAAAAAAAAAACCAAACAAACACAAACTCAGCCCAGGTCACCACTGAATGTTTTCATGTATTTCTTCCCTTAAACCACATCCCCCCCCCCAAAAAAACCCATGTTTTTCTTTTCCCAACTGTGAAATTGCATTTTGTTTAACTTTTGCGTGCAGCCTTTGAAAGTTATTTTCATATTGAAGGTCAAAGTCTGACCTTTCAGATAAAAGCTCCAAGCGTGAAGTGGCCCGATGGTTTGGTTGTGGTTCCTTCTAGACCGAGTTAGAGGTGGTGAATATGTGGCCAGCAGAACGTACCCCTCTCCACCCTGCTGGTGCTTCCGTTCTGAAAAAGGAGCGGTTTGGGACAGGGCAGTACAGCTCAAACACTTGACACCTTGTTCAGATCCGGGAGCTCCTAACATTGATCGAGTATCTAAAGCTACAAGGTATTCAGATGCATTATCCTCCAACCAATCTGGTGCAGCACTGCTGGGAGACGAAGCCTCAGAGAAACGAAGAGACTTGTTCAGATCACACAGCTACTGGTGGGTGATAGCCTTGACCCTCAGCTCACACTTCCTGGTCCCCAGGGACTAGGCATTGAGTCTATTCATCCCTCCCCTGCCCCTTGCTGTGCTCTACCTCCCCCCTGCAAGCTCACAGCTCCTGTTTGCACACCTTTAGTGATGGGGAGCTGAGCACCTTTCAGAGTCATCTCTGCTATCACTAGACAGCTCTGTTAGACAAGCCTTCCTCTGGCTGAGCCAAACCCAGCCTCTGTGTGACTCCTCTCATCACCCCCAGCTCGGCGCTCAGAGGGCACACGGCACAATTTCGCTCTGATCTGGAGACAGAACCCTCTGAGGCGGCTCCTTTCCAGGCTGAAAGCTCAGCTTCTCCAAACATTTCATAGACCAATGGCAAAATTAGTAACAAGGGAAGAAAACAGTTTTAGTTAGGATGACATAAAATCAGTTCCATGACTCCAAAGGCCCTGAAATGTGAGGCATGCCTGATGCTTGTAGATCGTAAGGATATAAAGGCTGTATGTGCGGCTTATCTTCCCTTCAGTTCAGATGGAGACCCACTCTCCATCCATTTAAGTAGGGCATTTCTTTCTTTTTTTTTAAATCAATTAATTAATTAGTTAGTTTGTTTAATAGATCTTTATTGGAGTATAATTGCTTCACAATACCGTGTTAGTTTCTGTTGCACAACAAAGCGAATCAGCCATGTGCGTACACACGTCCCCATATTAATTAGGGCATTTCTTAAGGCTGGGGCCCAGCCTGATGTCTCATCCTTCCCTATCATGGCCATATCACCTCTGCCTAAGGCCTCAGCCACCACTCATGCGCTGCTAAATTCTAAACCTCTAATTCCAGCTCAGATCTCTCTCAGGAACGCCAGACCGACACCCCTAGCTGCATCCTGAGATGTCCCCCAGGCCCTGCGAACTCAGCCTGTCTGCACTAGAAGCCCGGATATGTTTCATTGCTCATTGCTTGTCCTATCCACTAACATGTGGGTTCCCCCAGGGCAGGGCTGCATAGCTGTAGTGCCTAGAACAGTGCTTGGCACAGAGCAGGCACTTTGAGTGTTTTGTTAAATGAAGGAATACATGCTCTCTCCTCACTCCTAACCTGCTGCTCTTCCAGTATTCTCTGGTTTAAAAACCAGCACCAACATCCAAGCATTGTCCAAGGTGGGGACACGGGTGCCGCCTTGACTCATCTCTTTGGAGGCCCTTCCTCCCTGCATCCATGCGGTCACCGCAGCCTGCCAGTTGTACCCCTTCAATTGATCTTTGATCCTCCCACTTTTCTCCACGCGCTGCTCTAAGCCTTGCCACACCATCTCTCTCCTGGATTCCTGCCCCCCTACTCCCCTACCCCCATACACAGCTTGCTTACAGCTTCCTGCCTTATCTAACCCATTCTTCAAGCTGTGGTTGGAGAGATCTTGCTGAAATGCAAGACTGCCTATAACCCCATAATGGCTCAGTATCCTCTGTAAGGTAGAGACCAAACCTCTTAACAGGTCCTGCAAGGCCCTCAAGACCCCTTTCCCAACCACCCTCTGCTCTCCGGCCAAGCCCATCCCCCATCAGTTCCTCCTGCTGGGGCTCCTTCCCATAGGCTTTTACCCAGCCTGGAAGGGCTCCTCCCTACCACTGCCCAAGCCCAGCACTTCAGATCTTCTCTCGCTGGGACCCAGGGGAGCCTTACATCACTGCCCCACATCTCCCAAATGTACATCTCCAGCCTGGACCTTGCCTCTTAACTCCAGATGCACGTGCCCGTCTCCAAACCAAACTCGCAAATCCTGCCCCTTCTGAGCAAGAATGGCCGGTGTTCCTGAACCTTCCCCATCGCAGCCCAGTGCGCTGAGCAGACTCAAAACCTTGATGCCATCCTCTTTCCCTCACATTCCAAGTCATGTCGCTTTACCCTCAAAAGACGCCTAGATTCAGATCGCATTATCCCCAGCTCATGGCTGCCCTTGACCTAAGCCACTGGTACGTCTTGCCTGGAGTGTTCAGTAGCCTCCTAACCGGCCTCCCTGCTTCTGGTCCTCTTGCTCCCATGGCCTTTTCTCAACACAGCAGCCAGATCACGTCTTCTGTGCTCAGAGTCGTCGAAGAGCTTCTCGTCTCAGTCTGACTAAAAGCTGAAGTCCTTCTGGCACCCACAGGCCCCAGAGGAGTGGCCTCTTTCAGCCTTTCAACCCTCCTCTCCTGCCCTGTCCCTGCGCTCACTTCCTTCAGCCACAAGGACACCTCCCTCCGTGCTCCTTCCCAGGGCCTTTGTACGTGCTATTTGCTCTCCTTGCCTGCAATCCTCTCCCCTCTGACAGCTGAATACGGTGTTTCCCCACTTTCAGCTCTCCTCAAATGTCACCTCTAGAGGAGCCTTCCCTGAAGTGTCTGTGTAAAGCAGCACACCCCTCCCTGCCAGGACCCCATCTTCCTAATCCCATCTGGCCTTTCCCCTACTGCCATGTGACCTATTTTATCTGTTGATCCCATCTGGCCTTTCCCCTACTGCCATGTGACCTATTTTATCTGTTTATTTGTTTGCTTCCTGGCTAACCTCTCTAGAATATAAGCTCTGCGAGGGCAGGGACTTTGTTTTGTTCACGGCTGTATCCCTGGCATCTCGAAGAGTGCCTGGTCCACAGAAGGCATTCAGTAAACATTTGCGGAATGAATGAAGAAGTGAATTTTAGACTTAATACTACCTTTTCTTGATTTCGTAAACTAGAGGGCATACCCATATATACTCTTCGCGCCCTTCCATCTCCTTTGAAATATTAGGTGCGGCGGTAATTAGATAATAGTATAATGGAAGCTCTGCCTTGTTCACTACTGTGTCTCCAGCCCATGGGAGACAGTACATGTGTGCTGAGTGAATGAATGAAAGCAGCCGATTGCCGACCAACAAGTAGGTGCTTCACAGTGGGACTGGGCTGGACATAGGAATGCTTGGGGTTTAGCCCTATCTTGCCTACTATTGATAACTTACAGTGTGACCTCCAGTTAGTGACTATCTCTTTCTGGGTCACAATTTCCCCAGCTGAAAAGTGAGGGGCAAGATCACGCTACTCAGGAGGAGCCTTTAGGCCAGGAGAGACCGTGATTCGAGAAACCACACCCACCATGTGGTTCCACTGCTGACCTACAGCCTGGGACAGGGGAACAGGGCCGTGCTGGAACCACTGGGCAAAAATTTGGTCTCGGGACCTCTGCTGGCAGGCTGGGCTCTTGGTCCAGGGCCAGCCCTTTAGTTTCTTGGCACAGTGAGTGGGCAGGAGGAGGTGATTGAGCTTCCCCCACTGGGGGGTCCTGGCCCTAAATTTCACCAGCCCAGTGGGGTCGCCTAGGACCCAGGAGTCCAGCCAGTACATTCCTTTCTGCTTTCTGCTCCTTCCAGCCCCCCGGGGCACTGGGGCCCTCTATGGGCAATCTGACTGTAGCCCCCAGCTCTGAGCCCCAGAAAGCCGCTGTCCAGAAAGTGACAATCTTTCTTCAGGTCTGACCTTGAGATCGTGTGGCTTTGCTTTGAGCAGACCTGCCCCAGGCTCCCTGTGTCAGGACTTCCTAACTCTTTGTGCCATGGAAACCTTGGGCAGTCTATGGACCCCTTCTCAGAGTAATGCTTTTATTTAGTTAGTTTTGAATAGATTTTATTTATTTAGTTTTGAGATTTTATTTATTTATTTATTTTTGGCTGCGTTGGGTCTTCGTTGCTGTGCACGAGCTTTCTCTAGTTGCGGTGAGCGGAGGTTACACTTCGTTGTGGTGCACGGGCTTCTCATTGCAATGGCTTCTCTTGTGGAGCATGGGCTCTAGGTGTGTGGGCTTCAGTAGTTGTGGCATGTGGGCTTCAGTAGTTGTGGCTCGCAGGCTCTAGAGCGCAGGCTCAGTAGTTGTGATGCACGGGCTTAGTTGCTCTGCGGCATGTGGGATCTTCCTGGATCAGGGCTCGAACCCGTGTCCCCTGCATTGGCAGGCGGATTCTTTTTCTTTTAATAAATTTATTTATTTAATTTTGGTTGCGTTGGGTCTTTGTTGCTGTACGCAGGCTTTCACTAGCTGTGGCGAGCAGGGGCCACTCCTCGTTGCGGTGCGTGGGCCTCTCACTACGGTGGCCTCTCTTGTTGTGCAGCACGGGCTCCAAGCATGTGGGCTCAGTAGTTGTGGCACTCAGGCTCAGTAGTTGTGGTGCACGAGCCTAGTTGCTCCGTGGCATGTGGGATCCTCCCGGACCAGGGCTCGAACCTGTATCCCCAGCATTGGCAGGCGGAGTCTTAACCGCTGTGCCACCACGGAAGTCCCTGGCAGGTGGATTCTTAACCACTGAGCCACCAGGGAAGCCCAGTAATGTTCTTAAATGCATAAAATAAAATGCGTGGCATTGCAAGGAAACCAATTACATTGAAATACAGTTATTAAAATATTAAAAATACAAGTTTGCAATATAGTAGCTATATTTATTTTATGATAAGACCTAGTGGAAGTCTAGTCCCAATGACTGTTATATTTCCATAGTGATGAGCAGAAATAATCCATCCAGATATCTGCAACAATTGCATGGTGACAGGAAAAGGTCACAGAGGGACTGTGGTTTAATGCCTTCATTCCTAATGGCAGAATATGGTGAATTTCAGTTAGAGGTTAGTGAGATACAGATGTAATGTTTTTCCCATGCAAGTTCGTGAACCGAGTACTGCCCATGGGCTCTTGCGGAGGGAGTGCTAAGTGAAGTGAGCCGGGGGAACCAAATGCTGAGTCTGAGAGGAGAGAGACTCACCCCTAACCAGCCCACTTCCTCAGAACCTGATTAAAATACAAAAATCTACCATAGTCTTTTAACAGAGTCACAGAATCACAGGCTTCCAGAGATGGAAGGGCCAGAACCCCTCTGTAGTTGCCCCCACTGGGGGACCTGGTTCCCAGCCCTGGCTGGTGCACCTCTAGGGATGGGAACTCATGCTCATCCCGGGCTGGCCAGGTCCAGCTTCTCTGAACAGCCGTGGCCCTGTCTCCTCTCACCCAGAGATGAAGCAGATCCCTGCTCTGTGCCCACAGTTAGAGGACAGAGAAAGATAAGGTCCTGACTAGAGCTAAAATACCTTACTCATTCAACAGTCATTCTCTGAGCTGCTCTCTGCAAGGCCAGAGGTAGGCACTGGATATACTGAGACTTACATTTGTTGCGTGTGTGCTCAGTACTAGTGTGCTGAGGCTGAAATGGACACGAAGCCTTCTCTCCAGGGAGACAGAGACTAAATGAGTAAACACACATATCAACATGTCATTGCAATTTGTGATAACGGCTGTGAAGAGATGAACAGGGGACTCACAGAAGGAGTGACTTCAGATGGGGGAGAAGGGAGATCAAAGAAAGCCCTTTGGATAAAGTGACACCTAATGCAAGACTTGGAGGAGTGGTTAGAATCCGCCAGGTAAACAGAGGGGAAGAGCAATTGTGGAGGAGGCCCTGATGCAGGAGAGAGCTTGGCTGCTGTTAGGAAGTGACAAAGGCCCTGGGGCCAGATGAAGCTGGAGAGGAGGGTAAGGGCAGGTGGTGGGGTCTTCAAGCCGATGCTAAGAAGACTGCGTATAATCTGAAGAGTAACTGGCAGCCCTGAAGGGGTTTAAGTAGGATCTGTTTGAATAAATAAAACAAGGTCTCCAGGAGCTCTCGGGCTTGCAGCAAAGACATTAGCAAGATGAAATATAAGAATGAATTAAAAAACATTTTACTTCTGTGCTCTAAGCCCCAACGAGAACGTGCCTCCGTGCTTTTCCTCAGGCTGAGCTCTCTGCCTGGATGCCTTCCCCCTAGCTGTCTCTCTGCTTCCAACAATTCAGCTAAACTTTTCCTAGCATCAGCCCCGCCAGGACGCCATCCCTAACGATTTAGCTGTAGTGCTTCCCTAGAGCATAGCCCTGAGCATGCCAGGTGCGCTGTTCACAGCATCACTGACTGTTTAATTGTCAGCGTCCACCCTCCCTTCCTTCAAACTACCCCTGGAAGGGGTCGGAAGTGGGGCGCTGCAGAGAGGAAGTTGCAGAACCTTCAGCTGCAAACTGGCTCCCCTCCATCCCCTCCCCAACTAGTCTGGGATCGGGGCTAGACTCTGCCACCTGCTGGCAACAAGTGGAATGGCAGGCTGGATGGGGTGCGGAGAAAGGGGACCCCTAGAAGCAGTGAGGCCCACTTTGGCTTTTCTGAAGGGTAATCACACAAGACCTAGCTGTGTGGAGGGCATAAGGGGGCCTGATGACACGGGGTGGCAGAGCTGGGCTGGGAACAGGAGGGAGGAACTGAGCATTGATGGAACAGTGGCTCAGAGATGAGGACACGGGGTCCAGCCCTGTGGGGCGGCTGAGGCCTGAGTCCAGATCTTGGACCCAAGCCAGACCAGCAGGGGCTCCAACTTGTTACCATGGGGACCCAGGGCTGTGTCCATATAGCTGGGGACATGACCCCCCCTCCCCTCAGCTGGATGAGGACACCTAGAGAGAAGGGACCAGCCTCAAAGCCAAGTGTCCACCCACACCCCCCTTTTCCGGAACAACTTGTTTTGCTCTAAAGCTTGGGACTTTGACCTGGGAGGTGTGTTTTCCTCCTCTTGGTCTCCTGATGTCCTTCCTGCTCACCCCCCTTCCGCAGGGTCCCCAAGCATGGCCCAGGGAGTTCTTGTCCTTGTCCTTCCCTGGGAAGGGAAGGGGGGTGCTTGGATGAGAGAGGCAGGTGCTGGGACTTGGGGACTGATGGGAGAGGCTGGGCTGCTCTGGGGGGGCACTGGCTGGATGGGGGTCCCTGCCTGTCATCTCTTCTTGGATCTCACCTTCCACACTTTCTGGGATACCCACTCTCTTGGAGTTTCCCCTCCTGCTACACACCCTGACTCCTCTTCCTGTGAAAGACCCTATGCGTTCGACCGCGTCTGGGTCTCTCACTGCTTCCCTCCTTGCCCTGGCTTTCTCCTTGCTGCGTGCGCGTACACACACCCACACAGACACACCCCGAGGAGACCACGTGCTCCCGTGCCTCAGCTACGAACGCCATGCCGAAGGCGGCTCCCAAAATGCGCCTCTCTCCTCCAGACCCAGGGATCCCACTGCCTTCTTGGCGCTTCCCTCTGGAGCATCCACAAGCACAGTACATCCGAACCTGCAGCTCAGCATCCCGCCCTACCTCCTGAAACTTGGTCTGGCCCCTTCGGAGGCACCAGCAAGCCTGAAACTGGGAATGACCCTCAGCTCCCTCCGTCCCTCACTCCCCACACCCAGCTCGTCAGTGTTCTAGTGACCATGTCCCGTCCATTTAATCCTCCTAAATATGGCTCAAGCCCATCCCCTCTGCCCTGCCCTGCTGCAGCCCACGTCCCCAGCTGTTACAGCAGCTTCCCCATGACCTCCCTTTCTCCGGTCTTTGTGCTCCCCTTTCATTCTCCACGCTGTCCAGAGGTGTTTTCTTGAATGCAAATCTGACCCTGTGACTCCCCCGCTTAGAAGAAGGCGTCAGTGGTTGTTTGTTACATTCAACCCAGTTCCCTGCATTCTAATCAGTGATTCCCTGGCTGTTCATTAACACACAGGGTGCCTACTCTGGCCAAACTTTGTGCCGTTAACACTCTGAAGACACCCAGTTGGGGTAGGACAGACAACAACTGTCTAGGTATAGGAGGCGTCACTCACCTCCAAGCCACGTTCCCCTACGTCATCTTGAGACCCCGTCATTGCATGGCTGTGTGTACCACCCATGGTAGTGGGCACACACATACACACACAGGAAGCAGGGACGAGGCATGATGACTGGGTGCTACCACTGGCAGTAGAAAGGGCTGCCCAGGAGGTCTTGTGAGCAGCCGTCTGGTGGCTTCTGGGCAGGGACGCTGTGGAGGGGCTTCCAGCTCACGCCCTGGCTTCTGGGACCCTCCATCTCTGAGACTTTGCCCCAGTCTTCTGCCTCCTTCTTTCTTGACATCTGTGGAGCCAAACTCCAGCATCCCTGGCTTCCTGTACTTCTGGGGGAGGGGAGGCGGGGGGAGAAAGGAAACCCAGTATGGCCCTTGGCCCCGGGGCCTCGACAGGTACTTGGGTCATTCTCAGTTCCTGAGCTGGAGGGTCTCATGGGCTCCATGGGATCTTAGGAGTTGAGGGCCCAGGGGTTCAGGGCCCCAGACTTGGACCTTCCACCTGGGGTGTCCTTCTTTTGTCCTCTAGAGCAGGGCTGTGTTCACTTCTCTCCCTGTGATGGGTGGAGAGGGATCAGAAGGTGTGTGCAGAGGCCTCTGACCAAGCCCAGATCCTGTCCCAGCTTCCAGGGACCACCTCTGGGGCCAGGAGGAGGAGCTGAACTGGGTCAGGTCAGCTGGGCTGGGTGGGGAAGGCTGGGACTGGGACCCTCAGGCCCTCTGTTGTGATCCCCATGGGAGAGGCTGCATTTAGAGAGTTGCTGAGCTGGGCAGGGAGCGCAGGGACAGAAGCCAGGGCTGTGCCCCAGGACTGGGGCTCCAGGGTCTGGCTTGGCTGACTGGGGACAGGTGAGGGGAAGAACAGGAAATAGGCCAGGCTCTCGGGGAGGGGGAGCTTTGACCTTTCCCTAGCCTCCGGGATTTTCCCCGTGTCCCCGGGCCAGCCAGCAAATTAATTAATCCCACCTTCAGCCTTCCCAGAAGCCCCGCCCACTGGGCTCATTCAAGGCAGGAGAAGAATGTGTCACTCTATCCCCAGAGCCCAGCCCCGCTGCCGGAAAGGGGAGCTGACGCAAGACTCCAGGAGGCCTGAGGCCTGGAGGTGAGGCCCCGAGTCTCCCCACATCTCCCAGGACCTCAGACCCATGGTCTCTAGAAGATGACCTCGAAAGCCAGCCTGAGTGGGCTGGGCTCCAGCCAGGGGAGGCCAGGCCTGGCACATTACCATGGGAGGGAGGGCAGGTTCGCTCCACCTTCCCGCCTCCGTCCTCCCTCTCCTCCTTCCTTACTAGCACCTCTCCTCCAGGGTCAGACGGAGACCAGGCTGATCTCAGCAGACACCGACAGGCCCCAGGGCAGCTCCAGGAGCCCAGATTCCAGCAGCCGGAGAGAAGGCCTGGGAGCTGCCTGCAGCCATGTCAGCCCTCGGCCTGGTCATCCTGGGCCTGCTCACGGCAGTGCCACCCGCCAGCGGTCAGCAAGGTAGCACAGGCCTGGGCCAGCCTGGGGTGGGGATAGGGGCTGCAGTACTGGGTGCTGGGAGCCCCGGGGTGGAAGGGGTGGCCTTCTGGCCCGTCTCATCACCCTTGGCACCTACGCTTTGGAGGGGGAGCAGGGACGGGCTTAGCCAGAGGAACCTCCAAAGGCAGACACAGGCTTCTGTCTGTGACTTGTTTCCCACGAGTGAGAAATGGGGGCAGCAGGGGAAATATTGGATCTAGGGTCTAGGGTCGGGGAGGGGAGTTGAGACCCATGTTCCAGGAGCAGGAATTGCCCTAGAGGTGGCTGGTTGCTGAGGACAGAGCGTCGGGGGCTATAAGGGGGGTGGGAATAGTGTGTGAGCCACTCTCAAAGGCAGGATTGTTTCAGGGGTGGGCAGTGCTGTCAGGCATTTGCCCATGGCTTTGGCCTAAGTTGTTTCCGTTTCCTACCCAGAAGACAAGTGTCCCAGTGTGGCCCCCACCATGTGCCTGAGCTCTTTGTCCAGCTCTGCCTCTGTCTTGCTGTGTGGCCTTGAGCAAATCACTGTCCCTCTCTGAGACTCAGTTTTCTCATTCATAAAATGAGGACAATAAACCTGCCCCACCCAACTCCCAGGGCAGCTACCACTCAGGGGTGGGGAAGGGCTTCACATTGGTAAAGCACCACACCCACCATCCGGTGTCAGCCCTGAGCTGTGGGGAGTCTGCCGGTGGGATTTGGGTCCAGAGCGGGTTGGCAGAGATGTTCCCAATGCACCCCTCCTTTGCAGATGCCCCGAGCTCTCACGCGTGTCTGCTTCAACTCTGTCTCTCAGGTCTTAGAAGCCCTCTGTGGGAATCGAAGATCAGAGGGGTGGAGTAACTTGTGTAGGTCACACAGCAGAGCAAGAAGGGACAGGGCTCAGTTCACCTCTCTCCTGCCCCAGGCTCTGCCCCTTATGCTATATGTTCATCCCAGAGCCACCTGGAAGGAGGAGCAGTGTCCCTGGTGTGCCTGGAAGGAATTGGCTGCAGGGTCTGGAAGAAGCAAGGACAAGCCTCCCAGGGCTTAAGCCCTAACTCCCAGTTCTTGAGTAACCACTGACCTGAGGAGACAATGGGTCTGAACTATTGTTTTTTGGGGAAACAATGAGTTCAAAATACAGCTTTTTGGCAAGTACGGAACTTACAGTAAGCATACTGTGTATCTTTTGTTATCCAAGGAGATAAGCAAGGGCTGACCTGGCTGCAGGACAGAGTTCCCAGAGCCCTCCTTCCTTCCCAACACCTGCCAGGCTCAGAGAGCGCTTGGAGAAGAGGCAGGGCCTCCCTGCAGCAGGAGAGCTTTCGGGGAGACTCGAGGAAGGACTTCTGAGCAGGAGTGAGGCAGAAGGAGATTTTTGATGTTCAGACTGGGCCCCTCAAGATACAGGATGGCACTAGGGAGGCAGGTGTTTTGGCCTGGAGGCAGGATTCTTCAAAAGTCTCCTGTTGGCCTCTCTCCCCTCCTGAGACCTCTAACTGCTACTGTGTGTCTGTCCTCTGCGGGGCCGGGCCCCCTCAGGCTCACAGAGCACAGTGATGTCCGGGGAGAGGAGAGCCCTTTGGGGCTGCCAGTGGCTGAGGGCAGAGACTTCTGGGAAACCTGAGGGTTAGAGGTGGTGTCAAGGGGCAAAAGGCAGAGAAGGTGCCTGGAAGGGGTCTCAAATTGGTCTCTGGCCCAGTCAGTCCCTGGGGCGCTGAGCCAGAGAAGACAAAAGGGGCTCAGGCTTGAAGCTCCCCTCCCGGCCCCCAAGACCCAGAGGAGAGCTTGCCCCTCTGTCTTGACTTTCCAAAGACGTTCTGTCCCACCCCTTTCTCTGGGCACTCCTGGCACCCCAGCCCCGTCCGCCTGCACTCCCACGCCTACCCAACCCCACAGAAACCTCTGTTACGAAACAGGATCTTCCAGATGCCAGCCTAGTCCTTTAGCTCTGGGCTGCCTTAGCCTGGGAGCCGGGGAGGAGGGGAGCCACCCTCACTGGAAAGGCCAAGGCCGTCTGTTCAGGGGGCTGCCCTTTGGTCCCTGGGGCCCAGGCACTCCCCGGGGGCCCTGCACTGGCCCACTGCAGCGGGGGAGGGGTGGGGGTGTGAGGGGCGCTCTGGGCTGCCTGGACCTCAGATGCTGCTCTCTCAGGCTTGTTCCCTCCTCAGCTCCTTTCCTTCTTCCCAATCCTGTCTTCCTCCAAACCACGGTCCCTTTTATAAGCTCAGGGGTCAGATGGGTCCTCGTTCCCCAGAAGTTCTCCACTGGTCCCGGCAGCAGGCTGGTAGCCTCTAAGCAGCCCCGGGGGGCATGAGGCCCCACCTGCACTGGCAGCCCCGCTGTGCCCAGCCCGCTGCAGCACCCGCCCCCCACTCCTCCCTTTCCAGGCCTGGGGAACCTGCAGCCCTGGATGCAGGGCCTGATTGCCGTGGCTGTGTTCCTGGTCCTCGTTGCAATCGCCTTTGCCGTCAACCACTTCTGGTGCCAGGAAGAACAGTGAGTGCTGCGCGGGGGTCCTGGGAGCTGCACCGGCGCGAGCCGGGAGGTCCCAGGACCACGGCCACTGCTCTGGTAGCAGTGAGAAGGGCCGCAGAAACCCTGAGCCCATTCCTCTCACTGTGTGGAAGGGGCACTGAGGCCCCAGGTCTCAGGGACCAGAGCTGAGGCTTGCTGGAGCCCTGCGAGCGCACTTGCTGCGCTTCGGGGAGCCGTCTTCTCTTCTTGGGGTCTCAGTGTTTCTATCTGTATAGTTGGGACAGTGGCCCATCTGTGATGGACGCCGTGAAAACCCCTGGACAGGAATGTTCTGTCCTTCTTCAGGATCTGCTGCTGTGTCACATGCAGGGGCTACAGGGGGGCAATGGGATGGACACTACTCTTGTGCTCACAGACTCCCAGACCAGAAGGGAAGGCAAACATGGAAGGGGCGATCGCAGTGTGAGTGCTGACGCTAAAGGGGCAGGCAGAATGCAGTGTGGGCCTGAGCCGGGGTTCAGAGAAGTCTTCCTACTGTGTGTTTATCCAGAAGCCCAGGCAGGAGCTGAGTGGGGTGGGAGAGCGCTGCCATCGAGGGAAGAGTCACTGGGGGTCCTGAGTTCGGAGCAGAGCACAAAGGTAGAAGGGGTTGGGCTGAAATCCAGCTCGCTCCGCACCTGCTGACTCTGGGGCGAGGCTGCATCTGCCCCCGCTCTCACACCGGCAACCTGGTGCCTGGGTACCAGCAGCAGTGTAGGACCCACTGAGGGAACAGAAGCAGCTCATGGATGGAGAGGCCCGAGATAGACTGCTGAGGTCGGCAGGGCCCAGGCCAAGCAGACCCTTGGGCACCAAAGCCCCGAACTTTGGGCTCTATCCTTAGTGCAGTAGGAATCCAGTGCAAGTGTGTAAGCCAGTCTTGGGATGAGATGTGGCCGGAACGGAATCACTGGCTGCCCCGTGGCGGATGCTTTGGGCCAGTCTGCAGGTGAGGTGAGCAATGAGGGTGAGGTCAGGGGAGAGTCTGAGCTGTGGAGGCGGCAGAGCAGATGGAGAGAGAGTACAGGTCTAAGAGCTTTCTAGGAGGGGGTGGGGACACTGAGAACAGGAGGGAGGAAGGACAGGGATTACGTCCAGGCTTCTGATGGGACCACCCACTGAGACACAGACCACAAGAGGCAGATCTGGGGCAGTTTGGGACATATTAAGTCTGAGGTGCCCATGGGATGTCCGAGGAAAGATGAGCAGTGGTTAGGGTCCCTGTGACCCTCATAAGAGTGGTGTCTGGGGAGCTGGGGACAGAGGACACACTTGAGTAAGAGGCGAGGAGATTTTTGTCGGAAATCTTGCTTTTCTCCACTGACCCCAGCTCTGCCGTCAGTGACCGCTCCTACCGCCTAGGAGAACCTTCCGGAAATCTAGGGCAGACACTGAGTCCTGCTGGGTCTGCCCTGGAGCTGAGCTGAGGCCAGAGGAGAACAGCAGAGGGAGGCAAGGAGGTGGCCGGTGCAAGGCCTGGGGTGCATCTTTGGTAGATCTCAGGCTGGGACCTGAGGGCCCCACGGTGGAGCAGCGAGAAAGGTGTGCGGCCCCGCGGCCAGAATCAGGCTGTTGACAGGGCCCTGCTGGAGAGAGGAGCTTCTGCCTTAGGGCCTATAGAACAGGGCCTGACTGGACTAGAGGGAGGAGGGGGGACCGAGGGAGAGGGGACCCAGAGAGCCCTGATGATGAGCTCTTTCCCCAGGGAGCCTGTGAACATGGTCATGACCGTCGGAAACAAAGCAGATGGGATCCTGGTAGGAACGGACGGCAAGTACTCCTCGATTGAGGCCAGTTTCAGGTGAGGTGCTAGTATAGGGCTGGCCACCCTGTGCTCCAGGGTCCCCTGGGGACCTCAGGACCAGGGGCTTCTGAAGGGGAGAGGGGGTTCCGTGTGGGGAGATGGTGAGCGATGGGGGCTTTGAGGGCACTGCAGGGCTCCACGGGGACATGCAGCCTCAGTTTGGGAAGAGGGTTCAGTAAGGGGATGGGGACTTGGAGGGCCTCAGGGGGTGGATTGGGACTCATAGGGGTGCAGTGGGGAAAGGAGGCTCAGCGCGGGAAGGGGACTCTGAAGGGATGAGTTGGGGGACTCAGTGTGTGGGGGGAGGATCTGTAGGGGAGGGAGCTCAGTGGGGAGGTGGGTTCAATGGGGGCCCAGTGGGGGAAGGGCTAGGTGGAAGAGAGAGAAGGGGTTCAGGGGTGGTGGTGAGAGGCCTCAGGTCTCAGGTGCAGAAGACCAGATGTGGTCAGGGGAACCCCCTTCTGGGGCTCAGACATTTATTCTGGAAGACACTGCCCTCACAAATGCAGGATGGGTCAGGGAGAAGGGGATGGGACAGAAGGAGCAGTGACCCCTGTCATCCTCTTTCAGGTCCAGTGAGCACGAGAATGCCTATGAGAACAACCTGGAGGAGGAGGGCAAGGTCCGCAGCACCCCAATGTGACCCCTGCTTCCTTGTGCCCAATGTCCAGGCCCCTCCTTCTCTGTACAGGAATCTGCAGTAAGGGGCTGACTCCTCCAGCTCTCACACCTGCCCCACCCTCCAGCCAAGCTCGGAGCTCAGACTATGTCCAGGCTGGGGCTCAGCCGTGGCTTTGGGGTCCTAGGGGGCCTCCCACTCAATTGAGTTCAGAAGACCCTTCTGAAAAGGACAATCAACTCAGCACCTCCCGTCCTGCCTCACATCTCCCTCCCTCCAACCGTGGAAATGGCTCTCATTTCTGTGAAATAAAGACGTTTTGTACTTCTGTGTCTGAGGCTCCCAGGGCTCAGAAATAGCTCTTCAGGCTACCAGTGAGGCCTGATCTTGCTTTCTGGAATCATCTTCCAAATCCTCTGTCATGGTGATTCTGGAGGATTTCCCAGGAAGCCCTCTCTGGGAGAACACCTGGGGCCAGGGAGCACACCCCTTACTCCAGGCAGAGACCCTCCTACAAGTGCCCCCTCTCCTGACCTGCCTTTCACAACCACAATTCTGGGCGATTCTGGGGTCTTCATGCAGCACCAACATCCTGACCCCCTGTCTCCATGCTGCCGGGCACTGAAGTGGGCTCACTCATCTCCCGTCCATCCAGCTCTGTCCTCCTGCCCGTAGCCTTTCTGGGCTGGGCTTTGGGCATAGGAAGCCCCAGGAAAGAGTCTTGGGCTAGGACTCAGGAAGCCCAGATTGCAGTCTGTGGTCCTCTGCTGACTTGCTGTGTGACTTTGGAGAGTCACTGTCCCCTCTGAGCCCTGCTAACCCTCTGTGGAGGATTCGGCCAGTCCCACCACAGAGCTCGAGTAGAATCATCCTCCTTAATGCCACTGGCTCCCAGTCCTGGGAGGGCCGGGGCCAAGTAACTGGGCCCCAGGGGGAATGAAGCAGGAGGGATAGGACACGGGAGGCTTGACTCAGCCGGGCTGGCTGACCATGGAGGACCCTCACCTCTGTGACTGTCATTCTTATGGGAACAGCCTCTGTCTCTCTGTCTGGGGTGACAACTGGAGGCTGGCTTCCCCAGGAGCACTCCCAGATCCAGAGGAGAGGGGCTGGAAGGCAGGAGGCAGCCCACCTTGTCCCAACGGTCTCCCTCTGTCGCCTGTTCCAACCTGTCACAGCCCCTCGTTTCTCCGTTAGAGCTGCTCCTCTGCTGTTCCAGGGTTTCACCCAAATATCCCTGGGGAGACCCATCTGAAATCCGAATTATCCTTCTCACCTCACTGGGGTCTAGTTTGCAGCCTGCAGCAGAGGGAAGATCCCCGAGCAGAGGGCTGGCTGGGTCTTTGCCCTGCTGTGTGACTTGCTTCCCCTCTCTGGGCTTCAGCTCAGTGAATTGTGGCTGGAGCTCTTGTGATTCCCACTCTAGGCTTGTGTGCACATGGCTGGATGCCTCTTCACCCATCTCTGCCAGTTGAAACTGCATATTCCTTTTCCTTGGCCCTGCGTGGGTTCCTCTTCCTCTAGGAAGTCTTCCTTGGTTAGACCAGAGGGCGGAGTCAGCTGACCAGCCTTTGGCTGCCTTGGATCTGATCCTCCTTGCCTGAAGCTACATCCCCTCCCACCTCTGCCCCCTGTTGTCCCAGGGGGGTTCCAGTCTGACCCCTCACTGGCCTGCCAGGGCCTGAAGACAGAGATACCATCCCTCTGTTTTCCCTCCAGCCCCTGACACTCGTGAGGTTTCACCAGCAGGAGCTGTGGCAGCTGCTGTCCTGCCCTGGCGCTGGGGGTGGGGGAGCGGGGAGCTGGGGTCGGGTCGGGGAGGCAGAATCCCCAGCAGGCTGCCTGGGCCTCTCCAGGACCCTCCTCAGCCCCTCCCCACGGGCAGGACCAGGATGGTGGGAACTCCATCCTGGGGTCCTTGCCGTGCCGGGCTAGCCCTGACCTTCCCTCCAGCCCCATGTTCCTGCCCTGACAGGGGGCAGGGGGCATGGAGCTGCCGACTCCAGAGCTGCCCGAGCCCCCAGTCCTTATCGCCAGTTCCCACCTGCCAGCCTGGCCAGAGGAGGGAGGGAAAGGTGGCTGGGCCCGGGCCAGGGCGGTGCTTAATGACCCTCCGGGGGCCTAATCGCAGACTGGCAGCCGCTGAGTG
Organism: Leucopleurus acutus; assembly: GCF_964270905.1. Classification (NCBI taxonomy): domain Eukaryota; kingdom Metazoa; phylum Chordata; class Mammalia; order Artiodactyla; family Delphinidae; genus Leucopleurus; species Leucopleurus acutus. Next base: position 154,813,639 of record NC_139143.1, read on the forward strand.
GCTCGGGCTGGCTCCTGGAGAAGGCTGATAACACACCAGCTGGGCCCCCCACCATCTATCGGGGCTGCACAGCCAGTCCCTAGGGGGCGGCGCTGGGAGGGGAGGCTCTGGGCTCGGGCGGGGCGGCAGGGGAGGTGGGGGAAGCTCTCCGCCCCCCGCCCTGGGGGAAGCGGATTCTGGGCTCCTTGATTGGCAGACCAGGGGGAGGATGCTCCTTCAACGCCTTCCTGCTCCCTCCCCACCCCTTCTCCCCAAGCAGGACCTCCCCCACCAGGGCCCGGTCTCCTCTTCGGCTCTCCCAGCCTTTACTCATCTCCGTCTTTGTGCTTCTGTCTTTTTCTGAGCGTATCTCTCGTCCTGTTTTTACCTCCATCTTCTTGTATCTGTCGCGTCTCTCCGTTCTCCTCCCTGCACCTGAACTCAGTGCTCACCAGCCTCGCTCTCCCCTCGCATCCTTCCTCTCTTTCCAGCTGGCTCTCCCTGTGGGCCCCTCCCTAGCTCTCCCCGACGTGCCCGCGCTTCCCTGATGCCTCCTCTTGGCGGGCGGACTCCGGTGCCCTCACTGGTCTCACTCTTTGTGCCCTGTGTGATGCCGCATGACCTCCAGCTGAGCCCGCCACCTGCTCTCTGGGCAGAATGCACGGGCTGCCCAGGCCCTGGCTGTAGGAACCCGAGGTTCTCTTACCCACACAGGGCGTTCTGGCTCTTCCAGCTTCCTGGAACAGGGCTTGCACCTTTCTTATTCTTCTCCTACCTAAAACATGTGGATTTCACAGGGTTACATTATAGGTTACACACAAACTCGTGCACTAAAAGCTCCACGCAGGAAATGAAGATAAGATTGCAACACGGCTTACTTCAGTTAGACTTGAGGAAATTCCAGCCCGGAGATGGTTTTGAAAAAAGGCTGCAGAGTTCTGGCTTGAGTGTCACCTGTTGTTAAGACAGAGTTAGCAGGGCGTTGGGCTGATTTTCAAGATGACTTCCCTTATGCTCAGCGTGACATGAGCAGGAATACTGCTTGCTTATTGCGTTTCAGGGACCCATCAGATGGGAACTACTGCTGGCCAGAGTCTCCTCCCCCAGTGCAGGGTAAAGGAGTGGGTGTGGGGAGAGGTGCGGAGTGGGTGTGACTTTCTCCTTATCCTACCGGAACCCCTTGGACCAACCTCACAGATGAGTCAGATGGCTGGAGCCGGCAGAACTTGCTCTGGGATGCCGGTGGGAGGCATCTGCCTCCCCTCCAGATCAGGCCCGGGGCCCGGAGCCCCCAGCTCAGCTCTCCTCCCTCCCTAGCAGTACACACAGTGGCCAGGAGCTTGAGCTTAAGAATCATGAAGAGACTCTGGTTCAAATTCCAGCTCTTCTCCTCACTGCCTGTGGGACCACCTGGCCTTTCAGATGCTCCTTTCACTTGCCAGTAAGATTGGTTCTGTCATGGCTTCCCTGCAGGGCTGCTGGGAGGACACAGAGATAATGTACGTGTTATCATCACACCTGAGACTCGCCAGAAGTCTGCCTACGCTCGGCTTAGAAGTTACTTCTTCTGGGAAGCTTGTCCCCAACCCCTGGGTCAGGGGCTTCCTCTGAGCCACACCAGCCAACTCTACAATCACTGCCCCGTCTTGTCTGTTTCCTTGTCCGTGTCCAGCTCCAGCCCCAGTTCTGGGAGCTCCTCAAGGGCAGGTGACTCCTCTCTGAGTCACCAGCACCCAGGACAGGGCTGGGCCCAGGGAAGGGAAGCCCAAGGGATGGTGAAGAGACCCAGAATGGACTAAACCCCAGTCGTCTGTCCAGCTGTATGTCTGTCCGTGCCTCTCAGCCTCACACAGGCACAGACACACACCTGCACATGCTCTCTCAAGCTCTCTCTGGCTGAAGGTCCTGGGGTCAGCGAATACTGTTACTCCATCTGGTCTGCAGCTGGTGGGGAAGGGCTGCTCTCCCGCATCTGCCTGTAGCCTCGGCTGCCACCTGGTGGCTGTACACTCAATGGGACAGGCAGATTCAGCAGAACCTTTGAACTTGACCTTCAGGGGGCTCTTCCCCCCTAAGCACCGGGACCAAAGGCCTTCCCATGGCACGGCCCCGGGGACCCCGTAGGTTGTGCCAGCACCTTGCCCTGCAGGCTTCAAGGGCAGCCGGGCCTCCAGTGTCCCCTCCTTGTGTGGCTAGAGGCCAACTCCGTGAAAACCTCAGGTTCCGTGCACTACTGGTGGGGCCAGGCTCTGGGGCACTTAGCCTCCAGTCCTGATGACACACCTCCCTTTCTCTCAGAAATGGTCTGAGAGCCCAATGGCATCTGTCCTGAGTTGCTATTCCAGAGAGTAAGGAATGACAGTGTTTGTGGTGCCCTGTTCCCTAGAGATCCTGGCCCCCTGGAGAAGCAGAATAGAGAGAGTTTGATGAGAGAGAGTGCGAGAAAGTTCAAGGACGAGTCTCAGTACTTTCCTGAGCAAGCTGGAAGATGCTGGAGCTGGGGGGACACCGCACTGGGTTGTGTGGACTGCACCTCTACCTGCAACCTGGTGGGCCTCCATCCGCCTGCAGGGAGGGGTGCCTATTTCTGCTTCTCGCAAAGGTACTGCGCAGGCTAGCGGATGGCCTGAGAATGGCAGGTGCCAGGGGACAGGCAGGAGCATGTGGGGTGAGGATGCATTTGGACACATGGAGTTTAGGAGCTGGTGGGACGTCTACAGGGAGTGGACCGGGGGCGGCACAGTTGGATGCACAGGGCATGTCTGAAGCACAGTTGAGCAGTTTGTAGGCGAGCCAGAGATTTTGCCTTCTAGTTGGATGCCCACTACGAGGCTAAGAGGCCAGGTCTGGGCCAGGCAGCCTGGACACAGCACCGCTCTGACACTAATGCCATGTGACCTTGGATAAATCAACTCAACCAAGCTCCAGGTTGCTCATCTGTAAATTGGGGGCAGTACGTGGGGCCTATTTATTTATTTATTTTAATGAGAAAATGCACTCATAATTTTATTTATTTATTCATTTTGCAGTTCTAACGTGTCAGCACAGTGTTATCCACTGTTTTCTTTAATTTTATAATTTTTATTGGGGTATAGTTGATTTACAATGTTGTGTTAGTTTCAGATGTACAACAAAAGGAATCTGTTATACATATATCCACTCTTTTTAATTTTTAATTTTAAAATTAGTTTATTATTCTTATTGTTATTTTATATATTTTTATTTTTTGGCCATACCGTGGGGCATGTGGGATCTTAGTTCCCTGACCAGGGATTGAACCCACGCCCCCTGCATTGGTAGCATGGAGTCTTAACCACTGGACCACCAGGGAAGTCCCCTACCCACTCTCTTTTTAGATTCTTTTCCCATATAGGCCATTACAGAGAATTGAGTAGAGTTCCCTGTGCTATACGGTAAGTCCTTATTCATGGTGTCTATTTAATAAGAGGTGTTGTGAAGATTCAAATAAACGGTGCACACAAAACATATAGAATAGTGCCAGATATACAGTTAGTGCACACAGTAAATGTTAGCTTTTGTTTTTTATTACTATCGTTATTATTACAGGATGAAGTCGGTTGGATTCAAGACTACTGTGTCAGAGCTAGGAAAAACCTTAGAATCATTTAGCCCAGTTTACTAATATTGCACTGTGGAATCTGAAGCCCAAGGAAGGGATGGCACCTGCCCAAGGTCATGTAACAAGTCCGGGTGAGAGGCAGGCTAGAGGCTCTTCATGGCTGGTGGGTACAGAACATGCTGAGCACAGCTGCTCCCCTGGACCTCTGGAGGCACCAACGTAATGGGGTTAGTTCGTTCTGCATTGCTGAGGCTGGTACAGTTCTGTACATGGACTTTGCCAATGAATAACCGGCCTCCTGACTGGTTCTGGCTGTGAGCTGGGGGTATGGGATGGGGGTGGTGGTGAGGATGGGTGCGGGCAAAGTGGGGGAGTGGTGAGGGAGGAGAGGGAGCTCCGAGGAGCAGAGGGGAAAGGGAGAGAGAGGGATGGGAAGAAGCCAATGGAAGAAACTTCCAGGTGCCAAGAGCTAAGAATTTGGAACAAGAGACCGGGAAGGGCCTTCCCTCAAACCAAATGCAGTATGGTTGTGGTAATGGTGGTGGTGGTTTGCACGTTGAAACTGACGGCCACTATATGGTGTGTAGGATGTCTTCTGTTTGGAGACTCATCCTGACCCTATTTTCTTGAGGAAAAAATGCAGACTCAGAAAGGGAGGTGACTTGCCTAAGGTCACACAGCCCGGTAGTGGCACTGGACCTGGTCTAATTCTACCCCAGCATAGGGTTCTGTGTGTGTGTGTTTGTGAGAGGGAGAGAGAGAAAGAGAGACAGAGAGAGACAGAGAGAGAGAAACGGAGAGCTGAAGAGGAAAATAGAGTGTTTGCCACTGCAGCGCTCACAGTCCCTTTGGAAAGAAGCATCTGGGAAAGTGTCTGAGAGCGGTCCTCGCAGCATCTAAGTGGAGTGGTCTGCATCGTCTTCTTCTGCCTCCATCCTTTCCACTAGCTCGTCCAAGTCTGCCACCCCCAACATTCTGCCGAGACTGCTCTCACCAGGAGCACCAGAGTCCCGTCTTCTTGTTGCAAGATACGGTGGCCTGTCTGGTCCTCCTGCCCTCAGCATAATAGGATGGTGGCCGTTTTCTCTGGGGAGCTCTTCCTGACCAACTGCCCTCAGCTCACCAGGCTCCCAGAGGCCCCTGGACTCACAGCCTCAAGTTGGTCAGGGCGTTGCTCTCTGAACAAGGTTGTGAACGCTGATCTCCATGAGGCAGAGACCACAACTGTCTTGTTTGTCGTGATGTCCGAGTATCCAGCACAGGTCCAGAATACAGGCGGTCCCCGGTCAATGGTGGTTGAATGAATGACACAGGGACCTTATCCACTCCATTCATTTACATCACTTCCCATGAAGTATCAGCTTCCGAATCAGCACCTTCAGCCCCGTCCCCTCCAGGACCCAGTTGCCTCCTGCACAACTCCACGGGCACCTCAGGCCAAGGTGGAATTCCTGATCTCTGACCCACTTGAGTCCCCTGTGCTGTTAGTGGCACCACCACTCATCCACCCAGGCCAGAGGCGGGACGCACCCTGAATTCCCCTCCCTCACGCCATCCCACCTCCCCTGCTTCAGATCTGCGACTTGCCTGGATGTTTGCAGCTACCCTCCGCTCTACTCCTTGTTTTCACTCTCGTTGCGTGCTCAAACTGTCCTCCACATGGTCACTAGAGAGACCTTTCCCAAACACAGAGTCCACCAGGACCCATCCCTTCACACCTGGGAGGTGAGCCTCCCTCCTCCAGGCAGGTGTAGCTTAGTGGCTGCAGGCCTGGGCTTGAAGCCAGACCTCCCTGGGCAAATCGTGCCCTGCCAGTTTTATATTAGTGTGACATTGGGCAAGTTAGTAATAAATGCGCCTCAGCGCCTGAATCCGAAAATTAGGGGTAAAATGATGTGCATATTATTGGGCTGCAGTGAAGAGTAAATGAGCTAATGCAGGTACAGGAAGCATAGAGTAAATGAACGCTCAATAAGTGTTAGCAACCGACATCTGAATTTTCCTTCCTGTTTTGCCTGCAATGTCTTAAGCAGCCACTAGATGGCCACACTGCAGGCTCTCTGTGATTTCCCACACCAAGCTCTCCTTCCTCCCCTCCCACAACGTTTCACATCTCAGTGCCTATTTGTTCATGTTCCGGGCTCATGTTTTCCCTTTTGCCAGCCTCACCTCCTTCAAGACAGCTTTCTGATACATCTTTCCCACTCCATGCTCACCAAATGGGCTATGTTCTATGTCTGAGAGCTCCTGGAGGGCAGGACATCTCCAGGACACCTGACAGAGTCCCTGCATAGAACAAGTGCTCAGTGTTTGTCGGATGAATGAATATGTGTCAGCCAGTCCCAGCTCAACGACTTAAATAATTTGCATGATCTTGGGAAAATCGCTTAAGCTCTCAGTTTTCTTTTCCTTAAATGGACATCAAAAAGAGACTTTATGTCGTATTTGTGGAGAGTCCGGTGTAAAGCCCTAGCATAAGATCTGGCATGCTGTAGCCCCAGGGCCAGCATGCACAGACACCTACCAACCATGGCTCATTCTCATCGCCCACCAGCTATTGCCCACTTGTGCTTACACCTTTCCCTGTCCCAGTTGAGGGTATTAAAAATGGTTTTACCGGGACTTCCCTGGTGGTCCAGTGGTTAAGAATCCACCTTCCAGTGCAGGGGACACGGGTTCGATCCCTGGTCGGGGAACTAAGATCCTACATGCCGCAGGGCAGCTAAGCCTGTGCGCCACAACTACTGAGCTGGCGTGCTCTAGAGGACCACACGCCGCAATGAAAGATCCCGTGTGCTGCAACGAAGATCCTGTGTGTTGCAACTAAGACCTGACACAGCCAAATAAATAAATAAATTTTAAAAATGGTTCTACCTCTTCCCAAAGGTCCTTCTTTACCAAGTATGGTCTGGAATTAATCTGCAAGCTGGCTGGGTTTGGTGGGCCTAGGCTTAGTTGATGGTTCAGCAGAGCCCAGTGGGCTCTCATTTGCCTGGAAAGCACAGGCTCAGCCTCCCTGCCCCTGAAAGCCCCACTGTCCTCCTGAATGAGGCCCTCCTGGGCCTCCTTTTCTTCACCCCAGTTCTTGATGTCCCAACACTGGCTGGCGTTCGGCAAAGGTCTGGTTCCTGGATCTCTGCACTCTTATACTACCTCTGTCTGGATGACCCTAGTCATTGTGCCTCTTCCATCAAACTACTGAAGCAATGGACAAACTCCCAGGAGTGGGATGTCTCCATCAAAGACTATGAGCATTTCTGAGGCTCTTGTAAGGTACGTGCTCACTAGTGGTTTCCTTAAGAGCTGAATCCAGTTTACATTTAATCAGTTCATTGTAGACAGTGGGGGTGGGGGTGGGGGAAGATTTCAGTTTGCTTTGAGGCCAAACACTTTCTAAAGGGCTGTTCATGGAGTACAGCACTTTTTTTTTTTGCCGGATGTCTCTTCTGTGCTTTTATCCTTTCTCCCTATTCCTTGCAATATCCTGAACAGCCACCAGATGGCAGAGCTCACACAGTTCCTGGGATGCTCCCTCCTGTACCAGCAACCCCCTTTTCCTGTGTGTATAGGGGAGTGTGCCCAGCCTGGGGGTCTGAGTGTAGTGGCCGTTGATAGGACCCCTGGGGAGATGTGGAGATGGCCCAAATGGAGAGATCCCTGGCTGGAAGTCAGGGCGTTGTGTGTAAGGGCAGTTCTTCAGCCCCAATCCATCAGGAGCTCAACAGATTGACCTGAAGCGAAGAAAGTTACCCACAGTAGTAAAAAGAAAGTGACGAGAAAGTAAAAGGAAAATGAAACAGAAAGCGCCTGGATGGGAAAAATTAAAAGACATGTTGATTCCCGTATTTTGTACATGTAGCTTTTGTGTGAGCAAAGGGATAGTAAAATTGCATGGATTATGGGCCGTAGGGGATCTAGAATAGAGGTAGAGAAAAGAATTTTCTCCAGTTGGAAGGCAGCAATAAATCATTTTATGATGCTGGAAAAGCTAAAACACTGACCAGATGTAGGTATAATTGAAATAGAAAGATAGGGAAAAAGAGAGTAAAAGTTGACTCTGAGCTGTCTAGTTTGAGCAACTAGGCACGTGGAATATTATGTAGGTAATAAACATTACAATGAATTGTGTGTGAAAATACCATTGCGCTGAATTAAAAAGAGGAAACTTCCATATACTAGGTAATAGCGCAGATCCTCATGAACAAGTAATGGGAGAGATCTCAGAGAAAACTGGAGTTATTGCTTCAATATAGTGGTTAAGAGCACAGACCCTGGAGTTTAACTACTTGGGTTCAAATCCTGGCTCCAACGTTTACCGGTGGTAAAATTTCACCTCTTTGTGCCTCAGTTTCTCTAAAATGTACATAATAATACGACCTTCATGGCAGAACTGTTGAGAGGATTAAATGAGTTAATACATGAAAAACATATAGAACAATGCTTACCACCTAAAAAGTGCTTATAACTGTTTGCATTTTTATTACAGAAGTAGAGCTGATTTTGTAGGAAACAATTAATTGCTGTTGGGCAACTATAGTAGCACAGCTGCAATAAAATACTGCTACAGTTTAATTGGACTACTACAGCTGCCCAAATCAAAGCCAGCACTTGAAAGAGGGTTAAGATTAGAGGAAGCTGTAGAAAAACACCCAACATAGTCAAAGATAAATTTTGGCCTATTCCTTTATATGTCTGCATACGGTATTTGTTTTTCTCTTTCTGACTTACTTCACTCTGTATGACAGACTCTAGGTCCATCCACCTCACTACAAATAACTCAATTTCATTCCTTTTTATCGCTGAGTAATATTCGATTGTATATATGTGCCACATCTTCTTTATCCATTCACCTGTCGATGGACACTTAGGTTGATTCCATGTCCTGGCTATTGTAAATAGAGCTGCAATGAACATTGTGGTACATGACTCTTTTTGAATTATGGTTTTCTCAGGGTATATGCCCAGTAGTGGGATTGCTGGGTCATATGGTAGTTCTACTTTTAGTTTTTTAAGGAACATCCATACTGTTCTCCATAGTGGCTGTATCAATTTACATTCCCACCAACAGTGCAAAAGGGTTCCCTTTTCTCCACACCCTCTCCAGCATTTATTGTTTGTAGATTTTTTGATGAAGAATGGCCATCATTAAAAAGTCTACAAATAATAAATGATGAACCACACATGCATGCCCAGGACTTATCCAGAGGTCCTGCTTTGTCTTCCTACAGAAATTTGCTTCCCTTCACATCAGTAGTTCTTCACAGCTGAAGCTGCTGCATAACAAATGAAGCAAAATATAGGGATGTTTGCTTATTAGTTCTAACTCTAAATATTACAATGCAGATACATACTCAATAATACAATCTCTCTACCTACAATTTATGTAGCATGTTCATTCAAAGGGTACAAATAAGCCATTCTGAATGATGACCATGCCATATGTCCATGGCAGACACAAAGTCTGTGTCTCAGACAATGGAATGTCTCACAGAGGACTCAGGCGATGCAAAGCCCAGGACTAACCTGTGTACTGATGGACCACTTGGCTAGATTTAGAAAAGATGTGGCCTGAGAGCTGAATTTGAAAATCAGGTCGTTGTGATACAAAAGACTGTACATGTGTTGGTGGGTGAGTTTGGTAAGGTTGAACACTGCTTCCAGGTAGAATTGGAGGGTCCTGGAAGAGGCAAGGTGGGACAACATGTTAGTGGGTGACAAGTACTTTCCTTTGGCCACTGACTTGTCAGTCTGTATGTTGCCCTGCTGGCTGAAGGCACACTTCACAATGGTGTCCAGGGCCTTCAGGGAGACTTGTTCAAAAATCTCCAGGTGTGGGTCTTGGGCAATGATCCCTCCCATTTGTCCTGGGGCTGGAGATGAAGATCATGATTATACACAAGCCCCTCTGCTCCTAATTTCTAAGTTCTTTTGTGTCCCTTGGTCCAGGATGTGCTCTTCCAAGTTATGGAGGCTTGAGTTTGAACCCAGCTCTGCTTCTAATCTGTCTTATAATCGTAAACAAACTGCTTAATCTCTTAATCTCAATGTCCTTACCAGTAAAATGGGGATAATAATACCAAAGTCATAAGACTGTAGTATTGGGTGGGCCAAAATGTTCGTTCGTTTTTTTGCGTAAGACGGCTCTAGTAGCACTTAGTCGTCTTTAACTTCATTCGAAACAATTTTGTTAGATTGTATGTGACAGCTGTCTTTTCAGCGTGCATTTTAAAAAAGACATCAAAATCGGTGAATTCTTGTGTAGCCATTTTAATACTGAAAGTGGAAGAAAAAAAAGCAACATTTTTGGCATGTTATGCTTTATTATTTCAAGAAAGGTAAAAATGCAAAAAGATTTGTGCAGTGTATGGAGAGGGTGCTGTGACTGATCCAATGTGTCAAAAGTGGTTTGCGAAGTTTGGTGCTGGAGATTTCTCGCTGGACGATGCTCCATGTTTGGGTAGACCAGTTGAAGTCGATAGCGATCAAATCAAGACATTAATTGAGAACAATCAATGTTATATCACGCGGGAGATAGCCGACATACTCAAAATATCCAAATCAAGCGTTGAAAGTCATTTGCACCAGCTGGGTTATGTTCATTGCTTTGATGTTTGGGTTCCACCTAAGTTAAGCAAGAAAAACCTTCTTGACCATATTTCCGCATGTGATTCTCTACTGAAACGTAATGAAAAAGTTCCATTTTTAAAACAAATTGTGACAGGTGATGAAAAGTGGATACTGTACAACAATGCAGAACAGAAGAGATCATGGCAAGTGAAATGAACCACCACCAACCACACCAAAGGCCGGTCTTCATCCAAACAAGCTGATGCTGTGTATATGGTGGGCTTGGAAGGGTGTCCTCTATTATGAGCTCCTTCCGGAAAACCAAACGGTTAATTCCACCAAGTACTGCTCCCAATTAGACCAACTGAAAGCAGCACTTGACGAAAAGCCTCCAGAGTTAGTCAACAGAAAACGCATAATCTTCCATCAGGATAACGCAAGACCGCATGTTTCTTTGGTGACCAGGCAAAAACTGTTACAGCTTGGCTGGGAAGTTCTGATTCATCTGCTGTATTCACCAGACACTGCACCTTCGGATTTCCTTTTATTTCGGTCTTTACAAAAAATTCTCTTAGTGGAAAAAATTTCAATTCCCTGGAAGACTGTAAAAGGCACCTAGAACAGTTCTTTGCTCACAAAGACAAAAAGTTTTGGGAATATGGAATTATGAAGTTGCCTGAAAAATGGCAGAAGGCAGTGGAACAAAAGGGTGAATACATTGTTCAATAAAGTTCTTGGTGAAAATGAAAAATGTGGCTTTTATTTTTACTTAAAAAACCAAAAGCACTTTTTGGCCAACCCAATATTATGAAAGGATAAAATGAGCCTGACATGTAGTAAGTGCTTAGAAGTATTTGCAATCACTGTATCTGTATGTGTATCTGTATTTTGCTTTGATTTTAATTTTAGAATAGGAGGTGGGCATGGTGACAGGTGTCAGAAATGATGGCCCTGTGGTGCACTGGAAAGCACGGGGCCAGTCAGAACTGGCTTAAATCCAAGTTTTGTCATATACTGAAATGAGACATATTTAGGTGATCTCATGCTTCTGAGTCCCTGCCCCATTAATACGTCTTTGCAACTACAGCTGAGGTCCTGTGTGTGGAATTACCTCACCCAGTGCCTGGCATCTAGTGGGTGACCAGTAAGGACCAACAACTATTGTTGTTTCCTCAGTGTTTGAACCCTGTAAGTTGGTGGCAAACCGCATGAAAGCTTGGAAGTTTCTGTCTCCTTCAGCGCTTCACCGGACCCAGCCTACAGTACACAGAATTCAGCCTTCTGAAATCACAAGATCTTTCCTGGGAGTGAATGAGTTTTGTTGCTTCTCTGGGCTACCTGAGACATTAACAATTTGTAAATCACTCAGGCTTTAAGTTCTCACAGTCACCTCATTCAGGACGGCTAAACAGATCGAAACTCCGAGAGGAGGGGCTTGCAGACTCAAAACTGTCTTCTCTATGGGTCCTCTTGAAAGCCTGTGAATCGTCTCCTGCCTCAGCTGAAGCCAAAGCTCCCCTTTCGCCCAACCACAGGGCTGTCCTCTGTCTGACGTGCCATATCTATAAATCCTTTCCATTCTCCAAGCCCTAGCTCCAGCTGCTTATGGAGTCTTTCCTGATTGCTCCTGAGCAAGGACTCCCCGCCACGTGGGCATTCCTACTCCTATTTTATTTGAGCCATAGATGTGATGCTTTGCTCTTCTGCCTTGTTTTCTCCCAATGTGGTGAGTCTGCTGGACTCCGTCACTCCTTCATTCACGTAACTCTCACTGAGCACCTACCCCAAACACATCCCTGGAATAGGTGCTGGGTATATAAACATGATAAGACGAGGGCCTTGCCTCCGTGATGCTCATGGCCTAAGAATCATATAGCCCCATACAAACAGCTGTGAGCATAGCTCTGAGGGAGCCCAGAGTCTGTTGTACCACGTGCTTGGTAGCACCTCAGTCCAGAGGCCTGGTAGAAATGCTCTCTCCTCCTCTTACCAGCTTCATCTGTATTTTCTCAGATATCATGGTGATGAAAATTTTCAGAATGTGATGTTGAAGCCAGGTCTTACAATCTGGCAGTACTGTAGCCACTTAGAACTATGCAGGGTCACCAGTCCTCGACCTTATGAAATGAGAAGGGCAAATACTCAGATTGCAGCCCAGGGAAATGAGGAGAGACTGGTGCCCAGCAACAATCCTCTGTCTATGGCCCTGGAGGGGAGAAGTCAGAGTGAACAGAGCTCGAAAGAGTGAATGAGGGTGAGTAGACCTTACATTTTGGGAGTTAGGTCCAAACCATGTTCAATTAACTAGTAATTTCACATCTTAGTCATTTTATTCAGCTTGACTCTGAGCTGCTGCTCAAAACCAGGGTGGCATCTCCTTCTCTAAATGCACCATGCTACCTGGAACAGTGGCGCCTCTCTTCAGACCCTTGTTCTTTTTTTTTTTTTTTTTTTTGCGGTACGCAGGCCTCTCACTGCTGTGGCCTCTCCCGCTGCAGAGCACAAGCTCCGGACGCTCAGGCTCAGCAGCCATGGCTCACGGGCCCAGCTGCTCCGCGGCAGGTGGGATCTTCCCGGACCGGGGCATGAACCTGTGTCCCCTGCATCGGCAGGCGGACGCTCAACCACTGCGCCACCAGGGAAGCCCTAAACCCTTGTTCTTTGAACAACCTGATTTTATTGCAGCAAGTGACAGTGGCTCCTGAGGCTCGTGCACCACCTTTCCCTTCCCACGGTTTGACTGTTCCGTAGATTCCATAAGAAGCCAATAAATTATCTTTTTGCCCAGTTTAAGTTGTGTTTTTCTCACTTATAATTGAAATAGTCATGATTAAAACAAAACTTACAAGAGTTGCACTTTTAAAAGATCACTGTACAGTTTTCCCTTCTTTGCCCCTTTAGCTCTGGCCACTGCTGTGGTATCAACTCCGTGTGGGCCAGTTTCACTTGGGCACAACTGCACAGCCCTCTGCTGGTGCCCACACTACTGGTGAGCTGTGTTGTTGTTGATGCCGGGGTGTGAGATGCTTGAGACCTGTTCAGTGTCCATGCAGGTATAACCGGGTACAAGGAAATTAACTCATTAAGACACAAACCCTTGAGCAATCAGAACTGAGAGTTGGTAAATAAATTCTTCTCCCTTCCTTGCCTACATAGGTTGCCCTAAGAAGCTTTAAAACTTATAAGTCCTTTCCAAAGATGGTCCCATAACATCAAACAATCAGTCAACCTTGATGCTACGCATTGATCAGATCAGTCACACACTCTTGATCGGTTTTCCTTCGTACGCTGTCCCAATCCCTTTCCCCCTTATTCCTGCTACCTTGGATTTTGCTCTGTAAATGAAACAGCAGCACATGTGGCTTGCCTCAGTCTCTGCTTTCAGGGGAACCTAGGGGAAGATGTCTTGGTGGTCAAGCAAAGCACAGATTGGATCATGGTGAGAGTGGATGCAGAAGACCAGTTAGGAAGAGACCAGGAAGGAAGCGGCTTGAACTTACTTAGGTGGTTGCAATAGGATGGAGAAAAGTAAATGGATTCATATAATAAGGTAAAGGAGAGGGGGGAATCAAAGATGATACTATCTCAGGCCTAAGCAAATGCATGGCTGGTTCTTAATCTTTGGCCTTTGATCTCCAATTTCACTCTTGTATATATTCTGCTCTCTAATGCTGGGGCTGGGTCTCTGCCTACCATGTTTTAATACTCCTTTTCCAGCTGGCTTCCTGATGGGTCCTGACAATAAGGAGGAAGAGAGAAGAGACTTCCTATCTGTTTTTCAGGTTCTCTCAGCATCACCCCAACCTCCAGCTTCTTTGAGCACTCCTTGCACCAGCCATGCAATGTCGTCTCCTGAGACATCTGAACACAGCTGCACAGAGCTTCCCTGCTGGAGGTCTGAGCACCAGCCCTGCAGGCCCCTCCCCTGAGCTCTTACTTTCTGAAATCCCATCTCTGCCCTTTGTTTCCTCAGCCCTAAGGGTGATAAGTGCTTCCCCTGGGTTACCTCACTGTACGCTTTTTTTCCCTCTTTCAGTCTTGCAAAACCTATATTAACTATTACCTGTATTTCTTTTTTGTATCTGAAATACCTAGTGTGATTTCTCTTATACTGACTGGTCCTTAAATGTTACAGTTTCATTCTTGTAAGCTAAATGCACAACTGATGAGACGCTACTGTGTGCATCATGTAAATAAAAGAAAATTCATTTTCTCTTTTTAAAAAATACATTAAACCACATGTTTCTAATAATCACAAGCAGCTCTCCCTATTTCCTTCCCACATTCAGCCCTGAACTTCTGAAATGCACACAAATGGAATCTTTGCAAATTAAATATTGCTTTCCCACTGACTGACGCACTGTTTCCAGAATGACTTTCTTTCCCTATTGAAGCATTTTCATAGAAAATAGTTTTATGATATTATACTAAGCATAAAAATACATGCTAATCTAGAGGCTTAAAAAACTCCTTTCCGGAATTGGAAAAATAGAGAAAAAGAGTACATTAAGGGGAAAACCTTCTGCCAAGGGATACCATCTTGTTCCCGTGAATGGAGAAAGGGTACAATTGTCAACTATTCCTACCGCACAGGCAGAAAGGTACTTTCTTCCCTGTTTCCAAAAGAGGTCAGAATAGGCGATGCAGCAATAAAAATGCTATTTTCAAGGAAAAAAAAATCACAGGCAACCACAAATTCTGAAAATAAAGCCAGTAAACGTCTCAGGCTCCCATAGGAAATGAAACAATTGATTGCCCACTCTATGGCTGGCACTGTGATATGTCTTTGCCTGCATTCCGTCATTTCTTCGTCTCAACGACCTTCTGAAGGAAGTTTTGTTATGCTCAGTTCGACAGGAAAAAACTGAAGCTGATGGAGGAATTCACTCAGCTATTAGGAAAGGGAGCCAGGATTTGAAATCAAACATGATTCTGATTCTAAAGCCAGTGACCTGTTCGTCTGTTGTGACCTGCGGGGTTTCTGGAGGTAAAAGCTTTAGTCTGGACAGATGTACCCAACTAGATATCCCTTGCCGTTTGACAGCAGTAGGGGTGGCTAAAATTACTTTATTGGGCCCTGTCCATTTTGGCAATAGTTGGTCTTGTCAGGACCCCCTCTTCCCAGGTTTTAAGAAGAACTTGGTCCCCGGGGTTTATTTGTAAAGGAACTGCTCCTTCCTCTGCAGTTTTAGTGGGAGCTGGCTGTGTCTTGTGGGCCTAGTCCTGGATTGCTTTCTGAACCTGTCCTAGTTTAATAATATATCTCAGGGCCTGGTTCACTTCCACATCCAGTAGAATGTCAGTAGTAAGAAAAGGCCTCCCGTAGGTCATTTCAAATGGGCTAAGTCTCAGACCAGCCCTGGGGGCTACACGGACCCTGAGGAGTGCAATAGGGAGCAAGTTGGTCCAAGGTCATGAGTGTCTTGGCAGAGCTTTGCTAAGGTTTTCTTTAAAGGATGGTTCATTTTCTCTACCTTCCCTGAAGACTGGGGGTGCCAAGAGGTGTGTAGCTTGCAGTCTATCCCTAGGGCCGTTGTGAACCCCTGTGTGATTTTGGCTATAAAAGAGGACACATTAGTTGCTCTGGAGGGACTTTGGAAGTCCAAACCGAGGAATTATTTCTTTTAAAAGGGACTTACAGACTTCCATAGACTTTTCAGATAGG
This sequence comes from Leucopleurus acutus, assembly GCF_964270905.1. Taxonomy (NCBI): domain Eukaryota; kingdom Metazoa; phylum Chordata; class Mammalia; order Artiodactyla; family Delphinidae; genus Leucopleurus; species Leucopleurus acutus. Next base: position 154,829,430 of record NC_139143.1, read on the forward strand.
GTAGGGAAGGCTTCAGCCCATCCTGTGAAAGTATCAACAAATACCAGAAGGTATTTATATCCTGATCGTGGGGGCATTTGGGTGAAATCTAACTGCCAGTCTTCCCCCGGATATGTCCCTCAGTGTTGAACTGGCCTGAGTAATGAAGGGGGGATTGGATGGGCCTGTGGGTTATTACGGGCACATAAATCACAGGCAAGTGTTACTTGTTTTATTGTTCTTTTAAGCCCCTTCCCTGAAAAAGCCTTTTGCATCAAGTTCCATAGCGCATCTCTCCCATAGTGGGTGGCGTCATGTAAGCTCTTGGTGAGTTTCCATTACTGGGCTTCAGGGATTAGAACCCTATCCTCCTTTATATACCAGCCTGTGCTTCCCTTCTCATAGGCCCATTTCTCAGCATTTTCTTGTTCCTGTGGAGAATACTGGGGAAGGCTAGGGAGTTCGGAGGAGCCAATCACTAGAGCCATAACTTGCTCAGGTTCCTGCAGTCGAGCTGCCTGTTTTGCAATTTGCAATTTGATCAGCTTTGCTGTTTCCTTGGCCCCTACAGTGGATTACTGCCACCTGGGTGGGAAGCTGCACTGCTTCTAAAAGAGCCAGGATCAACTCTTTATTATGTTTTTTTGTTAGTTAGTTTGTTTTTGTTTGTTTTGTTGTTGTTTTTTTGGCTGTGTTGGGTCTTCGATGCTGTGCGCGGGCTTTCTCTAGTTGTGGCGAGCAGGGGCTACTCTTCGTTGTGGTGCGCGGGCTTCTCATTGTGATGGCTTCTCTTGTTACGGAGCACGGGCTCTAGGCGCGTGGGCTTCAGTAGTTGTGGCATGTGGGCTCAGTAGTTGTGGCTCGCGGACGCTAGAGCGCAGGCTCAGTAGTTGTGGTGCACGGGTTTAGTTGCTCTGCAGCATGTGGGATCTTCCCTGACCAGGGATCGAACCCTTGTCCCCTGCAGTGGCAGGTGAATGCTTTACCACTGTGCCACCAGGGGAGTCCTTTATTTTGTTTTATGGGGGAATTTCTAGTGGTTAATATTCTTCTTTATTTCTGAATGGCAGCATGAGCACATAGCATGTGGAACCCATATTTAGAGTCAGTAAAAGTATTTCTTTTCCTTCCCTAATTGCAAAGCTCTCATTAATGCAATTAGTTCAGCCTTGTTGGCTGATGTCTGGTGTGGCAGGGTCTTGGTTTCTATGACGTCATCTGGACTAACTATGGCATACCCCGCCTTTCGGGTTCCCATTTCTACAAAACTGCTCCCATCAGTAAACCATTCGACCTCAGGGCTTTCAAGAGGCTCACCTAGAAGATCAGACCTGCTGGAGTAAGTTCATTCTCTGGTCTCTATACATTGATGCAGTAAGTCTCCACTCTCGGCCTCTGGAAGCAGAGTTGCTGGGTTCAGAGTTAGGCACACCTTTAAGGTAATGTCAGGGGTGTCCATTAGGAGGGCCTGATATCTTGTTAACCTTCCTCCAGTCAACCAATGATGTCCTTTGACTTCCAGCACAGACTGTACCTGATGAGGGGCTGACACATCGAAGTGTTGTCCCAGGTGAGCTTGGAAGCCTCATTAACCAACAGGGCTGTGGCTGCTACTGCTTGCAGGCAGTTTGGCCATCCCAGGGCCACTGAGTCCAGTTGTTTTGAAAATTAAGCCACTGGTCTCTGATCCGGTCCCAGCTTTTGGGTCAGGACTCCTAGTGCTATCTCTCACCTCTCGTGAACAGATAGGGTAAAGGGCTTGTCCAAACTTGGAAGCCCCGGTGTTACTCAATTCAGTCTTTAGAGTCTCAAAGGCCCGCTGGGGGTCCTTATTCCATCGAAGGAGTTCCCTTTCTCCTCCTTTCAGAGCCTCATATAGGGGTCTTGCTATAAGGCCATAACCTGGAATCCAGATACGACAGAACCCAGCCATCCCGAGAAAGCCTTGGAGTTGCCTCTTTGTGGTTGGAGATGGTAATGCACTAATTGCTGTTTTTTGATCTATGCCTAGGGCTCATGCCCCTGGGGTCAAAACAAATCCTAAATATTGAACCCGTTGCTGTGAGATCTGAGCCTTGGTTGAAGAGACTTTATGTACCTTTCTCACCAGAAAATTTAGGACCCTAATAGTATTTTGATCTGAATCTTGTTTGGTCTCACTGTTTATCAATAAATCATCAACACCCTTCTCAAGGCTCAGTTCCCTTGCTAACGCATTTTCAAAAAGATGAGGGCTGCCCTGAAAACCCTGCGGAAGCACTGTCCATGTATGTTGGTTAGCCTCCACGGTGTCAGGGACTCTCCATTCAAAGGCAAAAACATATTGAGAGTCTGGATGTAGGGGAATATAGAAAAATGCATCCTTGAGGTTTAAAACAGAAAAATACTGAGCGCTCCCCAGCACTTGGGTGAGACAGGTCTATGGATTTGGCACCAATGGGTGAATAGGGATGACTGCCTCATTCACTGCTCGTAAGTCTTGCACAAACTGATACTCCCCATTAGGCTTCTGAACAGGGAGGATAGGGGTGTTGCAAGGGGATTGGCAGGGCCTAATGAGTCCGTGTTTTAGGAATTTGCTGAGCAGCGGGTGGATTCCCCTCAGGGCCTCAGGCTTTAAAGGATATTGTCTCTTCCAGGGGTATTTTTTCCCAGGCCTTAACCTTATTTTTATTGGGGGAACACATTTTGCCCGAGGTATCCCAAACTGCAGGATCTACTTATTCTCTAATTTCTTTCCTTTTTTTTTTTTTAACATCTTTATTGGAGTATAATTGCTTTACAATGGTGTGTTAGTTTCTGCTGTATAACAAAGTGAATCAGCTATACATATACATATATCCCCATATCCCCTCCCTCTTGCATCTCCCTCCCACCCGCCCTATCCCACCCCTCTAGGTGGTCACAAAGCACCGAGCTGATCTCCCTGTGCTATGCGACTGCTTCCCACTAGCTATCTTTTTTACATTTGGCAGTGTATATATGTCCATGCCATTCTAATTTCTTGGTGGATGTCTCGGGGAATATTTTGATGCCCAAGAGGTGGGTCATTTGGGGCTACTAATAGATGCATTCTCTGTTTGAATTCTTTACCTCCTTGGACTTCACCGTGTCCTAAGAATATACTAGCTCCTAACTTATTTAGCACGTCTCTCCTGAGGAGAGGGCCAGGGCATTCTGGCATATACAAAAATGAGTTAGCAATAATAATGGACCCAATTCCGCAGGCAAGGGGAAACATAAATCGCCTTACCTTTGGCTGTCCATCAACTCCCGTCACTGTACAGTCACGCCTGGAGAGGGGGCCGGCTGGCTAAGTCAGAACAGAGCAGGTGGCTCCAGTGTCTACAAGAAATTCAGTTCCCCTGCCTGCCATGTCAAGGGTGACCCGAGGCTCCGCTGGAGTGATGAGGATGGACTGAGTGGGATCTGGAGCCCAGCAGGCGCTTGGGCCCTGTCAGTCGGTGTGCAGGAATCTATCATCCAAGAGATTTGCAAGGAAATGGGGCTGGTCGGGGTCGCCCCTCGGTGTCCCACAGGACAGTGCTCAGGACGTTCCCTCTTCCAGTACCCCCCTTTCTGACAAAGGCACACCGGTTTGGGCCCAGGCGGCTTCTTAGTGGTCTGTCCAGGCTTCTTGGCCCTCCAGGGTCTCCTCGACGTGGTGGGTGGATCAGAGCAGCCGAAAACTGCCTTTTGTTTATTAGCCTCTCATCCTCATTGGCCTCCTCCATTAAGTCTCCGTTGTTATAGACCTTGAAGGCTTCCTCTACCAAGTTTGACAGTGGGGTTTGGGGCCCAGCCTCAAGCTTTTGTAATTTTCTCCAGATATTAGGAGTAGGCTGGGTGATCAAATGCACGGCCAATAGTGTCCTCCCTTCTGCAGACTCAGGGTCTGTATTGGTGGACTTCATGAATGCTTCTGTCACCCGGCTCAGGAAGACTGCTGGGTTCTCATCTTTTTCCTGTGTAACCTCTTGGACCTTATCATCATTTACAGGGCTTCACCATACACTTTTCATTCCTTCTGATAGACAAGTAATATAATGTCTCATCGTAGCCTGGCCTACACGATCTTCACAGCCCCAGTGTGGGTCATGATCTGGGATTGCATCCCCACCCACCTGATAAATTTGGTGGCATGGACTGGTGACCAGTAAGCCACCTGCGCATTCCCTGGCCTTTCTCAGTATATGCTCCTTGTCATCTGGGGTGCAACAGTGGGCCAGAATAACCATGATGGCCTGCCAGGTGAGAGATCACTTAAAGGCACAGAAACTCACACAAGCTGTTATCAAAAGCAGCGTTCCAGGACAACTCTGTTCTTTTATGAGAGAGAAACCAAATCCAGTCTTGCATCAGCCTACTCTTAATAAAATCCATTTACCTAATTAAATTTAATCCAACCTTAGAAAATCCTGACCACATACAAAATTGTTTCCTCGGTGCGGTGTTCCTCGTCCGCAAACCTTCTGCAAATTTCTGTAGCCATAATTTGTCCCTCATCCTTTCCCCATGGAGAAATATCCAGCTCTACCACACGATCACCCTTTTTCCTTTCGACAAAATATATTTCCATTCCTCATACCTTCTTTTCTGAAAACACACATCCTACTTTCCTTGAGCAACCATGAACTGTCCTATTTATTTATTTATTTATGGCTGCATTGGGTCTTCATTACTGTGCGTGGCTTTCTCTAGTTGTGATGAACGTGGGTTACTCTTCATTGCGGTGTGCGGGCTTCTCACTGCTATTGCCTCTCTTGTTGCGGAGCACGGGCTTTAGGTGCACGAGCTTATGTAGCTGTGGCTCACAGGCTTAGTTACTCCACGGCATCTTCCTGGATGGAAGTTACTCCACGGCATCTTCCTGGATGGAATCTTCCTGGACCAGGGCTTGAACCTGTGTCCCCTAAATCCCATTGGCAGGAGGATTCTTTTTTTTTTTTTGCAGTATGCGGGTCTCTCACTGTTGTGGCCTCTCCCATTGCGGAGCACAGGCTCCGGACGCGCAGGCTCAGCAGCCATGGCTCACGGGCCCAGCCGCTCCGCGGCATGTGGGATCTTCCGGGACCGGGGCACGAACCCGTGTCCCCTACATCGGCAGGTGGACTCTCATCCACTGCGCCACCAGGGAAGTCCCCCATGAACTTTTACATAAGCATTCCGTATATTGGTAGAGAACATTTCAAGGCAGTACCAAATAGCTTAATTTTTCTCTCACAAGAAGACAAAAGTAGGTAAGTTTAGACCTGTTTAGCAATTAATGTTCCAATATTTTACCTTATTTGAAATGGCCTGAATATTCAATTTAACTTAATTTAGTTTCAAATTTACCAAAATTTTGAGAGACTTGTTTTAGATGGATGTTTCCAAGACGTAATTATTCCTATAGAGGTTACCAAAAACTTATCCCAGTACTTTCACTTAAAAATTTAATGATATCAGGTTACTTCCCCTGTTGACACATTTTATAACAGAAACAATATGCACTTATTGACTTCCAGGAACCTTAGGTACAATGAAAGTTGATGACTCTAAAGACAGGTCTGTATTAATTAAACCCACAAGCTTAAGTTAGACAAGTTAATTTCTACAGAACCAGAGGTTTCATAGTTTTCCTGCTTGAATTTAAAATGGCCCTCTTTTTCTTTTTTCCCTCGGTGTGGGGGACTACAGATGGATCAGGTGCTTTCTGAGAGCCCAGGCAGAATAGTTACATTGCAAAGGCAGAGGCGGAGATGCAAGCCCCTTGATCCAAGGAAAGAATAGTTATGCCGATCACAAAACTTAAAGACACAAACAAGAAGTTTCAGGATAAAGTGGACGGAGTGTAGGGGTGAAGACCAAGGGAGAGGTAAAGGGAGGAGGGACAGAAAAGAATGTCAGAAAAAGAGAAAGAGACAGAAAGAGAGAGATTGCCCTTTCAACCTGCCCCGCGGGTGTCCATGCAGGCACCAAACAGCGCTCTTCCAGAAAGGGCCAGTGACGGAGGGAGCCCACGGGGGTGATTAAGCCCGGAAACCAGCCAGTTGTATGTTGCCTGTGGGACTCTCACCCACACGTACACCAGTATATAGAAATCTGCCCCTTCAGCCCGTTCCCAGTGGGACTTTCCTTGGCGGCAGGAAAATAAAGGTGAGAATATTGGGATGATAGGGCTTCCAGCCATTCCACGATATGAGGTTTGAACATCTATCACTCTCATAATCTCTGGTCAGGGAGCGCCCTCTGGACCGCGGTCTGCACGGCGTGAGGCGAGCCTCTCCCACCTCTGCCTGTCACCCGTCAAGGTGAGCCGTTGCCGGCCAGAGGGAGCAGGTCTCACAAGCTGAGAGGAGTGATGCTGTAGCTGCCTGACGTCCACTGTCTCGGAAGGACAGGACAGAAGGAGGAGAGGACGGAGAGAGGAGAGGACAGAAAGAGAAGTAGAGAGATTTCATGAGAGGGAAAGGGACTAAGGGGAAAGGGAAAATGGTGAGGGCAAAAGGACGAAGGGAAGGGGAAAGTGTTGTCTGAATGAGGGTACTGAAGCCCCCAGGGGCCAGGAAGGCAGACTTACCAAATGTGGTGACACTGAAACAAGAGGTTCAGGTGGCCGCTTGTCACCTGCTGTGACGCTGCGTTCGGTGGTCCCAGAGGTGCCCAGATCCTCCTCCCAGACAGGCACAAGGAAGGGCCCAACGTTGGGCGCCACAAAATATGTAACCGACCAGGGCTCTTGGCCTCCTTAATCAATAGAAGTTGATCAGAGGCCAGACAAGGAATGCAGGCAAGGCTTTACTGGGGCCCCTGCCGCAGTGGGGGAGCGAGAACAAACCACCGGTTCCCTTGCTTTCTCGCTCCCCGAAGGGGGGCAAGCTTGTTTCTTACATGGGGTGAGGGTAGGGGTGTGTCCAGGGGTTGGGCCAGAGGGTGGCTTAGGTGGTCTGCCCACCGCTTAGGTGGTGACGTGTGCAGGGGGCATGCGCAGCACCCTGCTTTTCCTCCTGACACCCTGTTTTTAATCTAGGCTCTTCAAAAGTGGCAGTTGGGGGTCAGAAGCAAAAGCAGGGTGCTGCCCATGCCCCCTGCACACAACACCACCTAAGGGGTGGGCAATAAGTGGTGCTGGGAGAACTGGACAGCTACATGTAAAAGAATGAAATTAGCACACTCCCTAACACCATACACAAAAATAAACTCCAAATGGATTAAAGACCTAAACGTAAGACCAGACACTATCAAACTCTTAGAAGAAAACATAGGAAAAACACTCTTTGACATAAACCACAGCAAGATCTTTTTTGACCCACCTCTTAGAGTAACAGAAATAAAACCAAAAATAAACAAATGGGACTTAATTAAACTTAAAAACTTTTGCACAGCAAAGGAAACCATAAACAAGACAAAAAGACAACCCTCAGAATGGGAGAAAATATTTGCAAATGAAACAACAGACAAACGATTAATCTCCAAAATATACAAACAGCTCACGGAGCTCAATATCAAAAAAACAAACAATCCAGTTAAAAAATGGGTGGAAGACCTAAATAGACATTTCACCAAGGAAGACATACGGATGGCCAGGAGACACCTGAAAAGATGCTCAAATCACTAATTATTAGAGAAATGCAAATCAAAACTACAATGAGGTATCACCTCACACTGGTCAGAATGGCCATTATCAAAAAATCTAGAAACAATAAATGTTGGAAAGGGTGTGGTGGAAAGGGAACCCTCCTGCATTGTTGGTGGGAATGTAAATTGATACAGCCACTATGGAGAACAGTATGGAGGTTCCTTAAAAAACTAAAAATAGAACTACCATACGACCCAGCAATCCCACTACTGAGCATATACCCTGAGAAAACCATAATTCAAAAAGAGTCATGTACCACAATGTTCATTGCAGCACTATTTACAATAGCCAGGACATGGAAGTAACCTAAGTGTCCATCGTCAGATGAATGGATAAAGAAGATGTGGCACATATATACAATGGAATATTACTCAGCGATAAAAAGGAATGAAATTGAGTTATTTGTAGTGAGGTGGATGGACCTAGAGTCTGTCATACAGAGTGAAATAAGTCAGAAAGGGAAAAATAAATACTGTATGCTAATGCATATATATGGAACCTAAAAAAAAACAATGGTACTGATGAACATAGTTGCAGAGCAGGAATAAAGAGGTAGGCATAGAGAATGGACTTGAGGACATGGGGTGGGAGGGCGAAGCTGGGGCGAAGTGAGAGTAGCATCAACATATATACACTACCAAATGTGTAATGTATGAAATAGTTGGCTGGTGGGAAGAAGCAGCATAGCACAGGGAGATTGGCTCAGTGCTTTGCGATGACTTAGAGGGGTGGGATAGGGAGGATGGGAGGGAGGGAGACGCAAGAGGGAGGGGATAGGGGGACACGTGTATGCACATGGCTGATTCGCTTTGCTGTGCAACAGAAACTAACACAGTACTGCGAAGCAATTATACTCCAAAAAACATCTATTAAAGAACCCACAAATATTAGACACCATCAAAACTGCTTTATCAAGGGATTTTGCCCTTCTCTCTTTAAGAGTCTTTGTGTACAACTACCTTCAGTGGGTTAGGGACAGTGGGAGGGAGGCTCAAGAGGGAGGGGATATGGGGATATATGTATACATATAACTGATTCACTTTGTTGTACAGCAGAAACTAACACAACATTGTGAAGCAATTATACTCCAATAAAGATGAAAAAAAAAAAAGTGACAGTTGGGTTTTTTGGTATCTTGGTATATTTTGCTCAGAATTTGCCCCAACTGTGCATGGACATAGTTATTTTTAGTCCCATACACTTTCTTTGTATTTTGTTGCTCGAAGAGAGGTGTGATCAGGTGCAAGAATTGCAGCGCTACAGTAAAGGGTCCCAGGCCCGGCCTGTCTCAGTTGGGCCCCTCTAAAGATGTAGCGAGGAAGCTACCACACAACAGCAGGGAGGCTCCTTCCCTGACAGGTGCCCGGGGTGAGCTTCTTCCCTCTGAGCCTCTGGAGACGAGCCCTTTCTCCTGACTCAGCTGCCGTGGGAGCCTCAGGTGACAGGCGGGTTGTGGGGCGTGAGGGACCCCAGAGTGTGAGGCTGCAGGGGCGCTGGGACACGCTTGTCCTGCTGGGGTTCTGGGCCCACAGACCAGGGGTCATGTCCCCTCCTCGTCTCCTCTGCCTTCCCTCCCCTTCTCTCTCTCTTCCATTCCATCCAGCTCCTTGAAGGGAAGACACACACGCTCCATATGACATTGTGAATTTATCCAGGGAGTGGGAAAGAGGGGAAGCCAGGTGAGTGACAAATGGGCAGACCCGTAACACATGGGAGTGATCGGGGGCCCAAGGCGATGGTGGTCACGCAGGACTTAGCAGCTACAGTAACGGCTGCCCAGGGTGTCCGTGTCCTAATCCCCGGAACTCAGAGCAAGCCTGTTTTATCTGAGTGGGCCTGCGTAATCACAGAGGGCCTTATGAAAGAGAAGGCGATGTGAAGACAGAAGCAGGGGGACATTTGAAGAAGCTGATGGATTTGAATATGGAGGAGGGCCCAGGAGCCAAGGAACACAAGGATTGCAGCTCTAGATGTGGGAAAAGGCAAAGGGAGAGATCCTCTGCTACATCCCTGCACCGGGGGCCCTGCCAACACCTTGGCTGTGTCCAGGGAAACCCACTTCCGGCTTCTGACTCCAGAGCTGTCAGAGAATAACTCTGTGTTGTTCGAAGTCCTTAAGGCTGTGACCAATTGTTTTATCAGCAAAAGGAAGTGGATTCAGGGACAGACAGGCAGGCATAAGGGGAGAAAGACGGGGAGAGAGTAGACAGACTGAAGGAGGGCAGGTGATCAGGGTTTAGGTGGACAGTCAGAGACACAGGTGGGTCAGAGACAGATGGAGAGATAAGCAGATAGGGAGCCTGGAGAAAGGTGAGAGGAGGAGGGCAGAACGTCTGACGGGCAGGAGGCAGGAGATGAGGTAGGCCGGCAGGTGGGAAGATAGAAGCAGGAAGTGGGCACAGAGGCAAGGACGGGAGAGAGTGACAGCGAGACAGGCTGGCAGGCAGGGGCCCTCAGAGCTCGTCCTTGTCTCCAACAAGCATTACAGGAGCTTCCTGAGCTGCAAGTGGATCCCATTCTTGGACTTCAACACAACTCTTGGACTGGGAACAGGGACCCTGGAGGGATCGGGTGCCAGCTCAAAGCGAAGCAAGGTCAGGGCCACGGCCACCTTCATCTCATTCATGGCAAACTGCTTCCCGATGCAGTTCCTGGGTCAGGGAGGGAAAAGGAAGTGAGCAGAGGCTTCTAACCCCTGCCGGGCACAGGGCATTCAGGGCTCTCCTCCACCTGGCCCAGCCCTGATCCCTTCCTTACGGGTCACACTGAACGTGCCGCCCAAGCCTCGGTCCACCCTCTCCCCCTGACCTTTGCAAAGGCCACCTCTCTCCAGGACTAGCTCCTAACTCCTACTTCTGCTCTCAGCACTAGCAAGTCCTGTTGGGGAGCGCCGGCGCTCTAAGCCACAGGGTCAAGTCACGTGAATCAGTAAATGTGAATTAGTACTTTGTTCACTCGTCCACAGGCCGTTTCTGGTTTCCGTCCAGGCCAGGGCACTGTAGGGGGGTGTGGCAACTCTCGGGCCCTCACCACCCATGGCAGACAAGCAGGGGCCCCAGTCCCCAGACAGGACAGGACAGAGTTGTGTAAGGAAGTCAGGATGGCAACCGGGAGGCTTCTTGGAGGGGCCACGGGTTAGCGCCCCTCAACCTGCTGGACCACTTGCCTCCCAGTTAATGCTCCGGCCTCCTGTCTCCCCGCAGCCCCTCAGTCAACCCGCCCCTGGAGCCTTCCCATTCTACTCCAGCAAGGCCCCTCCTCCCATCCCGTGGGCTCCTCACTGGCCTTTCCAGTCTCCTTGCCTCCCGTCCCTCTACTGCAGCCACGGCGGCTCGGGGCCTGCTGCGTCTTCCATCACAGGGAGGACACGTCGCGGGGCCTCAGCTGGCGTCACAGCGCTCTCTGGGCTGCTCCTCACTCACCTCGCACCTGTCCAGCCCCTCTTCCTCGCTCCGCTCCTGTTGAGGTCCCCTCCCCCCGCCTCTGCCGGCCACACGCTCAAGACTCAGTCTAGTGACCACCTGGCCTCCCGCCTCTGCCGCCTGCGCCTCTTTCTCCCACATCCCCAAGCAGCTTTACTGTTAACTCAAGGACACATCATCGTCCAGTGACCAGGACAGTGCCAGAAACATGGAACATCCCACAATCTGCTCAGTGAATGAATGAACGAGTGAAAGAGTGGATGAATGCATGATGTCTGTCTTGTAAGGCCAACGTACTGACCACTACACTATGGAAACGTCGCATGTCTGTCTTGAATAGCGGTAGTGGTTTCTTGACTGTGAACTGTTGGAGCAAGGAAAGTTCCTTTCGTCTCTGTGTTCCCATCTTGTAATATATGGTTTGGCACACAGAGGCAGGTTAATAAATAGCTTTCTATTTGAACAAAGTTAATTGAATTGGAAAAGAAAGGACTGGAGTAAAATTAAACATTAATTCTGACCTCGGAATTGAGTTGCCAGGTACCCCCTGTCCTCTGGTGGCAGCCGCATGACCTGCAGCCAATGTCTACAAGGAAGAACAGGACCTTGGCACTGACCAAATACTAGAGCAAATTCCGGGAACGTGTTGCGTCAAGCCTGTTCTGTGAAGGTTGATTCACCGACTGAAAATTTCACAGAATTACAGGCTCAGAAACAACTTGGATTACTAAGTAGTTCCAAAGTTATGGAAGTTACTATTTCGGGGAGGATCTGTAGCCGTTGAAGATTTTCACAGGAGTCATTGTGGAGTGTATCATCCAAGTTAACAGCTATTTCATATGTGTTTTATATTTTACACGGCAGGAACCTCTCAAATGCATGCGTCCAACACAAAATAGTGAGTTTTCTCTCAAAAGCACTTGATTGCCTTCAATTTCATCCTTTTTTGCCAAAATTAGACTCTGTAGATTTTTGGGCTATGGTATGTAATCCCTGCTACATGTATAGATTTTTGGCAACTAGAAAAGGTGTCATGTGTATGTTAATATGCTGTTATAACTTTGTTGGGCTCGACTACAGAAATAGAGAAGACACACAAGGCTTTCTTCAAATGGCAACTGTAACTGATCACATACATGGCTTGAAGCCTCAGGACAAGGAAGGCAGCTGGAAATCCAAACCCATGCAAACACGACGGCTGATACAGTGAGAGGTGGATTGGTGAATTAAGTAAAAAAGACAGTGGGCTGGACTAGAAATGTGCCAAGAGAGAAAACCACCTTCTAAGATGACTGATACTTGGGAAAAGCAAACATCTGAAGTTTACCTTTCATGAAAAATTCTAAAGCTGAAAAGTCATACTCCTAAAGTGAGGAAAACCCTGGAATACTTTGGAGCGGCCACGGCCATGGCAATGTGGCTGGTCGTTGCGGAAGTCAGGAGGTCAAGGTCTCCGTGGCGTGCCCTGAAGGCCTCCTTGTACATGGGGACACACGCTGCCTTCTCAAAACGTCAACACACAGGTACATAACTGCATACACCACATATGAATGTACACAGTCACACACATCAGGTAGCACCCAGTGACACCCAGATGCCCCAGGTACAGAAGGCCTCACCTGGATCCTCCTGAGAAGGGTAGGAAAGCATGGCTGTGTCTATCAGAACCTGGTGCAAACCGGGATGGGTCAAACACCTGCAGAGAGAGCACCGGGGCCAGGGCAGGCGGGGTCAAGCTCCTTGCACCAATCCACAAGGGGACAAGAATCCCCGAGGGGAGCAGGGGAGGTGCTGATCTGGAGAGGCCATCCCATCCCCTCCTCCATCATACCTCTGGTTTCGGCCACACTTTCGGGTTGTGGTGAAGCCCATAAAAGGAGAGGGAGAGTGCGATACCTGTGGGGCAGGGAGGAGAGAGAGAAGACTGATGGTACCCATGGCAACAGGGGCAATGTGCACAGAAGGCCTGGGAGCCACCATGAGAGCTACCCTCCAGCCCTCTGAATGAAGTGGTGCTCTTGCAAGACAGGTGGGCTGGAGGTGACCAAGCCCATGAGCGCAGATTAGGAGCAGGTAACCATGGCCAGGACTGAGGAGGAAAAGAATTGGAGGCTTAGTATCAGGATCGCCTCACATGGAAACTCACAGTTATCAGGTGCCATCATGAGCCCTTGGGGTTGTGCATTAACTCATCTAATCCTCACAGCAGCCCTCAAGGAAGGCACTCCTATCCGCATGTGCAGATGAGGCACCTGAGCCTCCAAGAGGTTGAGGGATGTGTCTGTGATCCCACAGAGAGGAGGTGGCTGGGCTGGGATTCAGACCCACTGGGAGGTGAGCCAATGGGTGGCCTCCAACCACGGCAGGGCTCTCAGACCTGATCATCAGCTGCTCTCGGCCATCCACCTGAGGGCTCCTCAGAGACTGGACCATCTGACCCATGACAATGGACTCCCTGAATTCCCTCATTTACTTAGACCCCATATGGAAAGAACCACATCTCCCCTTGCTTACTTCTGCTTTTCTCTTAAGCCTTCACGTCTCAAGGAATTAGAATTATAGGGCTCCATTACAGGACCACATTCAAGGGCTAGCATTTGCTCATTGAGCTCTCATTGGTTCAAGTTCTGTGTCAGGCGTTTTACAAAACCTCCAAACTGCAGAGGAAATATTAATTATCTTGAGGCGGAAACATCAGACAGAGCATCCTGGGGCTGGAAAGCACATGTGGATTTCTGATCTCCCACGTGGTCTTGCAGAGTGCTTAGTTTAGTGGGTGTGGGCGAAGTTCATACCTGCAGGTAAGGAGCGTCCATCAGGGAAGGTGATAGGCTTGCTCAGATATCTGCCAATGAACGGCACCGGTGGATAGAGTCGCAGTGCCTCCTTGATGCACATGGTGGTGTAGGGCATCTGATCCAGGTGGTCCCTGAAAGGCAGCCCATCTAAGGGCAGGCAACCAGGGGTCCTCCACTCGCGGAGGGGCGAGGTCCTCCCACCTGCTGGGCGCTCACCAGGTGATGGATGCGCCATCCCCCAGGAGGCTCTGGATCTCTTCCCGGCACCTCTGCTGATGCTCAGGGTGGGAGGCCAGAGCATAGAGGGTCCAGGAGATGCCACTGGCTGTGGTGTCGTGACCCTCAAACATGAACGTATCCACTTCGGCACGGAGCTCCCTGTCAGACAAGCTGCTCCCGTTCTCCATCTGCGGAGGCAGGGAGAGTGCAGGGTCTGCCCTTCCTCTGTGCTTCTGGGCAAAGCCTCAGGCCTCTCCTGCCCACACTCACTCTGGCGAAGAGGAGGATGTCCAGGAAATCCAGGTGCCTCTTGCTCCTCACCTTCTCCAGCTCTCCCTCCTTCTGCAGGTGAGCCTTCCTCAGCTGGATCACTCCATCTGTCCCAGAACAGTGGTTCCCAGGCAGAGCTGAGGGCTCCTGGGGGCTCAGATGCAGCACCCACCGTAGCCTTATCTGCCCCCAGGCCCAATCTGGGTACCAGGTGGATGAGGACGAGGGTGGGAATGGGCGCACATGTCAGGGCAGAGAGTCCAGCATCGTCTGATCCGGGTCGGGAATCCCCTCAATAGCACAGCCCATGGCGGCTCTGCCTGGACGATGCTGGGAGGGGGTCTCATTCCACCGTCAGCAACGTGGTGACACATGTGTCTCCCTGCACCTCACCTGACACCCTGACGTCTCGGGTCCCAACCCCTGCACCAGGAAGTACCCAGTGTGGGCGTGTGCCAGCCCCTGAAGAGGAAGCAGGAGTCTGGGCTCTGCCTGCGGGGTCAAGGCCAGGGGAGGAGCCGCCCAGAAGGAGGAGCAGAACCTGTGTGTTGATGGGCCAGCTGGCAGGCGCGGTGGCTCCAGCGGCCTTCAGGAGTCAGCCTGTAGATGATGTCGTTCTGGTGGAAAGCATTTCTTAATCGGAAAAAAGTCAGATTGCCAAGGTCTCTGATGGCCTGGATGTAGGACTGGATGTTCCTGAAGGGAGAGGATGCAGAGGAGACTGGAGTGGAGGGAGCCTCTGACCTGGAGACGGAGTGGGGCTCCGGGTGGGGATTCCTCAGTCAGCGGGGACAGGCAGCACTGAGGCTTTGTCATTTCTGCCTCACAGCCCTGGAGGCACTTAGTCCTTTACAAGTGGCCTGAGCAGCCAGGCTTCTCCCTGTGCAGGAATCAGGGACCTGTGACTGAGTCAAGGTTGGTCTGGGTGCAATTTGACTGTGGTCCATGGCTCTGTGCAGAATGTTGCTTTCTGTGCTGATAAGTGTCCACGCTGCCCTAACTGCCTCTCAGGTAAGTCCTCCCCAGTTGGTGAGAACAAGGACCCTGCCGTTGAAAGGTTGTCACTTACCTGTCTGTCTGGATGCTGCCCTGGTGGCTGAAGGCGCACTTCATGATGGTGTCCAGGGTCATCAAGGAGACGTGTCCAAGGACCTCCAGATGCGAGTCCAGGCTGACAAGCTCCTCCCACTTGTCCTGTGGTGGGAGGGGGACATTGACCCTGCTCTGCTCCCCCAGAAGGCCTGTGCTGACAAGGCCAGGCTCTCTCTCTGTCTCTCTAAATCTTCTGATGAGTTTATCTCACTGTCAAAGCAGATGTGTTTTAGCAGTTTGAAGCTGTAACACATGGGTGTAATGTGATGTCTATTTTCTCGGAATCATTTATTATGTAATTAATTATACTCTCTCATAATATTCTGAATCAATTCTGAATTCTAGGAACAATTTATGATGATAATCACCTTGTGGCAGACCAGAAAACATTGTTTCTCAAAGGACAAAGGGGTAATCTTTTGTGTCCTGAGATCAGAACTGGACAGGCGATGGCCAACTCTTATAAGCAAATATTTCAAGGCAAGGAAAAGGTTAAGGGACTCTATTTGGGCTCCTATGAAGGGGCGATTCCTTTCACTTATCCATTGTTAACTGAGACCAGTAGGTGCTCAGTCTGGATCAGAGGTGATGTTTGTCAAGCCCTGGCTCTGTGAGTGTAGACGTGGCCTCATTTCCTCCCATGAGTGGCTCAATTCCATGCAGAGGCCTTGGGCCCCAGGCCAGAGACTAGTTGAGTGACATCCTGGGACGTCCACTCTGCCACTGAAGCTGCCATTGTCCAGGGCATCCGGGGGCAGCTTGCACTGCTGTCCAGGGGAATGACCTTTGCTCTAATCCTCTGTGTTGAAGATGTGGAGATGAGAGGAGAGTGGACCCTGAATACACTATGTCCCTGGTTTCCCTTATCTCAGAACAAATTGTGGATCCAAGCTGCTGCCTGGGCACCCCTCTGTCCCATCCAGTTTTGGTGAGCTCTGTCTCAGAGTACGTTCTGATTGCATCATTCTGGGGGCTGGGTCTGATGGACGCCTGAGGGACACAAGGGTCTGAGAGTGGACTTTGTCAGCAGTGCTGGATGTGAGTGGGTCCAGGTGACGAGGGATAGACTCACCAGCATCACTCGGACAGAGTCGGCCATGAGACCCACGTAGGGCTTCAGGATGTCGTAGTGGAAGGCTGGGGTCAGCATCCGCCGGTGCTGGAACCACGTCTGCCCCTCCAACAAAAGCAAACCTTTCCCTGGGCCACAGATGGGTGTGTGTGTGGGTCGGGGAGCCTGGATCAGAGGGACGACTAGGGACAACTCGGGAGGAACCAAGGGTGTCAGGAGAAGGCATATCATGGGCAAAGGTAGGAAAGGCTAGTACAGTTCAGGAATGTGAATTTCCAGAATGGCTGGTCCATAGGATGTGATTATGACAGCTGTGAGACAGAGGTTGAAGAAGAGTAGGGGGGCAGGTGATAGAAGAATTAATAGTCAGGCTGAGAATATCGCAGAGGACTGAGAAGTGATGAAGAAGAGGCTGAGTTTCAGGCGGGCTCTCAGCACCTGTACAAAGGGTGAGAGTTTCACTGGAAGGAGAGAAATGAGGCTTGACTGAGAGATGAGGTGGTGACAGGGTGCCTGGTACCCGTTGTTCTCCATTAACCAAAGAGGCAGCTCCTGGTAAACCTAACTGGTGGGTGGACTGCAGTTGTATTTAAATGTACTTACCAATCCAGGGGATCAGCATTCTGTAGGCATCGTGAGACTTTGGGTCTGAAAGGGAAGGAAGGGAAGTGGAGGGCACCGAACAAGGCAGGCAGCCCCCAGAGCAGCTGTGGTACCTTCCATTCCTCATGCTGGTCAGCTGGCAGTCTGTCTCTAGCCACCTCCCTCTTGCCTCCCATCCCTGACTCTCTCTGTCCTGATGGTCACTGTGGGCCCAGGAAGGCAGACTCAGTGTCCCAGCAGCAGAACACCCACAGGACTAAGACGGTGAATCGGCAAGAAAGATAGGCTCTGCTCAGCACCACAGAGTAAGAAAGGAGCCTGTGGTTTTCTACAGTTTGTGGTGGTTTGGCCATTTCATGACCCAGGACAGGCAACAGTGAGAGGTGCCAAACCTACATCAGTGTGGACAGGGAATTGTCTTCCAGACCTGGGATCATCTCAGTTGGGTTAAAACAAGAAAGAAAGTAAGACAGGAAAGAGAAGTCAGCCCCACCCGGGTGTTGAAGCACTCACTGTAAGTGAGTAATGCTGGCCTGAGTCTGGCTTGTGGGCTGCAAGGATGGCTGGTAGGGAGCCAGGTACTGATGGCCGTAGTGCCAGTTTCTTCTGGAATTTCACAGATCCAGGGCCATGTACCCGAGAGGGAAGATTTTCTCCTGCTGGGATGTGGGTTTCCCTCTCACCTGATCTCCCCAGGACCGCCTTCATGTAGTCAGGGTCATAGATCAACACCAGGGCTTTCGTCCCCCACAGCCAGCGAGCACAGGCACTTGGGTACTTCTCTACCCTCTTCAGTAGAGGTCGCAGCTCGGTCTCGTCTTGGAACTGTCCCCAAGGGAAAGATAAATCAATAAAACCCTTCTCTGAGTTCCAGTGCTGGAGTGGGGGTGAAGGGCAGGATGTGTACAGGGAGATCGTTCTGGATCGATCAGCAGAACTAGGAGTTTGGAACTATTTCTTCTGACCTGGGCTCTGCCCCAGACCTGCTGGCTGTCCACCTTTGTCCTAAGACCACATTCTGTCCCCTTGTCGGGTAGAGCCCTGGGCCACCAGTACGAACTGCCTACAGAAACTTACATCAGGGATTCACTCCCTGGTGTAGAGAACTTTGGGAGGTGATTCGTACAACATTTGCATGAGCAATTTATGATAATTCGTATCACTTAATAAGCAGTTTTGTCATAGAATTTTAGTTAGAGAATAAAATAGATTATATTAAAAAATAAATTTATATATTAATTTCCTTTTGCTTACTGATTGCTATATATCATCAATATTTTCCCAGCATACATGTAAATGTTTGCTAATATGAAAGTGTCGGATGTATATGGCTAAGTGAAAAAAACTAAGTACTAAATTGTATGTGTATATATTATTATTTTTTTATTATTTTTGTGGTACGCGGGCCTCTCACTGTTGTGCCCTCTCCCGTTGCAGAGCACAGGCTCCGGATGCTCAGGCTCAGTGGCCCTGGCTCACAGGCCCAGCCACTCCGCGGCATGTGGGATCTTCCCGGACCGGGGCACGAACCCGTGTCCCCTGCATTGGCAGGCGGACTCTCAACCACTGTGCCACCAGGGAAGCCCGTGTATATATTGTTTTACATATTGAGCGTATACACAGTGATAGGATAGATTCTGGATGTATACATCAAAATGGTATTGAACTAAGGTTCTTATATGTGTATTTTAAATCTTATTTTCACTTACCAATAACCAGAAACTTTTATGCACTTCCCACCGCCCAGAGGAATCTCTTGAAACTCCTCACGTTGGACCACAAAAGCCCTTGCTTTCTGGCTTTACCCTCTCTATTCTTGCCTCCTGCTGGGCTGGTGAGTCCACAGGACCCATTGCTCTGCCCCCAAAGATGCTGCTGCCTGTGCGCCTTGCACTGGCCCCACCTGCTCACACTTCTAGGCCTCTGCCCAGGTTCTTTCCTCTACCTGGTGTGCTCCTCCTCTTAGCCACAGAGCAACTGCCTCTCCTTAACCTTGCAGATTCAGCTTCATTGTATCACCTCTGGATTTCTCATCAACATTTGGTCCTAGGCATGTTCCATGCAGTCACCTCATCTTTAATTCAATGGCTTCTGTGTAACTCAAAGCAACCATCCGCCACTTGGGTATCTAATCTCTGCCTGCATCCTTCTACCATCAGAACTCACCAGCTCTAGGGCAACTTGCCTACTGTGGGATGGGTTCCTTCACTGAGCACGTATTTACTGAGCATCTACTATGTGCCAGGCACTGGTTTAAGGCACTGAATGAGGATGCGGCTGTAGATGCTTGTCTGTTTGGAGCCTCCAGGAGGAGACAGCGAGATTGAGGACATGACAACCGTAGGGGCTCATGAATGTGTGATGGAGGGAAGACCAGGCCTCTGGGGAAGCTCTGGGGAAGGGGCCCTAACTCAGATCTGGACATTAGAAAGCTCTTCGTCATGCTGTTGCTCATTCGTCGAGTCATCATTTACCAAGATGCTCTCGGGTTACAAAGAAGAACCAGAGGCAGGGTCTCCCAGAAGGAGCTCACAGCTATGACACTGCAGACAAAACTAGCTGAATCCGGTTAGCACTGCCTTATGAGAAGGACAGCCAAGGGAAGAAGGATTGTCCCTCCGCTCCTGGGAGACCTGGAAAGACATCTTGGAAGAGGTGGCTTGGGGTTGGGCCTTTGTAGACAGACATATGAGGGACAAGATCATTCCAGGTAGAGGGCACATGGGAGCAGAGTCCCAGAGGCCAGAATGCCCAGGCAGGCAGGGAGGACGCTGAGTAACCTGGGGTGCAGGAGATTAGGAAGGAGAGGGGAGAGAGGTACTGGGCCAGCCCACGTGGGGCTCGGGCTGTTTCCGGTTCCCGTCTTTAGCTCCACTCTACTCTAATCACGCTGCAGAGAAAGGGAGGCCACAGCTCTCTGCAACCCCTGATTTTCTCCCAGCATTTGTTCAGTCCACAAACCCTTGATGAGCCCCTCTCCAGGTGGCCCCTGACTTGGCTCTGAGCCCCCCGCCGACCAGGCTAGTGCTACCAGTCCTGGGTGGGTAGGCGCTGCCCCTGCCCGGCCTGCAAGCCGCTCCTTCCCTCCTTCCTGTCCCTCCACACACTGGATGGGCAGCCCTCTGCACAGGCTCTGTGCAGGGTGCTGGGGGTGAGGGGGATTTCACGCTCAGTTCCGAGAGCACCTAGTCCACTGAGGGAGGACACCAGGCAGGCGACCTCACCCTGTGGATGCTGCAACTCAAATGTCAGTTCTCCTTACCTGGCATCATCCTGGGAACCTCGCTCATGTGTGCCAGCAACTTGTCAGGGTTTAAGCACTGAAATCAGGAGACTGGAAAATTCCTCAGTCTTAAACCGAGCCAGTTTGTCCCTACAGCTGACATAAACCCCCACCCAGCAATTGGGTCTCTTTTCCTGTGACCTGACACCTTCCTAGATTCCTGTCTGTCGTCTCCACGGACAGTGAGCCCACAGGGCAGCGTCCATCAGACTGATGTCTGTGCTCCCAGGCAAGCTCAGGGCCAGGCAGAGAGGATGCGATTGAGGGATGGGGCAGGGAAGCATCTAGAAGCCTGTTCTATGAGAACAGCTGAAGCTGCTCAGCCTGGAGACGGGGGAGACTCAGGAAGGAAGAGCCCCTGTCCTCAAAGTGCAGGGCTGCCAGGACAGCCTGCAGATCTCCCTAAGGAAGGAGTGTCTGGCAGACCCGAGGACACCAGCACGGGGTCCTGGGAGGGAGGGAGCTCCCCGGACTGGGATGAGGAGCCAAGACCTGAGAGGTAAGCTGGGTCCTTTTGTGAGGCCACGTGCTCGCCCCACAGCAAGGCTTCGTCCCATGGGCTTGCTGACCAGGACCATGGCCTGAGAGCCCCGGCCCTCCCTGCCCTCCCACTTCCCCGTCCCACTCCATCCTACCTCCTGCATGTGCCCATAGAGCCAGTGGGAAGGAGGAGATGGGAACTGCTGGAGGGCTTTGAGCAGCCACTGTCTGCGCAGGTAGAGCTGTGCTGCCTTGAGCAGAAGCAGAACCAGGCCGAGCAGGGAGGCCACCTGCAGGAGCCCAGAGACACCGCCCAGGGCTCTGGGGGTGCTCAGCACAGAGACACTCATGGTGCAGCGGCTTCTGGATTGCTGACTGTCCCTGAAGGTGGCTGACCTCCCCTGAGCAGCCAGCCTGGTCAGGGAGGCTTGCCCCGCCCACCTAGGGGAGGGTGAAGGTGAGGGCAGAGCTCAGATCTGGGTCTCCAGGGTTGATTAACTGTGGAGGATGCACTTCTGGAAACAGTGTGAGAAAAACTTCCTCAGCTGACAGTGACAATGGCCAAGCGCAACCCCACTTTCTTCTCCATATTACCTACGAAATATTTAATGAGCACCTACAACATGTCAGGCAGTCTGCTAGATGCTGGGACACAGCTGCAAGCAAAGCAGACATGAATCTTGCTGACTTCAAGACAGTCACAGTCTAGTTTACCAATGTTCAGTAGATTTGGTTGGTTTTATTATCATCCCATTTCAGAGGGGAAAACTGATTTCAGAGAAGAAAAGTGATGTGGCCAGAGGAAAACAGCCTCTGCTTGTCCCAGTTGAAACTGAAATCCTTCCCTGTTGGACTTCCAAGCTGCCTGCCTTAGCTGCCTCTGAAATGTTCCCCGGGGCTTGTACCCATCCACTATGCAGTGTGTCCTGGGTAACTGTGCCAGTGGACGGAGCACTGGCCTTGGATTCAGGAGGTCCAGCCCCAGGGCAGTTTCACTACATATGAAGCTAGAGACTTGTCCTCTCTGAGCCTCAGCTTCTCCTTTGAAAGGTGGGATAATAATTCATTTCCTATTTACATCCAATGAATGTTCATTCAGTCATTCATTCACTCAGCAAATATTTCTTGAGCTCACAGGCTATAGGTAAAGGTATAAAACTATATTAGTTAAGAAAAATTGTAGGCTTGTGCTGGAAGAATGAATAGTGTCCAGACCAATCAGGAAAGGAGAAAACTAAAAAAAAAGAATGGGGCTTTGAAGGGTGAATAGGAGTTCACCAGGTAGAGAGTGCTTCTAGAGGGATGGGCACTGAAAAAGTCATGCAGGTCATATGTGAAAGAGCAAGGGATGGGGAAACCTTCATTTTCTGTCTCTTACATCCCTGTTTCATGATTCTCTTTCCCAAGATCTAATCCAGTGCCCGTAATTCAGAAAGTAAAACACCAAAGATTTCCATGAAGAATTACTTGGAAGCAAGCTCTCTTAGGAGCCTTGAGTTTCCTCCTGACCTGCTCCCCCACCAAGTTTAACTTCTGTCCCAAGAGCCTCTTCCTTTGCCTGTCCTCATGACAGGTGCTTCACATATAACCTATAGGGCCACATTCTGGGCTGCTCTCCTAACTGAAGGTCAGAGGTGACTAACAACCTACACACAACCTTTCACCCCCTCTCAGGTTCCTCTCAGGTCTCTGCCTCTGCTTCCCCCGAGATTGTGAGCAACTAGACTTTCCTTTGCTGGTTCAGCAACTAGGTCCAGCACTAGGAACAGTAAAGTGAGGGAGTGCCCATCGGCCCATGCTGTCAGAGTGACCAGCCCGAGCCCTTCTGCACCACCTGACGCCAGGGGACCTGCCAAGCTTCCTGCCCAGGACAGTCCCAGCTAACTCTCCTGCCCCACCCCCGGTCAGGCACAGAGTGTACTCCTGACCCCAACTTTTTTTTTAAAACATCTTTATTGGAGTATAATTGCTTTACAATGTTGTGTTAGTTTCTGCTGTACTACAAAGTGAATCAGCTATATGTATACATATAGCCCTGTATCCCCTCCCTCTTGCATCTTACTCCCACCCTCCCTATCCCACCCCTCTAGGTGGTCACAAAGCACGGAACTGATCTCCCTGTGCTATGCGGCTGCTTCCCACTAGCTAGCTATTTTACATTTGGTAGTGCATATATGTCCACCTGGCCCTTTCTTGGAGCTGAGTGAACTAGCCCTGTGACCTAGGAATGGGGAGGGGACTGGACAGAAGGTTCCAGCTACAGGCAGCGGCTGGGGGGAGATGCCCCCTTCAGGAGACACATGGCGGCATCACAGCACAGCACAGGGCTGCAGGGGGATCTCCTCTGGCATCCGGGGCCCTGGGTTAGGAAGGGCAGGGGTGGGACGGGAGGAGGACCTGTGTGCAGAAGCAGCAAGAGAGCAGGGCTGGTGCAGAGAGGCTGGTGGAGGAGTGCGAGGGGCCTGGCGCTGGTCAGGGTCAGGAGGACCAGGCCCCCCGAGGTCTCCAGGAGCGCCAGGGTTGAAGAAGCCCGTCCTTGCTCAGGGGCTGGGCAGACACGCCGGGGACTGCAAGGGGCTGTCCTGTGGGGGAGGTGCACCGGCTGGTCCTCTGCTTCGGGTCTGACATCCTCTCCCAGCAGCCAAGCCTCGTGCCCAGCTGGTCCTCCCAGACCCTCCTGCACAGCCGCCCGCTCGGGCCTCTGAGGAGCCTGCAGGCCCTGCGTGTGAGGAAGGGTTGCCGGGGGCTGGTGACATGGCCAGCGCTTCTCAAATCTCATTTGGGGTGAAGGATTGGCTTCCTGAGGCCCTTGCGCTGAGCCAAGTCTGTAAGGCTTCTTTGCTCAGGGCAGGATGGGCTCTGGCTGGGCCCCTCTAAGGATGTAGCGAGGAAGCTACCACACAATAGCTGGGAGGCTCCTTCCCCGACAGGTGCCCGGAGTGAGCTTCTTCCCTCTGAGCCTTTGGAGACGAGCCCTTTCTCCTGACTCAGCTGCCGTGGGACCCTCAGGTGACAGGCGGGTTGTGGGGCGTGAGGGACCCCAGAGTGTGAGGCTGCAGGGGCGCTGGGACACGGTTGTTCTGCTGGGGTTCTGGGCCCACAGACCAGGGGTCATGTCCCTTCCTCGTCTCCTCTGCTTTCCCTCCCCTTCTCTCTCTCTTCCATTCAATCCAGCTCCTTGCAAGGGAAGACACACGCGCTCCATATGACATTGTGAATTTATCCAGGGAGTGGGAAAGAGGGGAAGCCAGGTGAGTGACAAATAGGCAGACCCCGTAACGCACGGGAGTGATCGGGGGCCCAAGGCGATGGTAGTCACGCAGGACTTAGCAGCTACAGTAACGGCTGCCCAGGGAGTCCGTGTCCTAATCCCCGGAACTCAGAGCAAGCCTGTTTTGTCTGAGTGGGCCTGCGTAATCACAGAGGGCCTTATGAAAGAGAAGGCGATGTGAAGACTGAAGCAGGGGGACATTTGAAGAAGCTGATGGATTTGAATATGGACGAGGGCCCAGGAGCCAAGGAATGCAAGGATTGCAGCTCTAGATGTGGGAAAAGGCAAAGGGAGGGATCCTCTGCTACATCCCTGCACCGGGGGCCCTGCCAACACCTTGGCTGTGTCCAGGGAAACCCACTTCCGGCTTCTGACTCCAGAGCTGTCAGAGAATAACTCTGTGTTGTTCGAAGTCCTTAAGGCTGTGACCAATTATTTTATCAGCAAAACGAAGTGAATTCAGGGACAGACAGGCAGGCATAAGGGGAGAAAGACGGGGAGAGAGTAGACAGACTGAAGGAGGGCAGGTGATCAGGGTTTAGGTGGACAGTCAGAGATACAGGTGGGTCAGAGACAGATGGAGAGATAAGCAGATAGGGAGCCTGGAGAAAGGTGAGAGGAGGAGGGCAGAACATCTGACGGGCAGGAGGCAGGAGATGAGGTAGGCCGGCAGGTGGGCAGATAGAAGCAGGAAGTGGGCACAGAGGCAAGGACGGGAGAGACAGGATGGCAGGCAGGGGCCCTCAGAGCTCGTCCTTGTCTCCAACAAGCGTTACAGGAGCTTCCTGAGCTGCAAGTGGATCCCATTCTGGGGCTTCAGCACAACTCTTGGAATGGGAACAGGGACCCTGGAGGGATCGGGTGCCAGCTCAAAGCGAAGCAAGGTCAGGGCCACGGCCACCTTCATCTCATTCATGGCAAACTGCTTCCCGATGCAGTTCCTGGGTCAGGAAGGGAAAAGGAAGTGAGCAGAGGCTTCTAACCCCTGCCGGGCACAGGGCATTCAGGGCTCTCCTCCACCTGGCCCAGCCCTGATCCCTTCCTTACGGGTCACACTGAACGTGCCGCCCAAGCCTCGGTCCACCCTCTCCCCCTGACCCTTACAAAGGCCACCTCTCTCCAGGACTAGCTCCTAACTCCTACTTCTGCTCTCAGCACTAGCAAGTCCTGTTGGGGAGCGTCGGCGCTCTAAGCCACAGGGTCAAGTCACATGAATCAGTAAATGTGAATTAGTACTTTGTTCACTCGTCCACAGGCAGTTTCTGGTTTCCGTCCAGGCCAGGGCACTGTAGGTGGGTGTGGGCAACTCTCGGGCCCTCACCACCCATGGCAGACAAGCAGGGGCCCCAGTCCCCAGACAGGACAGGGTTGTATAAGGAAGTCAGGATGGCAACCGGGAGGCTTCTTGGAGGGGCCACGGGTTAGCGCCCCTCGACCTGCTGGACCACTTGCCTCCCAGTTAATGCTCCGGCCTCCTGTCTCCCCGCAGCCCCTCAGTCAACCCGCCCCTGGAGCCTTCCCATTCTACTCCAGCAAGGCCCCTCCTCCCATTCCGTGGGCTCCTCACTGGCCTTTCCAGTCTCCTTGCCTCCCGTCCCTCTACTGCAGCCACGGCGGCTCGGGGCCTGCTGCGCCCTCCATCACAGGGAGGATACGTCGCGGGGCCTCAGCTGGCGTCACAGCGCTCTCTGGGCTGCTCCTCACTCACCTCGCACCTGTCCAGCCCCTCTTCCTCGCTCCGCTGCTGTTGAGGTCCCCTCCCCCCGCCTCTGCCGGCCACATGCTCAAGACTCAGTCTAGTGACCGCCTGGCCTCCCGCCTCTGCCGCCTGCGCCTCTTTCTCCCACATCCCCAAGCAGCTTTAGTGTTAACTCAAGGACACATCACCGTCCCGTGACCAGACAGTGCCAGAAACATGGAACATCCCACAATCTGCTCAGTGAATGAATGAGTGAAAGAGTGGATGAATGCATGATGTCTGTCTTGTAAGGCCAACGTACTGACCACTACACTATGGAAACGTCGCATGTCTGTCTTGAATAGCGGTAGTGGTTTCTTGACTGTGAACTGTTGGAGCAAGGAAAGTTCCTTTCGTCTCTGTGTTCCCATCTTGTAATATATGGTTTGGCACACAGAGGCAGGTTAATAAATAGCTTTCTATTTGAACAAAGTTAATTGAATTGAAAAAAAAATTGGAATAAAATTAAATGTTTATTCTGACCTAGGAATTGAGTTGCCAGGTACCTACTGTCCTCTAGTGGCAGCGACATGATGTGCAGCCTGTGTCTACAGCAGAGAAGGACCCTGGCAGAAACCAAATCCCAGAGCCAATTCTGGAAGCATGTTTGCTTCAAGCCTGTTCTGTGAAGGTTGATTCACCAACTGAAAATTTCACAGAATTTTAGATTCAGAAAAACTTGTTTTACTAAGTCGTTACTAAGTTATGGAAGTTACTATTTCGGCAGGGGACCTATACTGTTGAAGATTTTCACAGGAGTCATTTTGGAGTGACTCATCCAGCTTAACAGCTATTTCAAGTGTCCTTTATATTTTACATGCCACAAACTTCTCAAATGCAGGTGTCAATTACAAAATAGAGAGTTTCTTTCAAAAGCACTTGATTGCCTTTAATTTTATGCTTTTTTGCCAATGTTACACTCTGTAGATTCTTGGACTATGGTATATAATCCCCGCTACATATAAAGAATTACGGCAACTAGAAAAGGTGTCTTGTTTATATTAATAAGCAGTCATGACTTTGTTGGCTTCAACTGCAGAGACAGAGAATACACACTGCTGTGTAACTTTCTTCAAACAACAGAAACTGTAAGTGATCACATACATGGCTTGAAACCTCAGGACAAGGAAGGCAGCTGGAAATCCAAACCCATGCAAACACGACGGCTGATACAGTGAGAGGTGGATTGGTGAATTAAGTAAAAAATGCAGTGAGCTGGACTAGAGAAATGTGCCAAGAGAGAAAACCACCTTCTAAGATGACTGATAATTGGGAAAAGCAAACATTTGAAGTTTAAGTTTCAGGGAAAATTCTAATGCTGAAAAGTCACACACCTAAAATGAGGAAAACCCTGGAATACTTTGGAGCGGCCACGGCCATGGCAATGTGGCTGGTCGTTGCGGAAGTCAGGACGTCAAGGTCTCCGTGGCCTGTCCTGAAGGCCTTCTTGTACATGGGGACACACGCTGCCTTCTCAACACACCAACATACAGGGACATAACTGCATACACCACATATGAATGTACACAGTCACACACATCAGGTAGCACCCAGTGACACCCAGATGCCCCAGGTACAGAAGGCCTCACCTGGATCCTCCTGAGAAGGGCAGGAAAGCCCTGTGTCGAACAGAACCCGGTGCAAACCAGGATGGGTCAAACACCTGCAGAGAGAGCACCGGGGCCAAGACAGGTGGGGTCAAGCTCCTTGCACCAATCCACCAGGGGACAAGAATCCCCGAGGGGAGCAGGGGTGGTGCTGGTCTGGAGAGAGCATCCCATCCCCTCCTCCATCATACCTCTGGTTTCGGCCACACCTTCGGGTTGTGGTGAAGCCCATAAAAGGAGAGGGAGAGTGCGATACCTGTGGGGCAGGGAGGAGAGAGAGAAGACTGATGGTACCCATGGCAACAGGGGCAATGTGCATAGAAGGCCTGGGAGCCACCATGAGAGCTACCCTCCATCACTCTGAATGAAGTGGTGCTCTTGCAAGACAGGTGGGCTGGAGGTGACCAAGCACATGAGCGCGGATTAGGAGCAGGTAACCATGGCCAGGACTGAGGAGGAAAAGAATTGGAGGCTTAGTATCAGGATCGCCTCACATGAAAACTCACAGTTATCAGGCGCCATCATGAGCCCTCGGGGAAAGTGCATTAACTCATCTAATCCTCACAGAAGCCCTCAAGGAAGGCACTCCTATCCGCATGTGCAGATGAGGCACCTGAGCCTCCAAGAGGTTGAGGGATGTGTCTGTGATCCCACAGAGAGGAGGTGGCTGGGCTGGGATTCAGACCCACTGGGAGGTGAGCCAATGGGTGGCCTCCAACCACGGCAGGGCTCTCAGACCTGATCATCAGCTGCTCTTGGCCATCCACCTGAGGGCTCCTCAGAGACTGGACAATCTGACCCATGACAGTGCATTCCGTGAGCTCCCTCGTTTACATAAACCCCACATGGAAAGAACCACATGTCCACCTGTTTCTGTCTGCTTCTCTCTTAAGCCTTCACGTCTCAAGGAATTAGACTTTTAGCCCTCCATTATAACCACATTCAGGAACTGACATTTGCTTATTGAGCTTTTGTTGGTTCAATTTCTGTGTCAAGCATTTTTCAAAGTCGTCCAAACCACAGAGTAAATATTAATTGTCTTGAGGTGGAGATAATAGTCATGTCATCCTGGAACTTGGCAAGCCCATGTGGATTTCTGATCTTCTGTGTGGTCTTGCAGAGTGCTTAGTTTAGTGGGTGTGGGTGAAGCTCATACCTGCAGGTAAGGAGCGTCCATCAGGGAAGGTGATGGGCTTGCTCAGATCTCTGAAAATGAACGGCACCGGTGGATAGAGTCGCAGTGCCTCCTTGATGCACATGGTGATGTAGGGCATCTGATCCAGGTGGTCCCTGAAAGGCAGCCCATTTGAGAGTGGCAGAGCCAGACAACCAGGGGTCCTCCACTCGCGGAGGGACGAGGTCCTCCCACCTGCTGGGCGCTCACCAGGTGATGGATGCGCCATCCCCCAGGAGGCTCTGGATCTCTTCCCGGCACCTCTGCTGATGCTCAGGGTGGGAGGCCAGAGCATAGAGGGTCCAGGAGATGCCACTGGCTGTGGTGTCGTGACCCTCAAACATGAACGTATCCACTTCGGCACGGAGCTCCCTGTCAGACAAGCTGCTCCCGTTCTCCATCTGCGGAGGCAGGGGGAGTGCAGGGTCTGCCCTTCCTCTGTGCTTCTGGGCAAAGCCTCAGGCCTCTCCTGCCCACACTCACTCTGGCGAAGAGGAGGATGTCCAGGAAATCCAGGTGCCTCTTGCTCCTCACCTTCTCCAGCTCTCCCTCCTTCTGCAGGTGAGCCTTCCTCAGCTGGATCACTCCATCTGTCCCAGAACAGTGGTTCCCAGGCAGAGCTGAGGGCTCCTGGGGGCTCAGATGCAGCACCCACCGTAGCCTTATCTGCCCCCAGGCCCAATCTGGGTACCAGGTGGATGAGGACGAGGGTGGGAATGGGCGCACATGTCAGGGCAGAGAGTCCAGCATCGTCTGATCCGGGTCGGGAATCCCCTCAATAGCACAGCCCATGGCGGCTCTGCCTGGACGATGCTGGGAGGGGGTCTCATTCCACCGTCAGCAACGTGGTGACACATGTGTCTCCCTGCACCTCACCTGACACCCTGACGTCTCGGGTCCCAACCCCTGCACCAGGAAGTACCCAGTGTGGGCGTGTGCCAGCCCCTGAAGAGGAAGCAGGAGTCTGGGCTCTGCCTGCGGGGTCAAGGCCAGGGGAGGAGCCGCCCAGAAGGAGGAGCAGAACCTGTGTGTTGATGGGCCAGCTGGCAGGCGCGGTGACTCCAGCGGCTTTCAGGGATCAGCCTGCAGATGATGTCGCTCTGGTGCAAGAGATTCATCACTTGGGAAAAAATCAGATTGTTGAGATTCCCTGATGGCCTGGATGTAGGACTGGATGTTCCTGAAGGGAGAGGATGCAGAGGAGACTGGAGTGGAGGGAGCCTCTGACCTGGAGATGGAGTGGGGCTCCGGGTGGGGATTCCTCAGTCAGTGGGGACAGGCAGCACTGAGGCTTTGTCATTTCTGCCTCACACCCAGGAGACCCTCTGTCCTTTACAAGTGGCCTGAGTGGCCAGGCTTCTCCGTTTGCCAGGATCAGGGATTTGACCATGGTCCATGTCTCTCTGCAGAATATTGCTTTTAGAGCTCATAAGCATCCACGCTGCCCTAACTGCCTCTCAGGTAAGTCCTCCCCAGCTGGTGAGAACAAGGACCCTGCCGTTGAAGGGTTGTCACTGACCTGTCTGTCTGGATGCTGCCCTGGTGGCTGAAGGCGCACTTCATGATGGTGTCCAGGGTCATCAAGGAGACGTGTCCAAGGACCTCCAGATTCGAGTCCAGGCTGACGAGCTCCTCCCACTTGTCCTGTGGTGGGAGGGGAACATTGACCCTGCTCTGCTCCCCCAGAAGGTCTGTGCTGACAAGGCCGGGCTCTCTCTCTGTCTCTAAATCTTCGGATGAGATTTCCTCTCTTTCTAAACAGATGTGTTTTAGCAATTTAAGGATGTATCACATGTGTGTAATACATGCCTATTTTCTCAGAATCTTTTATTATATAATTAATCATGTTCTCTCATAATATTCTGAATTAGTTTTGAATTTTAAGAATAGAGTATGATGACCACCTTGTGGCAGACCAGAAACCATACTTTTTTATGGGACAGAGGAAGAAACTTAGGGTTCTGAGCTCAGAACTGGACAGACCATGTTCAACACTAGTAAGCAAATATTTCAAGTAAAGTAAAAGCATAAGGGGCTCTATTGGGGCTCCTAGGAGGGGGCATGATATGCTTCAATTCCTTTCATTCATCCAGTGTTAGCTGAGATCAGGTGGTGCCCAGTCTAGATAGAGGTGATGCTTGTCAAGACCCAGCTCCATGCATGTAGACGTGGCCTCATTTCCTCCCGTGAGTGGCTCAATTCCATGCAGAGGCCCTGGACCCCAGGCCAGAGCCTACCTGAGTGACATCCTGGGACGTCCACTCTGCCACTGAAGCTGCCATTGTCCAGGGCATCCAGGGGCAGCTTGCACTGCTGTCCAGGGGAATGGCCCTTGCTCTAATCCTCTGTGTTGAAGATGTGGAGATGAGAGGAGAGTGGACCCTGAATACACCATGGCCCTGGTTTCCCTTATCTCAGAGCAAATTGTGGATCCAAGCTGCTGCCAGGGTACCCCTCTGTCCCATCCAGTTTTGGTGAGCTTTGTCTCAGAGTACGTTCTGAATGCATCATTCTGGGGGCTGGGTCTGATGGACGCCTGAGGGACACGAGGGTCTGAGAGTGGACTTTGTCAGCAGTGCTGGATGTGAGTGGGTCCAGGTGATGAGGGATAGACTCACCAGCATTACTCGGACAGAGTCGGCCATGAGACCCACGTAGGGCTTCAGGATGTCATAGTGGAAGGCTGGGGTCAGCATCCGCCGGTGCTGGAACCACGTCTGCCTCTCCAACACGAGCAAACCATTCCCTGGGCCACAGATGGGTGTGTGTGTGGGTCGGGGAGCCTGGATCAGAGGGACGACTGGGCACAACTTGGGAGGAACCAAGGGTGTCAGGAAAAGACACACCATGGGCAAAGGTAGGAAAGGCCAGTACAGTTCAGGAATGTGAATTTCCAGAATGGCTGGTCCATAGGATGTGATTATGACAGCTGTGAGACAGAGGTTGAAGAAGAGTAGGGGGGCAGGTGATAGAAGGAATTAGTTAATAGTCAGGCTGAGAATATCGCAGAGGACTGAGAAGTGATGAAGAAGAGGCTGAGCTTCAGGAGGGCTCTCAGCACCTGTACAAAGGGTGAGAGTTTCACTGGAAGGAGAGAAATGAGGCTTGACTAAGAGATGAGGTGGTGACAGGGTGCCTGGTACCCGTTGTTCTCCATTAACCAAAGAGGCAGCTCTTGGTAAACCTAACTGGTGGGTGGACTGCAGTTGTATTTAAATGTACTTACCAATCCAGGGGATCAGCATTCTTAGGAATCGTGAGACTTTGGGTCTGAAAAGGAAGGAAGGGAAGTGGAGGGCACTGAACAAGGCAGGCAGCCCCCAGAGCATCTGTGGCACCTTCCATTCCTCATGCTGGTCAGCTGGCAGTCTGTCTCTAGCCACCTCCCTCTTGCCTCCCATCCCTGACTCTCTCTGTCCTGATGGTCACTGTGGGCCCAGGAAGGCAGACTCAGTGTCCCAGCAGCAGAACACCCACAGGACTAAGACGGTGAATCGGCAGAAAGATAGGCTCTGCTCAGCGCCACAGAGTAAGAAAGGAGCCTGTGGTTTTCTACAGTTTGTGGTGGTTTGGCCATTTCATGACCCAGGACAGGCAACAGTGAGAGGTGCCAAACCTACATCAGTGTGGACAGGGAATTGTCTTCCAGACCTGGGATCATCTCAGTTGGGTTAAAACAAGAAAGAAAGTAAGACAGGAAAGAGAAGCCAGCCCCACCCAGGTGTTTAGCACTCACTGTAAGTGAGTAATGCTGGCCTGAGTCTGGCTTGTGGGCTGCAAGGATGGCTGGTAGGGAGCCAGGTACTGATGGCCGTAGTGCCAGTTTCTTCTGGAATTTCACAGATCCAGGGCCATGTACCCGAGAGGGAAGATTTTCTCCTGCTGGGATGTGGGTTTCCCTCTCACCTGATCTCCCCAGGACCGCCTTCATGTAGTCAGGGTCATAGATCAACACCAGGGCTTTCGTCCCCCACAGCCAGCGAGCACAGGCACTTGGGTATTTCTCTACCCTTTTCAGTAGGGGTCGCAGCTCGGTCTCGTCTTGGAACTGTCCCCAAGGGAAAGATAAATCAATAAAACCCTTCTCTGAGTTCCAGTGCTGGAGTGGGGGTGAAGGGCAGGATGTGTACAGGGAGATCGTTCTGGATCGATCAGCAGAACTAGGAGTTTGAAACTATTTCTTCTGACCTGGGCTCTGCCCCAGACCTGCTGGCTGTCCACCTTTGTCCTAAGACCACATTCTGTCCCCTTGTCGGATAGAGCCCTGGGCCACCACTACAAACTGCCTACAGAAACTTACACCAGAGATTCACTACCAGCCGTAGAAAACTCTGGGAAGTGATTCGTACAACATTTGCATGAGCAATTTATGATAATTCGTATCACTTGGTAAGTAGTTTTGTCATATAATTTTGTTTATTTAGAGAATAAAATATATTATAAAAATTAAATTTATATATTAATTTCATTTTGCCATACTGGTTGTTAAATATTTTCAGTAGTACCCCAGCATACATATAAATGTTTGTTAATTTGAAAGAGTGTCTGATGTATATGGATAAGTGAGAAAAATTATATACTAAATTGTGTTTGTATCATATTATTTTACATATTGAGTGTGTGCACAGATTCTGGATGTATATATGGAAATGGTATTGAACTAAGGTTTTCATATGTGGATTATTTTATCTAATTTTCATTTACCAGTGTCCAGAAACTTGTGTGCACTTCCCACTGCCTAGAAGAGTCTCTTGAAACTCCTCAGTGTGGACCACAAGGCCCTTGCTTTCTGGCTTTACCCTCTCTATTCTTGCCTCCTGCTGGGCTGGCGAGTCCACAGGACCCATTGCTCTGCCCCCAAAGATGCTGCTGCCTGTGCGCCTTGCACTGGCCCCACCTGCTCACACTTCTAGGCCTCTGCCCAGGTTCTTTCCTCTACCTGGTGTGTTCCTCCTCTTAGCCACAGAGCAACTGCCTCTCCTTAACCTTGCAGATTCAGCTTCGTTTTATCAGCTCTGGATTTCTCGTCAACATTTGGTCCTAGGCATGTTCCATGCAGTCACCTCGTCTTTAATTCAATGGCTTCTGTGTAACTCAAAGCATCCCCCTGCCACTTTGGTATCTAATCTCTGCCTGCATCCTTCTACCATCAGGACTCACCAGCTCTGAGGCAACTTGCCTACTGTGGGATGGGTTCCTTCACTGAGCACGTATTTACTGAGCATCTACTATGTGCCAGGCACTGGTTTAAGGCACTGAATGAGGATGCGGCTGTAGATGCTTGTCTGTTTGGAACCTCCAGGAGGAGACAGCAAGATTGAGGACATGACAACCCTAGGGGCTCGTGAATGTGTGATGGAGGGAAGACCAAGCCTCTGGGGAAGCTTTTGGGAAGGGGCCCTAACTCGGACCTGGACGTTAGAAAGCTCTTTTTCCTGCATGTATTCATTCGTTCAGTCATCATTTACCCAGATGCTCTCAGGTTACAAAGAAGAACCAGAGGCAGGCTCTCCCAGAAGGAGCTCACAGCTATGACACTGCAGACAAAACTAGCTGAATCCGGTTAGCACTGCCTTAAGAGAAGGACAGGCAAGGGAAAAAGGGTTGTCTCCTCCACTCCTGGGAGACCCAGAAAGACATCTTGGAGGAGGTGGCTTGGAGTTGGGCCTTTGTAGACAGACATATGAGGGACAAGATCATTCCAGGTAGAGGGCACATGGGAGCAGAGTCCCAGAGGCCAGAATGCCCAGGCAGGCGGGGAGGACGCTGAGTAACCTGGGGTGCAGGAGATTAGGAAGGAGAGGGGAGAGAGGTACTGGGCCAGCCCACGTGGGGCTCGGGCTGTTTCCAGTTCCCGTCTTTGGCTCCACTCTACTCTAATCACGCTAGAGAAAGCATTTGTTCAGTCCACAAACCCTTGATGAGCCCCTCTCCAGGTGGCCCCTGACTTGGCTCTGAGCCCCCCGCCGCCCAGGCTAGTGCTGCCAGTGCTGGGTGGGTAGGCGCTGCCCCTGCCCAGCCTGCAAACCGCTCCTTCCCTCCTTCCTGTCCCTCCACACACTGGATGGGCAGCCCTCTGTGCAGGCTCCGTGCAGGGTGCTGGGGGTGAGGGGGATTTCACGCTCGGTTCCGAGAGCACCTAGTCCACTGAGGGAGGACACCAGGTGGGCGACCTCACACTGCGGATGCTGCAACTCAAATGTCAGTTCTCCTTACCTGGCATCATCCTGGGAACCTCGCTCATGTGTGCCAGCAACTTGTCAGGGTTTAAGCACCGAAATCAGGAGACTGGAAAATTCCTCAGTCTTAAACCGAGCCAGTTTGTCCCTACAGTTGACATAAACCCCCACCCAGCAATGGGATCTCTTTTCCTGTGACCTGACATCTTCCTAGATTCCTGTCTGTCATCTCCACGGACAGTGAGCCCACAGGGCAGCGTCCATCAGACTGATGTCTGTGCTCCCAGGCAAGCTCAGGGCCAGGCAGAGAGGATGCGATTGAGGGATGGGGCAGGGAAGCATCTAGAAGCCTGTTCTATGAGAACAGCTGAAGCTGCTCAGCCTGGAGAGCAGGGAGACTCAGGAAGGAAGAGCCGCTGTCCTCAAAGTGCAGGGCTGCCAGGACAGCCTGCAGATCTCCCTAAGGAAGGAGTGTCTGACAGACCCAAGGACACCAGCATGGGGTCCTGGGAGGGAGGGAGCTCCCCGGACTGGGATGAGGAGCCAAGACCTGAGAGGTAAGCTGGATCCTTTTTTGAGGCCACATGCTTGTCCCACAGCAAGGCTTCGTCCCATGGGCGTGCTGACCAGGACCATGGCCTGAGAGCCCCGGCCCTCCCTGCCCTCCCACTTCCCCGTCCCACTCCATCCTACCTCCTGCATGTGCCCATAGAGCCAGTGGGAAGGAGGAGACTGGAACTGCTGGAGGGCTTTGAGCAGCCACTGTCTGCGCAGGTAGAGCTGTGCTGCCTTGAACAGAAGCAGAACCAGGCTGATCAGGGAGGCCACCTGCAGGAGACACCGCCCAGGGCTCTGGGGGTGGTCAGTGCAGAGACACTCATGGTGCAGCGGCTTCTGGATTGCTGACTGTCCCTGAAAGTGGCTGACCTCCCCTGAGCACCCAGTCTGGTCAGGGAGGATCACCTTGCCCACTTGGGAGAGGGTGGTGGTGAGGTCAGAGCTCAGACCTGGGCCTCCAGGGTTGGGTTTTTATGTTTTGTTTTGTTTTTAAAATTTAAACCAATCTCTTTTTTGTTACAAAATGTAAGTAATGTAAAGAGAAGATAATATTTATAAATAGAAGTGGGAGTTTGTGTTGTACCAGGATCCTGCAAACTATCACACGCTTCCATTTTTAAACACTTTAACCAAATTGAAATAAAACAGGGAAATAAATGTTTTTTCAAACTTCCTTGAATAACGTATCTCTGTGATATCTTGTTTATCACTGTGATATTGTACAGACCAGAATTTAAGTCTGTCGTATCATCCAGCCGTCGACTACCGTGCATGACCACACGAATCATTTTCATTTGTCCAATGTAACTGAAAACTCCATCCCACCCTTTTTTTCAACTAACCAGCAGGTTAATGCACACAAAGTGTATGGATGCTTAAATATTTTCTTAAGTTTGCAGTGATATGTCTGTGTGAATACCCCTGTTTTCCTTCTTAAGAAATGAGAGAATACAAATTTGAAATGTAGTGAAAGATGGCTACTACTGAAATATGATATTTTTTGAAAAAGATTTGGGAATATGTACTTAATATTTAAAGAAATCTTTATTCAGATGTCTAGTTTTAGTCACCTTTTGAGACTGATAGACACTTAAAGCAAGATTCCTTTCAGAGTCATTGTTTTCACTCTGTTGTTTATTAGTCACTGAATTAATTTGTATTTTTCTGTTGGATTAGATAAAATAGGTAGCTGAGAATCTTGTAATCTTTATATTGTTAGCTATATTATAGGTGCAGCTTCTTTTGCTGTATATGAAGTCTTTCCTGAATACAGTGTTTTTTCAGAAATTAAAAAAATGCTGAAGAAAAGAGGACAAATTAAATTTTCATGAAAGGCAATCTTAATCAGCAGTGACAGTGTAAGAGAAAGATGATTGCCACTTGGTCATCGTGGAGAGGCACTTAGATTTGGTGTCAGTGCTTCTGTTAACAATGACTAAAGTCTTTCTTGGAGCAAGTGCATACTCCAACATAACTGTACCTGCCTAGAAAGAGAGGGCTCAGCAGTAGGCACCACTCAGCGAAAGCAAAAAACAAACCCAAAACAATTAAGAAAATGGTAATAGTAACATACGTATCGATAATTACCTTAAATGTGAATGGATTAAATCCTCCAACCAAAAGATATAAGCTCATTGAATGGATACGAAAACAAGACCCACATATATGCTTTCTACTGGAGACCCACTTCAGACCTAGGGAAACATACAGACTAAAATTGCAGGTAAGGAAAAAGATATTCCATGAAAATGGAAATCAAAAGAAAGCTGGAGTAGCAATCCTCATATCAGATAAAGTAGATTTTAAAATAAGGAAATAAGGAATGTTACAAGAAACAAGGAAGGGCACTACATAATGATCAAGGGATCAATCCAAGAAGAAGATATAACAATTATAAATATATATGCACCCAATATAGGAGCACTTCAATACATAAGGCAACTGCTAACAGCTATAAAAGAGGAAATTGACAGTTACACAGTAATAGTGGGGGACTTTAACACCTCACTTACACCAATGGACAGATTACCCAAACAGAAAATTAATAAGGAAACACAAGCTTTAAATAACACAATATACTAGATAGATTTAATTGATATTTATAGGACATTCCATCCATAAACAGCGGATTACACTTTCGTCTCAAGTGCACACAGAACATTCTCCAGGATACATCACATCTTGGGTCACAAATCAAGCTGCAGTAAATTTAAGAAAAGTGAAATCATATCAAGCATCTTTTCTGACCACAATGCTATGAGACTAGAAATCAATTACAGGGAAAAAAACGTAAAAAATACAAACACATGGAGGCTAAACAATACGTTACTAAATAACCAAGAGATCACTGAAGAAATCAAAGAGGAAATCAAAAAATACCTAGAGACAAATGACAATGAAAACACGACAATCCAAAACCTATGGGATGCAGCAAAAGCTGTTCTAAGAGGGAAGTTTATAGCTATACAAGCTTACCTCAAGAAACAAGAGAAATCTCAAATGAACAATCTAACCTTACACCTAAAGCAACTAGAGAAAGAAGAACAAAAAAACCCAAAGTTAGTAGAAGGAAAGAAATCATAAATATCAGAGCAGAAATAAATGAAATAGGAATGAAGAAGACAATAGCAAAGATCAATAAAACTAAAATTTGGTTGTTTTGAGAAGATAAACAAAATTGATAAACCTTTAGCCAGATTCATCAAGAAAAAAGGGAGAGGATTCAATCAATAAAGTTAGAAATGAAAAAGGAGAAATTACAACTGACACTGCAGAAACACAAAGAATCATAAGAGACTACTACAAGCAACTATCTGCCAATAAAATGGACAACTTGGAAGAAATGGACAAATTCTTAGAAAGATACAACCTTCCAAAACTGAACAAGGAAGAAATAGAAAATTCTTAGAAAGGTACAACCTTCCAAAACTGAACAAGGAAGAAATAGAAAATATAAACAGACCAATCACAAGTAATGAAATTGAAACTATAATTAAAATCTTCCAACAAACAAAAGCCCAGGACCAGATGGCTTCACAGGCCAATTCTGTCAAACAGCTAGAACAGAGCTAACACACCTATCCTTCTCAAACTCTTCCAAAAAATTGCAGAGGGAGGAACACTCTCAAACTCATTCTATGAGGCCACCATTACCCTGATACCAAAACCAGACAAAGATACTACAAAAAAAGAAAATTACAGACCAATATCACTGATGACTATAGATGCAAAAATCCTCAACTAAATACTAGCAAACAGAATCCAGCAACACATTAAAAGGATCATACACCATGATCAAGTGGGATTTATTGCAGGGATGCAAGAATTCTTCAATACACTCAAATCAAGCAATGTGATACACCATATTAACAAATTAAAGAATAAAAAACATATGGCCATCTCAATAGATACAGAAAAAGCTTTTGACAAAATTCAACACCCATTTACTGCAAAAACTCTCCAGAAAGTGGACATAAAGGGAACCTACCTCAACATAATAAAGGCCATATATGACAAACCCACAGCAAACATCATTCTCAATGGTGAAAAACTGAAAGCATTTCCTTTAAGACAAGGAACAAGACAATGATGTCCACTATTGCCACTATTATTCAACATAGTTTTGGAAGTCCTAGGCACGGCAATCAGAGAAGAAAAAGAAATAAAAGGAATCCAAAGTGGAAAAGAAGTAAAACTGTCCCTGTTTGCAGATGACATGATACTATACAAAGAGAATCCTAAAAATGCCACCAGAAAACTCCTAGAACTCATCAGTGAATTTGGTAAAGTTGCAGGATACAAAGTAATGCACAGAAGTCTCTTGCATTCCTATAGTCTAACAATGAAAGATCAGAAAGAGAAATTAAGGAAACAATCCCATTTACCATTGCAACAAAAAGAATAAAATATCTAGGAATAAACCTACCTAAGGAGGAAAGACCTGTACTCAGAAAACAATAAAACACTGATGAAAGAAATCAAAGATGACACAAACAGATGGAGAGATATACCATGTTCTTGGATTGGAAGAATCAACATTGTGAAAATGACTATACTACCCAAAGCAATCTGCAGTTTCAATGCAATCCCTATCAAAGTACCAGTGGCAGTTTCACAGAATTAGAACAAAAAGATTTTACAATTCGTATGGAAACACAAAAGACCCCAAATAGCCAAAGCAATCTTGAGAAAGAAAAATGGAGCTGGAGGAATCAGGCTCCCTGACTTCACACTATACTACAAAGCTACAGTAATCAACACAGTATGGTACTGGCACAAAAACAGAAATATAGGTCAATGGAGCAGGATAGAAACCCCAGAGATAAACCCACGCACGTATGGTCACCTTATCTTTGTTAAAGGAGGCAAGAATATACAGTGGAGAAAAGACAGCCTTTTCAATAAATGGTGCTGGGAAAACTGGACAGCTACATGTAAAAGAATGAAATTAGAACACTCCCTAACACCATACACAAAAATAAACTCAAAATGGATTAAAGAGCTAAATGTAAGGCCAGACACTATCAAACTCTTAGAGGAAAACAGGTAGAACACTCTATGACATAAATCACAGCAAGATCTTTTTTGACCCAACTCCTACAGAAATGGAAATATAAACAAATGGGACCTGATGAAACTTACAGGCTTTTGCATAGCAAAGGAAACCATAAACAAGACGAAAAGACAACCCTCAGAATGGGAGAAAATATTTGCAAATGAAGCAACTGGCAAAGGATTAATCTCCAAAATAACTCATGAAGCTCAATATCATAAAAAAACCAACCTAATCCAAAAATGGGCAGAAGACCTAAATAGACATTTCTCCAAAGAAGGTATACACATGGCCAAGAGGCACATGAAAAGATGCTGAGCATCACTAATTAACAGAGAAATGCAGATCAAAACTTCAATGAGGTATCACCTCACACCGGTCAGAATGGCCGTCATCAAAAAAATCTATAA